>NC_133942.1:14827500-16077500 GCF_031877795.1 Strix aluco
ACTATTAACAGATGGCACAAACACCTCCGGATTTCAACCTCTGCTGTGCTGTGCAGGTGTGTGGACAGGATTTTCTAACCACTTTGGTGGTCACAGGTTACACATATACCCTAGTGCTACTCACTAACACAACAAATGCACAACGGAACATGCAAAATGAGTCCTGCAGACCACTGGGATAGAGGAGGAGGCTGGATTAGGACTGCATTTTAGAAGATTGCTTTCTCCACTGCTTGACTCAGGCTCTGCAGTACTGCCAAGCAAAAAGAAAGCACCACAACAGCAGAAATGCACAAATGCAAGATTGATCTGCAACCGCAGCCATCCCCAGGGAAGGCAACAGTATGCTCATTTGCCATGGGAATGGTCCCTGTGCTGGGCAAGAGCTCCAGAGAAGCAGAACTGCATCCTGCTCTTGGACAAAGGTTTCCTCCAGCCTTTGGGGTGGACACAGTAGCAAACGCCAGCCCTGCTAGCTGCCAAAGGACAGCAGAGACGCACAAAAAGCACCACATTCATAGCCTTTTACAGCAAATAAACCCAACAGCCAATACTTACAGTCTGCATCTGCACACACAATGCAGGGGTTTTTCCCTCCAAGCTCTAATGTCACCCTTTTGAGGTTGCTTTTAGAAGCAGCTTCCTTGATCAGTTTTCCAACCTGTAGCATTGAGACACAAAGATGACATGAGCTGTTTCCCCTGAAAGTCTTAACTCAGTGTGTCAAGTGTGATGTTAACAAGGGTAGAAGAGTCTGGTGGGTGGCTGAAGCAGGTGGAAGTCTGGGATAGCACTCTTAAATGGTTTGAGTGTCCTGCTGCTGTGATGTGTTGGGTCAAAACCAGCCCCAGAATTAATGTTTGGTTTAGGCAGATCTGAAAGGGCAGGCTACATGGGAGAGCTACAGGAACTGCATCCTGAATTTATCTGCTACCAGAGCTGCAGAACAAGGCATTTCCCACCCAGTGCAAGCTAGTGAGCAATGCTGGCAATCAATGGGGCTCAAGGTTTACAAGTTTTACTTTTAAAAATTGGGAGTTCAACTTCTTAGAGTAGATCTTGCCAAGGCAATGATAAAAACTCACTATTCCTATCTGTTACCGCTCTCACACCAGAAAGCCCTGTAGAGATTTTGACATTTAGGAGAAAACGACTTCTTTCTGGCAGTTTAGCCCGAGCTGCTCCACACACAAGAGTAGCTGAGACATGTTCCTTCCAAGGCAATACCTGAGGATGTCAACAGACAAATTCTGGCTAGCCCTGCTGTGGCACTTTCTGCCCAGGAATCACCTGGTGGAATTTATCTGGCCACCCTCTTCTGAAGGGAATGACCTACTCTGCTTCCAGAATTTAATCAAAGTAACGTCAAACTAAGGGTTTTTTTCCCCCACAGAAAAATTGTTTCATAGCAAGTGTTTTCCCCAAATTCTGACTGACTATGCTATTTCTTTTTTATACTGGTAACACCAAAACAGCAATTTCTCTTTCAGTTTTAAAAAACGGAATTCGTCACAAGAGCATAAATCAGGCATCAAAACAATTTAGTAATTTAATTTTGTTAGAAACAGAATGAGTTAAAACTATTGGGAAGCTTCCATTGTTAAGGCAGGTTATTTTTTTAAGTGTGACCTTATATTTGAATTTCCTCATTTTGTAACTGGTTTTCTTGTATTTTACCTTTGCACATGGCAATTTTAACTTAATTTCTGCCTAAAAATACTGTTGCCCTGGAGTGGAGCTGTGAGCAAGGACAGCATGGGGCAGCTGGCTGGCAGTTATAGGTTTGCTTTTCTCATGGTTTGCCTTTGTAACTCAAGCAAGACTCCTGAACCCAGCAGCAGAGATCACCTGTAGTCACTCAGCAGCCTAGAGCTAGAGACAGCAGAAATAAGTGATGCATCATGCTGCAGATACACACATAGCTTCGCAAGAGGCATTACTACAAGCTAGCTGGCCGAAGAGGAGTAAGTTAAAAAACTAAGGGAAAGGAAGAAATTTAGATGGGAAAATTCTCATGGAGTTTAAGATCAGTATTTCCAAGCTGGCACTGAGCCCAAGCTGGGGCTTAAAAACTAAGTCAAAATGTATTTTGAATTAGCTTCGCTTCCTGGCTCAGAAACAGTAGCATTATGCTGCAAATACTGCAGAGATGCAGCTGAACTCACAGATGGGTGGAGGGGGAAGAAAACACTTCTAAATTACACATGCATTAGCAAAGAATCTGTCTCCCTCGGTGTTTCCTGCACACCCATGGATTAGGAAGACAAGCACAATGTCTATAGGAGTTTTTTGCCTACAGGCTCCACCAGCTGAGATTTTCCTTCTGCCACTAATCCACTGGATACTCCTTTTTCATTAAAAACCCAAACAGATCCATGTGGGCTGGATGAGTCTATAAGCTCTATTGTTTTCACACAGCCAGCGTCTCATCTGGACTAAAGGTTTCTGATCTAGGATTTGGAGAGAAGCTTGTAACTCCTAGATTAGACCAACTATCAAGAGAGTAAAAGCTCATTGTGAACTTTTACTTTATTGCGTTCATGTTTGTTCCCATAATCCCTGTACAAAACAGAGGCTTAACACACGTTCTCCTATGGGATAAGCAGAGCAGCTAGCATGTACACAAAGCCACTAGATGGTACTGTTGTTAAATGCAGCAGCTTTTCAGTGTTTAGTGTTACCTTTACCGACCAAGAATACCGTTCGAGCTAATTTGTCATCATTATACATTTAGACTACATTCTGCAGTTAGGAGGATAGACAAGAATGGATGAATTCAGCAAATGCTCGACAAGAATAACGTTACTCAGAAACAAAAAAGAAGAGACTATGTTTGCCTCAACTGCACCCATTGGTATCAGCATTTCCATTCTTTGGACACAGCCTCTCTTCAGGGGGTGCATGTATATTGCAAGAAAAATCTAGAGCAGCAAGTGAAAAAACGTTCACATTTCTAAGCAAGCTCGATTGAGAAATTTCAGCAGTGATTACTGGAGACAAATATGTTTGCATGTCACAGCTGTGCTCAATTCCATGGACTAGGCCAAGCCATGTGCTCCTTTCCCCCCATGTAGGTACAGAAGAGGATGGCTGTAGATGTCCTGATAGTGCAGAGGTCTTGCTTCCACCCCTCTTGTAAGCTAGGCAGCCGTAGCTATTAACAGGAAAAAACTGAATAGAAGGTGCTTTACTGTGCAGGTCTCAAAAGAAGCTCAAATGTTAATCCCATCCACGTCAGCAGAGGAAGCCTTGGGCACGGGGCCATGTTTTTATTTAAGTCCTAGTTCCTCAGAGGTAACTAAAGCCGAGGAAGAATTGTTCAGGGCTCTGACTGACATGTTTTCCAGTTGCACACGCTTGCAGGGCAGGACTGGCAGGCAAACTTGCCCTGAAGCTCCATCAGGTCAATGACAGGATGTTAAGTCACTGCCAGCCTCTCCTGTTGACTGTCTTACCTTATGTCAGAGCATCTATTACAGTTCTTACAGAAATGTGGCGGTTTGGCATAACCTGGCTTACAGAGATGTGACATTATCACAAGCATGAGGAGCTGACTTAGGCAAATCCCAAACACTTCTGAGAAATCCCATCACATGAAATGTAATGAACAGTGGTGTTGGAGACACAGAAATCATTGACATTTCATTGGTCCAGTCTTACGCAGATGGCAGTTTTAGAAGGGAATGCAAAGAGGAACAGCAGGTGTTTTATGAGAAATCCATCACCCACCTTTGTTGATCCAGTAAAAGCAATTTTATCAATGCTGTGATGGGTAGAAATAGCAGCTCCAGCTGTGGGGCCGTAGCCTGGCACAATGTTCACCACACCTGGAGGGAAACCAACCTAAAACAGAGGTTAAATACAGCTCTGTAGAGAGTTTTTGAGCACTCTGGAGCTGATCTGCACTCCTGAGAGTGCAGGCCAGTTCTCAGGAAGCTTGAATTAGTTGCACTATATTCCTTGTAATTAAGAACTGCAAGTTGCAGACAAGGAGCCCATACCAGATACATCACTGTTTTCCAGACTTTCCAGTAACATGGCTGTGTGCTACCAGCTGGAGTAAACGTGGGTGAAAGTAACAACCATGCTTAGGAAATGCCAAGTTTCAGTAAGAATTCTTGGAGAAGTCCCAGTTTCAAGTCAAAAGAGAGTGAGTCTTTTGGCCAAACTTGGCCCCCAGCTACTGCTGTGCAGCTGGAGCCAAGGGGTAACTGAATGAAAGTTTGTTTTGAACGAAGGTTGACATTTGTGGTTCTTCAGGGGCCAGAGGGATTAAGAAGTCAGTAAAACCTCACTAGATGATGGGGCTAGTAAAACAGGAATACAAGAGCAGATGGTAATAGATTTATGCCAGTTTCCACCACATTTACGACCTAGATTAGCCAACTAGTAATTTTGCCCAAAGAGACAAATGGCAAAACTTGAGGTGAAATTCTACTGCAAGGAGAAGTGCAGGACTTACTGGTCTGTTTATTTCCTGAAACAAGAGTTTCAGGGATTATGCTCTTCTAGGTTAGCCCTCCCCTACTACTGATTTCACAAGGTTATATTCCCTGTGTTTTCTAACAATGGAATTGCAGGACATTAAACATTCACATCATTTCTTGTCACTTTTTAATATAAAATCTCAACAAATGCAGTTGCTCCTTCCTAATACAGAAAAAATGGAAGCAATTGCTCATGTACTATCTTGCAAAAAATTATCTTCATAAGATTTTTTTTTTCCTATTTTTTCTTTTCATAAATTGGAAGGGCACTCAAATTTCTTCTATGGATGTAACAATGATAAAAGCGAGTTTAATAGAGTCTGCATCTTGGCTAACGAGTTTTCAAGAAAATACTGCACGTCAAACTGTGCGAGCAGTGGTGTTTGGAGTCAGCAGCAAAGCCACAAGGAAGCACAAAATTGGTTCAGATCACCCTGAGCCAAAAAGTTTTTCTGTTTTTCAGCAAAAATGAAAGCCAAAACATTTTGGTTGGCCCAAAATTCTTTCATTGAACCTAACACATAGCTTTGCTTGTATGTTAACATCTTCTGCATCGTTTTAAAGATTAAAAAAAAAAAGTTTAACATTATTCTGAAAAACTACAAAAAAATTATCTAATTTTGGGTGGAGAAAGGATCGTCTTCAAATAAAATTATTCTGCTCTATTCACACTTCTGCCTTGAAGGACAACTGTGAGAAACAGGCAGGTTAGAATTTCAGCTCAAAAAATTAATTTCACCAGAACTGAATTTGGGGGGGGGGGGTGGGGTGGGGGGTGTGTGCTATGCCTGTGTTTGGGGAGCTGTATGGCAGAGTGAAAAAAACAGCAGTGCGGCAGGGCTAACTAGCAGTCATGATAACTGCACCCTATGCTCATTCATCTTGTGTAATCTTATTAGGTCAATTAATTGCAGGAGCTATTTAACTGGCAGTATTTTTGCACTACCTTTCCTGACAGAAGAGCCCTAAGTGTCAATTATTAACGTATCCTTCTATTTTCTCCCAGGCTAAGCCAAGAACAGACAAAATCATCATTATCATTAGACTGAGCCTAACAGACAGACTCTTCCAGCTGGGAGGCAAAAGTGTATCTACAACCCTTTTAGTTTTCCTCCCAATTAGTCACATACACAGATATAGGAAGCTGATGTACTGACCAGTCCTGGAAAGTCCTGTGTACCTCCCACCACCTCTGTATGATCTGAGGGCATCTGAGATCCTACCTGACAAGCACTAAACCAACATTTGGAAATCCCATCCTATGATCTTTTCTTTATGTCAGTACTGAGTTGGCTTTAAAGGCCAGACACAGCTGTATTGTTCTACAAACCGCAGAAATTATGAAGAATTGTTTCCCGTGGCACTCTGTCTTGGATGAATTATCCCCCTTAAAAATGGTACAAACACAACACTGCTGTCTAATCACACTCTTTTTTGTCCCATTGTCTAATAAAACTGAGCTGTAGTCTTTCCCTCATTTGGGAGAGGGGAAGACAAGGCAGAGGAGTAAAAGCACCATTTTTTCCACTCTGCAGCTTCCTGAGAAAGGAGAAAAACCTACAGGCTTCGTGATCTTTGCAACCTCCTAGCCAGCCACTGCCAGCCATGAAGGTCCTTGTAAGAAAAGACTGAAGACAGAGGTTGTTCTAGTTTTCCTCTGTGAGGCTTTAACATCTTTAAAACCCCAAAACCAACAGAGCCAATTCAAAACACAGCCTCGTTTATGACCTTAAAAGAACAGTACCTAGACGGGAAGTTCAGACTTCCTTACCTCCTTGATCAGCGAGCCAATGTACAGCGACGTGAGAGGAGTTTGTTCAGCTGGCTTAATAACCAAAGTGTTTCCACAGCACAGCGCTGGTGCCATCTTCCAAACCAGCATTAGCAATGGGAAGTTCCACTGCAAGAACACAAGGCTGGTCAGATCAGCACAGCACAGTCACCTACTCACTTCCACACAGCATTTTCCCTACCTTCACAGAGCTCAGGGAGAAAGAAGCAACTGGGAGGACAGCCAAAAAGAGAAGTGTCTGCTTATAATACTGTGTTTGCTTGGACTACGGAGTATAACTTCCTTGATTTCCCCCTGAGATCCCAAACATTGTTGGCAGTCCTCAAGCTAATCCTGTAAGTTGGACAAACCTCTGCATGATGTGATCTCATTCTTTACAGGAGTTTGATCACTCTTTGTATAGTATTTTGGCTGTTCACAGAAATTGTGTTGGAGGCAGCATCCTGATGCATCACTTTGGTACGGCATCCTTCTACGGGGGGAATTACAGGATACACTGCTCATTGAAAAAAACTCATTTTTCTGTGTTAGATATTGGCTGAGTAGTTAGAGAGTTATACAATATCATCCAATTCCACATTTATAACTAGGAAACTGCAGTGGGTTGTTCAGTCATAGAAATCCAGGGGAGGTCTTATACTCCCTTCAAATTGTAAATTGCTCCCTTCCAATTAGTTTTCTAATTTGGAATTAGGAACCAGTCCACATCAGTTTCCTCTGTGCTAATCTCTTTCATGGTCATGTGTATTTGTAGATCTTGGAGCCTAAGCAAGAAGTGGAAAATCTAGCTCACACTGAATTTCAGAAAGGTCATTTGGCAGCAGAAAGGATTTCTTCATTAAAAATAATTAATGCTGTTTTAGGGATGATGGAAGCAGGCCAACAGTAAGGGGACTTCTTGTCAAGGCTCAAGCCAAGGGCCTTCAGCTATCAACAAAGAAGCCAAGTATGTTAGGAATCCACAAATTCACACTTACAAATAAATTAGCAGTGTAGCTTTTAAGAGATGAGTTCTCTTCTAACCCAGCAGCCTTGAGACAAAGCAGAATTTAGTCTAATGTGCTATTCTTCAACTTGCCTCTCCCTCTTTCCCAGACCTGTTTCGTTTCAGTGCTCTTCTCCAATGGCCACATCCCATGGTTTGCCCGTTTGTCTTTTTTCCTAAACCTTCTTGAAGGCCTGACTGCGCAGCTTGAGCCATCCACACCTACATTACTTTTCTACACTTTCAGGGCATGACATAACTCCATTAGGAGCTTTCTGCTGCAGAATGGCTGATGAAAGTAACAGTAAAGGACTCCAGGGCTGCCTCAAGCCATCACCTTGGGATAAAGCTCAGTCATATGCTGCACTTTCTAAGAACCTCCCTTGCTAAGAGCATTGGTTTAAATATAGTCAAGCCACAGGAAAAAGGGAAGATTGTTAATTGGCCTAGGAAGACGTATGCAGAATAGTGACAGAATGTCTTTAAATCAAACAGGAATATGCAAGCCCACAGACTGTTGGCATTAGAGATCAAACTGGAAAAAAAAATTGAAGGGGATTTATTCTAAGTAAACTGAAGTCAGATATGGTTTTGTTGACCTCAGTCATCCCTTTTACAAACACAGTGTTGAACCTGAGTCAAATTTAATTCTGCACTTTCTATTGTATTTATTGCTGATGTAGGGTGAACCTGAAATATTAGAAGTCCCACTATGTCCCCTCCTAGTGACCCTCCAAAGCATCCTACAAGTAGGCTTTTAAAGGGATAGTTTCCAAAAGCACTGCTGAATGCCAAAGGCAGCTGAAGCGTGACCAGGAGATACTTTTTAATTGGTGATGAATGTAAGGAACCTGATGTTTTGATCTTAAGTCACAAATTTGCGTTGCTCACAAGCAGTCATGTTGCTTGTTCACCCAGAAAAGTTGTGCAGAAGTCATCAAGCCAAACATCTGATAACTACTATTGACCATCTCCACTTTGCCTCACCCTGACATTGCTAAATAGACCGTACCATCTTATCACCAGGGATATAAGCTCAGTTCTGCTGAAAGAAAAAGCAACATTTCTCCAGATCTTTGGGAACTGGTCCAAACCTGGTATTTCCAGGGTCCAGCCAATCCAATACCCCACATGCATTTCTTTCAGTCTTTCCTGTAACATTATACCAAAGGTCAAAATCTTCCACGGACTCTTATTGATCCAAGTATCCAAACAGAGAATCTTGGCACACCAGCATTTGCCTCACGGCCTGTAGGATACCATGTTCAAAGCATTTTACAACCAGACAGGACCAAACTATGTCTCCCGTATAGCTGTAAAGTCTGCCTGGTTGTCTGTTTAAACAGAACAAGCAACACACACTAAAACTGGAGGTATTCCAAGAGCTAGCCACACTGTCCCCTCAGCAGAGAATGAGACCTCAAGGAAAAGAAAACTCTATTCAGTTAAATTTAATCATGGAAAGCTCAGAGAACAGTCAGGGGTTATTAATAATGGACAGGATTTAAAACTTGAAACTATGCATCAGCACTAGGCAGCAAAAAGCTAGCACATGTAATGACAAGATGGTTGTTCGAGCAGTGCAAGAGTCAGAGAGCTCTGACTGGTCTCTGGTGGCTGGTGTCAGCCTTAGAGAGGAACAGAGCATCTGATTAGGAGACCCACCCTTCCATTGCAAAGGACTTTGTGTTGCCAAGAGCAATTGGCATGGGGGTAAAACAAGAAACTTCATGAGGCAGCTGCGATGGGAGTTCCCTGCAGAACAGCTGTACTTAACTAGGAAGCAAATGGCTGCAGTATAAGATGGGGGGTGCGCATGTACTTCCATTTCTAAGGGAGATGCAGGGCACCATCACTGCTACTTACTGGAGTTATAGCTCCACAGACACCCATCGGTTCATGCCTGGTGAAACAGACAAAATTTTCATCTGCAAGACAAAAGAATAAAGGAAGACAAAACAGTCAAAATCCTTGCTTCTACAGACAGAGTGTAAGATGACTTCACACTAACAAGTTGGGGACAGAACTAAAACCATATTAGACAAAGAACCCTATATCTGTTCATCTTAACTCATGCCTCTGTGACACCCCAGATGGATAAAGATCTATTTGAGAATAGGTCTTGTGTAAGCTCAAAAGCCAAACACTGCTCACGGTCACAGCGGAGCCTTTTAAAACCAGGGGTTCAAGCCCTTCTGCAAACTCCCAGTGTTGAGGTTAAGGGGAGGATAACTCCCTACCACACTGAAGAGCAAGCACAAATTTCATTCAGATTGTATCTGAAAGAAGCAAAGCACTTGTCTCCCAGAGGGACAGAGTTTTTAAACCCATTTCACACAGGAATCATATTCAGTGTAAAAGGAATTGCACTTCTGGTAAGAAATCACAGAAAGGTGAAACTCTGGGACTAAAGTAATACCATTCATCTTAAAATACTGCTGCTACGCTTTCAAAGAGAAAGCGGGATATTTTCCTTACAAATTTATTCTTGCTGAAAACCTAGTTTCATTGGGAAGATCTGACAGAAAACATGAGCATTTCTAATCACAGTTTTTCGAAGTGATCTCAAATCAGGACAAACAAGCAGTGTCCAGGCAAGCAAAGCTTCCTGTTACTCTGAATGAAGGCGACAGATCTCAGTTTATATGACTGACATTGCTCCCTTTGCTGCCTGCACAGACTGAACTAGTTCAGCCCTTCAGATCCCTTCCTCTGGTGACTAATTTTTGTCCGCAGTGCCTGTCCTTCATACAATCTCAGTGATCACCCACACGCAGGGACAAAACAGGCTGATTTTGAAAAGACACCGTATTGCTCATCGTGCCACATGGACATCCATTGTCTTAACTTGCTCTCCCCAAAACCATATTTGAACTTATATAGCTGAGCCAAAGCATTCCCTCTGTCCCTGCCACAGCAGTACAGTGTGACTGCTCTGGCTCTGCAACTAGGAAACATTTTGAAAAACCCCTTTCAAGTGTCAGAAAACTTGACAGGGTCCCTCCAAGAGCTTGGTGCTTTGGCTCGTGAGAGGAGACAACATCTTAGACCTTCTCTTTAATAAGAGTTAAGAAAAAGCACTACGTGGTCTCTCTAAACATCTATGAGCCAGCACTGTCAGGGATGTGGGAACATCAGTGAGATGGGAGACACTGGTGGATTCCATATCAACCCTCTGCCACATCCCTGTGGCATCTAGGACAGCACAAGCTCTTGCTGCCTTCATACAATTCTCCCTAGAAACCTGTCTTTACACTGTCTGGCATCTTAACTCATTTCAGTGATACCTAATGAATAAACTCCCCTATAATGTGTGGAGTTTTTTCTTTAAGAATTAGTCTGAACTTAAAACCAAAA
The DNA here is from genome assembly GCF_031877795.1 of Strix aluco. Taxonomy (NCBI): domain Eukaryota; kingdom Metazoa; phylum Chordata; class Aves; order Strigiformes; family Strigidae; genus Strix; species Strix aluco. Next base: position 14,838,122 of record NC_133942.1, read on the forward strand.
AAGTTTCTCTTAAAAAAGCAACAAAAGAGCACATCCATTATTTTCCCAAGATCTATCCAGGCATTCATATTGTTCTACCATTAGTTTATATCTTGAAACACATCTACTTAAAAGACATCCTGAGATAGAAAAGAAATGCAGGCTATTTTTGCAAGTTTTAAGAAGCCAGCCTTTCCATGCATCTCCCTCCCACCCCCTCAAGCCTGATCCCATCCCAGCTCTGAAACTGGGTCTGAAGGAACTTACCCACTGGGATAGTTCTTCCCTGAATTTTATCAGCCCATCCAGCATAATATCGGAGTGTTTTTATACAACCTTCCAGGTCAATGAAATAAGCCTGCAGAAAAGGTTTTCCTGTGTCCATTGTTTCCAGAGTCTGAAAAAACAAATTGCACGCACTGTCAGACAAGTCAATGTTTTTTTTTTTCTTTAAAAAAGCTTTTAGGGAAATTTTTTAGGGAAACTGCCTTATGCTGCAGACACAGGGTTTCCTTCCCTCCCCTAACAAGGAACAAGCTCGTTAATACAAATAAGGTAGAAGAGAGACTAGACCAAATAACCCTGATGTGTACAGAAGTTGCTTTGTTCAGTGACTGCAATGAAAGTGCATCTTCCGAAAGCCCCCAGAAGGTGGCTGTGGGTGGGATACATGGCTGTGGTCTGGGGCACTGGTCAGAAACGATGTGAGTGTCATGACTTCACCATAACTGACCCTCCGACACAGATGTTCTGGTTTCCAGATGGTGTCACTGAAATCAGTCAGACCCACTTTCCTTTTATTCGGAAATCTATTTTTTCTACTTCATAGCCCTAAGACCAACCTCTGAAAAGCCTCTTTTGTCCACAGGATGATAGAAAACATATTTTTTACAGAGTTCTGGTAAAGTAACCTTTGGGCTCAGATCTGTGCTGACACTAAGGCAAGGGAGAAGTTGCTTCACTAAAGCTGCACTGATGCTGAGCAGCTCTAAATGAAGTCCAGTCTCAGCCTGTGTCCTCACTGTTCTGGACATTAGCTGAGTGAATGCTTTGTTCTGTACTCAGGACATTAAATGGGATATTGGTGCAAATAGCCAGCACATCCATAAAGGAAGTACTATCCCTTGGTAGATTGAAACATCTTTGTTTACATATGAAGTCATACCCCGTCATCTTCCACAGACATTAGGGTCCAAACAGCACTCGAACAGACATTCCCCTTGGAGTGACTAGGATTGTTATCCACTCTGAATGTCTGCTAAACCAACTGATTTTTATAAGTCATTACTTAGCATGCAGCCAAGGCAGCTACGGCTGGTTTTCTGCAGTGAAAATAACAATGCCAAACAAGCCCTCCCAGATCAGAAGGACAGCAGAAAGCTTGAAATGAGTGTCCTGATTTATAGAAAAAGGAGGGTCCTCTGAAGTCACATAAAAAAGTGAGCAGAAAATGGACACACACATATATATTCCCCCCCCCCTTTTATTTGCTGGCTAGAACTGTCTTCAGACCTGGATTTTTTGGTTTTGTCTTGTTGAAACTGGAGGCTGTCATGTCGTTCAGAGACACTGTGTTAGAGAAAGAGACCTGGCTCAGAACAGTCCTGCAAGTACAGACTCCTAAGCATATCCCATGTATGTTAAGTCCTACTGATCTCAGTGGGACATCAGCTCTGGAACTTAAAACATATCGAACAGCACTGAATGTCAAAATGCCACTCCCCTGAAGATAAGCAGAGCCAAAGTGCAGCACTGAAATGGTGAGTGCTCAGGTCCAAGATCTTTGGTATGGACTGAGAGCAGCTCTAAGCCAAGAGATGCTAGGATCTGTGGGCACAATTGGGAAAGATGTCCAAGGCCCAGAGAGTCTAAAGGCTTCTACCAACTGCAGCACATTTTAACTTGGGTCCTACTCCCCTTGTTCTGGACCAGGACTTCTTCAGAACAGGATGGGGAGTCATTAGCAATAGTTTTTTAGTGCAGAATTCCAAGTTAACACAGCTTCATGGCTATAAAGAGATTTTCCTGAGCCAGTACATTCAGCAGGGAAAGAAACAGTTCCCACTTACACACATTTTAAACTTTGGATGACATCCAGCAAGAGAAAGATTCTCCTTCCAGCCCCCCATTTCAGGGGAAGCTATTTGCAAAGAAGACAAACTGGCCTTACATTTTTGCAACTGTTACTGAGTCAGTTGTAGTTGTTTGGGGGTTTTTTTTGTTTGTTTTTTCTGTTGTTGTTTTCGGTTTGTCTGTTGGTTGTTTGGGGGGTTTTTGTTTGTTTGGGGTTTTTTTTAAGATAAGAACTGGGAAACAGCTATGAACACTGATGCCTGTTAAACTAAGAAAGGTTTATTGCTTTGAAAATTTAAGTATTAATATCTTCAATAACTAGCTAAAGTTTTGAGAAAGTCAACTATATAGAAGAACTAACAAACAGCCTTCTTCCGAGACCCCTAAAATCATCCTGCAGAATGAGGAAGACAGGCCATGACCCCTGCATGGACTCTTCTGCCCTTCATAAAAGGAGAGAAAAGAAAAACATTAGGTAGCTATGGATGCAGCAAAATCAGAGGGTTGAAGCCAAGTTGTCAGACAACTGTTGCTGGTTTATCACTGCTCATAGTACTTACCGCCAGGATGACTCTGTCTCGCTCCAGAAGATCAGCCAACTTGTGCAGGAGTCGCCCTCTGCTTAGGGCATCCATCTGTCTCCATGGAGAACCCCTCTGGAATGCTGCCTTCGCTGCTTCCACCGCATTGTCCACATCAGGCTAGAGCAGCACATACACAAGAAAGCCTTAGGTTACAAGGAAGGAGCTGGACAACGGCACAGAAACCCCCATCAGGCTGCTTCCTAGATGATGCTGTGGTGGCTAAAACCAAGTTGTCTGACAAAACCACTTCCATTTTACTCCTCGATTTGGACCCAAGCCTGCAATAAGTTTTGGGTTTGGCCTGGGCTCAGAAACAACCTTGGGGTCAGAGTATCAACAGGGTCTTTCAAAGACAATTTTACACAACTGGTTTGTTTATACAATAATCCAGAATCATGTTCCTGTTGATACAGGATGTAAGTATAAGGGGGAGGACGGAGAAACAAGATCCCAATTCTGTTCCCATTACAGCTTCTCTAAGCTGACAGGCCATTGGCCTGCATGAATCATCCTCCTCTGAACAAGTGTGGTAAGGAAAGTCCCACACAGAGATCATGGTTTTATCCAGGGGAACAATCGCAGCTCAGATCCCACTATTCAGTCCCCCCGGAACCCATGCCACTAACAGTTAACACACTAAAAAAGCTCCCTTAGATCCTAGATGACACTTCCAGAATATTTCTACCAGATGGGAAGGGTTTTGTTGTTCAGTGCTATGACAAAGGCATTTCACCTACACAGACTTAGCACCACTCTACCTTTATCTCCCAACTGCTTTACCACACTCTGGGCCAAATCTAACCCTGTTTACCCAAGTTCCTACTCAGACAGGCAGCAAGTTCCTTCTCTCCCACACCACCACTCCCAGAGAAGCTCCATGCATCTGCTCTGGCCACAGTATGACCTGGACTCCTCCCTTCTTCCCACATACATTGATTGAAAAAAGTGAAGCTAAGGGCAACCTCCCGACCCAATGAAGTCAATGGGAACACTGCCATCAACATCCACAAGGCCAAGATTGTACCCCAAGCATACATAAAACATACTTCACCCTGGCTTTGGACAGAATCCTGCTCTACGTAATGTCTGGCACAGTCCATGCCTCACTTCAGCTGATGGAGAACTTGCACCTCACCACAATATGTGGCTCAAGGGGGTGGGAAAGGAGGGAGGGTTTCAGGCCTTGATCACTCCTCATAGCACTTCACCAGTTGCTCTCATTTATGTCTTATCTCAAGTCTTGTCTGGATACAATTACGAAGTAAGCCTCTGCACTGATCCAACAAGGTCTGGTCATTCTCCCCTCATAGGGAAATGTGTGGTGCTCAACCAAGAAAAATGTTATGGGAAGACATGTTGCCTTCTTACAGCAAAAGTTCATGAAGAAAACAGCAAGTCATCACCCACTGAAATGGCATCTTACACTAAATTTGGCTCCTGTTCTTTACAAGAAGATTACACAGCTTTAAAACAGTCTGACCTATACTGCCAGGAAAAGAACCCCACCCTTTTGGAAGGGCAGCAATGGTAAACCATTGGAGGAAACTTGTGCTGTTACAAGGGGTTAAGAATTGCTCTCATCAAGCAAGGGTGCTGGCGAGGCAGAGGTAGCAAGCAGCTGCTGTGTGCAGGCAGGCATGGCCTGCCTGGGGCCCATCACCCACAGGCAGAAGGGGCCTTCAGAATGGTTGCTTCACTTGAGTTGATCTGGATTCAAACTGGCACATCACAAAAGCCAGAAGGCACCAAAAGCTGCTATACACTTATGCACTCCCCATCCTGCCTCCTGGAATGAAGACTCAAGCTGAAAGAAGGCAATATTTTATGTGACAAAGCAGACAAAGAAACACAAGAAGTGTGTCATGTTTAAACAAGTCTTCCCTTAGCAGCAATTAATTAGCTTCTGCGGCCAGAACTCTGACGTGCAGAGCATTGGGTCTGCAGTGACACAGGCCACAACACAGCTGCCCTTGGTACTGAGGGACTTCCCACCAGCCTGGCACTCACAGGAACAGGGGTGAGATGGCTGTGTGGGCAGAGGACTTCTGTTCATGCCCAGATCTTCTCCATCCTCTAAACAGGGGAGCACTGGAGCCCTGGTGCAGCTCCTGCAAATAGTAGCTGTCTTCATTCTTGTCTCTTTTCTCGGACATGTTGGGTACACATAGCGTCTTGGAGACTGTAGTCACTACCACACAAGCAAAAAGACTTTGCCAAAACACCCTCAGGGGTAGCACCACCAAGTGAGATCTTGTGAGCCTGCACAGCCTCAACAGGCCTGAGAGACCAGCAAAAACAAGGAAATTCTTCAGGAAGGCTGAAATGCCATTCTTAATCCATCCTGTTATGACTAGGCATTAGGGGAGTCTGAATGGCATGTTCATTGCAGGCATGTTGCAATAGGTAGGCACAATGCGTGACAAAGAGACTCACAACTGTCAAGGTGCCAGGGACACTGTGGTACACAAAACCACAAAGAGGAGGAGGTCTGTGCATCCTGGTGCTGAGTTCTGATCTATACAGATTTACTGAGTATTACATAAAAAGCTTCTCTAAGAGAATATTAAGATTGCAAAGTCAAGCATTGCAGAGTTGGGAAATGCCTGCAAACCTTCATACCCACCTTGGATGTTTGCACTATGATACAACCACCAGTTACACAACCGCATACCGTTTTCCCCTGAACAAACTCACACGGTTCTTTGTTCTGAGCTACCTCCTCCACCTTCCTCTTCTACCTCAAGTCCTGCTCATCATGGCTCTATTTCTATCCTGCCCATTTTTCCTCTCTCCTGCCTCAGCAGCAGGCTGCAGAGCACAGTGGAGACCATCACCCCACTGGCTCTATGAGTAGGGAAAACACCTGCAGAAAAGCCTTGCTCTGCTTCAGGCTCAGTGTGCACAACACTGCCTGTCTGGCCAGTAAGGAGACATGCCAGGGATGAAGCACACCCACTGGAGACCATCTTTCTTCAATCCAATTACTAAATTCTTTGAAAAACCTCCACTGTGTGCATCTTTGGAAAGGCACTTTTCTGACATAAGGTATGAGCATACCACAGTTTCTCAATTAGAAGAGGTTCCCTGACCTGTTCCCCTGCAAACAGTCTACACATTGCATGCTCTAACTTCAGAACTCAAGTTCAAACCAGCTACAAACAGCATCTTAACAGCCCAAAGTGTCCAAAACCACTGAGGACATTGCAAGTCTGCTGTAGGGAACAACATTCCTGCAGCCTCTTACCTCAGCCTGCCACTGCAATCAGGGGGGCAGGATGACTGTGAACCAAACCCTCTTACAACCCTCAAAGATTCACATGGGAGAGTGAACTGCTTAGAAATGATCACAACAGACACTCCACAGCATCGAGTCTGCTCGGCAGTCACAGCTGTGGACCTGCTGCCCACTCTGTGGCAGCCAGCTGAGCTGGGCACTCCTCTGAGGAAGGAGCACCTTCCCCCTGGCCCTCACTGGATGTTAGCAAGCTGCTAGAAGAAAAAAGCCTGTCTCCGAGGGTTATCAACAGCACCAGAGAAGTGGTGTGAGTATTTTTGCCTTCACATTGTAACATAAAGACAGGGTGGAAGTTCTGGGGCTGCACTATTTGCTGAGGGCAGAAGTTTAATGAAGAAAGTTATTCCTTCTTCGTTATCAACCTGGCAAACACTTGGACACTAAGCTGTTATCTGGGAAGCAAAAAGCCTCCAAGAATACAGTGGGAAGCATTTGCCATTTTATTTTCAGTGCTTCTTTTTCCACATAAGACTTCCTTTTATCCCCAAACTATCCTACAAGGGCAATTCTGTCTTAAATTCTGTAAGAACAAACAACAAAACCTTTGCTCCTAGCCTCATAAGCATTGGCCAAGTTTCAGCACCAGACTAAATTGTCATCGCTGAGATATTGGCTGCCAAATTCCCAGCCCTCACGTGCAGGCTAAGCAAAACACACTCTGCACAGCCAGAGAGGGGCAGATTTCTGTTCAGGGTGAGGGAAGTGGAGTCTTGCTCCCTGCCTGCTGGTCCCAGAGCCAACCCTGGCACAGCACAGCTGAGGCCAGAGCCCATCTCAGGATGTGTCACCCCTGCAATGGTACTGACCAGCACAACCAGGTGTGGTGGCATGTGGGGACAAGCCATTGGAAAGCACCAAACACAACTCACCACTTTCTGTAGCAACATCAATGGACTGGAGGGGATGTTCAACCAGGGAAAAGGAAGTATCAGGGGACTCTGCCAGAGGACAGTGGGACATGGTCAAGTGTCACCAGTAGCCAAACAGCTAGTTTGGGATGGTTCTCACCCATGACTCTGCTTTCTAACTAATCCAGATCTAGGTCTAGTCCCACTCAGTCCCTTTTGCAAAAACCTACATAGAGAAAAAAAAAAAAATTTTTTTTTTGTTAAAAAGTGTGATGTAAAGGGGTGGAAGAGGAGGCTTTCAGCACTCAAGGTGCAGCTAACTTACATTCTTGCCTGCAATTATCCTATGCACCAAGGAGTCAGCCACCTATGCCAAGTATGCATGGGCAGAGACCTCCACTGACTGGCCCCAAGGAAAGGTTTACGGTGACTCTCCTGCAAACTAGAAGCTGGAAGCTGTCCTTGAATTCAGGCAGGGACAAATCTCAAGGAGGCAAGCTGCAAAACTGTCCTTTTAGTTCTGTATAACAATTTTCTTTAACAAGTCATTGAGAAGCAGGCTTGAAATACTCATGTAATGCTCTGTAACTGCTTGAGGAGATACTTAGCTCAGGGAACAATAACAGTGTCATGGATTCTGCCTCATGAAATATAGTTACATCAGAGTTAGCTTCAACTCCACTGTTTACATGCCACTGCAATTAAACACAGTTGTGTTCTACCCAGTTAGGATAAAGAAATTTTACATAATGTTTGGTTCTGCCTCAGCCTGTAATTGCCCCGTGGCTGCACAGATCCCCCATGGCAGTAAGTCTCAGACTGCTTTAGTGCCCTCCGAGAAGAACGGCAACCTTACACACTATTTGCACACAGGGTGTAGACTTGTATTGCCAAGCAAGTCTGCTCCCATCTCCAGAAGGGTCAGGCTCTATATTCCACACAGTATAACACCAGAAAACACATTGCACCTGCTCAGCTAGTATCACTCCTACTAGGAAAGGATCCCCAAGGCTGGAGACCAGGCACCAGGCCTCACAAGTGTTGGACAAGCTTAAATATCAAGAAAAAAAGATACCACAGTACAGGCAGAAGTGCCCACGCTGCCTGTCACTTACTGCCCACAGCAACAAGCAGCCAAAGCCCTGGCACAGCAGAGAAGCTGTGAATCACCTTCCCATGACATACTGCAAAAAGGCAACTCTTGGGCCACATCCTTCGCCTAGATCAGGCCAGCTGGCCCATATGTGATGAGCTGGTTTAGACAAAAAGTGTCACATCTGATTGTTCCTCACCTCAAGACTGTTACTAAACCCAAGCAGTTACATCCCAACAGCACACCAGGGCCAGGGACTACTCAAGTTCTTGAGAGATACTGGTTGGTTTTAACTGAGAGTTACCACATTTGTGCAGGAGGCCAGAACCCATGATATCAGTTAGAAAAGCAGCACATTTCTAGCAGAAAGTGGGCAGTGTTTGCATGACTGATCTTAAATTTCCCCAAGCACACAGGTTACTCCTTGACTGCATTTAAAAAAGGCTGAGTTTCAGTTTAGTGTCTCCAACCGGCTGCCACACAGCTTGTGTATAAGCCACTCCCAATACAAGGCCCGGGTTCTGTCAGGGATGTGCCTACACCATCATTGCTATTTCCTCCGAGTGGCTGCTTCCTTACAGTCTATAACACAAGAACGATGCTGAATCTCATTCCTCTGACAGTGTTTGGCAGACAGTTCCTACCAGAGAAAGCGACTCTGCCGAGTTGGAGAGGATTGATCCCACCCACCCTGTGTGATTCTTGAGCAGCACCTCTAGTGTCCCAGACCTCCACTCACAGTCAGGCCAGATGTACGCTGTCGTTAAAAGCCAGCCTTTTCTCTGTGTGTTTCCCTACAAAAGGAAGTGCTTTGGAAGCTGTCTTTAGCGCTGCCTTTCCAACAACACTTACCTTGTCTCCTTCCTCAATGTCACAAATTTTCTCCAGCGTTGAAGGGTTGTAGGTGGGGAACTTCTTTCCACTTGTAGACTCATGCCATTCATTGTTAATAAATATCTGAAGAGAGAGCAAGGGGAGTGGGATGGGGAGAAAAAAAAAAAAATGTAGACAATGCAAAAAACCACAAGTACTCCTCAAAGGTCCCGAGGCTCTTCAATTTCCATTGATGGCAGAGTCAAGCATGTTCAGTCTCTCTCCCAGGGAGACTGTTTGCGATACAGACAGCATTTATCCAAACTAGAACCTGAGCCAGAGAACAGATGAAAAAGCCTTCATGCACCCAGTTCGTTTTGAGCAAGAGGAAGACAGAGGATGGGGCCCACACCATATAACACTATAATTTGGCAATGAGAAACAGACAGTTTTTGAAATACATCTCCATGGGAACAGCAAGCAGACACCAAGAGAAACTCGTATGGTTCAGGCAAAAGGAGCCCCTTGTTACATGCCACAAATGAAAGGTCAACGTACAATATTACTTGGTTGTTCCTATCCTGCCCTGGGCTACTTCCACCACTTGCCCCCCCCAGCACTGTCCAGAGGAGGGTAAGTACTGGCTCAGTTCTACCCCACCAAGCCCCGTCACAGGCTAGATCAAGCCTCCTACGTCACTTGGAGTCGTCTGTGACAAGATTTAAGTGTTTCAAAATATTGCATTTCCAGAGCAAGAACAAACAGTCCCAGTGTTGCGTAACTCAAAATGCATTAAATACTGGAGTGTTGTTATGCACTGTAAACAGAACATGAATACCTATATACAATTAATTGATTCAACATGCATCTTATCCACGCTGTGATCTAACTTGGCAGTGTTGTATTTTATAAATACACTTTAAGATTAGATGAAGTAATCTTTATTAGTAGCCTGTTAGCGGCTGTAAGCTAGTACTTTTACTTGGAAGTCATCCACATTTGCAATCTTGTTTATGAGTCTCTACACACCACCAGGAGATTAATGTTGCATCCCTTACACTCGGAATTCCCACTGCTTTGGGTCATAGTTTTCTTTCCTTCGGCAGCTTTTTTTCCTGAAAGGAGTTTCTCCTGACTATTTCTGCAAAAAGCACCTGAGATGTAACTGGCAGAGAAGCTGCACTTTTAGACCCACCTGTTTCAGACAGGTAGAGAAGAAAATTTTGGCAAAATTTGTCAAGTGAAGTCACAAGAAAAGACACAATGTTAGAAATATTAACTAACTTGACACTAATGCTCCCAAACCATCTCTATTATCCAAGTGCTGCATTTTAACAATTACACATTTTAACTCCACTTCTCCTTTGTTTCACTAACGAAGAAAGTCATATTATAAATATGGGACATATGACAGGAACTGTAAAGTTACAGCATCAGGTACATGCTCACAAACTAAGGATTGGGGAAGGATACCGTTTTTCCTCCTCATTCAACATTGCTTTCCCATCCCAACCCTTTCACATAGAATTAATCTTCCTATAATAAGTAGTATAACATGAGAGTGACAGGATCAGGCTGTTTTAAATGTAACATATACGCTAGCATCATTCTGGGAATCACACCACATAGCCTGAGTCTTTAGTGCCAGGACTTGAAATCAAACAAAATAGCGTATCAGCTCTTCATGCTTCACACCCAGGATTTGGGACACAGGACTGTGGACAGATCACTTCCATCACACATCCATGACAAGCATTAAACTGCTTTATAAGTAAGATCTTTGTTGAAAAATCTTTCCTCTCCCCCAGCCCTGTAACTGGTAGAACTGAAAATAAAAATCTCCGCTAAGCAAAGTGTGCCGTCAGCTGTAAACATCTGGTGAAACTCAGAGCTTGTAGAAAACCCCTTGCAGTTTTATGAAAACTGACTGTGGCTCATTATTTTCTCAGATGCACCGGGAGCATCAGATCAAATGTCAAATTCACACTTTTAATTAACATTGGTTTCCACTTTTAAGAGACTACCTTGATACATTTAGTGCACAGAGTCTCTGGCAAAACTCTGGAGAATAAGAACCGTGTGTTTTAAAACATACATGGCTGCAGGATCAGATCCCTAAGGAGTATTTAAAAGTGTTCACAACAATAAAAATAACAAAAAACAGAACATTTGGATGTTTAAGAAGAACTCTAATGGCCGTGTCCATTTTGGATGCAGGAAAGAGCTGTTTGCGCAGCATTACGCCATTCTGCAATCAGCAGCTGCAGATCCAATTTGCTGCTAAATGACACGTTTATCTTACAAAGAAAAAGTAGATAAATTTCGGATGTTAAAAATTAATCTAGTCCAGTGATTACCACCAATTGTTAATCTGTTTCAGTACTTCAGATGCATAATTCAAATCAACACCTCACTGGATAAGCTATCGCTGTTTACTCCTTCTCACCGCAAGAGAATGAGCTTCAAGTTCTGCTTTTTTTTTTTTTAATACAGAAATTTAACAGTAATTAATACACTCATTCAGCCTCTTCAGCTCTTTTAGTCCAGCCGTGTAGTTCAAATTATGGCAGTCAAAGCTGCCTAGCAGCGTAACCAGCCAGGGCATTTTCCCCACTGCGCAAGACAGCGGGTCAGGCCGCTGTGGAACAAAAAGCAACTCGGCTATCGCAGAGCTACGGCTGCGTTAGGGAGCAGGGATTTCTGCAGCGGTGCTCAGCTCCACACCAACACCAGCCTCGCCCCTGAGGAACAGAGTTATCAAGCTCAGGAGCCTTCAGTTAAATCCAAGAGGTCAGGAATGACGGTATATAAAGGTCATTTAAAGGGAAGCTCGATGGAGAGCAGAGAGGTGTGGGTTTGTGTGGGCTTGCTGCCTGACTCCTCATCCTGAGGGGAGGCCATGGAAGAGCTCTGTTGGGACGGAGAGCCACCAAGAAGACATGCATGAGCACTTCTCCTCTTTGGGAGCCCCAGTCCCATCACAGAGCCCTTTCAGAAGGTCCAGTCCTGCAGGACGCTGGCCCTCCTCCACACTCCCTGCATTCACCAGGACCCAAACCCACCCCCTGGCACTGAACCCCCTTCCAGCAGGGCCCCATCCCACACAGGGGAGCTTCACACCAGTTCAAGGACAGCTGAACACAACCTAGGCAAGCACCCTTCTCACAGATAAACCCCTTCCCTCTGCTTGGGCTCACCCCATCCAAATCAGATTCCACCAAGTGCTAATGTGATGCTAAACACTTTTACCATGTGGGTTTGTGAGAAGATGTCATCAGGGTGACCAGGAGGGGATGGGCCAACGTGGCACCACAGCCCTCACACAGCAGGCCTGTCACTGATCAGCACCGGGGCCTGACACACAGCCAGGGAGAGGTGCCCATGGGCACCTGAGGCAGCACCACAAGTTTGGTGCTTTTTTTTTTTCTAAAAAAAATGTTGGTTTCTTGGGCTTTAGGGTTTGGGGCAACAGCAGGTCCCCTAGAAATGCCAGAGTCATCTGCTTGCACCAGTAACTCAACTGCACTTACACCCCCATAAACCTACTGTCTAGGGCAGCAGGAGGAATAATAAAAAAAAATACATTAAGAGAAATGACAGTGAGGGAGAAAACTTTATGTTCAAAAAAAATAATACTTCACCACCAGCCTGACTCCACCAAGCACCAGCGACGTCGCAGCGAAGCCCGCTGCCCGCCTCCCCTCGCCAGCTCACCTTGGTGTACTTCACCTCCAGGCTCCGCAGGGGCCGTGGCAGCGGCGGCAGCACCTTCCTGTCAGGCTGCCCGTTCTCCACGGCGCCGTTGAGGGCGGCCATGGCCGCGCCGTCGAACCCGCGCCGCCCTCTGCCGCTGACAGCCCGCGGCGCCGCCTTAAGAGCGGCGCGCGCCGGGCGCCGTCGCCCGCCCCCATTGGCCGCCGCCCCGCCCCGCCCCGCCTCTCGCCCCGCCCCGTCGCGCGGCCACGGCCCTCAGGTAACGGGCGGCACCGCCCCGCCGAGGCACCGCGGCTGCCGTCGGGTCGGGGGGCGCCAGCGGGCCGCGCCGGCCGCCTCCGGGCTGCCCGCAGGGCTCCCTCGGGGCTGCCCGCAGGGCTTCCCGCAGAGCTCGCCCAGGGCTCCCTCCGGGCTCCTTCAGGGTTGCCCTCAGGACTCCCCACAGGACTCCCCTCAGGGCTGCTCTTAGGGCTGCCCTCAGAGCTGCCTCCCTCAGGACTCCCACAGGGTTCCCCACAGAGCTCCCTCTGGGCTCCCGCAGGGCTCCCCTCAGGGCTCCCCTCAGGGCTCCCCTCAGGGCTCCCCTCAGGGCTGGGGCAGGGAGCAGCCCACAGGGCCACCGACTCCTCTGCTCGGAAATCGCCATCGCTCAGGGCCTCTCCCCACACAAGGGCAGTGAAGGAGGGGGCCTTGTCGCAGCCAGCCGGGCTTCGGGGAGCTGAGCAACCACCTTCTCCCAAAGGGTGGCACCAGGGTGGATGTGGGAGGACATGTCGTTTGCTGCCTCTGCGTCCCGTCGAAACCTACTCAGAAGTCAGTCACAAGAGGACGCATGGGTCTCCACAGAAATACCTCCACTCTCCCCAGACATGGTGTTGGGAAGTGGACGGTCTGGAAGGCTCTCCCCTCGCTTGTCATGTTACAGCCTCTATCTCCAACTACAAGGGCCTTTCTCTGCCATTCCTGGTGCCCTGACTTTCTTACCCCAACCTGCTACCCCCCGTCCTTCACTCAGAGGCTCTGCAGAGCTTTCCAGGGCTGATCAAGATAAGAAGGCAGAAGCATTACATCAAATGCCTGATGTGCAGCTGACAGCAGCTCCTCCACATCCTGTGAGTCTGGGACCAGTTTGACCACCCCAGTTTGACCATCCCAGTCAAAGGACTTCAGCCTACAGGGACAGAACCAGGCTCTTCAGCTGAAACTTCCTACAGTGATAACCAATATACTTGTGTCCCACACAGTCAACTTCCAGCGCGGTGTTCATAGTAGCGTACTCCAAACATCGAGAAAGATGCTGTCTTTCAAGAAGTCCTAAAGGATATGGAACATGTCTAAAGTGACAGATCTAGGCTCTGCGCCTGAACAAGTTCATTATGTATTGCTTAACTTCATTCTGAATAAAATATGTGTAAGTCTTTGCAGGCTGGGGGCCAGGACACTAGGAGCACCCTTACACCCACACACACATGGAAGATAATACAACATATTTTCCATATAACAAGTGGCAAGATGCCAGAAGTTATCTTACAAAATGTTTTACAGAATCTGTAATCCCCAGCAATAGTCAGCACTTTGCTGTTAGAATGCTTAAAAATACTCAGCGCTTCCAAAGGCAGATAGCCTGTGATATCATAGCAGCATAAGAGTTAGTGCTGATTCAGAAGGGAAAGTACCACTGATGAATCAAACCCCACTTCCTGCAGCTTGCAGGATATTCAAGGAGGTCCTTTGCCCAGGTGAAAACCTCTCTGATGAGGCTTGGCTCCTGAGAGCTGCCAATACCACAAAGGAAGATTCCCCCCCCCCTGCCACCAATCTACATATTTTCACCAGACAAATCACTGAATCGATTTCTATTGAACTGTCAATACCAAAGGACTCATCCTGCCTAGCAGTTGCAAGATGAAATTTTCTCTTCCAATGGGAAGGTGCTTCAGTTATAAATAATTTGTGAGAATATCCTTGTATGCAATGGCAGAATCAAATGAACATTCTCCGGAAATAAAGGGATGCATTACAACAGCAGAAACATTTCTTTCTAAGCTGTCCGTTTTTAACTGTCCAGTTGCTATTTCCCACAAAAGCTACAGAAGCATCAAAGCAGAAGAATCTCTTAACCAAATTCCAATATATTCCTAGTCCCAATAAAGAGCAGTTAGGATCCAAGCTATCCTTAGATGTCATCAACAAAACTACGAGGTGACTGATAGGATGCGCCAGTTGAAGTCTGAGATGGGAGATGTTTCTGTCTGTTATGTCTGGAAAAGACATGGCCACTGATCCATTTTGGGGCCAGTGGCATGGTCTGGCAACAGAACATTTTGGGGCCTCTAGTAATTTGGCATTTCTGGTTTTACCAGAATGTATCACAACACTATAGGCAATACTTTGATAATTCAAATATCAGGGAGCAAGGAGGAAATTGTTACAGAAGTGATACAATATCGATAGAATTTATCCTTTTCTGTCTGTATTTTGCCCACAGAAACACTCAGCTGAAGTGGAAAGTACTCTTGTCTTTAGAGGACAAAATATGTGGACGAGGAGAATGATGAATAAGAAGTTCCAGGACAAGCAATGTCTAAAGAGTCATTCCAGTGGGTTGTCTCATGTGCAATGACCTTGTCTCTTATCTCTTACGAGAAAGATTTTTTACAAGACATTCCTGGGAAAATTATTTTGGTCATTATTGCTTCTTTGATTTAATGTTGGTGTGGTGTGAGATATATCTAAGGCAAAAGTTCCACGTACAGGGCTTGGGGATGTGTGAGATTTTTAAAAGGCTGTACGAAGTCAATGAATTGTGAGTCAGTGCCATATGAATGAGCTGAAATAATGAACTTTAACCAATATACATAGCTGTATGCAATGTTTCCCCTAGTAATGTCACAAGAAGGGTAACAAAACGTTCCACCGTCAAAGAGTTTCATGGACACTGGTTGGTCCTTTGTCAGGCAAACTCAGTCCTACCATAAACCGGAACAACTCCACCAGCTTCAGGAGATGATGTGTCCTCTCACTGGTGCTTCTATCAGATCCACAGAGGTGGAGACCCTCGCTCCTCCAGACTGCTGAGCAGTGAGCTCAGCAGGAGATGCCCTAAAAGCAACTGCAGAGCCCCAATCAGAACAAGAGAGCGACATTTTTTATTCATTCCCATGCTCCAGGAGGGCCATGCCACCATTCAGATAGCAGCACTGAAAAGACGGGTTTTACCTAAGTTTGTAACAGTTGATAAATGTGTCAGAAACAGATGCAAGAGGAGAAGTGACTGTTAATGAAAGGTCACATTACTATTGAGTCACCCTGTTATATTTTCCTGTTGCAGCAGTGTTCACAGAGATGTCTGCAATATGTATCCTTAACCTGCTGCACTGCCTGCGATAGCTGTGAATTCCCTGGTGCTGTGCTGCTCTGCAGAGCCAGATCTCACAGAAAGTTTCTAGACTGTGAGTACAGCAGCTCTTCTCTGCCAGCCAGCACAAAGATTGCCTTTCCTCTGTCGGGTCAGACATGTACTCCCTTAAATCTGCCACCTTGAATTAGACCTGACCACACTTTTCTGTGCCGGTCTGTCTGTCTGTGCCAAGCGCAGGCACAGGACACGTTCGTGCTATGATGTAGCTGTCTCCCTATCTGCTATGGATGCCAAGGGTCTCTGCAGGAACTAATTTCTCTGACTTTCCCACCTCATTTAACCATCATGAAGGGAATATTATGGGTGGTAACTCCTTCAGATAGACTGCTCCTGCATACATGTGTGTTATGTCCTGGCTTCACACTGGGAGTGCAGGGGGGGTGTATCCAGAGACCAGTGAAGACCTCTCCAGATGACCTGTGTGCCATCCTGCCCCATGGGTGCAGACAGACTTGGCGGTGGGGCACGTAGTCACCTACAGGACAGTAGTTGCCCAGTCAGCAGTGGTGTAGCCATTGAGAGCTGCTATACAAGTTGATCAGTTGATATTTCAATGATATTTTGCATCTAGACCTCAGCCCGTGCTTCAGGCTGACCAGAAGTCCCGTAGCTGTGTAGAGTAGTTAACGTGGCGCAGAGCCAAAGCTTATTCTGCTTATTTCACATATACCCCGAAGCACATACACACACAAATATGTGTGTGAAACAATACACACTAAAGGCTACTGAGGCTGTACACTCCACCATTCAACAGCTAGGAGTGATCAGAATTTGCCTGGTTTTGTGCATCCTGATGAGCTGTAATTGAGTTATCCGTGCCCTTTTCCCACAGGCATCCCCCTCACTCCGCATTGGCAATGGTTGCTGCTCCTGAAAGAGCAGCTCCCCTCATGATTTATTCTCCTCTTGTTTAATGTGCAGCGACAGGGCTTTTTACTGCCTGTTACTCAAACTGTGCTTTGGGCACAAAATTATTCATTTCCGTATGGTTTTTCCATGGTGCTCATGACAGCAGAGTCTGAGTGTTTCACACGCAGCATTTCCTTTTCCAATAATTTTGAGAGGATGCTGACCCTGTATTATCAGTGAGGAAAGAAGGCAGGCGGCGATGAATTAAAAAAAAGTCTTCATAATTTTGGATTCCCGATGTGAGTCACCTACTGCCTGAGTACTTTAGATGACAGGCATTCGAAGCTCAGCTCCCACTGAGCTCAGCTACGGCTGTAATTGCGCAACAAGCCGGATCGGAAGATCTCCCACCATACACTTGATAAGGCAGAATGCACAGCTGACTGGACACTGCTCCCCAGTGACTTTAATCTGGAAATTTTCTTAATTTTCTGTGCCAGATTTTATAAATTTACTGTTCCTGTAACTTTGTTTTCTCTGTGTAGTTTTCTAGTGTTTAATTCCTTTTTCTAAGCAAACTAAAAGGACCATGAATTTCATTAATCTTGATCAAATTCACCATGATATTGGCTAGCAGCAGGATGGATTGGTTTTAACTACGATATGATTGGCATTTTACAGGCTCCCTGGTAGCAGTAGTGGACTGTTTAATTGATATGAGCTGGCCATTTGAAGGGAGTGAGACGGTGCTTTACCAGCGGGTTTGGTTTCAGTTTGTTTTCCCCAATATTTTCTGACTGCAAAATCCCAAGATCCATTCCAGGCCCTAGGAACAAACAGCGCCTAGTGAGCTTCCTCAACCTGGTCCCCTCTTACCAGCCTGGCTTGTTTATTCCAGACACAGAGAATACAAAGATGGAGAAATATTCCCTTAGATACCCATTGGAAGAAGCTATTTAGTAACAAAGGTACCTCTTGGCTTATTTACCCATCTAAACTATGTAGCTATCTAATGGAAATTACTGCTGCTTAAAAGTTTGGCTTTTACACAGGTGTTTGCTGAGTTCATTGAAGACAAACTTGACCAACTGCCATATAAAAGAGATAGGCCAAATGGTGATAACTGAACTGCTGCCTTCAGCTGTGAAAGACATTGCAAATGACACAAAATCCATGAAAAAGTCTGCTGTTTTATACCAGGACAGGTTCTACTCAGTTTATCAAAGTATTCACATGCAATTTCAAAAGGATTGGAATCCAGAGAGATGCCTTTTTTTTAAAAAAAAAAGATCAGACTGTCATGAAGATCCTTTGGAAATAGTATGTATTACGTGAGGGTGTTTAAATTAATCCAGCCTTACTTGGG
Source organism: Strix aluco (assembly GCF_031877795.1). Lineage (NCBI taxonomy): Eukaryota > Metazoa > Chordata > Aves > Strigiformes > Strigidae > Strix > Strix aluco. The sequence continues at coordinate 14,856,157 of NC_133942.1, forward strand.
CTGCACTGGCTATTAGTGGAGAAGGGTTGTGTGCGTTGGATGGACCTTGGAGTTGGAAGCAGCCTTACCCCATGAACTCACCTCTCTCCCAGTATTTCTATCGCCCTTCTCACGCCCTGTAGGTTAAAGCTTCCATTTTGACACATCTGGGGCTGAAGAAGAGCTTCTTTTCCCATTCCTCTCCACCTCCACAAAACCTGTCAGTGAAGGTGAAGAGAAGTGATGTGAGATACTGTGAGATGCTTATTTGTGTAAACATTTGTAACCCTAAATATGACCTCATGATGCAAACCAGGACTTTGGTGGCTCAAGACAAAGCACAGCCTTTTTATACTTTGCACTGTAATTACTTCATAAAGCAAAATCCTCAGTCAAATTAATTTTCTTCATGTGTATCATAGGTATTAAACTGTGAGCGTGCACGAGGACTGGCCTTCCCTTTAGTTTGCCTGGCCCCAAAAGTAAATTGGAAAAGTTAGTGACAAGGAAATAGCAACCAGCTGACTATTTCGAAGCCTTTTCTATTAAACCAACTTCGATTTCCTCTTGCCTTCACGTCTCCCTGGCAGGCCTAGCATTGGAAGACGAGGAGAGTGGGAGCAGGAACAGAAGCAAGTGCATGATAACCTACTAAGATAGTGTCTGTGCTGTGAAGAAGTTCAAGGACCTGTTTCATTACAAACCATTCAGTGTGTCTGGCACCGCGGAGCCGATGGGAACCACTCCCTGCATTGATCTAGCGATGCAGACCTGAGGATTATTTGCCTACAAACAGCTATTGTTTGCAAGATTGGAAAATGAAAAAACAAATATGTTTGTTTTCTCCACAGATCATGTTGCTTCCTACTTTCTCTTGATAAGAGGCTTTTGGGGCCGGTGCCCAGGCTTTGGAAGCGGCACTTGCCTAGTCAGGAATTGAGGAGCCTAAAATGTGCTTTCTTCTTCTGCTGCTTCCTCCCCGTCTCTTTGCTCTCACTCATCGTCACATCTGTTCTGGGCCCAATGCCCAACGATTCTGCATTAACGCCTCAGTACACACAGGCTTGCACAGCTGAACAGTTTGCAATGCAACGTACCCCATGCCATAATGTCTTCCCGAATCAAGCTCCTGCAAATAATTTTTGTTTACGAGAAGGATCATTTGGCTTCAGAACGCTCCTTGTGAGCTGTGCCTAGCGGACTCTAGCCACTTCAGGGCTTGCCAGAGAAATGGTTTTGCAGGGCACAGTCATGAACCTAGAAAATACAGAACAGAGTGGGTAAACAAATATCCTTACAGAAGATACTGTCTCGCGCCTTGATCCTGCAAACTCGCATGGGCTTAATGTTAAGCACATGAGCAGTCCCAGATGACTTCAGCAGAGCTACTCACATGCTTACGGTGCATAGCATTTGCCAGATCAGAGCCTTTATGTCTAATTGCAAAATAAAAGGCAAGTCTCCGGGTTCTATCAACTGTAATGAATTGTTATTAACAGCACATTTTAAAATAGCCGTGGGGCAGATCCCAGGCAGACCCACTGGGGATAAAGGGATGTGGACTTGTTGCAACAGAACCTGGAAATACTTTTTCTTGGACAAAGTGCCGTGCCAGTCATATGAAACTGGTGAGGTTGTTTTTATAGGCTTTGACCTGTGCAAGGCTTTTTTTGTGTTTGGTCTTTGCACATTCCCTCTCTTTGGCACCTTTTGGGTTGAATTCTGCTGTTTGCATGAGGAGTTGGAAACCTGGTCTCCCCCTAACCTTGGGGGTACCTTCTATAAGAATTTTCTGATTTCACAACGTCCTGACACACCTTGATGAGCTGCAACGGAACAACCCAAATAACAGCGCACGGCCGCTGGGCTCTTTTGCCCCGGGTCCGTGTTGACGACCCTGGGCCGTGGGGTTCCATCCGTGTCCCCTCCGGTGAGGGCTGAGCAGCACAATAGGACATTGTGTCCGTCCTCCCGCCGCAGAGCCCTCGCTTCCACTAATGGCGAATCTGGGGGCACACACACACACACACACACACAAAAAGAGAGAGAACCCCCCCAGGTTTGCACGCTCGCATTGCACGCCTGTTAATGAAGAGCCGGCCCTCATTAAGAGGCCCCCGGCGTGGACACCCCGCCAGGGCCGTGCCCCCCGTCCCGCTGCCCGTTTCCAGCCGGGGCGCCCCGACAATCCCGGCGTTTTGAGGGCAGAGCCGCGGTGCTGCCGCCGCGCTCAGCGGGCGCGGAAGGTGGCGCGGCCTCTCCGGGCTGGCGTTTGCACCTGGGGCTGCCGGGGTTTAATGGACTTTAACACATGCAAACAAGAGCTTTTGTTGGCGGGCACAAAGGCTGCCCCCGGCGCGGGGCTCTCCCCAACACTGCCCGCATTGTTTCCCCTCCGCTGCTTCTTGTCACCCTCCTTGTCAGAGTTTAATGAGGACAACGAGATTTCGCAGGCTCATTTCGCACTTCAGCAACTTTCTAACACTTTCCTAACGAGGGAGTAAGGGGCAGGAGAGATCGGGGGCGCAGGGGAGGAGCCGCCCCGGCCCGGCTCCCTCCCCGCGGGCAGAGACCCGCATCCCCGGGGCCGGAGCCGGGGCGGGGCGGCCGGAGCTCAGCCGGGATGCGGGGCTGTTCTTGGCCTTCCTGGGGTCGAGGAGGGGGCTGAGCCGGGATGCGGAGCTATTCCCGACCTCCCCGAGGTGGAGGGGGCGGGGGGGCGCTCAGCCGGGATGCGCGACTGCCCCCGGCCTTCCCAGGAGGGGCTCAGCCCCTTCCAGCCCAGCCTCGGCACCACGACGTGGCTCGATGAAAAACAAACAAAAAAGCTCACCAAAACCTTGATTAATCTCGCCGGGTTTAAGCTGGGCCGGGAGGGTGTGGGGGGATCCCCGGGGTGCCCGGAGGAGCCGCGAGGCTGATGGGCAGCGGCTGGGACCGTCCCCACTGCTCGCAGCGCGGCGCATCCCGGGAGCAGGTAGCTTTCCCCGGGCACCGGCTCCGCGCTTTCTGGGCAGGAGATCCGCAGGTTTCTTATCGCCCCGCCGGCCCCGTTGAAGCCGAGAATCTCTCCTGAAGGAGAGAAGCGGAGTGGGGGGTGGATGCTCGGCTCCTTTCCCCACCCGCGGAGAAGTTTCTCCCCTACCCCGCGGGCGTTGGGCATCGTCGCGGCATCACCGAGTCGGGCCGGCCGCGATCGTGCTGCCACCGCTCGGGTGCTCCGGGGGAAAAACGGGGGTTCGCGGTACCGGGCGGCCGCGGGAGTGGGGTGGGGGGAGGACCGGCAGGCACATGAATGCCGAACCGGGGCCGGTCAAACTTCCCAAGTTCTGGATTTGCACAATTAAAAGCAAACCCGTCGCTTTCCCAACACGCCACCGCCAGGCACTGCCCTTCGCGGTGTTTTAACGGCTTTTGGTTCTCGGGGAGCGACCCCCGCCCCTCCCCAAACGCGGACATCCCCCTCGGGCTGGTTTTATTTCTCCCTCTCCAGCTAGGCAGCGGTCCCGAGCAGGTCGTGGCTGCGGTTTTCGGTGTTTTAGATGGAGATTTCGGGAAGGATTTGCCTTTAGCCTTTGCAAATCCCCGTCTCTGACTCCTGTTCCCACGACCGAAATCTCCCCTCTGTTTTTTTTCTTACTTCCCTCTTCTGTGCGTGTGAGAAATTTGGAAAACTCGAGAAGTCGTTTAATGCAAAGGGATTTTAAAACACAAAAGTATGCGGTGAAAGAAAAAAACCCCACCCCAACCGCTTAATTAGATATTTACCGAAGGAGCCATTACAGCCTGCTGGGTATAACACAGAGTTTATAAGTTCTCTGGCCACAAAGAAATTCAGTAATTACTTTTTTTCTCCCTTACAATGGGATGGGTTAAGGATGGAGTGTGATAAACTTAACTCTGTTCCTGGGCTTTTTTGCAGATTAGCCTTTGGCATTCGTTGGTAAATACGAAGTGAATAGAGACTGTGTGACCACAGTCCCTTGAATTAGGGACAAACATTTCCTCTGTGCATTTTAAATAATGCTACTGCCAAATATTTTGTTACCAGAGATCATTATCCTTTGAATGAAAACTTGAGGAGTAAAGGCATTGGTTTTGTCTTTGCTGGTGTGGAACAGACTATATGATATCTAGAACAGCAACAAGCTTTCACAAATTGCTATATGATTTCTACTGCCAGGTTCTGTGATATTGGATACGACATAAAAATAAAAAAGCCGGGCAGATAGACACAGAAACTCACAGAAACCACCTGTATATTTTGTTTCAAAGGAAAATCTCAGCTATTGTCTTACTGGCTCTGGTTCTGTTAGGCCTTGGATCTGCTTAATCTTTAAAGCTATTCAAACAAATTGAATGATACAAGGCAAGTCTCCTATAATTAATCCGGATTCTTGAATTTTGATACAAACTTTTATGTAACCGAGAAGTTTCTCCCTTTTCCTTGCAAAGACGCTAAATAGACACTAAGTCCTTCTGTCATGAGTGCTACCACGAACAAAGTTAAAAGGAACAAACCTGGAAATCTTCCCTTCGTGAGGAAGAAAGGGAGGAACATTAGAAAGGGATGTGAACATAAAGTCATGGGAGAGCTGGTACTGGTGTCTGGACAGAGACCAAGGCTCAAAGTGGCCCCTATGCTACAAACTGCCTGAACATGAACACAGAAATTGTGGTTAGTCCCAGGTAAAGCTTTTGCAGGATGTTATTTTGTCAGTTTATCTGAACCTCACAGGGACTCAGCGCTGGCCCTCAAAGGTCTCATTTGAACCTTTCCAAATGTTTGTTCTTTCACTGCTACAGTCCAAAGAAAATGGAAACGATGCCATCACGTATGGAACAACTCGTGACGTTAATACTGAACTGCCACTGCAGATGATGAAGCTTCAGCTGCGGTCTGCCCCTTCTCACATTATGCAATTTGCTCTCGGTATTTGGCAGAACTACTCCAGAACGAATATTTTGCAGAGCTGTGCATCCTGTGATGAGGCATTGCTGAAATCCCCCAATGTATCAATGCATGACTCCCTTGTAGGAGTGAGTATTTTATCTGGATTATCAGGAAAGAACAACAGAACAACGTATTTTCTTTTTTTTTTTTTTTTAAGGATGTGAGCTGTCTGGCCTGTGACTTTAGTGGAAAATGAATATGCAGAGAAAGGCCTGTAGGCCTGGACCTGCTAAATAGCTCATGGGTTGCAGATACAATTTCCACTGAGGCCACTGGTAAAATCCGCACAGACCCAGCACAGACTCAGTTGGTGTAGGCAACTCTCCAGGTTACCCCAGGCAGATCTACGCCTGACTGCCCCTACTTTCTAACTCTCCAGCTTTCCTCCCCCTGTGCAGATTTTTCTTTTAATCATGTAAAATGCAGCAAAAGAATGAAAACCTTTTGGTTTTTGAATCTGATGTGCCTGGCAGTGATTGTTTGTGTGCAGTTCTGCTGTCAGGTTTATGGAAAAGGACCCCCCGCCCTCAGGGAATTACCTGCTGGGTTGAATGAGTTGGGTTTCCTTGAGTTTCTGAGTAGACGTGGGTCTGACTGTCTTTTCACGGACACAAACAGGAGTGCTGCTGGCTGTACGGACAGAGAAGAAAGCTGTGCCTGGGGCCAGCCGGGCGTGCAGTCTTGTCCTGGGTGACACCAGGCGATTCCCTCTCTGGTGGACGCCCTACCCCTCAGGCCAATCAACCATTCCACCTTGTACCCTTTGAGGTGCAGTTTCAAACCATGTGCCCAGGACGCCGGTGCTCTGTGTCAGCCCTTCGCCACTCACATTACCAGTTCTCCAGAAAGGCATGGTAATGCCCAAGGCTGGTTCTCCATTCTCTACAGAGGTGTCACCTCCTTGATGTTGTTTAAAGACCATTTGGAGTGAGGCTGTTCATCTGAGGATGGGAAAACATAGGCCAGACTAGTTTCCCTGGTCCCCATGGAAGAGGGGGACAACCCAAAGTTGCCCATGCAATGGCCCAGGCAGCATGGTTTTCGGGTGCCAGCAGCTCCCAGGTGCTGCTGCCAATGCCAATGCCACTGGGTCTTGTCACAGCTGCTCGGCGCGCCAGCCCGGAGAGGCCACTGCTGATAACACTCTCCAGGTGTTCAGCCCGAGAACAAAGGGCCTTTTCAGTGGCTGCTGAGAAGGAAGAAGCCTCCTTGCTGGTTGCAAAATGGCTTTCCTGGATGGCAATATTTGGTTACAGTAGGATCTGTTATTTCAGAAGAAGCCCCGCATAAGAGAGGGTAATTTGACTCAGGCATGTAAAAAAACCATTGTGGGGGCTCTTGTCTCCCTCCTTCTTCTCCCCAATGTACTGAAACAACGTTGAGTTGTAATGTTTCATCTGAGCAAAGTAAAACTGGAGTCTGGGGCCAGAACGTGTCTCATCTTCTTATGCCCACTTACATCAGAGTGAGCTAGTTCATCATCCTGAAGATGCGGGGCTTCCTGCAGAGGCCCAGTTACTTACCTGGCTGGTTACACACAAACCAGTGGCTTCTGAGCACAAAACTGAGCTGAGAAAAGCTGTGTGCTGGCATGAGGACAGTCCAGGGGAGACTCTCCCTCAATCTGTGGACCTGAATTTCAATGCTTGCATTGGAACATCTTAATCAAATGGTTTCACAGCAAAATCTGCACTGTTTGCACAGGAAAACCTGAAAGATAACTTGGTCCTGTCAGTGAAGGTAAGAAGGTGTTTTTGCAGTGTTTCCCAATTAGATTTGCCTTGATCCGTGTACTCTGTGTGTTTTGGCACTGAGGGATTTCTGAAGAGGAAGGTACTTGTTCGTGGGACTGTCGATCGCAGCCGTCTAGAGGTGGCGCATTCCTCCTTCCCCACGCAGCCAAGGGAAGGAGCATCCCTTCTGTAAGCACTGCCATCATGTTGTCCATATATTTTCAAAACCTGTGGTCCCAGCACCAGCTGAAGGCTTTCTGTGTTCTCCTACAACCCTCACCGTGGTTATTATCTCCATGAGATACTCACAGCATGTTCCTTTACCGTGACTGCTCAGTCTGCCCCTACGTTTTCCCTATACCTCATAAGCTGTTCTTCTCCACAACGGCGGGGAGGTTGTGCCCTCTGATATGTAGGAGCCGACTTATTTAAAATTATTTTCCTCACTTCCTTCAGGTAGGAGTGAGAAGGACAATCCAAGGAAACTTCCCACACTGAGAAGGCATCTCCCATAGGCATCTCCCATCTATGAAAGAGAACCAGAGGGATGCTGTGTTCACCCCAAATGCATGTGCTTAGTGGAAGAGCAAGGACATGTAACCTTTTTTTAAATATCTGCCAAGCTCACCATGGCAATTCATACATATACATATGTATATATAAAGCTGAACTTCTCATGTTAAGTAAATAGAACACTAGCTCAGAAATTGCACTTTTCAACCAAGCAGGACTGTTTCCTATTAGAGACAAGGCTATCCTAATGCTTCAAATGCACCAGCTAACATCTATACAAATAATGGGATTTGGCTGAGTACAGTTAAATATATTTGATTACTTCCCTTTTATCTAGTTCTAAGTTTACTGTACTTTTCCTTGGATGGCAAATAAGAAGCCCTTTTCTTCTAAGTGACAGCAGGGAAAAGAATCAGGTTGCTAATTTACCTGAGACCCAGGAGTGTGTAATGATAGATGTGTGCTGGAAACTACAGAGTGGGCTTTCTAATTTTGGGGGGAGGAGAGGGGGAAAGCGTGAGATTCATTAATCTTTCAAATTGATTGCAATTTTGCTGATGGACTTTCATGGTCATAATTACATGCACAGCAGGAAACAAATGCAGTGAGGAGAAGATCAACTGGCAGGAAGCTGGGACCTAACGAAATGTGTCATAGGGGAAGCAATTAGAAGGAAAAATCACTGTTCTCCAGACAGACAAGGACACATCATGCTCGTGGGTACTTACAGCATCTCTCTTAAAGCAAAGTTTAGACTTACCTGTAGTGTTGTAAGAAGTAAGCACACACATGGTCCAGGACAAGTTTGGTTAAATAAGCAGAAATCCTTGTGTGGATGTTCAGCGTTGGTCTTCATAGATGACCAGTGTTGGGGTTCAGGATTCTGAGAGCACCCTGGGGAGTCACAGCCTGCCAAGTGGCTCTATGCTGCTGTCACCAGATCTGCCTGTCAGCAGAGCTTCCAAGAGCATATGTTACTTGGTTCCTTGCACATTAGTAAATGGAGCCTCTCCATCAAAATCTTCTTGGAGATACATGAAGGAAAGAAGCAGGTGGGGTGGGAGATGGGAGCATAGATTGCAGGCAGGCACTGAAGGGTTGTGCCTATGGTTTGTTGCAAAACGGGTGTGTTATCTGCCCAAGGAAAAGTAAAACTCCAGCACATGTCCACATTTCCATGATGGGCAGCTAAAATGGGCTTAAAGCACAAGCAGCTTTGGGAGAAAACTCATTCTCTAGATAGGAAAAAGATGTAGCAGATTTGAATCTGAGACTAAGTTGGGTTTTTAGTGTGGATGTGCTGTTAGTCTGATTTAGGAAGAGCTTGTCTCCTCCTCTCCTTTCCTTAGCCCTCTTCTGGGATCCTTTGTGGGCAGGTCAGATGCAAGCCAGGCTTTCACCTGGAGAGGTGCGTTCCCACCAGCCAAGAGAAGAGGAGTGCTGGAGAGTGAGATGAAACAATTTATCCAAGTCACACAACACTGCCAAGAACAGTTTGGGTGATCTGATGCAAAATTATCTAATTTTTAAAAAAGACTTTAATACTGCCTAGTAAAGGATACCTTCTTTTTTTTCCTTAGAAGATTCAACATATTAGTTCTTCCCCTGGCTCTTTTTTAGCTGGTTCAGATATAACGTTAGTTACACAGAAATGCAGAAAGATGCCATAATTTCCTGTAGGCATGTTTGTGTGTATTCTACACTTTCAGCAGACCCTGTTTCCCTAAAACATCTACAGGATCACCAAAGTGGGCAAGCAGCTCTTGTCTTTGTTGTTTCACAGAAAGAAATCGTATCGTGACTTTCAAGTAGAAAAAAAATTAGAGAAATAATAACATGACCCAACTGCAAAAATATTTTTTTTCATGAACTATACCAATGAATTGGAAATGCAAGTAGTAAAACGAATTGCCAAAAGTATCAAATATATGTGTTTTCAATAACTTTTTTTTTTGTTACCTAGTAAAATATTTTCCTGGAGAAGGGTTGTTAAACCCCTCTGTGCAATATAAAGGTGCAGTGATGTATTGTCTCAGAAGTGGTTTAATGGAGTTTTGGGGTCCAATTTTTGTACATATTTTCAACACACGCAGTGCGTGATCAATTTGGATTTATAAAATGCTATATATTTCTTTCTAAGCAATGATCTTAACTTTTAAAGAATGTTGCTTAGTTAGGAGTACATGTGTGTGTTTGCATTTTGGCAAGGCAGCAAATAACATACAATATTTATGTCATTTGAGAAAAGTATTTTGTGCATTTGCCAAAACCAGTCCGTTCTAAGAACTTAAAGGTATTTGATCTGCTCTAAAACATAGTCCTGGGAGGAGGATTAGGTGTGTGAGAGTAGTGGGCAGAGGGGAGGTCTGTCCAGTCTTTGCAGTGGGAAAGGGCAGGATTTTAAACGAAAAAGCCATATCTCATTTCACCTCAACCTTTTTGACTCTATTTCAGTGAAAATGTGTTTCAGCCTCACCTGTGACTTTACTGCCAAAACCCTGAGTTTTTGCAGTCAGATTACTAATCCAGGTTGGGCTGCATTAGATAAAAGTCCGACCCCAGCTCTCCTACCATAGCTACTGCGAACAACCTGGGGAGGTCAACCCTCCCCAGGGAGCCTTATCATTAAATGTACACAGCAAAGATGGCAAAAAGATGGTGTCTTGTGTTACACCAGCATTTCCCCCTTGGTAGCTGACCCACTTCAGCTGTTTTACTGAAAAAAAACAACCAACAGCTGAGAGTACAGAATTGGGGAAGGTGGGGGGGTTGTATGATCATGATTTAGCTGTATCCTGACCTCTGTTACTCCTGGTTCCTTTATCCCTTGGTGTGATGACGATCAGGATCTGTCCCTCGCCTCCTGCTATCAGCTGCTGCTTATTCATTTCAGAAGGTGAAAGCCCCGTGCCTTGCTCACACCCCAGCTAGCCGTATAGACCCGTTGCTCTGAAATCTTTGTGCCAAATCCAATGATATAACGTTTCATTGAGAGAATCTCTCCATTTCCACCCCCTCTCTTCTCTTTTGCTTTATCTCTTCCTTCTATCTTCAGCCTGTCAGGACTTTCACATACCTGCAGCTGACAGCTAAGAGATCAGGAACTTTGATGTTGTAAGGGATATTTTATCTCAGGTAATTCTCACCAATTCCTACCTTATTGTGTAGGATATCCAAGGACTCCAAGAGTGAGCAACGCCTTTGTTTGGTAAGATCAGAGCAATTTGCAAGCTTTTCTGGGAACAAGGTCCAATAAAGGGACTTTAGAGATATAATCTGTCAACCTCATTGAGCAGCACTGTGACAGCAGCCTTATGATTATTGACAGTTTAAGCATTGCCCAGGACAGAACAAGGCTGGGGGTATGAAGTTATTTGTAGTAAGACATTGTTTGCTGAGGAAGCAGAGGAAACCCTTTATACCCAAAGTCACCACGTTTTTACCGAGTTTCATCCTCACACAATTGACCCCACTGGGAGCTGCTTCTTTTTGCCATGAGTTTGGGGAAAAAAAACCCACTCTTGGAGGTGCAACCTCTGCTTCACAAAGGTGACCTGATTTTGTGGCACTAGCTTCAAAGGGTAGACCCAGTACAGCCAATCCTGAGCCTGCAACCACTGGGCAGAGGGTGAACTGCCACCCCAGACCCCCAGACTCTCTGGTGAGTTTGTCACCTGTGCTGCGTGGCTTTGGCATCACAGGCAGATGCAGCTGTGAGGACATACAAAGCCTTTTTTTCTGTTACCAATCCTACGGTAAGTACCGTGGGGGGCAGGAGTAATGAGAGGGCTGTGATGCCCCCAGCCTTGTGTTTGAAATCCTCTTCTTCACCAGGTACCTTGCTCTATTCCTTTAAATCTCCTCATTCCTGGTGAGTCATGCTGAGATGGCAGAGGTTTTACCTGGGATCAGCCATCCGTCATCTCTTCAAGCAGTCATGGCATGGAGCACCCTAGAAAATGACTCACAGGAGAAGCTCAGTGGGTCTGTCCTCTACTGTCTTCACTACGCAGCGGCTGGCTCACCTCACGGGCTTTCACTGGCTTCACCATATTTGATTCTTAAGGAGTTTCCCCATGATTCAATGTACTTCTGATTTCATTTTCCTTCCTCTCTAGGCAAACATTTGCTTATTTTATTTGCAAAGACATCAGTATCTTCTTTTTCAGCAAACACCCAAGCCTCACGTCTCTATAAACATATTAACAAAGACCCCAGCTCATTTTCAGTGGCGACAGCTTGGTCTCTCACAGCAGTTATTTCAGGATAAAACCTTTCTTCAGAGGCAAGTAACAGGCCTGTATCCATCCACCCCTGGTCTGTATCTGTGCCCTTGCTTTCTTAGTCATCAAGCTGATGTTAATATGTACTCCTGGTAGGTGTTTAAACTTCCCGAATAACTGATCTCTGCTTACTGATGATCAGATAGGCATGACAGTGTCAATCTTCATGCCAACGTACAATCAAGCCTTGGATTGTTCCCCAAGCTCCTTTTCTCTTGCTGGTCTCTCAAACCTTCAGCCATCCTTTGCACCATGTTCTCTGCCCACATCAAGGATGTTGCTGTCCTCACCCAGCATTTTGAAGCCAACACTTTGCGACCTTGGGGTAGAAATCCTCCTGTGGCTCAGCAGCAGCTTTGCAGAACAAGGTGCAGCCCAAATGCCGATGATACCAGCTGTGCGGTTTTGTTGGGCTTCCAAGAGAAATGCTGAACCCACTACAAAACGGCTGGCAGTTTGCAGGCAACCCCTTTCCCAGCCTCTCCACTATGCCTGCCAAAAATACTTTTCCTGATGACAGGAGAGATTCAACCCACAAAGAGCCATGCAAAGTTGTGCCCACCTGGCAGAGGCACCAGCAGCAACAGATAGGGAGCAGGGCGGGCAAACATCTAATGGTGTAGCCAGAGCAAAAGGCTGTGAGCCACTAGACCACCAGAGGATAGGGTGCCATAACTGCTGACGGAGGTTGAGGCTTTGCCCCAGGATTGCACCGGTAGAAATTTCATGATTTCAGTGTCTCTGCCTGCCCCAGGGTTTGTTTATTCTTGTAATGGGTGTCTTGGGGAAAGCAGATGGCGGGAGGAAGGCAGAAAGCAGCTGTGGGTGGTATAAGAGGAGAAACCTGCCAGCCCACGTTGGGTACGGGTCTCGGCTCCTGCCACTGAGGGAAGAGCCGCTTGTGGCCCTGGGAGCCAGGCGCTGGCTGTGCCTCTAAGCACCTACCCGACAGGAGGCTCTTGCAACAGCTCCAATGTTTCCTCAGTAATGAATTCTGACTTGTTTTCCCAAATAATTCCTCCTAATGACTCAGTTTGAATCTAATGATGCAATCCTGAAGGGAATCATTAGCTCCCCAGCTAGGAGGGTCGGCCGCTCTCCAGCTCCAGCCCACGTGGCTGCTGATTGCGGCATTGTTTCGTGCAGCGCTACGTACCCCAGCTCCACACGTGCCAGCTCTTTGGTGTACATTCTTTCTAGGGATACCTCACCCCATCCCATTGCAGCTCATGCCAGTGCTTCCCTCCCAGTCATCAGGTGCAGGATGGGAAAGGCCAATCTGTTTTTGATTAGGTGAGAACACACGTGGTGGTGTTACCACAGTGCTGAGCTGGTGGGTGTTTGTAGTTCAGTCCCTTTTAGCAATCCCTGATATGGTCCCTTCCTCGCTGCAGCTCGAGGACCAGATGGAGAAGGGACTCGGGGAGAGTTCTGCAGAGCAAACGCCTCTTCTGCCGCTTGCTGCTCATGCAGACAGAAAATCTGACCAAATGCACATAAGAAAAAAACAAAGACAGACTTCTCAAGCCATCACTGCCATCATGTCTACATGGGGAGACATACAAGAGGTTCGTTGCCACGTGAGATCCAGCCCCAAGTTAAAATATCTCTCCCAGTGACAGCCTTTCCCACAATAGTCTGAAGCAAATTGTGTGTGGGCTGCTGAAATGACACTAATTTGCACCTTCCAATTCATTACGCACTCCAGACTTTATGATCCTATTGAGGTAGAAGCCTGGCAGTGACAACTTTACTGAGAGTTACACACTGATGTCATTTGTACATTTGTTCACTGGAGTTTGATTTTCCAGATTGTGCTGCAACTTCAGCACAGGGTGTTAAATGATTTACTGCAGAGACACAGTGGCAAGGCCAAGAATAAAACCCAGGTATCGTTAGTCCCAAGATACTATGACAACCAACTAGTGTTAGGAAACATTCCCTGCCACTGCCTCACACTTATTTACCAACGCAAGCAGGTTTATTTTGTTTTATTCTTAGCAAGACACTGTTTCACTGGAGACCACTTAAAATCAGATTTATCTTCCTTGGAATAACTACAGATTCTTGCATTTGTAATTCATTCCCCTCCCATTTCTAATCTCATTTGTATTGAATGTATTGTTTTTCTTTCCATTATTTATAAAATGAGATCATTAAAACGAATATTGGAACTTGACAGGTTTGGGGCAGGAAGAAACTTCACTGCAGATGCCTCCCAAATATAATACCTTGGATTGCTGCAGAGCCTTTCTCAGCTAAATAGCAGAAAAGAGCTATTTCTTATGCTGTTTATTCATACTTCTGTTTTGACATTTTGGGGACAAAAGGAAAAAAAGAAATTCTGACTCCTGGAGTCTACAGCACTTTCTGCAAGAGGCAACCATAATGCAACAACATTTACCTGTGTGAGTGCTTCAGAGGACGGGGCTGCTGGGCTGGACCGATCTGCTTACACCGATGCGTCTGACCTGCTGCCTTCAGTGCTGCCTCTCAGGTGCAGAAGAGCCCTGACCCCTGCAAGGCTTGCAAGGTTGGGATCTGTAGCTCCACTGACTCAGCTAAATCCAGAGAGTAACTACATTTTGCCTAAAAATAAACACACGCTCACTCCCTCCCATCCCTCAGCTGTTATTTCAGTGTTTTTCTTTTGTCTCTCCATGGGCCCAAACCTTCCCTGCCCTGATAAAATCCCACAGAACATGAGGTGGGGTTTGGGAGGGATTTGTGGGTGTGAGCCCCCACTTTGCTCAGTGCTGCTGTGTGCTGGGGGGGTCCCCACTCTGCTCCCAACCCAAGCAGTGACAAACCTCTTTCTACTCCTTAAACAGCAGCTGCTTTTCATCTCGAGCGGGCTGGCTATCAGGGATGGGTGAAGTGACCCTGATGGAAAGAATCCGGGGGTCCTCGAGGATGTTCTATTAATGCAGGTTATTATCTGACCCTTGGTAATACAGCAATTGGTTCCAGATGCAAAGAAGAGATCTGGGGAGAAGGGTGCTGGGGAACTTCTTTTCCTCATTAAACTTATATTTGGGGAAAAAAAAAAAGAAAAAAAAAGAAAAGAAGAAAGAAAGAGCAAATTCTGATCTAACAAAGCTTAAATCTATAGTAAATCTATTGTAAACTACAGTTTTACCCTGGATTAATAATGGTGTAAATTAGCCTAAGATTTGGCTGCAAATCCCAACTCTCTTCTCATTCCTGAAAGACACAAACATTAAGGTCTCAGCATCTACAGTTATGTATTGCATAAAGTATTTCCTGGCTAGGAAAATCTCACGGGACAATGATCAGGAACAAGATGGTGCAAATAATTAGTTTAATTGAAAGTAAAGGCACCATACTAAAAATAAAGAGATGAAAGCAGTTTTTCCTTTGCCAGTTTTAATACGAGCAATATTAGTAGCAGCTGCATTTCAACCCATTTTGCAGATAACTGTGAGAGGGGCATTCTGAAACCTAAACAGTTTAATTGCATAGGCTACCCTTTAATTTAGGGTGGTGAGAATGATATGAAGGACTCATTAAATTGGGGCATTAACCATGGCAGAAAATAAAGTAGTTTCTTTGTTGCAGAAGAGCTCACTACCCTACAATCACTACAGTAAATTGTTCATGGGAACTGCGGCAGGGTAGGATGGGTAGATAGAGACATGTTGAGATAGAGGGAAGCAAATGAAAAATAATTGGTACAGTGCTCTGCAGATTGTATGTCACTGCAGACAGTTATTTAATAACTCTCCAATTATTGCTGCCAGCTGGGGCATATTAAGACACTACGAGAAGTCAGGCCAAAATCCCCAGGGCATGGCTGCTAACCCGGTTTCCTCCCCTGGGATGAGGAGGGGGCATGCCGGGGGCAGGCTGTGGCGTGCCGGGCAGCCCGGGAGGGAGGGCTCTGCCTTTTCCCAAGGGATTACGGTGCTTCCTCCAGCCCGGAGCTTAAACTATGAGGTCCTATAAAGCCATTTGGGGTTCTCCTTCCCCTGGGACATGGGGCAACTCTCAGCAAGCGTTTCTTTCAGTGTACATGTAATTAAGAGCAGCATGATGGGCAGTTCGTCCAGCTGCAGCACTGGTTTAAGCAAACAGCATCTCCCGGCTGCCCCGGGAGTGGACTCAGCTCTCAGAGCTCTAGGCTTATACTTACAAAGTCTGCCCGAGGTGCCTCCATGATGACTGGGAGAGTGGAGCTCTCTAAACCATCTCGCATTGATTGCTGCTTCTCTCAGCAGTTGACTTGGTGCTTTGAATATTTTGCTGTCTTGGATTTCACTGTCCCTTCCTCCGATCTGCTGCAAGAGCTCTACATCACCCGAGCCATCGGTTTATTGTGGGATATGGAGTCCAGGAGTTTGTGCACAAATCACGGATGACTAGCAGACCAGAGTCCATGGCTAGTGGCCAATGGCTGCTAATACGAGAGTGGACCAAAAGAAAGAGCTAGGGACACTTGAAGCTTGGAGCAAGAGTCTGCTGATCACTGTTACATGTCAAAGCAGCTGGAGGGACAACAATTTCTGCAGCAAGCCTCACATCCTTAGGAGCTTCATTTAAGCTCTGGAGACCAGAGTCCTGTGATTACACGGCCTTCCCATCTTTCTAAGCACAACCTCAGATCCAACAACCACCACCATCCCTCTCAGAACTGCAGAAGAAAGCTTGACATTGTGAACCTCAAGGGCTCAAAAGCCCAGCTGGAAACCAAGAGCCCAAAATACATCGTCTGAGACCAGCTGCCATTGGGTGTCACCAACACCACGGCTTCACGCAAGGCAGGTAACACCAGCCCAATGGGGACAATTGGTGGGCCAGTTTATACTGGAAGTGACTGGTCCCCAGGTCCATGGATCCCAGTCCCAAGGTGGGTGTGAAGATGGAGTAACCTTGCCCTTATTCCCCAACCAAACAAAGCCTTTTTAACGACTCCTTCCCCAAGCTCAGGATTGGGTCCATAAAACAGAAACCGTACCTCGATACCAAATGAAAAACATTACTCACAGACTGTAATTCCTTTCTGCAAATACCGGAGGAGAATATTTCATTTGGCAAACAATTGAGCCTTACAGTTTAGAGCTCTTAATGTGATTAGGGACAGGTTCTGCAACACATTTGTAACTCCAGGTGATTTTGTTATATCTTTTTGGACGGTGACCAGACATAAAAATGCCCTTTTGCCAGATTTGGATCCAACTAAAATTGAGGAGAATCAGATGTTGGTAAGTCCTTTCCAGTTTGATCTTTACCCAGGGGTATCACAACGTGCTTCGGCTATGGGCTGCACCGAGCATCTTTGCAATCTCAGGCTCTTTTTTACATTAAGCACATATCTCCTCTGATGAGTTGTAATTCTTCTGTAGCACGTATTCTGTAAATGAGCATGCGCTACTTCTCTGAATTACCGTGATGTACTTATGAGGTGGGAGAGAGCACAAATACTTCCATTGGCTCTAATGACACAACGTCATTTCCTTTTAATCTTCTTAAATTGCTTCAGAAGATGCAATCTTGCTTAAAATGAACCGAGACCAGGTGCCCCCTCCATTTAGAAGAGCCCCAACATTCAGTCCCAAAAGCAAAAGCCCCAGTGTTTTGCAGGATCAGATCCCTTCCAGGAAATTTTCTGGTCTTACACGCTGTCTCTGCCAGTGTTTCTGCCTTGGCTACTAAACGTAGGGCTGCAAACAAATTAAATGAAGAGGAAAATCTACAGGGGCAGGAGGTGAAAGGAAAACACCACAGAGAAAAGCTAAATTGTTTTGTATATGCAGCTGAGAAACAAAGCCAGACTTGATCTTTGAACTATTGATAAGAAGAAAATCCCTAGTTTCTTGTTCATGAGGACTCGCGTGCTGGCTTCACCGGCACCAGTTGTCAGACTGTCCATCGCCTTCCCTGTGCCTTGCCAGGAACTTCTTGTGGAATTAACGTCCATTGCTCAACCAGAAATCAGATCAACCCCTTAGCCTCAACCAGCATCATTGTAAGATGATACTATGGAATATTTATGGCAAGCTATAAAGCAATAAATAAAAAAAGCGAGGGGAAAAAAAAAGAAAATTCACATTCTAACAGATTTACCACTTTCTAAGAGGAGGAAAATTGAACTAAGGACAAAACCACATCATTTTACCAAGCAGGTAGGTCAAAGAAGAGTCAGCAATGGGAAAACCAGACGAGGGCTGTGCACATTAAAGCCTTGCTTCTGCTAAATGGCCATCACAGCCAAGACACAACGCAAAGGAATACGCTTGAAGTGTTTTACGATGTCGTTGATCTTTCTGACCCCGATAGCTCTGCTTTAGTAACCAGCCCCATCCCTTGATCTTTATTCCTGCCACCTTCTTCCTGCCAGTATCCAGACTTGTCCAGGCATACAATAAACTGAAAACCCATTTATATTTTGTGTGCAGGATTATCTTTCAGCTGGATCTGAAGTTTCCCAAGATGGCTTGCTACCTGGGCACTGGGAGCTGTCACATGCAGAGGGTTTTCTAGCACACAGGTACAGGATCAATTTCAGATAAAATGCTGCCTTTTTTTTTTTTTTCCCCCCATTCCTATATCCCCCCCCCCTTTTTTTTAAAAAAAAAAAAAAAGAGAAGCATTTGTGTTTGCCTTCTGTACCATACACAGGCATCAGGGTACTCAGCTGGGATGCAAGAGATGCAGGTCTGATTCCTCTCTCTGCCCCAGCGTGTTTCTTTCAGCTTCTGTCAAAACTATACCTGACTGCAACAGGCATGAGAAAAAAAAGAATTACATTTAAAAAAAATCATGATTCAATAGGTTGGAAAGCAATGCAAAAATAAGCAAGATCCTGTGACCTTATGGTCATTCCCAGGAAGCAATAACTGGAAAAAGCTTGAAGCAGCTGCAGTGGCCTGGTTCACCCCCATCATTGGGGTTGAAATCCCTCAGATTCCTTCAATTTGCTCGGGGAGCCTTCGAGCTGCTCTCTGCAGCGCCTGACTTCAGCTACCTGTGTCCTGGGGGAGACTGGTTAAAGCCTCATGGTTAAAAATGCCAATGGAGTGAATTCGGGTATGGTCTTCAACAAGAATATGATTATTTCAGAAGGAAAACAAAAATTCCTCTTCTTCTGGTTCATGCTTTCAAAGGTTTCTTGAAACTTTGTGACAAATTCTTAACTGATGTAAATCATGTAGCTCTACCTAAGCCAAGAAATCAGCAACTATAATTTAGGATGCTGAACCAGTTCTAATGAGAAAAGTATCTTCTGTTCATTCAGTACCATAAAAATAGTTATATAAACCCCCCAAATGATCTGCTTTAACATTTGTTCTATAGTTTTTAACTGTAGTGGGCAAGAAGCTGCGTTATTTTTACTGCCAAGAATGAAAAAATTTCAACTTTTTCAAATATTTGCAAAACCAGATGCCCCAGTAAAAATTTTTAGTCCATTTAAAAAACCCTTATTTCTTAAAAAAGCATTTTGCATAGAAAACACACCAGATGTAACAAATATTTGAGGCACTGCATAAGGACCACACGCTCCCCAGCTTAGCCCGCTGGCAGGACACCCAGCACTGCAGGGATGGACATGGTTCAGATCGAAGTGAATATGAAGCTTGGAGAGATGTGCTGAATTTGGACCGAATCCTGCCAGGTGCTTCACACCCTCAGCTTCCTCAGGCAGTGACCGTGGGGAGTGCTGGAGATCGCTAACGAATATTGGGAGAGTCTGTCCCAGTGGGAGCGAGGAAAATCTGAAGGACTTGACTGCATTGAGATATATGCACCAGCTGTCACATCTTTAATCACCCCTGACATTTTTTATTGCCCTGGCAATTGAAAGGTTATTTGCTGAGAGCCTGTGGAGGAAGATAAAAATGATGATAAAGCATCAGAGCACTGTCCCAACCGTGGCCCTCTGCTTTGAACCGTTCCTGATGGCTTTCGAAGGGATTCGCTTCCTAAGGACCAAAACACGCAAGACAAACGTTTCAGATGTGGAAAGAGAAAGGAACCAAATATCCCTAAAGGTGGAGGCCCATGTCTCTGTGTCAAAACACTGTAACAGAACCGACCAGCTCCGAGCGCAATTACTTTGCAATCCTGCAAATTTGCTGTGTGTGTGTGGGGGTGCACGCAGGTGGCAGAGACGGAGCGGGGGGGAGGCAGGGGCAGCTCTCCTTGCACTGAGCAGAGCAATTCAATTTTAATTAACAAAAGGTATCGCTAAAGCAGGAGGTCAGAACAACAGGCTAATGCAGACAGCGGTCTCCTTTTATTGGCTTCAGAGTGCTACTTCACTTCTCATTGGCTTGCAATTAGAAGAAATAATTACCATCACCCCCCAACCTGCAAAATCTAAATACAGAGCAAGAGCTGCCTGCTCCCTACCAGCACGGGTGTGTTTACGGCGAGAGCGTTTCTGTAGCTGTAGCCTCCCCCCACCGTACGAGCCATCTGACGGATGGTGAGGATGGAGGTTACACACAGCCTCTCACAAGAGACAGGCTTCAAGGAGGTGTTTTATGAGCTTTTTGCATAGCTTGGACCCTCTGAGAAGCTTCCAGGTGCACTTTCCCGTTGCTCTCTCGGTTCCACGACGGCAGGGGCGTGCATGTGGGTGTATGACGGGGGTGACAAGTAGCAGAGGGGGCTGCTAACCTGAGAAATTCTTCCTCAGTCATTCACCAGAGCACAAAGAAAAAACTGCTAGAGGCCAGGAGGGAATCCCCAGATAATGCAAATAACAGCAGGAGCAGAGAGCTCCAAGCGCTGCAGATTCCTCTTGCAGGGTGTCCACAGGTGGTCACCGCCCACCTGCCCTGGGGTGCTAAATGCTGCTTAAAACCTTCCACCACCCTCCCCTGTTCACTGCCAGCTTCTGCCTCGCAGAACCATCAATTAATAAGCTTCCCATCACTGACATGGCATTTAAAGGGACACCATCATGTAATATCTGTTTTCAATCACATATTTGGGAAGAATAAGGCTTTGTATACCTTGAGACCCCAGGAGGAATGCATTGGTGATGATGATATTCCTTTAAATAGCAGCAGATGTCAAGACCTGGAGGAACCATTTTTCTTCCAAAGAGGGAAGCAGTGACAAAAAAAATAAAATATATATATCTCTTCATTGAGCAAAACCTGTATTTTCTTCCATCACAAGGAAAAGGAAGAGCTCAGGACACCACCTCCCATCACTGGGCAAACCTGAGCGGGCCATGACAGCCACCCTGTGGGATGTCCCCAGCTCTGCAGCCACCAGAAGAGAACCAGCTCCTGAAGCACCATGACCCTCGTTTCAGCTGAGCATCTTTGCCCCAAGACACCTTCAGCCAGGACACAGCCAAACCTGCCGTGTTCAGGTCGTCTTGGCAGTGCGTACATGGGCGCTTCCCCTGGCATTAACACAGATTTTAGCTCAAGCTAAACACTTTGGTGGAGAAAAGCCTTCAAAGAAATGAAATACTGGGGTTGCCCGGCACAATAGAGCCAGATTTTTAAGGGCACCTCAGTAGAAGGTCGATGCTTAAAATCTGGACCCTGGCTTAGAGAAATTGGACACTTATTTCCCAGGGCTGTGGGTCTGGTTCATGGTTACCCTGTGGTGCAATCAGGTTGCAGTGTTGTCCCCTTTGCACAGCCAGAGCTGCGGGTTCCTCGGCCTAACAGAAGGAAGCTGTAAGTATTTTCTCTAGGGCATTTGTGTAGATGGGTTTAGATCAGCCTGATCATCTGAAAACCGACAAAACAGCTCAGCAGAGAAGGGAAAATAAACTGGATCACAGCCTGAGTTATCAACTTCACTGCTACCTTCATCTCCTGGTAACAAAAGCAAGGCACAGAGTGTGCAAGCGCAAAGCAACCAGAGACAAAGCCTGTGCTCTGAAGCCAAAGCTTTGAGTTCATTTCAGTAGGTCTGGCCTTGAATATCTGCTGCTGGAGGCCACGACATGGACCCTGGGCTTTGCCTGCAGCTGCCTTCATTGCTTCGCAGCCCCGTCCTGGGGCATCTACCTGGTCCCAAGAGATTTCTAACTCCTTGCTAGCAGGACCAGGGTACAGTCTGTGTTCTTCCCCCACCCATCACAGCACTATAATCAAAATGCTTTTTGTTTTGCTGGAACTTAATTTTCAGTCTATGACTCCAAATTTACCCTTCTGAGATTGGATTTCGAACCCAATTCCATATTGGAAACCACTAATTTTCTTAGTAACATTTTCAGTGTGGTAGAACTCTGCTTTTAAAGGACTTGGGCACAGGAAAACTGCTTATTTCCATTATTTTTAATTAAAAAATTCAAGAACAATGCAACAGATTTCATCCCTAGTGGCTCTCAACCTCAGATCTAGTTTCGACTCAAGTACAACCCTAAAACTTGACCCTCTATTCAGCCTCAAACCCCAAACCTTTCCATGGGCTCTGGGTGGAAAGTTACTGACCCTGTATCTGAGCCAATTTTCAAAAACACAAATAACTTGCCTGATGAAATTTTTGTAGGAAAAAAAAAATATACGTACACACATGCATACATACACACACGCCATATATACCAGAAGGGATTAAATCCTCATGTTGCAAGAATTTAATTTAAAAAAGCTAAGACATTGTAGGAATGCAAAAATATCACCTCAGCCTGGTAACCTTTGGCTTAGGCGTGCACTTCCACAGCTAACAAACGGGAATGTTTCCTTTCCAGTGCTGGGAGGACCGGTGCCACTCAGGAATGCCTGGCTTCAGCCCAGTTAGAAAAGGAAACCAGCAACCCTTTACTAGTGGGGCCTCTGTGGGCTCCCGGAGTCAGCCTCTCATCCCATGGGCTTGTTATAATTCCCACTTTCTTCGTCATGCTGCAAGCACCCCATTTCCAGAGGTGTGGCTAAGGAAGACCAAAGAAGGGTCTTTGCAAAATAACACTACATATTTTCCCACTGCAAATCCAGATTTTTATTTTTTTTTGTTTCTGGGAGGTAATGTGCTATTTGCATCCATATGCTGAGCTCCAGGGTGTTAAAAGGAGAACGGTGCCCACTGCTGTCATCTCACTGGTGTGAACACCATCGGGAAGAACAAACCAGTGTCTCCAGACAAGTCCATTCAAACCGGAGAGAAATGGTCCTTGGGAAATACTCAGTACCTGCACAGGGGCAGGAATAAGTTCATTTCACACCAAGGTTAAGCGTTTAACAGGACCCTGTGTATTAGCAGAATTCCTGGCACGTCCGAGCCTCGTTTAAAAGGTGGACGGGAAACTTTCTGCCTTTTGGTCTGATCTCAAGTTAATCACGACAACCAAGGGACTGACCTACAGGAAACAATCCTCTAGGTACTGACGTTACCCAAATAAAGCTAGCAGTTTCTGTACTTTATTGGCTGTGTTTTTCCCCCCAGCAGGCTTAATTTATGGTAATTACTAGGAACTACGGATTAAATTAATAAAAAGGAAATTATTAAGGTTTCCTGACCCGGGGGCCAAAGGTAAGTAAAGAGAAGCAAACTGCTCTAGATGGGAACGCTTCCCTGTTGCTTTTGGGGGCAGTGGAGAAGGTCTTTCAGCACAGCAAGAGAGAGGGTTGGGTTTTGGGAAGGAGCTGCCTCACCTTGGATGCCAGGGAGGACCATCACATCCACCAGCCTGGGGAGCCCTGAACCATCACGGCACAACTATTCCCTGGCACAGGAGCGGGCTGCTGCCTTCTTGTCTGAGCTATGTACAGTGTACGCAACACCGAGTCATACGCTTTATGTTAGCAAAGAAATAGAGATCTCTGTTGGATGGGAAGAGACCATAAAAATAATACAATGCAGAAATCCAGCTTAATTCAAACTACACCAAAGTCCAGAGTCCTGCTCTAAATCCAGGCCTGCCAGCTGATCAGAAGAAGTAATTCTCTCCTGCCTGGATTGGAACACGTTTATTACTGCTTATAATTCTTATATATGTCTCATACTTTAAATTAGCATTTTGAATGCTCTTGTGCTGTTGCAAAGTCAGACCGTTAGTATTTGCCAGACCTGGCCTCGCAATCTCTGCTGGCCTGGGTATAAATATGAATCATGTTCAGCAAAGGTAGAGCAGGGTGCACTGATGGCGGGGGCAGAGGGGGTGGCTCTGGCTCTGCTTTCACTGTGAGATCAGTGCAGAAACAAAGACACCAAGTTGTGCTCTCAGAAACCATCCTTGAGCTCATCACCCCTCTTCCCCGCTGAGACCCTCCGTACGTACATAGTTTCTGCAATGAGTGGTTTCAACTTCGTTATCTGCTCCGTGTCCAGAATAAAGTCTATCGATGGCACAAACTGAAATTCATCTCATGCTCCACAGCCAACTTTGGGCTCTGCAAACAGTCTCATCCAACGTGGCCTGCGCTCTACCAAGAAGTTTCACAATTTTTCATACCACATATATCTGTCTTAGAGAAAAACAACCCCTCTGTATAGGCTTTTAATACAAAGTTCAGAGGAATATCTGAAATCACCTCCCTCCTTATACAGATTAAATAAATGCAGCACACACCTGAACGCGTGTTTAAATACACCCAAACTGTATTCAAGAAAGAACTGCTACAAGCTTGAATCCTGTGAAAGGCACAGAAAAGATCCTGGAAGCAGCTCCGGCAGGGCAGGCATGAAGAGGCGAACCAACATTTACAGTGGCCAATTGTTATAGTGAAAACAAACCTGCCAGATTATATGTCACTAGGGAGGGATATCAGCATCTGATCTAGGTAAGGACGGGACACGGGGGTACCTGGAGCCTTGTCAAACTCAATGCTCTTATGTAGTAGGTTGAATAACAGAACAATGTTTACATTACCCCTTGTGCCCTAAGTAGTTTGAAAGCTGGACACCTGAAAAGCATGAATGATTTTTAAAGCAGCGCCAGTGTCAGCTCTTGATCACCAAAGCCTTGACTGTTCCTTACCAGCATTGAAACAAATAAAAAAGAAAACTAAAAAAACCAAAGCAACCCCAAGTTATGGGTATTTCTGAACCTGGACATCCAGTAAAGACAATATAAATGATGGAAAATTCAGCAGCTAGGTCATACTGCGGGTACATCAGCCACAGGGCAGAGTGAATATAGCAACCTGAAATGCAACCATTCTGCTGAGAACCTGATGAATTCCATCCAAGAAAGAGTTTTTTTCTAGTTTCTTTCATATTAACATATTGAAACTTAATATTGAAAGTTGTTTAAATATACAAACAAAACAATACCCATAGCTAATGGCAAAAAACCATAAATTGAAGTATGTAGGAAACATCCTGCATGCACTGGACAACAATAAATGTTGTTACAGGAAGCTATGGAACAAATGCACCAAAAATACTGGGTGGAGGCAGTAAAACCGTTAGAGCTTTAATCAAGAGGCTGAGAGGTCATGATTGGATTTGTCCCTCAGTGCAATGAAAGATGGGATGACATTTATAATTTCTCCTTACTGCTGCCCTCTATACAAAGCATGCCACCTTCTTCCATACTCTTACGATACTCTTAAGCTCTCAGCTAGCTCTGATCCTCGTGAAGCAGACACCTAGGATGCATGCAGCCTTGTGTCCAGAGCAATGCCCTAGATCACAATAGTCCCTACAAAATTGCCATGCTAAAAAAAAAAAAAAAAAAAAAGAGCAAAACACAGACAAAAACACCCACCTAAATGATGAGGTTTCCCTAAGCAGAACCCATCGAGCTCACGGCAGAAAGGAGGATGTTTTTCCTCTAGGAACTGATTTCACATTCACACGTCTACTGCAGTCACCTGAGACATCAGAGCCCTGAACTTATTCCACAGCACCATCGAGGTGAACTCTCCATGTGCTGCACTTCCAAGTTTATTTGATGCAGTGTAAGAAGGTCTCCTCCAGCCTTGGTCATCACAAGACTCACTCAGTTCCTCACCCAGATTACCAGCACAATTGTGCTAAAGGTGGCGACAAATGCTGTAATATGGATGCTTCAGGTGCTCCAACTGCTATCAAACAGCCACAATTTTCCATCATTGTCAAACTGGGGTAACCACTTTGTGGTGTAAAACTCTTTTTCTATTGTCAGTCTGGATTCCAACACACTTCAGAAGCCAAATTGGTAGTTTCAAAATTCAGCTTCATCAGTCTTTTCTAAACTCATGTGCTCTCCAGAACAGTGAGCCCTAATCCGGCTTGAATTGGACCATTTCATCTCATCCCGGACTCAAATGATTGTCAGTCCATCAAACGCTTCTTTGAAAACTGATTTCTTGCAGATGACCATGATTGCTATAAAACAGTATTTTAAAACATTTTAATATTTGAAAAGAACTTTGCTTTCCTCTTACATCAACCACATGTTTGAGAAAGGGCCTGGGGTTTACCACTGCTTGGTGAGAAAAATACCAAAAAAGAGAAAGGATAATGGGGTGATAATGACTGGAAATGTATGGGTTGAATTTGGGACCTATTTAAATACAAGAAGACAATTTGCGACTCGGTGGTATATGCAAACACAGAGAAATGTTTGTGGCTCAAGTGTGCATTTGAATATAGAAAAATGTTTTGCGGCAAACTATTTTTCTTTTAGCGCAGACAAACTCTGACCAAGTTTCCAGCTGCTGAAGTTGTGGTACCCACCCCAGTCCAAGCAGATGGGCTGTGTCTGCTCAGGAATTTCTCAGGAGACTTCCTATTTCAGCATGACCACTGTAGGATGGAAATGGATTGCAACCACTGTGCTGACCCCCATCACATTGCAGACCACAGTCAGGAACAAAACTCCTCCCCCTCTGTTTGACCTATTCCTAGGTGATGTTATAACTTAGCAGTAATTAGCAGAAGAGCCAACATGAATCTACACTTCAACCAAGAGCTTCACTACGACGCAATAATTGTTGGACTAGATGGTGCAGTTGGACTAGATGATCGTTGTAGGTCCCTTCCAACTGAAAATATTCTACTCTATTCTACTCTACTCTAATGAAAGAAACCACAGAGGAACTAGGTCTGGTCCCACTTGACTCAGGTTAGCAGTGTCTCATTGTCCTTGTAAGGCTCAGGGGTTTCTGCTGTTTTTACAGTGCTGCATTTGAAGGAGTTTGGTGACTGGTGGCAACACTTAATCCTCAGGTATAGTCACCGTCAGGCTTCCATGAAACAGATTATTTTAATAAACATTTTGTTGCTTGCTCCACTGGAGGCAGGGAAGTCAGGCTGAATTTTGCCATTAAAATCTGTAAAATATTTTATAAAATAAAATTATCTGAAAGTGAATTGTGACTTCAGGGCTGCTGATCTGTGATCCCTTACAAGAAATCTCATTTTAAAGAGGATTCACTTTGAGTAGGGCCTCATTAAGGACTGAACTTGTAAATCTTCATGAAAACTTAGGCACATTAGTATAAAAATAGAAAAAAGGGTGTCAGAAGAGCACATAAAGATGTAGAAGACACACACAGAGCCCCTACACAAGATCCTGATGGCTCTCACAATCGTTTGTAGATTCACTTGTTCTTTTTCTCCTTGGTGTGTCCCATCTTTCCAAAAAAAGATGCAGAGCAGGAAACAGGCCAAGCACGAGAGTACAGAGAGGCTTATAAAAACATTCTTCCCTATTAAGCAACTGGGCTGATTTTCACTGTATAAAAGATGAAGTAGGTTGAACAAAATGCTTACCTATACATCTCCATTTCTGATAGAAACCCTAGATTGCCTTTGTCACTTTAGCACTTGAGCACGAGGCCAAATGAAACACATGTTTACAACTATAATGAGGATTAGCTTTGCACTAAAAAAGTTGAACTACAGTCAAAATTAGATGGTGACATGGGTATTTGCCAACAGCATTAAATGAGAAATAACGGAGTATGAGGTTTCTGGAATGAATAGAAAATGTATTGTTTAGAGACCTTTTTGGCCAAGTATCAACATATGCCAATACTTAAGACTTCTTGTTCTTATTTACTTACCCCGACAATAAAACAATTGTTGTTTTGTGCCAACAGCCTGACAGACTGGTCCTGTACCTTAAGAAATACAGACTGGATATTATTTCTCTCGTATCAGCTTCAACCTACTTTTCCAAAAAAAGAGATGCAAAGTAATTGAGTCCAGAGGAGAGGAAATAAGCAAAGGAGGTAATCGATTTTAATAACATATAGCATCAACACACAGTAAGAAAACACATAAACCAGAGAAAAAAGTGCTTTCCCATCTCAGAAGACCAGGCAACTTTGCAGCTTCATCCAGCCCCGGGCAGAGGTTATCGGTGAAGCCTCAACAACAGCAGTGATCGACCTTCCCCCAGTGCCCGCCGTCAGTTGCAAGCCCACAGCAGTGAGGTGACCACCATCATTCCTATTACAAAAACAAGCAAACTGATGAATTAAAAACCTAGGAAACATTCTCAAAACCAGAGAACTTGAAACGTCTTTGCAGTGGAAACACTTAAACCCTTTCCCGGCCTAACCGCTTCTCTCCATAGTATCACCCGCTGCCAGGCCACCCTTGTGTTCAAAATGAACTCAGTCCTTGCAGTATTTCACACCTAGGAGTGTGCCTCTGTCCTCGTGCCATAATGCTACAGCTGGAATAGATAGAGACCTGAGCCAGAGCTCACTCGATTTTAAAACAGATATTGCTAGTAAAGACATCAGGAAAGCCTTCACATTTTGGAATGATTTTCCCCAACCCGCTTTACTACACCCAGTCCAAGACAGACTTGCTCAGCTGGTCTTCAGGTGGCCTTTGCATGGGGGTGACATGATGCGGGGCTGGATGGGGGCTGACCTTGTATGTGGCACAGGGGGATCCTGCTATTTACTCTGGGAAAAGGTTCAACTCTATTAACAATTAGGGGAAAATGGACAAAACTCTTGCGTTTTATTGTGTTGTGTCCAGTCTAGTGCTCTGAAAAACTGCTTGTGATATTGAAAAACATAAAACCGACATATTTCTCTAACTTGCAGAGCTGGAGTAAAGCTTAACTCATTCATGTTTTCAATCAAACCACCAGCAATGGGTCCTGTGGGAATGCATGCAGAAAAAGCATCATTAATTATTAGTTAACCTACTCTTAAGGTCGGCTTGCAAACTCTCTGGTGGAACATTTCTGGCAGAAAACAATTTGTCAATGATCAAATTGCTCCATGAAAATGTCAATATGGACAACAGTCCAAGGGAAAACAGGCAGGGTCCCAGTCTCAGATTGGTCTGCCACACCAATCTGAGTCCCGCCCCTGTCCCACCAGACCAGCTCCTAGACAGTCTTATGGGGAGGTCAGGGACAAAGAGCCTGTGAGTCCCAGCTCCAAACTTCCCAGTGTATACTGGAGTACCTGGCCCTGGTCTGAATGGGAAAGTAAACTGTGGGCCTGATACAATGAGCACTTAGGACTTTTCCTCTGCATGGAAGATAACATCAGCACTACATGTCCTGCAGATCAAATCATCACAACACCTGTAAGTCCTGGATCTTCTGTTGGTCTTATGAATTGAAGAAACCCTATCTGATGTCAGGAGGATCAACTCTGTGACTTGCAACACCTGGATCCTGAAAGCAGGGAGGATATATGAGGTCCTGAAGCAATATCTCAGAGCCTTGCCAGATATCTCATCTGTATTTAGATTGTGGTCTCATAGCCCAGCTCCCTGTCCTCTGAAAGGGGATGATCTCACACCAGCAGCCCCCCACCTCCCCCTCAGAAAACACAGCGAGGCAGGAAATAGGGTTTTGTCTCTATTTGATCGCTTACAGCAACAGAAAAGATGAAAAGTTCGTGTTCTGCCACAAAACCACCAGAGGACACTTCCAGCAAAATCTGCGAGATACACTTGTAATTGCCAATCAAATATTTGAGATTAAGGAAAGAAAGATTTATCTCTAAGACTACATATCCCTAAAGAAAAATATACAGTCTATGTAGATCTGTAAAGAGACATGTCATGTCTGGGTATCTTCCTCGTGGTAGTACATGGTTAGTTGCCTACAAGAGCCAGTCTAAAAGTTCATGCCAGGAGTCAGTCCCTTACCCCCAAAAGTCTGTATCAATAAGGAGAAGAAAGAATTTTCAGCGTTTTATAGACTGGGAGCAGTAACACTGGAAGTGGTATACAACTTGTGCCATTTAGCCAGGATCTCCTAAATCGAATCCAGTAGTCACAAGGGCACTCACTCTGCTGCTCTAACCGTCACATCGCTCTCCATGACTGTGGAGACATGACCACGACCATGATTCAGAGAGGAGCCCCTGCAGTGTCTTCCACTGATTGCCCCCATTGCACATGCTGTCCTCTCACCCTGCCAGCACCAAGCCACCACGCTTGGTGTGGACACCTTTCGCTGAACAAAACTTGTGATAGGGAGAGGCAGATGCAGAAACCCAGCCCTGGGCTCCTGGGAGGACCTTTACACCAGGGGCCCGGGTGCACCCACCTGCCCACCTTGTCCTGTGGCAGGTAGAAGCACAAGCAGAGCAGAACGTATCCTTCAGGTGGTGACTTGCTAAGAGGATGATTTAGCATTAGAGATCCTGGTACCTGGGTACAGAACCTTGAAGTCTATGTAATATAATGCCTACAGCATGCACACACGAATACATAATGTGTTTACAGGGGTTCTATACGTTCACCTCCTCCCTTACATGAGCTGTCCTGCCATCCCTTAAAAATAAATAAATAAAGGTATTGATCACTTACCACCTGCACTCTGGATGACTATCCTGCAAATGTTTTTGTTCTGGGAACATGAAGCAACATGTGTTAGCATTAACTTTTCTGCCTTTTTTATATAGCTATAAACAGATCCATTGACTCCCTCCCCCTCTTTTTAATTTTGCAAAAATAAATGCTTTCCTGGACAGTCAGAGTTCATTACTGAGACAGAGCACAGCTCCCCTTCTCCTGCCCACAAGAATCATAGGTTTAGGTTGGAAAAGACCTTTAAGATCATCAAGTCCAACCATTAATCTTGCACTGCCAAGTCCGCCACTAAACCATGTCCCTAAGCGCCACATCTACACATCTTTCAAATACCTCCAGGGATGGTGACTCAATCACTTCCCTGGGCAGCCTGTCCCAGTGCCTGATAACCCTTTCGGTTAAAAAAATTTTTCCTAATATTTAGTCTAAACCTCCCCTGATGCTACTTGAGGCTCTTTCCTCTTGTCCTGTTACTTGGCAGAAGAGACTGACACCCACCTCACTCCAACCTCTTTTCAGGCAGTTGTAGAGGGAATAAGGTCTCCCCTCAGCCTCCTTTTCTCCAGGCTAAACAACCCCAGTTCCCTCAGCCACTCCTTGTAGGACTTGGGCTCTAGACCCTTCACCAGCTTCGTTGCTCTTCTTTGGGCACGCTCCAGCATGTCCATGTTTTTCTGGGTAACGCACAGTTAAATGAGAGGTGAGTTTGGGTAAAGAAACACAAGGCCTGAAGAGACCACAGCTCCACAATATCTCATTCAAGCAGCTCCAGATTAATTTAAAAGGGGGCTCCAGGGAATTGTGCGCAGTAGTTGCATTCTGCAGGTCTGTGAACAACTGTGAGAGCAGTCGGAAGAGGCAATGAAGGGGGTCACTCAGGGTAAGGGGTTTTTGGTTATGGATTGGGGTTTTTTTTGGGGGGTGGGGTGGGGGGTGTGATATCTTGGGGAGGGTTGTTGACAGGTTTTTTTACTACTTTTCTTCAAAATCTTCACAAAAGTGGCAAACGCTCAGCTACAACATTGAAAGGAAAGCAGACCACTGCTCACACCAAGACCCCTCCCAGGTAGGAACCAGCCCTGGGAGACTTGACCCTGAAAGAAGCTACTTTGTCCGCCAAGAGCCGCTCTCCTCCCACACGCTAGCATCCTCCACTTGGCTTTTGCCTTGGCAGCCTACAGAAGACCCCAACTAATCTCGTTTCATTCACATTGGGTCAGAGCACAAGCTTCCCAAAAACGTAATCGCCTGGAAAACCCAATATTCCTGCAGCTGGGTCTCCAGGAGGGGCTTTCACACACCCTCTGGTTTTGCAGCAGGGGACGAGGACATGGGACTGGAGGAGGCGGTTACGCAGCATCTCTTCCTACTCAATTAACTCAGTAAGCCTGGAGGAAAGCTCACCATCTGCACAGCCCGTGAGTCACCTTGGGACTCGGGCAGTTTACTGTATATATTAGTCAACAGAAACAAACAACACAAATCCCTAGACATTAAAAGCCTTTTTAATTTTTTTCTCCTCCCTCCCCAAAAATTTGGCTACAGATCTTTAATTATAATTTTCTGGAAATTTAAAAAAATATTTAATTGTGGTTTCTATAAACATGAAGATAAATTACTGCATCTAAATATTGGTTCTCAACAGTTACTAATGCCTCTCAGGGGGCTGCTTTTATTTTACTAAGACACAAAAAATAAGTTGTAGAAGATTTTCTTTGTCCTTCTCGCTCACCATAGAGGGGAGTGGGGTTTGAAAAGATTTCTTCTAATCACCACCGAATGCTTTCTAGCTGATGACTTCTGACAGCGTTATTAAGTAAACTAAAAGGGAAGATTGATTTCCAAGATGATACATTGTAAAGTCATGAGAAATAAAAGCTTAAGCTTTTATTCCAGAAAATGAAGAGGCAGTAAATGCAATGAAGACACTAAGACAGACACTGTACCACCCACCAGTTCCCCTTTTAAAGCTTCCAAGCTGACTGGCAGACAGAGCCATAATGAGAAAATTTTAAAAGTTTTGGGGCTTGGGTTTGGATGAGCAACACAATATGTGTATGCATCCCCGAGGCTTATCCGGACTGTGCAAGATTCTTGAATCTAACTCTTGGGTTGCAAGATTTACAAGGACATGCTGAGGTATCATACATTCACAGCTTCTTGTCCAGTTAAAAAGATGTCCCGAGAGCATCATCTGTTTCAGTATTGCGCTGTTATGGCTGTGGATTATCAGTCTGCAGGTATGGATGAGTGACAAAATGGAAAGCAACAGGACAACAGTCCTGAACACACCTTCCTTGAACCGAAGCAGCAGCATGGGGTTGTTCCAGCTGCAGTTACACCTTACAGAGTTTGACATCTCAATGTTAAAAAAAAAGTCCCTAAATAAGGCAAATCAGGAACTGAGGATGTTATCAGGAACTGAAAATATTGTGATTGTGTCGCCACAGCTGAAATACTGCTGCCAATCCCATGACTCCTCCAACACAACCATCAGAGGAAACTGCTTCTGTACCACACGTGGTCTGCAGCTGATCTCCTGAGGCCATGTCATGGGTGGGAGCCCACCTGAGATGCAGGTGCAAGGCATCCCCTCCCCTCTTGACGCACAGCATCCCTCTACCCCACCAGCACAACTCCATACGTGGCCACACTCTGAACCAGCCTGAGGAACTGCTTTCACTTCAAATAACCCTGCAAAAACATCCCAATTTATGAGTAACTTCCACAGTTTTGTTTTTTAATGTCAGATCAGTTCCCTGGTTGTGGCCACAATGCTGTGAACAACTGAAGAACAGAGGCTGCAGCTTGGGAGCAGGACTAGACAGAGAAAGGAGGTGAAGGCATCTGTGTGACAAGCTGAAACTACCACCAAACTGGACAAGAAATAGCCAGCCAAGACAGAGGGGGACCTGGAGCAGAAGCCCTGTGCAGGAGAGGGCACCCTGGGGTGTTCAGATGGGGATGTTGATCAAACCCAAAGCTTCATGAGCAGGGAAAAAACAACCTCTCTGGGCAAGCAAGCTGAGCTGCCACGTCAGGGCACAGAGGCTGCTCGCCCACAGAAAGCCATCCATAGAGCACTAACGCTGTTGCCTCCTCCGTGAAGCAGGTCAGGGAAAGGGATTTTTTTTTAAAGCAGTGACATTTTGCATTTGGCTCTTATGCAAAGGCTACAGCTTAGCTGTCTTGTAATGAGTTTGCCTGGCCCAAAGAAACCACAGCCCTTGCTGGGACAGAAAAACGTGCACAGAGAGGCAAAGCTCAGTGACGGAGATGACAGTAAAGCTCCTTTTGCCCGATTACAAGCAGAGCCACAGCCCCGAGCTACCCTGCCTCTTCCACCAGCCCGTGGTGTGCCAAGCGCTCTCCAAACAGAGACAAGAAGATGTTGTTCCCACCCAAAACAGCTTCCAGGCTCCAGCTGGGCAGAATACAAGGAAAGCACAAACCACGTATACAGCTATATTAACCATGCATTCATAGACACATACTAATAATAGAGCCCAGAAACTGCTCCCAGGTTACTCATCTTGCATGTCAAGCCAGTCCTCATGGTTTCCATAGGCATAGGGGAGAGGTGGGTGTCTTTCCTGGTTTCATAACAGTGCTGCACGCTGATGTGTAATAAATAAAGATGAAATGGAAATAATCCAATCCATTCCTCTTTGAGCAGAGTTCAAGGAAAATATTGCAGCTAGAGACTATATGCAGACCCAATAAATTTGTTCCCCCCGCCCCATTCCCCTTTTGTTATTAGGGTGTGACTAAGACTTTGCAGCATCAACTTTAGGTCTTAATTAGAGATTCTTGCTGTGAGCTCAAGGGATATTTTAAAATCACGTTAAAAATATCATAGGAAGTGGCAGCATGCATGCAGACACGACGCAAACCTGTGAATCGGGCTGACTGAAACACTCAGTCATGGTCCCGGAATTTTTCCTTTCTCTTAAGCCTTGGATTCTTCTGGTGTTGTATTATCTCCTATGGCTATTGTACCAAGTGAGGGCAGAGGGGGTTTAGTAGACTGCATCCAGCTGTCCTCAAATATTTATATCTAAAGGACTGCTTGAATTTAAGTCAAAAATAGAGAAAGTGGGGCTGTATTATAAGGAAAAGCTTATTGCCCAGGCTACTGCTTAAGACATTATTGTCTGACCATGCTTTCTACCCAGTACCCGCTTCAGACGACTGAACTTGACCTATCCACCCATCATAAATTAAATTCTTTGATCTCATCTGTAACAACACAGAGCCCTAATAACAATAGATCAAACTGCAGCAGGGACAATATGCTTATTCTTTACCAACTAAATTTTAATTAGTAAACAGCGCAGGGAAAGAATCCACCTTTGCAGGACAAAAAGGGAAAGAAAAAGCGTTTAGTACTTGAAAGAAATCGCTGATAAAGAGCAGAGGCATCTTTTAGAGCTCTACATCCTTGTTCTGTTCATTTGAAAAACCACATCATCCCCAAACCATTAAAACCAGGATGAATCTCACATTGTAAGAAGTCGCCGTGAAAGCAAACATCAAAAGGAACTGGGGGGGAGGAAGCAGATCAGGTGGGAGAGAAATAGCATGATGCCTTTTATCAACTGTTCATACAGAAACATCTTGACGATTATCCGCCTGTATCCTTGTTTGGGCTGTGCTGGTCCCTGCGGTTTTTACAGTAAGCCTGGCTGCAGCTGAGTCAGGCTCCTATACCTCACAGGGGTGTTTAATGTTTGCAAAGCAGCTAGGAAAAACCGCAGGGCTCTCATTGTCCTGTTTGCACAGGGTGGATTTATTATTGCAGAGATCTTCATGAGTTCTCCTTTACACTAAATAGCTTCAGCTGGCTCGTAATTTCCAGGTGAGCTTATCTGCTGCTTAGCAGCATGGCTTCTTCCAGGCAAACAGAAACACTGAAATAAAGCTTTCCTATCAGCAGCGGCACTCATCAAGGCAGGGATTTTCTGTGGCTATGCATCTTGGGTCACTTTATGCCAACGTAGGAGCAAATTCTAAATAAAGCTTCTTTTGCTGGAGAACTCACGACATCTCCCTCCCTGCCTGTTCCTTGGCGTTTCACACCGGGGTGCACTGACAACCCAACTGATCCCTCCATGGAATTCTAACATGCACCTCTTGCCTCTCCCTAGCCCACTGCTTTTACAAAACTGGCGGTATTTTGCAGACCATAAGGTGCAGAAAGTATCAGTGGGGAAAAGGAACATAAACCAATGTAGATGGTGTGCTCACGTCAGGCTCATTTCCTTAGGAAAGCAGGCTAAACCCTCAACATGGCTTATTAAAACCTGCCTGACACAGGAAGAAGACAAGCCAAAACCAACCCAAGCCGTTTATGTGGTGTTACCACGTCCCAAGCAAACAAACCCAGCCTGCCACAGACCGCAAGCAGGAAGAAAGCCCATGGACAGGGATACTTCTCTGAACCTCTCTGAGCATTAAACAACTTGGGTTTAACCTCTGCAATCACCCGTTGTGCCAGCAATGCCCTCACCAGGGCTTAGAAAATACCACGACACTCATGTATTCTCAGTCAGGTTTGATATTAAACCAAATACCTGCTGAGCCAAGGTACTGGGATTTCATCGGCTATATGCGTCTGATTGTAAACGGCCAGCTACTACCTTAAAAAAATAGTAACTAATTTAAAAATCTGATTTTTAAACAATAATTCAATTTAAAAAGGAAACTTGGAAGCAGTGAATAAATAAGCCAACTACAAACCCTTTTTTCCAGCTGGATGTCGGTGTACTTGAGCTATTTTACTAACGGGTCATACCAAAAAACCCCATGTTTTCTTTACCACTGAAATACAGCCCCTCTGCAGTTCAAGGCTGCAGGAAAAGCAAAGAAAAATCTGGGTTTCAACTGAAATTATGGGATGAGTTTCATGTACGAAAAAATCTTAATAAGCAAACCGGAATTCAATTTGGACATCAGGGCAAACACTGGCGCTTTTATCAAATGTCAAGTGACCCTTAATGACTACATGTGGGCAAGCTGGCCTCATTTTTATCTGTCAGCTGCTCGTTTCCAGGACAGGTGACATGTATTACGATACCCCGCAGGTCCTCCCTCTGCTATGTGTGCTGTGGGATGGGAACCAATGCCCAGGCAGGCTCCAGGTACAGTTCCCAAAACATTTAGGTTTCATTTCTATGTTTTAAATAGCCACTCTTGAAAAGATATTTCATTTTTACAAGACAGATCATATGTGGACCAATGACAGATTTCATTAAGAAGACAAAAGCGCCTAAGAATATGACCGTGGCTATTTCTTTAGATGAGTTTTTAGTTGTTCCCTTAGAAGTTAATAAACAAACAAATATGGTACATTTTTTCCATTGAAATCTCTGCGAGCACTGACACAGGATGAAATCCTGCCCACACTGAATCAAATAACTGGCAAACAAGTCAAAGTTTGTGTGGCACACATACATACGTGTAAGCCTTAGGACACAGAAAAAGCAGAAACCTCTTCATAAATTGTGCAGTCACAACACCCAGGAATAAGACAAAACTAAAACCAGCAGAACCCACCCAGAGCATTGGCAGGACCCAGCCTTCGGTTTGCTCACAACTGGAAGGATAAAAAGGGGAAACCCAACACCTCACAGATTTTAAAACCACGGTCACAACTTGCATTCATTAATTACCGATGCAGCTACAGCTGCTAGGCAGTTTTGGGAACAAGAGGTAGACATCTGCAAAGAGAGCGCCTCGCTTGTCCTTCTGTCACCACCGCGGATGGTGCCAGGGCCACGCAGCAGAAGTCCATTTTGTTCTTCAGTGGAATAACAGATGGTTTTGCCACCTACCACTACTTGCTGCCTTGTCAAAGCCTTGCATATTGTGTGTGGTCCAGAGTTGGGTCATGCAACCAGCCAAAGCCTTCTAACTCCATTTCCAGTTCACATCACTCTAATAGGCCGTCAGCTGGCCCGAGAAATTCCCAAACATCTCTTTCTACAAACAAGGAATTGGGTTTCTTTTGTCTTGCAATCAGGGGAGACAAATTCTCCCCTTAACCACAGTTTAATTTATTCCTTTTGGTTGTTATTGCCTCCACCTAGTGCAGCTGTCTAGACTGGGGTGGTGCTGGGTTTTTTTTCTTTTTCTCTTTAGTTCGGGATTTTTGGAAGCTGCCTTTGCTTCTTTCCGAAACAAGTTTATTTTTAGTGTCACTTTTTCCATTGGCAAGATATGATGTCTGAGAGAGCTGCTCTCAGAGGAACTGCTCTGCTTTCAGTATGAAAATGAAAAAAATCTGCCTGGTTGGAGGGCAGGCACAACAGAAGGCAGCTGAGGTAACGGTGAGGTGGTCCAAGCAAACAGGGTCCCGCACACGTCAATGAAGGTTGGCTGCCGGCATTGCTGGTAGCGTGCGCTGCCATTGGGAAGAGCACAAGTCCCTTTCAAACCCAAACCTGCTTAGCGAAGGAGGGTTATGGCATCTTCTGACATCCTCTTGGACTAACCTCCTCCTTGGACAGAACTCCACATGGGAGGATGCCGACAGGACTTGCACCTGCCCAAGCCACGGCACTCTCAACTCTTCTGTTGGCTACCAAGAAGTAGTACAGGCTTGTCAACAAGCCACCTGAGAGCTTTAAATCATGGGTGACCTTGCCACATGAACCTTCAACCAGCACTAAAGAGTTCTCAGGTGATTTCTCAGGAAAGGGGGAGTCACACACAGAGCTTAATTCTTTTTGCTTTGCTGTTCACCACCATACAACTTCCTGGCTGCCTTCTTGCTGTGCTGACCTTCCTTTCAGATCAGTATTTATCCCACTCTTTCTACAAAACATGGACCCCCTCCGATCTTCCCGTGATTTTGCTGGTGTGTGTCTTCAGAAAGCTTCAGCTGAGAAAGGGATGGCAGAGTTCAGCCCTAAATGAGTCCCCATCTCAACTGCAGAGTTTGATCCCACTGCAATGGTCATCTGCTTAATTACCACTGGTTTATTACCTTGCGAAGAGTAAGGGCACAAAATCCAACATTACTTTTCTAAAGGGAGAGGTGGACTTGAAATAATTGGATAAAAATAAGACTGGTCTCTTATTTTTTCAGCATTCACACCCCCCAGAGCAAAGGTTTCCTAGGTCCCAACATCAGCCCAGCTTCACTGTTGAGTACAACACAGCCCAAATACAGCAATACCAAAAGGGAAGAAGGGAAGAAAGTAATATATTTTAAAGCAAATCCTGCAGGCTTTTAGATTGGGAGTGAAGAGGTGGGGGAGGGCATTAAAACACACACGCACACAAAACCCCAGAATTAAGCAAGCGAGACCATTCCAGTTGAGCTGTTTCAGCCATTGTCTTACAACAACTTTAAACCCAATTGCTCCTTTTTAATGAGGTATTTTCTTCCTCTTAACCACCCAAATCTAATCCATGATGTTAGTCCAACTCAGAGAACTTAAAATCAGAACACTGGGGCCTTGCTTAATCCTCTTAACTTGCCAAAGGTTTTCTGATCACACACCTCTTCCTTCCTACTTAAGACTGGGTTTTTTCCACCACCCTTTGTCTTCTGTTTACAGCTGTGAAAAATTAGGATCCAAGCAGTAAAATCTCTACATAACAAATGAGCATTTAGAGATGGCTTGCATGTTTCACTGAAGGAAACCAGGCATATTTTCTTAATTATTTCATTAAATCATATCTAACAGTTCCTTGGGCTCAGATACTCAGGATTTCTTGAGGGACATTCTTTAATCCACAGTCTTTGGTTCTACTGAATAATTACCTTCAAAAGATAAACCCTGTCTCATGCTATGGTTACTTTGCACCTCTCACATGATGTGGTAGGTCAATAAAGTTATTGTGGTGGGACAGGATTTCATGTGAAATGCAGGAATCCTCATTCTACACCTCTTCCAGGCCCTCCTTCCTCCTGAAGCCCAGCATCTCAGGAGAGGATGCAGGGCTTGACCACTGCTATGGTCTGGTCATTCCAGGGTGATGTCAGGGCTAACTGGACTTTTGATATGAAGAAGCTGGAAAAGCTCTGATCCAGCACTGATTGATTTCAGGGCTCACAAAGAAGCATATAAATATATCTGAGATCTACTGTCCCCCTAAACATGGATCTTCATCAGGTAGACTAGCACAGAAGACTGACACATTTGGTATCTAAAGGATACCCTGCTATGAAGACAAGGGAGCCATACTGGAGTGAAAATTGCACATCAGGCTCTAAGAGGAACCCATTCTCCTTCATGAAGTTTAATGGCCAGAGAGGGCAGCAGGTGACCTCAGTGATTTTCCAAGCCTAGCCACTTCCAAATTTCCCTTAAAACTTGTGAAGTGGTAGACCTGCTGGCTGAGCACTGGCTCCTGGAGTCATTTCATGCTGTTAGACTGCACTGAAGAAACCAAGCATACATTAGAAACCTTTCTTATCACGTCAGCAATGCAAGCTGACAGCATTAGCTGCTTTCAAGATGAACTGTGTGATAGAGAGTAGGAAGCGTGCTGAGCAATGCAAGAGCCATGAGTAAGCAATTGTTCAAGGGACAGTCCCCATCACATCCTGGTCCAAATGATGTTTAAAAACAAAAACAACGAGAGACTGACTTCTTGCCCCTCACTGCATCAGTCTTCTCAGAGGTATAGATTTTACTGAGTGGGCCACTGAGTTGAGACGAACAAGGAGCCAAGCAAAGGGCTTGAACCAGAACATGACCTGGCACCTATCCCAAGTTCCTTTCGAGTTTGGTTAACATTCCCCACCCATCATTTTTCATGTGCATGTGCCACATCACTTCCTGGTTCTGATTTGCCTGCTATTTGCCCCACGGGTAGGGTGTTACCCATCAAGACTCAAAAACCAGCAAGTAACCCCTCCTCCCCCTCCTCATAAACCCCACACCCATCTCTGAGGGATCCAAGCATCCCTAGCAGGAAGGAGTCCAAGAATTCTTTATGCACATAAGAATGTCCCCTTGCCACATCATAATCCTGTTTGCTACCAGTGCCACACACTGATGGTCTAGGTCAAACTCCAGATGTTAATAAACCTCAGAAACAACTGCTCAGAGAAAATGCAGATAATTAGTCTCATACCTACTATTAGAAGAAAAAACCCAACAGAATACAAAACAAAGGAAAATGTGCAATAAAAAAAACGCATCTTGGTTGCTTCTAACATTCTTTTCTAAAAGCTAATTTTAGCTCTACGGCAGGAGCTTAAAGGCAGATGCACATCTGGTGTAATCTGCCAACTTCCACAGGTCCAGCCCATTCTTTCCTCCTTTGCTGAAAGTAGCCATCTCAGATGGCTTGGGACAAGAAAACTGAGAGGGTTAATTAATGGGGGATTCAAGATGTTTCCCTGTGCTCTTTCAGCTTTGGGCAAAACTTGGATGATGTTGGCCTTACTGTGGTCAGGTGCTGACTGTAAAACAGCTTCCTTCTGTTTCCCCCAGCATTCAGAAAGTGCTTGAGTTGCTCTGTTATAAAAGCATTAATATTTGGCTTGTTGTCACCATTTGTTTCACCGCCTTTGCTCCTACTGTGAGTTACATAAATGTGCTATGCTCAGAAGAATCCATGAGCAACAGGCAGAAGATAGCGGTCTGGGATGCCAGCCGTGCTATCTGTAGGTGCATTTCTTCTGTCTTTGAATCATCATCATTACCATATATGCCCTTCAAAAATAGTTTCCAGGCAGATGTTTATATTTTGCCATTGGATTGGCTGGGGTTAAGAGGATCAGATATGGTCAAATTCTGCTGCTAGTGCAGATAATGCAAATCCCCAAAAGATAAGCGAGGTCAATTATAAGCAATAAGTCACAGGAATTACATGCCAAGCAAAGAGTTTTGCATTAAATCAGGAATCAGAGTTGTATGGGCTAAACTCCCCATTAACCCTAGCACTTGGCAACATTATTGATCAGTGTTATTTCCCAGGGTATTTCAGTCTTTGCTCGCTTCCAGACATGAGCAGGTTTGCAGGAACGTGTTGCTTATCAAACTTGCTGCTTCATTGCACATAATATAGTAACACACAGCATCAGCAGCCCGCTAGCTGCTCCAGCAATGACATGGGCTGCAGAACACAGGTTAACAATTCTGTAGGCATGTTCCTATGTGGGAATCACCACATTCAAATACCTGAAACACAGCAACCACTTCACTACAGCTCTTGATTTCCATAGCGTGCAGAATAATTCTGCCCAGGGAGCCTCTCCGTGCAGTGGCGGCTTTATCAGGCACCTGAAGGCAAAGTGAGAAGGTCACAGCATCACCCGCTTTGGTGATCTTTCACAGTGTAGCCACACAGGGATCCAGAATCACCATTAGCTTTTTTGGAGATATTTTTTAAAGCTCTTCAGGGCAGGTAACTGGGCTCTGGAGAAGTGCTCCTGCAAGTTTGTCACCCATGTGCCTCCAGGGAAGGTAGGCAAGACTGAATGTGTAGAGCTTCATACACACCCTGATCTCTCAGCCACACATTCATCCAGGTTTTCTCTACCTGCCACCACCTCATTCACTGACTTTGCACCCCAAAAGCTACATGTCACACAGACATCTACAATGAGCACTCAGGAGGCCATACCATGGCCAACACTGCCCTGCTCTGACACTTGGGCTTCTGCCCGATTTCCCCTGCAATAAAAAACATTCATAGATGTTCACCTTGTGCCCTTCGATCTATCCTGCCAAACTTTCTCATTACGTGTAGGGTTTTAACTGACAAAGCTGTGAGCAGCACTTATTTATCATGCTATTTACAGGGAGGAAATTTATAAAACATGTTAAAAACTTTACAAGGAGAGCAAGTTTTTCCAAAAAACTCAGGAGCACAAACTGAGTTTTGCCAGAATTTGGTTGCTTCATGCAAGAAACATGGTCTCTGCAGGGCTTTGTACCAAGGAGAAAGGAACAACTTGAAGATGAGGAGTGGTATTTGTCCCTAGTGCATACTTTCGCAATTAGGACTTTCTCTGTGCTTTATTTTTAAATTTAGCGTCTGTGCATGGCCTGTTTAGGTGAAACAGGCTTATCCTAAAGAGGACAGTCAAATGCTGGAGCCTGCAATAATTTCACTTACAAGGAGAAAGGAGGCAGCTGGAGAAGAGGGGGAGAGGATGTGTGAAACCCTGAATCAGGCAGTTATTACCCCAGCATTCTTCAAGAAATTGCCGTGGTCTGTATAATGTGGGTAGTTTGGAGCAGTTGTGCAGTAAATATTTTTCCCCAAGCATTTTTCATGCTCAAGTTTTAGGTTTTCAGAGGGATTTTTTATTTAAAAAAAAAAAGTTTTTTTTGAAGGAAGATCAACGACTTA
Source organism: Strix aluco (assembly GCF_031877795.1). Classification (NCBI taxonomy): domain Eukaryota; kingdom Metazoa; phylum Chordata; class Aves; order Strigiformes; family Strigidae; genus Strix; species Strix aluco. The sequence continues at coordinate 14,898,591 of NC_133942.1, forward strand.
ATGAAAAAAGTCTGAGATGCAAGAGCAAGGCTATCGCTTCAAGAGTGCTTCCAGATTTACATAAATAACATTCCTGCTGCATAAACATCTTGGCAAAGGCAGAGCATCTAACCCCCTCCTACTCTATTGGCCTCCACTAAATTCTGCAGAATATTAAAACCCCTTGATGGTAACATGTTCTCGGCCAGAAACAAATCATTAGTTTGGATGAGGGCATCAAACTGCATCTGCTCTGTTCCCTGTAGTTCCAAGTGCAAGAGATTTAGTAGGGAGGGGAGAGGATTTCTTTGATAGAGGGATTTAGAAAAACGGCAATTGATATAATTTTAAAACAGATACAGATATGAGGGGATGTGTCTTTTACAGACAAAGACACATGGGAATGGTCTGGTATAATTAAAAGTGGAGATGGGCTCAAGCTGTGGAGTTTGGAGGTGGATCTGAACACTCAAGATTTTTGGGTCAGAGCTTTTGTTCTGCCTGCTACGCACAGCTAAGATGGTCCATAGATCAATTTTATCAAGGCTCAGGGAGGGGTAAAATCCAAGCTCACCTCTAAGCAAGAAGGAAGAAAAAACATGAGGGAATCTATAAAATACTGCAGGGGACCCTCCTTGGCTGGAAGAAAGCTGTAGTAAGGGAGCTGCCCTCCACACCGCAGGGCCAATTCAGCCCTTGGCATGGAGCTAGCAGAGCTTCGAGCGCGCTCCAACACGCAGCAATAAGGGCTCTTACAGCCCTGGCTGTTCCTGTCATCGCCAAAACTCCCTGTGAGAAGGCTGCAAGGAGGAGCGGTACAGATGAAGCTGTTGCCAGTTTGTAATTCACCTCCAGGTTTTCTTGCGCAGAAGGAATTATTCTGGGGTCAGTTCTACTCTTTCAAGAAAGCACCGCATGGCCAAAGCCACCCAAAGCAACTCCTACCCACCAGGGCAGTAAGTGATCCATCCTACTAGAGGAGGAAATCTCTTTTACCAGGAACATTAATGTTAATTAGGGACAGTTGAGGGTCTTTTTTTCTTTTCAATCCAGTCTGTATGTCTCAGGTTTTTTTTCCCCTCCAGAAACAGCTAGCTTTCTGCTTCCTCAGAGGTTCTCCTTTAAGCCCACAAGAACATCCTGCGTGGATCTGCAGGGACAAATGATTTCTTGAAAAATACTGGTCTTAATCAAACCTAATCTTTCATGACAGGACAGAAGAGCCTGGACAGCTATTAGATTTAGCACAGCTACTCTGAGCAGCACTGTTTTGTCAAAATTATGCAACCTAGGCTTTGATAGGCTTTGGGGATTTTCTCAACGGTTCCTTATGAGCCTGTTGGTGCCCCTCACATTTCAATGACCACAATATGAACATTAAATGTATTTCCTTTCCCACAGCTGGATACTGTCCCATCTGTTCTGAGACAGCCAAAGTGTCAAGTAAGCCAGAGAAGGCAGACGATTTTTCATGCAAATCTGTTGACTTTAGGATTTTTAAATATATGTCTTTTTAATAACCCACAGATTATCTCACAAAAAAACCAGGTCATTTGCAAGAGTTCCTCCAGCAGTCCTTGGCATCCTTAGCTAACATTGTAACATACATATATTATTCTCAGAAGAAAACCTGGCAAAAGGACAGAAAGAAATGCCATGTACAGTCAAACTAATGGTATAGCCTGGGATGTTGCTGTTCAGTCTGGATGTTTGAGAGGGATACACATCACCCCCTAAACAACTGCACCCTCGAACCACTGTGCAGCACAGGTGGAAAGGAGAAAACCAGATTCAAAGCACTGCACCAGCCCCAGGCAGGGGGCTCAGGGTCTTGTCACACATGTGGGCTCATTCCCTGGCACCTTCAGCACCCCTGTGCCCTCCTGTGCTAGGGTGGGCAACTCAGGACAACTCTTCAGATAATGCTGCATGGAGTGGGAAGCAGTAGCACCCACAGAATCAGGTCTCAAAATGATTTAACCAAACCAAGGAAATAACCTATTAAATCAACTAGTATTACAGGTAGCCAGCTCACTATAAGCTTAGAGCTCACAATTAATTCAATTCCAAAAAGCAGCCAATCTCACAGCCTAGGACCAGCCTCTGCTCAGCACGCACTGTGACTCATTTACTCATCAGATCTCTTGGAGCAAGGTAGGGATTTGAACAAATGAAGTGCCTTGTGACTATGAAACACTGCACCACAATGACACAGAAGAGCCTTTCTCATCTCTTGGTTTTCAAACCACCATTTAAATCCCCTTGCTTTTTAATGAGATGTTCCACAATAAAACAGACTGGAAGAGGCTGGCAAAGCATCCTGCGATGAAAGCTAAAGATGTTAATTGCCCTCCTGCCATACTTTACACGATAAATTTGCCATCAGTAAGGAATCCAAGACCCCTACCTGGAAAGGGAGGATGCTACCAGGAGGATATTGTCCACAGTAGCTTCCAGCCTCTGGCTTTCATGCCCCTTTCCTGGGAAAGCCTGCTCTGGTTGGCACCCAGAGCACACTTGGTCTTACCTAGGGTCTGATGAAGGACCAAACAGAGGAGAAAGAGGTACCTACCTCAGACAAACACATACCTCTCATTCCTTCAAAAGTATGTGGGCATTTGACTAATCCAGGTGCGGTTCATTTCTCCGTAATTTCTCCAGGGCTGATTTAACAGGGCCCAAAATAACAGTGGGAAGCTCCTGCAGCCAGAGCAGCAGAATGCTTCCGTCCTCTGGAATAACAGGAGCAAAAGGGAAGTGGCTGCACTGAAGACCTCTAACTCCTGCTAGCAGCTTCTCAAGGGGCAGCTCCACAATCACAGACAAGGTGCCTGCCCTTCTAGCACCAAAATTACCACAAAAGTGGTAGTCATGGGCTATACAAGCAATGGGTAGACCCAAGGCATTGTCTTAGAAGGCAGGCCGTTCCCCTTTCCCTAAGACATGTTATTCCTAGGAATTGAGGGACCATAGGTCTCTGGATAGCTTGGGAACTTTGCCACTTCCTCCAATTCCCTCCCTTAAAAAAAAAAAAAATAAATCCAACAGCAGCTTATTTTCTGAAACTCTGCTTTAAAGAGCTGAGTTTCTAAACCCAAAATGCGTGATGCAGAACAGCTGATTTTATGTAAGACTTGTTATTAGAAACAGTTCATGGCTGAACTGCAATTTCATGAGATGCACCTCGTTTGGAGCACAGGCATATGCACCACGTACGTATGTACATGCACAACAGCCTGGCTAAGAAGTGTTGAGTTTGCTGCCTTTAAGTGCCTGGGGCAGATCCTGACTCAGAGATTCCTCCACATTATTTTCCATGGAAGGAAACAAGAGTTATTTTGCAGAGGGTCTGAACAGACTAGATGCCAGTTTCTTGCTGGTAAATACCACTTCCAGCCTCACTTGCAGTCTCCAACAGATGTTTCTGCTTTTCAGAGTAATGGAAATTTTATGGACCATTTTCTCCTCCTTCTCCTGTTCCCTAGGAGGGAGCAGCAGACCCAAAATGCCCTTAGAAACACAGTGGTCTCCTAAAATGCACTTCACAGCAGTGTCTCCAGCAGACCAGGGAGACCGAGTCAAACCACTCAGTTGTGCATTAGGTTCATCTGGAGAACCAGACATCATCTGCAACCAGACGGCTGCATAAAGGTTTCACTTATTCAACAGCTTTCACTGGAGAAGCTCAAAATATCTCCTGAGGGCGAGCTAGTGGCTCCTAAGCTGGGTAGTGAGCCCAGGGGTATGCACAAAAGAGGTTAAAAAGATTTGGGAACTGCAACATTATTTTTATGCCCTTGTTTTCAGCTGGCATTCATGACAGTTCGAGAAACTGAGGCACGTGAAGTCATTTGCTGGAGGATGCACTGAATCAGAGCAGAGCTGGGACTGAATCTGTGCCTATGAGGTACTGATGTGCTCATCATGAGGCTGCACTTCCTCAGCAAGAGGAGCTAAAACAGTGTGATGGGACAGAGAGGAAAAACGTTTGCCAATGTAGACAAAGTATGGAATGTAAGGGTCTGATGTGCATCCTGAGAATCCACATTTTCCCTCGCCAGACTCTCATGTCTCTGGGCTCACCCAACTGTGTGCAAACAGCGGCATGTCCCCAGACTGCTCAAATAAACCGTGCGTGTTGTAATGCTCCTTAAGCAGAAACCAAACAAAAGTTGGGGAATCCCATTGACTCACACCTGTTTTAATTATTATTTTTTTAAGGGCCCAGGACTTAGTGAATGAGAATATTATCCCATGGGGATTGAGAACACAATGGAAACAGGAAACTTTTAAAAAGCATTTCTGTGGAGATATTATCTCACTGCTGTAGGACACGAGATTTACTTAATTGCAGCCAAGGAAGTTTTAGATTACGCTTTGCAATGTCTGCACGAAAGTCTCAGCTATCGTGGGGAAGGCTCCTTGCATGGCTCTTTCTTTTAAGATATGTGCCTTTCCCTGTACATGTTAACTGGGGGGGATTTGGTGATAATGCAAGTAGGTTCAGAATACTTCAAAGCCTTAAATTAGATTCAGGGCATCACAGCCCATGATAAAGAATATAAAATTGCTTTTTTAGCAGATGACATCCTGCTTTCTCTCTCAGTGAAACACAAACCTCTATTCAATGCCTTGGATAAGTTTGAGAGGCTAACAATCCTGTTTCTGGTTCTTTGTGTGCATAAACATGACCAAGACAGAGTCAATGCCTCCAGGCACCTCCCCAGCAAAATCCCTCTTAATTTTCCATGCCAGTAGTCCCTAGAAGGATTCGAATCCATAAGAAGCCAAATCTCTCTTCACTTAAATAAACTTATAACAGTAAGTCTCCAATCCTTTTATGTGACACACATCATGATTTTCACAGATGGTCTAACTCCCCATTATCTGTGCTTGATTAAGTCCACTTACTGAAAATGGCTATCCTTCCGAGTACTTCATTTTCTGCAGGGTCTCCTGGTACTTGAACCTTTAACAGTACTTGAACTCAATCCCAGTCCCCATGCCTCCAAAAGAAGACAAAAAAGGGGAGAAAATTGAGTAGAATACTCAGTAGTTTTATACAGCCCTAGATGGGACCAATTTCATCCTAATTGGTAACTAAGAATCCAAGTTCCCCACACTGCAGGAAGGATGGAAACTGATTCACTGCAGATTTGTGTCCTGTATCCCCAATTTTACCTCCTTACACTTCATATTCCTCCTCCCGTTGCCCCTGGTGTTCTTGGACCGCATGGCCGGGTCACCACAGCTTTCTTAGAGCTGTGTGCAAACCAACCATCTCCAGCATCCTGAGCTGATCGGCACTTGATGGTTGAGGCGACCACCTAAGACCACACCAGCTCCTCCAATCTCATCCATGATGGAAACACTACAGCTGGGTCCCCATTATTCACTCGCCAGTTCTAATGAAATCTGGTAAGGATGTAGTAGTAACCTTTGGGACCTCCATCCTTTTCTTACATTGTTGAAGTGGGCTAGTGGGTCCAAACATACTAAGAAGAACTGATGGTTAGGAACAATACATCTGAAACTGGTTTAATGGAAATTTCAGATCATCTCAGTTCTGTACAGGAACAGCAATTCTGGTTTAGCCCAATTTCTTGTTACCAACATGTGGCCCCAAGGAAATCTGATCAATGACAGGGTCATTCTGCAAGTGTCTTGGCAAATGACTGTGGCAAAAGGGCAACAATGAATGAATAACCAGGTCTCTGCATACCAGGGGCTTCTCCAGTGGACCAGGGAGATACCAGCCATGCCTCCAGTGAAGCTGTGCTGAAAGGTGATCAAAGTAATTGTCAGAGCCGTACATTAACTTGCCACAACAGAAAAATTGATTCTAACACTGAAAGATATCAACTCCAGCCTCTGGAGTCTAGACACGTTGTTAACTGAACAACCTCAAACTAAGCAACCCAACTTCCTTGGATTTCTGCTCATTTAGGAAGAATGCAAGGTTATCAAAACAGCAACGAGATGATGGGTTCGACAGCACAAATCCTATGCACATATAGGTTGCGTTTTACTACTTTCCATAGACGAGCATAAGCTCCCAAAATTATGCTCAAGGAATCATTTCATACCTCTAAACACAATGATTTGGAAATCAGAACTTAAAAAAAAAAGAAAAAAGACTTAAGTTACAAGGGGGAAAGTGAAGAGATGTTTGTGTTTACTTTGTTTTGAAGAAGAAAGCAAAGCTTAGCGTTTGTATCCAGCGAGTGCTTCTGGATCTATTATTACATCTGTTCTACCAGATTTCCCTGCAACAGTTCCTCTTATTTCCCCAGAACAATAAAAACCATGAACTGCATGCCAAGTGGCGAGTGTCCCATGACCTTCTCCAGCTACTAAGTTTGAAGCTACTGAGAGGTTTCAACAGCTACTATAAAATGATGCAACCAATTATTTCCATGTGCTAACTTTCAAGGTATCAAAAGAAGAACCGCCCTTCAAGTAACATAAGAAGAGTAAATAAAGATTAATTTTTCAGCCTCATTACTTCTTTCCTCATGCTGGAATAGCAAGCTAAAGTGTTTCTACAACTTCTTCTGTAAACCTCTGTGCCTGTGAAGGTACCCTCACACCACAGTGAGGCTTTGATGCTCCCACACAGGTCACAGAGACCTTAAAGCATTGCGAGGGTTATCCACATGTTCTGCTGTGTCCAAAAAGGCACCCTTCCAAGGAGCTAGAGCTCTGAGCTTCCTTTCAAAAGGTGGCATCACCAGACCCCAGCACTGGTAGTTCTGCTACTGAACAGCCCTTTACATAAATCCCCGAACAGCCAGAGAAGAGTTTTACTTTTCTTTTTTTCTAGGACACAGTCCAGTCGGTTGTCTGCTGCTGAAGTTGACTTTCATTGGCACTACAGCTGGAGCCCCACATTAATTTTAAGCTTGTCCAAGTGCTGCCTGCTGACAGTTGTCAGGCTGATCCATCACCTCCTGGCCTCACATCCTCCCTCCCTCCAGCCAGCACCAGCTCTTGCACAGTTAGTTCAAAAATATCAAGCCTAGTGCCTACCAGCCTTCTGACGACCATGTGGGTATATGGGTTTTAGTGCTGGCAGGAGACAGAGGGTGGAAATCCATGACCTGGGATGAAGAGGGGGAGTGAAACCTTGCCTTTTGGCAGCATCTTGCCTTTTTATCAATTTGAACTGCTCACAAAATACCATCTGAGGGACTGAAGTCACTGGCTGCTTTTTGCAAACTCAACCTTTTTGCAAAGTTATGCAAACAAGAAAGGAGTTTGAAAGGAGATGCAAGAAACAAGTTCATTTTTCCAAGCCTCAAAATAAACAAAAACTTGTTTATTTTACTTCATGCTCCAAACCAAGATTCAAAAAGGATCCTCTTTCATCCAGCTAATCCATTCTTGTTGCTAATATGAGGAGATATGTCCTATGGGAAAGGCTGCCCTCAATCAGCACACACAGCCATTTTAATAACATTGCTTTTTTTTTTTTTTTTTTTTAAAACTAAATCAGAAATACCTGGGCATTCCTATGGTGACCTGAGCAGCTTTGCTGTCCTGGCTCATGGTTGCATGGTTTCCATAAAAATTCCTAGTGGCTTTAGACCAGAAAGAAGACACAAAGCTATTCCCCCTCCCTGCTGACCACCGTTAACCAAAAGTCACCAGCTTATTTAGCAACAAGAAAGCCAGTTCTCACCGTTTTTCTGTGGATAACAATACTTTTCAGTTTCTGCATCAACATTGTATAAGTTCACTCCTAAAAACAAAGGACTTTCTAGAATACTGATCATTGAAATCTCAACACTTGAACATCTATCAGATCTATTATTAATATAACCTTCATTTAGAGATACTGTCAGAAATGGTAATGAAAATTATCAGAGTAGTTGTTTGTCTGCAAATCTTCTGTATTTTTCCAAAATAAATGAAGCGTGCTCTGCTTTCTCCCTCTCTCCCTTTCAGCTTCCTCTGCCACAACCCCCACAACCAACCTCAAGCAGGGAAGAACAAGCCATAATGCAGAACAAAACCAAAATAAAATTGAAACCTGATAAGGCCACATTCTCAGGGAGAAGCCATGTGTGAGATATTTTTGCTTAATTATTTCAAGAAATGTATGGCCCCTTGGCTGTCACCAAGGTTGGTCTTGTCAGGCTAATATCATGAAGAACTATTGTGCAGAGAATCGCTAGATACTTCAAGTATGAGACCCAGCTAATCGGCTCACGTTTCATACTATTTTTCCAACTTTTACACTGAAATAGAGCTCTTACTGTTTTGTATCAATACCTTTTTCTGCTCTTACAGGTGTCAGGGAGATGTCCCGTTGCAGAGATGTGAGACTTTGTCAGTTTGCACGCACACACTTACATTGCTACTGTCACCAGTTCAAAAGCAAATTTTCCTAATGTTTTCAGTCTCACCAGGCCTATAGAAAATGCAGTATGAAGTCTGACAGCAGATAAACAGTGCTTGTAGATTATGGCTAAAGAAATAACTCAGCAGGAGGGCATTCCAGTGCCCGGGTTTCAGCCGGTCATGCCTCAGTGCCTCGTACATCTGGTTGAGAAGACAGGTGCTTTCAGTCCTAAATTATACAGGATATTGAAAAAGCACCCACTGATGATAATAAAAAGGGAACTGTTTGCTTTCCAAATAGATCATCTTTGAACTGAACTTGGTTTTAATATCTAGAGGGAATAATGACATGATTTTTTCCTCTGTTACACAGTGGAGTACATAATAGACATTGTTTAGGTAAACTGCTGTATGATTTAACTCTGCTTCCATGGTAGCTTCAGCACCCTTCCTATGGAGAAGGCAAAGGAAAGTCTAGCTCAGACATGCCAGAACACCTTACTGGATAGAAAGTCTCCAACTAACTTTAGAAGTGCACTAGCAATAACAAAAATAACCCCCTTATGCCAAGTGGGAGCTCATTAATGAGCTTTAATGTTTTTAAGTGAAGCAAATTAGAAAGGTAAGGGGTAGGGGAAATCATGGTATTACTGAATAAAACAGCAAAAGAGACTTTAAGAGAGACTTTGCCATTCATACCCCTGCATTAAGAGCAAAGAGCACTTATCTCTTGGCGAGTCTGGCAAGTGGCATTGCTGAGCTGACCCTGGAAATCCGAAGCTTGGGATTCAAAAGTCAAGCTAAATCATGGGTTTAGACTTCAAAAATCCATTCAGAAACATGCTTGCTTTGCAGAGGATCAACAATGCTGCAGTAGGACAAGAAGGTGATCGCTGGGAATGACTGCTGAAAGTCAACCTAACAAAACTAAAAATGCCTTAAAACAAAATGTTTGGTTTCTAGCCACTGACACACTACGTAGCTCCACAAAGAGCTGAAGGAGGGTAGCTGGGGCAGAGCTCCCTCCAACCACACCAGCACACACAGAAATTACAGCACATAGACGTCACCTCCAGAAGGAAGGGGATGTTACCACGTACAGTAGTAACAGCACAGAGATGCCAGCACAGCTCTTTCTTCGGTACAAACCTACCAGGGACCTCGTGTGTACTATTGCTCGCTCACCTAACTAGTACTGGTTACAAGAGACTTGTCCATAAACATGTACCCAGAATTATTCTGGTACCAGAGTATTATGTGACACTTTCATTTTTATTTTCTTGGCTCTCACAGTGTTACTGTCGTGATAACTGTCCAAACTTCTGGGTGAAGAAGCCAGGTAAAACCCAGTTTCTAGTACACACAGAAACAGGATAAACAAAGGCATGTTCAGCTCTTTTCATAAATAGGCAAAACCCACCATAAGCAATACTTATTTAAACCTTATCCTATGACAAAAAGTAATTGCTAGGCGACAACTTGAGTTAGGGAAAATATGCATGAAAGCTAGAAATATGGCATCTACTAAGCTGGCAAACAAAGTAATTTTGGGGTAGAAATCTGAGTTTAATTAAGAAAGAGAATAAAAGCAGTAGTTTGGGTATCTTCTCACTGTTACAATCACTGCAGACTTTATTATCACTTTATACTTCAGAGGTAACTGTTTGCAGTGATGTCAAAGGTGGCATAGTTCATTAAACTGCCTTAAGATGCTGAAGTTCAACAGAAATATAGTAACAATACGTCTTTGCTGCTGCATCTTTTTCACAATAAGTGATAACACTATAAGCTTGCACTTCTTAGAAGGGTGAAGTAAGCTACATCACAAAACCCACTTCTAATACAACAATAAAAAAGACACAATCAGTGCATTGTCAGAGCAAAGCCCTAACTCCCTGGTGTATTGCTATGCTAAGGTTGATATTAGTCCTGAACCGTGCAATACAGGGAAAAAGCACTTTATAGCAAATAAGGAGAAGCTGCACAGGGTAACAGCAAGGATGAAATCCCACAAGTGAAAACTGAGAAGCTTCAAGCAAGCACAGAAATCTGACAGCACTTTTAGATGGAGAAAAACAGCAGCAGGATGAAGCTTCAGATGGCACAAAGATCTATCATAAGGAAAAATAAAAGAAACCCAGAGGGGTGTTCTCTGCAAAAGTTTATTCCAGACAGTCCATTTTGGGGAGGAAACATGCCTTGGCGAAGGGAAGCGGGGAAGTCTGCAGTGTTTACAAACAGTATGTGAAGAGGTAGCTTGTAACTGGAGCGGTGCGGAATGTCCCTTGAGGAAAGGGAGGCGGGGGGGAAATGAAGAAATTTGGTAATTCAACTTCCTGGAATAATGCTTTTTAAATCTCTCTTAACAAGGCATAGATTATGTCTTGTAAAATGTAAAAATAATGCCTCTGACAGTAAAAGGAATATCAATGCCAAACTCATTCCTCCTATGAAGTGCTCACTACGGCAGCGACATAGCAGCTGCCTGTATAGCTGCACGCACTTGAAAACAAAGCCAAACACAGCTGCCCTGGGTAAAAATTGCATCCTGTGTTGTAATTTCAAACCAAACATTTAAAGAGGTTGCAGTTTTGTGGATGTATTTCATTTCCTTTGCGCCACAGTAGCAATACTGGCATTCCCAACTGATACAAACAAGGAATCAGCCTGGTATCTGTGTTTTCTAAAAACAGTGTCCCTGGTTTAATTCAGGGGTGGGATATACTGCTCATCCTACAGGATCATATAAAGATAATAAATGGATAATAAATACAAGATAGGCAAAGAGCAAAAGCATCTATCAACTAACATCAAAGCTTAGCAACTCGGGTAACCAATTCAGAAAGTTTAAGCAGCTCATTCAGCTCTGCCTGTAAGATCATCCCTCCTGCTGGCACAAGGTAAGGCCTCGCAAGCTCACGTGCAAAAGAAACATCCTCCATTATATACCGGAAAATTCGAGATAACTAATACTCAATCTGTTTCCTTTCCAATATAAAGTCTAAAATTCTTCTAAGCTGAAGCTACTGGTGTCATTCTTACTACTAGGAGATGGAATAGGTATATGATTATTACTTTTTTTTTTTTTTTTGACTTAATCCCTGGAGTTGGGACTTTCATACTTCTTAAATCACACAAATATTCCTATTAAAATGTTTATCTGAGATAAAGATCGATCAGTTGTTTCTTCACTTTGTTTTTAAGGTTTCTTTAAGCTACATACACTCCTGTCTACCACTACACTATCAGCTCAAGTGGCCATTCGGAAAGTAGACTGGACATCCAGGCACTTACATTCCAAGCTTCACTCCTTGTTACACGTACATGTACTTTTCTTGTTTATATCTCAAAAGACAAATTTCCACCCCAATGTACATTTAGTTTGTTTATGAGAAAACTGCTTCACTCTGCATGAATTTCCTTGTAGAAGTTTAGAAAAGGTCCTGCCCTCCTATATAGCGTGCTGAACTGTGAGAGGTTAGAGATGAAATTACCCAAACCCCTCCCATTAAACTTTAACTGAATCAAAACAAAACACCCCCCTGGAACAGCGGCAATAGTGCTTGAAGGAGCAGATGGAGCCACTGGATTCCAGAAAATATCTTAACCTAGCAACTTTAGTGTCTGACTATATCTGATGGAGGAAAAAACAAACACAGGCATATTCATCACCAGAAGAGCCTGTCCCCAGTAGCTCCTCATGGATGCAGGGAAAATGCCTGTATTTCTTCCGTACTTTCCATCCAAGCACGTTGTTCATTGCTCGTTGAATGGCAGCCAGCTCCCAAAATAGCTATTAAAGCCACCTCCAGTGAGTCCTGCTTCTGCCCCTTTCAAGAGCTGTGCCACTTGTTTCTGGCTGAACACACTTCCTCTATCCCACTGCTTGTGTTCAGAGGCTGGAAGTCCCTGCTCCACTCACGTTATTAATTTGGCAGCCCATGCCTTGAGTATTGATGTGCTCTTACCAAACTGTGAGAAAAACTCAAGTCTTGGCCTTTCCCATCCTCAGTCATTGAGGATGAGACATTGTGACTGGTCCACATTCATAACCGGCTTGTAAAAGTGAACACAAAGGCAATTAATCTTACCAATAGTGCAAAATCCTTCAGGGTATTTAAAACTAGAACCTACAGAGAAGTGTTGCAAAATGATACCATGAATTTCATCTGCCTTTGTACCCAGAGTACAAAGTAACCCCCAGAGAAAAAATGCTACCAACACGATAGACAGTGGTGGTCATTGAATTAGCTATTGCCACTAAAAAAAGAAGTCTTGCCATTATCACGAGTAATACTTGAAAAACATCAGCACAACGTTCAACAGCAGCCACAAATGCAGAGAGAACAGATAATCCAGCAAAATAAGTGATGCTATTCTGCTTTGTAAATCCACAGCTCACCCATGATTGTCACATTCAGCTCTAGAATTGCCCTTCCCTGCATCTTAGGAGTTTGTAGTAAAACCAGAAAAGTGATAAAAAAACCCTAGACTATGCAAAGAGAAGAGTAATGTGAATGACAACTGGAACTGGAGGTTAAGCATGAAGGCAGCTTGCCACATGAATTGAATGGAAAAGATGAAGAAGAAACAATCCACTTTTTTCTCATAACATGAAAAAATTAGGGGAAAACCAATGAAATAAGCAGTCAGAAAAGGAAAGCAAGTTTTCCTGCACAAGTGGAACTCACTGTCATGGGATGTTTCAGATGCCAGACTGTAAGGGGATTTGAAAAGAGTAGACAAAGTAATGGCAGATGATGCAGTGAGGGCTGTTAAAGCACGGGGATAGAGATGCAACAAATCAGCAATAGCCACATGAAGGGATCAGAGATGCTGATGCATGCTTTCTTCTTATTTTTCTTTAAGTAACAACCACTAGCTACTGTCAAAGTGAGATGGGTCTATTATGAGTGAAAAAGATAAATGATTAAGGAAGGAGTTTCTGGGAAGAGAGCAGGATGTCCTGAAAGCTGAACAGTGCTCAGGGGCCTCTTGTTCCTGCAACCACCCCCCCATCTCTCTTCCAATGGGGGGGGGGGGAAAAAAACAACCCAACAACCTCCTGTGAATTCTTCACAGCTCGCAGGAGATTCAGTCTCTGTGCTGTCCTGATCAGCCCAAAAGGGGTTGCTGCCTCTTCCAGACCCCCTTTCATTTACTACCCAATTTACAAGATCAAGAAACATCTTTACAAGACAGGGCTTTTCCACCAGTATTTTGCTATTACACATACTTGCACGGTCCGAAATCTGCACAGACTAACTCACTCCACCCTCTGACACATTTTGTCTTGAATTCTTATACATTATTAAAAAAAAAAAAAACAAACTCTATTTTTAAAACTATTAGCCACATAATTGGGTAGTCTGGTTCTTGGTTCTCTACATGACAATACAGTTAATTTAGTGATAATGGAGATGACATACATGAAGGAGGAGAAGGCCAGGAGGAGCCATCTGCCAGGCAACTACTCAGACTGACAAACGGCTGCTGGTTCAAAATGAAACATTGGAAGTTTTAGAAGGATCCATTTTCTTGATGCTTGCAACACCCAAATAATCCCGTACAAAACCAGAAGCAGAGCTCATGGCATGTACAAGCTGGGATCCCACTACTAAATACACCACTGGGATCCTCCGGTGTGCAGTTCCCCATCCTTCGGGACTCATTTTGTTTGACATTTAGAAGACCCCAACGCACAATATGGATCATGCGGCTTCCCTTTCACAAAGGTATTAATTTCCCAGTAAACAGAATATGACTTGTACTTAGTCCCAACCATCTCTCTATCCTCTCTGACTCCATCCACCCACAATGTCTCCTCATAGGAGACAATCTGCAAACACTATGTCAAAACAGTCGATATCCAGATAATTAGATACTCACTGATGGCCAACTGATCTTACAAGAATGAGAAGAGATTAGCTCACATTTGCCAGATAGGCTAAGCACAGAATACTATTAGGATGAGACATTTCACTGGGGGGGTGGGCCATGTGTTTATCTCTTAAAGATCCTCCTAAGCACAATTACGTATTAGCAGCCCAGACAGGCGGGTTCTATCTTAACATACCAGCACCTTGATTTCAGCAGCTGGATGAAGCATGTACAGCCCTGGTTTATATTTATGGTTCTGAGGATCATGATGGAAAGACATTGGGTGTGTACTAAGGTTCGCCTGTAGCTCACTTCATTTATGTTGACATTGTGTATCCTTTTTGCTTCTATAATCCTAATGTTTTTCCTAGTGTCTTTCAGTAGAGGAGCTCAAAACAGCTTGCCCTTATGGGAGTATCTGCTTCAGCACGAGTGATCCAGGTGTGCCTGCTCATGAGAATCCTTATCTCAGTGCTAGAGCAGTTCCTCCCTCCTCCCACCCCAAGGTACCAAACCTTGTGCACTGTCCTTACTTTTATGACCAGTGAAGTAGATGTACAAGTTCCCTGCCCAGTTTTTGCTTCATTTTAAGTCTGAAATCAAGCAACTGACAAGTAAAATCCCTCTTAGTCTCTCAAGTTCCCTACAATATCCAGAAAGTCTCTTACTACCTTTCTGCATCGATGCTGGGCCTCTCTCATAAGGACTCTATCTGTGTGTCACGACTAAACGTAGACATCAAACTCAGCAGAAAGTAACCGAAATGAGTAACCAGAAATAATCTTCCCCACTATGCAAAATGCAGGAGTTGCCCTTCCCAAAAGCTCAGCAATGCAGTCTTCTTTCAAGGAACCCATCGGACACGCAAGTTGTCTGCTGTTTCCTAATCTTCCCCTCCCTCATGGCATTTTTGGGTGTTTCAATACTTCCAATTCATGAGTCCTCCTACAGAGGGAAAAAAAATATCTAAACCTAAACATTCTCATATTTGATGGTATCACAGCTCAGACAATGCTCTCCACTCCCAAAGTGGTAAAGGTTAAACCACTTAGTTAATACCATGTTAAATTTTTCCCACATCTTGATCATAGCTCTCAGTCCCCCTCTCTTTCCTTGCCTGTAATTCTTATTGTTGCTTACAGAAAGGTTACCAGAAATCTTGATCTTGAGTCATATCTTGCCATTACTCATCCTTAATAATTTTATACCTGGACTACTGAAATATCTGTTTAAAATATTCCAGGAACTCTCCAGCTCACTCAAGCACTCGGGGTCTGTAATGCTTTGGCCAGAAACATCTCATTTTCCAGGAAATGGATGATATCATTCCATTATCTGTCAGCTGCGCTGCACTGCCCATCACATCCTGAGCTTCACAGCTCTCTGCTGATTTACTCTCATCCACCCACTGGACTCCAACATGAACAGACACAAGAAGTTACAACAGTTCAGATAGAATTCTGCCATTTTCAAGTATTTAGCTGAAACCATCAAAATGTACCCCTACAGATTATCTTTGCTTTCCTCAGAGCAGAGGAAGGGTGAGCACTGATCTCCTTTGGTCTCCTTTGGGACACTGGAAAGGTTGTGGTCCCCCAACACATTTGAGCAAATCTATCCACATTAGAATTTCAATAGATTAATTGCAACACAAGCTTATTGCATGAACAGCTACTAGTCAGTCACAGTTCTGCTGAGCTAACTTCAGGCAAGGTTAGGGAGAAAAGTAATCATTTGGGGACTGCTTCTTCCCCTGAAAACAGGAAAAATCTCTTTCCCTACAAATCTTGTCTTGCCTAAATGCTCAGAAGATGATGACTGTGACCGTACTGCACCAAACATGGGTCAGTGCTTCTAGAGCAGGAGACCTGGGAGATGCACTGAGAAGCCTGTAAAACACTTAGCAGACCTCTCTTCATGACTGTGCATTTTGCAAAGCTCACTTTTTCACCCCACCATGGCCTGGACAGTGAGTAGCTGATACAAGTCACAGGCATTTTCCAGTATGCAAACTCTCCGCAGGGCTGATGCATCCAAGAAGTTTCTGCCAAGAAGGGCTTTGCAAAGGCACAACTTGCTTCCGAAAATCCAGTTGTGAGAAAGGCAAGGACATGGGAACAGATCAGCAAGAGCAGGAAATGGGTTTCTAACTTCTTACCTCACAGGGTTATGGTTTTTTGGGAATAACTAACTAAATAGAGTTTATGCATATTAAATTCAAGACAACTAAAACGCAGTATTACTCACGAGAAAGCCAAATGTTCTGGGCTTTCCTTACCTAGTAATAGCAGCAGCATCTGGATTCTTGCAAATACACAAAATGACAGGGAATAGTGGGGAAGCCTGTAAAATTTTTTTGTGTTTTTTTTTTTTCCCCTACAGAAGTGTGTGTAGAGAAAAGCATGCCTTTTGATTAGGACAAGAAAGCACTACATGCTTAGGCAACAAAAGAGATCCTGCACTCTGGTTTTAGCAGGATCACAAATTAAATTAAAATACAGCAAAATATCACTGCAGCGATGAGAGAAATGTGTCACCATGCCACCAAATCGGTTCAGCAGGGCTGCTGCACCTACCCCACTGCCATCCTTCTAGAGAGGATATGCAGGACAGGAGGAAAGTCTTGGGAAAGCCCCGGGGAGGACCAGAATGGCATAAATCATTCAAAACCATATGCTGCAAGCACACAGTGATCAAGCGTACCAAGTTACATCAGTCACTAATGCAGGCCCTGACAGCCAACCACATGGATCAGAAACATCTCCGGCACACAGCTACACATGGCAATGTGATTACAAGAGTGTTTCCTTAAATGTCCTGTTAAATGACTGCACAACCACTATCAACAAATAGCAGACTATCACCGTATTTTATACCACACCTAAGGCTCACGTTAGGACAGTCTACCCAGCAGCTGTTTTAAGGAGAGCTTGTTTAAATAATTATTTATGGGTGTATTGCATCCTTCAGTTTTTTGTTTCACCCTTTTGGAATAAATTCCTTATTTATGCTCCTACTGTCCACAGCTTATCTGGAAAGCTCCCCTGCCACTTGAAGCCAGCTGGTGTGACTGTGAGCAAAACATAATGACTCCTATTCTGGATCAGCTTTTACAGCCCCACCCTAGAGGTCTTTCTCCTTTATCTTCAACTCTTCCTTACTTCTTTTCAACATCTGGGTAGCTCTCCTGAGGCTCCAGAAATAAGCACACACTATACATCCTGTTTCTCCACCCCCCATGACATATTGTAATGAATACAGAAAACACATGCTCGAGTATAATTTGTTATCTCATGCAGAGCCATTAGCATCAGCTTCCTTCCCTAGATGGAGTCAAGTCAAGCTCATAGACAAGTTTTCCAGGTTGCACATGCCACATGTCTCCTTGCTCCTTCTCTCCCTCTCCTCCCATTAGGGACTGTCCTTCCTGCTTATCAAGCTCAAGGAAAAAAGAGCCAAACTTCAGAGATCTCTTGAGATACTGATCTGCCTATCCTATAATGCAAAGCAGCTTATTAAAGTCATTTGAACAACTCAAAAGCCATGTAAAACCAACACAGATTTCACTCATTCCCCCTAGCACTACAGCACCTTGCGATTCCTAGTAATAAAAAGGTAACAGCACTGATGGGACATAGTTTGGAAGCTCTCCAGCTGTCTCAGCTGAGGAATGGAGGGATTATCCAGGGCTGTCATAGCTTATACCAGACACTGCAGGCTTGAGGGATGGGGGAGAAGGGTGGAAATCACCTACTCAGCAAACTCAAGGGATAACTTCACTGTGAACCCAACAGATTCATATACTCTACATAAGGAAACTGAGCTTTGACACACTAGTCAACATGCTTCCTGTCCTTTTTTTTTTGCCAGAAGCTACAAAAACTATTAATCTCTTCCAGTTCCAGCTAGAGTGGTTGGCTCTTTCATGCAGGCAGTACAGGCTCAATGTTTTCAGCTCCTGAGGTCACTAGATCAAGACAGTGGCTGATGCAGGTGACAATGCAACAGCTTCCAAAGCTGGGCTATTCTTTGGCTCTTGTGAGTTGGTTTTATTCATAACACAGAAAAAGCCTTCCTAATAGAGGGAAGCTCCTGGTGAAATCAGAGTGGTTGGCAACATTTTGCTTCTCTCCTGTCTTGAACCCAAGTCAGAAGCCCACCAGTAGCAACAGGAAGACCCACTGCCTTCACCAGGCTTTGGAAGCCTCAGCACAGAGAACTGATTGGGATGAAGTTTTGGAAGCATGGAGGTAGCTGGCAGATTCCAGAACATGACAAAGCACATACAGCATTTGCATAGAAATACTATTTGCTGGCTTATTGCTTCATTTGCTGCTCCTAAGTCTTTTTAACACGCCCTTTAATTCTGTTATTACAAAAAGAGTGGATGCAAATACTGCCAGAAGTGAACTCAAGCAGGGAACAATCCATTAACCACTGTGCCTATATTTAAAAAAAAAAAAAGGCATTAGAAACCCTCAATAAGAAATGGTGGTTTGAGGGGAAAACCCTTAGGATTCAAGCAACTGTCGTAAATACACAGCCCCGAGTTACAGGAGCCGGAAGGCAGAATTCAGAATGAAATTAAAATGGATTGCTAATTAAGAGCAGGCTTCATTACAGAGATTATACATCTTTAAAGACTCTTACTAGGCATGCACATTTTCATCCCCATGCACAAACTAACCAGCTACAGTAAAACACTCGCAGTCTGAACCCACTCGTTTCTCATCCTTCCTGACCCTAAAGTCCATTACACATTTCTTCTGTTTAGTCTAGAAAATTCAGGGTCAGCCTTCAGGGGGGAGCCATGAGAACGGAGCAGCCGTGGCAGGGCCAAATGACACCGTGCCCCATCCCCAGCACGGGCGAGGACCACGCGAGCGCAGCGGCTGCCAGCAGCAGTCTAGCACCGATTCCCAGGCCTCCAACGGGGCTCCTCGTTCTATTTAGCTGCGAGAGCTGCAAAAACAACTCTCAAAAAAAATGCCAAAAGTGACCTCGTCTAAGGATTATCTGCAAAATCTCCCCCATCCTTGTGTTTTTAACAAAAAAAGTATTTTCAATAGTAGAAATGTCAGGTTTTTGGCCAGATAAACAAGCTACAGAGACTGAGTGCTGAGTTTCATGGGTGCAGACTGGTATATAATTAGGGACGAGTACAGAAGTGACTTATCAGATTTTAACCCTTGAGAAAAACACTCAAATGTTGATGTAAGAAAAAAGTATTTCTCAAGTCATGGCCTCATATTACTCGCATTGTTTGCCTTCCTGTTGCCACCTGTTATTTTGAGAACTGTTTAAATAGAAGAACCACATAACCAAGGGTCATATAAAGCAGACCTATCATATACGACATTATTTCTCTACTACTAAAAATGTCTTTTAAAAACATACAGTTAGTCCAGTGTACAGAAACTTGATTTACTAAGATAAAAATCTCTCCAAGTTCAGGCTGTCAAGTTCTGAAATTCAGAAAATTACCTTGCTGTTGAACACTGGGTCTCAGACCTCTGTAACTCATGTCCAAAACCAGGCAGACATCTTTGATAGCCACATTAGGTTGCTCTTTACAACTTCTCTTTCCAGACAAGATAATCAATCAAAAGGGAAAAAATAAAGACTTGCCACCATCATCCCGAGTTGTATTACCTGAAGAAAAACTGGTGGTATTAGCTATAGCTCAGCAGAATGAGTTATGGAGAACAAATTTTGAATAACCTGTGCAATCCATAAGGAGTCAGGCAGCCCGTCCTGGGTGACAGCAGCACAAACACCAGCACTGAAATAAGCAGCTCAGTATCACAGTTAACAAGGGAAAGGTTATTTAAAAATCACATCTCGCCCAACTAAAACAACATGCCAATTGTTTTCTTTTGAACCAAATCACTCCAAGAGTAAGCACAGCCTGAGCCTGCTCCTAATCTCATCGCCAACTTAATTATTGCTTAACTAGTAGGATGCCGTTTGATACACCGATATTTTTTTAACCATCTAGAGGCCTCCAATTACCCTACAGAGGATGAAAAATGCAGAAACAGCTTTTCATTTCTAGCCTTCAAGAGGAAGCGTTTGCTTTTGGATGGGAAGGGTGAAGAAGAAAGCAGGGCTCAAATGTTCATCAGGCTGCTCACAGGTAAACCCTGCACCATGAAGAGGCTTCCCTCTGCACACACTGATGGGTGCTTTTTGTGTATCTTACTGAGCGACTTGGTGGGAAAAAAAAAATCTGGTTGGATTTAAAGCCTTAACAAGTATCTTTGCTCTATGACTTCTCTTTGCTTGCACAGTAAGAAAAAGTTCTGATAAATGAGGGTAGACCACGTTGCCTCTTTGGAGCAAAGCCACCTATCTATGATTTACACCAAATTCAGAACAATGCTTGCAAATCTGATCGCAACTTAAAATGTTAACTTTTGACAAGAGCAACCATAGCTTCTTTTGGCATAAAAAGCCCAGTGATGCAATCAATGACAGTTTTATTCACACAGATGCGCCTATTCTATATTCTTAACATAGCTATAAACTGCCGCTCTTGTTTTCAGCACCACGCACCTTTTTCACATCATGCTGAGAACAACTATTTTACTCCTGAAACACACGCAGCACAGGACTGAGAACAGGCACATTTTCATCTTTGTATCTGTTGGAGAATTTTGTTCTTTTGAGTTATGCTGTCCCAAAGGAGGGGGAAAAAAAAAAGTCTGTTCTGAGTATGGATGATCACCATTCAACACACTATCAAAAATGAAGCCTGAATGTACAAATTCTGACTTAGAAAAACATCAGAAATTTTGTAAAGGCACAGGGAAATAAGTCATCACATTCAGCCAGTTCCTTTTTCTCTCACCTCCAAATCAACTAAAGCAGATTTCTGCTGGCATTTTTTTTTTTTCCAATTAGCTAACAGTAATTTTCCCTTGTATGGCAGAGATTCTTACTATTACAGCTATTGAAGACTCAGATTACACAGCATACCCCCAAGAATGAGTAATGGTCTCATTTTCCATCTGCGATACAGTGTAAGAGCCAAGGGCAAGCCACTGACACTGGAGTATTTGGACCAGGAGTTTCAGTTTTGCCTTCTGCTCTTGTCAACGGCCCACTGTTGAAAGCCTCCAAACAGGACTTTAAAAAAGCGGCTTTTCAAGGTTCAATAGAAATTCAAATGAACTTATTTCCTTTGTGATGGATTTCTGAGTCATCTTTTCCAAGGGAGGGGAGAGGAAATATAATCAAAAAGGGGGTTATTCCTATTCTAAAAGAGGGAGCAGATCTACACTAGTCATCCTTTATCTTGTCATCTTCCTGACCACAGTATTGTGAAAAGCCCAAAAGCAGAAACAGTGAAGTAGTCAATGAAGTACTTGTGCTCTTTATATCATTAAGTCCTGCAATGAGTAGGAAGGGAAACCATAGTATCTTTTGACCCTGCTTTTGTTACTCACACCAAGCCTTTTGGAAGGGACAGCACACAATGTTATGCAAAACCAAGTAATTCCTGGTAGCTTCGGAAGAAGTATCCATTATAAGGCAGAACATTTTCATTTCAGTGTGCCCTTGTTGACTGAGCTGACAAAACCTGAAAGAATCTGCCACAAGACCACAGCCCTCCTATGGCTAGAGGAACATGACATCAGAGTCCTGCTCCCCCCTCCCCTAAACTTCTTCACTGGGGTACAGTGTAGCTTCCAAGACCAGAAAGTTGGATGCACAGGGGGATGGGTGGTGGGGTTGATGGGTGGGGTTTGTACCTCGTCCTGAGTCCTACCAACATGCCATCAGCATGCAGCTCGGGGGAAGTCGCAGCCTCCAAAACTTGGTGCCCCTCTGCAACAGGTGATGATGCAGCCCTGCACCGAAACAGGGGGTTAATCTTCATGGTTTTTGAACTCTTCCCTTTAAGAAACATTTTCTGGGAATCTGCCTCTCTGGGAGCTGGCTATCATCACACCAGATATGGGAAAAGTACAGTGCTTTCTAGTGAAAGTTCAAAAAAATACCTAAAACCCAAAAAGACCCTTTTCTCAGTAACTGAAGACTGATTTGTATTTCCAGTCTGCACATTTCCTTACTTCCCATCTAAAAAGAAAGAGTATTTAAATGCAAGGGTGTCAAGCAATATGAATCATCTTTAAAGTATTCAGTTTAATTAGACAAGGATAAAGAGGTTTAAACAATGTCACTGAAATCTAATTCTCTGTATTAACCTCTGTCATAAAGCAGAAGAGTGAAATCAGTAAAAGTGAAAAAGTGATGGTTTAGCTAAGCTTATTTGTTACAGCCACTGCTCTTGAACAAAGTGATTTTTATGGCCATGAAACTCCGTAAGAGCAGAAGTCAAGGTCACGATAGCAATACATCATTCTGGGGGAAGAACTGGAAGTACTGGAACCTCATATCTGTGCACTGCAAGAATAAAAGGCAGCTGTAACTAGCTACTTTGAAAATAAATACTACCTAAAAAACATGACGTACCTAAGCTGCAGTATGTTCTGGTAAGACAGATGAGTCAAGGGAACTTCACTGAGCGTCAGCTCATCTCCTGTCTTTACAGGAGATCACACTACACAGATCAATAGCAAGCTGCGGAGCCGTATCCTGACTTAATTTACATTCTATACTAAAAACCTGTATTTCTTAATAGTATACAAACCAGATATTTAAGATTTCAATAAAAAGTAGATTTTTTGTTGCGGAATAGTTGACTTTGCTGATGTTATACTATATTTGGGAAAAAGAGATGGGAGAGGACATGGATGAGGACAGGAAACAAGAGCGATGAAGCCTCAGAAATGAGCTCTGCATTTTCTTCTGCATGGACAGAAAAAGATACCACTTAAAAGCTATCTCAATTCAAGATCAATACAGCTTTATCCTTTAACACGAGTGTTTCTTCCCACACCAGCTGTGAGTACAGCTCTTACACAAGTAAAGACCTTATGCAACCTCCAAGGTTTCTGCCTACAGGGGCACTTTTTCTTGGAACACTTGATGTTCTCTTGACCTAGCAGATAGGCTGGAGGGGAAAAAAACCCAACCCAAACACCCAAAACCAAAGTCCATACAATTTTAATGTTCTTCTCTGGGCAATCAAGTGACACTGCTTCTTCATTACATCACAAAAAGAATCCTCCAAAGGTTTGTTTCTCAGAATCACAGAATTGTCTAGGTTGGAAAAGACCTTGAAGATCATCCAGTCCAACCATTAGCCTAACACTGACAGTTCCCAATTCCACCATATCCCTCAGCGCTTAAGAGTCAACCCGACTCTTAAATACCTCCAGGGATGGGGACTCCACCACCTCCCTGAGCAGCCTATTCCAATGCCTAACAACCCGTTCTGTAAAGAAATGCTTCCTAATATCCAGTCTAAACCTTCCCTGGTGCAACTTGAGGCCATTCCCTCTTGTCCTATCACTCATTACTTGGTTGAAGAGACTCATCCCCAGTTCTCTGCAACCTCCTTTCAGGTAGTTGTAGAGGGCAATGAGGTCTCCCCTCAGCCTCCTCTTTTCCAGACTAAACAACCCCAGTTCCCTCAGCCGTTCCTCGTACGACATGTGCTCCAGACCCTTCACCAGCTTCGTTGCCCTTCTCTGGACACTATAGTGCCTTGTCAGAATTGAACAGCCTCAGTAAAGAACTGGTGGGTCTATACCATACAAATGTTCAATGAAGAGCAAGGCATAAGAGATGACAGCAACAAAAACAATGTGAGGAGTGAGAGACACAAACTCTTTCAGTCTGATTTTAAAGAGGAAGTCTGAATAGTAATCATTTAATACCGCCACGATTATACAAGAAAATGATATCATCAGCAAGATGAAAGACTGTACAGAGAGACAGCAACATTCATTACTTCCCAGCTGAAATCAGAAAGACTCAACCTGGAAACAAAAGCTTCAGCTCCTCTGCGGTAGGGTAATTAAACCCAGAAGAGGCTGAACAGTAAAGGCTTTTGATTTGCCATCATATGGACCTTAAAGGTTCAAACTTCTTTCCTGAAGATAAACTTTGATCCAGTTACGAGGATAGATTATTTGGCTCAAGTAGATGGAAGTCTGGATTTCTGTTCTGGTCTCCCATGATCCACTGAAGAAATGGGACCCACCCACATGGAGGTCAACATTCCCATAATACTTTTGGCTCTCTATTAAAAAGTCAAGGTCATACCACTTTTGGAGCTTTAGAGCAACGTTCTTGTCTGTACAACAACTCTGTCCACAGCAGAAAGGCCTGGGGTGATTAGCATGGCACTTTTGCTAGAGGAAAGAGCTATTCCTACTTGCTGGCAAGGTATGGTTTCTGACTCTGAGCCACGGGCAAAAGAGCCTTTGTAGTGCAAAGTACAAAGTATTATACAGTCCAGATGTAGCTCATAACAATGACAACAAATTCTCACTGGAGGGATACAGTTTTGCATGGCATAATTCACTATAAGTAGAAAGTATTCAAGCCAAGAGAAAGATATAATCTAATTATTTCTGGTTTCTCAGGACTGAAGGTGAGAGGGAAATCTAAAAGCAAACAATGCTGTGTTGCTCAATATGGAATGCTGCAATATAAAGCGAAAATTAAAGCACTGCAAAAAACATGTCAATTTTCAATAGATATGGCACTAACATATTAGTATTTCTGACAAGCCAAGAATGTCAGATTGCTAAGCACAATATGAATCACATTAGAATTAAGAACAGCTGAGCCTGCACAACAGATTATATAAGTATTTATGAAGCACAGGAAACAGTCAAAGCCAGCAAATTCAGCTGTATATACGAATATAACTAATAACTGTTAAATTACATGTATCTGATAAAAAGCCACTTTATTGACAAGATAACTACAAATTAACAAAGTACTAGATAAGACATAGAACATCTGGGCAAGATAAAGAGCATTTTTGATGGCCCCTACAAAACAAGGGGTCTGCTCTCATTAAAAGCTGTTCTCTTACCAAGACAGAAGGAAGGCCAATGAATTGTGAAGGCAAATCAATTCAGCAAAGTTTCTTTCCTCAAAATGACAGATTTCAAAAATTTTGGCAAAATGTCTTGAGGGGAAAAATAATCAGTGTTGTACCCAAGCTTGGGAAGAAAGAAACACAAAACACAAGACTCAATTAGCAGCAGAGGTTATCTGAAGCTATTTACTAGATAAGATTGAAATTGCCCATATCTGGATCATCTTTCAAAGAAGTCTTATTTGGAATAATTTAAAGTGTTTTCTAATATTGGTTGATAACAACTAATGAGAGTCTTAAAGAAAGTCACTTAATTTAATTTACTTGGACATGAACAAATTAAAAGCAGTTACAGGATATAATATTAATAATGCAAATACATCGCTACAAGATTTCATTGTGCCCTTAGTCAGTTTGATCCATTAAAATAGTAACTGGCTGTGATGAGAAAGAAGTTTGCTAAGCGTTTTTGAGTCTTAAAGCACCACAAGATAAATCAGTGATCTGGGATGAAACACTGGAACTGAAGTAAATGAAAATGGAGGGTGTGATATTTTGATTTTATAAAAAAGAAAAATACTGATTCTTTAGCCAAGCAAGCAGATGAAAATAAAATAAAGACAAAGCATATAGGAGTCCTAAGCAGGATCACAAAAACTAGCACCATGTTAGATTTTTCACTTAGATTAACAACAGATCAATAGCAAACTCAGCTACACTGCAAAGGTGTGATCTCTTCCCCCAACCACCACTTGAGGCACAACTATCACTGCCACCTTAACTATCATCCCCAGCCTCCTCCACCTTTCCTTTTCAAGCTACTCTGCCTTCATGCAGTGAGGAAATGGTGCAGAAGAGGCTGACATGGTAGGAAACTAATGTCCTTGAGACAGACAAAGGACAGAGGGGATGGCATTGACTGACCCACTGTGTCCACAATATCCCAAAGTTGTGGCAATGTCGTGTTCCTCTGATGAAAGAGCAGGAGGTGTAAGCTGCCAGTCATTTCAAAATGACAACAGTAAATATTTCAGACAATATCCCACCTCCTCGTCTCAAGCCTGCTCTGGCATCTCAATTAACACTTGCTTTGTGTCTGCTTTCATGGCATCACATTTTTCTAACCACACAATCTTAGGTCCATGCTCCTGGATGCCAGCTCAGTTGCCCACCCTACTTACACACTCAACATACACCCATAAACATGTATTCATTCTTTTTGGACTTAGCCTAAATATCCTTCCATATGCTTCACCCAGCCTCCTTCCCTCTTTCAGATGCCTGCAGAAGCATCCATCCATTTCTTGGTGGTTCTGAGCTCTGCCAAGCATTAGATTTGGGACTGGTGAATGTCACCGCTACACGACCCTTGAAATCCCACCATTCAATCCACCTGCTATGGCGGTCTCTTTCGGAGAGAGAAAGGTCTCATTCCCTGCCCTCCTCAGTGACCTGGTGCGGAGGACAGGTTGTGAAGAGGAAGAGAAGGTCAGCACTGATATCAAAGGCTAGAGCTGGAAGCAAGTGGGTGCCTATAAATACAAACACAACCGGAGCTGGGTGTGAGGTGCTCAGGGAACCAGAGAAGGTCTGAATTATTTCTTCCAGGTAGATTACAGATAAGCAGGGACAAAAGACTCCCACGAGCACCAGTTGTTTGTTCACGCATGAGAGACATAAGGGTGAGCTCCAGCTGGGTACCTGTTTTGAATGACTTTTCAGGGTCAGTCTCAGAGATTGTGTAACAGTTTTGTTACACTCTCTCTCTGTGGCACAATTTTACAAACCTGTAATCACAGCACTAAAAGGTGGGAACGCAAGTGCAAATCCCCATCCTTAATTGCTTTGCTTGCTTCAGAGAGGGAACTTTAGTTCAAGTCTTCCACTCATCAGGAGGGTGCCTGAACCATCAGAAAACACAGTGATTTCTTCTGGCTCACTAACCATTAAATAGTTCACACAAAGTATAAAAGGAACAGACTCAAATACTCATGCAGATTATTTTATATTAAGGACATTCAAACTTCTGAGCCCAACAACCCACATACCAAACATTTCTGTAAGATCAAAAGCCACATTTTCTGCTCTCTCTCACACACAATCCCACATCTCAACTTCATCCTCCTACCAAACATCTCAGTCGCTTTATTTTCAGACTGACTGCTCTTTAAAAATTATTTCGTTTTGCTTCTTAACCAATTACGAGATGAGCAAGTAAGATAGTTAGGGAAAATAGTTAGTAAGATAGTTAGGGGACAGATCTCCAGTTGAGCTGCTCGTGACAGGCATAGCTTGGAAGTCACATTTCAATAACCTGTGTCCTGCAGCTGGGCACTCTGAGGTTTAAAAATCAAGCACTAAATGATGCTGAATCTAAATTCCTATTATCCCATACAAATGTTATAGTCAGGCAGTAACAGACAAGAACCTAAAAATCACACAGAATTGGCTTGAAGCTGAACAGGACATAGACACATTACTTTTCCCAGCCACCCTTTAGGCTGTAGCCGTAGCCGTGACAAGGGCAACTAACTGTTTCAGCCAACAAGATGCTACTCAAATTTGTAATCTAGTATTTTTTAAACACATTGAGAATGCAGACTGCTGGCTGCAAGCAAGAACAGAAGAACCTGCCATTATGCTGACATATATAAAATTTAATCTGTAATGGCTTTAAAATTAATTCAGCCTTTAAAAGAAATTGAGTTTATGTTTCATTGCATCTACTTTACCTAATCTGCTGTATTAGAAAATAAGCAGACATCTTAAGTTTCTCAAGATACAAAATGGACAAACTGAAACGTCTCTCACCAACTCAGGACTAGATACCAATGCGTTTAAGCAACTCTATCAAAAAAAGACATGTTTTTAGGGGGAAAAAAAAGAAATTGTCTACTAGTTGCTTATAAATTTGGCCTCAACTACAGAATCTCTCTTGCGCTCCTTCACAAAGTGTTTTGCAAATAGCTTCCAAAAATACTCTCCTCATTAGGCCATAAAGCAAGGAGCAGGACTGCAAGCTGGCCATCCAAAACAATTATTTGCTTTCACACTAGATTAAATGTTGAGTAACCACCACCTTCTGTGGAGTTACAATGGTGTAAGTCAGAAATGAGGACAGAATTTAGTATAATACTTGAATTAACTCTTAGTTATTTTTGACAGAACAGGAGGAGATGATCTTCTGATATATTTGGAGAGTACTAAGACTGCAAATAAACTCTATTTTTGCAAGACAGAAGAGTTATGGCCAATTTGGTGGTCTTTAACAAAGACTAGATACTCTTTGCTGTATATCCATTGCTTACGGACTTAAATTTTCTCTTAAAAGCACTTACTCTTGTATAACCTACTGTCTATAAGCTTGCTTTTCATTCACCTTTCCCAGACCTTTTAGGAGTATTTCATGGATGCTGAGGGGTCTGCAAAACACTGCAACAGACCAAGCCAAAGACTGGGAAACGCTCGCTCTCTGTAGCACCCGTCGCTCTCAAACACACTTGCTATAAGACTACATAAATTCCACTATACAGAAAAACCCAGTGAGTTTAGAGAAGGCACAGAAACACTTGCAGACCCTTTACAAGCACCCTCTGTAGATGTGTCAAACATCCTTCTTGTAAACATGAAGACAAGCCTTAACAGCATTCAAAACTTACCTGGGACCTCACAAACAGCAGTCAGCAGCACTAGATATCCCAGATGTGGAGGAAACAGCTGGAGTTGCGATTTCTTCACTAGACAGCTGGATATTTCCCAATAAAAGTCAACGCAGGTTTCGATCCCAACTTTTTGCTGTTCCAGCTGCGTGTTGTGGATCCCTGGGGAATGCACTGGCTGAGGAATTCCTGGTAGCATGGTTTCATAAAGCAATGTATAGATCTGGTTGTTTCTTATTGTCATGGGATTAAATCACACGTTGAGTTTTACTATGGCTAATAACATAAGTCAACAAGTAGAATCATACAGTAAAGATTCAATATGCCATTGGTATAGGAAAAGAACAAACTTTAGCCTTTCAATATTATTCCAGTTTCAAAGAACAGCATAAAAGCTTTGAGGTGGTGGTAGCCCCAATCAAAGCAGAGGGGATAGACTAGAGCAAAGAGAATTTAAATGCTTCAGTCCAGGCTGTCTGAGGAAAGACATGGCAGAGCCTGTTCTTTGCTCGTTTTCATCAGCTCCACAAAAGTATAAAAGTTTTGTTATACACTATGATTAAAAAAAAGTGTGTTCCCATATAAAATAAGTACACTTCCTTATCACATACTTATAGCAATATATGAAAAAACTGTACATTCTAAACACATCATTTGTCAACAGCTTGTAAATCAGGTTTTTTTTAAGCAGTAACATTAGTCATTAATGTTTTAAACTTAACAAGTGAACACTCAAACAGGAAATATGATACATAAGAGAAACAAAGTGTTTAACACAGCATTTGGTAAATACACCAGTCAAAGTCTGGTCAGTCTGTTAGTAACTATCATCAACAGTTCTAAACATAACTTTTGGTTGTACAGCATACATACTCCCAGTGATGTTTGTATAGTTTGTTACTGAGAAATGGAAAACATTTTTTTTTCCCTACTACCCTTCAGTAGTAATGTCTTTAAATCTAGTCTCCTTCCTCTCCAAATTTTTAGGGTCCAAAACCTTAATGCAACTTTTCGTTGCATATTACTCTCATGACTGAAACCAAATGCTTCCAGTTCCCATTTGTGTGCCAGGAATATTCATATACATCCCCCTTATGCAACTTATTAGCCGTAAATGGACACCAAACAGATTCAACTGCAAAATATGACCTCTATTTGGTCCATTTTTGTATCTTAGTCACTACATGAACTTGAGGAAAGGTGAACCTTTCCAAAAACCCTGAAGTGGCTGCTCTGGAATCTGAGTAGGGAAAACCCAACTACTCATAGCTAAAGACCAATTTGTTCCCCCTTCTGAAGTCCAGCTCTAGAGCTAAGTTTTATGCTCATATTTACTGGTAAAAATCACATTACAATTCATGAGACATCTGAACTATTTGCGGGGGGAAATTTGAGTACCAAACGCATTACCAGAATTATGTGCACCAGAGAAGGGAGAATAAGTAGAAGAGACAGACAAATATTGAGAGAAAATGTGTAAAGTGGTATTATGTTATTAAAACATTACAAGAGAAATAAACAGAACATAAACAAAAAAAAGGTTTTAACCAGGTTTAACTTTTTTCTTTTTTTAAATTAGAATTGACCCAAAGCAAAAGCTTACATTGCAAAGGAAGAACAAAATACATTATGATATTGGTAACACAGTGTTGCTGGAAGCTAGACTTGTGGGCAGGTTGCAAGTTGCTCTTGTCCATATGTCACTGGGGGCTCTTGACAGATTTAACTGCGAAAGTTAGGATCCAATTTTTTCTTCTAGCCCAGGTCCACCCTGGTAAACACACTACATATTCTCTTTTGCATTCGGGTATTTATCTGATTACTCTGTCCAGATGTGTTCTCCTATGATTGCCAACTAGAGCCAGAAAACTGATTTTTCCACGCTATCCCAAGGAAGCCAGTTATTCCAAGTATGAGTGATAATGAATTTTAAAAAACAAAAACAAACCCAAAACAAAACAAGAAAAAACACTCAAGAGCTTTTCAAACTAACAAGTAATGTCTATAATGTAAATAGTTTAGAAATATGGTAATTAAATAATCTAAAAAACACTCTTACTCTGCTGTACATTTATAAACATAAATATTTACAAAAACTTTCTGCTTTGTTTTAAAGGATGAGGTTTGCAGTTTGTTAATGATCAGAGTCTTTTACTCACATTGATTCTTTGGTGTATTTGCCAATTTTTTAAGGTTTATTAGAAGTGTTCAACTGTGAAGTTTAAGGTAATGGAACTAGGCTACATAAGAAGTTTATATTATGCACTTCTCCTTTCACATTCTAGTCCGAATGAAAACCAAAGTTGAAAGTATTTGTGCACAATATTTAAAATAATAAAAAAAGACCGAATTCCCCATTATTGAAATTTGGATAGGTTTATCAATGAATAACCATACTTCACTCACACTCATGCACATGTTTAACTTCAGATAGTGAATGGGACTATCAGTAGGTTGAAACACACATGTGCTACGGTACTTTGCTGAATCAACATCAGAGAAACCATCTACAAGGGATGGCTTAGCATCGTAAGAAAGGGCAAGGGCTTCCCTCCACCTTGGGGAGGGGAGAGAGGACAGGATGAAAATTAAAAGAAAGGCTTTTTATTGGCCTGAAATGTATGTGTGTTCCCTTTAGATGTCAGTTACTTAAAAGAAATAACCAAAAAACAAACCTCAAACAATAAATAATGGAATTACACATTTCTTCATTAAATAGCATTCTTGTTACCAAAGTCTTCTGTAATTTTCTTCAGTCACAGCAACAGACAGAACAAATAATTTGCCTTAATATAGATTGCAACTAAAATATATTCTAGATTACCTTAGAAAATATTACTGTAAAAATTCAGTGGGGAAGGACACTGGTTTAGACCAACTTACAAATGTAGTGAACAATACCAAGTATTTTTAAAAAAAAAGAAAGCAATTTTAAGGTTCTGATCTCATGTCACAGAACTGAAGATTCATGCTTTAAAACCTGCCAGTCAATTCTTAACATCTGTCCTGCCTGAGTACTGGAGAGCTTAAAGATCATAACAGCTGATCTTTCTCGCTTTGATAGGAGCTGACAGACACCGTCACGCACACAAGCTCACACGCACACCCCACCCGTGCTCTCAGGTTGTCCCTGTTACAATGCCACCACCATTACATCCAACCTGGAGGAAGCACTCTAAAGCTTTACTGCCCAGAGGTGACCACCGCACGCATTGCGTGGCATTAAGGTTGGACATACTTGCTCACTCATGCTGCCGAGACATGAACTTTTGGTCACTGCTCAAGCAGGCTGGACTTGAACCGATACAAGCTGGAGATAAAAAGGTTCAACATTCCATTACCAATCCTCTGAGTCATAAATCTCCAAAATCACTTATTGTTTGGAAACCTGATGCAATGCCAGGCACAATAGGGAGAGATAATCCTCCTTGTTTGCTGTAGTTCCGGTGCATCCATTAGCAGTGATAAGGATCATGCTCAAGGAACTGCAGCTCAGGGTTATAAGATATTAAAAGGAACTAGCACAGTTAAAGAATATGAGTATACCTGCTTCACCTTGCTTTTCATATTTTTAATAGTAAATATTTTGAAAGTGACAGTGTTAAACTTAAAAGCCACCACCGTTCCTTTCATCTCCCCGCTTCCATCGGTATAATTGATACGAAAGCACTCCTGATATTACAGAGGCTCTTAGAGAACCAGTAGGATGGCAAAACAAAAGCAGAGGACACTAGCAAGAACCTTATGATGACTCCATAATCCCTTGAAAATAAAGAGAATGAAACAACTGCATATATTGGCCCAATCTTTTTTTTGATAGCAAGAGCTTCTTTTTTTTATGATCAGAAACAAAACTCTTTAACAGATCTTTTCAATACCTAGTATGAAAAACACATTCAGTAGCCGAATTTCAGTACTCCTTTCAGTTGCTGCTTTCAGATTAATTGCAAAATTTAAACTTTTAATACGAATGGGGCTTTTCTTGTTAGTGCACATATGAAAGGCATCTTAACTTATGTGCACTTCCCACTCTCTAACCTGAAACAAACTGAATTTCAGAGCAATCCGAAAAAAAAAAAAAAACAAAAAAACCCCCACTGCTTTTAAAACAGAAGTGTTTGGCCAATTTCTTTTTCTTTTTTTTTAAGTGGACACAATTTGGCTGAGAACCCGTAGATAAAATTTCAACTGAAAGTGAAATAAAGCAGGTTATACATTCATGAAATTCAGGGAGTAATAATGAACAGCAACTGCTGCATCACTTTTGTAATGTCACATCCACACTACAGCGAGGCAGCAGTTCCTATTCTCACAAATAATGCACTGAGACTAAATGAGGAATAGCGTGGAGGGGAATAACATGTAAAGGGAAAATACATCAGAAAGATTATTGCACAGGAGGCACTGTATGAGAAACAGAATACATTGGCTTCAAAAAAAAAAAAAATCTAGATTTGTTTACTCTTAAATTAATGTAAAAAATACAGAGGCTATGCCTCTTTGTAGTGTACTGTCACTGTTAAAAATAGACTTATAAACAGCCATCCATTTAACAGGGAATGTCAGGAAAGAAGAGGGCCTGAATTTTATGGGTATCCCAACTAGAATAATTAGGAAAAGAATAATATAAAAAGAGCCAATGTATAGACCCTCAAATTGAACTGGGTAACCATATTTTTTAATTTCCAAATTATGTTGGTACAGTACCCTAGGACACGCTGATTATCAACTCTTCCCTCTGTCCTGCAAAAACATACACCCTGGCAGAGACAAGAGTCCCAACAGACAACAGGGCTTTGAAGGTCTTTATCAGTATCCTTTTGCAGGACTGGTGCCTTGATTTCCAAACTTTATTTTCTTGCATAATTGCTCAGCATGCCAATTCAAACCAACTGCTTCCCTTGAGAGGCTACCTTCCATCTCCACTGCAAGTCTGCACACTTAATGTGAAAACAAACAAACAAAAAGCCAACAGCAATTTTTAAAATGTAATATTGTATAGAAAGCTTGGACCTTGTAAACTTGGACCAAGAAACCAAAAATTAAGACCTTCTAGCGTGTGGTATAAAAAACCCAAGGAAGTGTATACCTGCCTTCTGACTTCACAGAAAAATCAGAATTTGCATAGGATATACTTTGTGCAAGGCAACAAGCCTCTTCAGTATCTGGAATATAACTAATCTTGCTCAGAGTTCTTCTCTTCACGGATATCAGATATCATCAAATTTGTGTTTTAAGTAGTCTTTCATGACCTTGGCAATGGGTAGTTCATCAAGTAGTTTTAGGTTTTGAAGGCCTATACACTGACGGATTTTAATTCGGCATAGATCTTGCAAGTTTCTGGGCTGTCCTGAAAAGACAAAAGGAACACATAGAAGTAAAATGATCACATTTTAAACATACTTTAAAAGATCATTTGCTCAGTAAAATCACAGATATTTGCCATTTTCTAAGAGGCAGAGGGAAGGGAAAAATTACAAGAGAAAAAGGGCGGAAGTTAATACTTTTCTAATGAAAAGAAATTCAATGAAATTCGAGAGATGAATCTTAAAGACATTTTTACATGCACATAATTTTACTGATACATTATCCATGTAAGGATTCCCACGAGGTGGCAACATACGCTTAAGCGTTGTAGAACAGCGTTAACTCCTCCATTTAACTTTCTGGGGAATTTTTTCTATCCTTGAGGGAAAAAAAACCCTCAGTCTTGCTTATTTTCAAACATTAAGGCAAAAACTCCTAGGTTCCACTGTAACAGGACTAGGCAGTTTCCTTAGAGAGTGAAGTTTTATAAATGTTATTCAAGGACTGCATGGCAGAGTTAAAGATTCTTTTTTCCCTTTTAACGAAAAGACAAAGCCTTTAAGCTTTGGATGCAGCCACAACCTCATCAGAAAGAGATGAAAATATGAGTTAACCACTGTCCACAGAGGAAAATATTTACTGACATCGCATGAACTTCAGTATTTCTGGCAAGGGTTTTCCAAAATAATCGGTTCCCTTTCAAACTTATTCTTAAGAGGAAACTATTCAAACACCTTGGAAAACAGTCCCCCGTGCAACATAACGTAAGAAAGATTAATCTAGCTTTGTATCTGAATGTACCCAACAACAGATCCCGAGGAAGAAAGAGAAAAAGAGCAGAACAACAGACATTGAGAAATCCTGTCCCAATATACCCTTCTAGCTTTCAGCACCGGTGCCTTTGGGCCTTCCCAAACCAGAGATTGCACACAGATCTATGTCTTTAATAGCTGTGAATAGCCTGCCCTTTGTAAATCTGTCTAATGTTTTTTGAACCCATTCATACTTTCAGTATCCAAAACATCCTGTGGCAACAAATTTCACAATATAATTAGGCGTTGGCTGGAAAACTACAAAGTGCTTTTATTTATTTTAGATCTGCTTCCTGATCACTTCATTGCGTGCCTACCATTCTTTGAGTTACAAAAAAAATAACAAATAATTGTTCTCATGCCAGTCACGATTTTACATACCTTTATATTAATCTCCATCCTCCACTCATGCTCGATACCTCTTTCAAAAGCTGAAGATGCTATTTAATAGCCTCCCACCATGGGAACCACTCCAAACCTCTGACCAAACTAGCTGCTTTTTCCTCATTCTGCTCTTTTTTGAAATTATCCCAGTAACACATTGAAGTTGTGCTAATCAGTATTTTGATCATCGACTTAACAATGTCGTGGGGGAAAAAAAAAAAAAAAAAAGAAAGAAAGAGGTTTACACAGTTATGGCACCCGATGGCTGTTCGAGTCAAAATACTCAGCACCATTAACAATGTAGGTGCTTATTTTGGTACCAAGATAATCTGTCACCAACAGAGCAACTTACTGCACTCTTCTATTATCTGTATAATCATTAATGGTAAAAGACAGTGCTTGTTTTTGCAAATAAAGGCACAGCAATTTTATTGAGCTGACTGCTTGAATTAATCATTTCTTTAAAAAGCAGTACAGAACAACAAAAGCAACTTTAGATAACTTAGATGGACATTTCCAATTAGCTTTCCTGAGCTGCCACCAATTAAGCAGGACAGTTTTGAGAGAGGAAATGCCTTCTGTACAGGGCTCGATGCGCACGGGTTTTATGGCGGGACAGTAGGATGCTGTCAGCTCACCGGGCAATACCCTGTTTGGAGGAGACGGGAGTTTCTCTCACCTGAGCCAGCCCCAAAGCTGGCTCTGCAGCCTGTCCCTTCTTCCAGCCGCCTCCTAGTTCAGCAACAAACCTTCTATCAGCTAAACAGACATTGACATTATGAGTTTATTAGACTTTCATGTTAAGCACATAGTAAAAAGATTATGAAACTATCTCCTGTTTTCTACTTTGGGCATTTTGTACATGGTTTCAGTTACCCTTTATAGCAAGTTCCTCCTTTTTCCCCCCTGCGTGGGTTTTTCTATAGAAATGGGCTGACAGACAGGTATACACTGGGATTTATCTTAAGCACTAAAATTATCCGAGGTAAGCTAGCAGAAGTAATGCATGAAAATAGTTTCAGTCTGCTTTTAAAGAAATTAGATTTGAAATTAAAGAACATGCAAATTTGAATTTCCTTCATATAAGTGTAAAACATTTTTATTATACTTATCACCACAGTATCTAAATGTCAATTTATTTTTAATTATATCCTTCAGCCATGACTTAGAATACAGATCATTAGTTACTTTGTCCACTGGTGGTTTCTTCTTAGCAATTTTTTTTTTTTTTTTTTTCCTGCTTGAAGGAATGAATTTATACAACTTGGACAACAGCTGAATGGCCAAGCTTCTGGGAAAGAAAAGTTACTTTTGGTAAGAAATCAAGCAGAGGAATCTTTACGGTGATAAAGAAATAGTTCCAATGCTTTTAATGTGAATGCAAACAGGGTTCAGAAAGGATGCACCTTTTCAAAAGTTCACTGCAAACAGTAGTGTTAGAGGGTATAGAGGGCTACAGACCTATATGTGTATTTTCTGTAGTAGAGTACACAATAATACAGCTTTGAGACACTGATTTCTGGTTTCAGAAATGAATGCCTTTTAATTAACATCCTACGGGCTTTTTGAGAACAAAATAGAACAGACAACTTAAAATACGCAGAAGAAATTGGTCATCAGTTAATTCAAAAAGACCCGATTATCAGATGTATGACATTTCCCCCTGATAAGCCTAAAAATATTTCCTGGGAATGTGTTAACAATGGACATTTCCAGTGTTAAGCACCAGTTGCTACATCTAGTGGCTGTTAGTGTCTTAGGTCACGCCTTGCAAATTCCAGGGTTATTAATGCATTTGTGATTTATTAGAAACGGTGTCTAGAACACTTACTCATTCTTGGTTGCATCTGAATGAAAAAGAAAAAAAAAAAAGGATTACAGACCGATGTCAGTGAACCTTGGTTTGGCAAATGAAAAATGTTATTAGTAATTTGGCAAAGTAAGACAAGTTAAATGATGAAAAAAGTCCTGCTTAAAAACGATTAGGAAGTAGAAACTTTGGTTATATCCTGCACCACAAGTTTGGACAGTTATTTAGGCAAATAAGCTACAAAGGGAGAGAATTAAAAAAGAAAGAAACAAAAAACCTCCCACAAAATAAGACTGACCTAATTACCATTATCATGCAAAACAGTGACATAAAACTACAGATCACCTTAAAAAAACCCCCAACACATCCGTGATCCGGTCTCAAAGGGACTCCTTGATGATGGCAGTGCTGTTATTCTGGAGCAGCCGCGTTATCATTCGGCTCTTACAGAACCTAAGTTACCACCAGGGCAGCAAATACCTGCCGCTGTTGTAGAGCTGAAGGTTTGCTAACGTGTTCACCTGAACAAGTTAGATACTTCAGTCGATTTGTTTTGCAAGCTTTATAGCCATAAACAAATAAGTTACAGGAAAGAGATGTATAGTTCATCTTTTGTCCTCCAGAGCTCATGCTACGTGCTGTAATGGAAAGCAGAAATCCCCACCAACGCACTTCTTGCGTATAGTTTCCCAAACATGACAGAAAAGTTTCTTCCAAACAGAAGAAATGTAAAACAGGATTATAAAATAAAGAGGACTTGCTTTTCAAATTTTTTTTCTCTCTAGAGGCAGCAGACTTCAGTACGTATAAAAGTTAAACATTTTCCTAATTCAGTTCTTTGACTGCTAAAAAAGATCCCGAGCTTTTTTTCTTCCTCCTTAAATATTTTTTTTACTTAAATAATGAAATAAGCCTTTTAAATTATTATTAATAGATTGGCCTTCTCTGGTAAAACAAGGGAAAACATTCATGTTTTAACAGCAAGAAATTATTACAATTAATCCTGAATTTTCATTCAGTATTACATTCTTTTCCTTTTTGCAGTTTCAAAATTTTTCAGCTATTCTAGCTGGAAGTTTGTTGTTCTATCCCAGAGACAGACAAAATTTGCACATAGGATTTACTAGCTATATAAAGAACTGTATGTCATCATTACAACTGCTCTGCAGTTTATGCATTTAGACCTGTGCCTGCCCATTTTTCCTACGCAGACCCTGCTCCCCAAGAAACTAACTCACCTAATAGGTCTATATTTAAGGATCCTTAAGGCATAATATTAGACCTAGTACCTCTGACAACACCAATTATTAGGGACTCTCACCCAGTTTTAAGCAAAAGTGTTGTGAAGGTGGAAAGGGGGAATCCCTACCACTTTCCTCTACTGAAGATACAAAAGCATCTGTGCAAAGTAAAAATCATGAACCAACCTGTTCTGTTACCCAAGGGAAAATTTAGGATTAACTGAAATTAATACACTTGTAGGCTGTGAGATGATCACCTCTGATTTACTGTTCTACCTACTAAAAAAAAAAAGAAAAAAAGTACTTTCAAAAGTAAACAGTGTCATTGGTTTGAAGTGGACAGGCAATTTCTAAAGAAGTCAAAAAATGAAGAACAACATCAGTGACATACTTCAGAAGCTGCCCAGTCTTCTCTGCAATATTAATACATTTCTTGAGAAAAAGCTTACAGTGTTATTTCTCAAACTGAGCCTCTGCCTCCCTTGGGAATTGTGAAAGGCTGAAAACAGTAGTAAGAAACCATTTGGTTGTTTCTTTTTAGTTACAAAGGAAACTTAAAAATAAAAGTTTTGTGAAACATTAAAAAAAAAAGTTGAAACCAGGCTGACGTATGGCTGGCAGCAGCTCAGTTCCTCTAGAGTATCAGAATAAGTATTTATATCTGCAGCTAACTATTAAATCCATCCCTTATTTCACAACTGTGAAGGAACTCAGCTACTGCCAGCAATTAAATTTAGTTACAATTTTGTTAGCTTTTTTGGGGGGAATTAAAAAAAGATAATTGAACTTATCAACTGTAAACTTACACCCACCAGCCAAGAAACACATTGATGAAGATGCACAAACAAACAGGATCACACCGAATTCAGCTGTTCATTGCAATAGGAATAGGTCTAAGTTAAGGAAATGCATTGTTTTTTACTCTGTAAAACAGCAGAATAACTACAGAGGATATTCAGTTCTCCAGCATTTAAAATGCCAGAAAATGCTAGCATCAAGAATCTATAGGTCTGAAATAGTAATACAAGACATGCAGGACTGAATTCAGAGAGAATTACAGAGTGTTCACTGAGAAAGTGAACAAACTCCTTGAACCAGTATCTCGCTCAACAGGACAAAGAGAGCTTTTAATTCTTTTTAACTCGATATCATACAAGTTATTTTAAAAGTTCTAGTTTCATTTTGTGTTCAGTATGCCTCTGTTAGAATACTTGAGCTTGAAGCAATGTTTTCATTGCTCTTTGAAAAATAAGTTCTCCACAATGAGTTTTAGATGTCTATTAAATTTCAATATATCTGGTACAGAAATTATGTACCAAGAAGGAGTGCCTTTTGGACTGAAAAGTTATAGATGGAAAAGTAAAATGCCAGTAAAGCTCAATGTTAAGTATAACAGGTGTACTTAGCAATAAAATTAAGATTTGAATATGCTTCTATAAGATTTTTTAAAAAATATTTCATAATGTTTCTATAAATTCAGTCTTACTGAAATTGCTATGGAAATTCAGCTAAGAATTTCAATACCATAATGCTTATCTATTTTTAGGAGACTGTAAGTAAAGTGCTCTGAACATAGACAGGCTTAAAATGCATTGTTATACTATTTTTACACTAGAAAAGAATGCAGCATAGGTGTGCAAATGGGAGTCAGGAGTTGCTATACTTTGCATGCCAGATCTAGAAATACTATATATATTTTTTTTTTCCACAGGCGTCTTCAAAAAACTCTTCCAATGTACAAACCTGCATACGGCTACACAAAAATGATTCAACTGCTCAATATAAACAGTCAACTGCACTCTTGAGTTAGTAGCTGCATTTTTCAATATCACACTAGGCAATTCTGAGTTCAGAGTTTAACAATTATTTCAAAGGTAACTTTCCTCCTTCTAGAAAGAAAAAAAATGGGCTATGTCTTTATAGAGAGATCAAAAACTATACTGGTCTTTATCAAATAGGTACCTGAATCTGCAGAACATAAACAAATACCATCTGAATCATGATTATTACCGACCCAGCTAAAATGAAAACTATAAAATAACCTTCTTACCCTAGTTCCCTGCATAACTCTGGATGACAAAGCAGACCACAGTCCTTAGTGCAAGATTTCCAGCAGCACACAAGGAAGCAAGTAGTCAAAGCTTGCAATTCCAGTAAAGTTCTTCTATGTCATAATAAACATGAAGATACTGTTTCCTTTGCAATTATCCATGTAATGAAATATGTAGAAATCTACTTAATGCACTATGACACTTCTGTATTCATAAAAGTTTAAATTATGCAGAGACCCTTTTTAAAATGTTTTTTCCAGAAAAAAAAATCCTAGTGAAAAGTTATCTTTATTTAACAGGATAGAGACAGAGAATGTATTAAGGATTTCCTTAACAGGACTTTTGTTTGGTTTTCTGCACATTTACAATGCAATATAAATCTAAACACAAAATTACACTCTCTAGTCAAAGCCAAAGATTTGCCCTTTGAAAATTAAAAGGAATGCAGATGAATATTTGTAGTTTAATTCATTTGGTGACCTTTAGATCTTGTTCCAGATCTGAAATTAGTTCTTTGATACCTGTTAACATACATGCCACATTACACTACTGTGGCCATATCCATTTACTTAGCTATTTGCCTCGACACAGACAAGCAACTTGCATAGCGAGTCATAGACTCTCTTGTCTGCTACGTTATCTGAACAGTGATTAAATTAAATGAGAGCTATGGAGAGGGGGAAGGGGTCAAGCTTTTTCCTTTCCCCTTTTTGAGCTCATAATTGATTTTCTAGTACCTTGAAGTTTATTTAAACCTCTAAGTACTGTTCTAATACTTCAATTTTTTCCTGCCTCTAACATTGTCTTTATAAGTTTTAATACTCTCAAATCCCATTCAACTTCAACATAAATCATTCCATCCAGGACTAATTCCACATGTTAATTCTGTAGACATATACACTACAAAAACCCCAACTATATGTATCTCTAGCTCCATATATATTATATATATATATGCATGTCTATTTTAATTTTGCATTAGTGTATTCCAAGCTTAACCCACTAACACTCCTGAAGAGGCAGGTTCAGGTCTCATAAAACTGGAGCATTATACTGAAGTGCTTCCAAAACAACTCTTTTATCAGATGATCTCATGTACCATGGTGGTTGCCAATATATGGTTTTTTGGACTAGGAAAGTGTAATACAGATAAGGAAAAGGAGGTGATTAACAAAATCATTGAGCAATTTTCATCTTCAATATTGTTTTTTCACAGGGAGACTTTACTCATTTTTGTATTGTAAAAGAGGGTGAAAAAAGGAAAAAAAACACACAAGTGACTGTCTAAACATCAAGTCAATGGCAGACTCGAAAAACTTCATTGTTCCTGACTTCCAGCTTCATGCTTAAATACTGAGACACAACTCCAAATAACTTCCTTCCTCTTGGAATTATTCTAGGAGCAAAGGAATCTCTACCTGTAGCCAGGAAGAATATCAGACCTTCCAGGTCAAAACCCAAAATCCAGTATCTTCTTACAGACTCTCAGGGCCAATACTGAGTATTTCTGAGAGCTTGATTTCTTGCCTGTTATTCACAACCGGGGACCTGGGCTAACAGCTGCAATTATTACAGATTACAATACCTACCAAGACAAAAAGAAAGTCACATATGTTTTCTGAAGAATTGAAACTGCACAAATATGTTTTCCAAGTATTAAAAAAAAAATAGCTACTTATATCTTGCATGTAGACTGCTAATAGTATCCCATTTATATGAAGCATGCAACTGCTTTCACTTGAAGAGGTTTGATAGCTTTCATAATTCACATATATTATTCTTTAAGCTTAAAAATTTTAGTTTACTGCAAAAGTAAAAACTAGTTCCTGTTTTACTATCAAATATATTCTTCAAAACTTCAGATGCATATACAAAACTTACAGCTATGGATTCCTACATTAAGTGCTTAGTATAATGTTCAAATAAACAACGTAGAAATTCCTGTTAAACCCTATGACCAAATCACTGTTACCAACTGCAAGAGAACATTTCAGGAAGATGTCCACTAGAACAATTCTGTAAAAAATTTTGTAAGTTTTTCTTCTAATAAATACATATTGCAGTAGACTCAGAAATGAGATTCTTCCCTGCAGTGCTACAGCGTGAGATCTCAACAATTCCCTGTACACAGTCTGATCTAATTGGGAACTCTGCTACCAAAATCCCAGCTTGCTCTTTATCCATTTCATCTCTCCTACACCATCTTATTAAAGTGATTATTCATGAAAACCATGGAAGACAGTGTTTGGATATTTATAAT
The DNA here is from genome assembly GCF_031877795.1 of Strix aluco. Taxonomy (NCBI): domain Eukaryota; kingdom Metazoa; phylum Chordata; class Aves; order Strigiformes; family Strigidae; genus Strix; species Strix aluco. The sequence continues at coordinate 14,941,280 of NC_133942.1, forward strand.
AAGGGCAGAATCTGTTTATAGCTGTTTGTAAACATATTCTTCATAATTTTGCTCAGAAGCACAAAGCTGAAGTGTTTTTGTCAGCACTAGTCCTCCCTGCTTTCCCAGTTCTCCCTCCATCAGCACAAAACAGTGATAGCTCCAACACTGTTACGTTGGCCACAAATTTAAGTTACTTTTTTGTAGCAGACTTTACCTCTCATTTAACATTAAACCCTTAAGGTATGGAATATGGAAACTAAAAGTAAGTTACAGTACCGGTTTCCAACTTTCTGAATTAGACTTTAGACACTGAGGAAACACTGAAGCAGTCTCAGCCTTCATGCTTACAGATATGTCCAAAGACTCAAAAATTGCAAGTCTGGATATTAGATTATCTACTAATAACCCTGACGGTGCTACTATATAGTGAGAGGCTCCCAAAAAGGAAACTAGAAAGAAATGCGTTTGAATAACAAGGGGCAAATTAGAACAAAATCTATTAGTTGCTTGTATTTCTTATTATCAGCTTCCACCTTTCCAAAAATTCTCTTTATATTTCAGATAAAAACAAAATAACACTATCAATCATGAAGATAAAAAAGAATTTCCAAATGCTTATTTGTCTCAGCTACTGACAACAGATCTCAGCTGATTCACCTCCAGCCCACACTGAATTTTTAAGTTTCTTTGCAGAGTATATAGGGTGCTTAATTCTCATTAAAAACTACCATATCCAAAAAAAATAAAAGGAACTGTAGGGGAAAAAGAATATGTGAAATATCCCATTTTCTGTAGTGCAAAGATCATCCTAAACAGGATGATAATTTATTAGGCCATCTTAACTTGTTTGAATTAGCAAGCTCTCGCTAACTGCAAAACAGTAATTCCCAAATGTTTTAGACAACACTATAACTATGAAACACTATTATAGCATTCCATGTTGAATGAGAGAGGAAGAGAAACTTTCAGTAGATCTAGTACACCAAAACCTGATAACCAAAAGTGACCAGAATATTAGGAGCCTAATACTCTTTCTAAATACCAGAAGTCATGATGAGTTAAAATCTCTTTCATATTTCAAAGACATCTACAAAATAAAATCAAAGCTATACAGCACAGGAAACCCCTTCAAGTTGAACGAATAAACCTATTTTGTTGTCTGGTGAAGGGGAGAGAGGATGTTGGGGAACACAAAGCAGCAAAAGCTCTTTTCTGCCCTGGTTGTAGCACCAGATGAAAAAGCCAGCAACTGCAGAGTATTTGCATGATGATTAAAAAAAAAGCAAAAGGCACAAAAAAAACCCCCAAAACCAAAACCCAACCCCCCCAACATCTTATGTGCTAAGGCCATTAATAAAATGTGATTTTACAGTTCACTTTTTAAAAATTAATGCTTCCTGTAGATATTGAAACAAAACTAATTTAAATGAAATATACTTAACATTAGCACCTTTGCCGAGTAAGAGATTCTCAGTATCACAATCCCTTCACCTTCCCAGAAACTTTCTAGTGCATTTAAATAGCATCAAGGGGCAGAGAGGAAGCATTTTTTTCTGGGGCTAAATTCAAAGAAGGCTTTTAGCGGACACTGTGTCCTGTGATTAACTTCTCTTACATACATACTTGTCACTTCTTGTAAGAAATCCAGACAGGGTCGGCTACTTCCAGAAATACTTATTGAAACAGCCAGTGGGGTCTGTCCTTCATAGTTCCTTGTGTTAGTGTCTGCTCCGTAATTATACAACATTTGTGCACAAAGCACATCATCTCTAAGAGCAGACAAGTGTAAGGGTGTCTGTCCATCTTCCAAGCGACCCAAGTTTGTATCCGCCCCTCTCTGAAGGAACATTCGGCAGTAAGAGTGATTGCTTTTGATCACAGCGTATCGTAACAGGAAACCATTTTGAATGTCGATGTTGGCATTGTGATCCAGAAGGATTTTCACACAGCTTGACCTCTCTCGGATAATGGCCAGCTGAAGCGGTGTAGTACCTTTATCACTGAGCGGATCAACCTCAGCCTTGAACTCCAACAGGAGTCTGACAAATGAGTCTCTGCCATAGTGGGCTGCTACATGGAGGGGAGTCCAACCATCGTTGCTTTTTGCATTAATAATGTCACTTCTATATTCAGATTCCAACATCAAGCGTGCAATCCTCGCTCGGCCATGCATGGCTGCATAATGCAGAGCAGTGAAGCCTCCAATTAAGTCCTTAACCGTGGGATCAGCTGAAGTTAAAATAAAATTAAAAAATAATTAGAAGGCATTACAGTAATCCAGTGCTGCAAAAAATTAATCAAACAGTTGAATGTTAGTCTTCTCAGGCATAGCACGACAGGATTTTTTTTGTACTTCAAACCAATTCTTGCTTTCATGAACCAGCTATTTTTAAGAAAAAGTTAAATTACATTTAAAGAAAAAAGGGTTACACAAAAAAAGACTTTCTTTCATATACATATGTTTCCATTTGACAAATCGTTTTCCACATCTTCCTAGCACTCTTAGGCTAATTACTCAAATCTCTCTGTCCATCCAGTTTTCCTCCAGCTCTACAATATTACATTTCTTTCTCAATGTTCAACTTCTTTATTTTCCCTTGTGTTGCTTCTTGGTCTTAAAAAGAAGCATGTGTAGAAACATCTGCTGTCCCAAATTGCGGATGTTTTGTGGTCTGGCAGCACTGTATTGTTTTTAGGGTGTAATACTGTATTAGGTAAAATGTTTCTCTGTGGTCTGCAGGATTTCCAAAGCATGTAGGATATATGTTATTTTAGATTATCTTGATAAAATCTGTTTTTATAGATGATGAATCTGTTCTGAATTTATAGTTTTACAAAAATTTAAGATTTTACAAGAATGTAAGCATTCACTTTTGGAAGGAGCCAGGAAAAATGCTGGTGCAGAATACAAGTGATTACACAGAACTTTTTTCCCCCCTCCAACACAACACAGAAACTCAGTCTGATTTATGAATTTAAAAATTAAAATAATCAAATAGATTTGCTTAATTTAATTTCCTCAAGACACCCAAACTGGTAAAGCAAGTGACTATTCCCACATACCAAATTAATTACTGAAGGAAAGGTGCCTGCCCCTTTACCATTTCTCAGCTAGAAAATAAGCCAGGCTGTGAGGTTTCTCCTTCCGCCATCCATAAATGCTGCCTGTCGGATGCTAAATGGTACAAACTATGGTTTAGAAGTTTAAGGCACTTTCCTAAGTCTCCTAGCTGGTAGAGAGATACTGTCAGCACAAGATCCTAGCCTTAAGTTGACATGTTTTTGATATTCCTGTGTATCTACTGAAACAAGTGCTGGGGGCTGTCCTTCACCGCTGCTTGTGGTGTTGTCTGCTCTGCAGTCATACAACACGGGTGCACAGAGCACATCACCTGTAAGAGCAGACAAGCATAAGGGTGTCTGTCCACCTTCCACAGCCTTGACAGCCCTGTCCTTGCATCCTAGCACACTGAATTCTTTGCATTTTCCTCATCTATACATACTGTGTTCAGAGGGAAAGTAGCAGTGGTTGGGGTGGTTGGGAGGCACAGGACATTGTGACCACGCAGGTTTAGAACAAACTTGGCTGAAGGCTATGAACACCCTACACTCACACACACTGCTCAGGAGGAACACTTGCTCTCCTGTACCACGTAGAGAGGGAAGAGTTTTCTGCTTGGTTGCCATCACACTCAAACAGAAGAGGGGAAGAGTGTGGGAGAGGCCAATCTGCATCTCAAAATTCAGACCTGTTAAGTTAAATTCACAATACGATATAAATTGCAAGCTAGTTTAGTCTGAGCGCACAAAGGTGCCAACACAAAGCAACAGGAATAAGCTTCCGAATATGAACCTACTGCCACCATGTCCAGATAACACACCAAGATAAGACATCATACCAAAATAAAAGGACTGGCAAGTACAGAATACAGCTGCAGAGGTGATCCAGGAACTTTAAGGATTTTTTAAAATGTAAAGTGAAGACTGAGGGGAGGAAAACAAACAAACAAAAAAACCCCCAAAAAACCAACATACAAACCAATGCAGCCTGACTACACAGAGAAATAATATGTGAGAACTGCCTCTGGTGTATAGAATAGGAACCTAGAAATAACAGAAGAAAGATTAAGGAAAGTTTAGACCCTTAGCAGTGACAGCCCTTCTAGTCTTCTGTGAAAAGCAGAAGTTTCAGTGCTCTGTAAAGTTATACTAACCTGAGTTAAAGCACCCACTGGTTGGCAGGAAAATGAAGTCAGTGACTGAATAGATGGTTCCTAACCTGCACTACAATGATGTCCAAAATATAGCAAAGAATCAGTACAACCCACAGAGTCGTTAAAGACAAAGATACTATTTCAAAGTGATGTTTGCTGCTCCCAGGGTCTCTTTCTTCACACTGCTCAGACTAACCTAGATTATCTCCTAATTGGTGATAAATAAAATGAGTAGCATAAGCATGAGAATTAAGATGCAGAGGGATGAGACATTCTGAGAGGCAGAGTTAGGGAGAAAGATGGAATAATGGAAAAAAGACAGAGCAGGCAGGGCCATTTTCCACAAATAAAAATTTAAAAAATAAAAAATTCATGTTGTGCCTTCTCTCTCCCATGCTGCATAAGGCATTCAAGTCAATCATGTCTACCCCCAGCTGAGATGCAGGATACTGCCACTAGCCTGTTTAGTCTATGTTATTTCCAAATTCAATCAGGTACGTCCCAACTTTTGTGTGTGCATGTATATACATTTTTATATAAGTTGTTGTAATCCAAACCCAACAATTTACGTGCAACATAAGGATGTCCTTTACCTATTGTTGTAAGTACCTTTCCATGACTTCCCTACTCCCAAAATTTTACTGCTTTTGATCACTAAAGTGGCCCAAAAAAACCCCAACTAAGTCACGTCAGAGGAGTGTCTCAACAAGAATAGGAAAAAAGCCTCTCAGTTGGGCAACTGAACAACACAAACAACTAACCTTCCAAAAGTAAACCTGGTAGCAAAACCTCATGATAAAAATATTGTAGTTCCTGTTCAGATTATGGGCTTCTAGTGAGTTAACAGTACCAGTCTCCCCCTTGATGAGGGAAACAATTTTAACAAGACCAAAACGTCTGTTGCTATTCAGTCAATGTTTTGCTGCCATCTCCTGGAAAGCTTTTGAACTCCACAAGGGCTTTCAGCAGAAGTTGGACCCGCATTATGTTGCAGACCATTTCCATCCCTTCAGTCCCTGTGTTAGTAAAAGCAACGCTACAAAGCTGATGTTGCCTTAAGAACCTGGGTTGTTGGGGGGCTTTCTGGTTTTTTTTAAAGGCTTCGGTATTGGTATCAAGCTGTAAGGTAACTCTCTTCCCCTGGAAGACAAGCAAGGTAGAAATGAATTGGGGATGATTCTCTGCTTACCTTTCAGAATCTGCAGAGGGGTACAAAAATGTAGCCGGTACAAGCGTATTTAACTAGGAAGGGATTAAGCCAGCACTTGCTAGCATTTCTTTATCTTGCCTCCATCCTGATTGTCAAACAATTACTTCTTTTCAACCCTCCCATTAATTTGCGGAGAGCAGAATCTAGAAACGTGAGCAGCTGCATTTGGTCACTTCTAATGTTCTTAAGGCAAAATACAATGGCACAAACCTTGAACTGCTTATCAAGGGTAACAAATTACTACAATCAAACTCACTTGAGATTGTAAATTTTCAACACTGAATGATATACGGATTATTTTATTTCATGTTAAAGGTGGACACCTAAGCTAGTCATTTAAACTCTACTGTTAATGAAACTCTTTTCTACTACTGTAATCTATAGGATATATTGATTCCTAAACAAGAGTCAAATATTTTAGAGTTTCAATTTACAGCTCAGTGGGACCGTTTCTCTTCCTTCTTGACTCCTTCATTAGATGACTCTATTGCAGTCTAATTTGGGAAGCCAAAAGAGCAATTCTTCTGGCTTCATAAAGTACTTCTATTGTTTCAAGGTTACTTCTCCCAACTAGGGCTTCATTCTGACTGCAAGGTTTAGAAACATGGCTACATATAGCTTCTGTTTTGAATTTTATAGGACAACATTGATAGAGAAGACCTCCAGGAAAGCACTACTGTGTTCAAACAGAGACACTTTATGAGCTGGTTTAGGGGGATGAGCATTTGGCATTCTCCAGTTGCTCCCAGATTCTGTGTGACCTTACTAAAATTTAGATACCTTGCAGCCAAGACTAAAAATAAATATGCCTCTTTGTCTACTTCTTTCTGTTACTCTTCCATTTCTAAGAGCTTTAGTGAATCATTTCTTCACTTTAATATGAGGACAGAAACTGTCCTGCTCAGTATTGAGAAGGTATTGCCAAGGGACAGCTAACAACTGCACACTTTCAAAGTTAACAGTGGTGGTTGAAGATTAGTAAAACGTAGCTCTTGTCCAGCATTAGATTGTCTGTCTCAATATGCAATTTTGAAAATAAATAAAGTACACTAAAGGGGGAAAAAAAGTCTTGTTATACAAAAATCCAAGGTTACTGAAAACTACACTCCCTATTTGTGTGTTGCTTTCCTGATGAGCTTTGTGACTCTAGATTGTTTCTATAGATGGGAAGAGCTGGCTTCGTAGAATCTTCACTATTAAAATGAGACAAATACACTAAGAAAGTCAAATTCACTATTTTTCATGAGAACTAAGTTTCTGCATGGTTCTGATCAGCTTTGTGCATTTCATCACTTGCTAAAAGATATTTATTATCTGACCTATTACCTCTGCATCTAGCTGGTATTTCTGCTGGCTTCACCCTTTAGACTGGACTGGGTTTTTTTATGCATTTTCCCCATCTATCTGTGTTTCCTTGCTCAGCAGATAATAAAAGGCTTCCTCCTGTTCCACCACCTCCACTCAAATCAGCCAATCTGCATGCACTATGCTGTCCTCTGGCTCTTTTCTTTGCTGGTGAGCAATAATGGAAGAGAAGAAAAAAAGCAAAAGCAGGAGGCGGCCGGGTCATGACTCCCATAACAAGCTACCTTTTATTTCCAGGTCAGTGACCAGATTCCTTCTCAGCCTCTATTAGCCAAACTCCATCTCCATCCCACTACCATGCAAGACTATGTCAGTCTTCTTCCAGCATCTCAGATCTGAGGTACAGCACTCTACCCTCAGCAACAGCCCAGTGTGGTTTTCTCATTCCTGTACTATGAAAATATTTCCAACTCTGCTGAGCTTCATCATCCCTCCTGACAGCCACAACTATCACGTTTGCCCCTTCCTTCTCACTAACACCTCAGTTTCCTCTTTCCTCCAGAACTCCATCCATTCCCTCTCACTCTCTTCTTTATTACTTATATAGTCAGTTTAATACTCTGTTTACCATAAGATTCACACCAGAAAACAACTTTCCTTCACCCCAATATCATTTTGATCCACAGAGATTAAGTGCCAACATCAAATAATACACGTTGAGAAAGGTGGAGACTGTGTGAAGAAAAGTAGACACAAACCTCTCACCAATGAGGCAGGCATGATTAACTCAGCTTTTAAGAGTCAGCTCATTCACTGCTTAATAGCTCATTTGTGACATTATTACGTTTTAAATACTCATTATCTTTTATGTCTCTGTTTTGAGGGAAAACAAGGCAAGGCACAAAACAGTGCCAATTTTCTGAAGCGAGGCTCAGCTACAGGAGAGCTGCCATAGATGACTAACCCTCACACTATTTGTTACTCAACTTTCTAGTCCTGGTGATTAAATGCTATACTGCTTCCAGAACAAGGGTGTTTCATTACCGGCAGTTTTCACGAGGCATCAGATTCAGCTGGTACTTCGTATAGGAAAGAGTAACAACAAAAATAAAAACAGAATACTGCATCAGCAGCTATTTAATATCAAAACCTACACAATGAAAATACATAGGAATATATAAGGGCTTTTTTTTCCAGATCATCTTCAAGTTTACAGAGCTAAAGCCCACGTATTTTGAGACATATAGCCTAAAAATTTTGAATTGTCAAACTGAAGGCTTGAGATTATTAATGTGTATTACATTTAAGAAGTAGAATTTAAAGTATTTATTAGTGCAATTTAGTAGTTTTTCCCTCCCTTCCAATAAGGACACGAAGGTTTGCCAATACTATATGGTTAGAATCTGTAGTAGGTACATAAACAAAGCCCAGTTGTTCAGGCTGTATTTCACTACTGTTCTTAAGGAACGTACCACTAATTGTGCAAATACCACAGCCTATTAATGCCATTCAATTTTAAGGATGAGCCATACATCTGACAAATACTGCGACACACATAAGGGGCCCACGTGGCCTCAGATACGTAAAGCATCAAAAAGATAATTTCAGTTTCCTTGGGACTGAAAACATCTTAGTTCATAATTCACCTGATAAGAACAGTGCTAGAATAGAGGATGCTGGTTTTACAAGCACTAAATCAGAATGTGGAGAGCATCTACTGATCTTTATTTTTCCTTTCTGGTATCCCATTGAAAGATTAGGACTATCCATTTCTAAAACTTTAGGTGGACTTGAAAGAAGATAGAGCAAAAAGAAATTCTGACTGTACCATTTGAGGGGTAATCATCATTGCCCAAATGAATATATCAGTTAAACCAACAAAATTCAATCAGTTCTTGAAATAAAGCTTCACTACAGATGGATGCAGGAGAGGTGTAAACTCAACCGGATTAGCTAACGCTACAGTCCTTGCACAGAGAGTGCTACTTCCATTAAGTTCAGCAGACTCTGTTAAAGCCCATACGGAAACTTAGTCTTTAATGCGACTTGTTAACTTGCTGAGAATTATGAAACAAACTTCCCTAGGATTTCAATTCAAGGGCCTGCCTTCCTCTAATAATACCCCCTAACAGAGAAGAAAAGCCTATAGTGAGTGCTGTGAATGCATTTAATTTTATAATGAGTCCTTCTGCCTTATTTTCATAATGCTTATTCATTCTTTTAACAATTCCTAGGCAATTCTGGGAAAAAAAAGGTATTAAAAAGCTAATCCATTACCTCATTCACAGAGTATGCATCAGAAGTAAACAGAGATGAAGTACTACTTCAAAGGAATTAAAAAAAGAAAAAAATCAGAAGTAATCTGATATGTAACCAGTGCTGGAAAGCCCTACGACGGAAATTGGGATAGAAAAATGTGAGATGGGTATAAAGATTTTTCTCTCTAAGCAGCTCACCTCCATGTTCAAGGAAAACACGGACACATCTCTCTTTCCCTCTTGCTGCAGAGAAATGAAGCAAGGTCCAGCCATTGGCATCTCGACCATTTGGAGAATATCCTTGCTCCAGCATCTTGCGCACGGTGTGAACATCGCCAGCAGCAACTGCAGCCTGAATCTGCAACTCTTCCTGTAGTTCAGGGTTTCTCCGACAGTGATGGTGTAACATCCTAGCTGAATCTGGCTTTTACAGAAGCGTCATGAGGTCACACTAGTCACCTTGGATCAATACAAAGCATGAATAAATTAGGATTGGGACCAGGAAAGCTATATCTAGAAAAAGAAGTCAGTACTAAAGAAGAGCAATGCTAAGATTTACTCTCTATATGCAGAGCAAAGTCATCTTATACACAGGATAAAACCCAATCTCACTGCTGCTAGCAAAATCATAGTACATGGTTCACATCACTGAACTGCGAAAGGACACTTACACATTATAAATAGTAAACATTTTCTTCAGAAATGACAGCATCAAACAACAGTCCACAATTAAAGCACCTCAGCAACAAGCAAAATGAAGTCTCTAGAACCCAATATTCATTTAAAAAAATCACAACATGGTTACTATCACTAACTCCAGAGATACTGATTAACCAGATGATCTAAACCATTGCAGGAAACAGCATGGCATTGCTAGAGCAACTCAACTAGGATATTCCTTTTTTTTTCCCCCTAGAAACGTATCACATCTAAGCTTCAGTGAAGACATTTTCGTCTTACTAGTATAATCTTTTCCTGCAACCTACTGCACATGAACATCAGTAACACTAATGTTCAAACTGAAAACTTTAATTTTCTTTGTACTTTTTCTTCCTTTTTTTTTTTTTTAAATTAGAGTCTACTGTCTGTAATTTGGCTTGTGGACTTCTTTATTAGTACATAAAGACTGCACAGAACCTCTATATTCCAAAAATCAAACACAAAGATAATACAAGACCTGAAAACACGTAAGTACAGTTAATATAGCCCTGTCAAACACCATGAGAACATATACCAGAACAAATTGATTTATAATTACCTTGATACAGTATATGAGAGAGCTGGGCCAAAAGGCTATCTAAAAATAGCCATTGTAGAGCCTACATAAAGCATACATTAGGAAAGAAAGAAGTACTATACTCCATGCTCTGTTTTCTGTTTGAAAAGTACTCATCTGCAGTGCTACTTGCTACTCAGCTGGGAACAAGAAAAAAAAATAGTGGTATTTAGGGATTCTTCCACAGTACACAAAGTCTGTTAAGTGTTTACATTTTCACATACATTGTGTATCATATCCCACTAACAGGTGTTCCTAGAATGGAGAGGAGTATCAGAAGAAAGAGAATGAAAGCAGGGTATGAGAAGGGTAATGCTGAGCAATAGGAGTCTCAGAAAATATTCAAAAACTGTTGCAATGGATATTAACACAGTACTAGAAGATAAAAGAAAAATGTATTTAAACTCCCATAAAGTTAATCAAGATTAAAGTACAAGGAAAAGTTCTAAAGACGAAAACAAATTTTAAGCAAAATTTAAAATTTACAGCAACCTTGTTTTCTTAGGATGTCAACCTACATCATCACCTGAACCTTCTTTTACGTAAACACCCTAAGGATTTTCAGATCCTCATGATTCATAGGTCATTCAAAAGACATTGCAATCAACTTCCCATATCCCACTGAGCACTTATTTTCCTGTGATCCAGATATACACACAGACAAGAGAAAAGTGAAAACATCAATCACTGCCATCGTTCCAGATAAAGGCACAGCTATCTATTCACCCCTCTATAACCTAGTTGTGCCCATTGCAAAGAAGTTATTTATCTGTTTCTTGAAGAGATATAAACTCATAATTAACAGGTAGCTACAATGACCCTACTTACATTGCAAATATGGAAGTGACATATAGCAAATGCCTGTCTTTGACATTTATAAATGCTTCAACTTACCATGTATGGCAACAATTACCATTTCAGCATGCAGTTAGGAAAGAAGACTTTTTAGCTCAATAAGTTTTACATGGCTTAGGTACTGGCTTTGTTTTGTTTTATAATATGAACTCTATTATCTGACACTGGAAGAAAAGGGGATTTACAAACCAGCAACTGCTAACTCAATAGTTCAGCTTTTGCAGCATATTCCAAAAATCAAACTTGGTTAATCTGATGACAATGGAAGTATTTCTATTGACTCTAATAAGCTTTTGCTAAGCTCTTTTCTAAACTCCAATTAGCACTTCAGAACATGCTCACCTATAAGACACTGAGTTTGGCTTCATTCAGGAACACACCACTAATAGTACTGTTAATGGAATTCCAACTACAAGAACAAGATCTTTCTTTGGATTTACAAGTGAAAACTGATAACAGAATCTAACTGATAATAAGTCAGGGAGAGATCCTTCAAAAAAACAAAAATCAGAGCATGCCCCTTCAGCCCTACTTTCTGAACATGTACAAAACCAAGATATGAAAACTCTCTCTCAGACTGAGAATATCCCACCAAAAGTTAATATAAACAAAACTTTCTACTGCCATCTTTACAGTCCCGTCTTGTAAAGGACTAATACTTGCAAGACCTTACGTGATCCTGAAAATTAAGGTCAAACTAGTTGCTCAAAATGCTACAGAAAGAGATGGGATGACTAACCAGATGAAGTGAAATGGGATTTCTCATTTAAGGGACCAGCAGTATCCCCCCTGCAACTATCTACGAAGACAGTTGGTTAAGAAAAAGCAAAGCTCTTTATATCACACTTCTCAGCTGGTGGGTATATTTGTAATGCAGCATTATAAAAAGTTGGCACTGGCCCCATATGTTGCATGTGACTAGCAGAGCTTATTCAAATTAGCTAGTACTAAAGTACATAAGTACTAAAACATACAAAGCAGAAGACAAAGTCAGGCACAAGCAGCTTCTTTCATCACTTGCGCAGTTTCTGTAAATATCTACTCTTCTATCTCACCCCTATGGCAAGCAATGAAATTCAAATTACAAGAATACTTAACTGTAACATTAAAGGTTTCAGAATAGTTCTAGGTACACACCAGCTTTGAAGACATTTTCACTTCTGCTCCATAGGTCGTTTAAAAGTCCTGTTTACAAATCCCCATTTACAACATCAATCTTTGGAGAAGGAAAGGAGGACTACTGAAAGTCATTAGCCATTTGGCATTTAATATTTAATGTTTTGCAACTGTAATCAATCTCATTCAGAACACAGTATGCACTTGGATTGCCACATATTGGCTTTCTCCATGCAAGTGAAAAAATGAAATGAAGTATAGGGGGTAAAAAATGTACCTATACATTCTTGGTTATAATGATTGTATAGTGCCATGAAAATGGAGGACAACAGCTACTTAATTGATTTAGCAAGTACAGCAGGATGAACTCAATGTGTTCCTGAATTACCTTATAAGAGGTTGTTACTCTTTGACGGATGTCCCACTCTTCATTGTCTTCACTGTTCATAATCTTGTGTGCCCATGTGTGTCAAACAAACTGCTACCCCTTAAAAAAAATGACATTCCTTATTAGCTGCAAAGAGTTAAAGGGAGAGGTTTACTTACTTTTACTTTGTACCTGTGCTAGAGTGCTACATTTTAATGAAGTTATGCCAGAAAAGGCCCTGAAGTGTGGGTTTTTTCATTATCATATGGTCTTCCAGAGGTTGAGCTGGGGTGAGTTTGCTTCTGCCAAATGGGGAAAAGGCTACAGAGGATATTTTATGGAAGACAAGAGAAATGAGATATGTGTTTCCCCTCTGAAGTAAATCTTCAAGAAATGGTCTAAACTCTTCTCTAAGGATTACATATACCTGCTCCTGCCATGGAACAAGAATGGATGCGAAGGTTACAGCAGGTATTTCTGCCTGATTGCTCAACATCTCCCTGTGGGAGTGAGATGCCAGGAAAAACCTTCAGGATCCATTTAGTTCCTCGCAACCCATTTCTGTGGGGTTTTTTTGTTTCGCTGTTTTTTTGTTTGTTTGTTTTTTAAATCTTTATCCCATCTATGCTTCCCTGTCTAAAGACTAAACCCTGACAACATAGAGCATTGATTTCTCTGTCCTTCAACTGGACTTCTAGTGCCACCAGACAGTCATCTCTCCCTCACACGATGGATCAGGCTAACACACGCTGCGTTTCACACACAGGTAAAGATACCTTCACAATAGAAGCAATACCACCACCTCAAAAATCTTCACCCTTTTCTTCATACATAAAAACTATTCTTTCAGTATCAAAATTTACGGAACGCCAGTTACAATCCCTATCCAGTTTCCTCCTTCAGACTAGACCTCCTTATCTTCCATCCCTGTCAACTGCAGTTAACAGGATCAGTCCCAGCATTTGACCATTTCTCACAGCCCGTACTCATCATGTTATTTCATTAATTCTTTGTACAACTCTATCTGACTTCTCGTTCACTTTGGCTGCAAGCTTCTCACAACAGGACCCCTTATCATGTGTGAGCACTGCAATAATATATTAAATAATAAAAGCATTAATTACTTCATTGTATAGCAGATCACACAAAACCAACTGTGACTCGTTTCTTCTGCAAATGAGTTGAACCAGAAAAATTATGTGAACTATGCAGCTTTTAGCTTAAAATTTCTGTCACTTAATGCAACATAAAATCTTGCTTTCCCGATGATAGCTCAGAAGAGGAGGATAAAAAAAAAGCTCTCTTCATCCCTCTTATGCACATTTTCCAAGAGCTTTGCTTCCCAAGATAAAACATACAAGGTCTGCAGATATGCTCACAGCCGTGCACAAAATTGCACTGCCATGACCTAATTTGATCACATTTCTAGCCTTGTTTTTTTGCATAGATGATCAGTCGTTAGTTCACCTTTTTTTTTTTTGCATGATTTTCACTTTAAAACCCACACATTTTTTATTAGCTGATGCAAATTAGAATTGCACTGACTTCACAGACTACAGACAAGGTAACAGATTGCTCCACTAAAAAAGTAACAAGCTTTTTCCCCCCAAAGGAAAATTAGCTGCATATGGCAAGAGTAAGATCTGCAACTTTAATAAAAAGAAGTCATATTTAGTGAAAGTAAAGCTCACTTACTCAATGACTTAAAGTTTGCTTAAAATACTAATAATTGTAGTAGAAGTGGCACACTAAAAAAAAATAAAACAAGCCTCTTCATTATCTATTGATAACATCTCATGTTGTCAAAGAGATCTTAAGACTTTTCTACATCGATGTGTCACTTCATTAAAGTCACTGAGAACATCATGTGGAAGATTAATTTCAATGTATGTATATATATATACACACACACTCTTTAGATAAAGTTCAAGGTTGGTATTAAAAGCAAGACCTTATAATACAATATTTTGCTCATTCAAATGGCCTAACAGATAGATGCGATTCCTAAACCCTAAGATTGCACATCCAAAAGCAGAGTAAGGACCATCATTTACTGATGTTAGCCTAACTCTATACAAGGAAAGTGTACCATTACACGACATTTAGTATCTAGCATAGACCTAATCAGTGTAGATCCTAGTTGTCTGTGGTTGAAGTATTCCAAGACATTTAAATCAAATAAACAAAAATAAAAAAGAAAGCCCTGTGGAATAAGGATAAGCACATTGGCATTCATTCTTCTCACAACCCACTTCTCCCACCCATTTCAAAACTCAAACAAGCTAAATGTGTTCTCACTCAAATGGCATTTTAAAAATGGTCAATGTGTTTGACAAAGAAACTAAATGCGACTATCATCTTCATATGTCGCTCAGCCTCCTATTTCAGGAGCTCTTCAGACAAGAGAGTAAGGCAAACAATCGTGTTATTTGTGTTCTCACATCACAACCAAAAATTTTGCAAATAACATGTAAAATATTAAAGTTTCACAGAGCCTTATAATCCCGAATATATTTTCTGCTATATGTTCTATGCTGCATCCCAGACAGACATCAAGTGAGGTATCCAAGTGGCTGAGATGAAAATCACCAAGCAACACATGCGACTTGCTGGGTCTGAAAGCAATGAGTTAACAGTGCATGAATCCAAAACATCACAGAGGAACTGCTACTTCAAAGGGAAGAAGCCTTCACTCTTCATAAGCGGTCATTAAAAGTTACACATTTCTCACCAGAGCTTCTGTAATGCCATCTCATAGCTTGGACATACTAAATTTTAAATAACTAAAAGAGTTAATCTAAAAGTCCTCCATCAACTTCAGGTGTTTATAGCACTGTGTGATGCTGACTGGTGGTGTTATGTACTAATAAGCAGCTGTTGTGTTGTGTTGTTACGTTCTGCAGGTGGCTGAAACTGAAGTACAGAGGTATCATTTTACCAACTATGATCCATTCCACAGAGTGATTGTGAGGTCTGACTTTTGGGCCTGATGGAGAATTAGTAAAATCACCCAGCTCAAGCAACTTCAGGTCTGCAAACTGGAGAGCAAAAGAAGAGACCTCACCTTCAGAAGGCATCGGTAACGCATCAGCTATTAAACCATCTTCAAAATTCCTGCCTGTACATTGGCAACCTTAACCACGAGCAGAGTCCAGTGAAGAAAATACTGCAAATCCTTCCAAATCAAGGACCTCAATGCAAGTGCTAAAGCAAGGCCTTATGGATCTTTTTCAGTAGAGAATGCTGCATCAGGTTCACACAGCCACAACTCTCCTCCCTTAAGATGTGCGCTAACAAACTGCAGAGAGCTCTGCAGCATGCTTGGAGATCCTCTTGTACCAAGCACAAAATACAATCTCTCTTCTAACTTACAGTGGTGCTGTTACCAAGTTTTAAACAGTAGAAGTCATAAAAAGCTTAGCCTTAGAAGTAATAATTTGTAGCAAGTGTCAATGTGTAAAATTTATGTATTTTAACATGACTTTCTATCATTAAAGAATCCCAACACCAATATTTCATAGCATGACAGAAGCAGAAAACAATGGCTAGTTCAAACCACACTAAAGCAGTCACTTCAGTCCTAATACTTGTAGCACAGCTGATGAACAAAACAAGCACTGGCTATAGAGTCTCTGGAAGACTTGTATTTGCTCTGTATTTCTTTTTAATATAGCCTGAAAGAATCTAAGTGGACAAAATTTGTTGGATGACTTCAGTGGATAATGCAAGTTTTTCACTGTGATAGTATCATCCTGTAAGCAAATGCTGCAACAACGGAAAACAGCCTCTCAGACAGCACGTTTCCTTTAAGGGTTCAGAATTCACAACAAGGCAAAACAAAACCAAAATGAGTATATAGCCTGAAGATAAAAAAAAAAATGGATGTGCAACTTTATCTAAGGGACTAGCTATACTTACAATATGCTGCATTTCTTCCAGAGATCAAGAGCAGGATTTCAGCATATCATTTATCTCTGTTCCTTGTTTTGACCATGTGCAAATTTCTGCCAGAAGCTAATTCCCTGATTCCTCTGAACTCAATTCCAGCCTCTACATCTGAATCAAACTCTGCTGCACCAGCATTTCACATTAGGAAGGAGCTTCACAAATCAAATGAAAACTTACATTTCCTTCTGTGAATAAATCCCAAAGATCTTACAACTTATTGGCACCAAGAGGTGTCCTGTTGGAGCAGCCACATTAATGCGAGCCTGGCATTAGATATACCAGATAGGTTGTAAAGAGGGTGTTATAACAAACCAACTCCAGATGAAACAGGTGTGCTGTAACTGCCCTGGTAAATTGGTACTAATGCACATCTGCCTCACCTGTTAGCATAAAAATCCCTCCTGCAATCACACTGGGCATGTCCACATGTTCCGCTATTACTCATGGTTTTGCAGTACGCTATGAAAGTAACATGGAATATTTCTTCCCTGTACTTTCAAAATGCATCGCTGAATTTGTTGCGTTTATGTTATGGGAGGATTTTCTATTTAATCCTTGACATGTAGCAGCTACTTCTTATCATATGCTAAAGATACGTATATTAAAAAAATGAGCCACCCTTGACTAAGATTGTTGGCAACAGGTACTGCTCTTTCCCCTGCAACTAATGCTAAAAAATAATTTATCGCTGACAATGAAAAACCTTCTGGTACAGTCAATGACATCTCTGAAAACATGACAGAGACTAGAGGGACCTATATAGAGGATATATTTGCCAAAATAACTCAAACTCATCTACATTTGAAACGGATTAGAATGGATTCAAGACAGACTCTGCATTATAAGAACATGCAGAAACTCCATTATTTGGAGCACACTAACAGTAGGATGCAGAAAAAGGCTGGCTGACATCATTCACCCCCCCCCACTCTCTCTCCTTCAAGAACCCATCTCTTCATCTTACCACGTAAAACAAGCAATTCTCCTTATGAACCACTCTCTCCCTGAATCCGAACCTTCCTCCTACCAGCAGGATTCAGTTTTTGATGACTCCTTTTATTTTTTCCCTTAAGCACCTAACAGCATTATCTCTTTCTGTGATCTCAACCCAAAAAGTACTTGTAAACAACCACCATCCAATTAAATGATTTTCAACTATTGCAGCTCCTTTACAATACAAAAAAACTTGACGCACGCAAAAGTTAGGTACAACTAAACCAACATAATGCAATTACCACGACCTACTCCAATACAGATTTTCGAATCAGAGCAGAAACAAACCCAGTGTCGCACTCAAATTCGCGAAAAGGCTTTAAGAAAAGACCCTTTTACCTATCGAGAGTGAAGTAATTTTAAGTGACATTCCCGAGATGAAGAAACACAAAAAAAATATTAAGCGGCAGTTCATAATCAAAATAATGCAGACTAAATTTTAAAGATGACAAAGCATTACAAGAAGAACAACTGTACTTCAAATGGGCTTCAGAGCTTTCAAACTTTTAAAGCTCAAGAGCAAGTAGGTTTTAAGGGAACAAAGAAATCTAATGCTACCTATTCAAATCCATCAAAATCACAACAAGAGGCCCCAATCCCAGTGAAACCATGTGTCTAGGATGATTCTGAGAGTCTACATGAATTATCACCTTTCCAGGGTTTTTTTGGAGTGCTGTTTTCTTTCTTCTGTCTTATTTTGTTCTTTGGAGTCACAATTTTAATTCTCCTTTAAGGCAGCTTAAACCTAGAAAATAAAAGTAGAACTGAGTCACACAATGACATAAGAAGAGAAATGAAAACCAAAAATGGTTAATACCAAAGCAATAGCAGGTCGAAATAGGAAAAGCCTTCAAAAATTAGGAAGGAGAGGGTTATTTACCTATATCGGAATCTCAACTCGAAGAGAAGGGCACTCTCTCAGATACTCAAGAGTTGGAGGGACAATAACGGCAGGACCGCTAGCCTGTCAAGCCAGCTCCTCCAGAGAATTGAAGTAAAAGATAAGTACTGAAGAATGGGACAGGAAGTAACCCAGAAAGCAGAGCTGCTGGGAAATTAAAATCACTCCCTTGCAGGAGTTCATGCTTCAGGAACCGTCAAGCGCACACACACAAAAAAAAAAAAAAAAAAAAAAATCCGACCAAGCCCCAGCGCAGAGTTTCAAGGCCCGGCGGCGGGGACAGCAAGCCCGGGCGCCGCCGGGGGCTGGGGAAGCGGAGGACGCGCTCCGGAGGGGCCCGAGGCTCCTCTCCGCCCTCACCGCCCGGGGAGCACACACACACTCCCCCCCCGCCCCCCTTCGCAGGCTGCCCCAGGAGCACGGCGGCGGCGGGCCCGGCGCCGGGCGGAGTGGCCCGGAGCCTGCCCACCCCCCGCGGCCGGGGCGGACAGAGACGGCGCGTGGGGGGGGGCCGCACACCCCCTCCCGAGGGGGGGCGGCGTAGGGGTGGGAGGGAGCCCCCCTCACAGCCCGCTGAGGGGGAGCGGGGTGGAGCAGGCCGGCGGCGAGCCCCGCCGGAGGGGTGGCCCGGCGGCAGCGAGGGGAGGCCCCGCGGCGGGCCATGGGGTCGCGCCCCCCCCCCAACACCACCCGCCTCCCCCCCGTAAGGGAGTCTCAAGGCAGACAGGGCTCCGCCGCCCGCGGCCGTTACCTGTCTGCCGCCGGGGGTGGGGGGGGCCGGCGCGCAGCCGTGCGCAGCCGCCCCCCGCGCTGGCGGCGGCGGCGGGGCGGGGGGAGCGGCGGGGCCGGCCGCGGGAGGGGGCCGAGCCGTGTGGGGACACTTTGCACCGAGCCGCCCCCCTCGGCTCGCTGCGGGGTCAGCGGGCAGGGACTGACCTCCGCCGCCGCCAATCGGCTGCCGCCGCGCTGGGCCCGCCCCCAACCGCGCGGCGCCGCTACATCTGATTGGGCGCCGGGCTGACGGCGGCTCCGCCCACGGCTCTTCCCCCTTGCCGTAAAGGTGCGGGGGAGGGGGAGGGCTTTGCGACAGGGGAGGGGAGGGGAAAGGGGGCGGCTGCGGCGGTTCCGGCGTTTTGACGGAGGACGGTTGGGCCTTACGGCGCCCTGTCTCCCGGGGGCGGGTGAGTCGCGGCCGTTGCCTAGCAGCGGTTGCCTAGCGGCGGGACGGGGAGGGAGGGGCGGGGCCCGTATGCGCGGGGTGACTAAGCGGGGCCGCGGGCTTCCAGGTGGGGGCGGGGTTTGGAGGGGGCGGTCGCACGGGTCGAGGGAAGGGGCGGAGCCTCGGCGGCGGGCGGGAGGCCTGAGGGGAGCCCCTGGCTGAGGGGCGGCGGGTGCAGGGGGCTCGGGACTGGCCTGGGTGGGTGAAGGAGCGCGGAGCGGCGCCCGTTGAGGGGTAGGAGGGGACCGGAGGCGGTGCTGAAGGGAACGGTGGCGCAGAAGGCCTCGGCTGGCCCTCAGGCTCGCGGGGGGGTGGGTTGGGGAAGCTGACGGGGCCTTCTGGGAGAGGGTGAGGGGGAGAAGGGCCTGTAGGCCGGGAGGGCGGCGCGGGGCTCTCCGCGCCCGCTGTTTTGGGGCGGTGGTTACACAAATCTGTGCTCTCCTCTCCGTTCCCTGTCAGACTGGAGTGTCGCTTTTAACGAGGTCTTCCTACCAGTAACCCAGTGCTGGCATTTCTGAAAGGCCAGTGGGAGAGGTACAGTAAGGGTCCAGGGAGGGCGGATGGGGTCTCTCTAGTCCTGTCTAGTGGCTAAAGATGCTTGCGGAAGAGTAAATAAAGCATCTGGCATGCTTAGGTGTCAAAGTTGACAGTCAGGGATTGGGCAGCTCGCAGCAGAGGTTATTTACAACCTCTGGAAAGAATTGACATTATTTTAGAGGCATTTACAGAATTTCAGCGCTGAGTGGAAGCATATTCTTTGAGAGATGAGTCTACGAAGTCATTGCAGGTACAGGTAGTCCAAAGTATATTTTATTTCTTAGATGATTCAACCATTCCATTGTAAGGAGATCCAGAGCCTTCAAACTCATACCCATAAGTCATGGAGTGTGGTTTCATTTTGCTTTATCTGATTTTAATGAAAATAGGGTTTTTCTGGATAGTTTGTTTTCTCCCAATTGCTACTCACGCAATTACCATTTAGTAGCATATATATAACAGGGAAAGACTAATACAGGGACTTAACAATAGCCTTGTTTAATCATGCCTCTTCACTAATATCTCTGAGTAATTGTGTGTCATAAGCCATTTGTGTTAGTAAAAAAAAGTAGATGTGATATCAACAATGTTAGCCCAGTCCAATGTTTTCTATGACATTGTGCTAAATTCAATATCCCACTTTGTAGAAATACACGTATTTTATAACTCGGATTTAGGATATTCTGGAGGTGTTTGCAACCACTTAAACTTCACTTGCTTGGTTTATGGTGGTCCTTAAACCTTACAGGCTTCAGCTGCCATCTGAGTTTTCATCCCCAGTTCATTTCCTTTTCCATTGAGTTTCTTCTCTAATTCTGTTTGCAGCTCCTCATGACTTTGATTTTGATATTAAAGCCTAACTAAAGTAGTCATGAAAATAAGTATAACAAAATATTTATGTGTTTTTTTCTTATATAGTTTTCCTTTCTGTCTTTTGCCTGTTCAGTCTATACATAATGTTTTTAGAACTGTTTCCTATGGTTTATGCAGGAGTCTGGCACTGTGAGACGTTACCTTAATTGGGTTTTAGATGCTATCACGAATAAATAAATAATACAAGTAAGGGTTGGAGTTTGTCATTTCTTGTGGATGAATGTGATTGCTTTTCTTTACTCTTCATCTTTGAGCTTTTCACTGTGCTCTCTTACTATTTCTGAAATTTAGTCATTTTCTGACGTTTTCCTCCTCTTTGAAGTAAATTTCTTCAAAATAAGCCCCCTCACATTTCATTTTCTTTAATGACTTCTATTCATGAACTGTTGTCATGTGTGAGTGAGACATATCTCATAGATGTTTTTGTAAAGTGTTCTGCAAATTAATGGTATAATATAAGTGTATTATGGTAGGATCAGGGAAAGCACAACCAGTATCATGCGGTGAAGGTAAAATCTCACAGCGCTTGTCCTAGAGGAGTCTGCCTTAATAACCTTGCTGTATCGTATGAACTTGTGCATGAGAGATCTGTTCATTTACCATGTAGGATGATAATTCAAGTTGATCTTGATCACAGAAGTAAATGTGTTGAGATAATTTTACTTTATTAGGTATTCATTTAGGGGGAAATAAAACTCAAAGATAGGAACAATAGCTATATAAAATATTTAGAGTGATTTCTGAAGAAATTTTATGAGGTTTCAGGTCATAAATTTCTACCTCAAGTAGAATTCCAAATAGAACCTGCAAATGAAGAAGGAATTTATTGTCTGAAGTATTGGATATATTCTTAACATCGGATACATTCTTAAAATGTGGAATATGGGAAAGGATGGGGGAAGGGTTCTTAGCTCTACCAGGTGAGGGTTAGGTGAGGAACATACGATAACATTTTCGAGTTGTCAGGTCAGCCATTGCTGAATGTGTCTTCAGAAATACCATAGCAGAGTAAATGGTAGATCGCTCCCTGCAGGCAACTTCTTATTCTCTAATTTTAGATTATCTTCTGAAGGAAGTAACTGCCTGATGGTGGAAGAAGTGGGGAGTCTGGGTAGCATATCTTGGTCTACCCCTAATCCTTTGTACTTTTGGGAAGCCATTTTGTCAATACATACTTCAGTTGCAGTTAAAAAAAACAAATTGTAAAAGTGAAGGTGTAATTCTCAATGTTTGATAGTGTTTTAAAAACTTGTGAAGATTATAAATTAAAACCATAATGCCTCATATACTGAATTTTATCATTTCATTGTTTCTTAATATTCTGCTAAAAAGCAATAGTTAAAATATTTGGTGTGATGATAAATGCAGGTGTTACTGATACATGGATGGGAAGATCTTTAGAATTTCTTACCAAGCTGTTTTCTTCCATTGGTAAGAAAGGGGAAATGTAAGATTTAAATAAAAGCCACCTACAGACAGATTGCTTCAGGAGTCTACCTGGCTGATTATGCCAGCCATAAAGATGGGGATCCAAAAAGCATGCAAACCCCAAATTCTTACAAACAACTTAAGTCCCACTCCTAGCTTCACACTAGATAAAGGTAATGAGTTTGTTTGGGTTTTTTTATTAAAAGAGTTCTGGTTAGAGAACATGTTAAAACTGTCCTAAAAAGATAAGTATTACAGACTAACATCACTCTTCATACAGGTGAAAAAGAAAGCCTGATGTTCCTTTTTGTAAGGTATCTGTCTATCCATTTACATAATGGGTAGAAGATTGTGGGTGCTTAGGTGCCCACACTTTAAAGAGAGATTTGAATTCTTAATAGCACTTCTTTTTAAGCTATAGTGAATATTCCAGTATTGTGATCTAAAGATATGTTCCACTGACATGGTGATAAAGATTATTGGTTTTATACCTTTCCTGAATATGATTAAGTATTTTTATTGGCTCTTAAATAAGTTTTACAATTTCTTTTTTAAGTATTTTTTAATTTTAAACTTCTCAGGCACTGGGCCCTTGAGACCAGCCCTGTGGCACTATTGGTCCTTTGCATTATCAGAAAACCTGGTTTGGATTTCAAGATGTAGGTGCTCAGAATAAGAGTGGTGCACATGTAGATGTAAAGGAATTCTTTGGTCCTCCTTACTAAATTAAGAGCCCAGTCCTCCCCTCCTGTATATTCACGCTACTCACCTTGAGCCTGTGTACAACGGAAGGCAAGACTTGTCCTTTGGTTTCCATTTTTTTTGAGAGGTGTTGCCGTATCCAGCCTTGGTGGAGCAATAAACATCACCAGTTCAGATGCATTTGCAGTTGAAACTTGGTGCCTGTTTTTGGAGGAATCTGTCACAAAATAATGTGGTTTTGGTAGTTTTAGCAATGTAGAGAAAGATTTGATCCAAGTTCTCATATCTTTCAGAATTAATCCCTAGTATTAGTCACCTTTGGTTTTGTTAGTTCCAGCAAATGAATGTTGTTGTCAGTAGTGTAATTTCGGAACTGTAAACTTCTTCACAGCATGGTAGTTCGTGTATCGTTTTAGTGCCTCACTGGGACAGTTTTGTGCAACTATCACTCCTGCTGTTTTTAAACAGTGAATTTGTATTTTCAAAATGAGTTGAATAATGGTAGTATTAACTCTGTAAAAATGTGTGTTGCTCTTTGTATCTTTCTAGTTATCTATTAAGTTCAGTAATAGCACAATATTTATTTCTAGGTAACTTAGAAGAGAAATGCCTAATAGTGCTTCTATTTCTCTTACTGGATAAAAATAACTTCGAAGCTGCTTTGCAGTGACCATGAATAATCAGTGAAGACCTACGTCATTTTATGGAATATTGGATGTTCTCATAATGAAGATCTCTCTTCTGCAGCAGATGTATAAGGATGTATTGGTAGGCATTCCACTAGCAAAGGAAAGCCATCATTATACCTCTTTACTTAATCTGTGTGTTGAGCAGTCACCAGAAAGAGATGAATCATGTAATTGGATGCATCTGCCATCTACTAATGGTGGTATTAGGAGCCATCAGGACACTGATATGTCAGATGTGGTTGTCCCTGAAACAGATGATATATCAAATAGCTTTGCAAACATGAACTCCTCATTCTGTCCACGAGAAGTGATGCTGCTTCAGTTAACCCTGATCAAGATGATGGTTGCTAAAGCAGAGTCCCAGGAAATAGAACTCAGTGCAAGACAGAAGTACTGTGAAATCTTTGTCCCTCTTCTGAAGGAGGCAAAAATTGACTCAAAATTGGTAAGCTTTTATAAACTTTTGAAAGACATTTGTGAAAGGAGGAAAAAATAAAAAGGAACATGCCTGACATACTTTTTCTTTCTACACATCTGCAGATTTGTCTGCTTGGTAGTTCTGATCAGCTGTTATCTCACATGGCTTCAAAAAGTTTAGCATCTCTTGTGTATTTCCAGCTGAAGGAAGAGGTGAGTATGGCATAACTTTTCACAGCTTAAAAAAACTTAGTGAGTATGTGCCTTCAAGTTGTTCCATTTGACTCTAGAGCCAAGTTTTTGTAGTGCTTATATGGCACAAAAGCATTCACTGTGTGACTGCTGTAAAATCTAAAAGTACTGCTAAAGAGACTGCTTTTGTAAGTAGACCCACAGAGCAACATCACAACTGCCCCTTTCTTTCATCTGTTGCCTGCATGTCTACTCTGCTCTAGCTTTCTGAAACCTGCTGATATTCAGCACACAGATGGCTAGTCCCCTCAAAATGCCACACAGTTTTGTTGAAATATGTTTAGCTCCAGTATCGGGAACGATGTGAAGGTTATACAAGACAATACTATGTGATAGTTCTCCTGTAAAGTGTGTCTCAAGGGGCTTTGGGTTATAAGTGATGGATCGGAAAGATATGTAATATTCCAAGAGAATATTTCAAGCGTGTTGGGAGGGGCATGGAGTATAGAAAGAAAGGGGACCAGATGTAGAACAGAAGTTTGTAATGTGAGGTGGAATGTCTTTAGCTATAAAAATCTGGAATTTTATGAAACTATCTTAAGGTAAAATGTGTCTAGATGACAAGAAGTATTCTCTTTAAGATTGCAGTACAGGTATTTAAAAAACCCAATAGACTAGCAATATTTTTACAGTTACTTAATATCTGTTAGGTGATGCAGTAGATAAAAACGGTAACAGCCTATTGAAAGTTAATCAAATGCTTTACTGTATTTTCTTGATTGAATATTCCAATTACTTGTGCGTTTTTTTAATTGCTGTATATTTGGTGAATATAGATTGTAGCCTCCACAGCAGGATATTTGAACATAGATTTCTATCAGAAATATGTTTGTAGTATTTCTTGCAAAGTTGTTTGGGTCTAGGAGTTACGAATTCAGATATGGTCTGGCTACAGTATTATCTGATTTTGGGGTAGTTCACATGACATTGGGAGGTTGGGTTTTCCCTTTCTGGAAAATACAGATAACTTCTACTGCATGCGTATGTGACTTCAGGTTTGTAAATAGAGGCCTATGTTCTTAAAAGGCACTGGACATATATATTGTTTCTACCTCTGTTTTGTTTATGCCTACATTTGAATCTTTTTAATGTACAATTTTAAATCATGGTATTATGATTTAATTTAATTTGCATAGCAATTCTAAAGCATACCTGATCATCTTTTTGAATTAATTTTCTTAGAATGCATTAAATGTCACCTGGCTCACCTTTAGTTTGAAGACTCTTTCAGGATTCCCTGTGAATACCCAAGTAGCAGAATGTCTGTGGACTCTTACAACTGTTATCAAGGACATCCTGAAAGATGAAGTTTTGCCCAAAGCAGGTACTGAGCAGTTTTATGATGTTATCGATACAGAAGTTCCCACTAGGGGGAGGAATGTTACTGCTAATCTCATCTGGAGCAGCCTCTGTAAAGAGCACCTCTTCATTATAAAGAGGGTGACAAAAGTACTATTAAAAATGTAGTGGTTTAAACATGCTTAAAAACTGAGAATAGTCAGTGTCATCTGTATTCTGCTTATTCGATGATTTAGCTGACTGTGTTACTCTGCAATTCCATAATGTTGTTGTTCTTGCTGTAGGTATTTTGACGAAGTTGTTGGCTCCTCTTGACGCTGTGCTTGAAGGATTTTACAGTTCCATTCTGTTCCATCATTTTGACAGTCACCACTATACTTCACCTTATTCTGAAGCTGCAAACAATTTGATCAGTTTTATAGATCTGCTTGAAGCACTTTTGGCTTCCAGAATTGAATTAGAACTACCACTCAGATGCCAGAGAGTACTGTTTTTGAAAGTTTCTTACGTCCTGAACCTCATTAGCTCATCAATTCACTATTTAATCAAGAAGAAGTTCATTATGCTCCTTAAGAAATGTGTCCTTTACAAGTCTAGAGAAGATGCAAAAAGTGGATCCCTCTTCTTACAAACCCCATCTTTATACGAGGATATGCTCGCGCTGAGTAACAGTGTTCTGCAGGTTGTGAATTTGCCTTGGCTGACTCAGATCCCGCTCCGTGAAAAGGCCAGCTACTTTGGAGGCAGTGAAGCTGCTCCTGGAGATGATACTCCTGGTGGTTCTGACCAAACTGTTCTCAGAGCCTTGAGTCTGGTTGTGCTTAAAGCGCTGGAATTCAAGTTTCAGAACTCCGCTACAGAGGCTGAAATCAAAGGTAATAGTCTCTCTTAGTTTTGTTCATTAAGCAGCAAGAGTTCTAAAGCTTTCAGATTTTGTAGTTGCAACTCATTAAGACTCTAAATAGACTTCAGCTGAATTAGTGGTGGTGGGAGGGAGGAAAGGGAAGACCCACCCAGGAAACCAGCTATCACTGTGTCCTTCTAATTAATTGCCTCCTTGCATTTTATCCTGCTCTTAGCCCTGCAGTATGGGGGCCTTGAAACAGCTGCATCTGAGATTGTAAACTTTTCCTGTTAAGAACACGTGTTAATATTTGAAATAGTTGAGCCAGCTTGGGAACACCAGGCTCTTCTCCAGTTGGAAAAGAAGAAAGCCTGTAGCATGAGCATCTGCTCTATTCAGGGTGGGAACTAAAAGGAACTGCAGGTAACACGCTCCTGTTTTCAAATGTGGAGGTAGAACTTTAAGCACTATTATGTACTGATGTGTGGAAACAAACTCTACAACTCTGAGAGAGTTATAAAGCAGGTATGTTTATTCCGGTGCTGGGGTGTAAGGGGATTTCTCCACAAAGCTTGCACACTGGCAGCACATTTTACCAGAAACTTATAGAATGAGGATATATGTATTCATTGGATTACATAATACAAATATACATATTCATAAGTGAGGCTGGGTTAGTTCAAAAGGCTGGTGTTAGCAGTTTGTTATCTTTGCACTTGCGCATTGCCTCCTGGTGGTCATCTTCGGGAGTCTTTCGGAGGAAGGCTCACAGTCTTCTTCATCTTGTATTTTTCCTCGGAGCACGCACAGATTCTCTTAGCCAATTTCTTGAACAACAAGAGTAGTTCCAGCCGGTTTACCCTCTCTATCTTATCTAAAACCACTAGTATCCTAGTTTCTACTGTCCATATATGGCTACCTATACTCTACAAAGACTCAACTTGTTAGAATACACCTGCTTTCCAAGAACACGTTTCTTATTTTTGCTGAACATAGTAGTCTTTGGTAAGTTTCCACAGAACAGTCTGGGCAAGCAGGATTATTAAGCAACGTTAGCAATGTTCAAAAACCTTGTAAGTTGCTATAAGTGTTGCTATAAGTAAATAAGTTGCAAAGCAAGTAATCATTTCTCTGTATCAGTACTTATCTTGGTTGAGGGTACTAGGCATTAATGTTAGACAAATAATGTAATTGAGCAAAGCCGCAGTGGTAAAAATAACGAAGCAATAAAGTAAGAGATGGGGAAATTATGGGACTTGATGGAGAATAGTGGTTGTGTTCTTCACCTGAGGTCCAGCTCTAGTCCTTTGAACTAGTAGGTGTGAAGCATACTTTTCATACCTGCTTACTTGAGTGTGTTTGTTCTACTGAACAGATGAATTGGATCAGTGGAAGAGCAGCTCTGGCCCCTGTGCTGGGGCTGTGCCATAGGGAGGCAGCGGGACGGCAGGGGAATGTGTAACTTGTGTTCTTGATGGGAGAGGATGCGTTGCTGTGTCACACGAGTAGCCGGTTAGTAGTCTTCTCCTGAGCCTATAATGAAGTGGTGGGGTGAGGCTTTTTGCCTGAGACACGCTCCTGGAATCCCATCTTCCCACTTGCCTTTTAAGCTCCCAAGAGGCAGACGGTGCTCACCTCTGATGCAAAGCCACGTGCACGTGGATGTGCAAATTCTGTGATCAAAGCGGTTTGCTGGCCCTGGGTTACAGGCTTCACCGCAGAACTGGGAAGGCAGTTCTGAAGCAGCGTTTCTAGTCAAATGCAAGTGAGAATGGGTGTTCCTTATTGTCAGCCAATTGATGGTGTGGCAAAAAGTAAAAAATCATTTATATTTCTCTTTAAACAAGCATGAAATTTTGCAGCATTTTAAATATATTGAGACATTTTGATCAAGTTCTAGATATAAATATTATTTAACTTTTTCTATTTCTATGTTATGTAGCAAGCATAAAATCAATTTTTGATTCATCTGACTGTGCAGAAGAGCTCTGAACTTCTGTAAGACAGCTTCTGACCCTTTTTCCCAGATTTTGAAAGATGTTATTTGTGATGGCAGTTGCATACTCAGAGTTTTTTAAGTATTTGTAGAGAATATTTTACTTAAGATACATCTTCTGAAAAACGTATAGAGACTGAGATTGTCTTAAGAACAAGTGACTAGAAAAAAATGTAGATTAAATCTGTTTTAGATGTCTATGAAAATTCTTTCTCAAAGAAAAAAATTCTCATTTCTTTTTCAGATTCATGACACAAAAATGAGTTTTTTAATTAGATTCAAATACCCCAAGTGTCAAGAGGAATTTCAAGTTGAAGTGGTGCTTCTATTTTAGTGACATTAAGTGGTTAAAACAAGCACCAAAATGCTTTAATATGCTAACTCTTCTTCCGGGAAGCTGGTTGATCTTACCTTTTTTTATTAACATGAATTACAGTGGCTTAACTTTAATTCATTTCAATTTTGAGAGTAATTTCCAGATAGCTTTGATTTATAGGGAAGAATTTCAGTCTGAATAGTAACTATTAATAACAAAGATAATTTGCTGTTCCTATTATTTGCTAAGAGTAAAAGCAAATCTTAAATATTAAGGAAAACTACATAATGATGTGGTAGGTAAAATTGATTCCCATGTTGCAGGAAATTTTTCAAAAGTGATAATCACTGTTTATATCAATGATGCAACTGTGCTTTTCAAACCATAGTGTGCTTCCAACAACATTAGAGTTCTTAAGGAGTACCTTTGGGGTAAAGATATAGGTCACTTTTTTTTTTTCTGTTTTCTAAACATTGAATGCATGCTCTGTTACATGAAAAACGGCTACATAGTACCATGCTACGGTAAGTGAGTAGTGTTGAAGAGGTAAGTTTCTTGACTTAAGGGAAAGAGTATGTCCATCATATGAATACAAAGCTATTTTTATGAGTAAGCTACTGCACTAAAATGGCATAAATTTTGATGTGCTTTTCCCATTCAGGAGTGTAATGTCTAGAGATTTGCAGGAAAAACACTGCTTACATTAATCCTTCCAGCAAGGATTTTACACCATCTCATGAAGGTATCTTTATCCCAAGCCTGTATGTACTTGACAACATAAATAATCCATGAAGAATTTCTTTTATAAAGACTATGGCTGTACTACAAGCTTCATACTTCATTTTACTGTAGAAATGACAATTTATTCCCATCAGCTCTAGATCACTGCAGTTAAATTATACAGTGAATCATGCTGGGGGGTGTTGCTTCAGTCCTATCAAAACATTACAGTCATATTACTTCATATGGGAAGAACAACCTGAGATGAAGCCTCAGCAAGGTGCTCGTATTGGATCATTCCATCTGTGGCATTGACTTGATTACAACTCGCCTTTCTTTAGTTTGTGATGTACCAATGAAGCTACCTAATTGGGGAGCTAAAGGAAGGTATAAAGCCCAGCTGTGTAGGTATAGTCACAGTTTTGTAGGTTTTCTGATATATACAGATTTTTGGAGATGTAATCTTGTTCATCAGTCTGTGAGCTTAGGTGTGAGAGGATTCACTCTGTTGTACCCAAAACTTTCTAGATTATCTCTGATTAGTCCAAGGAAATGAAGAATGCTGTTAGATGAATAAATTATGTCCTTAAGTTTTGTCTGTCTTGGCGGGGTGGGGGTAGCACCTAATGAATCCATTTTCTGCAGGTTACTTACAATTGTTAACATTGGCATCTGAACATTGGTATGTTTGGAGCTTAATAGAGTAGTCATTCACATTGAATTTAAGGTTAGATAACTTATGGTTTTCTGCAAAATATTTTTTGATTTCTTTGGTACTAAGAAGCAAAAAATAATCTATAAAATTTGATGCTGTGTTAAATCAGTTGAGCTAAGGAATGATAAATGCATTAATGAACTGTTATGCATTGTTAATTTTTTTTAAAAAGTGTGTTTAGTAACAAAAAATGATTACTACTTCTTTTCAGGAGAATTTCAGAGTTCCATGTCCCAGCTGTTGATATTCTGGAGGAATCATCGGAAGTCTTCCCCACAGTCTCACCCAGTTGTACATCACTGTGAATGGCTCTCCTTGATTTTCATAGAGCAAGATGATGATATGTGGGAAGCTGCTAAAGCTTTATTACTCATTTATTTAAAATTTGATAGGTTAGTGCACATTTTATTTGGCAGAACTATGAAGAATTGTAATTTAGTGAGGTTATTGTGATATACGTAACATTTCCATTGATTATTTTTGTCTAAAGATAAAATATTTTTAATAATTAAAAAAGCCCCAAACCTCAGGACAATGTAATAATGTGTGGTGTAAGAGCAGTTAACTTTGCTGATAATTTAAGGTTTTTTTGATTGAAGTGAGGGAGTTGTGCAACTGTTTCCTATTAAATACTTTATCATATCTTGTAATTCAGAATAATTAACTTCACAGTCTAAAACAGTGGTTAGACAGATAAAAGGCAAGACTCCTTCAACACTGAGAGTTTGACAAGAATGGGATGTTATAATTAAACTGCAAGGATTCAGGGACTTCTGGCAAAGTAGCCCTCTGAGGATTGGACCTCTGTTAATTCTAGTTAGTTACTAAAAACTGTTATTGCTGACAACTGAAATGTGTTCTTCCAGAATTTGTCCTGGACATTCATTTCTTCATTGTTGTTTAAAATACCATACAAGATATTATCCTGATTTAGAAAAGGTCCCTCAAGCTTCAAATGTGAAGATATTGCAAGTAGTATCTTAGATGTGCACAATTCTTCTTAGATGTCTAAACAAAATGAGGCCACTCTTTTCCAATGTGCTTAGCATCCTGAAAGTTAATCTGTGTTCAGGTTTACAAAAATACTAAAACAACAATTCATGTATTGTAGGTAACTCTGTTTATTCCAGAACGTTTCCTAAGAAGGAGTGTTGTTTAGGAAGGCCTGTTTTAAGTGCTTTGGCTTCCTAAACTGTCCAAGGAACCTCCTAGCCTTACCTGCCTTCATTCTTTCTCATTCTAATATCAAAACTTCTTCTTTGGTTTTTGCTTTTTGACAAAATCAAAAAAGAGCAAGAATACCATTTTCTGGACATACCTGTGGTGGTTTTTTTTTTTAAATGTAAACTTCCATTGAATTTAATCATTTCATGACTTACTTTTCAGGTTACGCCATGATGCTGCTGATAATTTAAGCCAAAAAGAGGAGGAAACCTGGAACTTCTGTACTCATGCAAGTGGATATAATCCTCACTGTATCTTTTTATTTTTTCTAGAAAAAATTGCATTTGATTCTACAGTACTCCTAGACTTTTTGATTTCATCAGAAACTTGCTTTCTGGAGTACTTGGTAAGGTACTTAAAGCTTCTTAGGAAAGACTGGCATCAGTTTGTAGATGTCTGTAACCATTTTGATACCAAACATGGCATATTTCAACCAATTTCTTCTGTCAAGCCCCCCCATCAAGAAAAACAAAGTTGCATGAGTGATGAGAGTGTGCAAAATGCTTGTTGTGAACCAGAACCGCAGACTCCTATATCTTTGGCTGCTTCTCACAATTACTTAGTGTTTACAGGAGAGCAAGGTGATAATGAAGTTGCAGAGTCTAACCAGTCGAACTCATTGATATGCAACGATAGTACATCTCTGCTGGGTTCTCTTCAAAGCCTTGTTAGTTATGACAGCTCTGAAGACTCTGAATTAGAATCAGATGGAAAAGAGTGCTTGGTAAACACAAAGCAGGTGCCTTTTAATAATGAGGGTGAGACAGGGATAAGGGCAACTGGTTGCAGCTACAGAGATCATAAACTGAATACACTCAAGTCTGAAGTGTTGCCTCTGAAACAAAAGGGATCTAATACCTCATCCTGTTCGACTTGTACGGCGTCTTCAGATAGCATCGTTCCCCGAAGAATAATGCTTTGCAAATCAACAAAATGTTTGGAAGAACTGCAAAAAGCTATTTCTAGGTTGCAGAGAAGAAATCTTTTCCCATATAATCCATCTGCGTTGTTGAAACTGCTGAGCCACGTTGAGAAGATCAGTGAGAATGTGAATCTACAATAATCCAAAGAAGTGTTCTAGT
This sequence comes from Strix aluco, assembly GCF_031877795.1. Lineage (NCBI taxonomy): Eukaryota > Metazoa > Chordata > Aves > Strigiformes > Strigidae > Strix > Strix aluco. The sequence goes on from NC_133942.1 coordinate 14,974,018, forward strand.
AATTTTTTTTAACTAATACACTAGGGAACATTTCCATGAGATTAGTGACTTCTCAAGCTCGTGCCTCTTGCACCTGTCAGTGTATTTAACCTGAAGCAGGATAAACATGCTTTTGGTTGACACCTTAAAAATCTGCAATTGCATTCAGTGATATGATCCATTACCTTAGGGTCCTAGGCTTATTCATGGTATGTATGTCAGTGTACAGTATATAAGAATTAATTGTTAGGTATTCAAAATTTGATAATAAATTACTAATGTGAAAGCATATCAACAATATATGATACTTAAAGTATTGTCAGTTATTCTTAATGTCATTCTATATATGAGGTCACTGCCAGATGTGTAGTGATTTATGGACTACAGTGCAGTGTTAATGCAACACTTGACTGCTTAGAGGTTGAGCTAAATAAAATATTTTAGTTGGGGACAGTTTTGGTGTTTATACTGTGTGTTCTGCATCAGTGCTTTGCTCTAAGTGGACATTCAGATGTGCTACCATAATCACAAGAATCCATGCCATGCTTTTCTTGGCTGAAGTGCTTAACTGCTGTCTAGGATGTACTTTTTTTTTTTTTTAGTTTTTACTGTTTGCCTGATTTAATCATCAGTGTCGTCATTTCACTGAAAATCTAATTTGGTTTTTCTTAGTATTTTATAGTATATTCCTTAAAATGAAAGGTAGATGTGGGACTAATACATATATTGCCTACTTATAGAACATTTTAGTGGAGTGTTATATCTAAAATCAATGCAGAAGTGAAATTCCAGCAGAATTCCTCACATCCATTATGTATTTTATACAAGTATAGGATATATACCTAATAAATTTGTCCTAATAATTTTGTTAAATCGGAAACAGAGAACTAGAAAATGTCTGCAGTGCAGCGAGATGGATATTGAATTTAAATTCTTACACTTACATCTTTTGTTAGATCTAATTTGAATAACCTGAAAAGTATGTGTCTAAGACACACGCCTGGGGAAAGGCAGGTTTAGTTCAGAACAGGATCCAAACCAGTGTGTGCACTTAGCAGGAAGCCACCTGATGTTGGTACACTCGATGTGCAGCTTGTAATGATCTTACAAGGGTTAGGCAATGGGGAAGTGCTGGTGACACAGACTACTGTAAAAAGCTCAGACCTCATCAGAACTGTAAGAAGCAATTTTCCTTTTAGGATCATCTCTTGAAGGTAAGTGCCCTATTCTGATTGAGATCAAGTGAGTTCTGTCTTCCTTTTAAATAGCTATTTAGTGTTAAATTAAAATAGATGTTAAGATGAACAGTCTCTGGAGCAGGTGACTCTGACCCCCAAATCTCTGTGGCCATCTCCTAGATTAGTCCTAAATTCTGAACTCGTGAATCAATGCTGTTGGGAGGGGAGGAAAACTAAGTGAAGCTTATGGGATAATTTAGCTGGAGATTGTGGTGCTCTCCAGGGACACTTGCCTGGTGTGAATTCTCAGACAGGAAGGTTTGAACCTCAGTCTTACTCTTTCAGGATGACAGCTGTAATCACTTGGCAGTTATATAGGCAAGAGTGACCCCCTTCACTAGCATGTAGGAGATCTGAATATTCTGGGTGTGTGTTTGTGCTTTGGTTTCTTGCTGAGATAACTTTTGTACATAGGTGAGACTGCAATGAATGGAAACTTGTCCATTCATTCTTAGAGTTACTTTAGTTTAAGAACTACTCTCAGAGTTTTCCAGGGCAGAATACCTGGTTTCTCTTTACTGTTTGAACTTGGATATGCTCTAGATGCTGAGTTGCCCATTTCTGTCAGGACTAAAATGCCTCTGGGCATGTTCAAAGATGCAACTCTAGACAACTTGGGAACTTTTCAGTGCAAACAAGGGAAGTGCCTTTGGCAAGGCAGTTGAGCAAGAGTTTCTCAAGATCACAATTTTAAACATAGGTAGGTACTTACATTTCAGTGGAATCCTTTCCAGTGTCCTCACTTCTAATCTGGCCTTTGCTGACTAGTTCATTTTAACTGAGTAACTTCATTGTTTTCACTGAACATAGTATTGTTCAGCATTTCTTGGTCTATACTTTGCCAGTTGGAAGTATCTGAATTACAACAGTATTTCTCAGACACTGATAAGATAAGCAGGGTGGGAAAGGTAGAATGGGGAGGTAATTTTGATTTTAAGTGCTAGTCTTCTTGTTTGTCAGTGATTACTACAACTGCAAACATTATTTTGAAGTAAAAGTTTAGACATCTCAGAACAGTGTGCAGAATTTAGAAAGAAGTGTAGGAGCCATAACTTCTGATTTTTTTATTTTTTATTTTTGTTGAATACAGCAAATCCAATTGCAGTCCAACTGTATTTAATTCTTACAGGCATGAAGTTGATTGTGTGCCCAGTTGGTTATTAGTGGTGATCATTCCCACATGTTTCACTTCTCAGAAAGCCATTGTTTTAATTCTCAGAATGTTTTAGTGGTAAAAATGGGTAAATGTGGTTTGTATCTGGCAACTAGATACCTTAACATGTTGATATTTTACCATTTATGAACTGTAGTATCTGAGATGGAGTAAAATTGATGTGGGGCAACTTTTATTTTTTATTGAACACAAAATGAGTGTAAGCAGTGAATGTAGGTAGTAGTTCTATGGCTATATGCAAAAAGTCTAGCACAAAGAAAACACCTTACAAAAGAATTTGTATTTTAATCTGTTGGTGGGGTGGCTGGGGTTTGGTTGTTGGTTTTTTATTGGTGTGAGTTTTTACTATCGCAAATTTTTAGGCAGAGCTGTTACTTCATTTACTAGAGCAAATTAACTCAGCTGCAGAACCTATTACCAATGTTAAATTAGCATTTAGGAACTAGGTCAGTTATTACTGAGGTTGATGTGCCTTACCTTTGGATATTGATACCTTAACAACTTTTCTTGTATTATTTCAAAGCAAGACACTGACCAAATCAGGTGATCTGTCTGGAGGCAGTTTTCTATCTGAGGACTTATCCTGAAATGTCCACAGTCTCCATTTATGTCTGTGCAGTTGTTTTGAGGAGTTTATCTTGAACATCAGTTGAATAAATTATGCTTTAATGAGGTAAGCAGTTAGCACTAGAAGTTGCTTACAGGATGTGCTTTTTAAAAAGAATATTTTTGAACTTGAATATTTGTAGAGCTTGATTGCAATTACAGCTGAATCCAGGTGGTTCCATGCTTGTGGTTCTTCAAACTAGATTTCATCCAATATTTTTATGACTTCTTTCCATTCTAGTTTTAAGACTTATAATACAAGTTTTAATCCTGTAATACAAGAATAAAAACCAACCTTGAGAATTTCTATGCTTACAATACTCTTGTAAAGCTTGGAATAAGGACTCTTGGTGGTTCCCTGGTTTGTCACTGCAGGATAAGCATTGTTTGTACTTCCAAAGTCAGTCTGGGATGGTGTCTGAAGTCAGTATCAAGTATTTATCACAGCCTTTTAGTGTTAGTAGGAGTGAAAATACGGTGGGCATTACAATTTTATTTCTGTGTATTTTCCCTTAAGAGTTGTCCAAATGAATTTGCAAATTCTTGTTGTATTTCATGCAACTCTTAGGCTACCTGGTTTACTCTGCAATCTTGTTAAAGCCAATTGTATGTGTCAGCATGGATGATAGGCAGTCTTTTATCACCAGCTCAGCAGCAGGCATGGACCTGTACTTGGTTGAGAAGCATCTCTGGGACTTAAGCTTTTCCAAGTCATTGTCTTTTTAAAATGTTGTGTGAATGAGTTTATTGCTGATAATTGTCACAGACACTCTTTAATAGACAAGCTGGCTTGCTGCTTTTTCTGTACAGCAAGGAAGGAAGGAATGCAACAATATATTTTGTGGTAAAAAGCTTGCATGGAGAATTACAGTATCTTTAGTTATTTCTGGTTCCTACTTACCTGTGCTGCAAAACATGAGTTTTGTCAGTCAGCAGTGCCCTTTCAGGGGGAAGATTTGGAAAAACTGTGAAACGTTCAAAAAAGTAGCACACACAACCTCAAAAGTAGTAGCACTGCTGAATGTTGGCTTCCTTAAAAGGTTGTAGGGAAAGTTTGTATGTATGTGTCCTGAACTGATGTCAGGAGTTCTCTCTGCTAATTGCAGTTGTCCAGGAACCTGCCCCATCTCATCCTGGTGCTAGAGAGTTGAAACCTGAAAGATTTTCTGTGGAGCTTCAAAGAGCCTCCAAATGTCCATAGCTACTTTGAAGAAAGCAATAGCTACATAGAAAACAATGGATAAGATTCTGAAGCCTATTTATCAAAACAGCATGTACTGGTTAAGTAAAAAAGATTTGTCATCAAATGACAAAATCCTGTGTGCTTATTTCTACATTCACAATGTTCACCCTTTGCTTGCTAGCTTTATCTTCAAATGTAATCTTTCAGAATTTGTTGACTCTTAAAGTAACTTTGTTACTACAGACCTTTTATAGCTATTTCATGTAGGGATTTAACTGAAACAGAAATGAATGCTTTCTGGAAATTTATCTCCAGTACTTGGGTTCCTTGATAGTGTTTATATTCTTCAAGAAAATCATGTATGAAATGGTGTTCTCTTTCCGCTGACACTGCTACAGCTGCTGTGAGAATTAGGCAAAGATCCATTGTGCAGCAAATGTAAAACTTTTATTTTTTAAAAGTATTTATCTCCTCAAGGGTGAATCTAGTACTTAGTCATCTTCGACAGAATATTGGTCCCTCTAAAGGAGTGTTTCTTCACCTAAGCTAAAAATACTGACCAGTATGATGCCGGTGTTTTCTGTAATTTTCCATTATGAGCTGATGCAGAGGGGGGATTTGCTGGCTGTGAAGCATAAAAGGGATTGCCTTACAGTTTCACCAGGCAAATGTTCTTATTTTGAACTTGTGTTCTCTGGATGGGTAAAGATTGGTGCTCTAAGTCTTCTAGTAATGTAATCAAACAGCATTTGCAGCATTGTCTAATGTGCAAGTGTTACAAATTGCTGAGGTTTATTTTCATACAGCTGCTAAACCAGTGCTTCCAGCTCTGAAGATCAACGAGGCATATTTTTTTTAATCCTATATTATTTGGACTCTTGGAAATGAATTAAAAAACTCTCTGAATTAATTGGTTGGACTAATTGTTAAATCTCTAGTGTTACAGCCAGAAGATTTTGTGTTTTGGTTTTCTGCATCTTAAGATAGTAATAGCACACAGGAGTATTATTTGAGTGAATTTGCAGTGCTGTATTTGGAGTGGAAAGGGTGAACTGTAGAATCCTTAGATACATTCGTTCTTGCTAAGATTTTAAGAGTAACATGCAAGTTTTAACAGACTGTTTAATATAAATGTGAGCAACTGAAGTTACTTTTCTTGCTTAAATTTACCTTTTCAAAGGTATCAGAACATACTTGGTGAAAATACCTTATATAGATCTACAGTTACGTTTGAATTGCTCTAGTGTTTCTGGTTACTAGAAAGGTGAATTTGGCAAGGGTGGACAAGTTGATGCTAAATCAAGGGGAAAGAAAAAAAATCTTCTCACCAAGGATAACTTAAAGACAAAACAGACCAGGCATAAAGAATGCTGACCAAACTGTAACCAGATTAATTCTTCACTAAATCACATGTACCTCTCCGTGCCTCTAGATATGAGAGCGTTCTTAATTGCTGTCCTGGAGGCTTATTGATACACTGTATGTTCAGTATTTAAATGAAATACAGCCAGGAGTTTGTAACACCTTGAAAGTAGTAGCATAACTGTGGTATTTATATCCCTCAATTGTTAAGTGTGTGAGAGAAATTGGTTAGAAAGTAGTCCCTAGGTAGTGTCAATGGCTGTCCCTGGAGGCTTTTTCCTAAGGCGTATTTGAAGCCTATTAATAATCCTGTTCTCTGCATTTCAGTGAAGTGATGGTGGCTTGGGTCAGCAGTAGAGTGTTAGTGTTCTTCACTTCTCTCCACTGTCTTTATCCTTTCAGTATTGCTACTGACATCCCCTTTTTATCCAATTGTCATCTTCCTTCTTGTTATTAAGACCCAGATTCTCAAAGTATTGAGCTTTCCAATTCTTATTAAAATTAACAGGAACCAAGTTCTGAAACTATAATTTTAAAAGATTTAAGCATTTTGAAGATTTCAGCCTATGTGTTCAAACTGCATGTATTCCTGATTTAGTTCCACAATGGCATTCATGTACAATAACTATTTATTACCTTAATATTTGCTTTGTTCAAAATCAGGTATTTAGTCTTCAATTATGATAGATATAATTATTAATTAATTGGAAATTAACCTCTCATTCCTTAAAAGACTGTATGGATTATGAATCAGGTCATCCTTCCTAGTAAGAAAGGTCTTGAGGAGAAAGCTTTTAGAGAGATTGTAAATGGACTTCTTCATCCCTTTTATGTAGGGGAAGGTTGATATATTAGGAGAAGATACAAATTCATGTGAAGAAGAGGAGCTTAGCTTTTAAACTACAGATTGTAAGATTATGAATTGTTATATTGATGTTCTTGAACATGTGGCTTGGAATGATTCATTTTCAGATAATCTGTTGATTCTTGAGGAGCAAAAAGTATAGGAATATCAAATTCTTTTACCTTAATCTTGAAGGAATGCCAGATGGCAAGCAAATGGGTTTCACTGGTGGTGAAAAGAGAATTCAGGGTCCAAATTATTATCATTAGATCAAATTGATCTCTACTTTTTCTCTGTGTATACATATGACTGAGATTTGATTAACTGTCTGCCATTGGGATAATCAATTAGCAAAAATGACTAGGTACTAATAGGCAGTATATTTAGAATATTTATCTGTTGGCTCCCTAGATGAATTGTTGTTGGTGGTGGTGGTTTTGTTTGTTGTTTTATTTCTTCTTCCCCCTGCAGGTGCAGTCATACACAACAGCTATGATTCTAGAAGTTTAAGATTTAATACAGTCTCAAAGATTTGCTGAGAGGTTTTCTCTACTGAGAAACTTAACTAATACTATAATCTTTCTTATGTAACTGCTTAGAAGTTCAGGTCAAAGCTCACATCCCGTGTGTGGATTCACTGTAATTTAATATATGCATTTAACTGGTTGGAAACGGAAAGAAGTAAATTTTGTGGGTTTTTCCTTGTTTTGTTCTAATATTTTTTTTCAGAAAAAACTTGTAAATAATTTCTAGTGATATGTGAAATAATTATTTGGGTCAAATACATGCCTCCATTATTTAGTTATATTTAATTGTTGTATGATTGAGTAGGTGTCATGCTGCAATTAAGGAGTAGTAACGCTTAGATATTTTCTTTCTCAGCGAGATGTACAGACTAAGGTGGTTTCTTGCTTGGTTTTCTTTTTTGCAGCATTCAGATTTAAGATACCTGAAGGATAAGTACTATGAAAGTTCAGCAATAATTGAAAGGTCAGTGGGCAGCTTTGATCCAGAGGGTATGGTTAGCTTGTTATTTACCATGTAGTATCTTGAATCTTGTAATAGAGTCCTGTGTAGGTGGTGAATCCTACCTAACAATTGCTCCTCAAAAAGTATGTAAAAACATTTTTTTCCCATTTTATTATTTGTAGCAGCCTCACATTTGCTCCAGTCAAAGAAAGGTGTTTTTTGCAATTTAGTGTAACAGTGGAGAAATCATGGATTGAGGCATAAGAAAGAGGTGTTTCTGCCAATTACCTGTTATATTACTGACACAGTATTAACCAAGTGATGCGTGAATCAGCTTGCTCTAGGCTTTCCTAATTGGCAAAGTGTTCCTCAATGTTCTGCTTGGTTCATGCGAGTGGTTCAGATGTGGGAAAGTATGGAGGTAGTTTAAAGGAACAGCAAAACCATAATACTACCTTCTGAAATAATCCTTCATGTTTAATATTTCTCTGGTGCATCAGCTCTTTGAATACCACTCCCAGTTTTATGGAAGGACTGAAGACTTGCAATAGCTGCAAAATAGAATACCTCAAGAAGAAGACAAAAAAGCTATATGAACAAAATCAAACTTTTATCTGGACGGAAATAAATGAACAGGATCCAGGTATTGCCTGGGTCACATCTTCTTTTATTGCAGTCTTATGGATTATGTTGAAAGTTTCAATATACTCAAAAGGAGTTGTGGAAATTAAGGTGGCAGAGGGGAGGAACCTCTCCAGTGTTATTTACACAGACACTATCTGTGGTTTAGGAAGCCTGTGGGCCCCAAACTACTGAAGTCTGGGGGTACTGTCAGTTACTATTTTGTGTTTATTCTGTTCTTGTGCTCTTGTGTAGCCATCTGCCATTAGCTTCCCTTGGAGACGGTGTGCTGGGGGAGGTGAAACTTTGGTTCAGCTTGGACATGTCTGTTCCTATTTCATGGGTTGCTATTTGCTGGCTGCAAGCAGGAAGAAAGGGCTAATAAGAGGTTCCTCTCTGCTCCTGGCTTGTCACTGAGGTTCTCTACTTCCTTAAGGTGTCCTGCCTGCCAGATTACGAAGTAATGCCAACACTTGTGAATGCTGTTACTTATTTGAGACTGGGGAGAGCTGGGGAGGAATGACTTTCAGCCTTATTCCTTAGTCATGGAATTAAAAAAAAAAAAAAAAATAGAAATCACACGGGGTTAGGTAAAATTTACATGTTTGGTATCTCTAACCAAATGTAAACTCAGTGTATGCTTCCCTCTGCTTTAGGAATTTCAAAAATTCCACCTTATATCTTAGGAACTGGAACACTTTCTGTAAAACATTTAGTTGATTGAGACTGGAAGTATTCCTGAGGCTGGTTAATAGGAGCAAAAACTTTTCTCTAACTCTATTTAAAAACCCATACTTTATCTAATCACACTAACATGGTTAGATGGGTTAAGTGATGCATTTGGGATTTCCTTTTCTGCCTAGTCAGCAGGCGCAGCATCCTCCCGTGCATGTATAGAGCAATATAAGTTGAGACAAATTCTCATCATGCAACAAAATACCACGTGACTTCAAACATTTCTTCACCTGCTATGTTGAAACGAGCACAAGGGAAGGCACTTGGCGTTACTACTCCCGAGTTTCACCGAGTGGATACAAATGACGTCAGGATTGCCTTCAGTCAGAAATCTTGAAGTGCAGCTTTGCTGGGTGGGTCTCTGAAGAATTTGGAAGAGTTTGTAGATAGGGCGTGTTTACCTTTGTCAAAGTAGTGAGCGTAATGCCTCTTCCCTCCTAATGTGCTTATGTTCTCTGGCTGCAACATCATAAAGGTAGGAATTTCTTTTCTTTTTTTTCCCCTATTTTGTTTTTTTTTTTCCTCCTTACATCAGATCATGGTCTGAATCGTTATCATGTGCTGCTCTCTAACATTGTCTTTTTTATAAGGGAAAATTACAGTAACTCTTACGATAGTCTTCAGAGAATGAGTGGAATAGGTGTTAATGACATTTCATATGTTGTCACCAAGTATTCCAACCTACGAGAACTGCTTTTTATTTTAGAGAAAGGTAGTACAGGTTACAGTAGCAGGTTTGCTTTTCGACTACTTCTGTCATTATTCTGTTAAGTGCTTGTAAGAGCACTTCTTTCTGAACTAGAAGGGAGGAAAAGTTACTAATAGGAAAAATAATGTTAGCTAATGATGTAAATGTAATTGCATAAAAAAAGCTTGAATTTAGGTCGCTTGAAAAACCTAGTTCTAATGTTGTTCTGTAAAATACTAAGAAAAAAAATGTTCTGTGAGAAATTCAGTTTAACAGAGTTTTTTTATAGGACTTACCTGTTGGTGATTTGAAGAAGCTAGTGCTATCAATAACACATTGAAACAAGCTGCCAGAAAGGGTTCGCTCCTAATAATGCTGTAACATTCAGATGGAGGAACCCTGTTCATTTTTTTCCTCTTACTTTTTGTAACATATACCTATTTTTAACTAGCTTCCTAGCTTGAGCCCAATCTTCAGCTGGGGTGCCGCTGTTGATGAAGAGGCTATGCTGGTACACATTTATCTGAAGATCTCTCTCTCACATTTGTTAGGACATGAAAAGGATGCCAAACAGTGGCTGAAATAATGAAATACCAGTTAAGTTCGGGCTCCTCCTCTAGTTGGCTTTGTGGGCGGAGAATCTCTGGGCAGGTTAAACTGCACAAGGAGGGGATAACCAACAGGAGGAGAACTGAGAACAGTGGAGCACAACTGACTTGGTTTAATTGCTGGTTCAGGGTGGTGTAGAGATCATCGAAGTCAAGGTACAAGCTTGAGCCACCACGTGTACGTGATAGCTGAAGACCCCATTTCAGGAAGCTGCAAATAGGACAGTTTTCCAGAGCACAAATGCATCAGCCCTGTCCCTTTCCCTGCCTCCCAAGGGCTAATTTAAAACCTTGAGTCACCCACTGTGCAGGTGGAGAAGCCAACCACCTTTGCCTGGGCACCCTCAGGTCCTCTCTCTAGTTCCTTACTGTTCTGCTTTCTTCACACGTTTTGTGGTGCTGTTGTACTTCTAATAATGTGCTGCTTCTGGCACCGGGTACCCATATGCTGCTCTATTCTTCTCTGCCCTTAACCCTTATCTTCAATAAGTGACCAAGGAAGCTCACAATTCTGGTAAAATCTCCATTATATAACTTAAAACACTAAGTTAGACTTCAGGTTTTTATTTCAAATAAAATTTTGGTAAGCTACTAAAAATTTTTCATTTTTTGCACCTTTCCCCAATAATAGTAATTTGAAGAAAAGTGTCATACTTAAAAAGATTTTTCCTTACATTCTGACGAGTGTTACTAACAGTTCTTAAAGCAACTGGTGCTGTCCTTCTAGGTCTGTTCAAACGTTTTAAGACTTAAGCATCTATTAAGAACCTGTAGTTTGGATATGGCTTTTTTTTTTTTTTCACCAAGAACTATTTTTCTACCTCAAGATTATTGCAGATATTTAAGTTATTTCGTAGCTCTTTATCCAATACTATCAATGTTATGGATTTTCAAAGCTTAAAAGTAGATATAGTTTGCACTGTAACTGTACAGTGTGGTAACTGTATTTCACTTTCCTCAGCTGCTTGCTAAAAAACATTTTAGCTGCTCAGAAATGATTTACCTTTAAGTAGAGAGAGCATGGTAACCTTCACACAGAAATTGAATTATTTCAAATGGGTCTGGTTCTCACACTGCCCCCCCCCCCCCCCCCCCCCCCCCCGAGAACAGGGAAAAATATAAAACTCACTTGCCACCTTAATTGAGATTTATTCAAAGTGCTATTTTGGCCTGCTACGATATAGTAACCAAGTTACAAGGTAATGTGATAGAATAGTAAAAGAAGTAAAATACTCTAATTGCCCTATAACTAGGCACTTAAACTGTTTACAGTTGAGATTTGTACAAGCTAGGGAGTAAATTTGAAGTTAAAGGTCTCACAGCAATCTTAATTCAGCTGTTTTATGTGTATGGAGTATTTCAGTGTTTTATCATGAGAACCTCTAAATCCAACAGCTCTTTTATTCTGTGCTGCCACTGGATGTATGTGTAGGCTTGGTGTCATTCACACTGTGGCTCAGGTTGTGCGGAATTTAACTGGAATCATGTTTTCACATTTGGACAACAAGATGAGAAAAGACAAGATGCAAAGAGATGGTAGCATCAATCCAATATCCTTCGTTCAGTTCTTTCCTCCGCAAACCATAGTTCAAACCTTTTATCCCAATTAGGCACGAAACACTGCTCGGTCAAACACAAAAAGCAGTGCCAAGAAGTAGGAACAAGTAGTGTCTCCAGCTGGCAGATGCCTACAACTAACAACTGATGCCTGAATGAATGGGTTTGTGTGGAAGAAAACAGTGGAGGTCAGGGTTGCTCTTACTGCCTTAGGGACTAGGAAGTTTTTAGCATAAAAAATTATCAGTGGAGAAGCTAATCTGGTGTCACATCCTGGGATTTCTCAAACTTGCAAGTTGCAAGTGTGTCCAGAAGATGTATAAAGCAGCTGTTGACCATTTGAAAGGCTGTATGGCACAATATCAACTGTCAACACTTGGACAAATGCTAAACGAGTTATGGTTTGTACATGTGGGCTTTCTTGGATTTTATTAAAACTCACTTTTCTGTAGTTTTGGGATTTATTTATTTTTTTAAAGGTAGTGCTTCTGCTATGCTCAGCAGGAAAAAGGTTGCATAACTGTTAGCAACAAAATGTAGATCCCATATATTTTCCCCATTTCATGGTGGTGATAGCAGTTGGGATATTCTGTAAACAATGCGCTATCTATTTTTAGCAGAACACAAATCTGCTGCTGAAACTTGTGTTAACTGTTGCATATATTGCTTAGTCTTAAGCAAAACCAAAACCTGTGATATGGTGGATCTGATCTTTATTTACTCTTCTAAACCACTTTGGTTTAATGTTGATGATTAACAGCCTGGAACAGCTTTGCTATCCCTTTTGATATCTGGGAGACTTGATTTTTTTTTTTTTCCAACAGTCACTGTACCAGCTTTACCAGTTCTACCAAATGATGAGAGAAATAGGAGAATTATATTGTTCTTGCTTTTTGCTGATTTTATTCTTTCCCTGTTACATCTCTGGAGTCACAGGAGTAGGCAGTCTGCTTAGAGAAATTAAGGCTTCTTTCACTTGCAGGTTTGTGTTAGTGATCCATTGGGTTTTGTAATTCAGTAAATAAGGATAGGAAATCCTCCTAACACATCCTTCACACCTGGATATTCCTTCTCTTAATTCTGGCTTTGGAAATGCAGTTTTGCAAGCAAGAGCTTTTGGGCGGAGAACACAAAGCTTTGGTTCTATTTCTTTTTATTCATTCCCCAGACTGCAGCAGCCAGAAATTCCACTTCAAAGCAGCTCCTGAATTAGTTTTTCAAAATGTAGCCACGTAGCTTTTGTCAAACCAAAATTTGCCCCTTTTTTGCTAATGGCATTAAAAATACGAGATTATTTTTTTTTTAAATTGAATATATCAAGGATCCAAGGAACAGAGCTTTGAAAGAAATTTCACATTGGTACTTCCCAACTGTGTAGGCTTTCCTTTAATTATAAAGGATGCAGTTCCAGAAGTAACAATTCCTGATTTTCCTGTTCTGCACTAGACCATTTAAAACTAGATTAGGCTACAGAGGAGATCCTTCCTTAGCAAGCAGGTGATCAGATTTCTTTATTTGGAGTATTTAATTTCCAAGATGCAAGAGAAATTTCCAGTTTTCTAAAATATCTTTATTTTATTGCTAGACGGACTTTTAGATCCTTCTAGAGCAAGGGCACCGATTTGTCAATGACAATAATATTGGCAGTGCTGGTGTATGGATAGGAATCTGGAAAGGAGCAGGGTTTTCTTCACCCTAGGTTGGGCAGAGTATGGGTCAATCAGCTGTTGTCATTTCTCACTCAACACATCTTGCTTGCTTGGTGCTGTTATGAGCTGTAAGGAAAAAACAGTCTCTGAGCTCAGCACTCTTAGCAGTAGGAGTTTCAGGCTGGGTAGGCTTTGAAGTTTCTTGTTAGAGCTGGTCCCAAATCAGGAGAAGCTGGGCCTTTGCATCCACTGCCCCATTCTTTGGAAGTAATGTGTGCGAGGGATGAATAACAACTTGTGACAGTTTATGCAAACTAAAAAGATCAGCTGCCTTTGAAATCCAGTATCTACAGCATGATCCCAGCACTGGAACTGGTTGCCACCACTTGTGGTTACACTGGAACACATGCCTTTGTGTGGCAACGAGCTCCTGACAAAAGGAAGTATCCTCTAGTTTTATGCTGATGTACTGTGGAAATGAAGCTGTGTCCCAAGGAGCGCAGTCATTGCACTTCTTGGACGTGAAAATTTCTCAGCAGCACAAAATGAGCCTGTTGCAAAACACCCTCCATACACCCAAGTAATAAGAAACTGGTTCTCCCATTTCCCACCCAGATTTCGGGCACTATATGTTGAAATGCCCGTCTACCTCACCATCACTGCTCATAGCCCCTGGGTAGCAGAAGGGACAGCTGAAAGACTTCTGCCTCTTTATCAGTCCCTTCCCCAAGAGGACCTGTGGTGGACACCTTCCCTTTCCCACTCACAATATGGGCACTTGAAGATGTGTTCCCAGTGTAAGATTTTATGGCCTTCCTAACCGATAGGATTTAACAAACTGCCAAAAATCTTTGGGTTAAAACTGAAGCTAAACAGTATAGACAGCATAATTTAAAATATATACAAGTGTTTGAGGTTGGTCTATGTGTAATATGCCAGAACAGTAGCCCTTGTGGGGGCAAAACCTTTTATCCAGAAAAAGTAACATGCAAACAGTAACAGGAAAATTGTCTTTCCTATGGCACTGGCAATGTGCCTTTAACCTGATGTGGTTGGAAAGCAGAATTTGCCCTCTGCCTGGTGAATTGACACAGATGTGGGATTAAGGATTCTGAGAAGTCATACTGCCTTAATATCCCCAGCAGGTGGTAATCGTAAGGAGGAGATTGGCAAATGGCAGCTATGGTTTTTCTAATGGACAAAGCATGCCAGAGACAAATGACATCTGTTCTGTCTCCTTTTCTTCATCTTCTGACCTCTTCTTTCATGATTTACACAGCTGTTGTGTAGGGTCAAAAGCTTCAAAGTAAATAATTTAGAATGAAGTGGTCAAGTCATAATGCGGAGAAAGCTAATAATGAGGATTAGCATTTGAAACGGTGGTTGCTGTAGATGTGGTGAGTAAACCATAGAGCTGGATTATTTGTGTTGGTGATGCTGTGGGAACATTGGAAGGACCTTTTTGGTGGAGGGGATGGGATAATAGATGGGTTCATCTTTAGAAGTGTAATTGAGTTCCAATACTGATTTGAATCAAGGTTTCTAGGAAGTAGCAAGTATGTATTTGTGGAGAAGGAGACGGTAAAGCTAGTGCTGAGCTATTCCCAGTTAGTTTTCTTTGGGTGGTGCTTCCTCAGATGGAGACTTCTGTCAGGTATTTGCTGCTTTTTCACACAGAAAAATATAAAAAAAATACATGTGGGTTTCATGGGATATTTCTCAGCAAGCTGAAAGGGACACAGCTTATTTGTAGTACAGCAGAAGAGAACCTTGCTTGTGCTTGTATACGAGGTATGTGACAAAATAGTATTTATGGAGTTCCTACATGTTTCAGGTTCTCCATGGTTTAAGGAGGGATAAAACTACTTAATCACACAGCCACAGCTGTCAGCCATTTAGGAGAACAGAAAGAGAAACTAAAATGTTCAGGTCACTGCTGCCCAGGTGTCTTTGGAAGGACCTCCTCACCTTCCAGGTGCTCCAGGAACCTCACGATGAGAACTGACGCTGCAGGGAGACAGGAAAACAGCCCAACTACTTAAACAGCTGCTATTATGAAGATGGAAATCTCCAGTATTGCCCAGGAAATGGCCTGATTTGCTGCAGTGAAAACATAGGTTGGATGTAGGGTGAACATGCAATTTAAGTGTAATGAAACATAAGAATAGGCTGCAGACAGATGTGGAATCTCATCAACAGTTTTCTAAGAATTACCTGGACAATGTTCATCAGGGATGGTCTAAGCCCCTGTGTGCCAGGCAAGACCTGGTACAAATACAGGGGATTACAGAAGAAAGTTTCAGAGGAGAGAAGCCACCTTTCAGAGTCTGGTGTTTGTGAGGAGGGATTTCTACTGAAATCTGTGGACGCTAGATCAGACCCCAAATCCCAGAATTCCCTTAAATTTTAAGATGAAACACATGCTTATGAGCTTAGTTTGATAGAGATGTATTTACTAGTTTAAAACCTGAAAAAGGAGTCATACAGTAAAGCATCCATGTGTGGAAGGAAAACATGAGTTAGATCCCAAGAATCCAGTATGAAAATACGCACTGCTGGGTCTTTTTAGGATTTAGGTGTTTTTGGGTGCATATTCAGTCACAGCCCATCTCACCATAATCCAACTGTTGGTGCTCTTTCTGCTGTGTTATAATAGACTGGCCTATTTTTATTACAGTTTGTGATAGTTTGCAATGCACAGTCTAGTTTGAAAATATAGGTATATTAGGAAGCAGAACTGTGTAATGAGTCTCTCCCCTGGTCTTCTAGGGCAGTTTGTCTACAAGCCTTTCTGTCTGACCTAAAATGTCATGTTTCAAAGCCCTGCTTCATTATCATGGCGCCTGCTAGCTGTAGTTAAGGGTCTGTTAGCAGCCCCATTATAAATCTCTACTTCCAGGAGTTTATAATTCAGCAGTAAAAAATTGCTCTAGGCTGAAACTTGGCACGTGAAATCTCAGTGCAGGAACAATTATGATTTCTCCCTCCTTTATTTTTGCATTTGCTTATACACACACAATTCATTCAGTAGGTTTTTACTGTCCCCTTTTGGCATTTAAAAAGATTAAATGGCTGGGTTATTAATATTTCAATACTGACTACTGTGCTTGGCCAGTAAATTGATTCACAGTGTCTGTTAGCTCTGTTTGATGGCTACAAGTCACTGTTTCACAAACCTGCTGCAAGGCTTCAGCTTAGCGGAAACAGCCCGGTGTGGATCACAGTGATTGTTCATTTGGCTGTTAATTAAAGTGGGCTTCAGAGCCAGCCGTGTCGGAATCTGCCGTGAAAGCTGGTGTGAGTGCACTGAGCGTGGTGTCCTGATCCAGCATGGGTGAAAGATAATGTGTGGCTGCAGGCAAAATTAAAGTTGTGTGGCCCCTGCTCAAATATGGAGGACTATGGAAGGGCCTGAGTTACTGTCAGCATGATTTGATCTTGTCACTTGATCCTACACGAATGTATCGCTGTGAGATCTTCCGGTGGGATGTCTAATGCTGTGAGGAGACTTGGTTGAAATTCTCCCAGCTTAACTGTTTCCTCATCAAGACCAGTCCAGTGAAATCAGTTATTTCCTCACATTTTTTCTGGTTTGCAGGAAATTTTAGTATGGAAAAAGTTATTTAAATTTATTACTTCTAGAAATTATAGAAAAATTACTTATTTCAGCCTTATGGAAAATATTATAGTAACTTCTATTTTTATTCAATTTTAGAGTATTTTTATAGGATATATAACATTTGTACTGTAAAGTCCTTACAACTAAATGAGGGATAACAGAAATTTTTAAATATATAATGTAGAATGCAAAGGTTAAAAATGAGACTTTTACAAGAATGAAATGTTTTATTTAAGTGAATTTTTTTTCTACAATAACTGATTTTAGACATTTTGTTCTATCTAGGATTTGGTTGCAGTTAAATCATAGTATTTCCTGTAAATCCCCAGAAAAGTTTGCTGTGCACCATAATTTTTATACTTGGTCCGGTGCACAGGTGGTTGCAAAATCAGAATCAAGGTGTATATTGCCATTAGCATATTAAGCAGTGGTAATTCAACAGCAAAATATCTTCATTATTATGGAACTGAGTCACCCCCTGGACTTTCTCATTTCTTTTCCACTCTTCCAGCCACTTATATTTCATTTACAAGGGCAGCCTAGGGAAGATCAGTTCTCTTCAGTATCTTTTGTGGATTGGTATTATAGATTATAAATTATTATTGTAAAACATTTGACCAGGTCTAGTGTGAGTGACTGAAATGAGACAGCAGGTTATCTCCCCTCCTACGGATTTCTAAGATCCTGCATTGGTTTATACCAGCTCAAAATTTAGCTCTGTTTTATCTTCTGCTTGATTATAATCCCACCTCCATGCTCTAAACCAAGGGGTTTTCAACTTCCTGTAACTGACTTTTTTTTTTTTCTTCTTGAGAAAACTGACTTTACTGGCTGGGTCTGTTGTTGATTTAGTCTGGGGACCCTGAGTATCTCTACAGTGCCTGCAGGTGGGACGTGAGCCTCATCTGCTTGTACCTTACCTTTACGAAATGTCCTGCCAGCTGGGAATCATTGTTCTACACAACAAGGACCAATGTGTTTATTTAATACATCGGGAATAATTTGTAATTATCTATTTGCTTAGCATGGCGCACATATTAAAGACGCTCAACAGCTGGTTCTGGTGGGAGAATATCTGGATGCCTGTCAATGTCACATGGGCACATTTCGTAGACCGTGATGGACTTGTCTTTCCCAAACCACATCAGTTATATGCTACAATACCGTATGCTTTTGTACTGCTGATTATCCGATTCTTCAGTGAAAGGTAAGAAACATTAACACAATTTTATGCTAATGTTAATCTGCATTAATGCCAAACATTTTTTAAAAATAAAATATCTTTAGATCAATGTTCTTATGTTTTTATAAAGGAGGATTAGTTGGTGGTTTGCTGGAAGGATCTAGTAGAGATAATATGGCTGGTGAAAAATTGGGAAATATTTTCACTGTTAGGAACACATGGCTGTGGTCCAATCTAGAAAGAAAATATTTCTATTTTGCTTTTCTAGAACAGTGTTTAGATAGTTCTAATGATCTCCTTTTGCTAGAGATATAATTAATACAAAACCATTTGGGTTTCCTTCTGCTTTTTCTCCTTTGGTGGAAGGGTAGAGGTATTTGTCCTCCAAATCAAACCTCTCCTTTCACTTGGTCCTCCACCAGAACATTTGTGTGAGGCTGATAGATCCCAGGTGTCTAGCTGTAGCAAAAGTAGGCAGACTGGGGATATCTCAAAGTTTCATGTGATTACTTTATGCAGATCCAGTAATGCTGATTCCTATTTTTCTCACTTTGGCACTGAAAGATGGATTGCTTCTGCCATTGGAATCTTATGGGACAGGCAGAGATTGGCTCCACAGAGGACAGCTACAAATCTATTAAGATTTGTAGTGCTTTGACTTGTTTATTTGTGCCTTTTTGCTTGACTTTTTTTTTTTCTCGCTAAAGAATGTGACTAGTAGGTTTTTATAATTATTTCAGGATAGAATGAGGAAATTTGGAATGTCGTAAATTGGACAGAATTAAAACAGAACCAGATAAGATCATTCATGTTAGAGATCAGAAGTAATTTGGATCATATGTTTCTAACCATTCATAGTGTCTCTTGAGTAAATGCTTGCCCAACTGTGTCTCACTGTGCTGCTATTGGAAATTGCTCGTGTGAATAATTAGCCCATACATCTGGCTTGCAGTGGATCTGCCCATGAATGAGGAAAACTGACCTCTGCTGTGGGTAACAAGGAGTCAATTGCTGGTATCAGCAGGAGTGAGGGGGCTTTTTCAGAGAAGCCCGCACAAGTAGAAGAAAGAAGCATTTGGCATGCTTGACAGCAATTTGTATTGGAAAATGGAAGATAAAGAGAAACCCTCAGTCTCTGGGGCAGCTGCTGTGTGCCACAAGCTAGAGGCCACAAGCCAAATCCAGTGTTTTGGGCAGCGGTAGCCCATGAAGCAATGTGCTAAGTGACTATCTGCCACTAGGAGAAAGTATCCCAGTAACAATATTCCAGTTTGTGTGGAGAGAGCATCTGTTCTTGTTTCACTCTCCCTTAGCTGTTGCTTAACTCCAATATGCCTCTGAAAAAAACAAGGACACAAAAATCAGGATCTTTAGTTTTAAAGCATTTCATGACCACAAACTTGAGTCCTTGGGTCTGCTTTTTTGCATTACTGCTAGTATGCTACGGTTCTTACTTGGGATTAGCTAGAAGGAGATTCCTTTCTCTCACAGTGCACTGTCATATCCTATGGCAGATTAAATTGATTCAGATTTATTTTCTTCATATTCTGTCATGGGAATAGCTAAGATCTTGTAACTCTGTTGTATTTTTAAAGTTTTTCACGGTATGTCTTTTCAGATATGTTGCTATACCTCTAGCAAAAGCCTTAGGTATAAAGAATGTAAGACGTGTGAAGCCACAGCCTAATCCTGTTTTAGAGAGTTATTTCCGGGAGTGCTCAAAACATCCATCCCAAGTAAGGATTCTCATTCTTTTAAACTAGTTTTGGTTTTGGAAAATCCCAAGTCTTACTGTTTCAATCAGCTATCAGCAATGACATCATGGGATGAGTTCCAGCTGATTGACAGATGACTTAATTTATTTGGGTTTTTGTTGCTGTTCTGCTGACAAGGGTATATGGCATCCAAACCAGAAAATATGTTTAAGATGTTTAATTTTCTGGCATGCTGCTCTAGGTTAGACTGTTAATAATATTTCTAGTGAAGATCTGTGTTCCATCTTTAACTTATTCTGCCTGGAGAAAACATCAGCTGACATCTGTTGTTGGAAAGTGGTATCATATTTATTGCAAGCAATAATGTTGGAACGCTGGCATGGAAGCCTTTTGATCTGTTATATTGCCGCATACTTAATCCTGGCTTATGTGAGAAAGAAAAGCAATCTTTCTATTACCTTGCTGTTTGTTTTTGAAATGGAACAAGAAAAAAATAATAGCCAATGTTTACCATCTCAGAAAATAAGGCAACTTGATTGTTGATGGGAACCAGGTACTTTGCTGTGAACGCAGCCTCAGAAATTTCACTTACCTAACTATGCTTACCGAACAATTCCAGTGTTCCTACACTGTTTTTAAAAGAAATAGGTGCTTTCTAGTAATGAGGGATATTGATAATTATTGATACATGGAACTTTGCTTTCTGTCCCTAACTCTGCTATTCTCTTATTGTGTCTTTTGCCTGATATCATCAGGAATAGATGTATTCGTGTTCACATATGAACTCTTCTCTATCTGGGCAAGTATCCTGATCTCTCTGTTTCACACCTGCCTTCTGGATGAGTACAGTTTGATGATTAATCTCTGAAAAGAAGCACAGCATTCTTATACTTGTCAGTCCATGGGACAGATTCAGGCTGCCTCCTTTAGGTGTCCAGCTTGAGGAGGAGTGTGCCTAGGAAAGCATGCAGAGGCCTGCCTGGCGATTGAGGGCATCTAGGCTCCACTGTCTGTCAAAACAAAGTCATTATTCCTGCGTGGCAAGCAGAGCGCTCCCCAGCCGGCAGGATGGGCTGAGCACAGAGGCTGTTTGCACTCCTGCCCTGCCCGGCAGCTGAGGTGCCTTTGCTCGCATACCAGAGCTGTCTCTGAGGGTAGGAGACTAACTGAGCTGGCCTTACCTTGGTGGAGGCAGCGTTTATTTGCATACTAGCCTTGCCGGGAAAGAGCTTCCCCAGGGGTGACTCGGACGCTACCTGCTACCTCCAGTGCTGCAGCAGCCCCAGGGGAGGTCAGCCCACACCTCCTGTGCTTCAGGATGGAGGAAAGGGAGGAAGCCTACAGGCTGCCACACGTGGGGCACTGAGCACCCAGAAATGCAGGAGTCACACTGCCTTGTGCTCAGCACCTGCTAGCGTGGCTGCACAGCAGAGCTGCTCCACCTTCAGAGCACACGCAAAGCAGAGACACCCGGCTGTTGTACTGGAATGACTAGATGCATTTCTAGGCAATGCTCTAGCACTAATTGATTTTTAGGTGTCAAAAGGAGGCAGTCTGGATTTTGCTCAATGATATTTAACTGACTTGCCCTGTACCACAGAAGTACGTTGGATTTGAGAACAGAGCTCAGGTCACCTAAATTCCAGGCCTGTGTCTTGCCTGCGAGACTCATTTAAATATAAACCGATAATTTATTACAATTAAGATATTGGATACAATGTCCACATGTGTTGATACATGGGACTTCCCCCTCCAGCCCAACCTCTTGCTTAGCAGTAGAAGTTGTGTCTTTGAAACTATCATAAGCCACCAGAAAGACAATAGCAGTTTGTGGATTTGTATGTTTCATGCCTGCTTTATTTATATAAATTAGTGTCTCAAAAATCCAGGGTTTCTGTGAGTGTCACTCAAAAATTAAACCAGGAAGCCTACAAGGTAAACCCCCATAGATAGTTAATATTAGTAATATTTTAAAGTTAAGACCTTACAACAGTGGGAAGGTGATCTGTGAACTATGAAAAAAAAAAAGTTACATTGGAGTGCATCTTGTTGCTAACACTATTCCATTTTTTGCAGTCAGAGATTCAAGGCCTTGCCAAAAAGTGCAACTGTACTGCCCATTTGGTAGAAAAATGGTTCAGGAGACGGCGAAACCTTGAGATCCCAACAGTGCTTCGGAAATTCCAGGAAGCTTTGTAAGACAATGCTTTTGATTCTTATGGGTTTTACTGTTTTGAAAAAAAAAAAAAATGATTGAGGTCCTCGGTTGCCTTTTAAGGGGGACTCATTTCCAGAAAGTTGGGTCTGTCTGATGAGGGTTTTGGTTTGTGAGTACACAAATAAACTGAAAGCGTCTAGTAGCATTTCTCCAAATGGTATGACTTTAAAAGATTAGGTTAGCAGTTTCTCCTTAAAAAAAAACCTTAAAAATATTTTACAGTTTTCTTCATTGTGTAATAATGGACTTTTTTGTAGGCTTCTGTTACATAGTGCTTAATGAAAACATGCAGAGAATAGGAAAATATTTTTCTGTCTTCCAGTAATCATAGGGGGACAAAAATGCTTACCCTTGTTTATATATGTACCCATGCTGTCATTTTGGGATGCTATTGTGTGTACAGAAGTCGGTTCAAGAGCAGGAATCGTGGAATCTGAACTAAGTGATAGGTGTCATAGCTTGAACATGGGGTAATGTGCAAAACATGAGCTCACATGTGCTGAGTGAGCCGTTGAGCAATTTTGAGCGATAATATATAATAAGTAAAAAGTTTCAAAACCTCCTGCATATGATTGAAACCTGGAAAAACATTCAAGAGTCTGATTTTTCACAAATGGGAGGTGGTAGAGTCCCCATCCCTGGAGGTGTTTAAGAGTAGGGTCGACTTAGCGCTGAGGGGTCTGGTGGAGTTGGGAACGGTCAGTGTGAGGTTAATGGTTGGACTGGATGATCTTCAAAGGCTTTTCCAACCGAGATGATTCTGTGATTCTGTAACTTCCCCACATGTAAGCATTTTACTATTTAACTATTCCAGTGTTATCCAAACCTTCACACAGATTGCAAATCCCCAAATGGGCATGGCTTTACTTGCATAGCTCATCCCTTTTGTATACTGAAATTAACTGTACCAGTGTAAACGACTCTTAATGTCCTGTGCATTTGGATTTTGACTAGCGTAATTACGTTGGCAAAAATTCAGGTGATTACAATATTTAACCTCTTTCAGTGTAGATTAGCTTAAGGAATGAGGGTTAAAAGTACAGCTACAAAGCTCAAAATTGACTACTTAATTAAGATTATTTTCCATGTGAATTAATATGGTAATGATTTGATGATGTCCTCTGTTGGGCATAAATCCAGTTGATAGACGTAGATGTACTCTGTGAAGCCTGAGTTGAGTAAACTCTCCTGGCAAACCGACATCCATGGTTTATTTCTGCTGTTTTGTGGATCAGTTAACTTTGTTTTACAAGTGACAATAAGATTTCCTGCTATTGATAAGACCTGCCTGCCATGGGTGCATGTCTCTAGTAATGCATAGCCAAAGACTGAAATTAAAACTTGCTTGGCAGCTCGAGTGAGAATGAAGCAAACAGGTTTCTCTTACGCAATTTTGTGAACCCTGCTCTGCTCTCTGTCAGTGAATGTAGTTGGATATAATTCTCAAGGCAACAAATGAGGAACAGAGTTATTCCATGCTAGTAGTCAGTGTTACGAGCATTATGAAACTTTTGAAAGCCTGCAATCTCCAGGATCATTTTTCTGAATCACAAGGAAAATCTGATGAGCCAGTTCTAAACCATACTTAAGCTGTTAATGCTCTCAGTTAAGCAACATTGGGGTTTGGAAAGCCCTTTGCATGAAACCTTCCCTGCCTTAAAAGACTTACCAGCCTTTAACTTCACAACTAAATTCTGTTTTGTTAGACTTGGTTCAAGAGGAAAAGATTCCTGAAGTTAAATCAGAAAATCCCTTTGCATAGCTGTTGTTCAGTGCTCTCCCTGGTGGCCAGGTTCAGAGCTTAAAAGGCACTTGGGTAAAATTTGGTGAATTTGGATGAGTTTTACTTTAGGTTTTGTTCACCAAATTCCTAAAGAAGCTTGGCTAAATGCAAAATGAGGTAGTGCTCTGGCAGTCTTGCACGTACAATGAGTTCATCTGAAGCGCTGCGTGTTTATTGCCAAGTGTGTTCAATATGAATTTGTAGGGCTGGGGACTAATGGCACAGTTGTTAGGTGCTCTGTGCTCTGGATCTGATTCAGAAAACTGCTTACATTTTACAATCATCATGGAATCAGTCCTGCTATAGCCACTGGACTGCTCACACCTCCCTTGCTTGAAACAGAAGGCATGAGGGCAGAGTCAGCCCCATGTCAAGTCTGTTCCATGCCACGGTGTTGTTTTTCCTAACATCTCTTGGTTAACTCTGAGCCAGGTATTACTTCCATTTGCTCTCCTCATTTCCACCGTGTATTTTTGAATTTTTCTATGAAGTGGGTGTTCTGAAGTGTTATTTTCAAATCATCTGAGGAAAGATGCTTTAAAGCTGACAAGTAAAACAATTGTTTATTACCAGTGTATCAACTGGTAATTTTATAATTGTTTTCTTGATTACTGCTTCAGGTGTGAGACATATTATCGTGTCTAGCGTCCAGCATTCCATGTCCTCATCTTTTGTTTGTTTGTTTTTCTTGTAAAATACTGGCTCAGTCTTTGAACATCTTATTCTTTCACCTGGGATATCAGCCTCCAGGTAATGTGAGGCTCAGAAAGGAGGGGCTGCTTTTACCAGACAGGTTCTTACCATCTTCCCTCATACGACACTTCATTAATGTTTGCCAAAGACCACAATCTCATTTTTATACATCTCTCAATCCATTAGTACAGTGTTCTTCTCAAGGCACTCTCTCCTCCTTTTTAGCAAATTTAGGTTTTCTGGGAGGCTGTTTGCTGCTCTTGTTCTACAAAATGTTCTCACCCGGTTTGGGGCCATGTGCCTTTTGCTGTGATCATGACCTTTCTTAGCGTGTGAAGTCCCTCAGCGTTTTCCTACTGATCTCGAAGAGCTGCTCTGAGAAAGGTCAGGCTTGTTCCTGCCAAGAGGAAGAGTGAAAAGGAAGAAGTTTTCCATCACCTGTAGATGTGGGAGTGGGAACGCTCCGTCTGAGTCTCCAGCCACACCCAGTCCCAGGGACAATACCTCCCACGCAGCCTCCAGAGTCATTACAACGCTGATTGCTGACTCCAAGTCACAGCATCCTATTCTGACATACATAAGCAACAACATAATGCGCCAAGATACACAAGAAATTTTTTCCCTTTGCTGACTTACTAGATCAGTGGTGGAAACAAAGTTTATCTGCCTTGATGGATATCCGTTTAAGCCACAAAATGCTTAATCAGACTAAATGCTGGCAAACCTAGTCAAAGATTGAGGTTTATAGTTAATTCAGACCTCTGTAGTAAGACATAAACTAATCCAGTAGTTGTTAAACTTTCATAGGGCTCGCCTGTTTTCAACCATTGGTGTTAAGAGAGATCAAAAGAAATTATCCCAGCAATGGAATCAAGTCACTGTTGGTGCTCACAGTGTTCACAGTGTTTGTTCAGATCGGAAAGTAAGTGCCATGTGGCTGAAAGCTCTTCTGGAGTCAGGGAACTGTGAGGTGTTCTTAGTCCAGTCTGAATAGTCTAGAGGGATTGATACAGCAGGAAATGTTGGTGTTATCATACATTAAGTTTTAGGGACTTTATTACATTTGCTGTGACCGTTCTCTTGATCAGCTCATGTCTGGCTGGAAGATTACTGCTCTAATCACAAGATCTCTATATTGTGATAATGTAAAATAATTTACTACTTTAGCAATTAATAAAGATTAAGTATTTAAATATTAATAATTCAGATACAGTTAATATGTGACAAGCCTTAACGTAGAGTGTGAAGATGGTCTGTGATATGCAATGATTTGCAGTAATTGTGTCTCAGGACAATATCTAAAAAAAATATAATGCTTTGTTCTCATTTTTTCATTTTAATTTTGCAGTTGGCGATTTTCATTCTACCTTACATCCTCCATTGCTGGATTTATATTTTTGTATGATGTAAGTTCATTTTTTGAAGGATTGATGTTCTTACGTTTTTAATAAAACAAGGGCTGACTACTAGATCTTCTTGAAGCCCATTGAAACACTCACTGGTTTCAGTGGCTCTTTGGGTTCAGATCTTTGTATGTGATCTAGATGATAGGCTGTAATATGCACTGAGGTTTTACTTAATTTTTTAAATTATCTTTTGAATGTCTGTGATAAAGTAATTTATGAGTAATCTGTATTTTTAAGGCAAGTTTTAAGAATTCACACACATGGTTTTACAACATGCCTTGTTAACACCTACAAATGCATCACATAGCCACATTTTTCTCAAAGGAGGCTGTAAACTTTTTTGGCAGCACTTTTGGGGGTCACAATAAGGGTGTATTTCACGGCTATTTATTGAGGTGTTGCTGCTGAGTCAGAAGTTGGGAATAACAGAGAGAGTGCCTCTTGTAACTATATGAGCACTGCCTGGGGTGTCATTAATGCTTCTCCTGAGCAGCAGAACAGTTCTCAGCGTGTCTACGTTCATCTGGCTCTTCTCCCCAAACACTGTTTATCATCAGGAACCAGTAATGTGTGTGGCTGGTAAACACAGCAAAATCTAATCACTGTGGCAACATATCTTGAGTAATTGCAGTAATAAAACACACACCCACTGCTTTGGATGATGAAATGAGGAACTGGAACGTTTCAGGTGTCCTGAAAAGTAGCCAAAAAGCTGGGACCAATATAATAAATCTGAGATGCAAGATCCCTTTAAAAATTGGTGAAGAACAGATATCAAGACCATAGCTTCTTAGCCTGCTCCACTTAGAGAAATTTTAAGTATTGAAAGTTTTGACTTATTGTTGCTCAGCTGATCTGTCTCTGAATCATCTGTCTTCCCAGAAACCTTGGTTTTACGACATATGGCAGACGTGGGTTGGCTATCCATTTCAGGTGAGCTTTTTGGCATTGGGCCGTTGGCCCTGAGGCATTCCAGGTATTTCCCCATTGGAAGGGGTAATCCACAGAAGCGCTTCTCCCTCCCAGCGGGCAACACCTAGAGAGGTGTGGCACCAAAACCTTCTTCGGTACCTCCTGCTGACTGTTGCAGGGCTTCTCCGTGATCTGCCTGTGCTGCAACTCAGCCCTCCAGCCAGACCACTATTATTTCCACCCATCCCAGGTTACCAGTTGCTTACAGTAGATGCTATCTGTGTCACAGGTTTCGGTGCAGAACCCCTACGCTTGCACCAGGCCTGACGATGCTTCGAGGCACTGCAGAATAGCGTTATGCAGAGGGTTATGCTGAGCAGCCTGAGTGCTGTGTGCCTGCTGGGCCCTATCGCTCGGTAGTGTAGGTGGAAGGAGTGCTGCAGTGATTTGGTTGGGCATAAAATAAGTCCTTGGGCTGAAGATCTCTGCTCAATACGGTTGTTCCCAAGGGCCACGAGGCTCTTGTTTCTTCCTAAAATATTTTACTAACAGTCCCAAAACAGATAACTCCAAGCAAACGACCTTCTTTCCCACCTGCCAGAGGTTCTTATGTGCTCCCCCCTCCTCTTTTTATAAATCTGTGGCCCATTGCACTGCCTTCTTATTCCCGTCCTAGTCAGAGACCAAGAATAAGAAGAATCCTGCCTCCCAGCTGAGCTTTCCTGGCTTCTCTTACTCGTGGGACCTGATTACCAAGCCTACTTCCTGCCACCTGGGAAATGCATTGAACCAAGGGAGCAGCCAGGCTCAGCATCTAGCCCTAAGCACATTTTAGCATAAATAGCTGACATTTTAGTCATGGGAAGTGTGAATGTTTACAATGTTAATTGTTCACCAAAATGGACGGCTTCGTTTATTTGCAGTTGTTTGTAATTAAACCCAGAAGCACTCTGTGTGTAGTTCTCTGACAAAAACATAGAAAAAAGCATGCTAAAATTCAGAGGTGGGGGAGGAACTGCAGAAATTGAGAGTTGGTCTGAGTAAAGGTTAAAATATTTGGCTTCCAGAACATCCTTCTTAATGAAGCCCAGAACAGAGATTTAGTTTAGCTTAATTTTTTAAGCAAGACTCAGCAGAGGAGCGAAAGTGAGGAAAGGCAAGAAGTCATTTCACTTGGCATTTGCTTTTCACTGTTCTCAGAGTTAACCGTGTTTTCCTTCATTCCAGACTCTGCTGCCATCCCAATATTGGTACTACATGGCTGAGATTAGTTTTTACTGGTCTCTCTTATTTACACTTGGGATTGACAACAAAAGGAAGGCAAGTGGTCACGCTTGTTTGTAGCTAAAACCTCCGTTTCTGTGACGGGGGTGGGAGATGTTTCTAAGGGAAAGCACTGTCCTGCTACTGGATTTGGCGCTGCCACATGGGGGCAGCATCAGTCCATCCCTGGCACACCTGCACACAGCCGTGCTCTCCTGGCTGTCGGGGCATCTCTCAGTGGGTGACAAGTCTTGCTTGTCACTTCATCCGCACAGAGACCCTCAAGGCCTGTACTTGCTTGCCTCTACCTTTTTTTCTTCTTCACAGGATTTTATGGCTCATGTCGTTCATCATTTGGCAGCCATTGGGTTGATGAGTGGCTCTTGGTGTGGCAATTACGTGCGTCTTGGAACACTGGTGATGTTTGTGCATGATACTGCAGATTTCTGGCTCGAGGTAACCCTGCCCTCCATATTTTTTTTTATTTATTTTTTGTGTGTGTGTGGTTTTTTGGTTGGTGATTTTTTTTCCGGGTGTTTTTGGTTGTTGCTCAGGTTATGTTCAGTGATGTTTCAATCTTTTTGCCACAAGTTTCATATTCCTTCCTATCCCCACAGGGACACGGCTTTGCAGATTCATAAATTGTAAGATAAAAAAGAGCTTCTAGATAATTTAAGCTGATACTCTGTTACAGAATCCCTTATGAGAAAAGAGCAGAAGAGAAGTTCTCGAATACAGAACAGGGTCTGGAAATACAGCTGCCTCTCTGGATTATTCTTGTTTCACTGTTAAAATTAGACCAAGTTGGCTAGACTGTGAACAGCTTGTCGTGATACCAATTCTCAAGCAAATTTAGCAGCCAAAATTCTGGCTGCTTCTCCAAACTGGCTTAATTTTGTCAGCATTCACACCCCTGTGTTGACCCAAGGAGTACATCTACATTATACACTTCTGGCTGGAGACACTCTAGCTGTCCCTAACAAGATATCACAGGTATCTACTGGCAGAAGAAACATTTCTTCCCCTCGACTGATGGGAAGTCCCTTCCCTGAGTTAAATATCAATGTTCAGAAATGTTTAAGAAGTGTCCTATTCTACACACAGCACTGCGGTCGTAGAGACTTGCTGCTGGGTTTCGTGGAAGACAAACGCACTGTGTTTCCTTCAGTAGAGTTATCCTGGTTTTATAACACCAAGATTGAGAGCGTAGTTTCATCACCTCTTTTGGTGGTAGTGCCAGTGTAAGCAGCCCTTGTAGGCTGTTGTCTGTCACTGTTCATTTCTGCTCCTGATACTCTTATCTGTTGTATTGGAACAGCTAAATGTGGGATCATGCAGTTGGGATTGGTCCAGATTAAACACATACATACAGGCGTTTGTTGGTTTACTTTTAATCCTGAACTGCTTTGTGGTCCAATTAACTGTGTAGCCTTACAGTTGAGTTGATAACTGATAGGACAGCACTCGGACCAACTAAAGTTGGCTACCAGAATAACTTAATTCAGCCCTGCCACTCAGAAGTTCATCAAACTGCTGTTTAAAATTTAGGCTTGGCACTCAAAACTTTGTTCACACTTGAGGATAGCTGTTTCATTCAACAGTGCCCAGGGTGATGCCTCAGTGAAGCATGGAGAGTTGTACAGTTCAGCTAGGGGAGAAGCAGTAATTATATCTTTATTAGCGGGATAGAGACCAACACTAGGATCTCCAGCTCTCAAAAAGGAGTAAACAGAAGCTGAATTAGGCACAGAGAAGGGTCAGTAATGTGCGTGCACCAGAATGCCTGCGTGTGAGGGGTCACTGCCACTCCTGAGCATGCAGATATAGCCAGCATCTTCTCTTTGATTCAGCCCATTTTGAATCTGGTACAGGAATGAGGGATTACCTCTGTTTTCAAGAGCACTTTTTTGTTTTCAAGACACTGTTATATTCTGATCAAAGAGCTCTTCTTTAGGCCTTTGATACAGAGTTCTTTCCTTGAGATGAAAGGAGAAATATAAACAAAGAATCCGTTTTGATACTGCTTTATTAGGTATCAGTAAAATGATTGCTTTAAATGTCAAACATGGAGGAAATTTTTCTCCTGCTTAGGTGGAAGATGAGTCCTTGTTTATGAAAATGCAGAAAGGAACTTAATTCCGAGAATATTTGTAATATGTTTGGTGGGTTTTTATTCAATGCAGGCAGCCAAAATGTTTAATTACGCTCACTGGGAGAAAACCTGCAATACACTCTTTATCATATTTTCTATCGCATTCTTCATCACAAGAATCATCCTGTTCCCCTTCTGGTAAGTAATATTTAACGTAGTCACAGGCTTTTATTTCCTTCCCATTTCCATTGAGAGGTTAGTAGTGGTTGTGATGGGAAAATGAAAGGAAGGAATTGTACTTTAAGGAGCAGAAGCAAAACTTCCATTATTGTTGGCTATTAAAGGCCAGTGAGAAGAGTTTACAAAAACTAGTTTTCTTTAAAAATTTAATTTAAGTGAAAATAGTTTTTAAATGAGCCTCTTGAAAATACGCTAACCTAACTGAAAGCTTTTATGTATTATTTAACTTACTTTCGTAAATTGTAGTTAAATGCTATGAGCTCCTGCATTTTCGAGGGGATTGAACTACTTAACTAGGAGAAATCATTTTCCTTTTCATTCCATCCCTCCTGCTGTAGCTGCAAAATCAGACTATGGTGTAATTCCTATATGATTGTAGTTAATTTTTCATAGAGCCTTCTTTTTGCTACCTAGTTCTTGGGTAATGCCTCACCTCACTCACACGAGGAACATTCAGAAAATTTAAGGTGAAGAAATTAATTTATGAAGTCAATGCAAATAAATCATAACTTGCTAAATACTTGCATGACTTTGGAGCGCTATGATTTAATCTGCTTTGGAGTATCCACACGGGTGCTTAGTGTGCTTAATGCTTAACATGTTTAGCTTTTAAAAAGTGTTTAATGTGTTTCACATTCACGGGTTCGTTGACTTGCTCTAGTTTGCCTTCATGCCCCTCCTTGCATGTAGACAAACCCTTAGAGACTCAAGCTGGTTAAATTAATAGTTCTGAACATTGATCAACACAAGGTTTTAATTTCCTGTAGTATTTTCTTTCAGAAATGCTGATGTCTTTTACTTTATTGTTATTTTTTGATTAACTGTACAAGTGATCCCCAATCATTTTGCTTCACTGAGTTTCTTGTTCTTGAGCTTAGAAGCAAAACGTGATGAGATTAAAGGGATTCAAAAAGCCCGAAATAATATAGAAGTAGTGAAGTCTGAAGATGAACAAAACATATGTTAATTAACAAAAAGCCCTGTTGCAAAGCCTGTAGGATTTTCTTTTGGAGTGTGGATTTCAGACTAGAAAGAATTTGCATTAAAAAAATGGCATAGAGAAGCTCTGAGTTGCATAGTATCTAGACCACACAGAGCTCAAGATTTTAAAAGATTGTATTTTTTCTAAATTTATTTAGAATACTTTTATGCAAGACTCAAATTTCTCATCTTCTGAAGTCTCTATTTCAATAGAGATGCATAATCTAGTTAGTACAGGGCTCATTAATTAATCTGTCTTCTTTGCAGACCTTTTTAATATTTTGTGGAAATAATTAATGTTTGGAATTAAAAATAGTTGTAAATATCACAGAGAAGAAATCTTGCAGCATTAACAGTGACCTTTATTTTTTAGGATTCTTCGTGCCACATTGTATCAGCCTACATACTACTCCACGACTCCTGTCATAGCGTATTTTTTATTCAATGGGCAGCTATTGATCCTTCAAGGCTTGCATTTATATTGGGGTTACTTAATATTCAAGATTTTGAGAAGGTTCATTTTCTTAAAGGTAAGCAATTTTGCTTCTGCAGAAAGATGTGTGAAGTGTCAAACAGATGCTAATGCCTCCAATGTATTTACTTGGAATTTCTTATTGTTCTCCTGAACTTTCATGTCAGCATTTTTGATAGGGATCTACAAAGTATAGAGATGTTCAAATGTGCTTTCTACCGCTCATTGTCACAGCTAAGGTCATAGATCAGAACATCAAAACTTCAGCTAGAAACCTTTTTCGCCTGTAGCTGATGTTTTGCTCTGATAGTAAATGAGAAATGAGCTCTCTTAAAAACTGAAACCCTAAGATGGTGCAGAACTCTTTAGAAATTCCTGTGTTCTGAGTGAAAGCAATCTTTTCTCACTGGACTTTGTAGGAACATACCAAAAAAGGAGAGGAGAGGTGAGTGGTGAGATCTTTAAATACTGCAGAAAGCTTGTAGTCAGAGTTCTTCAGGTTTATCTAAATCTGAGGTCAGCTATACTTAAACACTGGTTTTGGATTAAGAAAACCATACGAAGCTGATCTGGTATTGCATTATGACACAATGAAATACTGTCATATTCAACTGGAGTAGAGAAACAGTGCAAGTCTGGTGCTGCCATAATCTGCTTTTACCTTGTACAAGAAACTCGTGGGGAAAAAGCTCTAAAGAGAACTTTGCTGCCATTTAAGTCTTGTGTGATTCCCTGAAGTAGTAACATTTTCACAAGGTCTCTTGTCATGAAGTGTGCATTGTAGATAAAACATTTAGAAAAAGCATTTAGAAAAAGACTTTGGAGAATGTCTCTTAAGATTTGACATAAGCATTGACAGGTATATTTTTGCTAGTTAAGGTGAAACTCAAGTTGTACTATTGAAAAATGGTATTTCTTTTGAGGATCAAGATGCAAAAACTTAATTGGAGCTGACCCTGTCCTCTTATCTGAAGCAGTTAATACTGTGAAGCATCTTAAGGAAATAGAAATATTCCTTTCTACCCGTACTTAATTGTTGTTTGACTGAAAACAGACACCATCCTGTAATTACTGGATTATTGGATTCTTTCAAATCTTATGCAACTAGACAGATGGATATCATAGCAAGACCCAGTGTCTTCCCTAGAAGAAAACTGCAGTTACAAACTCAACCCTTGTTAGGCAGCAAACAGCTGTACATAAGGGACAAATCTGTAGAAGAAATGGCTTGTGTTGTTCTGCTTCTAAAACATGCTTCTATGTTCCCTTAGGCACTGAAAGGCTTCTATTTCTTGCATGTCACTTACCTCTGTTAGATTAATTACAAAATTATTTCTGGCCTGGCTTATTGAATGTTGAAACTTCTCATTTTCTTTTTTGATTTTGGCCTTGTTTCTGGGCTGTTCTTATACAACTCTTCAGATGAAATCAAGAGGGACATCCCTCTGCCTTGCAGCTGAGGAAGGGAAAGGCTTTGGCATAGTTCTCCATCCACAGTGGTCGAGGTTGTGAGAGTACAGTGCAAGAAGGTCTTCAGACACGGTGGTGAAGAGGACATTAGGAGGCCAGCTATATAAGGCCATTCTGCCCTGCCTGTTTATATGCCTTTAAGGGGCAGAAATGTTTTATTTTGAGATAAGAGCCTTTTTGTATTAGTCATTGCTAAAAAATGGGAAAGCATCAAGCCTGCATCCCTACCATGGATTTTTGATTCCTTATACAGCTCTCTGAGAAGACGGTTTCCAAATAACATTTTTACAGTGGTAGCAGCAGCAGCCCTAGCCCTTTTCAGTCTGTATGACTTCAGCTGGCTTGCATGTGCAGCCTGTTTTCCATAGCGGTGGCAAACTTGGCTGTGAAAGCAGTCAGTGCCTCCAGAGCTGTAAAGGCAATGAAAAGAACGGTGTTTGCAAGGCAGCAGCAATACCAACATATTTGTTATAGACATCCTCCATGCAAATAGCTGTTGTTATTTTAGTGAAATACCAGTAAACCATCATCCTTGTATTGGAAGGGTTTTGTTTCTCTGCCCAAGACTCTTAAGTTTTCATTCAGAAAACAGGCAATTTTTGACATTTTTCTTGAAGCAACAGTTAGCTACTTCGGATGGAAAAATGAAGTCATGATGTAACTGGGAATAGGGACTGATGTTGTTTAACTGAAGGAAGCTCCGAGCATAGCAAGGGTCTATGGAATTTTTTCAGTGCCTTCGGAGCCTTGAGCCACCCTGAGTTGTTGGGCTCACTAGTGGAAACCACCATGGTGCAGCAGTTAACAGCTCCTAGCATCTGTCCAGGGGCAGGTGTCTCTCCTGATCCTCTCTTTCTGGACTATGTCATTGCTGTCTGAAAGTTAGTGGGCTTGAATGTATTTATTCTCAGTGGGGCAAGTTAAGGGACTTGTCTGGGTCAGACATGAAAGGTGGGACTTGGTGGGGAAGGTAAACAGGAGGGCCCAAGTCTCCAGGATGTCACGTACCCACCAAGTCCCCTTTGCTGTTATTCAGAGGGTCACACAGAGCTGTGTCACATCTTGAATCTAGACCCGCAGCTCTAAGCAATGCTCTTATCTCCAAACTGTGGCAGGAGGATTTGTTAAAGGTGGGAATTAATACAGGAATGACATCAAGTACTGCAGCCTTGTGAGCTGGGAGCTTCTTCCACGCTTTACTCTTGCCCCTTAGGAAGAGATGGCTTTGGTCTGAGACTGGCTGGTCAGGAGCTCTTCATCTCAGATGTCACCTCCCCTCTGCACTAATAAAGGGGACAATTATCTATCCTCAGTCCTCTGGGATAACTGCTCAGCTGACTGACTTGCTTCAGTAAAAATGATCTTGGACTAAAAATCTTGTCATTTCCCTCCTCCCAAATACTGCAGCCAGAGATGAATAAAAAATGAGGAAGAAGGGAGGAGATGATCTTGCTCTGTCCTTCTGTGTCCTATTTTCTCAGGCATGGGAGTCTCTGGCCCCAGCGCTGGTAGCACAGAGCAGCACTGGTCTCCAGGCTCAGGGCACTTGTGCCACCTTTCCCATGCCCCAGTCCTCCAGAAATACCCCAACAAGGGGGAATTCTGCAACAACAAGCTAAGCTGCACTCAGCTACTTTGCATTAAAAAGCTTTTTATTTTTCTATGGGGTTAAACTTGAGGGAACAGGAGTATTAAATTTTTCAAATCAAAGATTGTTCTTCTGGAAAATATAAAAATACCCAAAAAGGCACCCAAATGTCCTTTCTTGTATGACATTTTATGACCCTGTATATGAGTAAGGCATACGCATGTAAGAAAAGCCTTTCAAGGTCAGACTTGTAGCCATGTATCTTAGATCAGTTCTGCTGTGAGAGGAAGAAGGACATTTTTCAGTGTAATTTCTTTTCAAGTTAGGTCAGACAATTGCAATGTTAGCTGCTGCCTGCCATCTTGATGTCCAAGGCCTTTTGTTGCTAGGAAACTCCGTGTGTTTCTGTAATATTGTTCAATTACATGGTTAAATTACCCACTTGTATCAAGTTTCAAGCACCACTGAAACATGTCTAGTCATCATGTCTGCACATATGAGAATATTTTAGGAAAATTGAAAAAACATATAGAGAAGTATGTACATATGCACTGATTTAAAATACCTCGCCAGGAAAATCCCATGGAGATTAAACATTTTATTTCCAAGGTCAGAAAAAGGGAGCGAATGACAGCAGCTTATAGCCACATTATTATGGCAAATTAAGACGTAAAATATATGTTAAAACCATTACACACTGAGTTAAGGTTTTGGGACTACAGTGCTTTAAATATTGAAAAATATGTGAGAGTTGTAGGAAATGGGCATTACATCCACATGACTCAGATACTTCAAGGCTGATGCAAAGTCCATCAATGGCAGAAGGTAATGGCAGGTTTCTAACAGACTGTAATGTGACCAGGAATATGTTTTCTTTCTCTTTTAATTGTCTTGTCACCGTCAGACTGCCGTCAAGCAAGGCAATGAGCTTCTTACTAATGGTCACTATGATTTAGGAGTCATCAGCTGCATTTTTGTTGGATTCACTGTGGTTCTTTCCTCTTCCTGAAGCAGAAGAGACCCTGCAATGCTGTAGACCAGGCTTTTGGACTTGTCACTATTTAAAAAAATTAGTAGGTGCCACCTCTGTATCTTCCATATTCCTTTGGTGTTTTGTACTCAGTAAGCAGGCTTTTCAAAGATTTTTGGTTGGACATATCCTCGTCCATGGTTTATTCACTCCTTATTTGGTCCAAATTCTCAAGGGAATGGTGAGAGTTAGTGTTCAAAGGATGAGTAATGACAGACTAGGGGTAGCTAAAAACGATAAGAAAATACTATTTTGGGCCTGTAATGAGAGCTGTGAAATACTTGTCATGATACTTCTGGTGTTTCCAGCAATTGTTCTTCTACTTCAGCATTTTGTTCTGTCTGAGGATTGCTCTCATACTGAGAAATCTCTGCCAGTTTGAGTTAACTTTCTTTCCTTTGTTCTTTCTTATATACTGATACTGGGATGCCAGTGTAGAGTCCTTGGCATGAAAAGTGGTTAGCCATATAAAGACTCCTTAAAACAGTTACTCCCTTTTCTGTATCAAAAGAAAATATACTACTAAAACTGTATCCCTAAAAGTGTGCCCTATGGACTAGAATACTCGATATGTTTTATTATTAATGTGTAGGCAAGGTCTGAAGGTCCTTTGGAACACAGACATAATATGCTCTTATAAAACTTGCCCTCACTACTTATATTGAAGAATAATGATTCTTCACACCTGCAGAGGTGCTGGCCTGTGTTACTTTCTTTCTATCTTGTTGTGAATTTATCTCTTTAGAGACTTGTGTAAGTTTTTAAATTAAGTTATACAGTTCCCAGAGGCCATACTACCTGCTCCTGACAGATGCCTTTAAGCTGAGTTTAGTCTGAGGCTATTCAGACTTGTCTCAGCTTCTGCAGAACTTTCCTGCCCTGGGATCCTTTTATTATTTTTCCTCTTACTTTTTTGTGCTTGATCTGTTTGCATCAAACAGAACTTTTTCTTTTTAATACTTCATTTGAATCTTATATTTATTTTGTAACCACATGAGTCCTGGGAGTATGGAATTTCAGTGCTGAACTTGGGTGAGAATTTTCTTGCTCATGAAACACAGGCCCACAGCACGTTATTTAAAGCAATGGGGTTTTTTTGGTTTGTGGGTCCTTAAACATTTCCCCATGGAAGTGCAAACTTCTGTACAACAGATTTAAGCCCCTAGCACTTGTTTTGCTTTCCTTAGTTACCTACAGAATCACAGAATCGTCTAGGTTGGAAAAGACCTTGAAGATCATCCAGTCCAACCATTAACCTAACGTTGACAGTTCCCAAAGAATCAGATCAGATCTATATCCTTTAGAATTAGACCATGGATCCACAGTGGTTAAAATCTACTGGTTTACCTTTATGAAACGAGAGTCACTCTTCAGCCTCCGCTCGCCCAGGAGCGCTGTGACTGCGAACGCTCGGCTGTTCTGACAGCTGAGGCAGCACTGACTTTCTCACTGAACTGTGCAATAATTTGAGATATTTAATCCTAAACAGAAACCTTATTTTTAAAACTGCACAGAGGAGAAAAGCTCTATGTAACATGGAAGTGGAATAGCCTCTAAAGAGATTACATTTTAAATCTCTTTTGTGGCAAACAGAATTGGATCCAGCATTCATGTGCTGGAGCTGTGTGCTGTCCGGTGTGCATGAGACACACCATAGGTGAGATGAGCTTGATTGCTCTTAGCTAATAAACTGACTTTTAACGTGAGCTGTGAAGGGTCATCTCAGGAACCTGTTCCATGCACGACAGTGCTGTGTTTCCATATGCTGTGCAAATACTGGGATGTGAAAATGAAGCATGAAATGAATATTTGGTTTTGGCATGCATAGAAGTTTATTGGACTCCTAAAAAAATCAGACTTTCAGCTGATTTTTTTATTCTTCTTTCTGAAGCAGTAAAAAAAAATCTATTTTCAGGACATTTATAATCAGAAAATGAAACTTAATGAGAATTAACACATTCAGTGAGAAGTCATTCATTTCAGAAAAATGTCATTCTACAGGAGTTAAACAGAGGACAAGGGTTTAGTTTCCTAGACCAGAGGCACATAAGTTTTGTTTTCTTTTACTTATGTGTTTTGTTAAGCCTGTGCTGTGCCAATGGCTATCAGGGTGCTGATAAAACGGACCAGAAGGTGTGCTTGCCTTAATTCCAAGTAGTCGTTTTAAAAGCAGTAATATATTTTAGAGGATAATCTAGTTAGTTACAATTTTATGATGCTGTGGGACTGGGAAGTTGTGGAAAAGCTTTCACTGGAGATTTTGTGGTTACTTTCTAGGCTGGGAAGGACCAGTACACGCTGATGTCCCGCTTCAGAGTTTAAGTTCTCTGAGTGAAGTTTTAGCACAAACACAAGACAGATTGAACTAGATTAGCAGCGGTTGCCTTTTCCCCATTTTAAAGGAAAATGGGTTATGGAGAAGCTGAATTTGTTGGTTCTCAACAGATAAATATTTATAGCAGATTTTCTCAGGAGGATAGCTTATTAGGGGAACAAAATAGGACACATGAAAGTTTTCCCTCTTAGACATGAAAACCAGTCTATCTGGGAACCTTCCCAGTTGATTCAAATTATTGCCTTTGGGACATGAGCTTTTTAATAGCCTGAAGATGGGAGCTAGCCAGCCAGGTCAGCAGCGTGAAGGCTCATGCCCTAGTAAAGGGAAATTACTTCCTGTTATGACTTTCTTTCATCTGCATATTTCCCATTCTGCTACAGCAATCTAGTTAAGACCAAAGCCTGGCTACATGTCTCACTTTATGCTGCCAAATTCATCTGAGGGAGGAGGGGTGAGAGGCAGGCAGAATAAAGCGTAAAAGAGTAAAAGGTTCGCTGCTTGGTATTTACAATGATAGGCAAAAAGGAGAAAAGCCGCTCTGTGCACGCTAGGGAGCTCTGGAGTCCTACTCTTACTGGGGATTTGAAGTCAAGGCTGACCTCAGTAATGTATATTGTCCAAGTGTGTAACCCAGCAGAGTCTGTGAAAGAGGAAAAGCCACCAGTTCTCTACTGCACAAATGTTATGTGCCAATCCAAGAGCACTGTCTGGTCTCCTTTGCCTTGGCCAGTTCATTTTCCTGGCACTGTGAGTTAAAAGGCAGATTGCTATTTAAAACTTTACTTTTTACTCCAGGTTATGAAAGGGGTCAGCAGCTGAGCAATGACTTCCAGGGAGGTATGTTATACTATGTGCTAGAATATACTTCTCCGATTTCAAAACAGCAACAATATTCTTTGGAATTTTGATTTTTAAACTTTTTTTTAAATCGACTCTGTTTAGAATGTCCATAATTCCACAACACCTCTCACTTGAATATTATATTAAAAAATCAGGTAAAGTTTAGAAAACTTGAGGGCTTTTATGACCATTATGGAAGAATGAACTAATGAGAAACTGAAGAAAAAGATTTCTGAGCATCTGATTGGAATAGATGGGCTTGATAAGGTATGCTGGGATGGGAGCATTAGGACAAAGTACCCTTCCACAGCTCTGTTACAACACACCACCCACACCCTCACGACTGTGCAGGAGCAGCCTCAGTCCTGTGGCTGTAGTCCCACAAATGGGGTGTGTGGATGCTCCCTTTGCCTCTCTCAGGTTAGCTGTGCCGTGAGTGGGGCTGTGCAGGTCTCTTATGTGCTGCAGTAAAAGTCTACTCTTTCCCAAGCCGCTGAGTTTGACTTCAGTAGGACCTGCAGATGACCACTGCCTCTAAGAATAGAAAATCAAAACTATATGTAATTCTGAAAGCAAAGCTTCCTGCCCTGGACAGTTCAGCAGAAGTCTGCGGTGCTGATATGGGGCCAGGTTCTCAGCTGGTATAAATGAGCAGGGCTCGACTTGAAGTCAATGGGATTGTGTTAGTTTTCACCAGCAATGGATCTGGCCAAACAAGCACCCCCGCCCCTCTCTCTGCATGTATGTCTGGCACAAGGCAACTCTAATTTTAGTAAATCCCTGATCTAAATGACTCTTTTTATGTAAAAGCTCCTAATTCAGATATAAGACAAATGTTGATAATGTTTTTGCTTTAAAATTAATTGATTTACCTCACTGTTCACAGAAGGGCATTTGCTGACAGTTTTTCTGGCTTCCCTTGTTAACTGCTCATATCTTTTAATTTTCTAGCAGGATATTTATGAAATGTTCCATTTGTTGCTAGTTTTATATATATGCACCTATATAAAAACTATATATATATATATAATAGTGTGCATATGTATTTATTTTTTCAATTGCCAAAAATCAATTCACAGAGCAAACCCTAGGCCTTCTGCAGAACTCTTGATGCCTTCATTTACTATTTTTAATATATGCTGCTGAGGTTTGAATTGTGACTTTGTTATGAGGTGAGTAATTCTTGTACTTTCAGAGGGGTTCACAGTACTGCAATCTGCTGAATCGATCAAAAAAAATCTTGAAATAAAGCTAGGTAATGATAGATTATTATCAATTAAGAAAGGAAATTGTCCTATCTTGTATCTAAAGAAAATATATTTCCCTAGAAGGACCCAGGAGTGCTCCATAATCCTTATTACATGCAAAGAAGGGAGAAAATCCTAAAAGGAGCAGTCTGTCCTCCATTGTAACACAACTCTGATAACTTTGGACCAGGCAGCACACTGCAGAGCTCACATCATCGGAAAGCAAACCAACCCGATCAGTCTATCAGTCAGGCAGTGATGGGTGTGAAGCATGTGAGGGTAGGATTTGTCTGGCCTAACTTAAGCTGTGCTTAGCCCAAGTTCAAGGATCCCTCAGTAATCAGTGGAGGAAGAGTGGTGTCTCCAGTGAGCAATTCACAGTGTCCAGTGTTGTCATCCAACAGTGCTGGGGCAGGTCACCCTCGGAAGACCCGTTTCTGTTGGCTATAGGGCTGTCCTAGATACCAGTCTCTGAGTAGATACCTGACTTTCAGAATGCTGAACTTCACTGAAGTAAATCCCCCACCAAGTGACTTCAGCACACAAGTCTCAGGGACTTCTAAAGCTATTTAAGAAACTTTGTTCATTAGGCACTACTTAGAGTATTATATATCCAGCCTTGATATCAGGGTGTTTAGAAATACTGTATTGACATGATTTTAGGTATTGTGATATGAATGTCAAATGAAAAGACATTACTCATTAGGGATGTGACTTGAAAATTAGATTGATAATGTTTAAGTGTGGAGATAACCTTTAGATACATCACAAAAGGAACGGAATGCCTCCTAACAATGAAAACAGAGAAATGAGCACCCTAAGGGACACTTTAGATAGGAGTGCCTATCATTGACATGGTTGTATACTTTGTGGTTTCAGGATAGTTTAATAGTGCTATAAGGCTTCTGTAGGAATATTCTTTAGCAGCTGTGTTGTTTCAAAACATTCATCTTAAGTGCAGTATCATACCTCACTGAGAAAAGTGTGAGTGTCTGATCAGCTGTTTTGTGGCCAAAAAAGCATTATAAGGAATAAAAGTGCATGTTCTGATAAAAGTTCATACCACTGAACTCCTTGGCTTAATGCAAGTTCTGTCCTAGGGTAAAAAAAAGTTCACTATAGAGAACAGCATCAAATGCCTATTATATTGTTCTTTGTTTCTTTGCCAACTGTGGATTTAAAATTGGAATAATTCAAAAAGCAGTGGGACATTATGACTCACTCGGTACCTCCTGGGCTTTTGACATTATCGTAAAGCAACATACACTTGAGTGCAAGGTTTAGTTAGTGGATTTCAATAACACAGCTAGCAGACTTTATTGAAACCACAGAGTACCTGATTAACTGTAAACAATGATTTATTTCTTCTGAACAGCCAGGGTATTATAGCTCCGGTTACAGGTGTGTTATGCTGAGTGACAACACAAGTGATATTTTTTTTTTGGAGGTTAAATTTACTCCTACCATCAAAATCAGGGACATGTTCTAATAGTAACATCTAGTTTTATGGGACTATTCTTTTCAATATTTGCGGAATTAGTGTAACTTTTCTTTTAATTTGTTTTTCACACATCATCTTTGAGTTCCATCTGAAAATTCCCAGTGGAAAGCTTGGGGAATGGGTATTACATAGAAGAAAGATTAAATAAGAGGAGTTTTGGCCACAAGATGTCCAAAACAATTAGTCTAGAAAGTCTGCATCTTCATTTAAAAACTGCAGAAAGCAGAGTCCAACAGCGCATCTTCCATGGAAGATCAACATTTTTTATGTTGCCTGGTGTGTATAAGCTGAAAAGGGAAATATATTTTCCAATAAAATCTTCCAGGCTGGAAATATAGAACAGTTTGCTTGAATCCAAATGTATATTGCTTAGTCTCCACAGGAAAGTAAAGACATATTAAGTCATATGTCAGCTGAGCTGAATTATTGATGTTGAATTAAACATATTGAACTCAGAGATTCATCAACTTTATAGTATTATTTGTTAGAAAAGTACCGCCTTCTATCTATTTAGACTGACTTTTTATTATCTCACTTGTTTATTATCTCTTTTATTTGAGTCAGTGGTTGCTGACCTGACTAATAGCTTTCATCTTGGTACTACAAGCTGTTTCCATATGTGCAGGTGCTATGGAATTTATTGTCTTTACATTGAAAAATCAAGATCTAGTCAATATGTTTGTAGGTATTTAAATGAAAATATTCTTCAGGTAGAATTAAGGTATGAGATTTAGGACATTCTGATTTTAATAAGATGCATTTAAGAGTCGGGAAATTCCAACTGAAGGATAAGAGTAAATATTTGAAAATCCAAAAAATTAAATTTCATCAAATCGGAAACCACATAATTAAAATTGCAGAATCAGCTGCGAATTGCTTTTATATATCTGTCCCTGCTAGAAGAAATCCAGTTACCTGTGTGGATGTAAATCATGCTTAACCTAAATGATTAATTGTTTTTAGTCTTGCCCAGGCAGGGGCAAAATTGAAATCTCCTTGAAAAACCTTGAGTCAGTGATGATCCCAGCAGGTGAGTTAGGCCTGGTATATCCAGGAGCTGGGACTGTTTAGTTTGAGGAGGAGAAGGCTGAGGGGAGACCTCATCACTCTCTACAACTACCTGAAAGGACATTGTAGAGAGGTTGGTGCTGGTCTCTTCTCACAGGTAATTAGTGATAGAACAAGAGGGAATGGCTTTAAACTGCAACAGGGGAGGTTCAGACTGGACATTAGGAAAACATTTTTCATAGAAAGAGTGGTCAGACAGTGGAATAGGCTGCCCAGGGAGGGGGTGGAGTCACCATCCCTGGATGTGTTTAAGGGTCGTTTAGATGAGATGTTGGGGGATATGGTGTAGGGGAGAACTTGGTAGAGTAGGGCTGATGGTTGGACTCGATGATCCCAAGGGTCTTTTCCAACCTGAATGATTCTGTGATTCTGTGATCTCCCACCCCACCTCCAGACACAGTTATACCAGTGAGAAAGAGCTTGAACTGGTACGGACTGATCTTGCCTACTTTTGCCTGTGGTAAGGCACAGCAAGCCTGTATCATCCTCTCTTTCGTTCAGCTCGTTAGCTGACCCCCACCACTGTACTCCCAAACTCACACCATGAATTTGTGCAGCAGACACTACGCTACTGCCTTCATCATGGCAACGGAAGTTATGGCACGCCTCTTAAAATGTATGTGCCTTTGTCAGGGAGAGGCTGGATTGGAAGCTGATTCATGAAAAAAATGTTGTAGCCGCTGAACTTCACTGCAGAAACATCTTCTGCTCAGATATCTCTCAGCCTGATTCTTTTTCTCTTTCTCCATGCTGCCTCAGTGGGTATTTCTGTTTCGGAGCATGTCATTATAGTAACAACTTACACGTTGAGACCTCGAGTTAACAATCTGCAGTAAGGCACATTGACCCGACAAAGCGTTTGTTAACAAGTGCCCTTCCCCTTCTGAGAAAGCAGCAGGCATGTTGCTAAGGCTTCCTCACTGTTTATAGGATCAATCCACGTTGCTACAATATATTTTTGCCTCTTTTTATACTGCTTGGCACTGCCTTTCCCTCCGCTCTTACACTTTCCACTTTAACTACTGCGTAGCAGATACGAAGCCATGGCTGCTTTGCGACCTCAACGTGCGCGTGGCCAGAGATGTGCCCAGTAAAGGGCAGCAGGAGAGAAGGGGGGTGTCTGACCAGTCCCACTTCTCCACCAGTGAGCTTCAGATGGTGTTACCTGCACATAGGACCAGGAAACCCACGTTTCCATCTGTCTTCCAGCACAGCCGTGTCCTTCTCCCGATGCCCTCGTCAACTGTAGCAGAAAGAGTGCAGCGCCAAGAGCTTGTCAAGAGGGATGAGATTTCTGAGTGCTTTATTGAGAGACAAACTTGCACAATTTAGGAGTAAATTCTGTTAGTTTAGATGGAGATTTGACCAATGTTTTTCTGCTTACAAGAGGCTGGGAAGT
The DNA here is from genome assembly GCF_031877795.1 of Strix aluco. Lineage (NCBI taxonomy): Eukaryota > Metazoa > Chordata > Aves > Strigiformes > Strigidae > Strix > Strix aluco. Next base: position 15,018,289 of record NC_133942.1, read on the forward strand.
GGCCTATGCAGTTTGCTCATTGCTTATGTTCAAGAAGTCTTTCTCCTTGGTGAAGTCTCTTGGAAGGTCCTTTACTGTTCATGTAATAAGATGTGGTGCTAATGACTTGGATGATACACGTTCTAAGAGCAGTGAAATGCAAGAAGCCAAAACTACCTTAACAAATACAGTTCATTTCACTAAGAGAAGCAGACTGAGCAGCAGGTGGAAGGGTTAAACAAAAGGAAAAAAGATTATAAAAGTTTGCGGCTTTGGCTTCACTACAAATGGCTCTCTTGCAGACTTTATAGCATTAGTGTTGCTTCTCATAAACCTTGAAACCATTCATCCATTTAGAAAGATTAAATTGGTTAGTCATCCAGAACATAAAATATACACATCCATTTTGTCTGTTACCCTAAACCATCTGAAGTATAATAAATGCAGTTGATGCCATTAAACCAAAGCATTGAGTATTAATGATGGCCTCAGTTGTGGTATTTACAGTTTGCCAGCTCTTGTGTTTCTGATAGTATATTCATCTGTTGTTGCTCAGGGACAGTAAGAACGGAGTCTTGGAGTTGGAAAACACAGCTATAATATATGATGTGAGGGGCTCAGAGAAAACATCTTGCTATTAAAGCAGGGAAAATCCTAGAAATGTTACATTTTTTGTTATTCTTAGAAGGTCAAAGTTAAGAGGCACAAGCTTCACTTACGATATCTTACTACATTTATAATGGTCTGTTAAACAGTTTGCAAAGACAGGTTTGTTTGGTTTTCTAGTTACAGATGAAGCTATTGCTATTTAAAGTTCTGTTCTGTCACTTAGACAAACTAGACAAAGAGGGCCAGACTCTTCTAAAGCAAGAATTTGTAGAGGCACTTGGTCAGGAAGCAGGTTCATGATTAAAAATATAATAAAAACCTACACTTGATTTAGCAGCATTTTTTCTTGATTAATATCAGGATTTCAGAAGTAGTACTCTTTCCCAGAATTAAGCAAATTTGCAATGGTTGCTTCAGAATGTAAAGAAATTTAATTCCTGCTGCTTTGAAATATGTAAGACATTATCTCAAATGCAGGGATTTCCAGTGTGCTGGAAAAAACATTTACATGTTTTTTAATTACTACATAGAGTGCCTTTAATCAGAGCATCCAGCTTGACAGCATTAAACCTGGGAAGCAAATCCTATCCGAGCTTCCAGTTCCATGCGGGAAATGCCAGCTCATTCCTACAGGAAACAGGAATCAATGTCACGTATCAGCCAGCATTCAAAGCAAAGCAGACTGCCAGCTATTCTTAAGCATATGCTTGAGTACCAGCAGCCTCTGTGGACCACAATGAGGTACTCGAAATATGCTCTCCTGAACTTTACTGACTCAAATCTATTCACAATGAGCACAAACCATTCCTCCTCTGTCACTCCCCACGTTTGCAGCCTCAGCCAGACTGCTCGGGCAGATGAGAGTACTTCCAGTGAGGCTAGCAGATTCTGCATCAGACACTGTACTTTGGTTTAGTTTGTGGGTGGTTTTTTTTTCCCTGAAACATTACTGGCAGAAAAAAAAAAGTAACAAACCTCCCCCCACACCCTCAACATTTGTCTTTTACTGCAAATACAAATTGCAAAACTACCAGGAGTGAGAGAGGTGATCTGAAAGAGGCAGAACCTCATAAATTGTTTGTGGGGGAAAGGCTGTCTTTCCTTTTCTCTAACTGATGGCATGCCAAGTTTATTTTACAGTATTTACAGGAAGATTTGTTTGTTTTGATACCCTTTGTATGTTGTTAGGGAAAAGGCAAAAGAAAATCTCCAGGAATTTTATAGTTTCTGATGAGACAGAGTTTAGGCTTTAATTTTCTTTCTAGTCCTATACATTTTACTAGAAGTGTAATGTATAAAGGGATATGAGATTGCAGTTGGATGAGTTATTACTGAGCTGTCATTTATTTTCTTTATATGAATTTGGTGCTTAAGAAAGACCTCAGACCAGCAGGCTAAGAAAGTGAAACTGTTAGTTCATTCTGAGAGCAGATACAGGGTGGGAAGGAACAACACTGGTTTCTCCTTTTTTGCATCTCATCTCTGACCTTGGCACATCACTCCAGGAGCAGGAGGAACGTGCAGTCTCTGGCTGTTTAGCTGAGGTTCAGACAGATGACAAGGAGAACAAACTTATCTGTGACAGAGTGTCCCTGGTGTGGCTGTACAGGCAGCAGGTTGTCTGCGCAAGGGCTAACGTGCCTGCCAGCTCCAGCACGCAGCCGGAGGCAATGCACTCAGGAAGAGAAGCCTCAGGTCTCCCTCAGCAGACAGTCCTGCAGGCCAAACACCCCCACGTTACACAAAGACACCCGCAGTCCTCAATACTTGACCGTTGACACCAACAATGATCTGGCTGTTAAATTTTGGGATTTCCCATTAACAAGGTAGATACCCTGGTTCTAATGGGTAAAGGACTGCCACAGGGTGAGGGCCCAGGTTTTGATCCTCAGCTACAGGAAAACTCCTGTTTTTAAGTGGTCTATTAAATCACAAGATGCTGGAGAGGGAACAACTATTGCCCCATCTCTTCCAACGCAAGAACTAGAGTGTATCGGGTGAGTCTATTGGGTCTACCAGGCACCTTCCAAGTAACTGGAGAAACAACCAGTGGCCACTGCTAACCACACAGGAAACTGCTGGAGGTGGAGAGTTTCTTAGGTGCTTGCTTTGATCTCATTTCCATTCTCAGTCATCTCTTAGGCAGGAAAAAGTGTTTACTTGATTTAAAGCATCTTTAACTAGAGCATCCTACCCTGAGTTGGCAGAGCAGGTCATCAGTTGGTATGGAAAGTCCTTCCAGGGAGGCAGGTACTGCTCTTGTAAGCTTGTTGTGCTGAAAGGGAAATAGAGGTGTTTGGTTATAATTCCAAAGCCTTGATTGTTTGAACCAACCTTCTGAACACACTGTAGGGTCTTGGGTTATGGCAGGAATTGAGAAATAAGGGACTAATGGCGTATTTTATGTGCTATGACAAATTGTCTTAACCTCTCCCTGACCTTTGCTGTGAAATACTGGGTAGACACAATGTCTTTTCTCTGTGTGGAGGAAACATTCATTAGCAAGTGTCATGTTTGACTGTCTGGGGATGAAGCATGATTGCCAAATGTTAGAAGCTGTTCCTATAGAGCTGGGAAGGGATTTTCGTAAGGGCAGACTGTCTCGCTGACCCCCTTTCATCCCGGCTAATGGAGCAGCCATCCCTTCCTTCCTGGCAATCCCTGTAGCAGGATGATATCCCCAAGACGTATATGATAGCTGCATAGACGTGGCCTCCCCTTTGCAGATGTTGACGTGACATATACGCTGTCAAGCAGGGAAGAATATTTTAGGGTCAGTAAGTCTCTTTAAGCAAAGTTAATACCAGGAGATGCTGGCACAACTAGTCACTGTTTAGTTTACACCTGTCAAAAGCAGGCAGCCTCTCAACTCCTATGTTTGGGCGAACGTATCCATCACATTTAGCTTTTATACAATGTTCTTTTCATCTTCCCTGCACTTCACAATTGTTAATTAATCCCGCAGCACCCAGGGATTACTAGTAACACTTTACAAGGGAAAGCAGAAACAAGCAAGAGGAGGTCAAATGACTGGGCCAAGCTCATGGAAGAAATTTTGTTTAAACATAAGGTTCTGCAAGTTAACTGGTCTGTCCTTGGATGTCAGCCTCCATTTCAGGGGGAGGGGGTGTTTGGGGAGGACAGTTTTGAGATTGTCTAGTGTATTTAGAGCTCCCCTTTCATTTCTTCCCTTTAGCACTTTTTTTTTTTTTGCTGAGGCATATGCAGGACAGAAGAGTTTTGTCTTCAGAGGGTGATGGGGAATTTCCAAGAAGGGAGAATGTCTCATGTTCGGGAACTTTTATGCACCATTTTTTCATTTTGCAATTACAAATGGGGGCACCTGCCTAATGAAATTAATGGGTTCTTTTTTCAAAGTCATTGCAAAGATCCAGATACCCAGTTCGCTTTAAAAATAAAAGACTTGCTTGTCTGGCACCCGCAGGCCTTTTTGAAAGATCTGCACTGATAATAGCAATCCAGTAACTTATCTGCAAGTGTAGAATGTGCCCACAGTGCTTTCTTCTCCCTAGGACTTGAAAGATGAACGAAGCGATGAAGAGGAAGAAGATTCTGTTACAGATAATGAAGAGGAGTCCACAAAGAATGGCAACAAGAACGGCTGTGGGCCAAGCAAACATCTCCTAAACAGCAGTCACCACTAGCTCCCTCCTGCCTCACCTCCTGCAGTAATTTCTGCTCTGTTTTTAACACAACCTACAGGATAGAATTTAAGTCAAAAGGCTTATGAGAGACTGTGATTGATTTATTGTTGGCTACTGGACCTGGAAAAAAGCCCAGTTCAGAAGGGAGGGAAAAATTTAATAACATGACAAAATGTGTTAATGACCCACTTTCTGAATCGTTGCGAAGTGTTTGGAAAGACGTTTGGGCACACTGACTGACGGTGCTCAACCAGGTCAGAGCTCAAGAGCATCAGATCATTTAGCGTCCCATTGATTTTAATGTTGTTTTTCAATCTGATGTAAGATATATTTCACCAAGCAGTTTAATTCACAGATGTTTTGTGGTAGGTAGGTAGTATGAACTCCATTAGGAACCAGAAGTACTCAATGTGGGAAAAATTTGACAGTGGTGTACAGTGACTGGCATTTTAATCTTTACTTTTCAGTTTAAACCCTCATCAAAATGGCTATTTTTGTGAGTTAGATTTCATTTCCTGGAGGCTAACATGGAGGAAGTCAAGTTACTTGCCTGTGAAGAGCTGGCTTCACTGCAGAAATAGAGTCTTACTCCAAAATATGCTGTATCATAGATAGCTCAAATATTGTATTCTAAGATTTACCTGTCAAGGAAGTCACTGTTAAAACAGCAAAACTCAGCCCCGATTCTCCATTGAGCTCCAGGTTTCACCAATGTCTTTCATCTCAGTCATTTTGGCCCAGTGTTAGAACAGAAGGTGCAGCGGGGAGGGAAGACAATGAATGAAATTTGGGCCTTCTCACAGGTTCTTTTGCACTTATTTGCTTTCAAAACTGCTGAACACCCCTTGTTCCTGACATATCTACAGCCTGGAAGATTAAAAATAAATCTCATCCATTCCCTTCTTACGAGCCTCTCATGCAGTGGCGTTGGATCGGTGTCTTCTCAGGAGCTCGCCTGCTAAATTCTGTTCTGTGGTTCCTGTGTGTTCACTGCATGTATCTGGGCCTTGGGGGAGCAAGGGACCCGCAAGGAATGTCACATTGTGGGTGCTGTGTATTTATTTGACATCAGGATCTGTATTTCCATCTCTGCTTTTTTCAAAAATTGGGAATCACATCGGCTAGAGCCAAACTTGGATGTGAGTACGTGACTTGGGCCACATACCGTTGTTTATGCTGTAAGAAGTGGAGGAACAGTGGATGTTTTATCAGCTCCTCTAACCAAAAGTGCCTCTACCCTAAGCTTGCACGTCTGTTCTAACGCTAGCCAGAGTGCAGCAGCATTTTAGTCCCGGGGCTTTCCAAGGAGAGCCTGGGCCTTTTAAACAGGGTGGTTCCAGTCTCATTTCCAGATGCATTAGCTCACAAGGTCATAAATGATTTGTGTCATGAGTTTTAGAGGTGAGAGGCTCTCCGTGTGGTTCTACAGTAGCTGAGATCATCTGGTGAACTAAATCCAGTAGCTTGCTAGAGACCAGGGGGACCACTGCTAGAACAGCCTCAGTGCAGAGCTTTTGGTTCGAAAGGCTCTTTTCCCCTTAAGGCTGCTCGGGCAGGAACTTGGTGACCTACGGGAAGCACCATATGACTGACTTGTTTTCTCAAGATTTCCTTAGCAAAGGAGGATGTAATTCAGTGACTGAAGCATTTGAAAGAATGGGAAATGTTTGAGATCTCAGATATGAAGAAAGAAGTGTTTTCTGTGCAGTTACAAGAAACTGTAGGAGTACTTTGTTATAGAGGCTGGTAGTGTGGAAATATCCATGTATGATCCATTGAACTAGGCTGTGTTTCATTTTTTACTTATATTTTGGACCATGTAATACCCCAAATGTTCATGTTTTACCACAAAGAGAATTACACTGAGGAAGGAGTATGGCGTTACAGCTTCTGTGAAGGATGGGAAATGTGCAGTAGTGGAATGGGGCTCCTGAAGCCGTGGTTGTGGTTCAGTAGCGCTGCTCGGGCTGAGCGGGCAGGATTCCCTCAGCAGTTGTTGTACAGCGGTGTGCTTCCTTACGTCGCTGTGGAGAATACCTTAAATACTGCCGGGTGGGTTTATTGGAAGTGTAAGTACTTATTACATCATCTAAAGCAACTGGTGAGTTTGGCAGGGTCACAGTTGCTTATCGGAGCCTGTTTATTGCCTACATGAAAAGAACTGGCCTTTCCTCACAAAATGTAGAAACCCGACGTCTTGGAGGCTTTACACTCCCTTTGAGAGCAGTGGAGACAACGATGCTTTCTACAAGACATAACAGGGTTTTGGGAGATGTCCAGGGTATTATCATTTAATTTCGGTGCCAGAAAGCTTTCCTGCTATGACTAGGAAAGGAATTCAGGAAAGGAAACACGAAGAACGATGTTGTCACAGGAGTGAGCCTCTGAACAACTACTGAGTTTTAAACTGGAATTTATAGTCTCTTTGAGGCCAAATCTTGCCCTTCCTACTTGCAGAAGTCTCCCACTGAAGCCAATTAACTCTACTGGAGTTCTGCCTAGCAAAAATTTTGGATTGCAGTTATCCAACCTAATTACAAGACCTGTTGTTTTAAATCGATGTGAAACTAGGGTCTTAAAGGAAGAGTAAAAGGTAGATAAATACATTCAAACATAAAATGTTGAGGCAAATTTTGGGTGAGTACAGAAGAATATGGATGAAAATAATGTCCTGAAGGTGAAGATTAAGTCTAAGCACAGTAAATAACCAAATAACTCCATGCCATTGCAGTTAGGGGTATGGACAGAAGGAAGGCTGTGGAAGGCCCTTCCGGGGTTACTGTCATGGCCAACCAAAGTGATGAGACCTAAAAATTCTGAATGTAAACCACGAGGTGCTGGGGATAAACACCCACAGCACAGAAGGAAGTGGGAACAGACTGTCACAGTGGGCCTGGACACAGGTCCTGTGTTAACATCAGATTTGTCATTCCTGAAGTTACATGCATTTCATTTTCCACTTTTTACTGACAGAAACTCAGCAACAAGCTGAGGTCACAGGGAACACAATTCCTGCTAAAGAAACCAATGTCATGGTGCTTCAGGATTTTCAGTCTTAACTTTTTTTTAATCTTATTGTGAAAAGAGTCTTAAAATGCCAGTGCAGAACAATTGTAGATCATGTATATGAGCACAGATGATAGACTGCAATATGTTATTTTTACCATTTCACAAAATGGGTCCCAGTTTATCGATTTGACACTGGCTTTGCTATGTCACTTTGACCATGCCAAAATATTTATGGTAGAATTATAGACCAAAAATGAAATCTTAGTCCATTAGACTCAGCAGATACTCTTCTGTTCCATTTAATTTCTCTGAATTTTGTTCATGTTCATTTCTCTGAATTCCTGTCCATGTATACTATGCTGCCTCCATACTTGTTTACTACAGAGATGTACCAGTCTAATCTGGATTTGTTTTACAGATCTCCTTTACTCCACAGAACTCATTTTGTCAATGTGTATTATTCAGTATAATTATCTTTTTTTGTTCTTAATGCCACTGAATTTGTCTGGTCAGTTATACTACAGGCTATAAATAAATATTTTTTAAAAACAGGTATCTATGTAACGATTTCCTTGTTTTCCCCACCTTGCAGTGTCCTCCTCTCCACTTTCCATTCCTTACCAGCTTTTCAGTGAGGGCCCATTCAGGAACCAAGTCCTTATTCTTCCAAGTTTTTCCCTTTCCTGGAAAAGGCTGGATGACCCACACCCCTCTTAAGAGGTAACAGCGATTGCTGTAAAGAAACTTGTGTTTTCCTGGGCAATTCATGACTGGAGAGGAAGCAAAATGAATGGGTGCATCATCCATCATTTGCATTCAAGATTTATTTATGCTTTGTCTAAAGTACTTGAAAGTGGTCCTATGTACCCTAGGAATTACTCAGTCTAGAATGCCAATGTGTTTTTGTATCTTTACTCAGCTGGTTTTTGTTGTGCATATTAGGGCTGTTTATGAAGTTACATGTATTTGGGGAGTGTTAGACTAATATGCAAATACAGAGATAATTCTTTTTTTCCCAGAAGTGCTTATGTTTAAACATTGGCTGAGGTGCTGTCGCCCAGTTAGATTGCTGTGGGATTACTACCAGAACGCCTCATCATAAGCACACTTGAGACAACTCAGACATGGATCTTAAACTGGCAAAAGCAGGAAAGCTCCACTGAAAACAAGGAAACTGTGCTGATTTGTATTAGCTGAAAAGCTGTTCCATATTTCTTATTCTTTCCATTTCTGCCTCCCTAGTTGGGAAGATCACAGAGGTTCTGACTTACCATATCTTCCCATGGGCAAACAAACATAAGGGAAGGTGTTTCAGCCCAAATAATGAACTGTAGCAGAATACTTCGGTTTTATTATCTGAATTCATTTTTTAAGCTTATGAGTAAGAATAAAGTAGATGGAAAACAAATCGAACAGGGATATGTGAGTTTTGGCTACAAACAACTTGCAAACTGTGAAGAATTAAAAAAAAAAAAAATTTGCTGATTTAGAAAGAAAAACACCATCTCCACAGGCACTTCCCCCAGCTGTGGGTTTGAAGAACAACAGACAACCAGTGGGCAGAAATGAAAGTCCATGCTGAGAGTAAGAACACAGCCCAGTTGTGAAAATGCCCAAGAGAGTTGGTTTGATGGCCGTTAGCTGCCCGAGAGCTGGGGAGCCTTTCTGTGTGGGGCAGCAAACGAGCCAAGAATGTACCTCTGAGTGATTTTGCTGGTCGTGTTCAAAATCACCAAAAATGTCTGTTCCTGTGTCCTGGTCAGTTTTACGGGCTCCCTCCTGCTCTGTCTGTGCCATACAGAGCCACGGTTTTGTTTCTTGCCTACAGAATTTGAGCTTTGGCTGCCCAAGGTGTGGATGTTGAGGAGGATGAACGCCTCTGGCTTGTTGAGGGTCATGCAGGATATTTGTATTCCCCCTGAGAATGTGATTTCATCTTAGAAAATTTATGAAATTATGTGATGCCCACGCTTTAGAGACAGAGAGTAAGCAATGTCTGTCAGACAGCAACACAGTACTGTGAATGACCAGCATCATGGAGAGGGAGCTGAGCTCTCCTGAGCTGAGTTTCATGAATAAGAAGAAAAGTCAGAAGAGGGCTTGGTCAACTCATTGCACAGGTTTTTCTTACAGATGTAGGTGTGAAAGACTCATTTAAAGGTTGGTTTCTCCAGCTCTTCAGTGGGAAGCATCTTCTCTCCCTCTGTCTCTGTATTTCTGCATGATGGTTTGTGGAAGGTGCCAAGCAAAGTCAGAGCAGTCACCACTCCCCTGAGAGAAGCCAACACCAAAAGCTTGAGAGGTGGATACCGAACCAGCAGCCCAGGATAATCCCTCCCCTACTCTGGTGTGGGGCAGAGGTATGTTCGTGCTCTAAACCACGTTTTGGGGGAGAAAGGGTGTTACCGTGAACAGCTGCAGCTCTCAATATTCTTGCCACTCACGTGTACCACAACCAGCTGCTCTGTGCTGCAGGGATTGGGCACATCCTGAGTGAGGAACTGAGTTCAGCCTTAGGTTAATTTCTTTGAATCCCCACTGCCCAGTTCATGTTTGCCATCCTGGCACTCAGGTTTTTGGTCTCCATTGCTGCTTAAGCTCATCAACAGAGATTTCTCCATGCCCTGTCTCTGCTTCAACCTGTAGTAGCAGCAGTGTTTGCACACACTCCTGAGGGAGCACACTTGCCTACTGAAGTGTAAGCTATTTGGTAGATCACACATGAGAGGGGAAACTTCACAAAGTACTGGGACATAATGTGGGAGAGGGGAAATCATTGGCCAGAAAACTAGCATTCCTGCAGGGAAAAAAAAATAGTTTCACTTTCTGTCCTGTCATCCATGTGTGTTAAGATCTTAAGCAGCAGAGAGGAGGTAAAGGCTTGACATTAATCCCTTGTCAAAGAATGGGATTCCCAGTTGAGGAAATGGAGGTGATCAAAGCAATGTAATCTTCACCCTAGCTGACTACAGAGAACTTCAAGTAGGGGTCTGAAGGTTTATTTAACTGAAGTACCCTCTGTGGGATTACTTGAAGTTTCTAGCTTAATAGAAGACAAGGCTGAAAGCACAGGTCTAAGCTTCAACATAGACTCTGCAAATACAAAGTCATAACAACCCATGTAGGATAATGATGTTGATGTTCCAATAGTCCAAAGATTTATGAAAATATCTTCTATTTACTCAGCTGGAAAGAGCCCTGTTCTTCTGGAGTTTTGTTACCCCATAAAGCATTCAGAGGAGACCCCATAATCATTTCAAAGTCAGAAACATTAAGTGGAATAACAAGTATAAACCCTATCCACAGTGACTTTGAAGTGCAAGAAGCATGTCCTTGTAGCTGTAGAATATTACTCTGCTTTGAGCAGGGTGGGAAGAAACAGCTCCCAGGCAGTTGTTTCAGGTGGTGAAAAGTCCATATTTTTCCTACCACAAAAGAAGCTGGTCTAAAAAAAGTTAGAGTTGAGCAGTGAAGTAGATGATTAAATTCCCACTGAAATTTTCCCTGATGCTGCTGAGAACTGGATCCAGACCTCAGGCGATCAGATGGAATGAGAAGGGCAGCATGGCACTGCCTTCTCCAGCCATCAGGTGCGGGGCACAGCCTGTGTTTCCTCCTCCTCTAGCCCAGGGCAAAGTCTTCCCTGGAAAAAGATCTTCCATCTGCAGGACCCTCACCTGAAGAGACCTGCCTTTGCCCTAACTGGGCATGTGGCTCCTGAAAGACATCCCTGGGAAAGCACTCCCTCCCCTTTCAAGCCTGAAATTTCACTTCCAGCAAGCAGTCTGCCTCCTGTCCTCTGCGTTGTTCAAAATCTCAGTAAGGACTGACTCTAAAGTCTGTGATCCAAGGCCAAATTTACCAGGAAGAGGTAAATGATGAGCTGTGGTTATCACAACTACCTCAGTGGGGGAGTGAGTGAGAGGGCTGCTGGGCTAGAGGAGAAAAGGGACCAGAGAGAAACTGGAGCAAAATGGCTGGGGCAACACAGCAACAGTTTAAACACAGAGCTGACATCACCAAGAATCACAGAGCAAAGCAGTAACAGGGCTAGGAAGAAAACAAGCCCCAGGAGAAGAAGGAAGAGGAAAAAGACAGTAGTTCAGTAATGCTGGGAATCAGCCCTTTCCAAGCAGCAGAAGCCAGCTTTGCCTGGACTCTGAGATGAACTCTGTAGCCAGGACAACTCCTTTTCCCTGAGCACCGGTGGTTTCAGACTGAGCCCAGCTGATGAGTTCCCAAGGCAGGAGCAAAGGCGGCAGGATCTGGGAAACACTCCTTTAGAACGTTCCCAGTGTGTGAGTGAGGGGACAGGGAGGGACTCAGCTGGGCTGGGCCAGGGTAGCCACAAGTGGAGGCCAGCAGACCTGCAGCTGTGGCAAGGACCCCAAGGTTCACCTCCAGTTGCTGGGCAAGCCTGACTCCCCCTTAAACCTCGGCGTTGGTTTTGTGCTTTTCCTGGCTGACTCCCCAAGAGTCCTAGAAGAATGTCTAGAAGACTTTAGTGTTTGCTTTCTACAACAAAGAGCAGAAGAAAGCTGCTAAAAGGCCTTTCGAGTGTCAGCACCTATGGGTAAGTTTCTTGGTTATGCCATGGGCTGCATACAATGCAGGAGAAGTCCTAGTAGTTCAGGAGAAGAATTTGTGTGAAGCAGGAGCTAAATCTTATCTGGCTGTGCTAAATCTTATCAGGCTATGTAAATCCTACCTAGTTCCTTTGCTATTTTAAAGGAGGAATTATTCAGCAACCAAAGAATGTTTCCCACATTTCCCTATTGCAAAGGGCAGTGCTGTCAGGTAGCGGTTGTATGTTTGGAGCTTTTTTTCCCTTTCGAATCCTTTGGATCCTTCAAGGATGGCACTTGAGCACAGAACAGGACACTGTAGCTTTTGCCTGAAGTAAGGACTATCCTATAACCCATATGATACTGCAGGGCACGCACAGCATTTATTGAACTTGGAAATTGTCCCCACATCCACTTTTGTGCTGCAGTTTCCCCTCCTGCACCCAGTTGTGATTCTGCTCTGACATAAAATCCAAGAAAAAGGGAAGCTGGGATGCTTACCCCTTCCCCTGCCCTGGCACGCATGGCCTGCGTGAGGGAAATTGTAAACCAGCACTGCCACATCTCTATGCTGTGGATTGCAAATATGGCTGCTCCATCTCTTGTGGGCAATGATTTTTAATTTTTTTTTAACATTTATAGACTTATCCAAAGCAAACATCAGAGCTTAGCCACAGCTTGTGGGGTTAGTCCCACATCCTGACGGATGCAGCCTGCAGCTGAGAATCCTTGTTCTGGGCCATGGAAGGGCCACACTCCTTTCACTGAATGTTAATGAGAAGAAGACAAATTCCTGCTCCGTAACACAATGTTGAGAACAAAGAAACCTTTAAATTTTTCCTTTTTTACATATCAGAGAGGATTTTACTGCCTGTGGAGGGAATGGATGCTCCACTGTCCTGTTGTGTGATAGAACCGTAGGTGCCCGTGTGAAACATGCAGCAAACGGTGCTGTTGGTCTCCGGGCCGAGGCAGCCGGCACCGGGCACGGAGGAAATGTCTCATCTACGGAAAGTAAATGTTTCTCGGGCCTTCCCCCCGGGTTCTGGCTGACAGGTCCCTGCGGAAAGCCCAGAGCAGCACCGCTGGTCTGGCTGCGCTGCAGGCAGTGATGAGAAACCTCGAGTACCTGTGCCCTCACAACCGCGCGTGTTGGCTACCTGGTTATTGCTGCGAGGGCCCACGAGGTGGCAATAGCAGGACACTGCTCCCTGCTCGGACACGGCTCCCATGTAGCAGTTTTGTCCATCTTTTTGCTCTTTAAAATGACGAAATTCTACTGAAGATCGGGGTGCAAAAGTGTTTCTTGCAACTGGTAATTTCCGCTTGGTCGGCCTCTAAACCGTGAAGCAGGTGTCTGGTACATGGCTGGTAAAAAAGCACTACAGATTTTACTGAGAGCGAGTGTTTGGTACCAGTCCAGAGGACCGACAGTGTCCTGAGGGCTGGCATCTACCTGGGTGTCACCAGTGACCCTTTCCCGGAGGTGCAGCACTCTCCTGCAGACTTCCCCGGCCCCAGAACTGTTCCTGGTGTGTCTGATAAGGGCTGGGCATGAAAGGATGTTAAATCTTCTCCTCTGACTCTGCTTTACCACTTGTACTTTTTTGTATTGTCTATTTAAATTAGGTATTTGTCAAGCCACAGACTCCATAGCTGCTGGTAAGTGAAGCCCCATTCTCACCTAGATCTTTAATGTCTGTAATGCAAGTAAGGAGGATAAAACTCTTGGAACTGCTGTTCCACCTTAGGAGACAGACTCTCCCCCCCCAAGTAAATGAGGTGCTCTGTGCTTTGCACCATTGCCAAGAATAAAGCAAAGCTCTGAGGGTAGAAGGGTTTGGGCCAGGCTCAGTGTGTGCGTGTGCAAGGGAGGGAGCAGTGGGACATCACCTCCCCAACACAAAAGACTGAGGAGCAGTTGCATCTCAAACCCCTTAAATCCAGCAGGGGCTGAGTGTTACAGCCAGAGCACCCCGAGGAGTTGGGAATGCCAAGAAGTGGCTTTGTGTAAGGAAAAAAAACCTGTCAGCGTGCACTGGGAGGGCACCCTACCCCGTGTACTCACCCTAGCAGTGCTCAGCCTGCCTGGTGTGTTAGCGAGGGAGGATGGGAGCTCCCTGAGGACAGCCTGGCCCCAGGACATGTCCATCACCTACTGCTGAGTAGGTTGACCAGAGAGAGGGGGAATGTCTGTGCTTGTGGGCTGAGGGCTGTGAATAGCCCACCTTGCATCACCTGGCAACATCCCCCCACCAACAACTTTTACAAGGGCAGAAGGATGAATTAATTGGGTGCTGGCTGGGTGCTGGAAAAGACAAGGTACCAGGCCAGCTGTGCAGTGAAAAGGGGCTGCATCGCCCTGACAGGTACGATGGGCAGGGCCACAGACTGAGCTTTGGGTTTTGTGCTCCAAGAACATTGTCCTAAACCACCTCCAAAACCACCACAGTGTCCTGGCATGGGGCACCACTGAAAAGTGCTCCCTATAGAAAGCTGTTCCCAAAGTTCTTTAATGCAAATAAGTAGTGGTCACTGCAGCCCCAGGCTGAAGCAGTGTTAGATGTTGGACAAACTGGGCTTTTGCATAAATGCAGAGCAGAGAGACAAACAATGAAGACCAAAATCTAGCAGTTCTGGTTTTCCTCCGAGGATATCTCAGGGTTGGGGGAGGGGGGGGGCACAGTGCATACCTCCTCCCTTATTGCTGCTGTGGCTGGTTCCTGCCGGGAGGAAGTTTTGGGCTTGGGCTCCATGAAAGGTGTGTTGAGGAACCCAGCGGCTCCAAGCTGTGCTAAACGCTGGCTGCAATGGCCCACTGAGCCAAGCAAACAGCCTGCGCACTCCCACGCTCCCCTCGAGCCTCGGCAGGAAGAAGGGATCTGTTGGTTTAAACAAGCTTCTTTAATCCCATTTGGCACAACCCTTGTGGTCAGGCTGCACTCAACTATGACTGTGTAGAGAGCCGGCAACGGGTTTGCTTTGATAGTGGATGAAGTGTTTCCCTGAGCTCTCCCCATGCATGGTTGTGGATGGGGAGGAGGGACTCGGAAGCTGTAGACCGTGGGTGGCAGCCCCCGTGGCTCCCATCTGACCCCAGCTCTTCTCTAGGTTTCTCTTTCCGAGCCAGGAGGCAGCTGGATTTGACTTGACTGTCCCAGCAGAGATTGAAGCTTTGAGGTTGCCTGTCTGGCACTCGCTGTGCGTGGGGTTTGCCGTGGGCTGGCACCTAGCTCTTGGCGCAGTTTCCTCCACCACAGCTCGCAGACGGTGCCGGTGGGACTCCTCACTGCCAGCAGGTTAACTGAAACGCATCTCCTCTCATTCCTTGTGGGTGTCCAGCCCAGAAAGCCTGAAAGCAGGCAGTTATAAGTCCTAGAGTGACGCTAATATTTTGCTTTTATGAACAAATACTTGCAACTCAGCCAAAGTCAATTGCCAGCTCTGTTGGGAGAGAGGATCTAGCATCAGAGGAGGATCCCGATTCTGTTCTTGGTTTACTGTACAACCTTGCAAATAATGACAATATTGGCCCCAAATGGACTGGGATGAGGTATTGGTGGCTGTTGTTGATTAAAGAGCAGGATGTGTTTCAGACTCCAGAAGGGTTGCTCCCTCCAGACCTCGCACTGGCCCTCCATCTGGCCGGTTCTTACCTAGTGACTCCGAGCAGACTTTGCTGACGTGGGCAGTCGGGTTTCCGTGCTGGCTGTGAAGGAAAAGGCAGCCCTTGTTGTTGCTTAGAAGAGTGTTTGTGACTTGCACAAACTCTATCAAAATGCATGGCGTTACAGATGTGGCCCTGCAATGGTCACAGCGCATCCTGCCTGCCCTGCTCCTTTCTCCCCTGAGAACATAGATGTTTTGCTGCTTTAGGTCAGCTCAAGAGCCCAAAATGTGGGGCTCTTTCCCCACGTGGGTGCTCCAAGCGATCCCTAGGCTAGACAACTAACACAGATATGCAACATCAGTTGACCAAATGTCCCACTTTGCATCTCCAGGCTGTGAGCTCATCCTAAAGGCTGTGGGACAGTGTGTGCTGGAGGCTGAGTGTCCACAGCTCCCTCTCTGTGGGGGGCTGTTTGTCCTCCTGGGACAGTGCTGGGGAATTTGCTGACTCAGCTGGGGGTGATGGGGAGGGAGCATGAAGACTGAGTGATCCAGAGGGGGAGAACTGCAGAGCAGCCAAGTCTGGGGAGAAGGTTAGCAAAACTGTATTGTTCATTTTTAAAAGCTCCAGGCAGTCAGAGGTTTTGGGCTGTGAACTCTGCACTGCTTCTGACAGTGGTGTTACAGTAATGCTTCTGCACAGCTCTGCATCCAAATGGGAGCAACCAGGAATATTTGCACAAACTTGAGCAAAGGATTGCTCCTGGGGGGAAAAAATAATTCTGTATGCTATTGCTTTGTTGGTGCTATCACTGCTCATGGATAAAAGGTGGAGGTTTTTGATTGATAAATTTGTGTAAAAGTTAGTTCAAATGGTTTGACAAAGCTTTGAGGGCAGCTTGGGAACAGCTCGAATATGAGACTAAGGAAGAAGGGTTAGAGAACAAAAGTCCAGAGAAACGATTACCTGAGCACATTGGCTTGGGGCTGTTTCACTTTCACAAGAGAAAAGCGTGATTTACAGCCCCAGGCTGGGGGGCCAGCAGGGCTTGGCCTTGGGACACACTCTATCCTCAGCTCTGTGCTACCATCCAGTGGTGCTTGTGCTTGGAGGACAGCCCTTTCCACCTTGGCACGTGCCCCTGCTCCTGACCCTGCAGCTCTGGTGGGCCATGAGGAGAGGCACCCCAGCTCTGCAGTGCCTCTCCGGGGATGGGAAAGCACTTTGCTGGCCAGAGGAGAGCAGGCTCCTGTGCCATGACCCACCTTGGAGCCCCCGCCACAGCACCCGTCGAGGGCCCCTGACCCCCGGCAATCCCTGCTCGTGGGGATATTGAGTTTTCTGTTTGCTTTGCAAGTGTAATTGGCCAAGACGCTGTGAAGGGAGGAGAGAGTGCTCAAGGGAGAGGTGTTAAAGAAATAGGAAAACATTATTAAGAGTGTTTTAAGTTGGCAGTTTCCCTTATTAGTACTTTCATGATGGAAAGAAGCCACTTTAGGTCTGTGCAGTTGCACTGGGCCACCACATTCAGGCCCCTGTAGACATCCACGCAGATGGCTGTGCTGTCTTGTGCATCACCTCCATCTCTCTTCCAAGCCATGCACCACCTTCTTGGCTTACAAATCTCCTCCTCTGGCTTCTTGGGCCCAGCTGCAAGGAATATGCAGAGAAGGAGGAGCCTTATATGAAATATTTGGTTTTGGGAGGGTGAGCCTTGTCCAAGGCAGGTGTTGGATACAAAGGGAGATGTTTGAGAACGAGAAGGGGAACACCAGATGTGGATATGACCAGCTGAAGGACAGTGCCAGGGAAAGAGGAAGGTGGCGCCTGCATGACAGGTTCTGCTGTTGTCAACTCCAAGCATTCAGAACATCTGCCTCCACACCAAAAAAAAAATCAACGGCATCGTTTTTTGAGAAAGGATTATTTTAAACAATCCTGTGGTTGGCAACTTCTTCACTTGCTCCTGGGCAATAAGCCTCTAGGCTTCTCACAGCTCACATTTCCCAGCCTGTCATGGGGTCAAACATGGAGTGATGGAGTTAAATGAGAAATCAGTCTCATGATTGCAGGAGCCAAGGCCTGAAGAGGAAAAACCCAAACAAACCATAAAACAGAACAAAAGAAAGTGCCAGCTATTCCCAGGTTCCTGATAACATCATCAGAGGTGGCAACACTGGACTTCATAAAAAGCCTCGCTGAACTTTAGGGTCAGCCTCAAACAACGACAGCTCTTTCCTTTGTCCATTTGTTCCTGCATGCCTGGGGAGTGACGTGTGGCTGATTATTATTGCCTGGGTGATGGCTATCTATGCGCAGCTCTCAGATACCAAACAGACCCTGGACTAGCCTTGTCTGTGTTTAAAAATCCCAGTGTGGTCTGGATGGAGGTGGAGGTGCACTTACGTTTCTGATCTCTCTACATGACATGCTGCCTGCACTGGAGGGAGCGGATTCTCCCGGCACCTGCAGCAGTGTTACTCAATTGGGAACATGTTCTTTTATATTCCTGGCTTTTCTCACCCACAGCGGCATGCGCGTGATGTCATTTTCTGCTCCTGACAGCATTGCACCCTGATCCCTCCAAATATCTGTGCCAAGGCAGCGAGACACCCTGGGAGGTTTTGTACAGACAGTAGTGGCACCAGCGTGGGAATGTAGCCAGACCTCCACCCTCATGGGGGCAGGTGGGAAGCAGCCTGGCATTTCAGGAGTCCATTCCTCAATCCCTGTCCCCCAGAGATATTTTTCTTCTCTTTTCTCTGTATTCCATGGAAATAGGATATTTTTCCCCATTGCAGCTGGGTGAAGCTGTGAGGCCCCTGGAGATCGACAGAGGGGAGGGGTTTGGTGGGAAGATCTCCAGGGAAAACCTCACGCGATGCACTTGCTGTTTGTGAGCCAGACGCATCTCAACCAAAGCAAACTCCCTCTGACAAAAGGGAACCCCTGTCAGCCTTTGAATAAGGCTCCCTGCTAGCACAAAGAAAGGGATAACTTACCTTAACCGAAGCAGGCTGCATGCTCCCTTGAGGACATAGGGGCTGGTGGCTCAGCTCTGTCTCTGGACACCTCCAACACCACAGTTGCTTTTCTTTCTGCTCCTTATCCCCAGGAGCTCAGGAACAGACTGTCCATTTTAAGCCAGACTTGACAGAGAAGTCCCAGAGGGTGTTTTTCTCTCACAGGCTTGGGAGAATTCAGGCTGTTGGAAGGAAAAACCTTGTAAGTGCCTCTGCTGAGGGCTGCCCCAGAAGTATTAGACACTGGAGACTCTGTATGAAGGAGCACACCCTTAAACACCCTCTATCCAGGGAAGAAGCTTTAATCAAACCTCTGGCTCACCATGAAAGACCAATCAGTAGGAAACCCACTTCTGGCACCCCTATTTATATTTACTTGATTGTTTTAAATCACAAAAGAGCTTTTCTTGGTCCCTACTTGCCATTAAGCTGTCTCTGGCTTCTTTGGGGGAGCGTTTGCACAGGTAACAGCAGAACCTGCCAGGTCCATGCCCATCCAGCCTGGCCAAACTCTGCAGCGTCTGGGCCGGCAGCGGGGAAGGGATCCGGCTGCCCAAAGAGCGCAGCCAGGCGAGGAGCTGCAGGGAGAGCAGGGAAGGCATCGGAGTGTCCAGGGCAGGAGAGCATCACCCGTGAGGTCAGGATTGCCCGCTTAGGACCAGGACAGGAAGGGTTTGGAGAAGGGTGGCTGGAGAGAAGGGAGAAGACTGAGGAATGGCCAAGTTAACCCTTCGCATGCTGGCATTTTCCAGGCAGCAAGCCAAATGACTGCTCGGGAAGATGTATATAACACATGTCTGCAGTCTCCAAAGGGTTATTAACTGTGCAATAATGGCCATGAAACTTGGCTTTCTCGACGTACATTTAAAATTGCAAAAATATAAAACATGGGTTTTGAAGGGGGAGAGGGCTTGTTTTCTAGAAACTGCAGGGCCAAATCCACTCTCTGTGATGATGATAGGAAGAGAAACACGCCCCCACCAACACACACACACACTGGCTGGGGGCAGGGGAGAAAGGCAATCACCAAACAGGACCACAGCCCCCTCCTGTCACATGCGTTATCCTTATCAGCAACAATTTCAAGGTGTTTCTGAAGAGCCCATGGTGTTAAATTAATAAAGAAATTCTGTGTCTCACTGGAGCTTTGGGATTTGGATTCAATAAAATCCCTGCTGCTCCTAAGACAGTTTCCTCTTTTGTTGTGTGGGTACCTCTGTGGGGGCTTGTCCCTTGCTCCTGGCTCCAGCCCTTGCCGACACCAAGGCCTGCCTGTGATGTTGCCTCTGTTGTGGGGCGTTGCAGCCTCTTGGGCCCCTGCCCAGATGCTCTGCAACTCCGCGATGCTCAGCAGGGACCAGCCCTACCCCAATGCAGTCTGTGCCGACCAGCCCAGCCACTGAGCGAGTCCTTCCATGCAGTAAGTTACAGACTTCTCTTTATTAGTGCCCCTCTTTCCCCACACTATTAAATTTTTTCTTTCTCTGTATTGTTATTATATTTTTGGCAGAGGACTTTGGAAGGTGAGAGAAAGGATCTACTAAAAAGTGAAGCAAATCTAAACCCCCTCGCCAAACCCTTTTGAGGGGAGAGACGAGGCACCAGCTTCGGTCCCTTAGCAAATGAAGACAGCTGGTGGTCTGGGTTTAAACATGACTGTTTGGGGCTCAGGCCAGATTTGGCAGCTCACAAATCAAATTGCCTCTTGGTTCTCAGGAGTGGAGGATTGCCACGGGTGGAAGAGCTGTGGGGGAGCTGCTGCCCAGAGCTGCTGTGCCAGCCGGAACCCTGGCCTTGGAGGGAGGCGCTGAAATTGTTGGTTCACAACAGGTCAGGAGAGAAAATCAGGCTCTGAGGTTTTGTTTTAACCGTGTTAAGTTACACTACTGACATACAGCAAGGCAGTCAGTCCCAAACTGAGTTTTTGTCTTACTTGAATGGGTTCTGGGCCAGCCCTTTTGCTTTGGTAACTTCTTGTTAGAGAGCAGACTGAGCCTCGAAAGAGACGGGAAAACACAGAGCTATTAAATCTCACCTGATCTCATGTTAAGAAAGTGAATTTGAGCTGTGGGTCTTGGCTTCACTCAGATTTTGTCTGCTGGGAGCTGGTTGCAGGTCTTCAGTTTCTCTCTTGCTGCTGACCACTGGTAATGTCCTCCAAGTGCCACCTCACCGGAGGGACAAGGAGCTTCCTCGAGACCGCAGCAGGAGGTGGGGTGTCTGTCTGCAGCCCTGCCAGTATGGTGCTGCAGAGGCCCTGCACAGGGTGAGTCCTTCCGAGGGGCTACGCCAGCCCACTGTGTGCCGCAGGGGGTCCCTCGATGCCTGGGAAGAGCCCAGCCAGCGGCGTGAAGGGCTGGAGGCGGCTCTGAGATTCCAGCTCTCAAACAGACCCTCTACTTGTCACAGGAGCAGATCTCAAAGAAAACATGGCTCTTGTTGCTTGTCCAATGCCTGAAAGAGAGAAAATGGTGTTAACCTGCTCATCTCTTACCAGTCCTTTTCCTAGATTCAAGCGGCCCTTGTCTTAGCACTATCCCAGTTGCCTGCCCTCGTAGGGATGAGCATCCAAACCTAACTCCCCTTGCTTGCGACTCAGAGACATTGCCACTGTCAGTACAACTCTGGACAATTCTTGTGTAAGTGCTGCACTGAGATCTGCCAGAGTCATTCACACTCTTTTATGGGCCTTCCTTTGAATTCTTCTACGATTTCAGTAACAAAGTTGCAGATTTTTGCAGAAGTTTAAACTCTAGGACACTGCTCTGCTGGGCCGCAGCAGTTTAAAGCTGCTAACACGTTGGGTCTTTACTGCCTTCCACGACTCAGCCATGCCAGGAGCACAGGATCGGATCCAAAGCCCACCGAATGCAGCGGAAATCTGTCTACTCTTGGAAATCACCCTACTGCTTTCAACAGCCCCTGGACCAAGCCGACTTCTCCTGACCCCTGGGCAGCGGAGGACACGCAGGACGTGGCCCAGCCATCAGTAGGGAAGGAGCTCTTGTGGCTGCAGGATCTCAGTTGAAGTGGGAACTGGTTGCACCTGGGTGAGGATGTGAGTGTCCTCCGCACACGGAGTGGCACGGGAAAGGGAGCTGACAGGTAGCTTCCTCCTCTCCCAGACAGCCCTCTTAACTAGCTTGAACAACGTCCCCCCTGCTTTAAATCAGCGTCCACCACCGTAAAAATCAATTTTTGTATCTCCTGAGCTTTATGAGCTTGTTTCTTGTTTTCATCTATGTGATGAGTGCTTCCAAGAGTAGGTAAGATCATTGCCTAAAATCTTTGTGCGCTCATATATTGCCAACCTCATTTTTTCCCTGATCTTCTGAGTCCTGGGATCAGTATTTCAGATGGTCGTGGAAGAGGCTGCAGGAAATGTAGAAATGGCTGATTTTTTCAAGCGAGCTTCTGTGGCGGCATCTAAATTCTTTTAGTAGTGAAGAAAGGGGTAGGCAGAAAACGTGATGGAGGAGCCCACCAGTCGGCTGCTTTTGGTCAGAGCTCCCATGCCCTTGCTAGAGTATTTCCAACAGCTTCACGGGCCCCAAACCAGTTGCAGGGCCTGGAGAACTGGCTGCAGAGACCCCGGCACCGGGCACTTGGCAGGGGGTTGAAACGGTGGGGGGGTCACGACACCGGCTCTGCCCGGGTGCGGAGGGGGCAGGAGAGGGCGCCCCCTGCCGGCCGCCCCCACCCACGTGCACCCCTCCCCGCGCGGCCCAACCCTCCGCCCAACGCGTTCAGCTCACAGCCAATGGGGGAGCGCGGGGCGTGGCTCGGCGGGCGTCTGAGCCAATGAGGGCGCGGGGCCGCGGGGAGGGGCGTGGCCGGGCGCCCACCACGCCGGGGCTGTCGGCGCCGCTGATTACTTTTTCCGAGGGCGGGGAGGGCTCACTCCGGCCCGCGCCGCCGCCGCCGCCGCCTCCTCCGCTCCGCGCTGGGCCCCGCCGCTGCCATAAAATGTTTGACGGCTGCCTCCTGCCTCTCGTGTTTCCCTGCCTGCTGCTTTGGGGACTGGACGCCGGCACAGGTAGCGCTTCCCTCCCCCGGCTCCCCGCGCCGGCGTCCCCTTCCCCGGCGGCGCTGACAGCCCTCGACGCGGGCAGCCCCGTGCCGCGGGTCCGGCGGGGCGGGCGGTGGGCGCCGGCCCCGGGCGGCAGCATGCAGGCGCGGACCGCAGGGCATGCACCGGATCCCCTGCGTGGCCGCGGTCCCAGTCTGCAGGATGAATCGCTCCAGGCTTTTGTATTTTCTTTTCCTGTCCTCTCGCTGCTGCTGCTGTAACGTTTCATGTGGAAAGCTGCTGACTGTCCTTGGCTGCGGCTTCGGCTTGCTCTGCTTTTCCCCTTCTCCCTGCAGATTTTTATTGGGGTTGGTGAAATGCGATGCTTGTGTCTGAGCTATATATTTTTTTTAATGATACAAGTAGCTTTAGCATTTGCTTTATTCCTCTCTTCCCTGTACATTTTTGTCTCTAATATATGTGTGTGTGTATGTATAGAGAGAGAAATAAATCCTTTTCCTCCGCTGGCTCCATTGTCTCTGCAGCCTGTCCACAATTTCCAGTGCACGAGTATTTGCGCTGAAATCCGAGCGCGGGGCTGTCCTCGCCCCGGCAGGACGGGGCGTCCCCGCGGAGGGGCTCGGGGGGGGGCTGGCGGGGCGCGGAGCCCCCCGTCCGCCCCGTCGGGCCGCGGGACCGGCCGGCGGGGGTGCGAGCGCCTGAGCCTCTCTCCTTCTCGCCTGCAGCTGGCGGAGCGGAGCTGGAAGTGGTGATCCCGGAGCGAGTGGCGCTGGAGAAGATCCACCTGCTGCCGCCCGCCCTGCGAGGGGATCGCGGCGGCCCCCGGCGCCGGCGGGCGCTGCCGCGGCAGCGGGCGGCGGCGGAGGCCCTGCTGCTCCGCCTGCCCGCCGCCGGCGCCGAGCTCTACCTGCACCTCCGCCGCGACCTGCGCTTCCTCGCCCGGGGCTTCGTGGTGGAGCAGCGGCGCGGCGAGGCGCGGCGGCCGCCCAGCCCCCGGCGGCCCCCGGAGGAGCGGCTCTGCTTCTACACGGGACACGTCCTGAACCGCAGCGACTCCTTCGCCTCCCTCAGCACCTGCGCCGGGCTGGTACTGCCACCCCGACCCGCCTCCTCCCTCCCCGACCGTCCCGCGGCGAGCCCCTCCGCAGCCCCCGCGAGGTGCCTCCTGTCAGCCCCGGCCCCGGGGAGCCGCCCGACCCCCTGCCCCGCTCCCAGCCCGGCGGCGGCGGGAAGCGGCCCTTGAGCCCTGCCCGCGCCTCACCTCAGCGCGGGGCACCTCCTGCCCGTCCCCTCGCCTCCCCGGGCCCCGGCGAGCGTCTCCGGTGTCCCCCCGGGAAGACTTTCCTGTCAGCCCCGGCTCCCCGCTGTGGGAGCGGCCCCCGCCCGCCCTGCCCCGCGAAGGCGGGAAGCGGCCCTTGGGCCCTGCCCGCGCCTCACCTCAGCGCGGGGCACCTCCTGCCCGCTCCTCCGTGGTCCTGACCGTCCCCTCGCCTCCCCGGGCCCCGGCCAACATCGCCGCTGTCCCGCTGTGGGTTTTCTGTCTGCCCCCGGCCCTCCGCTGTGGGAGCTGCCCCGTCTTCAGCCATGCCTGAGGGGCTGAGGGCCTCAGCCACAGCATGTCCACTGTGGGTGGGTGGTGGGGCCTGAGGACCCTCTTCTTGTCACTATAGCTCCGCCATCTTGCTGGTGGCTGGGTCCTGCTGTGGGGGATTTGGTCTCTTGCCTGCCCGGCTCACTCCTCAGCAGAACATCCCGGGACAGCGGGCTCCTCAGCTCTTCAACTCGCCCTTTCCACCCGGCTCGTGCAGTCAGTGGTGGTGTGTGAGGGTGTTTTGTGGGAGCTGTGGCGTAGGGACACACGGCGCTCAGGCATGGTGAGAGGAACCATCCCGCTTGGGGATGCTTTTCCCGCCTCATGTGTCAGGATTTCTCTACCTGAGGTTGTAGTGTTTCTGCAGGTTCCCAGGAGGGCCTGGGCTCTCCTCTGAGCATTCTGATAAGAAGAGGTGATCTTGCATGGGACAGCCTTTCTGTTTCTCACTGGTGAAGACAGAGATGCTTGAGACGATGGCTAGTTTGTAATTACTGTTGATAACTTGAAAGTACTTCAGAAAGTCACCGGGGTGTTAAGCATAGACTCCCAGTACATGGTCCTGGGTTGTGTCCTTAGCTTCTTGGTACAGAGCTGTTGGTGGAGGTTTAGACTTAAAACTTTGCAGTAAGAGGCACTTGTGCTCTGCACTTGGGGCTTGGGCCTTCATTCCTGAACCATATGAGGGCGCTGTGCCTCAGGTTTAAAAAAAAAAAAAAAAAAAAAAGTGTCTCTGAGATGCTGAGTACTTGAGTGGCACTGTAAATTGAGCTGTATACCATTGAGGGCTTTCTCAGAGTTTAAAACTGATATCTCTAGTTCAAGCTTTAAATCACTAACAGCTCTACGCTTTTGTCACTAGGCACGTTTTGTTAATCCTGTTCATGAAGTGCTGGGCTTCCAAAGCTACCAACTCCAGCAGAGCTGAAAAGCACAAACGGGCAGAGGAGGAAACCTTTTTAAAAAGAGGAATGTAGTTGTAGGCACAGTATTAACTGCCTGAGATCAGGGAATGGAGGAGGGGGAGTTAAAAAGATTGGCGATATTCCCAGTAGAAAAGTTGGAAAAGAAACAGGACTAGTTAGTCTTTGTTCATTACTCTGCAAATACGAACCGCAATATTGCAATATCTGTTTGTATCACGTGAATTCTAAGCAACGACTAAATTGACATAACTGAGCTAGATGAGCTTGGGATCAAAAAGTGATCGGTGTCAAAGCTGCTTGGTTGTGGCACCTCTTGGGGACCAAAGCCCATAGTGCCACATGTGGAAGTGGCAGTGCTGGTAAAGCTCTCCTTGCCTTCACCTGTGCGTCTGGTCCTGGAAGTGCTGAGGGTGGTGTGGACAGATGTGTTGAGAAGGATGTCTTTCTACATGTTGGGATGCTCCTTTCCTATTAGAGCAATCCATTCATTTAATCTTCATTCAGAAAATTACCAGGAATGGGAAAGAGCTAAAAGCAGGCAGGTGCGTAATACTTACGAATGAGTTAAGTTTTATAACACATTTGTGAACTGAAAATTAGACAACAGAAAACTGAAGTGTCTTTAGGATGAGCCTAAACTTAAGATGAACCTCATTAACTTTTGAAATGGTTTCATTAAAGTGATTCACATTACCATGTATATAGACCTTCTTATTCTAGCTGAATGGACCTTTTGGCTTCTTAAGTCTATTCTTAAACATCAAACATATTGGATTTTAGCTGCCTTCAGTGTTTATGCAGCCTTTTGCAGTGGCCGCGCTATATCAGCATACCTGTAGCTATGCAATTTAGTGGTAAGGTATTTTCTGGGATCAGAGGAATTAAGAGTTTGCCTCAAATTGTCTAGGAAGTCTTGAATCTGCCATGAGTGCCACTGAGATCGGGTGACTCTAGAGCCCAAATTATTTGTCTCCTAGTCTGGCAATTTAAAATACCAGGACCATCACTACAGCGGGTTTTGAATTTTCACATTGCTTCCTAAAGCCCTGTTTGCAGCAGAAAGTATAAGGCTTTGCCCTCAGCAGCAGCGCAGCTTCACAGGTGGGGATGTGGACAAGGTTTGCACACTGGGCTAGAAGAAAGACCTTGGTGGTGGAAGCCTTGCGGCCTGTTTATCCTGGCATTTGTCTCCTGAGCAGTGCTGGTGCTGCAGCGGGAGATTTCCTGAAAGCTCCAGTGTGGGAGTGCTCATTGAACTCGAACTGGATAATCAGGACATCGTATTCAGAAAAGCTGGTTGCTAAGAAGTAGAGTAGGTAATAATACTGTATCCTGATTTCCAGCTGGCTCAGACTTTGTCGTAATCATATTCTTCCACTATGCCATAAATCACACAAAAAGTGATATAAAATGATCAGGGCAAGTAGAGTTCTAATAAAAACAAAATCCCTGACACAGTGGCATGAAAACTGAGCTACAACCAGACTGAGCAATTGCTTCCTGGTAGTGATATCAGATTTCCAGTGTGGCATCTGAAGGCTGTGTTTTGTTTTTTAAACTCTGCTCGCAGATGCTGCTGTTAACCAGTATGTGGTCTGTTGTAGTTTCCTGCTACAGCTTGCAATTGCGTTGAGAAGGGTGGCCGTACTCTTGTCAGGACGTAGCACGTTTAGGACTGGTGTACCTAAGGTCTCATCTGCACAGTTAACGGATACTCCAGCCCTCCTGTTCCTCTTGACAACCTGGGAATTGCAGCAGAGACAAGAGGTACTATGTTCCTGAAAAGCGCTGCTGCCTTCAGCTTGGCCGGACTGTCCTGTCTGGGGAATGCAGTTGTGTAAACACTTGGATTCTGACCCCACCGCAGGACTGAACTGTCCTTTCCTGGTGCTGGGGAGTCACAGGCAGGAGCAAAGTTCTGCAACTTGTCTGACCAACACTAGAAGACAGTAGGCGATAAAGGAAGTTGTCTCTTTTTTGGAAAGTTCCAGCTTTGTAAGGCCACAGTGTGCATTACCTTGACTTATGTAGTGGACTAAGGTCTCTGCTTCTAAGCCTGGGATCAATTCCTAGATGACATATGTTAGGTCTCTCTCCAGCAAGGAAATTCCAGTTTGATACATCGCAGAACTACTCATCCACTCCTTTCAGGTGCAATTTCAGTTACTTTTTGACTGTTGCTCTCAGTGTGCTGCCCCTACCCTCTGTGGCAAAGTTTGGCAGAGCAGCGTTACCTTCTGTAGAGCTTTTTGGAATAAAGCCTGGAGAGCACAGCAGAGGACCCTTTCAGCACCCTGTATTTGTGCTGTGATTGCAACGATGCTTCTTGCGAGTCCCAGCAGCGCTTATCAGTCCTGCAGACCCACGAGAAGAGAGGTAGGCAGGGTGCTGTGCTCTTTGGGAAGACTTCTTCCCCAGTTGTACATTGCAGAATGCTGCCTCAAGCTATCCGCAAAATGTGGGATTCCCAAAGACTTTGTTTGTTGTATTAATTTTTGACTTTTTTTTTTGTACTAGGGTCACTTTCACATGCTGAAGTGCTGGATTGCTATGCAGTTTGTTGGACTGCAGCGTCAGTACCCTACAACTGGTGTAGGCTTTTCATGTTTCTTGTACCTAAATTTTGGAATCAGTTACAGTTTTAAGAGGGTCGTGAGCTCACGTTAAAATGAGCATTAGGTTTTGACTTAGAAATGAACTTGAAAACTCTTGTCTGTTCAGGAACTGTATCTGAAAGCTGAAAAACACTGGGATGCATTTAGAGGCAGAGGTTTAATACTAAGTAACTTCTCATCTATTTTGAAATTCAGAATCTTTGGGTTTGGGTTCAGGACTGCTCTTTAGCCTGTCTCTAGTTAAAGTGGATTGTCCTCAGTTAAGATAAGAGGTTGTGGCTCCATCCTGTTCAGGCTTGTTCATATAACTTTTTCACACCCCATTTTCGTCTCCTTTGAACTCAGTGAGACTTCCCTTGTGCAGACTGGATCGGTGGAAGTGGACACACATTACAAGGGCTCATGAAATGAGAACAGTGATTTTCTCTTTATAGGATGGGATAGAGTAATTGAAGCTACACCCTAAGAAATGCATGCTGGAAGTTGGGAAACCTTAAACATTTTGCAGTATTGTCTCATACAATCTACGCAGAGAAGAAAAGGGTTTCTTTTCTTCCAAGCTTCATGCACATTTACCTTTGTTAAGCCTCATGCAACTCCTGGTGTACAAATCTTGCAGCTTGTTAAAATATTTCTGAATGGTGGCTCTTCATTCTGGTGTGTCCCCTTCACTTGGTACCATCCACAGGCTTTGTGAGGGTGTAGATGTAGATGACCTTTGGCAAATATGGGCAAGGAGAGATGATGGAGCATCCATCTGGACTTTGTGTCAGCCAGGTGTTTTGTTTTTTTCAGGAAGGTTGGGCAGAGATGCTGTAAGTCTGCTGGAGGTGATAAAAGAAAATGCTGATTATTATAAAGTCATGACTCTGCATTTGGATACTAAACAAGGTTAAATGCCAGATGTATTTCCCAGTTATCTGCAGTGCCTGGGAAATTCTGCCCCTGCTATATTGCCCATGTTGCTGTTCATCAGTGATGTTGTGGGACCAGATGCAAACACTCTTTGGATGCATAGCTGCCTCTAGGGTCTCTGAACTCCCGCAGCTTTCCAGGTGGGTGTGAGTGCCTATGCAGGAACTGTGTGTCTCAGTGTGGTTTTGGATCCAATATGGAAGGTCAGTCAGGGCAAAGAGAACTGAGTATGTTGGACTGGAGCCTCCAGGGAATGAGCAGTACCTCAAAGGATAGTGAAACAGTAAATCTGCTCTGTCCTTGAGAAGAAGAGGAAGAAGGATACAGAAGAGGCTACAGTCTATTGGTTTTAAGCCTGATTCTAGTCATTAAGGGCAGAGCGAGCAACATAGATGGGCACTTCCAAAAAGTACTTCCCAACAGTTCATCCTGTCTCTTAGGTACTTCAGGTTGGTGAATTGTCCCTTTGGAAGTGTTTGCCTTTCTTTGTTGACTGTAGAGGGAGATGATGCTTGGTTTAGAGCAGATGTCTGAAGCTTGGTGATCTCAGTCCTTGTCCAGCGATAGTGTTTTCTGCGTGCAACAGGGTGGCACTGCCCTTCAGGTGACTGCAAGAGCCTCTGCTGTTAGAGGAAGCAGGGCAGTGCAGGCATGCTAGGATTATAAAATGATGTGGTTTCCCCTGAGGAAACCTTCATCTCTGCCGAATTCTCTTGTCTGGGAGAGGAGCTGTCTGGCATTCATCCATAGATGGTCCATGAGATGAAAAGTTAAACCTCTTAAAATTACCGTGCTGGGTTTCTTTGTGCTGAGATTTTCTTTGCTCTTCCACAGTGGACAAAGGGAGGCACGTTGTGGTTTCCTTGTTTAGCAGACTCGGAGGCTGGGGCAGGCTGGGACAGAGGTGCAGTCAGATATTCCTGGGCATGAGGTGCTCTCATAACTGAGTTTAAACCTGAAATGACACTAGAGCAAGACATAATTTAAAGCTCTTGTTTTAAATTTGCTTGAATTGCACTTGTAAATAATAACTAACTTAAAATTGAAGCATGGTTAATAAGGACAGGACTAAAAGCCATGTGAAGTTTATTAAACTGTATTTGCAGTGATTTTTGTTCTTCACTTTAAATATTAACTTCCTTTTAGCTTTGAGGAAATGTTAAACTAAGATTTACAGTGTAACAGTTGAGAAATTGAGAAGGGGATGGAATTTGTCAGATGTTTAAAACTGTTCTCTTTTCAGCGTGTTTGTACGTATGTAACTAATGAACACTTAGGAGCACAAGAAAAATCTGTTAAAGATTCAGCATTTCACAGATCTTGTTCAACGATGTTGTGAAAATAAAAAGGGCTGGAAAAACAGTGTAACTGTTGGAGAGTATTAACGTGTGGGAAGGTCCAGAACCACGTGCAGAGAACATTGGAGATTTGGATTCCTGTCCCGAGTTAGCCCTCGAGCTGTTGTAGCTCCACCAGTACTACCAGGGGACAGAGACAGAACAGTGAAGCCAGTGAAGCAGGACGATTACAAGTGCTATTTGAGTGCCAGCACTAACAGTGCTGTTGTAAGTTCAGTGATACGGTGTGAGGACCTTCCTCCTTTCCCTGCTGTCATTTAGCCTGAGAAAAGCTCCAACGGCAAGGAAGATAATGTGTGGAGGAAGAGTGAACTGCTGGTAGTACAAGAGTAGATTAGAGAGCAACCAGGTTGCTCGAGTGACCAATGTATGTATAAAACTCTGGATAAGAGCATGTGAGAATATTTTGGTGGTTTGGAGAACAGGGCCTTTTTTGCTACTAAGCAATGTTGAGCTGACTTCTAAATTAAGGATATGAAATATTCTTAATATGAAAGGTCTAGCCACTGTTAAGCACAGTGGTGAGTGGGGCTGTAGTGGGAAGTGTGGATTATTGTTTATTTTAATCAACTTGTCAGTTTGGTCACCTGCCTTTTTGAGACTGAAATCATTCCAGCCTTTCCTGTTAGGTGAGCTGCAGGATTCTGTCAGCTCTATGGTCCTGTCATACTGATTGTAAAATCCAGGTTAGATTAATAATGAGGATGATGATGAATTTCTATGCACCTCTGAATTGTCAGGGCTCCTGATGACTCCTCTGTCTCGGGTGCTTTGGGATGGTGGGGCTGGGCAGCAGCTGCTTCTCCGGACACTGGGCAATACTGGGGTCTGGCACAGTGGCAGGTCCTGTTCGTATGGGCTCTCACAGCGAAAGAAGGATGAGAGGGAGTATCCCAGCTTTTGATATGCATCTCCCCAGGCAAATGTAAATTGGCAGATCCAAAGCATTTTATTTAATTGGAATGATTTCCAGAGATGTGGGAAAAATAGCTCTGACAGTTATGTGGCCTTCTGTTTTACTTCTTTATCTTCAAAATCCAGCTTTCTGCAGTCCCTGAACATCATACAGACTAGAGAAGAAAAGCACAGAG
This sequence comes from Strix aluco, assembly GCF_031877795.1. Classification (NCBI taxonomy): domain Eukaryota; kingdom Metazoa; phylum Chordata; class Aves; order Strigiformes; family Strigidae; genus Strix; species Strix aluco. Next base: position 15,049,275 of record NC_133942.1, read on the forward strand.
TATTTGTCTAGTGCTGATGTCTGGTATCTCATGCTGAGATTAGCACAGTGTAGTATCTGGTAGTTGGAGAATTTGAGGGAGGCAACACGAGGAATGCATTTCTTAGGGAAAAAGGAAAATAGTGACCAGAGTATTCAAGTTACTAGGTCCAAAAGATCGCATCTGGGCCAACGGGTTTGAGGACTCTTTAGAACCCAATTGGCAAGTTTGGGGAAAATTTTAACTCCCTAGGAATACTTTACAGGCCCAATCCTGCAAATCCTTCCTGCTTGAAACTCTACTTGGCTTGTCAGATTAAACTTGAGATTGCTCCTTAACCTATTCCAGGGTGAAGACCTCTTTCCCTCCATAGGTTTCACAATTCCAAAGCAAATGTGAAACATAAGTCCTTTCCAATGGTTTAAATTATTTTCACACTTGATGCCAGAAAGTTGGGATAATGTCGGGTGGTGATGAAACTGACTTCTTCTTACATATTTTTGGCACCAACAAAAATGGTTGGCAGTCTTTCAGGAGCTCTGGTGTGGCTTTTAGTACCATGGCACCAGATTTACAACCCTTCTTCTAAATAATTAAAACCTATATTAAAAAGGGGGGCTGGGGCTACCTCCCAGCTGGAAGATTGGAACAAGGAGGGGAAGTAGTGGAGAGCATCGTAAAGGAGGCTGGAAGAATTAGTCACTAGAGCTTTTGCTGTCTCTGAAACAACTCTGACAAAGCCCAGCTTGTAATTTAAATGAAGAGGCAGCCCTTTTGGAAACTCCAGGGCAGAGTGGGTCTTGTAAACTGGTATGCATTCTGTAGGGCCAAGAAATAATGTCAATTTTTCTTTGTAAGTGGGAGCCCTTCTGGGAGGTGTCAAGGCATTTTATACTTAATCAGTGACCGTGCTCCAAGGGCAAGGTCTCTTTTGAAAGCCCCCAAAAGAGGTGTCTCTTTAGAGACAGGGGACTAATTGTTACTGCTGTGCTTTGCAGCCATGGCAAATAGAGACACTGATTTTTTTTTTTTTTTTTTTCCTAAGTGGACTTTTGAAATTAGTGAGCCTTTTTGAGAGATCCTGGTTTTCCCTGAATGTTCTTCAGTTAGTACGGCTGTCAAAAGAGGAGAGCTCTCATTTCTGTTAGCAGAAATTTCTCTTGCTGGAAATACTAGGCCAAAGGGATTTCCTGGGTGTACGTGAGGACTGAATTTGGCAGGGAGGTGTGGAAATGTACAATATACATTATGTATGTAATGTATATTATAAATCATATTAGTGCAGTCAGCTGTTGAATATATAGTATTTGCATGTACGTGCAGAGCATTTATTTGGATGGTTGCCTGGCTGGCACAGAACACAGTGTGGGGGCAAAAAAAAAGTCTGGTCTCTCTTTATATGTTTAGGATGGGTGTTATAGGCATGCAACCTAGCAGGACCCATTTGTAAGCTCCTTCACCTATAAGGGGTACCATAGGCACAATCCGATGCCTCCTGGCAGGCCAGATGAGGCCTTCTGTTGCCAGCAGGAGAAGTTGGATCAGACCTAGAGTTCTCTCAGGGGGTATATGGCAAAGAGCTGTGTTTTGAGACTTTTAATTGCAGTACAAATAATCATTGGATTAGTACAATGAAAAGTAAGAAACCCTCATTGTACATATAACACATTGGAGAAAGTGAATAACTCAGTGTTGATTACTAAACCTGGAGGCTTTGTTAAGTTTTAAGGTGATATCTTTGCTTTCAGTCTCTTCTTTTTATGCCAGAAAAGGAGTGGAAAAGGCATAAAAGATCCTTAAAAACTCTGGGTTGCAAACAGAGGAGGGCTCTCCTGGGGCAGAAGCTGCCTTCCAAAGATGTTCTTGCCAGCCCTGGTGTAAGGTCTGGCCTTGGTGCAAGAAAGGCAGGGGTTTAGTGCTCTGACCTGTAGCCTATGGAGTCTACTGTTATTTAGACAGGGTCTTTGCCTTCCTTGTGTTACTTATCTCAGGGATGGTGGAAAACCTCATAAATGTGAAGGTACGACAGTCCATTCCCGGCTTGACCTCTGAAACCCAACCCATGGCTTGCAGGGAGAGCAGTGGCCGCTGTTGTAGTTGAGAAGAGGTATTTGGTCCCCATACAAAAAATTGTGGGTGGCACTGCAAGTCATATTTATGACATCAATTCGCTTAGTCTGCAGGAGTGATATACATAGGCGGTCTCCTGTTTGCAGGCAATCTCACCTCTTTGCTCTACTGGGATAGTAAATGCCATTTAATAACAATGCAATTCTAGTTGGCAATTTGAAAGGTGACTATGACAGGATTTCTGTGAATAGGGTTTATTTGTCCTCGTGTGAGCTGAGCATCTCAAGACATACGTATTTATGCTTCCAGCTAGAGCACCACTCTAGCTCCAGAGGGAGAGGAAGAAAGGCAGGGAAGGGTGTTGACAAGAGCCTTCACCTTTTTCTTTGTACATGTACAGTGCACAGTGTTTCTCAATAGCGCTCAGTGATATAAGAAATAAGCATGATAAGCAGATGAAGTTCTTTAGCCTGTATTATGCAGACTGAACGTGATCCTAATCACTTTTCACATCCTCACACTAAATAATGATTGCAGTGAAATGGTTTAGGTTCAGACTGAGTTAATAGACAAGGCTAGGATACCAAACTGATGGGGGTGTTTTTGTTCTCTTTTGCGGACAGGTTGGCTATATCCAAATTGGATCAGAGCACATGCTAATACAACCAGTGAATACATCAGAGACCTCATTTAGTGGAAAAGAACACTTCATCAGGCGTAGACGATCCACAAAATCAAGCCATCCCATGAAGTCGCACATTCCTGATGAGCACTGCAAGGTTGTAGCAGGTGAGCTTGAAGTGGCTCAAGAGAACAGCCATGAGTATGCAATTATATTTTTAACTGTTGTTCTGCCAGATATGTCTGTATTTTGTAATTCAAGTGTTCGGGCAGCTGGAGCTAGTGAAAATGGCATGCGTGAATGAATCCTTCTGCTACTTCAGGCAGAAGGAGTCACATCACAAATATAAAAATCATTAGGACATATGCTGTAACATTCAGTTTGTGAGAAGATGAACTTTATGGTGAGTCAGAGTAAACTTCTGCTTTGACCATGCAGTGTGACCACTGCTCAGGAAGGTATTCACAAGGTTTCTAGCCAAGGCCCAAATTCTGGAACTGAAGTCAGTGGTGAGGGGTGTTCTTTCATCTCACCTTTTCACAAGAGTTGTGCAAATCAGGCATGGATAGAATGGTGATCCTTGCATTTCAGAATAAGGAAAGTGTCGTTTCAGATAATTTCAAGTAATTTAATCACAAGTATCATCTGTGGAGTCCAGCTCCAGGGATGCAGCTCATAACAGAATGAAAAGATATCTGGAGAGGGGAAGAGACGCACAGTTTCTCTTGTAAAACAATCTGCTTTCTTTTTCAGTTTCTCACATGTCATCATTTTTACTTTGTGCAGAGCATACGATCCATAATAGAGTATATCAGGGTACACGGTCAACTCAGCAGACTTTTTTTTTGGTTTTTATTGCTTTTGTATGGGCTCACGTGCATTTGAAACTGGCAGATGTAGTTCAGCAAGGTAATTTTTTTTTAGCTAGGAACTTGATTTTGCTTTTTCTTTCTGGTGTTTGACTTGTCAAACTTAAGCTCTAGCTATCATGCTATAGGGATTTTTGTTTCTAGGGATTTTTGTTTCTTTGAGTGGCAACTTTTAAATTGTCTGCTTTAAGGTTTTGTGAGATAAATGAAACTTTTTTTTCCTCTTGCCTTGTGTTAGAGGGAATGAGCTCACAGAGATCGCAAAGAAACTTTTATGGTCTTTGGCTTTCCATGGAGATCTGTGAACCTGGGATTTGAGGTCTGGGAGTCCAAAATGCGATAGCAACTCCTATAGATATCCCTAGGATAACTTTAATCTAGCTAGATTGGATATTGAGGCAGCTACAGCTGTGACAGCAGGGATCCTGTGTGAGTTAGGTGGTGGAGTGCTTGAGCAGTTTGTGTCTGCCATCCTGCTATGCTGGCTGTGGATACAGTAGCAGCTGAAATGCAGATGTGCCCCCTGTGTGCGAAGCTCTTCTGGACCAAACAACCACCTCTCAAGCAATTTCTGGTGCTCTTCTGCTTAAATAGTTTAGCAATATGAGGTATATTGTTTCAGTGGGGTTTCTGTAGTATAACAAGAGTTGGGAGGTGAACCAGCTTCCTGAGAAATGGCAATGATTTAGATTTTAATTGCGTGTCTGGCAGTTAATAGTAGACATTCTCTAATACTCTGGATTCAGTTTCCAGTGTCATGCTGACACACCTTGCCAGTGTTAGGATCCTGGCTTAAATCCTATGGGTCTCCATGGGTATGTGAGGTGCTGGCAGTGTGTTCCAAAATCAGTCTTCAGTTATGACCCAGTGTCACAGTGTTAAAGTTGTTTTTTAAATTAAAAAAAAAAAGTGAGGATTGTGGATCTGATTTTGACCTAGAGTCCCCATTGGAATGGGAGACTATTAGTAAGGAGATCCAGTTTTTTGGTGATGGTCCTCCTGCCAATATTTTTCTCCTGTCTTTTACCTTCCTCCAATCATGGCACCACAGAAGGTCAGTAGCTTTATTATATTTTTGCACTCAGAGTGTGTGCCTGTGAGCTGCTGCAAACCTTGCTGGTGTTCTAATGCTTAACAGCTGAAACCCTGAAAAGATGCAGCTGTCTTGCACCCTCTTCATTTAGGTGGGGTTTTTTTGTTTGGTGTTAATAATAAAACAGCTGTTGATATTATTTCCTATCACTTTTCAAGAGAAAATGGCTAACTCTATTCACTGATCATATCCTGTCTTCTCCCATTTTTAAAGCCAAACAGTCAGATTGTCAGCTAGTATAAACTGATCTAGTTTTTGGCTTCTCTGGAGCAATTGAATTTTATCCTTTCTGGAAATCTGTGTGGATGCATTGCATAGAAGATATTTTTTATGAACTCTGCGAAATCCCTTGTCTAGGTTTCAGTGTGCCTGTATATTCTGTTCCTTTTGTTCCTCCCCTGCGCCATTACCCCACTAATATTCCAGCTTCTGCCTTCTACTGGATGGACTGCATATTAAATGGAGGCAGTAGGTTAGGGCATCTGGGCTGGCAAAGGGACAAAATGGGAAGTAGGACTGGCAGGTTTAATGGGTACAAGAGTAAGACTCGCTAGTATGGGAACAGTTGAGTGGTTGGGAACAAGTGCTTTTACTGGACGTAAAAGGGACACAGCAGCAGCAGAAGGCACAAAAGGCGTCCCTATTGGGAACAGCAGTGGAAGCAGAGGTCTGAAGGACGAACTTAAAGTTTGTCTGTGTGTCTTGGGTTTTGTATTTAATCAAGCCTGTGTACCAGCAGAGATGACTTGTGCTTGCTCATCAGGTTGCTTCCTAGCTGGCACTGCTTGTTGATAAATCCTGTAGCCAAGACCTTTATTTTCTCTTGTGTGGAGTTGAGCTGTTAGTAGTTCAGCAGGTTTATCATTCTCATGGGTTCAGACTAAGCCAATCTTCTTTTTGATTCTCTGAGTATGAAATCTTGGTTCTGGTTAGAGTTACAGATCCCCTATGTCTCTTTTTAGAGGAAACATTTAGAGGAAAATTCAGCACCACTCTGATTTCCTAGCCAAGTACTGTAGGTGCTGCAGTAGAAAATGCATTACAAAATTTTTACACTGTAAAATAAGTCAGCCATTAGTTAAAAACTGAATTGAACAAAAATCAGTCCAGGAAATCTGCCTCATCCTTTTGCCACTGAACCTTTTGACCTTCTGTCTAGGGACAAGGTGCTGCCTGTCCTTGGCAGGACTGAAATTCCCTCCCTGAGAAGAGGGGCTAAAGGAAAGCAAATCGGGGAGACACTGGGTAATTATATGGGATCACAAATGCAAAGAGGTGGTGGGTGAGTACCAAGGTAGCAGAACTGAAAAATAAGACACTAAAAGGGGATGCTGCTAAAAAGTGTTTCTAGTAACACCTACTGCTTCCTGAAGGCTTCTGGGGACCCACTACATGCTGCTCTTCTCTGCTTTGTCCAACAGGCCCCACAGTTACTGGGATCCTCCTTGCAAGTTTTGTCCTCCTCAGGTTGGCCCAGAGGCAGGTCCTGAGCTTGGGGGAACTTCATGGCATGGGCGAGGTGGACCCTTGGTCTGACGTGATGTGATTGCACTTAACTCTGTGTGTCAGCAAAATTAATTGCATATCTGTTAGGTTCCTAATCCACGGACAGCCTGAGGAACTAGAATTTCCTACTGCAAGCAAAGTTGTTGAAGTTATTCGTATTTTTTGGGCCAAGAGCACGCGTGCACACACATGTACGTACACGCACACACAACTACCATAGCTTAGCTCATGCAAAAGTGGTGCCCAGGCTACATGAGCTGAATGTTCTGAGTTCTGAGGCAGAGGGAGATTGGTAGTCTTCTGTAAAATTTATTTAAGGCTATGGATCTTGTTCTGTGATTGGATTTTTTCCTACCTGATGCTAATTGAGGGGCTAAGCTAGGGTTGGATTTGGGGAGAGCATGGGCTTCTCTAACCCTTGGTGAGACCAGGACAGCTTTAGTCCTTTGCCCATCAGGGAAGTGAGGAAAATCTGGGACTGTGCGATGCCCTGCCCTGCCCTAGGATCACACAGGAGTTTGCAAACCAGCTAGGAACAGAATTTTATATCCCTTGGGTGCTGATTCTTTGTGTTGGCTGGAGGCTGGCTGTGCTAAAAAGGGAGCAAAGCACCCGCCTGCTGCACAGCGGGGAGTGCTGCTTGCTCGTGCAAACAGCCACCGGTTCAAGTAGCCATGTCATAAAATAATGAAATTGCTCATGGGCTTTGCCACTTAAAGGCAGACTTCTGAATGTTTTTCATTGTTGCGGGAAAGAAATGTAAGTCATGGCTGTTAATAGGCTTAGCACGTTAACGACCTAATTGACTCCTGTCTGGTTTGGATTAACTTTTGTGCACAAGGAGTTTAGAAACAAAAAATTTAATCCTTTCTGACACACAAAAGGTCCATTCCTAATGAAATTGTATGGAAATGATGATCTAGAGGCATGCTTCCAGAGTTTCTCCTGGGATAAGTTCTCTTTACTATGGTACTCACCAACATTGGCGAAGTGAAGGACTGATCAGATTTGTACTAGAAATTGTTTTTCACTGGCTTGTAATTTGGCTCACCCAGGCTAAAACTTGGCAAGAAAGAATGGATGTTGTAAATACATGAGATATTTACATGCTAGACATTTTAGATACACATCCTGTATTGTGAAACAACATAAACAGAAAAATACATGTCTGTGTAAATACAATATAAAGTGACTATTTTTCAAAGCCACAGACTCGACATGCTTGAGCATTTTCCAGTCCTTTGCTGTTGTTCTTGTATTTTCTGAACAGACAAGAATCACCTCTAAAGATATTTTCTTATTAAAATGATGTAATTCAGCAGTACCTAGCATGATCTGGGGTTATTTGGTAGTCAAAAAAAACGCAAAGCATCAGGTGCTGAATTTTTAATGTTAGTTATTGATCATGTCATAAGAATTTAAACAGAGCTAAATTGCTTAATGGCAGATTTCTGTTGGCAGCAATGGTCCTGTAATATATGAGCTTGATTGTAAGAAAAGATGCAAGGTGATGTAATGACTTGTGTGAGTATTTGTAGGGGGAAGAGGAAAGCATTTTAAGAAAGCAAAATGGACTTAATGAGGAAGTGCCATGTGTCAGCACTACTGAAGGGATAGAGAGAACAGCTTTCCAAGGGCATTTCTGGTACTTTCCTCGCAGACCCCAGCCGTGGGAGAAGGAAACTGAGCCGAACAGTTCCTTGTTAATGTTAGCAGTCTGGTTTGATAAGTGGTTGTTAAAATCTCTAAAACAACTTCTTTAGTCTAAGTGGTGTAACATGTCCTACAGCACTCAAAATTATTTTTAGAGCTGCAGGAGAACTTTGTGGGAGCCAAATTTCTCCTGGAATAATCTGTATAAGAGGATTAATCTGGCTGTAGTCAGAAATGGGAAAGTACTTAGGGTCTTGCATGACTGGATCTTTGAGATTTGCATCTGAAAGTGCCTACTAATGGGTTAAAAAAAATTCCAGGTCTGCAGATTCAGGGCTGATGTTTTAATTCCTTTGTTTAAGTTCTGAAGTGCTCAGCAGCAAAGGATGGATCCCATCACCGTGGGCCAGGTGCTATTGTTAGTCATATGATATGTGTATATGTATTATTTTTATCACCTGTCATCCAGCAGGAGAAAGAGTTCAAGTCACAATGCGCATTTCTGCTCAGGCATGAACATGAGCCCCTGTGAGGCAAACAGAAAACCTATTAAAAGGTTTCCAGGTGCATATGCTGTGAGGGGGAAGGAAGGAAAGGTTGGGTTTCATTTGCTCTGAAGCATGGTGTCATTAGGAACATGGGAAATAGCTTCACACCGGTGATGTAAAACACTTCTTTGGTTCTCATCTCTAGACACGGGGCTGCATCTGGGGCACAAACCTGCTATCACACACTGTTCTGATTTTAAAGAACAAGTTTGATGACTTTCTTGTCAAAGGTCCTAGACTAGTGGTCTTTCTGGAGAGAGAATGGAGTCATAGGGAGTTTTGTAGGTTTTAATACATATAAGTAAGAATTTCTCTACAGATGAGCCAGGTGTGGAGAGAAAGAGATCTCTTTTAGTGCATCATACATGATTTTTGCAGTGCCCTCAGGTTTGGCCTAGATCTCCATGAATAGAGTTCTCAATTTATTTGTGGGGATGGGAGGTCGCTGCAGGGCTGATCTGTGTTTCAGCAGTACCTTGTGATTCCCGCCAATCTCAGACCCCATAGGAAGAGGTCCTGGCAGAGAGGAGATGGGCAGACCAGAGAGGGCTGCAGGGGAGCTGTACCGTCCCCTTTACTAACCCTCCATAGCTAAGAATGGGTGTAGAAAACACCTGAGATAGGGCTTCTTTCATTGCCTCATCTCTCTGTGACTTTGTATTATGTGCAATAAAGCTGTTTCCATTGACAGTATCTACCACACCCTCAGCTGCAGTAAATGGATATAGTTATGTTAACTATCATGGAACAACGGTTGAATGAAACTAATTTGCTGAGATCCGGTAACCTATTTGGCATATTTCCTATGCCATCAAAGTCTATGGATGGGAAAAAAAATTCAGTTTTTCTTGGTGAGAGAAAATATCAGTGTTAAAGACAGAATCAAGCCATGTTATGAAAGCGTAGGAATCTCCTCCAACCGTGTCATAAAACTTTCTGTTTCTTTGGGAAAAGTAAGTTCTGTTATAACTTTTCCAAAGGTCTCCAGTGATGTATTAAAGTCCCCTTACATAGAAGGGATTTGATATAAAATACAGTCTAGGAGCATGAGAGAGAGCAGCTTGTCTTTGGAGGGAAGGTTGTTATTTCATGTTTATGATATAGACCTCATACATTACTCTTAAATGTGGGTTTGTTTTAAACCCTTTTGTCAGTTTAAATGAAGCAGTTTTCATTTAATGCAAATGTGCTGCATGGAGAGGAGCATATAGTGAAAAAACGGGAAGATCAACATTTTAATTCACAAAATAACAATGCGTTTCTTTTCTGTATAGTTACTTCTCAACCTGTTTTAACAATTGATCAAAGCTGGTAATAATTTAAATAAGTGCTAGTATGCAGGTATCAAATGTAGGGAACGCTTTCCCCGAACAGGTATAAATCCTAAACACATGTTACTGCTACGTTGCATTTCCCCATCTTTAATCATTGTCTCTTAGCTGTGTTTTCTCTGCAGGTTTGACTTGGCCTGAAATAGCAGTTGTTATGGCCAAAAAACATCTGCACTAAAAATAGAGAGACGTAATGCAACCTGTATTAGTCCATATTAGGAAGCATCTGTTGAAGAATTAAAGCAAGGATTTCAACAATGGGCTACGCACAAGATGTAATGTGATTAAGTGTTTGCAAGCATAGAAGTATTCCCTGTATCAGAAATTCAGCGCTTTACCCATGGGAGAATGTCTCACTTGTGTGGATAAATCCCTTGGTTTCTCCAGGTTCCCGCTCTTTCAATCGGGGAGTCTGGATTTTCCCTGTAAGTGTGTGATTGTTTCCTTATGGCTGATAAACAGCAGCCTTTTGGAGCAGCCTACCATTCAGAAGTGTCCTTTTCCATCACATGTGGCAAGTGAAGTTTTATTGCCGGTCTGTTCTGGATGAAGCCCTCAGCATGAGGGCAGCATGGATAATGTGGAGCAGGAGGGACGCCAGTTTCTTCTTCCTTGACTGGCACGGTGCAGAAGAGACCAAAAAAGAAGATACACAAATAGGTGTACTAAATGGATTTCTTCCCCTTCCAGAGCAGCTGCACGCAGTAGAGCTGTACTGCTCCTTCACTTGGTTCCTAATAAAACCAAGTGCTAGTTTTCACTGGAACTGAATGAAATCTAAACTGGCAGGTGGTAATGAGCTAGCTTGTCTGGTGTACACCGTCCTTGTCTCAGGATGTTCACGGGTATTCCAGCAGTCATTCTGGCTAGAAAGACAGACTGGTGGCTCCAAGGAGACTAAGGTACAACACTTACCTTTTAGCTGTCTTTTGTTTCTTCCATATTATCATAAATCATTGCTCAGGGTTAAAGCCAAGAGTTGGGAATTGGGACTCTGTTGGCCTCAACTCCTAATGTTGTTTGACCTTTCACCTTCAGCAGATCCCTTGAGATCTTTCTTATAAAAGCTACCAACTGCTGGACATCTGCATGTTTGGGGCAGGTTTTGCCTCTGTCCAAAAGCTCTAAGTTTCCTTTGAGGTAGTTTGTAATTATGAGTGATCAGTCATAAATAGTCCAGAATGAACCCAAGACTGAAGTCATTTAGTCTATAACCTCTAACTCTCAAACAGATTCTTTATTTGCAAATTAGGGCTACTAACTCTGAGCTGGCAGTTTGGATCCTGCCTTTGGATCTCAAAGTTGCTCTATAAACTGCCAGTTTCTTTCTTGGCTGATCTGTTCCTTGTGTAGTTTGACATATCTGTATACATTAGGGATTAAAAATAACTATTACACTGCTTTTTACTTCACTTTGACCTGCTGAGCCAACACTGTTATGGGAGATGAACCTGTATTCTTTACTGGCTTTTGCAGATCACCAGAAGTAAATTGCCTGGCTTTCAGGGAGGTCTGTGCCATGTCTCTCAAGGTATAGGTGTAATGGTGAGGTCAGACTGTAGGTGGGGAGCCCCTGGTTTGGGGAGTCCCTGAGCTCTTCCAGCCTCAGCAGAAGCAACTGGAGTTTGGCTGTCAAAGCTCAGGATGGGCTGGTAAGGCTGGCAGTTGTAAAAACATTCTTTGCAAACTAAGCACATTTGCTAAAGACTCATTAAAATAAAATAAACCTGGAGGCCAGTGATGCCATTTTTCACAGTATAACTGCAGCCAAGCGTTCTATAGTCTCTAAAGCCCTGAAGTGGATTAGGGCTGTGCTTTGTGATTGGTCTGGGATCTGCTGAGTTTAAGTGATCAGAACTGAGGAGTATGAGTTCAGAGTCTGATGTACATCACTCGGACCTAATTATATTTGTGTTACAGGATCTTCTTCCATGGCCCCAAGCAAGTTGAGATCTTTGTGTGTCTGTCACAAACAAAGGAAATAAATTCAGCTTTAGAGAATTTACAGCTAGTAACAGAGCAAATTAAATACAGGATGAGAAACTGAGGTACAGAGGCTAAGGGAGTGGCAGAGCTGATATTTCCATTCCCACTTCAACACTCTTACCATTAAGGCATGCCTGCTTGCTGTGACATTAAATTGTCTTCTGTGACTGTCTTACATGAGTGAGTCCTTGTTTCTAACTGAGTGGAAAGCCCACAATGAAGAGATGAGTGCAGGAGTTCAGGAGGTGGCAATCTTTGAAATTCTGCTGACAAATTGAATCAGTGAGTGGACGGAGATCATAGTGCTTATCCTGTGCTGTCTTACAGGCCTGACATTAAAGACAAAGTCCTGATGTGTTATGTTGATGACTTGAATATGTTTTGCAAAAGAATAAGGTTTTAACTGATGTGTCCAAGCCACAGACTAACTTGGATAACAATCCTTGCAATAAAATCTCTGTGGTGTTTTGAGATGCAGCACAGAGTTCATGACTTCTGTCTCGAATTCTTGTTTGCTGCTGTGCCAGACAAATAGTCATGAACTTGTGATTTGGTATGAAAGTGGCTGTGTAAAAAACCAAAACAAAAACAAACAAAAAAACGTTTTCGGGAGGTGGATTAGGGAGCAATGGATCATTTTGCTATGCAATGATTCTTCCTACCAGTTGATGCATGATTTTGTCTGCCATTCTAGTCAGAAAGAAATTGGAGGTGCATAGCCATTTTGTAGGCCAAGGCCTTAAAAATGAGAGGACAGCTTGCAGTCTGTAATCAGCTGTGATCTGAATGAGCAACCACTTTTAATCCCTGAATTTCAGACTACCCACTGGCATCAGCTAGCTGTGGTAAACCTGAAATCCCAAGCTTTTAATGGAGGTGTAAAAAGACCAATGCACGGGGATTATTCTGTGCTGTGTCCTGACAGAGGTGAAAAGGGCTCCATGTTCCAATAGCTGGAAATAGATTGGGGAGTGCTGGCTGTGGCAGCAACTCCAATAGTGTTTCTTCTTCTCAGTTTCTTTCTTCAGTCCTTGCTTGTGTTTACTCTGAGGTGGACGCCACAGGAAAGGTGTCAAGGAAGCAACTGTGTGGAGTAAGGCCCCTGGAGCTGAAGTATGGTTTGTGGTTTGGGTTTTTTTTTCCTTCAAATCAGTGTTTTGAAAAGAACCTCTCTGTTGTAGTATGGATGAAAACTGCAGCTGCAAAGTAACCAATGCACTGAGCTTTGGATTCAAAGCCCACAGGAGGCAGTGAAGGGATGTTTCTGGTGGCGTCCATGAATTTTGAACTGGCCCCCTTTATGTGCCTGTGGTGATCTCACAGCTCTGAGTTGTCCCATGATCTGTGGTTGCTCTTTTAGCTCAGGCTGTGTTAGCACATATCCTTCAGTGGGCTGACTTCTGCTGCAAATGTTTTGTCATCCTGGAAGTCTCAGATCTCTAACCCTGTTCAAATTTGTCTTCTAACCATGAGCAACTTGATCTCTAGGCTGAGCAAACAAGGTTGCTGACTTGCTGTGGGCATCCACCATGGTGATCCTGTGCAGTCAGTCTTTTGAGGAAGCTGTTCAGTAAACGGTTTGAAGCAGCTCTGCTGTCAGATCCAAACATGAGGAGTAGATTGATTTAACTGTAGTGTATTTCTTTTGATGTGTTTTTAAATAATAAACACACTTCTCTGTGTTTCAACCCCCCACCCTTTGATCTTAATTCAAATGAAGAAGGAACCCTGCCTGTATTCTGTTTAGGTTTTGCTTTTGCTCTGGTCCTGGGATGTCCCGCTGACTTCCACTTTCTGTTTCACTTCCTTCCTGGTCTCCACCTTACACCTTGCCTTCTTGATTTGAAATGAAATCAAGTCATTATGCTAGATGTGAAAATTTCTTTGACATTAGTGCTATGTCTAGATTAAATAATAATGCCCAAAGACATAGATGCAGTATAGTTTAAACACAGGATTGAGAGCCTTTTGAGAGGTGTTTGTATCCTACTACAAGTACCAGAGAAACTTTGTGACATACTGTCCCTCTGATAAGTCAGCAAATTTGCCCTTCCTCTGACTGACATACGATTTTGTGTTAATTAGTAAGCATATATCGCAAGAACTTCCTTTCTTTAATTTCTAGGCTTGGTTTGTGTGAAGGATCTTTTTCTTTCTTTCTGTTTTGCTTTGGAGAAGTGGTGATTTTTACTTTGATGTGAAACTAATAAAAACTGCCAATTGTGAGTACCAGTGAAGGATTCTTTAGAAACTCTTGGGGCACAGGGAGAACTAACGTTAGCTGTTTGCCCCACTTGCATACTCTCTCCTTTTTATGCTGCTGAAGTAACAGCGTAAAGGAAACAGAGCTAGTTCTCCATGTAAGGGTGTATAGGGATGTTAAAGGGGTCCTGGGTGAAGGGAAGTTAGCAGAGGGCTTCCTGAGGAAGAACTGGAGAGGATTTTTAAGGCTGCAATAGAAAAGATCATCTAGGGAGAAATCTGGCCTTGCAGAAAGGGCTCTGCAATTTTACTTTTATTTGTGGCTTTTGTTGAACTGCATCCAGAAACTTTCAGTAGGTTTAACTAGAATGAGGTAGCTAAAATTACAAAGGGAAAGATTAGGGAGAAAAGAAGTGGAAGGCTATAGGAGAAGAGGTTACTTTTCAGATGAATCTGGGAACTACTGTTGGAAGGGAGGTAGGAGGAGCAGGAAGGGACTCTGCAGTTACAGCAAGAATGTGCCAAAAACCAGACAGTGCTAGACAGGACTTTTGGTGTGTAATAGGAAAAGGTCATTTGGGGCGGTTGCTTTGGAATTGTACATCTGTTGGATTGCCATAAAAAGCACTGAACATAAGGAGTTTTCTACTGAGGCTTCAGAAGAGCTTGTTGTGCTTCTGATTGCAGTAGGGACTATGTTTTTTTGCCACTCTGAGGAAGATTTCAAAAACTGCTGGACTGCACAATATGATATGATCATGTTGCTTTTGCAGGTGACTAGCCAAGGAAAGGTAAGACCCTGTAAATAAAGGCCAGCTAATGAGCTTGTGCAATGTTACACTCTCGGATCCTCAGGATAAAATGGATGTATCATCCTTCTCCCATCACCTAATAGTCTTGAATGTTGTGGAATTTTTGGCCAGATAGACTGTGTAACACACTGTCAAAGTGACTGGCAAGAGAGTAATGTCCCTTGTGCCTAGCCACCCGCAGCATGTATGTGCTGTGTTGTAGATTGACTGTTTCAGCTCATATTTCACATGAAATCCTGTGACCTCTTAAGCGGGGAACACCTGACTCCTAAAATAGTGTGCAGTTTGGTGATGTATGCTCCCCACAATGTAAACTCCTCTGACAGGCTCCTGCCCATGTTTTATAGCCTCTTATGCCTTCACACTAACACTTAACATCTGCACCACAAAATTTGTAACATCAGTTTGTTCAAATAAAGAATCCACCAAGCATTTAATCCTTGTTTTAATGGCTGATGTTTATTTTAGTTTGGGGTTTCATGTACTCATGGAGGGATTCTCTGCCCATAGTCCATAAATCATGCGGGGCAGGAGTGACGCTTCTCTGTGCTGGCTTGTTTCTGAAGTGAGGCTCTAGAGATGGGGATTTTTTGATACCTCCATAAAGTTGACTCACCTCAGGTATGAGTTGCAGATGCGTTTAATGAGGATTTTTACTCTTGGTTTTGGATCTTTTTCTCCTCTTCATCAGATGTCTGTGGTATGGGATATGTGTATTTCTTGTGCTGTGTTTGTGATGGTTCACCCATGCAAATGATAGTTGTGTTTTCTCCATGTGATTGATTATGCTGGAAAATTGTTTGCATGTGTGATAGGAAGGAAGACGTAAATAGAGACCACTCTGAAAGTAGCCCTCTGCAAGGCCAAAAAGAATGTAAAAAGTTACCCTACAGAGGAGCTACAAATTTTAAAAAAACGGGGGACACGACACTCAACACCTCTGTTCAAGTAGTTTGTGTTGCTTTGCCTCTTCTGTAGCGTATCATCAGTGACCACCTGAACTCTTTGTAAGCTCCCCTGAGTCCGTTACATCTTGCCTGTTTTAAGTGCTCGGTAAGCTTACACTTGGACAATGTGAGGGAGAGGATGAGAGTAAGAGCCCAGATTCTCTAGTTAGATCACTCTGTGTTTCTAGGCAAGCCTGTGGGGTGGTAGTTTTCCACACACAACCTCTAATCCCTACCACCCAGTGGAAAGCAGCCAATCCACAGATTCGAGTAAAACTCATGGAGGAATGGGGGCCAGAGGCTTTGTGTGAACCAAGACTACCCAGCAATTTGCCAGGAGTCCCTTTACGCTGCTGCTCTCCAGAAATCACACCTTTCAAAGTTTCGTACAGCTGCCTTTTGCAAAGAGGTGCCGAGTGGAATCAGCAAAGCCTCGCCAATTCCTTCATCTGCCTCTGGAGGAGGGACCACGCCGGGCAGTCCCACGGCAAATGACCATGGCATGACCTCTTCTCCCCGGAGTGCAAGCTACAGTCTAGCATAGTGGGTTCCTCCTCTGACACAAGTGACTTTTCCACCGAAAAGGAGATTTTTGAAGTGAAAACCTAGAGTACTCCTAATTTATTTTCTGCCACTTGAGCCTTTTTACACAGCTCATTCAATGCCAGGCCCAGACTTATCTGAGTCTAGGTCTAGGCCCCCATAAGAGCAACTTCTCTATAGATAGGAGATTTACACCAACTGAAAAATTTTAATTTATTAGGGAATTACCAAATTAAGAATTTCTGATTGCTAGCAGGAAGACCCAAAAGGTCAGTGTTCTCACTGGAATAATTTGCCTTCTCTTCCTTTTTCTCTGCTTTCTCCCCTGGTATTTAAATGATAACTTTGGAAGTAGTGCAGCTAAAGATGCGTGGATATGCAGAGGGAGGGATGGGTGGATGAGTGGAATGAAATGAATAACCAAACAAACGTGGGATCTTTTTCACAGAAGTTTGGTGAAGTCATCTCCATTTCATAGTTGGCAAATCGAAGCTGCATTCATCTTTCCTTCTTTCTGGTATAGTCACTCCATTTTATTTTATTGCCTAAAGCACTTAGAAACATAGATTCCCTGCTCTGTGGCAGCTTTGTCATGGTTGTGCACTTTTCTGTAGCTTACTGGAGTCCATGTGAAAACAAGCCTTGAAACTTAGTTATTTTCATCTTTTCTGCTGGCATGTAGCTTCCATTATTTATGAGCACCCCAAGTTTTAATTTTTTGCTTGTCCGTGGACTCCTGTGTCTTTTTAGACCCAGGGGGATATTTCCAAACTCTTAAAAATGATTCGATACAAATCTGATGGTTGTTTTCTCAGTTTAAAATACATACCAAGTGTTGACAGTTAATGCCTTGGGCAGAAGAGCATGTGAAGAGCTATACTGGGTGACTGCTAGACAACTCAGAATAGGGATATGGGATGGACATGTGCAAATGTGCATATTGACAAGACAGAAAGTGGATGAATGAGAAGGTGGCAGGGAGTCCATTTCAGGTGGGATTTGGGGGGCTTACAGCTGATGGAGGTTATCACCCTGAATCTAAGAGGGTCAGTCAGGGAAAACTGATGATCTGGATGTGAGTGCATTTACCAGCCTGGGAAAGAAGGGAAATTCAAGCTGAATTATGTAAAGGAGCTGATAAACAGACTGTGGAAAAACAGGATCAGTGAACGCTAACTCAGATCTGCCTGCTGCAGAACGGTGCTTTGCTAAGAGAGGGTCTCAAATTAAATCTACAGAAAATTAAAAAGTGATTCTCTGCTCTGGGAAATGAGCAGCATGTGTGGTGTGATGTAAGAGGCATTGTCTGATCATCCATTATGTCCTATCCCATGTCACTTCTGCATTGAATGCTGTGTTTATGCTGTTTCAGGACCTGCTGTGTGTTTTGCTCCCTTTTTCATTGGAAGAAATCAGCATTAATACCAGTGTCAGTATTTTATCTATTATATGTATTATTATATATAGAGAGAGAGTATATTGCAAGCTGAGCAGTAAGCAGATGTAATGTCAGGGAATCTTGGCGGTTTGTTTCTTATTGCAAAATAAATTTGTTTTAATGACTTCATTTGCTTTTCTTTAATTTACAATTGAAAACATTAACACGTTTTTTGTGACCACAATGAAGCGAGCAGATTCAGTTTCAGATCTGAACTTAATTTCTGTTTTATTCATGTCTCAGCTGCTTTGCACGTCTGCCTTTGAGCTGTGAAACACATTTCACCTTTCAGTTTAGAAGACGACAAATGACTAATATATTTGTACCTTAGTTTGGAGGAAGGAAGGTTTAACTTCTGTGTTTTAATTTTTATATTAATGGTAGCTGACCACTGCTTCATTTTCTAGTCCTTAGAATAGGTCCTTTTCACAGGTTCTTGTAACTTAAGTTCATTAAGGCTCAGCTGGTCTAGGGAGTCCCCTGCTTTTGGTACACACACCACGATAAAGGCATGTGAGCTCCGCACGTAGGTGGCCAGTGACTGCAGCTGCGGGTGCTGGCACTCATGCCAATAGCAATAAATGAGCAAAGAAAGCTTGAGAAGGTCTTATCTAGCCTGACCTTCTGCACTTCTGGGTTTCATCCAGAGACTTCTGCAGTTGGCCAATAATGCATGTTCCAAAACAATCTGACTTAATTTAAAATTTTTGAGACTCTATCTTATGTTCTATTACATTGCTCTAAGAATGCTGGTAGCAAGTTAAAATGCAACTGATGGAAATATTGACTCCAGGAATATCTTACAACTTCCCTGGCTAAGGAGAACCTGCAGAGTTTAGAGTGCACATTGTATCCCAAAGCACAGGCTCCTATCCTAAAGTTTTCTTCAACGGATTTTTCCTTAATTAACACTTGTTCCATTATAGTGGAATGTTATTCCTTTCACAAGCCAGATTTCCAATTTCTGAAATTTTTGCAAGAGCGTGACTTTTTGGTTTGAATTACAGTTAATATTTTGCTTTCCTGGACTTCTCTTTTCCCATTCTCTTTCCTACGTGCATGTGATCTGGTGGTCTCATATGAATCTGCACACAGAGTTACAGATGTACTTGGAATGGAACCTCTTGGTTGCTTCCTTTAATCAGCAAAGAACACTTTAATTAAAGGTCACTGCCATCTGAATGTGCACAAGAATGTTTGTTGAAAAGAGTATAAATGTTTTATTACGATCTGCCAGCCTTAATAAGTATTTTGACTTTTAGAAAAGAAGAGACAAAAGAAAATGAAATCAACCAGTGACTGGAGGGAGAGAAGAAACGCCATTCGACTTACCAACGAGTACACAGTAGAAACTCTGGTGGTGGCAGATGCTGATATGGTCCAATACCATGGTGCAGAGGCTGCCCAAAGATTCATCCTCACAGTGATGAATATGGTAAGTAGGCATTTTACTCTCAAATGAAGAAGCAAGAGTAAACAGATCATATCCAGGGTAGGTTAAAGCTGTCTTCCGTGGGAGCTGAAATGGGTAACTGTTTTGGCCTTGACGTTTAAAGAAAGGTTTTGGTTTTCTTGTGTTGTGTGCCTCTTCTCCTCCATCTGTGTGATTCCCTGTATTTGCCTAAGGATATCACAATAAAAAAAAAAAAATTGAAACTGAAATTGCAAGTTTTCAGTTGAGAAATATTCCATAATTGTTCAGGTGTGGTGTCTTCTACCATGTTTTTTGTACTGCTATGGTTTACCTTGGAAGAGAGTATCCCGGCATGGACAGATGGTGTTGTCTGAGATGATGTTTCTTGGGTTCCTGAAGATTTCCATGGCACACCTGTTTCATAAGAGATATTTCTCTAGGTCATTGTCATAGCGGGCAGTCAGTGTTATAGAAGACAGCTGTCATATTGATTTCCAGCAGAAAACCTGGCTTTAAGTCAGTTGAAATGCTTTTTATCTCTGATTTTTACATAATGAAAATGGCTGCCTCCCTTGCTGTAGAAAACATGGCAAACTTATCACCAAACTGCCAGCTGATCCCATTCTCTTTACCCCAGGACCTTTTGTGCTACGTGAAGTGGCACTGATCATACCTGTGAATAGTTGATGGAATTGGACTTTAGAAGAATTCTAGAAATTCTGCAAAGAATCTGCCAGCAGTGAGGAGAACCTTTTGAAATTGCAAGCTCATATGAATTGTGGCTGTTAATTTGTTAGCTGTCCTAGTAGTTAAGCCTTCCGTCTCAGTTGATAAGGGAACACAGAGCCTCTCACAATGAATGCCCACTCACTCGTTGGCAGTGCTAATAAGGAAATAATGGTTAAATTGGATGGCGACACTGAAAACTCTGCTCAGAGACGGCAGGGGTCCTTCCAGAGGCTGCACAAGGAAGTTGTGGAGGAAGCTTGTATTCCTCTGCCCATGCTATTGTAACATCCAGGAACAGTTCATTCTCCTGACTACTGCTCTGTTGTTGTTCATGAGCAGCAAATTGGCTTGGAAAAAAATAACAGTTCTTAATAGTAATTGACTGGTCATGCTTCCCAGTGAAGAGCTGAGTGATGGCTGCTCAGTGCATAATCCGGCTCTGGGACAACAGGTTTTTGAGAGGTCTTGTATTCCTTTATCAAGCACTGCTGGTGTGAGGGAGCTCTCCCGTAGTGAAATGCTTTGCTGATTAAGCAGGGAGTTTGTTTAACTAGTCTTTTCTGTTAACAAGCTGCTTTTCTGTGTCCTTTCCTCTACCTTTTATTTTGCCTTCTAGCATGCTGTGACAATAGTCACTTAATAGGGCTTCATTGTGTCTTTACATTTATTTGGATTGGTTTGTAGGAAATATCTTCTTGCAACAAAGCCATTCATGTCACCATCCCTTCAGGGTCTACTTACTGGCTTTCTTTCATTTAAGGATGTGTTTTTGGGGGCCACAAGAGCCTTATTCTTCTCAAAGTCATGGTTCTCCAACTTCAAATTCACATACCAGTTTTGCAGTGAGTAGGTAGAACATAAGTTCAGCTCTGAACAAATCTGCTTCTCAAGTCACTTTTTGAACTAACAGAAATGCGTATTCAGGCATAACGTATGGGTCAAGGCTGAGTTTCTTTCTTATGTCAGATGCTTGGGACATCGAGAGGGGTGATGGATGCTTTTTGTCTGCTTTTTGGGCCCGGGGGTCCTCCTAAAATCTGTTCTGCACTGATTCAGCAGCGACATAATAAAAATCTGCCATGGTGCCCCACAGTTCTGCTGGGGCTGGGACAGGGCATTATGGCTGGGAGAGCTTTTAAAACATGTGTCTAATCATCTGTCTTGAAGAAACTCGTGCCAAAAGGACAATTATTTCAGTGTAGCCATTAGTGCATCTCTATGTTGTATAGCTTTATCAGCCTGTGGAGATTGTTAGAGTGGAGTACACTGATAGACCAAGTCCTAAACAAAAGATTGCTGTGAGTACTATTGTCTGTCCAGGCTGAGTACTGCAGAACATCTCAGCAACATCAGCTTGCCAGGTGTGAATATATATGTGTGGAGAGGTGCTGATAGATGGGTTGGGTTCTCTAAACCCATTTACTAAACAAATACTGAAGCTTAGTTTCCAATGGATTTGGCTGATGGACTTTTAAGCTAGGTTCTGATGCTGTAGTGTGAGCTCACCCCTTTAGCAGGCACTAGAGAGTGCACATGGAAGAGGACTCTTGGCTGAGGAACACATTTATCTGACCTCTCCTAAGGTGTAAAGTCCAGCTGAAATGCTTCCCACTGTTAAGTCATTGCTTCTAGGTTCTCACCCATGTGGTCTGTCTGATGTCTGATAGGATTTGAATTTATGGTTCAGCTTTTCAGCCTCCAGAGGAGCACTGACAGTCTCTCTCTCCTTTGTCTGGCCACCTACATTCCCACACTTGTAGGAATATAGTATCTTTCAGGCCTCTGCCTCCCCGAGGAAACTGATTGTGAGTGGCTGGCAAGATCAGAAGATACTGAGGAATAATAATAGCCAAACTCATAGGTGGCATCATTGCATAAATCTGTTATTCTGAGGCTATAAATAAAGGTGGAATTCAAGGAAATCAAAAGGGATTTTGACATTCCATTTGCCATAATGAAAGCTGATCTTCATCCCTTCAAAAGAGGCTTGAAGAATATTCAGAAAATGTATTTCAGGAAGAGAGAGAGATAGAATAGTCATGTGGTTTAGGTAGGCCTTAGCTGAACTCTTCCCTGAGCCACACTCTTTGGGTGGTGCCTGAACCAGCCACAGTGAATCTTTGTGTGGCAGTTTCTCATCTGTAAAACTGTGGTACGAGGAATAGCAAACCCCAAACTCCTTAGGGCAACATCTGTTACATCCTTCTCTGGTGCAGCATCAGTTGTGCTCCGTGTAGCACACAAACGAAGGCCTCCTGGCTGCTTGGGATCTTTTCCTGCCTGCCTCGATACGACTTCTGTCAGCCTGCTGTGACTGTTAGTTGGGGGACAGGATTTGCCCCATGATATTAGGCAGTGCTTATACAGCTACACTGCAGGATGGCGGGCTGCCTCTAAAAGAAACCAGAATGTTAATTTTGGCTTGGATGCTTGCATTTAAGCAAATAGAACATTACTGGTCAGGGGTATATTAACTTAACTCCTCTCTGTAAGCCATTACGTTTACTGTCAAACCACAAAACAAGCATTAAGAGGTCTTATTAATGCATTTTATATTTATAGACATTTTAAATAAAGTGATCTGCCTTAAAGTATTTAATATCTATTTATGTTACAAGAATTTCTGAAGGGGAAAAAGTCAGCATTACAAAATACTGCTTTATTGCTCCCTTGGTAAATAGGAATCTTAGGAAAAAAAACCCCACCACCCTCCTCTAGAATAACAGCTAAGAAACACAGCAAATCCCTTTTGCAACCCAGAAATAACAGGTAGGACTTTATATAGCAAATGCTGTGTTTTTAATGATATTCTGTAGTTCTGACCATCCCCGTGAACAGAGAATAGATTCACATTAAATGTACTTGTTTTTTCTGAATGTCATTGTAGAGGTGCAAGCTCTTCCATTTACTAAGCTAATATTTGAAGTTGCATGACAGATTTTTCCACGATCATGGAAGAATTTTCCTCTAAGGTACTCTGTAATGTATAAGTAGGAATAAGCTAGTTGTTGACTTCTATAATTCACCACCTCTAAAATGAAATATTTTCTTGTTTTCTGGCAAGGTATTTGATTCAGCACAATTTTCCTAATGGATGATTCATGGTGGCTTTGTGATAATGTTAAAAAAAAATAAGTTGATAAAGAAGTTGTCAAATGCCACCATGTACATCTGCAGCCTTAGTGAGGCAGTGAGTTTATGGGCATGGTGGATGTGAAGACATGGACAGGGAGAGATATCAGCAGAATTATAGAAGTGCAAAATCAGCTACTTAAATATAGGTGCTGATTTATTTTTCTAAGTTAAACTCCCTTGTTATTGAGCTTTTGCACGGTGTTGCAGTGTTTGCATTTCATTTCATGTCTCCCCTTTGAATCCTTTGGTTTGAGTGGATCTCCCATTCATGCCACCCTTTGGTAACTGCCAGTGTTTAGAATTTCCTCTAAATTCCAAAACAAAGTGCCTTTGTGGTAAAACATGCTTATTTTGCTCACCCATTCTATTAGTCTACATCTGCAACTATAACTTCTCATTGCATTTCATCCATGCGGAGGCTGTTAGGATGGATGTTCTGTTTCTTATGAAGTCCTGTTTTGCTCTTGCAACACTTCATGGCTTCATCCAAACTAAACTTCAGGTTTCTCAGCCAGCAACTAGAAGACCAGTGCATTGGCTTTCTTTTTTCCACTCCCCTGCTTTTCTGTGTATCTGCTTACAATAGCTGCCATTCTGGGCTTGGTTCGGGAGCAGGTTCTGAAGCATGAGGCTTGCACTGTTTTCTTGCAGGAGTTTTATGCTTTTGTTTCCTCTTGTGTTTTCTTTTCATCTGAGAGAAGTGGCCAGTAAGACAAAATGGAGATTCTCTGTCCTCGTCGGCTGGCAAACTGTACTGGCCCCTGTTGTGGCTGGGTTTCATGACTTATGCTTTCAGCTTCTTGGAGAAAACTCTGGTTCAAATGATTCTGAAGCATATGATAAATGAGGTCTGAGCTGCTTTGGAAAGTTCTGCCCATGGCCATAGTGTTTTTAATGATGAGGAGTGACTGGTTTCAGTTAGTACCTGAACAGAAAGTTGTGAATGTTGGCTCCTTGCAATTCTGCGGAGCTTACTTTGCAAACCAAGTCCCATGCAGACTGACCCCTTGAGCATTTAGGGACAGAGATGTCTGAATTCCGAAGACCACAGCATAGTAATTTAAAAGCTGATTTCTATGGGTTTAAAAACTTAAAAAAAGAGGGATTTGGTTTTTTTTTTTCCCGCTCCTAAGTGAAATTTTGGGGTTTTTCAAATAAATTACAACTGTGGCTTGGTTTTGAGCTTGCCTTTTCTGAGACAATACAGCATGCAGGCGTAAGTTACTGTAGTATGTGTTAGTTCTCCTGCAGCTGTTGCTAAACCATGTGATTAGTGCAGAAGCTCTTTGCAGCAGCAAGCAGTAACTTGAAGTTAGTGATATTTTGGATGTTATTGAGGGAAAATTTTTATGTTGTTCTTTAGAAATAATACTGGTTTACTCTCTGAAGCCTTATTTTACACTCCGCAGATCATTTTTCATTTTGGATTTCCCCTGTGAGAGTTTTTTCTATGTTAAAGAAGCAGATAAAATCACTTTTATCATGCATGCATTGATGGATTTATATCTCCCTGCTTTTGGGGGCTGGCACATAAAGGCTTCAGAGCTGCCACTGATAATTGTCTCCCTTACCCTGATATGAATTTTTCATGATGGGAACAGGGACGTAAGGGAAAAGGATATAAGTATTTGATCACTGTCTACAGATTTCTCTTTTTGCTCCAGCAGCCCCAGGAGAAAGAGTTATGTCAACTGTATCTTATAAAGAGCCATGAATATGTTCTTTTTTATAATGTTTAATGGGGTCATTTGAAAGCTTGGCTTTAGGTGAGTGTTAGAAATCCTATAGCACTTTTCAAAACAAGTGAAAGACAACCTCAGTAACCTGACTAATGGTTCTGCTGTCCAAATGTCGTCCAGCAGCCAAGGCAATGGGGAGGCTCTTGCTTGAGTGCAACACTTAGGGAAGAAAAAAGCAAAAAGCCAATTTACCCTCAGGGTTGCTGTTCTGAACTCCAAAACATCTGAAACACACACGGTCTCCCTCCCACTGTCCACCTGCAGAGGAAGCTCTTGAGAATTAAAAAAAAATTAAACTGATGTAGTTTAATTCCTCTCTTAGCCCAATTCCTCATGTCTAGTTTGTGCTTTATGCATGCTGGGGCAGGCCTGGACAGCTCATGCCAAAGCTGCATTTATTCTGTCCCTTCCATGTCAAAGCTATAAGGAGAAAGAAAGGCAGGAGGAATGCAAACGGAGGAGGAGGAGAAGGATGGTTCAGCCTTCAAGCTTTTCTGTTTTCTCTAGGGCATTCTTTGCAGTAAAGCTCTGTCAGGGAAATGCAGATGAAGGAGGGAGATGTCAGAGACAGGCTTTGTTCTTTTTCTTGTTCTTCTGCACTTCCCCTTCCATTTTTCTGTCTGTTTTGTATGACACTGCCATACCTCTTCTTGTTTCCAAAGTCAGTCTCTCTATTCTGATGACTCCTCACAGAATGGAAGTCAGTGCAGCGTAGAAGTTCACCTGCAACAGGGCAACCAGCGATCATGACCACACTTCAGCCACACTGACAAGTTTTCACATCCCTTCCCTTCAGCCTAGTGACGAAGAGCCTCCACTACTCTTCCAGCCAAGCTGCTTTCTGACACTCTGGTTATGGCTTAAAACAGTAACCTTTGCATTTTGTTCCATGGCAGCGTGTTAGTGGGTTTCATGCAGCTGACGCTGTGTTCCCAGCTGCCTTATTTTATTAAAAGCTTCTAAAATACCCCAAATATTTTTACTTTTCCCATTGGAAGTGGTCACAGCAGCCTCAAGGGTGTGGTGCAGGCTTGAGGGAGGTATTGCGAGTGGGAAGGGAGGTGTCTGTGAGTCAGTCTCTCTATTAATGGATGCTGTCCATGCAGCAGGAAATCTTGAGAACATCTGCACTAGGAAATCCCATTCCTCCTCCCCTGGTACCAATTATCTCCGCCACCTCACTTGGCACCGTTAGCTCACGTGCCGTTGATAGCCAGTTGGACGTGGTGCATGAACAGCTTCGACATACCGAGTCTGTGGGTGATGGTTTCCTTGTAGGCTGGGTGAGAAGGGCAGAAGATGGTTGTTGCCATGATGGAATCCGATTCCTAGCAGGAAAGACTCTATGGATTTGAATTCTTTTAATTTAAAGACACCTGGATTCCATCATAATGCTTCCTTTGGGCACAACCACTTTGCACGGTCTGGTTTAACACTGCTTCTGTGCTGCCAAAAGGGCTGTGAATAAGCTGTGCTGAACTCGGTCTCATATTTTTTCATCAAGTCATTTAAGGTCTGGTGGTCTTCTCACTGTGGTTCCTTCTAGCCTTAAAGACTGTGATTTGAGACAGTCTGGGCTTTCATTTAAAATGGTGGTGTATTGGGTGCAGCTAGTGGGGGGGAGGCTGCAGGGGCCTCTCTGAGGGGAGACCCAGAGCTGCCCCGTGCCAGACACAGCCGGTTCCAGCTGGCTCTGGAGTGGCCACACCACAGGACACAGCGGAGCCCATCGGGAAGGCTGTTGGCGCCTCTGGGAAAACACACTCAAAGGGCAAAAGGCTGCATAGGCTGTGAGGAAAAATCTGTGTGAGCACTCAGGTGAGAGCAGGAGGAGGAGGAGATGCTCCAGGTGCTGGAATGGAGGTTGTCCTGCAGCCTGTGGAGAGACCACGGTGGGGCAGGTGGCTTGTGGCCTGTGGAGAGGAGCAGGCGCTGGAGCAGGTTCTCCTGACAGGAGCTGCGGCCCACGGAGGGGACCCATGCTGCAGCAAGGGAAATGTGTGAGGAGAAAGGAGCAGCTGAGAGGAGCTGTTATGGACTGACCCCAACCCCCATTCCCCTGCAGCACTCGGGGTAAGGGGGAAGGAGGTGGAGTCAGGAACGGAGGAGTGAATTTGAGCCTAGGAAAAAGTGGTGGGATGAGGCAAGGGGAAGGTATTGTTTTAGTTTATCTTTGTTTCTCTCTACAAATTATTTTAATTGGCAATAAATTAAATTTTCTCCAAGTTAAGTGTGTTTTGCCTGTGATGGTAATTGTTAAGTGATCTCCCTCTCTTTATCTCAACCCATGAGCTTTCATCTTATTTTGTCCCCCTGTCCTGTTGAGGGGTTGTGAGAGAGCGGCTGGATGGGGTCTGGCAGGCATCTAGTCAGAGAAGCTCAAGTACCATGTGGCTGGTTGCCTCTCAGTCTCAAACTCCATGTCTCCATTTCAGTCCTATGTCTGGGCTAAATGCAAGGGCAAATCACTTGTGCAGAACTGTCTTGCACTCTGTTTTAACTGAGAAGTTTCTCTCAGCATAGTGATGAGAGTGTATATCCTTTACTCAATTAATGAATAAGAGCTGTTTGGGTGGTAATGTTTGCTTGTGCAGACCAATTTGCAGGTACACTTTTAGGTCTGTTTCCTTGCTAATTTGCTTCCAGATCTTAGCTTGTTTTGAAAGACAAGTTTATTTGTGGGTGGGTTGTGAACAGTTCTCAGCTAAATCTATGTGTAAAACTTTACAGGGGTCTTTTTGCTAACAGGAAAAGGAATAGAAGAATTGGTGAAGGCAGATGAAGCTGGAGATAATGTCTCTACTCTTCAACTTGGTTCATGAAAGATGATTGGAAATTGTACATGTGATATTTTGACAGTGCCCTGCAGTTCTGGTGCTGGACCATCTTAAATCACAGTGCAAATGTTTTCTTCAGCTGAGCTTATTATGATCACACTTTAAATCCTGAGAAATGGTGCAGAGTTGTATGAAACAAACAAAAAAATTCCTGTTCCTCTGGCAACTGTCTGTCCATCTCTGAGAAAAATTTTTGAAACTTCATTAAGAAATTATTTACCCCAACATGTGGGTATTGTTAGCTACTGTACTTTCTTGCCTTTTGCCAGTATTAAAGCATGTACTTAGAGATTTGTTCTTACAGTTAAACAACCTGTAAGCATGGCCAGAATATGCACTGCTGCTTTTGCGTGCACCACGTCTTCAAAATTCAGCACTCTGTCTGTCCTAAAACATCAGGATAAACGCTTCTTGATAATACACCTGGGTTTGTGCCGTGGCAATAATCAGCAACCTGTTGTTATCAGAGTCCAGTGGGCCAGTGCTGTGATGTCAGGCAAGTTCCAGTATGTTTGCAAGTACACACAGTAAAGTACTGATTGCAGTGCAAAGGAGCCAGTCTGACTGCAAATGTCTCCCTTTTAATCCAGTCAGAGCTCATAGACTGAAAAGTCTGGTTCAGCCTCTGAGGCAGTGAGAGTGGGGGATGGATGCAGTGCTAGCTGGAGCAGATCTCTGATGGGAAAGGGTCTGTCTCTTCTCTAGGTGGGTTGTGTTTGAATGCTTTAGTTGTGCTGAAGTAGAACAGCCACTTGTATCAGTCAGGCTTATTTAGCAGGGGGAAAGGTTATTGTTCCTACTAGGCAGCACAGACTACCATCAATCTGGTTTCTTTGGGCTCCATTTAAGAAAATAAGCAAACAAAGCTTGAATACACAAGGAAAGTAAAGCCTCTTTTGCGTGCTAGTGTCTTTTTGGTTAAGTATCCAATTGTTGCTGCTGCTAGCGAGGTTGAGCTCTTCTGAGATCACTGATGGATGCAAATACAAATGCAGTCAAAGTTATCCTTAGACAGAGAGCAGCGGGTTCTTGCTATGCAAGTTTTGCCAGTGAAAACCATCTTTTGAAGTCAGTGGTGTTTGGATCTCTCTGTGCTGGGCCTGGAGGCAGACAGCTTGTCTGCGCTGATGGAAAGGCAAGCGCAGTCATCCATTAGGCTTAATGATAAGAACCTCTTTGCTGTGCTCTCATTTTATGAGTAGAAACTTTATGGGATAGTTAGAGCTAGTAGTGAGCTAGGCAAAGCAAAGGCATCCATCCCAGGCAAACATTTGTTAGCCTCTGTAGTGGTACAAGAGAGACTGACTTGATCAGCATGATTGACCCTCTCAGCTGAATGTCCAGGTCTCCATTTACACACAGGTCAACTGTCAGAGCCCTGCTCTGCAAGTGTCAAGTTTATCCCCCCAGGTCTATAGTGAGAGGCCTTAACTACTCTACTAACATACTCTGGAGCTAAGCAAATAGTACCAGCACTTGTATGCGTTTGTACACCAGCCGCACGGAAGATAAATGGCTTATTGTGCTCATAGTGAAGGTCAGTGGGTCAAATACTGAGTAGCGTCTGTCTTGCAGTCTGTGCCTAAATTATAGGAAACATTTACGTGTGTGCTTAGAGCCAACCCCAAACACTAAAGAGCTTAAGAACACTCTTACACTGAGCACATTCCTGAGTATTTGCACAAATAGGAAAAATACCAAGCGTTGAAAACATAGTATCCAAAATGTGTTCATGTCTTGGGTTTGTTGTAGGAAGTTAGCTGAGCCTGTGTGGTATTTCTAGCCAAACGAGCTGTGAGTAAGGAATATAGCTTACCTGGGGCCAAATCCTGCCTCCCATTAGTCAAGAGTCTCTCTTCAATGGTCTTGATTTTATTTTCTTGACTGAGTAGGGAATACAATATTCATCCAAACGTTATTATTTGGTATTTTACACCTTTCTAAAATAAACCCCACCCTCACCTTTTTTGATATAGTCTAGTTAAAGCATTTGTACATGGAGAAATGGGTGGAATAAAATTCTGGCATCAATTAAGATCTTATGTTCTAACCTATAAAAATGAGGTGAAGTATCTGAGCTGGAATGCAAAATCTGGAGAAAGTAGTAAGGTAGTTTCCGGTGCTATTTTTGTATTTCCTGAGGCTTGTGTCATTATGTGCTGCCTTATTACTATTCTCTTATATAAGATATGAAAATAACAGAGGGAAATTGCTTTTCCATTCTATTTCCTGAAGTCTAAAACACACCATTATTTCATCTTGCATTCAGATATCTCTGATATTTAAACGCTGAAGATCTGTATTAGTTGGATGCTTCATAACGTATGTCCATGTCCCTGAGACTTTGGATTAGGTTTAGAGTTCCTTTGGAATATTTCTCTCTTTTCCTTTGTTGCTCCTTTGTCATTTCTCTTGTTTATTCCAGTTAAAAGTATTTTTCTTTCTGCAACTAGCTTGTGTATTTCTTGTTTTATTTTGTTTTTTAATGTTTTTTGTCCCTGAATGCTGAATCTTGCTCAGATTAGTCTGTGACAAATTGGTCAGGTGGTGAAGCCCAGTGCTGTACAGTAGGAGCAAACATACTCTGGTTTTGCAAGTGTTTTAGCTACACTGTAGTATGTGGAACTGTTAGAGTGGTAACACAGTAGCTCTTAAAAATTATTTTATTGAGTGTAGTAGCACAACCCATTTGGGCTTGTTTTGGGTCAGTTTCTTGAAGGACAAATGTCTAAATTAGTCACAATTAGTTCCTTCAACTATTACTAGGTCTTGATATTGTTACTGATATACTGTGGATGTTTTCTTTGCATTTTGACAGGTGTACAACATGTTTCAACATCAAAGTCTTGGAATTAAAGTCAGCATTCGAGTGACCAAACTAGTGCTGCTTCGCAACCGTCCTGTGAGTTCTAACTCATTTTTACCCTGCTGCTGTAATCGTTCTGTGGGAGTCTCAGGGGCAGAGCGAGATCCCTGTGCTGGGGTGGGAGGGGGAAGTGGGGCATGTCTGGCCATGGTGACAAATTGTAAGTAGTGCCTGCCACACTTCACCAGGCAGTATTGAAGGTGGAAAATATTGGGGGCTGTGGGAGTGAAAGGAGGTACAGTCCTTTTATTATCCTTCCTGGTAAATCTTTGCCTGCTTATAGTTGTGAACCAGTCTCGGGAGTTAACTGTTGCAAAGATTAAGAATTATATGGCTCTGATAGCAAATACATAACTTCCAGCCTTAGGAGACTTTTGAATGTAGTGCTGTATTAGAAGCTTATGACTGCTGCCAGCTGATGGAGTTTGTTCTGTAGATCAAATGACAGAAGTCAGTGTGGATTCCAAAGTCTCCAGTTCACCTCCTCACATGAAGCTGGTTTTGCACTTTTCGTTCTCCCATGTCTCTATCTTTGAGCCTCTGATTTTTCATCAGAGGTCTAACTCTTTGCATAAAGACTACAACTGATACTCCTTCTTTTGTATCTCTTTTTTTTTTTTTTTTTCCCCCAAAAGGCAAAGTTGTCTATTGGGCACCATGGAGAGAGGTCTCTGGAGAGCTTTTGTCAATGGCAAAATGAAGAATATGGTGGGGCAAAATACCTTGGTAACAACCAGGTTCCTGGCGCGAGGGATGACACCCCTCCCGTGGATGCTGCTGTTTTTGTGACCAGGTATAGTAAAGTCTGGTTTATCAGTTTACTGATAATGGCCCATAGTCAGTGATGGGGTTATCTGGTCTAGCAGGAATTAAGAAAAAGATCTGTTGATGATGATACATTTGCTACTACATGCTGTTCAGATGCCTCAGATGATTTGTCTTGTTTCTGCATACACTTAACAAGGTCATGCAAAAGCATCTCTCCTCTTGAACGAGGGCGTTGTTATATGGTCACTATAGTATGTCGTAGTCAGGATACAGGCAAGACAAGGCTGCAGCACAGTTGATACTTTTTTCTCACACCAGCTGTATAAGTGGAAAAAATAGGTGAAGTTCTGGAGCATAAGCCCTTCTGCCTAGCAGAAAGAAGCTGTGGAATTGAGAACGCAGCTGGGAACAAGTGTTCTGTGTGTAATTAGGTATGAATCATTTGAAGAGCCTGAGAGGAGCAGACAGTGTGTCAGTAGTGGGGAGGTGGTGAGGGACTTATCTCCTAAAGGAAGTGAAAGATGAATACCATAAACGAAATTAATTTTCTCTCTCTTGCCCTAGGAAATAACCACTTTAACACCCCTCTTCTATCACAACTGTGATAGAGGAGGGGTGTCATTCTTAATTTGTACATTTGAAAAGGGCTGCATTTATTTCAGACATTAAATAATCTGTATATGAATACTTCAGCAAAATTCCTTGCAGTCTGCAGCCCTGCACCTATTGGTGTATCAAACACATCAGGGTATGGCCCAGATAAAGCAAAAGGGTGTTGGCCCTACTAACCAGTAGTCTTTTTTCCTCTAATTTTACTACCTGAGCTCAACCTCACTGTACAATGCAAGTCCTATGTTCCTCACAGTTACCATAAATTCTGAGTAGCAAATCCATGGTCTTTTAAGTCGATCACATACTTTAAGATGTAAATGAAGAAGGCATTGTTATAGAAATGATCGCTGAATAATTAAAGTGAGCACAAAAATATAGTGTAAGGTGGATGCTGTATGTGCTAGGAAAACACTACTTCCTACCCCCTTCTTCTCCAGTCTGAGACAGGAAATGTCTGTACTGCAGTTCAGTATTACCTCTTTCACCTTCTTTTCTGTGCCAACAATGTAAGTAGAAATACATGTTTTTGCATAAACTGCCATTCTGATTGTAATAATCTGTTGTGTTAATAGTCACATAGCAAACTGTTCATGGCATTTTGGTGAGTGTTCAGTAAAGTAGCTGGCGAGCAGGGCATGGGGCCAGCAAAGTTCCTAAGAATGCACCTTCACAGACATGTGAGCAGTTCCCCCAAATTCTTCTCTCTCCTCTGTATTCAGCGTAGTCCAACCAAGCACTTAAGCAGATACTTAACATTTTAGACAGGGTGAATAGTTCCTTTGAAGTCAATGGGCTGCACATCCTGGTTATAGTTAAGCATGTGCTTCATTGGATCAGGGCCTAAATAAATAACTAACATTTTTGTTAAACTCATCTGGGCATCCAGTTGTCCTGCATGACAAGTGAGGCATACAGAATCTCTTCTGATGTGCTCTAAGCACAGGGCGGAGGGAATGAGCAGAGCATTTCATCTGTGCAGTCTCTTTGCAGCTTATAAAATTGAATGCATAATGTCAGGCTAAATGAGTTGGACTCAGGCATTTGAGGAAGAATTGTAGAAAGAATTTGTAGGAAGAATTGTTCAGTAGATTTGCAGGATTTTGCAGTCAGAATAGCTGGAGAAGTACAGGTTTGGTTGGGTTAGAAACTAGATTCAGATTTTATGAGTAAGCTCAGGCCAGGGAGCACATTGCTGTGCATAAGAGCAGCATTTTTCCTGTTTGATAGGCCAGCAGTGTGTACTTGTAGCCTTTTTCCTTCCTTCTTGCTGTATCTTGTCATCCTTAACCCATCCTGCTTCTGCTGCATAGAGGATGCCGCATTGCTTGGAAGACTTCTGGCCCAAGCAGCCCGATTCCTGCATCAGGGAAATGAGGTTTTCTGCTCTTGGCTTTGGAAGTGTGTGTGTGTGTGTCCCTGGACCCTCCCCAGACTGTACAGATGGACCAGTGGTAGAGGATATGGGAGCAACAGCATGTCCAGCACAAGCAATAGCGCCAGAAAAAGCAGAAGCTGAATTTTCAGCAGCTGCAGCTGCTTTAGGACTAGAAAAAAGATTCTTTGGGGTCAGCCTCTGAAGAAATCCCTCTGGTTCCAATCTGGCTGTGTTCATTTGAAACACCAAGCCACGCTTGCCTTTTGAAACTTCACCTCTAACTGATGTTCCCCATATACTCATTTGTATGCAAAAGTAGATTACCTAGGTGGCAAATACGCCTCCAGTGGAATTTTAATAGTATCCAACTGATTGAGTTCCAGGTGAGAGGCATACTGTGTCTGTGAAATAAGATGTACCGTTGTACAGTTCAGTAAATAAATGAGACGGTGGGAATAATCTGTTATAGCCCTGAAGGTCTGAGTATAGTGTTGTGGTCTCTATAATCATCAGACTTTTCTTGTTCAGAGTCTGGTTTTGGACTTGCAGAAGTTCAGATCTCTGGCATCTATGGATAATGTACTTCATATTTTATTGGGCAGCTGACCAGAATAACTTCTGTCTGCAGAATCTGTATCTTAGTGATCCTAGAAGCATGTCTCATTTGAAACACATTCCCCCCCTTGATCTTCTGTCTTTTGCATTCCCTAGGAAATCTTCAGACATACTGGTGTTCTCTCCTGGCTGTAGGTGTTTGGGTCACTTTTTAGATGATGGGTGATGTGATAACAGAGCAAAGAATGACACAACACTGATAGGACCAGAATTCAGAGCTGTCATTAAGCAGAGATTTGGGATTTTTGTGACATACTGGTGTAGTTATTCCATTTGCAGCCTGCTCCTCCCTTCCACATTTCTCCAGCCCTTTGCCTTCCTATTAAATGGGCAAATGAAGCAATTCAATGTGCATCAAAGAAACTGGGTGTATAGTGCTACTAAATGTATACAGGGGTGTGGAAACTTTATTTTGGCAGGTTTTTGACTGTACCAGTTTCCTCTGTCCTTTAGCTTTATGACCCTGCAGGGTTAAACTGGTCAAAAGATGTCATTTGAAGGATGCTGGGAAGTGGCCATCAAATAGAATACCTCTTATTCATGTTGCACAGTTCAACTACTGTCCTTTCTTACAGGAAGGACTTGAATTGCAGAATTTAGCTTAGTACAGTTAGGTATTTTTTTCCAGTTCATGTGAGCCAGATGGAAGAATGACTGTAGGAGGAGTTCTGAGCTCTTCTGGCTATTTTATTGAACAAAACAACTGACTTGTTGTCATTTTTTTTTAGAAGAATTGTTTGTCCGCTAATAGAAACCCTCTGCACAGTACCACAGTGATAATGGCTGAGAATTTCACAGGTCCCTAGAAGATGAGAACACACGTCCTGCTTGATTCAGCCAGTGGCTAGAAGTGAAGAGTAAAATTGATTCACAGATACAGCGTGTGATTTCAGTGTATTATCCAAAACTTGGTGTGATAAGGTCAGATCTTGGATTTGAACTGCAGCTCCTGGAGTAAGACTTTTATTCCAGTATTGCTCTAGAAAAGATTCTGCTAACAAAACTATGTCTCTATGATAATATTCATTGCATGTGCAGAGGTCTCTTAAGATATTCTTGGAGTACCACTGTAGTATCATTTGTGTCAAGCTCTCACTTCAAAAATACGGATGCAGTCAAGCTCAAAAATGTGCCAGAGACCTGTGGTTGAAACCTTTTTAAAAGCAGATCAGTTTCAGTGCCATGATGGGGCCCTCTTACCTCACTGGTGTGACTGATCCACAGGTGAGGTAGATCTTTCTTAATGCCTTTTCAGTCTTTGGCTCCCCTCTGATTGCCAGGAAAGGTCTGTAGGAGTTTCAGTATATAGGTTTTGTAATGGGGTGGCTGCTTGCCTTTGGAAGAAGACTGAGACCCACCAAGTTCATTTGTGACTAAAGGTTTGGATGTGCTTTTCTGTTTGGCCACAGAGTTTTGGGGTAAAATGTTTACAGTAGGTCCGGATGATTTAAAGCCTAGCATTTTGGTACACGATCTTTGAATAGAAGGATGGTGTCTCTTGGACTTGTGTTTATGACAGTTTAAAAGATGGGTTGAGGAGGTTTCATCCTTGCAGGCCTGCATGCAGTGAATTGGGCAGCTGTGTTCAGTTCTTCCTGACCTATTTCAAGTCCTTCCCTGACCAGACAGCATCACAGCACTCTCTTTACAGACAAGGGTTGTTCTACCTCTGTAGGAGAGTCTGCAAGTTGTGCTGGATCATTTACGAGACCCCTCATTTCATGGCATGGTGCTAATTTCTCCAGGGAGCTGCCTGAAAGTGCCAGACACCTTTCAGTGCAGAACAGAGTGCAAGGAGCAAAATTGCTGTGCTTTATTTGCAGAGCTGGCCAGCCCCTGAAGAGAGATGCTTTCCTAGCAATGGCCTCCTGCCATCTACTAATAGTTCAGCTATCTGTTGTCACAAGAAAAGCATCTGTTTGATTTACCAGTTTATGTAACATAATAAGTCCTTAAATAAACCTCCGTCAAGTTGGCTCTGGGAACTCAAGCAGGCGTGCTTGTGCCAGCTCCGTCAGAATACTGCCGTTAGTCTGGAATGCCAAGGTGTCGAGACGCAGTAAGGCTGCGGTGAAAAATGAAAGCTGGGGCCGGTGTGTGGTCATATCTTCTGATCTTGTTTTGTTCCTATCTGATTTTTTTAACACTTTAGTGGTGGTTATGGTTTTTCTGCATCGAAGCACGGTTAGTTTTCAGTGTCTGCTTAACAAGAGCTGGTAAAAGCTGTTGTTTCTCTCATTCCAAGCCCTTGACAACTTGATTTGTGACTTTCAAAGGAGTTTGTTGTGAGGGATTTGGGTTCATCTGCCACAGTCCTGGGCCTTAAATCCCTTTTCCTATAAACCCTAGTTTCATATTTTTCTTCAAGAAAAAAGTATTTTTATTCTTTCTCTATTTTTATCTTTCTCTAAGTATTTTCTTTTTCTAAGTATTTATCTTTCTCTAAGTATTCTCTTAAGTATTATCTTTCTCTAAGTATTTTTAATCTTCCCCCTGCCAAACTCTTAAACTCAGAATCCCACTGAGGACTCAGGCATTTCAAATGACACACTCCAAATGTACTAATACGATTCTCTCACTAGCCTCCCCACAGGGTGAGGAAAGCCATAATGATAGAGATTATGGTTCCTCAGCTTCCCTTGGGTTAAGGAACTTCTGAAATGTTTTAGCACATGTGATGCTTTTCTCCAGCTCCTCTTCATAGCGGATTGCACTGCAAAGCAGGTCTGGTGAAGATAGCTCCTAAAAGTTTAGGTCTAAGTGCTTATTGAAATTTATTCAAACCATTAATTTAATTATAAAATATTTTTCCTCCCACACTTGTTTTTCTGTCATGAGCAATCTCATTTACAACATCTTCTCACATGAAGTGTCATCACTTAGATGGTGAGCTTCAAGGATTTTTATTCTGTTTCTGTTTAATACAGCTCTGTGGATCCCTGGTTGATTTGTGGGTGCCAGTGGCATATGTAGTATCTCTTCCTGCCTTGATGAGATCTGGAGAGACTGGATGAGATGTGGGGGAATAACAGAGACCAAATGAAGTCTCCTGAACCTCTGTGTTGGATTCAAATCATAAAATAGCAAATCTGAGTGTAATAAATTTAGCTGAAGACAATTCACCTAGCTGTTACCTGGCAAATCCTGAAAATCCCTTCTTCCTTGTCCACATCTGTCTTCCTCTGTTTAGTGCTGCTTCTTCCTTGTCCTTTTCTATTCTAGTGGAGAAGAAAAAAAGCGAAGAACTGCAAATTTCTGGGTATATATGATCAGTTCTGCATTTCCAGGCAGTGTCCCCACCTACCTCCTTCTCCCACTTTTGATGGTGCTGTAGCATCACAGGGTGTCTGCTCCTTTTTGTTGCAGTTCTCTTGTGAAAACAAGAGGTTCGGTTTTAACCCAGTTGCTTCAGAAGCCTGATGTCACAGCATGAGGCAGTACTCTTTTACGTGCTAGATCTTAAGTCTGTTAAATTGGACTGCAGTATATGGAGCTGATTCACATAATTGTTTGTAATCTTGCAGTAGCAATCAGCGCTGCTATCTGTGTTGTCATCGTGTAGACTGCACAGCAGTTTTAAAAAAACCCCAAACCTCAACACCCATGATATGTGAGTCACGCATCACTGCGTTTTCCTAGCCTGAAGTCTGGAGGCACAGGATATATTTCACTTCTGTTCTGTTTTTCTTTCTAGGACAGATTTCTGCGTACACAAAGACGAGCCTTGTGACACTGTGGGTAAGTCAAAGAAGTAGGGGAGAGTATTTTGATAGCCAACTCCAGGCTAAGAGGAGTGTTCTGGGCAATCTTTCATTCTTTGGTTTGCTGTATTGTTGCTTTTGCTATTCTGTATACCTCTGTGATGCAAATACAGGTTACTTGAGCAGGGTCTAAACTATAAATATGCCATTAAATATTAACCTCTTCTAAGCACTGGAGGTGTCTGAGTTCAGGAAGTAATCTGAAGTATTTCTACTTCTTTGGAGCATATGTAGAAGTAGATAATTGGAAATTAAGAAACTGTCTTTTGGTGTGTCTCTGTAACGCTCCTTTTAGTGCGCTCTCACCTTAAACAAGAATTTGCAAACTAATGGATGCATTTCCAATTGTAAGAACCTGTGTAACACTCCCAGATCAAGCTGGCACTCAGACACCGGAGAAGAATACCTCATTGTAGGAAAGCCAAGTTAAATCTTCTTTTCTGCCTCCTACTCCTCCTACTTCCTAACTGCCCTTAATCTTATCCAAACTCTGGATACACAGGGTTCTTACATCCTACACATTAAATACTTTGTTTATTTATTTATTTATTTAACTTAGGTAGCAGTAACCTTCACTGTATCTGTTCTCTTGGTATTTTTTTTAATCGCCACAGTAGGAGCAGTGTTTGGATGCATAGCTCAACATCCTCTCTATGATGATTGCATGATTTTTTAGACTTGCCTCAAAGTCAAGTGGCCCCTTATCCTACATTCTGTGTAAACTTGGAATGGATCCTGATTTTCAGCTGATCTTGCACGTCAGTGTTGAGAGAGACACTTGCAGACTAGGGGTTGCTGAGCTGCCAATAATGGGTGAAGAAGAGCATGGGGGAAAGTGCCTTCAGCAGGAGCTCCGAAACTACCTACAGAAGTCTCATCTCAGAATGCAGGTCCTTCCATCTCTCTGTTGTGGAGACTGATCAAGTGAAAGGAGGAAATACAGAGCTGAAAAATACATACATTTTCTTTTCAAACATGAGTAAGGGCTGGCCTCTACATCCAAGTTTTCTTTCCAGTCAGAATCCCTCACAATGCATTTATTCTGTGTCCAATGGCAAACACACTTCCACTGGGGAAGGTTTTTATACTGTCTACCTGTACCTGGAGATGGCTGTGGTAAGATACGATACTGAGGTTAAAAAAAAATAAAAATAAAAAATCAAGAGATGC
This sequence comes from Strix aluco, assembly GCF_031877795.1. Taxonomy (NCBI): domain Eukaryota; kingdom Metazoa; phylum Chordata; class Aves; order Strigiformes; family Strigidae; genus Strix; species Strix aluco. The sequence continues at coordinate 15,087,895 of NC_133942.1, forward strand.
TGATGGAAGACACATGCTGACTAAGGTCAGAGCTCTTTGCATTTTTAAAGACAGTACTGTTGAAGGTCTCTATTCAGGGAATAACATTACCATAGAAAGCATGACTAAGGAAATATTTTTATGACTTCTGTTCTTATAATACCCAAGTTCTTGTGCTGTGACTTGCTGCAGGCTGTGGCTGCAGTGGAGAAAGTGGAAGATCAGCGCAGTAAAGATTAAAGTCATTTGTTACTCTTGCCAGCATAGTTTTTCCAAGATATTTAGAAGGTGAATGTTCCTGGGACAAAACCAGTCTGGCTTCTTTGCTCTCTTCAATTCTATTTTTTCTTCTGCCTCCCCTGACAGTTTCATTATGTGGCAGCAAAGTATTAGTGTCTTCACTTACACATTTTCTATGCCCCACTGTTTCTGCTGTCTGAACCCAGAGGCGCTGTGCCTTATCCCTGAGTACAGATGAAATCCTCCATCATATGATACCATCTTTTCTTAAATACTGTTGAAATAAGTAAATATTTTGATAACACCCATTTTCAAGCATTATTGTCTGTACCCAAATTGGTGAGTTACTGCAGTTGTTTCAGATTATCTGCAATTTAAGCCCTTATCTCTGTGTTGTATACACTGGCAGCATATTTTGAAAGCTTTCTTCAAAACTATAAATGAGGAACTATTCTGGTAGGGGTGTCATCTGAAGGAAGACCACCCAAGTTTATACCACACTCCGATATGTCTTCTGTCCCTGCCTTGTGAAATACTTCTTATGCTTAGTGACTGGAGGTAGAGCCTGAAGAAGATAACCAATTCCTCTGGTCATCAGCGTGCTAAGAGGTAAGGCAATGGTGCAGTATGAAATTGGGATGCTGGATTTTGAGGGATTCCTATCCATAAAACAGATATTTCATGTTTGAGTTCTTACATGTGTTCTAAATCCATAGGATAGTATCTGATAATTATGTGTCTGATGCCTTAGATATATCATATACTTCTAATTTATTTTACTTATGATCATTGTCTCTGCCTCCTGTGGATGGATATAGCACTGTATTAGCTTCATTCTTCTTTCTCTGCCAAAGGTATTGTATCAGTAATATAACTATGTAATTTTTCTTTATTGACGAAATTTAGCCCATATGTAATCCATTCATATTACAGATGTTAGACCAGAAGGGAATTTGGCCTTGGTGTGTCATTTGCATATGTGTGACAGCACAGAATCACAGAATCATCTAGGTTGGAAAGGACCCTGAAGATCATCTAGTCCAACCGTTAACCTAGCACTGACAGTTCCCAGCAGAGGAAGGATAAATTAAGGAATGTACTTGCGTGCCATGCAACTGGTTTGAGAAAGTGGTTAGTGTTGGTAGTGCTAAGTTTTAACATTCTCGTTTTCCTCCTTAGTCAGAATAGGGAAAAATAGGTGTCAGTTGTAGAGAAGTATGTTTTTAATAGCCACTGTTCCATACTCTGTATATCTATATGGGTTATGTAAGTAGCAGTGCAGCATGGCATTTACTTGAACTTAATAGGAGTGCAACAGTCAAAGTAGGCGGATGCCCGTTGGTGTACCATACTGGCTTATGAAGAATTCTGTTGATGTTTGAGACATCTCTGTTGTTGTCAGATTCCTATTCCTCACTCCAGCTCCCAGATAGTCCCCTCCAAATCAGCAAGACTGCCTGCGAAAGCAAAAAGCTAGTCCAAAGAGTGATGTTGCATTTGGTCTTGACAGTGATGCTGAGGTTATAACACTCCCAAAGTTCTCTAGAACAGCAACTTGCTTTCATTTCTTGTCTTATACTTTGCTTTAATATATGAAGAACATGGTCTCAGCAGATGCATATATGTTTTTAAACCTGCTTATGGATGAAGCTGGCCATTGCGATATGATACACTGCCATCCTGTAAAGGAAGAAACATCCTTCTGGTAAGCAGGCACTCTCCTGAACTAGGAGACTGAGCCTACTGCTCTATATAAGGCAGAGAATCTGGACTCTAGACTCCTGATTTCTATTCCCAGCTCTGGCATTGACTCATTATGTGACGTTTGGCAAGTCGCTTACTTACATTCTGAATGCTTTTGTCTACCTTTGTGAAATGAGGATTTTGAGTGCAAAGCTATAGGAGATTGCACAGCTTAAGAAGTTCTCATATAAAGCAGTGTGATATATAGTGTATATGATGCAATACAGGTCCAGAATCTAATGTTGCTTAGTCATGTTTAAGAGACTATAAAGAATCTATTAGATTATGTGTACTGAAATAAGAGGACTCAGAGCGCTGTAGGTACCAGGTTTTTTAGTGACACTGCCTTGATTTTCTTTACACTGTGAGAAATATGGAAGCAAAACTTTCCCTGGTGGAAGTATTGAGGCCCAGCTGTTGTTCGGAAGTGGGATTATGAAGTTTAAATAGCTTATAAGAGGTGTTCATTTGTGCTCAAAAAGATCCATATTGAAAAACCTGTCTGGAATCTTTGCCTGCCATGCAGACACAGAGAGAAAACAGCAGCAGGAGGTTTGTATTTGTATTCTGGCAGGGGCCCCTCACTGAAACCAGTTGCTCTGGGGACTTCGTTCAAATTTTCTTGGCCTAGCTGCCAAGGTAGTGTGGAAGGTTACATAATGGCTGAAACAAGCTCAAAAATGGTGAAAATATGTAGGTATGTCTTTGTGGGATGATACCCCACTGGCTGCATCAAGAAACAGAACCACATTTGTTTAAGAAATACTTTGTTAATGCTTATTGCCCTGCTTGGTTGTGTAAGTCAGCCCTAAGAACGAATGAATTCAAAAGGAGGTAGACGGAAGGAAAACAATATGCCTGTGTGCACTACATCTGTAACGACTGTGTTTCAACAGCCGCAGTGGTGGGACCTCCGACACACTCTGCAATTGGAGCAGGGAAGGTTGGTTTTGTGCGACACAACCTTGTCACACACCAGTCAAAGTTTGCAGTCTGCTGCTGCTTCAGACTCATCTCTCGTGATGTGACTCTAACCAGATCTGCCGTTTCCTGCAGAAAAATCTTTGTTCCAATTGAGCTGCCTCTAAGCCAGCCAAATTGAGAGTTTAATGTCTAGCTATTAATATCAGGCTGCAGCTTGGAGCCTTGCACGTTGTCAGAATCCAACCTTTCTGTGACATAAGCAGATTGAGAATGCCCCTTTCGTTCAATATTTCCACTGCTAGTGCCAAATAAGCAGCTTTACGGTTAGTTAGGAATGATCCTGCATATTTCAAGGCAAAGCTTGGCCTTGATTCCTCAGTGTACATGTTACCCCAGATCCAAGCTGAAGCTTCCCTGTATTCAGCTAATAATAAAAGTGGGGGCAGTGTGGAATTGGGAAATGGAAAATGAGAATGTGTCTTAAATATCCTTAAATTGCCCTGGTTAAAAATGTCTTTACCTCTGCTGCAGTCACATGTGCTTTTCTGTGGCCTGATGTCGGGGAAAAGAAACAGAGTGTAGTGTATATACTGCAGATGGGCAGGTTTAGTTGAAGGAATAGCTGCCTGGAGAAAACTGAGCATCAGAACAGAGGTGATTGAGAAACATAGTTTTCCAGACTGTTTCCACAAGTGAATCAATATTTTGTGAAAAACATTCCCATCTCCTGGCTGCCTTTAATTAAAGGGCTCAAAGATAATTTACTGAGAGTCCTGAAGATTATAAACCCTTCCATAATTTCTGTTCTTTTTCTTGAGTCTTCCAAACACTGCTATGTGAATGGGGAAATCAGGTTTTGGTTTTGCCACTGTGCTGCTGGGTGACTGCACAGATGATATCCTTCTGCTGTACCAGTGTGTTCATATCTTAGTCCTTTCCTTCTTTCAGAAGTGTTTAGAGAGCTATGGATGAAAAGGGCTACCAGAGAGAGCTGCATGTTATGGTGCTATTAGACAATTTTCCTCCCTTTGTAGCTACACCCTGCTTTCTTCTTAGGAGTTTACCATAATAAAGTTTCAAAATATGCCCAGGTTTTGCAAATGAGACACTTGGTCTACAACTCCAAGTAGATTTCATCCTTTTTTTTATTCCATGTAAAACACCTGAATAAAGGACTGCACATTTTTACCTTTTCCTTGGCCATTTGCTTGCGCAGTCAGGTGGCCTCTTGTCCCCAGCAAGTAACAGTTCTGGTCGGTCCTGCCTGTACTCTGTACTGTTCATTTAAATCTTCTTCCCTATGTAATATTGATTCCAGTCCCCTAACAGTGTCACAACAGAGAATTAATCCCCAAGGAAAGGGAAAAGACTAGCTGGTTTGCTGTGAGTGGAAAAGAAAAGGAGTTCTCACATTAAAAACATTTTCCATAGTGGTTCGTGTTGAATGTTTCTGTATATTCCAGGGCGGGTTTTTATTTGATGCCAGAATAAATAGAAATACCTGCTGCTTAAAACAATTCATTAGAGAAGCAGTGCTTGCCTTTAGCAAAAGCCTTGCTGGGACTGTCCTTCAGACCAAAATCAAACACACTTTAATGCATTAAAATGAACATACTGTAGGTTAAAATGTCCCTTAAAGAAACACCGTCAAGTTGATTTGGTGTTTGTGACAGAAAGGGACCTTGCAGCACTGCAAATTTTTGTGTCACTTGTGGCTGTGTAGGGCAATGGAGAGTCAGACTGCTGGCTTTATGAAACCAAAGGGAGCCATGGTACAGTGCAGTGGAAGACTTTTTCCCTTGCCTTTTGGTTGCTAGGGAATAAATGCTCGGCTGCACAACCCAGACAGTGCAGAACTGTGCTAGTGGGCATATTCATCACTACAATCTCTCAGGCCACACCCTACCCACAACGGCCTTCCAATTTCTTTTCACCAGCTAGTAATCTCTCCTCTTCCAATTCCCACTAAAAATTTGTGTGCCAAGTGAGTGTAATATAAGATTGCATACATTTTAATAGAAGCACTGGGATGAGCACAGCCACTCAAGTAATCAGGAATTCCTGCTGCCGTAACCCTTGCTCTTCCTCACTTCAGTGTCCTGTGTGTGTTTTTCCTTCTTGTTTCAGGGACACAGCTTCAGCCAGGCTGGTTCACATGTGCACAGCTGTTCGCAGGCTCACAGCTAAAGGCCAGAGGAAAATCCTGCTTACACTGGACTTAGTGAGAGTTTTATTAGTGATTTCAGTGGGGTCAGGATCCCGGTCCTGTTCTTATATGTTGTCTGAGACATGCAACCCTTCTCTGGGCCTCTGTCAAAAAACTGGCTGAGTGTTTTTTCTAGAAAGACTAGTTAGTTTGAGGTACCTGAGACATCTTTGGAAAGCCTGATATCCTGAGGATGGTCCTTTGTACTTTCTGAAAATCAGTTGATATGTCTATTAAGCTATTTGAGCATTCAAAATCACTGAAATATTTTAAAACCTTGCAAGGAAACAATAGTCTGTGGGGGCTAGAAAACAAAACCCAGTAGAAACCACAGTGAAGCTGACCAGTCTGCTTTTGGAAAGACAAGTAAAATAGAAAATAGAAACAAAGGCCATATATACACAATCTATTCCCCTTCATCCAGCCTGTAACAAAATAAAAAAGCTGGGCACACCACTTGTAACAGATGACTTATTTATTGTTAAATACATCAACTTTCTCATTGATTTATGTGAAAATTTAAAATGTGTGCAGTGTAGTTGATTGAGTGAAGTGCTGATAACTATTTTAGAGAGACTTAATTTCTGGTTTTATTGTTACAGAAAGTAGAGCATTTGAATTTCATTTGCCTTTGGGTTTGTTTTGCAGCTCAGTAGTCTTGTTTAGGTTTCCCTTATTCATTCCATATACTAAGGGCAGTGGTGGATTCTTGGTCTCCTTGGCTGAAAAATTACTGTCTTTTTGGAAGAGACACAATAGCCAAACACAAGATACTGTCCTTAGTTCAGAGCTTATATGGTCCCATTACAAGGTCTTTTTGTAGAAAAGAGGTGACCAATCAGTCTGTTCTGTTCTCAAAGTTTATTAATCTGTGAGTGCTATCACCTGAATTTCTCATTATCTCAACTTTTTTCTTCATCTCTTCTTTGTTGTTTCATGTCTTGGGGGCAAGAATTAACTTGCGTAATTAAAGCAAATTAAAGCATTTAGTGGAGGGAGGGTTAGTGACAGATTTTCTGTACATTTGTCATTATTCCCTCTTCCATGTGTTTCCAGTCCCTAGCTCTGAAGTATCACAAACCCTCAGTTGCTGTCATGATCAACCCCCTTCCCTTGCCTTTTTGCCAAGGGTCTATTTCTCTTTGGTGGTAGTTCAGAGCTCTTAGAAGCTCTTGCTCAATTTCGTTCCTTCATCTTCTCTTTGTTCAGCTGGGCCTGGACACCAAGAGCTTGCTCTCCCCGGAGAGGCCTGGATGGTCTGTCTTCCATCACGCTAACCGCATGGCTTGCCCACTGAGGTCATGGAATTTCCCTACGTTTACTACACTTTGTTCTTCATAAACCTCCAGCAGTTCCTTATTATTTCTCCTCCATACATCATTCTCCTTTTGTAGCCCCAAAATGTGTTTCAAGCACTTTTATTTTCCAATTATTTATCTGTCTGTCTTAGTAAGCTCCCATCCCACAAGATAAAACAGTAGACCTTATAGTGGTGGTGTATGTTGGAAGCTACCTTGTTCTCAATAGTTTGGAACTAAACACTGTCAGCAGGGAGGAATAACACACTTCCTGCTCTGTACCTGGCCTTTCATTTCCTCCACCATCAAACTGGTATTGGTAATTAACGCTCATAGATATTTAAGCTGGCTTGCGGAAATACATACAGTCTTTGTCAACTGTAAGGCAGCATGTCCAAAATCTTCTCATCAGTTTACCACCCTGCTTTTGTTTGTTAGTGTAACTTTGCTGATCTTAAATCTTGATTTTCTTGTTGTTTACTCAAACCCTCCAGTCAGGCTTTATGGCAGAGCTTTTGTCTTCCTTATTGTGACTCACCCCAAAGTTGGTGCAGGACATTTAAGCTTATTTTAGCTTGAAAACTTTACCATCTCCCATGGTTTCATTAATGGTTCCTGGTAATGTGTTTTGATAAATGCAAGAGAACAACTGTCTAAAATGCTGTGGAAAGGAATCATAGTATTCCTTTACCAGGCAACGTATTTCTGAGTAAATATCCTTCAGGCCGTCACATCTCACCTTGTACAAGGTGGGTGCTGATTACTATTTGAATGAAAGATATCTTCAAAAAACTCACTGGCTACAAGAATTGTGTTATGGTACCTTCTCATCAGGCATCTAGGACTCCAAACCAAATCCTAGCATAATGTCAAATTGGTGTGTAACTAAGCTCCTTTCTGTTGCCTTTATTAAAAGGAGTATGTCATGAGGCAAAATATTTGTCATGAGTTTGTTGATATTTATTCTGATACTCTGACTTGATTCTTTCATTTCAGCTCTATGTCATAACTCACTTTATGTGTTAAATCATTGTGCAGTTTGACTGGTACGGGTGCAAACATGTACTGCATTCCACTCCAGGGCCATTTATGTCTGTGTGAAATTATATAGACATGTACACAAAACACCTGGGAATTTCAGTCTCCTAGCTTCAAGGGCAGATACCTGCATAAGATGTTTCCTTCCCCATCTTTATACCCCTCACCCCCTTCCTACGTCTGGGGCTTTGACATGCAATCATGGTGGGGAAAAGGACTCGTTATTACTGTTTTAACTAACAGTTCCAAATGAATTTATGTGGTAGTGTCCTTCGGAAGCAATTCAGTAAATTTTCCTGCTACCATGGAGTAAAAAACGATCAGAAACATAATTTTTTAATGTTTCTTTTTCTTCTGTTTCTTATGTTTTTGGTTCACCTGAATATACTTCTGAATTACAGTTTTATCTCCTAGACAGTTTTCTGCCTTGATTATTTTCTAAATCAGAGATGATTTGTGGGACACTGCCTGAGAACAAAGGCTTTGCTTATGGCTAAATACCATTTAATCACAATTTAAAGAAATTGCCGTTGTTTATCTCTGAAAGTGGTCATTGTGTTTGCAAACAGACAAGCTGAAGGCAGAAGCCTAATTGATGTCCAGCTAAGCACACACTGCCAAACAACTGTCAAGAAAAGCTCTGGAACTGCTCCGTGCTACTGTGTGTGTGAAGCTGAAAAGCCTTTGAGGCAGACATGAGCAGAACAATCTCATTATATTAGCTCTCTGGACAGACCATTTCTGTCTTTTGCTGTTGTCTCTTGCCTCATCCATGTAAATGGAGACTTGCAAATTGCAGATTTTACATGCTTTCTGCACTGCTTCACCAGCTTCACACCCCAGCTCCATCACTTCCCCTTGCTGAGGATTTGTTTCTCTGGGGGATTCTCGCAAGAATGAACATAAACCAAATCATCTCTTCTGCTTTCATAGCTCATCCTGCTTCCTCCTTTCTCTCTTACAATATAAGGCTGTGGAAAGAGAAATAACATTCGTTTTCTACAGTGTCAAACCTGCTGTCAGTACGCTATAAATAACCCATTGCTTGCTATTGTTGTCTGTGCTAGAAATGCCAACCCAAGATTCTCTGCAACACAAAGCAGGATTTTCTGCTATGACACACTTCAGACCAGGTGGACAGGGAGAACATGGAAGTCATAAAAGCGTTTGCTCATTGTTTCTTATGCAAGAGCAGGGAACAGATTTTCCACGTCCTGACTTCCAACCCAGTGCCTTACCCGTTAATTCACGGTGCCTTCCTGATAGACCTGTGCCATTAAACAATAGACTGAGGGGGTTTTTTTCATTTTATTTGTAAAAAAGAATTTCTTGAGAGAAGGAAATGAATTTGTAAATAGAGCTTTTCCTCAGTAAAATTCAAAGCTCTTTACCAAAGAGATCAGAACTGTTATCCCCATTGTACTGAGTGAGGAAATGAAGCCTAGAGATGTGAAGGGATATGCCAAAGGACAGAGCTGGCTGGGGGCTAAGCCACAGCTCTTGAGTCTCAGTCCAGGCTCCTCAGCTGGAGGCAATGCTACCTCTTCTCAGGCCTTCCCACTGGAAGCTCAGCTTCTTTGGGCAGCAGCCAGTTCTTCAGGTCAGTAAAATAATGATGCAACTCTTCAACAGGCCAGAGGTTTGTGTTTCTTCTTTCCACTGCCTGGGTCTTTATTTTTACCTCTGTTTACACGTTCCAGCCTGGTCAGTTTGCTGCAGACTGCAGCCACATATCGTTTAAGAAAGCTGACGCATTTATAATTGAGAAACCTCTGAGGTTTTTCTTCTCCTTCTGTCAGACATAGATGGCTTTTATCCAGTTGACTGCTTTACAGTGCCTTTATCCTTTGCTGGCTTGAAAACATTTCAGATAGTTTCTATTGTTTTATAGACCCTGTAGCTAAAAAACCAAGCTGTGTAAAAACATCTGTACATAGCTGTGCAATAGGCTACAGACATGTAGGGTAATAAGGCATGATTGCATTCATTGTAGCATTTGCTCCACTGGATAATCAAATAGAAGCATTCCAGTTGCACACAGGATATGTAAGAGTAAAGGAAGGAAATGAAGGACAGTTGCCTACTGTACTTTTACATTTCTTTTGTCTTGCAGTTGCCAAGACTAAATGCAATTTTGAGAGTAAGTTTTAAATAATGTAGAGATGAGATTTTACTACTGATAACCAAGAAAACAGCACTGGGAAGTGTGCAGAAAACTTCGCCCCCCCCCCCCCCCCCAAAGAAGGAAGCTTGATTTGCACTGATTTTCATTTGGGTTTTTTTCAGCTTTGGTTAACCATCTGTTAACATGACCTAGTGTAATACCTAGCCTATCTTGCAGGGTGCCTGGTCCTGGAAGGATTTTGCTACACCACATGCACTCAATAGATTGAAAGTCAGTTTAAGTCCTTGGAATGTTGTTGGTTTTTATTTAACAATTCTCCCACTTCCACTGCCTCAGCACAAGCTCTAAGCCTTCCACTTGTGATTGTGCTACACATAATGCAAATAGGAATTGGACATGTAACAGGACTTTGCACCACTGAAAATCTTCGCTGTGTTTACCAGCATGCTGGAAATGAAGTAGGAAGTGTGCTCCAGCTATGATCCAGTACAAGCTCACTTCATGGCTGTAAATGTTCATGACAGGTGCTGTGGGAGAGGTGATGAAATTTTGAGCTGACCCAAGAATGCACAGACAACGGTTTGCCATCATGTGTTAAGAGAGAAGGGCCTCCACTTTGTTGACAAAGTCAGTATTTTACAGGGCCATCCCACTTCATAATTAGATTTGCGCTGTATTCACAATTGTTCAACAAAATTGAGGGGTTAAATATGGTGACTGCTTCATGATCTGTGGTCACAGCTGTATTTAAGCATCTAAAAATACAGTCTTATTTTTAGAGGTTCTGTCCCACACTTGAGTAATGTTTACAATGCAGCAAACTATAAGTGATATAATTGTATTTAATAGTTTCCTGACTCCAAGCTGATCAGCTGTGACTGTTTTCTGCTATAGTCGTATATGAAAAAGTAAGTAAATTTCACCTACTTGGACGTCTCAACTAGGCTATTAAAAGTGGTATAAATGCTCTGTTGCCCATAGTGGAATTGCATTTAAATGTTAAATGCAAATTTATCTGAATGCCCTACACCTGAAAAATCATGCCATGTAAGTAAAAATCCAACATATTTCAGCATGCTTTTTAATCCTTTGCATTTCACTGTTGGACAAGGATTCTGTATGTCAACACTGAATCCTGTGGTTTATTAAATGGTAGATCATAAAAAATGAGTGATCAAGGAGCTAAACTTCCTTCAGTAGCTGTTGCTTGTAGAAGTGGAAAAGACATTTAGAGAGCACATAGGAAGTTGAAAGAGATGATGAAGCAGTTACAGAAGACTAAGCTGATGCACCATATAATTTTGTATTAACGTGTAGGATTGTAAACCCTGGCAGTTCAGGGGGATACAGGATGCGTTTGCGTTATGGGGGTGGCAAATGTCAGGGCCCTGGGTGCTCCCCCAGACCTCCTGGGAATTCCACTGCTTGGGCCCACTTAGGTAGTGGTTCAGGTGTCTAACTTTGAGGAAAACACTTCAAGAAAGCTCTGCTAAGAACCTTTCTGCTCCCCTTGCTTGGGTGCAGTGGGACTGTGCCTTCATCAGTGAGGCCACTGCCTCTACCTCCCTTAATCATGCTCGACTTCAGCTCCCCTTCCCTTTTGGAGCAGCGCCTGCCTTAGCTGCTGCCTGACAGCAAACTCTAGTGAGGGGTGATGCAGACAGCAGGCGGTAATCATGTCAGCCATTCCAGCTGATTCTTTTACTCCACAGAGACTGTGTCCAAAGGTAAGATGGTAACTTCATAATTTGCTCAGAACTGGTGTCTTAGGGATAATTTTGGTCATCTTTTGGCCTCACCTTAGAACATCTGGCGTGGAGACAATGCTCAGCTAAGGATTGGCCTGCTGAATCAGCACATTCACATTTCTCTGTTTAATGTCCAGAAAATCCAGAAGAATTCTTTTAACCTCATTTCTTGGGAAAGTTTAAACAGATAGAGGTGAGGAAACAGGCCTAACAGATAAAAAGAGATAACAGCAAGCCAACATGACTTCTAGGAAAGGAAGCAAGATCATGGCTCAGTGACTTGTTGGAATTCTTGAAGACTCTTCCTGCCAGAACAGACAAGGAGAAGGGGGAGTTGCAGTGGGCTTCACATTCCTAGCTTTTTCTAAAAGCTTATGATGGAGTTTCATTGCAGTAGAACATAAGAAATAATTGGTTTCAGCAGCCCGAAGAGTAAGTAGGAAAAAGTACTGATAAAAGATCCATTATATTTCTGCCAATTCCAAATTTTTAGTCAGATACTGCAGGGAACAAAGGTTGCCTCTGGGCTTGTGTCTCTGGAGAAATGGTTAGGCTCATGAGGTCAAAAGTAAGATTTTGCATTTTTGCACATTCTAGGGAGGCAGGAGGCATTAATAATCAACAGCACTGGTATACAGTGAAAGATTTAGATTTTGTAGGATCTTTTGGTTTTTCAGCTATTTTACAGATTGCATGGGAAATTACACCAATCTTCATTAACCCTGAGTGAATACAATGTGGCATTTGTGATCCGTGGCTCTGATAGGCTTAACTTAGTTTTCTGTTTCCTCTGAGCAATTATTTCTTTTGAAGAGGTGTAATGATTCTCTGGGTTGAGATACAGACTACAGAGAAATTGGTTCTCTCTCTTAGTTTATTTTTGCTTCCTGGTTAGACCAATGCAAAAATATGTAAATATATCTGTGCATGTGCATATGTTTGCATTTCTATATCCATTTATGTGAATGTATACATCTTTGGATAATTCCCATCCTGGAAAAAAATTACTGTCTCTAAATGCGTGGTAGAGTACTTGGAATTTTACATACCTGAATTTGAACAGGTCTTCCTTGTAGAAAATACTGGGGTTTCCTTATCAAGTTCTTGCTAACAGGAAGGTGACTGTAGGAGATGGTGAAATTTTAGCCGAAGTCTCACTGACGTGTGTATATATATGTATGTGTATATACAAACTGTCCTTTGAACCCCTGGGATTTTATTTGGACACAGGGGTTCTGCTATATACACTTTTAAATTTCAGGTTCAGAATCCTATAATCTGCAAGGTGTTTGTCTGAATTAGTCTGACAAGTCTTTTTAACTTTTAGATTACCTGATAGAAATATGTTGAACTTACTAAAATAAAAAAAAATCCTAGACCCAACCCATCAAATATCTTTCTCCTCCTGTACTCTTTCAGTATGTTTTGTAGAATGCTAAGGATTTCTGTGTTTGCTTAGCTTGGAATTAGCCTTGTATTTCTACTTTAGTTAGTGGTCATGAGCAGTCAGCAGGTTGAAGATATTTGTTGGTTTTACGTAGTTGTGTCATACATTTTTGTGGAGCTGTTTTGCTGGATCTGTTTGCATTAAGGCTCTGCCTGACCATAATTAGACTGCTGGGTACACATTAATGTTCTGCTGAGGATCTACTTGTTGGTTTTAATAATGTCATCCATCAGGCTCTAGCATGTACAGCAATATTTGTGCTGTAGTAGACAAACAGAGTAAACACTGCAGTTATTTATAAGAAAACTGGCCAGTAAGTTAGGAAACTCTGTGTGGATGTTTTTATTTATTGGAGAGTTAAACTGATGCTCTAAAATGAGTCCATCAGTCTAACCAGACTTTGTTGTTCTTGAAATGAGAGAAAAGTAAAACATTGAAGTTATATTTCTAACTCAAATTTATATTTTTTTATCTCTGTTTAAGAAACCTGTAGACTTATGTTTCCTATCTTCTATGCCCTAATTTGTTTGCTTTTCTAGCTATGTCTGTTGGTCAGAGAGAAAGTACTACCTCCCTGTTGGTCTTGTCTGGGTCCAAGTACGGATGAAATTCCTGACTACACCTCTCTCACCCTATGTCTTGACTCCTGAACAGTTCTGGGGAAGTGCTGGTGCTCCTTCTAATCCCTTTGATGACCTCTTACAAATGTCCGTTGACTTGGACTTCAGAAAAGCAACATTGTTCACTGGAGTTGCTCTGTCCTTCCAGATGGTTTTCCCTGTGATTCTTGCCTGACCTTCTGTATCTGGACACATACTTAAGCAGCATCTGAAGTAGAGATGCTTTCCTGAACCTGGGCCTTGGATCCTGCAACACGAAAATATTGCTTAGGACTATTGAAGTCTTTCAGAGATGTCAGTTGCCTCATGAGAGTCTGATAATGTAATTATCATTCAGTTTTGTGTCTCTTCCTCCCTGTGTCTCACTTCCTTCTTCCATAATGTTCTCTGATTTGCTCCAGATTTCTTTCTATGTGTTTATCTGTCTCACTTGGGTCTTCTCATTTCCCTTCTCCCTCTGTGGAGCAAAGTGAGAAGAGGTTCCTGGCACAGCCCTCTCACATGTTTGCATTCTCTGGGGTGTCTCTCTGAAACTGGGGAACGGGGAAAGGTGCAATGCTCTCAGCTCACAGCAAAGGCCCTGGATTCTGAGAGCATTTGGTCCTTTCCATGATGGGCCTCAACTCTTGACTGCTGCAGCTTATGTTGTAGTGCAGAGGTGTGTTTGCTGTGTTGCTTAGATCCTTGGGATTTTCTTGTCTGAATGACAGATTTAAAAGTGATAACTTTTGATTGAGTATCTCAGAACAACCCCTCTCTTTTCTATTTTTATCTTTATCTGTGTCACTTCTTGCATTTTCCAACACGGGAAAATTCTAGTCCACATTTGTTCAATGAACTGGTGTGTTCACAGAGATGCAGAATACCCACTCAGGCACCTGTGGCTGTGAGCCACAACATGGTCTAAGCACTGAAGTAAATAAAGCTTTTTGGCTTTACACTGAAGTAAAAAAGACAAAGACTTCTGGAGGTGGGAACTAAGTAAAGAAACCAGGAAGTGGCTTAATGTGCCTTCTCCAAAGTCAGTGGTAATACTCCTATTGATTTCAGTAAGATTTTGATCAAGCCCATGGTGATTATGATAGCTGGTACATATAGACCGGATGTAATACATACTCAAGTTGTTTTCTGTGAATGCCATGAAGCGGTTTATGCTATCATTAATCAGGTAGCTTTGTTGGGAAATGCATCTCATTACATGGCAGCTGACAGGAGGCTACTGCCACTGGGCACCGAAGCAGGCTTGTACAAAAATATCCTAGCTACGTAGCTGGAAAGGCCAGCTGTTACCGTTGCAGATTCTCTCCATGAGCCACTTACTGAGTGGGGCTTGACAGCTGAGAAAACCCCTACAATCCAGGGTGCACACTCAGCATGTAGTTTTCAATCGGGACACACAGATTGGATTCAGACCTGAAAACGTCACGCAGGCAGCATACAAGTATATAGGAGCTTCTGCACTTCCCAGGGGTGTTTTATTTAGAGGCACGTGAGACTGGAAGAGGCAGTTCTCCCCTTGTTGGTCCTGACACTTGAGCACAAAGACCTAGAGCAATAACATGAACACACGTGCATCAAAATGTCCCACTGTCTTCTGCAGGATACTGTGACAGTAAGTTCTTTAGTGCTGCCTGCAGGTGCAGTCCCCCTGTGAGCCTCACGTGCTGTCATTTCTGAATTCAGTCTATAAAGGCCTCGGGACTGGGATTGTGCCTTGACTTGTGTCTGTGAGGCACCAGGGACTTTTCTGGCTGCTGTCAGTCATCACAAGGAGCTCAGTGGTATTCATCCAAATTTGTGTTTTCTTTCACAGGAGCTTGAGTTTGCACATGAGAGATTTCTTTTTATTAAGTGTGAGAAAAGCTCATGCTGCTCTTTTTCTTGGTGAAAATTTCTCTCTAACTTGGGTTACTTTTAAAGGTGACACTTTATTTTTGAGTAATTTAGAGAAAGAGGTACTAAAGAAAGTAGATTCAGAACATATTAAAAATATCTCCAGCTATGTTACCTCTGAAATTAACCATTACTTGTTTTCTGTCACGCTGGTGCTGTGATGTGTTTATGTCTGTGTAAAGTACCACGCAGGTCCTTCCCGTCCTGTGGAGTGGATGTTGGAACAGCTCTGTTTGGGAACCCAGAGGAGGGCCCTTTAGGTTAATAGTCATTTTAACCTGATTTGGCATGTGTGCTTTGTGCTTATGTCTGTTTACCCCAAAGACAGTCTTTCCCTAGTAGCTTTTTAACCCATTGGCCAATTTGAGTCAAATTAGAGGATATGTTTCTTAGAAATACTAAACTTTTGGAAGTTTTCTGAAAACTAGGAAATTGAGTCGAGGAGAATGCCCCTCTCCCTTTGATGCTGCCATTGAGGAAAAGATTGCATCACCCACATTTACATCAGAAACCCCAAGTGGAAGTGAAAATGTGTAGAAAATTAAGCCATTAATTGTTGGGTTTTTTTTTTGTCACCTCCCCTTCCACCATACTGTCACGCTCTGCCAGAACAAATGTGCTGCCTGTGGTACTGCGTGAGGAGAGAAGCAGAGCCATGGCATGCCTTAGTCTCCTCTTCCTGCCCGCCAACATGGAAGGATCATTTTCACTCCCTACTCCTGGCAGCAGAGGTAGTAGCCAGTGCTGTGAGGTATTAGGGACCAGCTTCGTTCTCTTGCATGATACAAGCTTTTCAACCCAAGTTCTGACTTCAACAGAGTAGCTCAACTCTATTAACATTATCAGGCACAAACCCCAGGTTTGTCAGTTTTCTCAAGTCGGGCAGGCTGTGAGGTTAAATCAGCACTCAGCAAAGAATTAAAACAGAAGGGCTGAACCAAGAATTGCTAAATAAATTTATCAGTGCGTGTGTTGGCTGGCAGCTTGACAAAGTGAAGCTAGGAGTTTAGACAGCCCTGTAAGTCAGGATGTAGGAGCTGTAATTGAGAAGTATCACAGAAGCAATTTGGAAAAGCATCTGTTCAAAGTTTGATTACTGTGAATCATCCCGTTCTGCTGGCCTGCTCTGCTAGTTGCCTGAGCTGCTCTTATTTTGCCAAGAGAACAGCTTGACACGCATACAGCGCCTGAAAATAAAATACACTTTAAATATTAACATGTTTCAAAAGTATAGATTCATTCACTTTTTGAGAGTAACAATTGCTTAGTCATTCTTTAAGAACATGGAAAGAATTTAATTGAGAGCCGTGGAAGAATGCCATTCATCAGCAGCACAGGTGTTCAGCCATCTCCAAAACTGTCCCGTTCAGCAGACTGTGTTGAAACTCTCCAGACACTGAAACATTGTTCATTATGCACTGCTGAATGTTGTGTAACGGTTGCAGGACTGATCCTTGCTCATGAACCCACCCCCGACCAAACCACAGCAGGCTAAGATAGGCATGGCTCAGTAAAGCTCTTGAAACTGTTAAAAGAATCTTTTAATTTATTTGAATAGCTTCATGAGTTTCTTAGTGTTTGCAATTACGAGAGAGAAAAACTGGAACTGAATGCTGGACCCTGACTGTTAGCTCTTAAAGCAGATGCTGTTTGGTACAGAGACTCCAAATATTTTTTCTGATTTATTGCCAAGTCTGACCTTGTCTCTTCATTCTGGAAGGGAGATACTGAGGAATTTGAAGGCTCCAGGATCCCTGCTGCTGAATTCCATGTTCCTCTTTGTTTAGCAGTCTCATTAAAAGCTCTGATTTGATCTTTTCCTTCATTCCCCTTCATTCTCTCTGAACTCCAGCCCTCTGTTGAAGCAGATGGCTCAGATGAGTTGCAGGGACAAATTGACAAATTCAAAACTGGAAGTCACAGAAGTCATCTGAAAAAGCAAGATGAAAATAGCCTCAAAGCTGGTTTTGGAACCCTACACAGTTTGCAAAGCTGCAGCTTTTGCAGACAATGGCAGTATTGCTTTTCCATTTCTTGGAAGATTATGACCTTCAGATGGCAACCCATCCCGAGAACAAGATGGGTGTTAGCAGACTAACATAGGCATGTGGCAGAGTGGTGAGCATGGGACACAGTAGCCCTCGAGCACTTTCCTTTCTGATTGCAGAGCTGTTATTTTTTTGTCTTTTGGTGAGTTACTTATTTCTTGAAAGATGCATCTTAGGGGACACTGAAGCAATTCTTGAGTTCAAGCCTATTCCACCAAATAGGACAGGTCAAAATAAAAATACTGAAATGTTGAAATAAATTTGATTTTTAATAATATCTGAGAAAGGAGGGCTGTTTAGAGAAGGTGAAACTCTTCTCTTGTCAAACCATCCAGCAGGTAAGAAATGTGGATTCATTTCTATCCCATGTTTCTCTGCTTTAGCCATTGAAGTGAAAGACAGTTATTCACACAGCTCCACAAACCCTGAATCCAGTGCTGCATCCTCCCTGTTGCCTTGGTAGGTTGCCTGTCTTTTGCATATTATCATGCCAATATTTGCATGCATGTGAGAAGGGAAGATCCTGCTTAATCCTGCAACAGTTTGTAGAAAGGACCAGCAGGTTAATCTCGGCAATGCAATCTACATCCACTTAACAAAATGAGGCCAACAGAAGACATTCAAATCCAAATGCCTTTGAGCCCCAGGCAGAGGTGACTTTCAAAGGCCGGGATCCAAATCCTGATATACAGTTTGGTTTCACAGTTGGTGATGTTTTCTTTGAGTTCACAGTCACATGTTCCTGCAGTCTTTCAAAAGCGTCAGATCTCTTCTGACTTCTGCTGGATCTGATTCCTTTTTTGGTGTAAGATACCCTTGAGCAACCTTGTCCCCTATGCCTGTCTCTTTTTCTTTCAATAGTTTGTATCCCACTTGTTTCTATACCAGTTCTAACAGCTGTTCTTTCCTTACACTAAGTGCCATTTTTTCTGCCCACACTAAGGCACAGGCCTCCCTGCCTGAATACTCTCATGTCCTTATCAGGGCTTGTTGCAGTCCAGCTTCTCCCTTTCCTCAAGTGAACCCATAATGCCAGAGACATATGAGCCAGGGCTGTAGATCCATTTTTCTCCAACAGTAAGTACACACAGAAGTTCTCAGAGACCTCATCTTCCTTTCTGATCTTATCTCCTGCCCTCCTTGACCTCTGCCTCCCACAGAAGTGACTCCCTGCTGCTTAAGAGATCAAAGTCATTTTCTTGAAGACTTCTGGAAAACCCATACTATCTCCATTTGCTACACTTCTGTCCCCATCTCTTCTCATTCCCTAATCTCTTCCCATCTTTCTCCCTTGTTCACTAAATTTGAGTTATGCCAGGCTTCTGTATACTTCCCAGCACTATGTGTTCACTCATCCAGTCCATCAGTCCCTCCGCAACTGGAATCCTCCTCTCAGATCCACCTAGCTAGCTCTTCCTCTGCCTTTCCTCTTAACAGTAATACAGCTGTTTAATTTATCTCGCTTTGAGTAATTAAGTCCATGTATTTCCATGCATATGTGTAAGCATGAAGACTTTCAGCACTGTGTAATGTCTGTAATCAGATGGTGAATTAGCTGGCATTTGGGAATCTACATTTGGGAATAGTGGTTTGATTTGGACTAAATATGCCAAACTTCGTATTTAGCTAGAGAAACAGGAATGCAGAAAGGAACTGTGGTTTTGCCCATTTGAGATCTGCATTCAGCAGCAGCCTGGGCTCCTGTCGCTGGGGAGTGTGCAGGAGAAGCTCTCTGGAATGTGGCTGTTAGCATATCAAAGTAGAGTAAACATGTAGATGATACCCTGCTTCCTCTGCTCCAGTTAATTAAGCCACTCCTCATGTCACGTTAGACGGAGAGGATTTATTAATGTGCTGTCATCTAGGGAAGCAATGGTTTGCTGAAAGGGAGGAGCCATGTTAATGGCATAGAAGATGTCATGCTGAACAAAGAGCAGATGTCAAGTAAACAGGGTATTGCTTTTTATCTCCTTTGCAGAGGTCTTAGATCCTAGTGCTTTATCAAAACAGCTTAGAAAATTAGGGCTAGAAAGAACTTCAGGTGGTCTTTTAATGCAGTCTCTTGCTACAAGGCAAGATCAGTGATACCCACAGCATTCCTGATGGATATCTGCTCTATGAGGCTAACAGTATACTTATTTCCAGCTTTCTTTAAATTACTGTGAATGCCATACCTCTCCTCAGGTATGGTCAGTGTGGTGAATATTTATGCTTGTGGTCACAAATCCTTGTTGAATGGCATTGGAACTGAATGTGGTTTTCAGAGATGCCCATGCCAAACCTCTGAGGGTTTCCAAAGGTTGTCTGCTCTTTGCTGGCAGTGTTAATAGCCTGTCTGGCATGTTTTTGTGGGCCTTGATTAAAGCCTGTTCTAGGCCAAAAAGCTGTTAGAACATCTGTGGGCTCTCTTCATCTCATTGCATTTGGTATCTGAAGCGACCTTTTACTAGCTTGGGTGAGGACAATTATCCCTAAAGTCATGAGAGGTCTCGATCTCTAGGGCTTTTCAACTGTCTGGGCAGCCCCTTGTATACTGGAAGAGGCTCTGCTTAAATCAGTGAATTAGCACAGTGTAAATCCAATGCAAGTAGCATTAAAATAAGGCTCTTGACATCTTGGGGTCTGTCTGTGTGTGGGCAAGTTAGCAAAGGAGCAGATAAATGATTCATCCATTAAACTTAGAAAACCACAGGAGGGTTCCCAGGAAACATAAAAGCCCTGCAGAAAAACTGAAAGCTAAAGCTGAGAGTTGGCCATGCTGGGGAAGGGATTCCACATGTTCCATTAATTGCTGTCCTGCAGGGTAATTAAACAAAGAGAAAAAGAAGATAGCAAAAGCGCTCCTTTAAGCTCTAATGATTTGCAGGATCTTGCCGCCTTTGCAGGTTTACAGATATGAAGAGCTCTGGCCTCACAAAGGCCTTTTTATCGGAAAGGTATAGAGTAGGGCAACTTGCACAGACAAACCCTGGTTAGATAACAGCTAAGCTGTTTGAAAATGGGGGCAGCGCATTCCTGCACAGTTCAGTGTGGGCTGAAAGAGTCACTGAGAAGTTCTGTTGAGCTTCAGTGGTGCCATGGCTAAGATTTGTGTGTATCTGTGTGAATCGCAGTCACTTCACAAAGACTAAGGCACATGGTTGAATCTGGCTCTCATAATTAGTCCTGATCTTGTGAAATGTTATTCAGGGCCAGTTGCTAGACCCTTGGGTGCCGTAGCAGTATTTCAGTACCAAGTATCTTTAAATATTCCCAGAAATCAGGAAAGTATCCCCTATAAAAGGTATTGTGTATTTCATTCATTTGTGCTATTAGGACCTTGTGTTCTGAGGAGTGTTACATTATCAGCTCCAGCAACATCACAGCTAGTGTTGTGAATATCAGGGAGAGACTTTATTTGTTAGTCTTTCAGGGTGTGTGTAATGAAAATCAAGAGATTCAGAAAGTAACTACGCTTTGTGTTTCAGCTATTTATTTTTCTTGCTGGATTTTTGGGATTCTGACAGCTGTTGTATATACTGGAAGTGACAGTGTTTTCAGAGTTACAAGGAAGAACAGCTTTTATTGGGCACTACAGGACAACAGTCGGTCCCGTAGGGGAGGTGTCCAGCCACAGAGTACACTGAGTTCTGGGAAAGCATGCTGAATCTCTGCAGGTCGTGCTGGTTTGGAGGCAAGGAGCAGAGTTTTATAAAGGTCACGCTGAAATTTGGGATAAGGTAGATTCTCCAAAGGAAGAAGAGGATTCTGTGATGGTGGGCACATTTGCACCAAGTTGGCTAAGCACAGAAAGTCAGGGTCTGATGTGTGTACTCAGAAGTAGTGGTGGCTTCTTGTGTGATCTTACCAGTTATTTGAACACTGTGTCTTAGCTCGCTTTTCTGTAAGGCTGGTGTAGTACTTGCCAGTTTTTTAGTGAGGCAAGGAGGAGTATATATGGGGACTTGGATACCAGCTTGAAAACCTTGTATGAAAACAAATGTGTGCTGTAGAGTCAGAGGAGTGAACCTCACATGCCCTTAGAGGTTTTTTGGGTTTCTCAGGAATCCAGATCATCTTTGCCTGCAGAAATGACATGGGCTTACCAATGCTCAAAAAAATTGGTGCTAGAAACTACTTCCACTACTTTCCAACACCAGCTAAAAGTAGGGGAGTTGTATACATGATACACCTGCCTGGATGGTATTCTAGCTTAACTTCTGCAGAATTACAAACTTTTTGAGGACTTTGACTATTCTCTTGATACCTGAGTGCCTACCCAGTCCTGCATAGATGGTTGTATTTGGACCAGACCCGTGTTGCCTTGTTTCCTTCATATGGTTCATCCATCTCCCACCTTGGAGGGAATTTAAGCCCTCAGGAGGGAGTGGATGTTCTGCCACTCAACAAGGTCAAGTGAATTGTGAACTGATTTCTTCCCTGGGCTCATTTTTGTCTCTTGTGTGGCACCAGCAGAATGAGACAGACAGTGGGTTATACTCTCTGTCCTTTAAATGTGGAGGAAAAATGGTGTCCCTGTTGTCAGTGTAGATTTCTTTCTCAGGCACACAGCAATGGAGCTTATTTCCTATTTCACATTCCCTTTAAGGGTAAAGGCATACTTATGGGAAGGCTTATTTGAAATAGGCTGTGGCTGACTCCTTGAAGTGCCTGGGAGCCTGTTCCATAAATGGTTCGTGGCATCAGAGGCTCTTCCTATACAAATACTTCAAAAGAGTTCAAAATATTGTGACTTGCACTGGATACAGCACTTGGTGTGATTGTTAACTTGTTTTCGTACCTGACTGTAGCTGTCTCTCGTGCATTGGATGGTTGTACTATAATTCCTGTACTTGTGATTCATAATGAGTGTATTGTTTCCAGCGTGGTTTTCATTAAATACAGTGACAATGAGAATTATTGCAAAGGAAAACAGTTTCCATACGTGAATATTAAACTCTAATGGAAACCATGTTGTTACTGCAAGATTAACAGAAATTGGCATCTAGATGACTATCCAGCATTAAGCCAAATTAATCTGTGCCACTAAAATTGCATGTCTGGCTTTGAATTAGCACATTCTCATAAAAAGAAGGAACAGCTCACCATGTTAGCTTCTTCTGGATGATCCCTGTAAACCAAACTTGGAACTGGAGGCTCAGTAGGACAGTGATGGTAACAATCTCAACCTCTCTGTGTTGTGTATGCTGGAGAGAGTCCTTCCATGGATACTGTTCTTTTTCACCTGGATACTACTGACTTCTTGGGACCTCTGTTTATTCAGCTGTAGAACAGGGATTGCGTTATTACCTATCTTGGAGGCAGTTTAATGGGTAATTCTTTAATGTTTTTTTTAAATTTTGGGACCTTTTATATGTAGGCTTTATAGAAAGGAAAAGTATTTTTCAGTTTTAAGTATCATAAGCACTGAAAGATTCCCTTGGTGACTGACTTGATGTGTAAATACAGGCAGGGCATCTCTGTCAAACATCATTGCCATTGAACGGAAAGGCAGAGCGTGAATCACATCTAGAGTTTCCTGATTTTACTTGTGTAGGATGTTAAGAGAAGCTACAGGAGTGTAATTGATGGCAATGTATGAGCTGCACAAATTGAAAATCGTAGGAGGATGAGAAAAACATCAGCTCAACACCAAACTAGTAATGGTGGGGAATGGGAGGTTTGCTCTGTGCATGTGGATATGCAGTGAGTCTCCATCTGTGCCAAGCAGACTTCAGGACTTCAAGTTTGGCTCCCTTCCCAACAGCAAATACATTGAGAAGAGGAAAGCTAGCCAAGTTTTAATCAAGTAAAAGTTCTGTATCCAGAGGTGGCTGGCAAAAGAAGAGATTAAAGTATTAGGAGTGCAATGAAAACAAGACATTAGAGAGTTGAAAGCTGGAGTACCTGGACAAACCACTTGCTGAGTGAATATTCCACAGTCATCAGAAGGAAGCCCTGGGTGTTTCAAATAGGATGAAATGTGAATCCACGCACCAGAACTTGTCTTCTTCCAGCTTTGGCTATCACTGTGGCAAGTATGTAATATCCTAATGCCTAGCTGAGCTGGTAGGATAAATGTAATCATTCCCTTAGAGATATTGCTAGTAGAGGGCTCATTAGCTGGCAGAAAGGCCAACAGCTGCAAACTGTTTATGTATGACAACTTTTTGGATAAATCTGAGTTTACACAGTTGCCTGTGTCCTAAGGTTTGCTGTGGAAGTGTAGATAGCTTTGCGTGTTCAAACCCAAGCACAGAAGTTATGGACTGTTATTATGCAATTTCTCATGAGAGAAAGGAAAAAACCCTCACACTTGGTAATAGTAAAAATAGTAATTGGCTTTCCTTTCCCTCTACCACTGATGCTCCTGCTCGACCTTTTTTGATATTAAAAATAGATTTGTGGTAATTGCTGGCAGTTAGCAGTGTATCTGGAAAGATAAGGACTTTTTCTGTCCCTGAAGAAAGCCACTGTCTGTGTATTTGCATGAGCACAAGAGAAGTGTGGGGTTTTAAAAAACAAAACAAAACCAAACTAAAAAAAAAAAAACCCAGTTCAACTTCTTTCCTATTTTTCATTTCACACACCTGTCTCTCAAACAGGGCCAGAAGCAATATTACCAAATAAGAGAAGTACCTCTTATATTATTCCCAGCCTGGTAGAACCACAGCATGCCAGGATTTTCACAAACATGTCTGAATTCATGAAGTTTCTGTTCCAGTTCTGCAGACTTGAAAGGCTCAGATAAAAATCTGGATTTTTAAGAAGCAAACAGCAGTTTCCATTCATCCCAAGGAAGAAAATAAATCATATTAATGCAGCTACCAAGGCATTGTACTACTATCATTGTTGGTTAAAGGTGTATTTTTCTCTGCATATCAATTATATGGATTATTGTATTGGGTTACAAAAAAGTTGAATTTATCTTAATGGCTCAGATATATTTACCAAAGAACTGTGTTACGTTTGCAGATCAATAGCATATTTGCTATTTATGTTCTAATGAAAGAATGGTAAAATGTGTTGGTCCAAAAGGAAATTATAGTCTTAGGAAATAGTTTGATAGAAAATATATATTTCAAAAACATTTTTGAGGCAAGCTTTTTCAGGCTTAAAATGCTATAACAATTTGTTATAACTGGCTTGCTGTCCAGAATGACTCTTATTAATAAGCACTCAGCAATTCATGAGCTTGGACTTCTTACTGAGTTCATTTCATGTACTGCAAAGGTTTCTGCTGTCTGCCCTTCTAGGATTATGAGTTTCCCTGCCCAATCCACTTCTGTTCCTATATTGTCTGATCCCTGGGCTCCACTTCAACAGAAGTCTTTAATAATTGTAATAATAAACTAATTTTAGATGTCTACATTTTTAAATTGGTCATTGCAAATGTTATAAAATGGCCACACAGGATTCACATTAAGCATTGAAAATAACTAATAAAAATAAAGTGACTAAGAGTCTGTAACTGAGCCACAGTCACTTCTTTTTTAGCCACTGATGGATGTACAAGTCCTTAATCATTAGTTTTCTACCTTTGAATAATGAGGTTTTTAGCACAGAGCAGCATTATTGCCAGTTTCAGTGGGGTTTAGAACCACTAAACAAAGACTTCAGAAGAATCACCATTTGAGGTAATGTATTTGACATTGTAATTGATATTTAACCTCTCTTAATATATTGACAGAACTCTAGACTGTATTGCTATATCTCCCAAACATGGCAATATTGTGCCCTTCCATCTCCAAGTGACAGCAAACATTGACTCAGCCTCATTTTGTGAAATTTATCAGAAGGAAATTAGTATGAATCATTTCAAGCTAAACTGGCTTGCTCGATTGACCACTGAGCTTGAGATGCAATACTGTTTCGTTGCTTCTCAGTTAAAACCTCATGTGTTGGATAGAATTGAGATATATATTGGCACTGGTTAAATTGAAGATAAAGGCAGAAAAATCAGGTTTAGTGGTAGGAATAAAACATTTTCAGTAAGAATCCTGCTCTGATCATTGCTGTTAGCTGTACCTAAAACTTCTGAAAGGTAACAAAAATATCCCTCCCCCTTCAGTAAAAGGGTATTTCAGCTGAGCTAGGTCAGTTTATTACAGAACTATGTTTGCTCATCCCCAAAAGGCAGAAAGATCTCCAGGAGCAACTTTTGCGTAGATGGTGGTTGTGCTCCAGGGTCATAGCCCACCATTGTGGGAAGAGCCTGGGCTGGGCAAGCTAATGAGTGAAGGGCAACTTAACAGCCCTCACTAGTTGTCCTCTCTGGTGGCGGGGGATCTGGGTTACCAGCAGCTGATGGGCCATCACAGTTTTGTCTCCTGTGACAACACAGTGTGCTCCAGTGGAGAGGCAACTATGGAGTGGATTAGCAATTTGGCATGAAGCATCCTTCCTCGCAAGTACCCTGTTTCATGTATGCATGCTGGGAGAGGATTCAAAAACTTAAAAATGCACAAAGACACAAATCAAAAGAAGCAGAGGGTTGGCTGTGTCCCCTAATTGTTCCTTTTCATCTCTAGCTGCTGTGACTCAAACACTCAATTTTTGCTTCCCTTTAACCAAAATCTGGCAGTTCCTCTTAATCTCAGACCTTCTGCTATGGGTTTTACAATAAACTAACATTTTCCCAAACAGTTTTTTCCTTCTGCCAAAAGTATTCCCAGAAATTGCTGATCCGAAGTAGAGTTTGAAGCAAAAGACTGTTATTGGTGAGGGTGTTATTACTCATAAGTCACCATAAGGGTGCATGGTAGCAGATATAAATCAGGAGAAATATCTACTTCCCTTTCAGAAATCAACCAGAAATGTTTTGTGATCTTTAAAAGAAACAAAAAGCATGTTCATAGCCCAAGACACACTGCAGACA
Organism: Strix aluco; assembly: GCF_031877795.1. NCBI lineage: Eukaryota > Metazoa > Chordata > Aves > Strigiformes > Strigidae > Strix > Strix aluco. Next base: position 15,114,061 of record NC_133942.1, read on the forward strand.
CCTACAGCTGAGATTCTGTTCTATGACCCATTCGTTAGGCCCTCAGGTGTGAGGACTCAGGTTGCAATCTCTTTCTCAAAGTAATATATTACTTCCTGAGCAATTCCTTGACATCCTTAGGACTATTCTACAAGTAAAAAGTAAGTCAGTTTTAGAAGAGTGCAGAAATCCAGCCTTCTATGGTCATTGATTTAAAAAGAGTAAATCTTGATTGAATTTTTTGCATGTGGTATGAATCTGGCCTTCTACAGTTAGCACTTTTAAAGTAGGCAAGTGTTAGTGTCTGATTTCTGCATGGTCTTCACTCTCTGCTGCTAGTGCTGAATTAAAAGGCCTATCCCTTCACTCAACCCAGAATCCCCCTGACAACAAATATCCATGTCCATATTGTTGCCAAAATGGCAATAAAAGCAGAACTGGACTTCTTCCAGGTCTAAAGTTTTATACCATTTTCACCCTGATAAACAGAGTTTTGTCAACTCTGACAGAAGGAAAAAAAAAAAAGAGATCATGTCTCCATTGCATGGTTGTGGTCTACTCATTAAAGGCAGCTTAGATCCTAGCTGCCCCTCTGTGAGAACAGTGTTACAGTGAGGAAATAAATTTCTTGTTAAATATAAGCAAATGTATATGCTGTGAAAAATATTGAAATGCATTTGTGGAAGGTCTTAACACTTCCCCTTCTTCCAGCATGGCAGAAGGACGTGTGAAACGATGGGATGAACTCCACCTTTAGGTTACTGCATGCTATCTGGAAATCTTGTTTTGTGTGTGCACTTGAACCATTTGTGTGGCTTTTGAGAGGTGCTCCTTTAGCAGTGGAGGATTTGTATAAATAGAGACATCCTTAGGCTCTGTCTTTAACCTTTGTGCATAACTCCCAATGGCTTAACTGCAGTTTCCAGGTGGCAGATGAAACAAAATCTCATCAGCAAATTGTCCTGTGCGTGGCCTGTGATGCCATCATAGCATTTCCAAGTACAATGGCACTTTCTGCGAGGGACAGTCTGGATGCAGGAAGGGCATATGAGAACTATTGTATTCCCATAGCAGAAGTTTCATGCCATAACTTCTGAATTCCTTTTTGAGTTCAGCCTACAACCACTTTTAGTGCCCACACAAACAGGCCTGGAGAGTACTCTGCAAATGTCCATGGGATCAAATCCTAAATTCCACTAAGTCATAGAAGACTTCTGCCACCTACACTGGCTTTGTGACTCACCATCAGGAGTTTGCCAGCTTTTCTGACTCTGCCACTCTTGCTTTCTTAAAGCAGGAAAATAAGGGAAAATGTAAGGTCTTTTCAGAGAGTCTCTGCTTTTATTGTTTTATTCCTTCTCCCCAACTTTATTCTGAAAACTGGGAGAACTCCATTTAAATGCTTAAGGCTACTTCACTGCATCTTCTAACATTGTAGTAGAGGGCATTAATAGACAAGCTTAGATTAATTTTTTGAGACAGTGAAATATATTTTCCAATGAAAGCAGTGAAGGTGAGTGTGTTTAGCTTGTTTCCTGTCTGACAAAATTCTAGACTGATTTTCCAACAGGACGATGAACAAAATACTCACATGATTTTGTCTGCAAACTGCTCTAATATTTTTCATGCTGGGTGCATTTTTTATCGTTTTGGTTGAAGTTACTGCTGTATGTTTTGAGTGAATGAGCTGTTTCAGAGATTCTGATAGGAACGTTCTCTGTGTTTCTGTTACAGGAATCGCTTACCTGGGAGGTGTCTGCAGTGCTAAGAGGAAGTGTGTTCTTGCTGAAGACAATGGTCTCAATCTGGCATTTACAATTGCACATGAACTTGGCCACAAGTAAGAACTTGTCCTTCTGTTTCTTTCTTTACTTATGCCACTGTAACATACTTTTATTTAAAGCCATGCAAGAGAAATTACTAGTGTGGCATGTTTGTTATGATTTCATAAGTCTAGCAGATTGATAAATAACTTAATTTTTAGGAGGCTTATGTAAATATTCATTTCAGCACATGTAAATCTTTCTATTTGATCTTCTCCTATTTTCTACATTATGTTTTGATTGAGTAGCACAAAGAGGCCTCATTCTCTTACATGATTGATGGTAGTAGTTAGAGACAAATTCTGCTTTTGTTTACGCTGTAGAATAGGTCCACAAAAATGACATCAACTTCAAAATCTTTGAACTTGCTAAATTTTCTCTGAAGTTCAGTTGTCTATGTCAAGGATTTTAATAGTTAAATACTTTGGTAATGGTTTCATCTTTGCATGTGAAGTATTCTACTGCAGCTGAAATAGTGAACATCAGTATTTTGAAAATGCCCTTAAGCAGTATTATTTGATCAACAGAAAGAAATCATATAACTTGATCTATCAGCTCAATCACAGCTAACGAACACACTTTGAACAGTGACTGGAAAGAACAGCAAAGAACGTGATAATTCCTAGTCTGACAGAAATTTGCAGAATGAGATTACTGGGTACTTTCTGCAGGTGACTTTGAAGACTTTTTAAAGCTGCCTGTAAATATCCCACGGAGAGAAGAAAACAAAATTGACTGGAAGAGTCACCTGCATCATCTTAGTGCAGTTAATGAGTTAACCCAAAGACCAGCATCCACATTCACTGCTATCCAGGCTAAGTGTAATATGCGCACACTTATAATAGTTACGAGCTTTTGTTGCTTTCGGTTGACATCTCTCTGGTTGCACTGTGTCACAGTTAGACTGTGTAAGGTACAGAATTAGACCAGGAACAAATTTATACAGAGGCAAGGACTGTACCTATGGGATTTTCAAGTACTCCTTCTTTTAGCCTCTTTGGATGGAAGGTGGGAAATCCCACCATTGTTCCTTTAATAAGAAGTTGTGCCTAAGTTTTGTCTGCACCCTTCTGGACTCCTACAGTTTATGTGTCGTATCTTCCTTTCCGACTGTCAAAAGTGTTTGACAGCTAAGTCAGAACCAATGTACTGTGTTGAGATTCTGGCCAATCTCATTCCATGACAAATAATTATTTTATGGCAATATATTTCAAAGTTGCATGAAGGATATTTAGGTTACTACCAAAAATGACAAGATGAAAATGAATCTCCTGTTCACCCTTCAGTGACACCATGGGCAGCTGAGCCAAACCGAGGGTGGTTTCAGCAGAAATGAAGGACGTTTGGTTTTGGTTTTATTTAAATTGCGTGCCAAGATGTTAAACTGAGCCTAAACTTAATAACAAATTAACCTGTGGGTAATGTTAAGGGAAATTCAGCACTCATCTTTAGATGGGCCAAGAGCAAGAGGGAAAAATACTTGAGCTGCAGAAAATCCAGCTGTGTAAAAGAGTGAGACTGGTCTGCCCCGGTGTTTGCCAAGTTTCTCAGCAGAGCTGTCAAGCTTCCTTCTAATAATGCCTTGCAAAAAATCTACAACATAAATAGGGGATGTAATGCTTTCAGATACAGCTCTCCATCTGTGCAGAAAATAACAAACTCCATTTTCTTTTCTGAGTGCAGTTTTATAGGTAAGACCATAATGTCCTTTCTCTGCTGGTTTTCTTTCTTTCCCTCCATCTTGGAAAACTATTTCAAGAGGAGGATATGAGATGTCTAAAGGAGTTGACAGGGGGTGGCTTGGGTTCAGTACCCTGGAGGATCTGGACAGTGAGTATGTTATTATGCAGAGAATCTTCTGCTTCAGGATAGTCATAGATCCCATTGTGGGGAGGGATGGAGAACTTAAATGAAGATTGCAGGTGATGAAGGACAAATGATAAAGGACGCTGCATTTTCTAGCAGAACTGCCTCAAGAGCCACTTTACTGAAAGAGAAGAGACTAGAACAGGCTCGGGCAAGAGAGACTGGGAAGAGTCCTGAGTACCAGAGGGGTGTGAAGGGTCTGTAAGAGCCAGTCTAGGGACCTAAGGTGTCTGGGGCTGGGAAATGTAGTGCTCAGAAGGCATGTGAGCCAGGAGGCTCCAACTGAAGCAGGTTGGTTAGAAGGTTAAAGAAGCTGCTGGCAGGATTCTGCTGCCACAGGTGTTTTGGGGACACGTTCTAGGTTAGCCCATTTCACAATGAGTTGCATTTCTCTGTCACACACTGGAGCAAGCCCTCCGGCCTTTCTGTCCCCTCTTCCCTTGCTTAAGCCCAGCCATAAGCATGCACAATCAAACCCCAGTGTGCCAAATCAAAACAGAGGGAAAAAAATACCATCTCTCTCTCACCACCCAACCCGAGCATCAAAATCATCCCTCTCTACTGTCATCTACCAGTGGCCTAGTTACTTCTTTCAGAGTCTGGTCAACTTACTGGTGCTCTTCTAGCCTTCAAGTCAGCAGGAGTCTTTTCATTGACCTTACTAGGTGTCAGGCTCTTCCCTATTCTTCTGTTTTTAAACTGCAACAGGATGCTCTGAGCAGTCCTGTTTCAGCATGTCTTGTGCAAACAGAAGGATTGTTTGCAGACTTTACCTACAGACTCGTAGTTTTTAAGTGAAATGTAAGGAAACCCATTGTGGAGACGAAGAAGCTGATGTGAGATTCAGGTTTTAAAATGAAAACCAAGGAAAACTAGGTGCAAGTTTCTTAAAAAAAAAAAAAAAATCCAATCAAAACTTACATCCATACTGGCAAAAGTATAAATTTTGGAGACCCATAATTGTGAGCTTTACTGAAGGCTGATTTCCTTATGAGTGTAGAAAAGCTGAGATTTATTACTTCTTGCCCTAAGACTAACAAATGTCTGTGAAGATCACAAGACCAATTTGGCATTCACAGATAGTTTCTGATGTAGTCTTTGGAAAAAGTGAATGGATTACTAATTGATGTGTCAGATTTAGGAATCTGCCACTAATGTCATTTGGACTCACTGCAAAAAGCACTATTACGGACAGCTGCACTGTGAAAACATGGAGACATTAAATAGGTCCATTGCGGCGATACTTATAGGTCCTATAAAAGTTAATCTGCAGGTTTAACCTATAGAGTTGTTGTTGCTTGATGATGGGGTGAGTGATATAACTTTTCTCTGTTGTATTTCTATCTTCAAATCTGGAGCAGTAATTTTGGTCCGTGGACACAAAGGGAGCATCCATTTGTATTTAGATACAATTTTTTCTTACAAAGAGTCCAGGAGAAGAATTTTGCTGTTACAAAATGGTAATAGGCAGGGTAGAGACCACTGAATATGTGATGAGGCTGCAAATCATAACCTTCTTACCATACAAGACAGGATCCTCAGCAAGCCACTTCCCTTCATTCAGCATGGGCAATAGCAGATGTCTTTTAAAATAACACACTTTAATGTAACCACTGTTGGTTGGATTTTATCCAGGGATTGCTGGGTGGAGTACTGTGTTCTGACCTACACAAAAGGGAAGACACAGAGACCACAGTGGGCCCTGAAGTCTTAAAAAGTCGAAGTCCAAGGTCTTCGTATTGTAAACAGCTTAATATGCTGAATACTTTCTTATTCTCATCTTTCCTCAGACTAGCAGGGCATCTCCATCAGTATGACCTTGAAAATGCCCTACTGTTGTCATCAGGATCCTGAATGGTGCTTCCCTCCTCCTCCTCCATGAACTGCACCAGTGTGAAGCTAATCTGAGATTCATACCCCAAAGACCACCCTGAACAGCTGTGACTTTTGGGAAAATAGTGCCACTTCCCCCTCCCCTGGTTCTCTTTTTGCCTACAGCAGTGTCATTGTTACCATTTTCAAGTCATTCTCCAAAGAAAAAGGCAAATAAGCCTTTTAAACAAAAGCTGGGATTCATCCTTATATCCGTTATCCCCTAAATGAAGCGGGTGTGCTGTAGCCAGTGGTTTTTCAGGACAACAATGCCAGCTTTGTTGCCATTCCTGTTTCTTTCAACAGCCTCAGCTTTCCTGTTGTGGGATGCGGGGCAGGCTTGGGTGAGGAGGGAAGATTCCCATTCATGAGCTAGCGGAACCTGGCACTGCCTAGATGGTGAGAGAATAGCTGGAGGTGGTATGGCTGGAAGCCACACCGTGTCAGATGCCCTTAAGAAAGTGAATCAAAATCAACTGACAATAAGCAAGATGCAGTCTGTTGCCAACAGTCTGAAACCGCACGGCCTCAAACTTGAAGCTGAAACAGATGAGGACAAAAATGAGTCCAAAGGTAAAAAGCCTATAGTGCACAAACCAAACACCTCTGGAATCAGGCAGGAGAAGAGGTTAAAACCAGCAGGTTTCTGTCCAGTATGATTATTTGCTTTAGATGTTAAGTGTTGATAGATGTAGCTTGGTTAAAATTACTTTAGGGTGCATAATTATTTGTTGCATAATTAAGTATAGCCTTTGTGATGTGTCTCAAGCAATAGTGGTGTTGCAGGTAAGGGAGAAGCACTGTCTGGATGTTCCCTTTGTGGCCTGAGATTTATGCTAATAGACTTGTGAATAAGACCACCTGCCTGGTCTGTCTAGTGCAGCACCCAGCAGAGAGAGTGTCATGCAAATAGTTGTAAGGCAGAATGAAAATATTGCAGGCTGAAAGGGAATGTGCAATGAGCAGATCCAAGAGGCACAGAATAACGCCCTGTGACAATTTACTCTGGGAAAGCCAGGTCAGTGTGGTGCAGGCATACAGGCTTAATTCCTAAGAACCAAACAGGAAATTAACAGCCCCCCCTTCTCCCCCACCTTGCAATTTAGAAAGATTTGGTCATAATGCATTTTAAAAATGAAGTTTCATGTGAAAGCTGAGGACCACCACAGTGAATAGGACACAGATCTGAGCAGTCAGGTAGTGCTGCAGAGTGCACACGGTGCTGATATAAAACTGTTTTTTTTTCTTAAGCAGTCTCTTTTGTGATTCCAGTCAGAGCAGTGCCGGCAGCAATGGAGCCAGCCAGCCAAATCATGGTGGTGGTGCAAGGGGAGTGGTTCTGGAAATGATATAAAAACAGGGGGACCTTTGCTACAAATTCTCTCATTTTATTCTGGGATTATAACATTTAGGTGCAGGATGTGGGAGCTAAGAAAAAAACCAACAACCCTCTTTGTCCTTTTTTAGAGCAGTGCACCGTAGTCTAGCCTTGAACACACAGCTCTACTGATGTAGGCAGCTCAGTGTAGTTTCTATCCTGGCTGACTTTAAACATTAACTCTATTTTTCAAAAAAGCTCACATTTGAGCTTCTTTTTCTGCCCTGTGTTGCTCTTTTGACCATCTGCATTGTAATGATGGCAAATGCAAGGATTTCTTCGTAGCATTTGTAAAGAGCTAGTTTTCAGAAGGATGAGCAAAGCAACCAGTAGGATCCTTGAGTGTTATGGTGCTGACAGCGAGATCAGTCACAGAAAAGAAGGCAGACCTTGCAACTGCTGTTTGAAGTGTAGTGGAGGCATGAGTTACTCCCACATTTATCAGGCAGGTTCTGCCTGACCCGAATTTCTGTGGAACGTTTTTTTTCATTGCTATTGCAAAAGTAGACCAATTAATTGCCAGGAAGCAATCCCCAGATTACTTCTTGCCTCCCAAAAGACATTAAAACCAACATTACTAAAGTTGCAGAATCAAACATGTAGAAGTACCAAAGTCTCAGTTTCTGGATTATCTGGACAATTTTAACTCTAGTCCCTCTGTCCTGCAAGTGAGGCCAAATTTCTATGGGTGGGGTAGTATTTCAGCATGTAGTTAAAAACTCTAGCTTAACACATGCCCATAGGCATCTTATTCACTCCTGTGCATGAATGTTTTACTAGAGAGAGACCTTGCAAAGAGGTGCCCATCTTGGGCTTGTAGGGTAGTATCCATTTATGTGATGGCTCGGAGATGCAGCCTGTGGCTGGCAGGATCTGTCTGGTGACTGGATAAACCTCTCCAATGGCACTGCTGGCAGTTTGGATGTAGATTCTGTCTTGTGGTAGAGAGCTGTGGCACAGTCTCCTCTGTGCCTTTGTAAAACCCTGTGTGGCTGTTTTGACCATGTTGCAAAAGACAATGTGTTGGAACTCGCATGTCTGCATTTGTAGGGGTTGAAAATCAAGGTCAGTTGGATCCCAAGGAGGGCTGGAGCCAGAGGCAATCCCATGCAAGCTTTACTCTAGCCAGCTCAGGTACTAGTCCCTGTTGCTGCCCCAAGACTTCCTGAGTAGCTGGGTAGTTTGATTCAGGCAGTTACTGCCCCAGCTATATTCAACTAGTGCCAGCACTCTCCATTTTAAGTCTCACAGGAGTATGTCACTGTTCCAATATATTGCAGTCTCAGGATTACTGGGAGTGACTGACTGCCATGTAGACATACCCTGAGGCTGGCCAAAAATGCTGGCAACAGTCCGTACCCACCCTGGAGCTGCTAATTTTATTTTCTGCCATTTGTGTTGTAAATCTGTTGTGGAATGTCTCTCTCTGTTCCCAGGCTCCCTTTTCTTGTTCCCCTCCTCCCAGGTTTCATTCTTCTTCCACAGATAATTGCAAGCACATTTTCACAGTTAAGTTGCCCTTCTCTGTACAACTTCGAAAGGACATAATGGAACACTGCCTATTTCATTATATATGTTTGTACATTGGAATTGATATGATCTAGTCAAAGCAATTATTTAATAACATACTCTAGTTTTGAGAAAGAACGAAGTATAGCCTAATATTTCAGGAGATGCTTCTTTCACTTTTGCTAACACACTGAGGGGTCTGTTTTAGATTAAAAAAATTCTTATGTACCTAAGTAGCTTGATATTAGTAGCTTGGTAATAGCTTTTTGAAAACTGTGTACTAAATCAGTCAAAAGGAAGCAGAGATCAAAGACAGATATAGGTCTAAACATATGTAAAAAAAAAAAAAATTAGGGGAGACTTCTGCAAGCATGGATGGTTTGACCTGAGGAAGAGGTAGTGATGGAGCACCACTAAGCAGAAGGTGTGTTTGCCCAACATAATACAGAACATGATACCCAAGGAAGTTAATTTGAATCCCAGAAGTAGAATATTCCTGTTGTATTAAACTTGTCTGGGCAAGTTGTTTTTTTCAATGACAGTAGGATATCACATAGAGAAAAATTGCATAAAGAAAATTACATACAGAAATCACATAAAGAAAAAGAAGATTGGGAAGGAGAAATGGAGAGGTTCGAGTAGTATCATGTGCCAGACGCTGGATAATAGGCCTGGTTTTGGGTGGGGTTTTTGAGTTTTATGTAAAACTACAAGATATGTACAGGTATGGAACCTGCTAATCCTAGCGTGGTGGTGGGGTACCTTCCCTCTATCATGCATATCATTTCTCACCCTTGTATCTTCCAAGTTTGATAGTTTATTTATAGTGTTGGAGTGTAACCACATTGGAACTGGGCGTGGGAATGTCCACTTCCCATTGCTTTCTGGACTTGTGGCAAGGAGTAGTGTGGTTCTGGGCAAAGGTTTCTATGGTTTTACTCTACACTTTGTGAAGGATGTTTGTGTAATCCCTAGTGAAGCAATGTTCTCTTGCAGTCCCTCTAATTTCTTTGGTTTTGAGCATCTTGTACAGCTTTATTTAACATAAAACTGCACCAAACAGGAAAACAACAGTCATTTAGAAACTCCCAGACAACACCATTTTCATTTAATCAATAGCTTTATGGCTTTGCCAGCTATGTCCTTTTTTTTTGAAGGCTTATTCTGCTGAGTAAGTCAAGGCCGTGTTAAATAGCTGGGCCATAATGATTTGGCAAATCTTGCATATGCTTCCTGCTACAAGGGTTCTGGTTTCATACTTCATTGGCTTTGCTGGCAACAGCCTAGTGCACCCAGTGACCCAAAACATAGGGACAGTAAAAGTCCCCATTGTGCAACCTCTACAGTACACACCAACACAGGAAATATTAAGTTTGCAAGTACCATTTACCAAATAATAATTTGTTTTTATACAAGAGCAGCAATCTAGCGGAAATATTTACTTTTCCACTAGCAGTTGGGTTCCAATAGCCTGTAACCCATGCTGTCTGCCTGGCCTGCTGCGTTCAACAGGTTCCAGGTGAAAATGACTGCAGAGCTGGGGAAGGTGATAAATCCCAGACTGTCACTTGGAAAAGCCTTTGGTAGTAACTCAGCAGCAGCAATGCCAGTGGAAATGTTGCGTCTGAAAATGTGGTTCCCTTTACTGTTGTGTCAGTGGAAGGCTGCACTGTAGTGAAACCAAGTTGGCTGCCTCTTGGCCAACAGTTGTGTTGGGGAATAAAATTCAGAAAAAAGAGTTTACTAGACAAATGAAATAAACAGGCCTGCTTTGTTCTCACTGATCCCTTTCCATTTGCAAAACCCTCCCTACATCAGATGCTGGGCCTCTTTCCATTGCTGGATCCAAACCAGCAGGGAGTTTTGTCATCTATGTCTTTACTTGAACCCCAGTTTCCAAAAAAGAGAAGAATAACCCACAGTTTTCTCAGTTTTCTGCTGAGGTAAAACAAATCAAAGCAAAAGGAGTCTGACCATAATGGGTTGTTCTCACTTGCTTGAAAAGTTTCCTTCCCGCTGAGCTCTAACTAGCTTAGGGTATTGAGTCTTAAAAGTGAGCATTACTGTACCTTCTTTATCTGCTCCAAAGTCCACTGAGACGCTTTTGTATGCCAGATCTTATTCCCATATGAGACAGTTTGACCTTTCAGAAATTTTTGATGTCTGCCCTCTGGTAGCTGACTCTTACCTGCCAGTGAGAGTCCAAAGCCTGCCTGTCTCTTCCAGCTGCTACCGACTGGGCTCCCTTCCTACCACCCTGCTGTTTGCCAGCATCATTCTGGAGATAGCTAATGAAGTGGCGGGTTTCTAATCTAGTGTTTTAAATATTCATTTTCATTATATACATTAAAACTAGACAGGGTAAAGAAATGTTCCCTAGGAACAGTTTAGATAGTCCTTGTACTTAGGAGAAGTATCTTTCCTTCAGAGGAAAAGCACAACTTCCTTTCTTCCTCTCAAAAACACAACCACTAGGACTTTTCAGCGGGTAAATTCTTTTCTGTCTACCGCCTCTTTTATCTCAGGTAAAGCTGCTTGCTATGTAATATAGGATAGATTTAGCCTGAGAGGGCAGGATTCTTCCCTAGTATCCATCATGAGCCAGCATGGTCATCAATGGTCAATTTTTGATCAAAATGCAGATTACCTGGATTTAGTAGCTTTACAGTAATGTGGCCAACTGGCTTTTCTTACAGGAGCATTATAATAATGACTTGTCTTCTGCTTTTCTGCTTGTGTGCACAAGCATCAACTCCCATCTACTCATTTTGTCATCCTCTCCATTGGGTATATTTTTTTACTACTTTCTCCATTATTTCACTCTGTTATTGACACCTTTTCAATACTAATCCAGATACAACCCTGAGGCTCCTCTCCATTCAAAGAAAAAAAAAAAGCAACTTGTTTGTTTAGAAAAATGTAGTCATATTTTCTTTTTATACCTTGAGTACCACAATACATGCCTGCAGCTCATTCTGTAATTTTTATGGTGTTTGTTGAAGTAACCATACCAGGTTTGCGAAGTGTGTTATTGCAGGCAACACCTCTGAGTATGATGTACAGAATCACATGAGAAAAACTCCTACATGGTCTCCAGAAAGCCATCAGCAGTTAAATGACATGTATGCTGCACCTCTTATCAGCTAAAGACCCTCTAAAGAGATATCTTCTTATGAAGATAACAGATTTTTTTGTTTCTCTGTAATTTGTCTTCACATTAACATATTCAAGCCAAAATTATTCAAAGCAAGAGTATTTCTTTTCAAGTAGCTTTTTACTTTCTTCATGTGGCATTCTTAGGCAATATGAAAGCAAACTTGGCTTCATTAGCCTTGAGGTTTGCAGGCAACCAGGCACGCCCACTACCCAAAGAATTCCACTTCAGTATTGGTCTGAACATATCATTTCCAAATTGCTTTGATACCAAGCCATAATTTGCAACGTTCCTGTTTGATATCAAGTCTCTCCCTGCTGATCAAATGATTGAGACTAAGTGAGATAGCGTGCTGAGCTTTTAAAATCATTTATGAACAGCCAAGGCCAGATGGTTCTGGGATTATGAATTATTTTCCCAGCTGCACCATTATGACATATCCCAAGAGTTTAAGGAGCTGGTATATAGGAGCAGCATTACAGGAAACAAAGTTTCTGTAAGGATGGGGAGCACTCCTGAGTGATGGAAGTGGCTGTGACAAGGATACCACTGAGAATGCCATGTCCTTATAGGAAATGTCTTCAGCTGAACTACTGCAGACTGATCCATTGCTAGATTATAACTGCAACTGGTAGAATTGGATCATGCATTTCCTGTGCAACTTTTTTTCTAGACAGTTGGGGGTTTTTCTCATTCTTGAGAAAATGCAAAAGAGGGCACCCAGGTTTGTTACTGTTCACTACAGTCACCTGTCTTTTTAGTGAATCAGTGTAAGAGGGTCACATAGGATAGATTTCTTCTTGCACTGAATCTGCAAGCCCACAGTGATTGGCAGCGTAGACCAAGAAAGAAGAATAAAAGAAAGGGGCTGAAAAATACTTCGTTCTGTGAAAAGGACTTCTTGCTGTTCTGGGAGCCATAAAGCATGTATCCACTGGCTTGTCTGGGGACTTCAGAAGACTTGATGCTGGTAGAATTATATGTGTGTATATATATATATATTACAGTTACTTCACACCTCTTCGTCTTTTGATATTGGCTGTCTCCTCATTCCCACCTCCAGGAATGGAGAATTCATCTCCCAGTGTGGGGAAGGCAGCCAGCATTCCTGACTCCTACAGTGCACTTCCCAGGCTGCCCCGCTTCCCCCAGCACTCGGCAGTGGGTGGCTTCCTGATGGGATAGAGTGTGGGACATTCGTGGTTACTTGTGTTACACATATTTGCCAAATACGCTCCAATGTCTCTCACTTCCTGCATTTCTTTTAGGGTGTCTTGTGTTGCATCTCTTCATTCAGGTTTGACCCTCAGTCATTAATGTAGTTGGCTGGAGGCTTTCACAGGAGTTTTGGAAAAGTGCGCTCAAATGGTTGCATGCAAGAGCTTCCCCTTAGGTTGCTAACACTTTGAGTGACAGCCTCATCAGCCGTTCTTACTGAGCTTTTGTTTCTTCCTTAGTGGGTGGGAAATCTCACCCAGCTATCCCAGGGTTTTGTCTTTTTTCCACCCTACAATTTATATTCCTTTTTCATCTTCTGAGGAAATGCATGTCACATTTTCTGAGGTCTCATTCTCACCCACTTCAGGCAGTGCTGAAAACAAACAGCTTGTTGCCCTTCAGCATGTTACTTCTGCGATGCACCAGGGTGCTTTCTGCATGCAAGGAGCTACAGATGGAGCACAGCAACCTCTGCTCACCAGAAAAGAGAAATGAGCAGTCTCTCTGCCCACCACTGTTTCATTCATAGTCACTGTGCTCCTTCTGCCACAATTGCCTGTTTTCTGAATCCAGACTGAAGCAAGTGAGCGAGCGAGTATTTTTTATTTCCAGGAAATAGATTAAATCTTTTGGAGGGCAAGGAAACAGCTTAGTGCATACATTTTCATGGGGCCATTAACCTTTGGCCCTCGGATAACTTTATTCTTGCTTTAGGGTTACAGCTCAGCTGTGATCATGACAAATAGCCAGTGTCTCTTCATTGACAGCTTGAGAGAAGTGATTCCCAGTAAAGAGGCCCTGGCGCATGTTTTACAATGGGCGTGTTTTACAATGAGCATGTTTTACAATGTTTGATATATCTCTGTTCACCTCTTCAACAGGGATTGGACTGTTAAAGCGGTCCTTGTCTCTTACCGATGCTGTTGTGTTAGAAACCTGCTGCCTCTGTGTGTTGTGGGCATCTATCAAGGCACGTGAAAGAGTTTAGAAATGCTGAGCATCTGATTGGATGACTGTCATGGAGATGGGGTAGTGCTCTGGGGATGTGAAGCGGCCAGGAGTCTACATGCTGTGTGATGTTAAGGCCCAATAGGGCTAAAAAAGAAAGGCTGCAGTGGAAGCCATTGTATGCTCTGATCAACATGAAAGATAGTGAAATTGTTACTGTAAGCGCAAGTGTGCTGAGCTCCTGAGCCTGCTGGGAGAGTGTGAGGGCAGAGAAGGAGCATTCTGAGCTCTGGGCAGTCATTCCCATGTGATGTTGGGCAGTGCTCATGTGGTTGGATTCATTGCACAAGCCTTTCCTGCATCTCCATTGCCTGCGTAGGTTGAGGTGGGTCCCTGCTGCGTCAGCACGGTCAGACTGGACCACTATGGCCACTTTTGAGTCCTTATGCAGTGGGGGAGTGGCCATTACACACTTACCCCTGATAACTGGGAGTTGTACCTTACTTTACATCTTTAAAAGTGATCTTTCAGAGAGACAGGATTCTAAACAGGACAAGACCCCACCTGTGCTGAGAGAGTTGGTCCTGAATGGTTTACACTGTGCTGTGTAATCACAGTCCTTTCTGAGTCTGAGTGCATACTACTGCTGGAGCTACTCAGGGGGACAGCTCTTACGTTTAAAGATTTGTATTGGATACTACATGGGACTTGGAAAGGAGTGAGCATTAAGATCAGAAGGAAGAAGGGTGTTTTCCTGAGGTAACGCTACCTCTTCAGTGTGGAGTTTCCGCCAAGGTTATTTGTACATATATTGATCAACTTTAGCTTTTTCTAGGACTTTGTATTTGGTGGAGCACTCATTTTTCTGCCACAAAGTACACGACTTCCTGCAGTCTCAGAAGCTGCTGATTCTTGCCAGAAACACTGTGAAGCTTTTTCAGGAAAAGGTTGCTATGCTGGGATCGCATCCTACAAATTAGATTGTGGAGGCAGGCCATTGGAACGGTAAGTGTTCGGTTGCATTGCAACTGGATTCCTTCATCTTACCAAACGTCTTGGAATACATCAGGCAATGCCTCCTTACTGTGAATCAGCCACTCTGCAAAAGAGGCAAGGATTCTCCAGAGAGAATCGCATGAGCAAATGTCCGCTGGAAAAAGTAGTCAGTAGTGTGAACATGTGATATTATTGCTGGGGAGAAGATCATAAGATGATTCACCCTGTTCTTCATGGCCTTGGTCTCACTTCATTCAAACCATATAAAAGGGCTGTCGTTGATGTCAGTGGGCTTTGGCCAGCTCTGTTACAGGTATCCAGGACCATGTGAGCAGAAGGCTTTTAGATGAAATGTTCGAGCGAGTAAAAGGCCACACTGCCTGTTCCTGCCATGTCAGTCTCTCATGTGTGCTATCTGTCCCTTGCGGCACAAGCTCATGCTTGCTGCTTCCAGATTCCATGGCAAAAGAACTAATTCTTTTTAAATGAAAACCATATCATAAAGGGCTGGATCTGTCATGCAGCTGAATAAACCACAGCTTTCCACACTGTTATTCACCATAGGCATTCGTGTGTTCTCACTCGCTGTTGTTGACTTCTTGGCTGTTTGATGAGTAGATAACCATATAAAATATCTGGTTACTTCATTACTGGAGAGTGACATAAACTTGGTTATGAAAACAAGAGTCCAGTAGCCATGGCTCCCTTTAAATGTCTCTTCTGATTAAAAAAACCCAATAGTTCAGCACCCATCCTGAACACCCCTGTTCTAGGTAACATTATGTACACAATGACCATCTTTCATTACTTCAAATGCTTTAAGTAGGGTTATCTCCCTTTCTTCATCACAGCTTCCCAAAGTACCTCCTGACAGCTTCTGAAATAGTCAAGATATATTTAAGCCACTGTGTTTACATGTTTGAAAAGCACAAGGTAAAAAAGCCTGTTTTCCATTAATCCAACAGTCTTAGTGACCGTTGTTTTTGTAAGAAGGTTATGCAAGCTGTTTCATTGCCTCCTCCCCCAGCTCAGCTCACCTCAGCGTTTCCCCAGCATTTGTTAGTTTGCCCTCCATCCAAGCCTTACTTGGACTCCCTGCTGACCCCTCTTGGCTATCTCTGCCTCTCTTCGGTTGCTTTGCAGATGCATCACCTTCCTAGGTCACTGCCTTAAACTTACTGTCCTCATTTTGCACTGCAGCTCCAATTATAATTCCAGCCCTAATGAGCAACCCCATTTCACTTCTGCCTCTGTTATGCCTTTATTCTCAACTGATTGGAAACCTCATAACTTGCAAGATATCAGCATTTTATATTGAAATGTTAAACATGTTGAACCAGTTCAGAAGTAGGCATCTTTCCAGTGATGCAGCTTCAATTTCAAACGTTAATAAAAATTCCTAACATTGAATTTGATTTGGGACTGGATGGCTCACAGGCTTGATTATGTGATGTACTGTCTCCCACTTCTAAGTTGCTGGTTCAAATCCAGCCCAAGTCAGTAGCTGCTGAGAACTGTTGACGTACGTTCTCCACTTAGTGACCTATATTGATGTGAGTTTAATGGCCGTGTTCAATGCTCTCGGCTGTCAGCCACGCACCCCATATATACGCACCACTTCCATACCAGCATCTTCCTTTGTGGTTGAGATTGGATGGACTATAGAGGCAGGACTCCCTTCTCAACCATTCATGGAGACCTGATAGGAAGTGGGAAAGGGGAGGAATTTTGTCCTTCAGTTATATCCTTCATATGGATAAACAGATGACATTTATGCCCACAGCGTGTCGAAATAGCAGGCTTTCCGTGGGGCACTGTCATCCTGCCCACACTGAAATGTCAGAATGGATAAATTACAGCTCCCCTTCTCCCTTCCCTCTCACACTATGTGACAATGTTGTCCAGTCTGCCCTCCCTTTGCATTTATATTTCTCCAGTGGGGTTTAGAAAGAAATCTTTAGCTTAATCCTGTCTCTGCAGTTAATGCTAGATTACCTCTGCGTGAGTCATGGCAGGCTGGGTCACAGGGAATGACTTCTCGCGTATGCTCTTTTGAGAAGGTCTGTAGTGACCTACCCTGCTGTGATGTGCAACTCCTGGTGCTGCATATAGCTCTTAGCAATTCACTGTTGCCTTGCAGAAACAGAGCCTTTTAGAGAACATCTGCAGGCTGAGGCATCTGTTATAAACACAGGTAGAGAAAACATGCTTTCCAGCGAACAAAGATCAGCCAAGAATGAGCTGAAAAGCAAGAGATATCACTGCCTTCTCCTGTCCGCCTCTATATTTGGGACATTGCTGGAGCAGGCCCTTTGCCCAATTCCTTGAGCCCGTGTTGGTCTGCAGGGAAGTGGCCCCAAGGAGTTCTTCCTTTTTAATGTCTTGCTGAGCTTACACAGTTGAAGTCGTTTGTGAGTTGGTTCTTCAGGAAAAGAAAGACTCTACCTTGGATTTCTCTGTCTGTAGAAGGGAGAGAGACCACCATCCTCATTTTCTTCTTGGTAGCTGGATGGCCTCACTGTCCTTTGGAGAAATGGTGACTGAGGTTAGTGCCAGTTTTGTGGAGAGCAATCAATCGTGTGTCATGCAGAAGTTTAATAAGCAGCTGGGGTGACAGCCAGGTCACCTTGGGTAGCCTTGCTAGTCCTGAGTGTCACTTGTTTCTAAAGTGAACCGGCATTTGACTCACCCTGAATTATTTGCAGACAAATGGAATGGTTTGGCTTTCACAGGGAGGCTGTGGAGTTCTTATTAACAGCTAGCTGAAGTGCTTATTTGAAACAGAGGGATTGTAGAAGCTCATGGTGTTTCCACTTCTGGGTGTGGTTTTTTTTCAGGCTTCCCTTCTTCATCATTCTTCTACTTGCTACCCTCTTTCTGCCTTTTTCTGAAGAAAAGCTCTTCTTTTACTGCTGATGGTATTTTCTATCAAACTTGCCCTTGCCCCCACTTCCTAATCTCTCTCCACTCCCCAGAGGGGGAGTGTATGATAATAATCCTGGGGATTTTTCAAGTGGTCTGTTACCAGCCACAAGTTGCAGCTGTTGAAAAAATTTAAAGCATCTCCTAAAACAGTTTCCCCCAGCCCTTGGCGTTTTCCTTTAACTCGGATTTGAGACTTTAATAGGAAACCTATCGAGAGTCATAGTGGTTCTGATGAAGATTTGTATACATGACCTTAAGAACTTGGAGGTGCAACGCACAGTGCATTGAAGGCAGTAGGAGGCTTTCCACAGGCTTTGGTGCGCTTTGGCTCAGGCTTTTAAAGAATAACAGGAAACATTGGAAAACACACCAAAGGTAAACAGAGTGGTTTAGTTACATTAACTGTCTAGAGGAGAAGCTCCACTAATGGCCGAAACAAACAAAGCAAGTGCATTTATTTAGCATTGCTGTGGGAAAACAAATGGCTGTTAATTGCATTTAGCTAAAAAGGGTTACACAAGAAATTGGCCAGCTCGGGCCCAGAGCGTAATTCTGGCGTCCTGACCCAGTTCTGATTGCTGTGTAGACTCTGATGGGGAACAGTGTCCTGGAAAGGAGCACAGACTTCAGAGAGGCCAGGGCTTTGAGAGACTGCATACTATTTTTTATTCATAACAATGCTACTTTAAAGTCTCATTCTACAAAAAGCAGCATCAAAGAGATCTGTTGCTGCAGCCTCCCTGTGACTCCTGCTAACATTTGCCTTGCTGTGATTATGTTAATGGTCAGAACTCAAACTGGTCAGTCAGCTCGTTTCTCGACTCACATATGATGAACAACAGTAAATATGCTTCAGGACTCCTTCGGTGACACCTTAGTGTCTTTGATAACCAATGCATTATTTATATTAGAAAAGAAGCTGGAGTGTGAAACCAGAGTCTCATTGTGCTTACTCTGAATAAACGTAGAATGAAAGGAGTTTATGAGCTGACAGTATAAGCTGTTCTTGCTTGCCTTTGGGGAATCTCATTGTCTTCAGGAGGAGAATGTGATGAACCGAAGGCTGAAATTTACCCTGTGCTTAGAATGGAGCTAGTGACTGTGGTGTTAGTAACAGCACAAAAGGAAATCAAGTCCTGCTCATCTAACGGCTCTGCTGGCTTTACAGTGTAAAGGATAACTAACATGCAGCATGTGTTTGTTGCTCCTGATAAAATGGACAGTTATGACTCAGAGAGCACAGAGGACAGTGGGTTTGCACGGTAATGTAGTGCCATTTTGACATTCCTACTTCTAATCTAAGAGCCATTCTTATCGGCTCTTTTTTCAAGATCTGTTCATGTAAGAATAGAACTCCTTCCCAAGGCAGAATATTTCAAGAGACTGATTATCTGCTTCTAATTCCATGTGAACTTCTGAATAGCAGGTAAGATTAGATGATCACAAAGAAAATGCAAAGTACTGAATCAGCGCTTGCACTGCTGTTTAGTACAAACACATAATGCTCTGTCTGATTTATTTCTGTTAAAAGGAGAGGGACTATTCATTAGTGAAAAGAATCAGCATGGCATTACATTTACTATGTGTTTAGGAAAAACTGATCCCTTTGATGTAGCTGGAGACCCTTGAACTTCAGAAAAGAATGTGTTAGCATGCTAGGGTATGCCTTAGTCCTGCAGGTCATTTAATCCTTTCCTCAAGTGAGTCATTGTAAGGTAAAGTAGATGCTGGGAAAAGTTCTGCACTGCCAATTAAAACAGGCTCCAAAGGTGTTGCTGGTTTCATTCTACCAGAAACTCATCACAGAGAGGCCTAGAGGTTGCCTATGTACCTTGAGGCCAGATCCCAAGCTAATATAAACTGGCATGGTTCTTTTGACTTAGCAGAGTTCCTTTGCTTTATACCAATAGCTCCGGCTCAATTCCTTTATGCTTATGACTTTTTTAAGAATCTTTGTTAAGAAATCAGGAATGATTCAGAAAGGTGTTGATTTCCACACATGTAAGAATTGAATGAATTTCAGAAGCTTGTAAATAAGTCTGAGATGTGAGTTCTGACTCAGTCTTTACAGAGGATACATCCTATCTGCCTCAAACACCCCTGCAAAATCAAAGCTGGGTAATGAGTGTTAGTCTCAGCATTTCTCCTAGGCACACACCTTTCAGGAGGTCAGGTTTAAAATGAATTTGAGGACAGGAATGTACTAATTAGTAACCGTTACCCTTGTTGTTTGCCAAAAAAAAATTCCCACTTCCAACAAATTTAACAAAGAATAAATGAAGTTAATCAGAAAGATAAGGCACTTAATTAACAACTCTAGACCAAACACTAGTCTTTTGTGGAAGAGATAAAATCAGGGAGCCTAAAACACTTGGAAAGTCAGGAAGATGGTTTGTTTTCACCCTTTTCAGCTGAGGTGCCGTTCAGGAGGCCATTCAGGAAGCTGCCAGAATGGGAGGGCTGCCAAGTCCCAGCCCACAGAAGCCCTGACAGAGTAGAAACCTGAAGAGCCCAACTTGGAGTCTGAGCATTCTGTGGCAGTCTGTGGCAGTCACAAGGCGGGCAAGTTGAAAGAAACCTTGGAAACCTGCCTCGTTTCCATTAGAAAAATTAACAGGATTGCTGCATGCCCACAAGCCTTCTAAACTGGCATTTTTGGGCAAACTTTCCTCTGGAAGATTTTCAGCAAGCTTACTAACTTTGCTTTGTGGTAGTTAGCTCTTCCTTTCCCGACTTTAAGGAATACAAACTTTAGATGGGCTTATTTGCATTGGAGGAATACTGCTGGAACTTTCTTCTTAGCATGTGAAGAGTTTTCTCTGTGTGTAGAAACAACATGGGTAAAATATTTGGAGTGAAATCCAGGCTCCATTGAAGTCAGTGGCAAAACTCCCATTCACTTCAGTGGAGCAGGAATTTCACTCTTTACTGTTTTGAAGTTAGGGTTACTAATAGACTGTTAAATTATTCCTGCGTGCATCAAACAAAATGTGCTTGATGTTAATGTTTCTGCTGTGTTCAAAAGCCACAAAGGTTTAAAAACAAGAATAACTATGAACTTCTTCGTAAAAATTATGTTAAATGTAGTTTTGCTAGAAATAATAATGTCCCTGGAGATAAACCTAAAATAATAGACTCCACTATATAATCTTCACTTTAAGCTAAAAATAGCATAGATGGCGGTTTAATCTAAGCCATAATTATCAAACTGCTGAAGCCGGTTTTGGTTCATTGCAACTAGAAATGTACGTGGTGTTTAGGCTTTGAACAGTTGAGTCCCAAAACTGGAGAGAAGCAAATCCAAGAGCATAGTCAGAAAGCAAACGGGAGGCTCTGATTTGTAGAGAAATAGCATGGATTAAAGAGTCCAACACCATATTTAAAGGGACTGCTCCTGGCTTGCTCAGTCCAGCCAGCTGGAGAAGTAGTGAGTTCCTATTAATCTGTGTTTTCAGCCCCAAACTGGTGACTTATTTTGCTAGAAGGTGACACTGGCCATACAAGGCACCTTTTGTCTGAAAGCTATTTTCCATTTCATGTTAGAACCAAAGGAAGAATGTTAACGTTTCAAAATGTTATTATTCTGTATGATTTTAAAAAATGGTTTTAATGATCATTTCTAAGTAGGATGGAAAACCCTTGACTCACTTTTGCTGCCAGGCAGCATGGCACGATGGGCTGAGTGTAGGACCGCCAGTCAGGATTCTGACGTTTCACTGATGTAGCAGGTGAACTTGGTCACATCATTTATCCCTTCTTTGCCAGCGTGAAGGCTGTTCACAAGGGCTTGCCTCCAGCAGAGGAGTCTCACTTTCCTAGAGTGGCAACAGAGATTTATTCTGAACAGTGATTTACTGTAGCAGCCCAATGGTAAAGACTCCACTAATGATAGAAGGGTCCTGAGTGGAAAACTGGATGGAGGTTAAAGTAATACTTTTCTATTTCTGAATACTTTTTGAAATCCTCACTGAATGTGTTTGAATTCCTTCATGTATGTTTATACTACACAATCTGCTGATTGTTTAGATGGTTTGTTTTGCTGAGTATGTCATATTCTGTTCTTTCTGAGAGTAGCATGGGGCAGTCTTGGTGCTTGTTTGGACAGTGGTTGCAGAAATGAGGGCTTGGTTATGCCTCAGGCTCCTATCTGAGCATTGCTGTTACAGAGTCATAGTTTAATATAGGTTGGAAGGGCCACTGGGGGTCATCCAATCCAACCCATCACTCAAGGATCAGCTTCAAAGGTAGATGAGAGAGATATTGTACAATACCACAAATTTAGAGAAATGTTTTTCCTAACAGTAGAGTTATTCCAAATTCACACTAACACAACAACAAAATTGGTCTATCTCTAGTATTAATTGGTTGACCATTCTCTCAGAATGATTATAGGGACCATAGCCACTAGATTTGTGAAAGCAATCCAAAATTTTCAATAATTACTAGCTTTGATATTCTAGCAGATATCCTTCAGCTGTGCTACATCACTTCTCCAGGTTCACATCTCATGAACCCTCAAATAGTACATTTCATGGTAGGAAGGTCCCTAAGAAGCACATTTAAAAGTTTCAAATGCACGAGTACTAAAACCTTTGTGAAATTAAGGCAATGGATAAATTAAAGGATCCCATAGTTTATTCATGAAACAAGTGCCCAGAGCAGTAGGTGAATGATACTGTGTTACATGTGCAGCCTGGTTTTGAGTTGTTAATTGCTAAGAGTTTTATTACTAAGTCCAATGGGAAATGAGAAACCCACATAATAACTCGATAGGTTTTTTTGTCTTGTTTTGTTTTAATCAAACAGCATGGGAATGAGCCATGATGATGATCATCAACCCTGCGCAGGGAGGTCTCATATTATGTCTGGAGAATGGGTGAAGGGCAGGAACCCAAGTGACCTTTCCTGGTCTTCATGCAGCCGCGATGACCTTGAAAACTTCCTAAAGTAAGGATTGTGCTGATTATCAAGAATCCAATGTGTTATTTGAAAGTGAAAGTCTAACCAATTTTCCTTAAAAAAAGTCCGTGTGTGTGTGTCATTAGGGTGTGCAAGTTTGAATCTGTTTCCATTACAGTAGCCACCTGGAAGCTGAGGTTTGCAGAGAGGCAGAAGAGTTATGTGCAGTTTTCAGTGTGCTGATAGCTTCTTAAAAACAATTCCAGTTCACCTTTATTTTACAAAAAATGTCCTCCATGTTTGCAATGACAGAAATCTGTGTGTAGGTGGCCTGAAAAAATCTCCGCTGTAGGATGCTGCCAGCTTTGTGCTGTGGCTTTTACTGTCATTATTGTTATTAAATAGCTTTTATTTTATGGAAACTTTGCTTTGCCTGGAGGTAATTCTGATGTGTTTTCTCACTCCTCAGCGAGTGTTGGTCGTAAACAGTATACTATAAACTTCTTTCCCACTGCATCTGTATTTCGGTTCATCATATTCAACAGTTCAGGAAGGATTTCTGTCCTGCTGCTTGTTAATTCTCATGTACTATAGCAAGCACTGGAATTGTCTGAACTCTGTAATTGTGGTCTTAAACCCTGCAGTGCAGCTCTCTGACAAACAGCGTCTGGCACAGTGGCCAGTGCTTTTGTTGCTAGAAATGGGTTCAGCACAGAAAATTCCCCACTCCAGGGATTAGAGGTGGGAGAGAAAGGAAAATAATGAAAGCAAATGGGATACCTACTGTTACATTAAAGGCATGAAGTTGAAAAAGAAGTTGCATCTGAACTCACTCTGGTGCCTGATAGAGGGGAGATGTCAAAGTGATACTCCAATTTGTAAAAGATTGTTGCGAAGGCAAAGGGAAAAATCTTTCCTTTATCTGTGATGGATAAGAAAAGAAGTCAAGGGCTTAAAATTCAGCTAGGGGGATACAGGTGAGACATGATAGAAGACTTTCTAGCTGTCATTGTAAGGCTTGTGAAGCTTTCAACTAGATAACCTAAGGGCAGAATTCAGTCTCCATCAGATTTTTAGGAATAGTTTAGACAAATGTTTAACACAGAATGATGTGAATATAGTTAATTCTGCCTTGAGGCCTGTGGCCAGTGATGAGTTCCCAAGGACCTTTCTATCCATAGTTTTCAATGATTTAGAAGAGTTCCAGATATATTCTGGGAAAAATCACCCATTTCACATGAGGTCATCAGAATCCCTGTTAAAGAGAGGACATCAGCTTCTCTACAGCAGTGATCTAACACTCCAGTTCAAAGGTGCTTTCCCTTAAAGGCGTATTTAATTCTTACACTCCACAGGTCCAAGGTCAGCACCTGTTTGCTGGTAACGGACCCCCGAAGCCAATACGCGGTGCGGCTCCCTCACAAGCTGCCTGGAATGCACTACAGTGCTGATGAACAGTGCCAGATACTTTTTGGGACCAATGCTACATTCTGTAAGAATATGGAGGTAAGAGCTCATGGGGTGTACCTGGAAGCAAGGTGGGAAGTGGAAACAAAGCTGTCAAGCACTGGGGAAGAAGAGGAATCTACTTTCTTCAGAACTACCTAACGGGATTTTCAGCATGTTCAGCACTGCTGATACAAAATCAGTAGTCAAACTCCCGTTGACCTTCATGTCAACAGCACATACTTATGCAGCCCTCCTCCTTTCCCCACACTGGTCTTGTTAATCTCCTAGAGCAGACCCAGAAAAACTTTTATTTGTAGTTGGTCTTAATTTAGAGACAGTTCCCTTTTGACACTGTTTTGCTGACGTACTCAGTAGAGATTGTTTTGCTGGAAGTTCAGCTGAGGTGAAAGTCTTTTCTCACAAGAGTGCTTGCCTAATTCCAGAGTCAGTTTGGATGACTGTCTGGATCTTTCAGTAGACCCCACCTTCAGACTGCTACAATGTTCTTAGGAGTTGACTCTAACTCAGTGCCAAGGAAATATTAATGACTGCTTGTTAATGAGGCCCTTTAGAGATTTGTGCAGAATTAGTCTCCTTCTTGTGTGTTTTCTAAGTAACATGATGTTTAGTCAGGATTGGGGTGCAAAATGGCTTATATCATATGGTTGGTTGGCAAAATGGGAACACTGATTTTTGGTGTCTCTAGAAGCAGGTCATATTTGAGATGAGGCTGTCTGACTTGTCCTCTGGAATTTAGACAGCTAAACTTTTCCTTGCACGTAATTAGATGTCTTCATTCTGACCAGAACTTGTCTGCATCCCATTTTAGATAGGGACTGAAGAAACACTTCCAGTGTGGCCTCAGAGATACCCAGAAGAAAGTCATGAGGCACCATGTCCTGTCACCAGCACCAGCTGGCAGCACTCTGTTCTATATAGACAGGCATGAAGCGGACAGGTTTCTTGCTGTCGTTAACCAGCCATTTGTATTTTTTAGTTGTCCCTTATTCCTGTTCTGAACAATCTTGGGATCTTAAATCAGTGTTAACAAAGAAAATAATAATCGGTGATAAGTGAGGTTTCTAAGTGCCAAATTACTAAAACTGTTGAACACATGCAAGTCCTGGGAACGTGCTCTTAGTTTCACATTTGCTGTTTTATTTATTTTGGATTTGGAAACTAGCTAATATAAAACAATAAGAAAAGAATTTGGGTAGGTTGTATTTTCCAGCTCCATCAAGAAAGTGCAGACCACCAGGACTACTGTACTGGAAGCAAAGTATTAGAATATAGGTCTGTAAAGAAAACCCCAGATCTACCCAGGATGATTCAAGTTCTTCCACTTGTGTGGGTGTCACCCAGCTTGACTGCTCTTGGAATAGATATTTGCTATTTCCCTTGTGCGATAAAAATCATTCTGTTTCTGGATAGTCCAGTGCCTAATGAGAATGTCAGCCTACTGGTAGGTGGTCAGCATGTCTCATGCAGAAGTTGCATGTCCAGCCTGGAATTGCTTCAGGGACAAGTTGCTTGCCAGAATAACAAGCCAACAGGCACTGTTCTTCTCTGTGAGATACAGACAGCAGGTGTTTGTGTCTCCCAAGATTTTTCACCAGTCTTCTTATTTGACATCTTTAGAACACAATTAAAACTGTGCTCTTTTCCTCCATCACTCCTTTAGTATCTCCCAAAGAAAAGCATATTTTGTGAGGACTTCAGTACTTTCTAATGAACAGCCTTGTAGAACTTCAGCAGATTAAAACCAACTTGCAACCACTTATTTAGAAGTATTTTTCTGTTACAGACATGCATTAAGAGTTAGCATTCACACTGTGAAGTTTTGGATCAAGTATATCACACGCCATTAATTTAAGTAAATATTTGCATCCTGTTATGCTACTCTGAATTGGCATTTGAAGGCAATGAAAGGAAATTCTTTAGAGGAAATCATCAGCTTTAATTTTTAAACCTTCAAAGTTTGTGTTCTTTTCACCTTTGTGTTTCTCATGCCTCATCTGCAGAATGCTTATATCGTAAGTCTCAAAGCTGTCTACAAAAATATGAACCAAAAAAAAATTGGCACTAGTCATTGGCATTAGCTGTAGAAATTATTGGCAAATATAGCTGTCTCCTCTTTTAGCCAATGGTAATGTGGTATTTTTAATTCAATAAAGTATTAAAAAAATCCAAATGTAAAAGTAATAAAAATCTGACAGTAAATATTTGTTACAAAAAGGAAATAAACTTCAGGAAATGAGCCTGCTCAATCTTTTTATGATTACATGTGTCTACTGTCTATTTTCTTATTTAATAGAAGAGTTACATTATAACATTTCATTGGAGATAGTTGAGCTACATAATTATATCAGGCAAACTAGAGGACCTATATTCAAAAATGCCATAAAATTTAGTTTTAGAGCAAATTTCAGAGATTAGATGAATCCAAAATTTCGACGTCTTTGAGAAACTGCAGAAACTTTCAGTGCAGTAAGCTCTTTCCCTTAAAGGTATCAAAGCCCACATTTTTAAAGGAATGTAATCTCCTTTGCCTTCACAGAGAGTCAGGTGCCTAACTGCTTGGCAGTGTCTGGACCTCGGACACTGGTCCAACTAGATAGTTAATCCACAAATATTCAGTCTTATCTGGATGTTTCAGATTGTGTCTCCAAAATTCTTCTTTCATGTTTGTTTTTAATGATAACTCAGATGCCCTTGTACAAAATAGTAGCTCTCAGAATTATAAGTTTGCCAAACCAGCTATTCTGCAGCTCTTCTGCTCCAAATTTGCAGAACAAAAATGAAAACATATGAGGTAGGCTCAGCTTTGCATATTCTATACTTCTTGATGTTCCTTTTTAATTTGATTGGATGCTGCATCTACATTTTAATATACTACAATTTTAAAAAATGAACTTAATAGCAGCATGCGTATATGATAACCAGCTTAATTGTAGCCTGTTGTTGTAATCTATGACCTCCGAGATGTATCATTTAGGATCTGGTTCTGTAACATCCATGTTAGGTAAGATTTACTAGTGCATGTCACCTTTTAAAGAGCTGTGGAATCAGGCTTTTAGGCAGGGAACAATCAATTTCTCTTTATTTGAAAAGCACCTTTTCTATTATGATACTTTATAAATAATAAATGGCAAGATGACCTGCCAGCCCCTTGAGGGAATGCAAGTCCATTTTGGTGCATGCTCTGCTCATAGTTTTATTGGTTTGAGATATATCCAGGTGGCTGCTTTTGGATTAACTTTAACCTGAATATTAGATGGGTGAGTCCTTGCTTATCATCAGGAAAGTAAATGTTTTCATGGCTCCGTGGAAGAACTAGTTTTGATCTGAGGAACAGAATAAAATAATAGAAGTTGGACAGTTCTCAAGTGAGATGATTTCACATATGATAATGAATATCTCAAGACCCTTCAGTAGTTCTCTGTTCGTATCTGTTACATAGTTTTCTCCAGTAATATGGAAAGGGATCAAAAGTGCTTTCACATGGTGCTTTCTGTTAACCTTTCCCATTGCAAATGTTAATGATCAGTGAGAACACTTACCTAGCAAGACACACAAATGTGCTTCTACCATACCAGCCATGCTGCCTGTTTTCAGGTGGGAGGCTGTATGGTCATGCCCCTTGCAGTGCTAGAAGAGCTTTTGGCCCACCTAGAAGTTGGCCCAGTGATCTTTATTTTGAGCGAGACAAGTTGCTTTTAGCAGAAATTAAATAGATGATCATGTCGTTCTCAAGCTCTGAGCAAAATCATGATATGAGTTGTGGAAAATACTAAACTGTAACGCACCATTGACACTGCACGGTGCATTATCGGTGTACCCCAAACACAGAGATCTTTTGGGATTCTGGTTGCTAAACGTTGACGTGGAGTCCAGGACTAACATAGTAAGTTGTGCAAATTACAGGAAATTCAACCTGTCTGACCTCTGCTCTTCAGATCCACACTGCACTATGAATCGAGTATTGTGAATTCCTTTGACCCTATGCAAAAGGAAGCAAAAACCTTCAACCCCAGTCAAGCGATGAAGGCTTCTGCAGAGAGCAGGCTTTAACTCTTTGCTGTCCCCTTTATTTAGCAGTGCTGTCAGTGAGAGGAATAGCACAGACGGTTTGTGCTGAATCTCTCACAGAGCAGAGATGCTGTTTCTCCACCAGAAATACGTAAAAACTCTTTGTTCATAACCTCACATGAAAATATGCTGTGTGTTTAATCAGAACACTGGGTTTATTTTTCAGACTGGCATGCCTACGAACAGAGGCTTTTGCACTGAAATTATATTTATGGAAAAAATGTGATTTCTATCTCTTGTATCCAGTGTTTGGCTTTTTGTTTTATATGCCTTTTGGCTTATTTATTATTAACACATTTTTGTGGGTTTTTACATAACCATTATCTTTCAGTATTGTTTTGAGTCAAAACTGTACTTAGGCTAAAATGGCATATGGAAAGAGATTAGCGTTGCTACAAAGAGATTTTTTTCGGAAAAAGGGACACTGTCAACTCGGATGTAACTGGGAATGTGAATTTTGACACGATACTGGTTTTAGAAAAATTAAAACAGCTAGAATTGGCTCTACTGGGGTTTTTTTAAGTTCAACTTGTTTTTTAACAAATATAGGTATCACCCAGTATCTGCAAGCTATGGATCAGCAGCACAGAAAGAGGGCAAAGTTGATTGTAAGCCATAGGAGACTGACTAGATTTCTGGGCTAAAATGGAAAAGGAGAGGAACCAAAAAATAAAGTAATGGAAAAGCAACAATTGTAATAATCAAGTAGATTTTACATAATCCTTCAGCTTTCATATTGGTGGTGGTGAATATAGCTAAGCAATTGTGGGTCTCTGTGGTCTTGATCTTGCAAAGAGACTTGCGGAGTGGACTCTTGGACTCCATGCATGGGAATCAATGGGCCTCTGTCTGTTTTTTCTTTGCAGGGTCATTTTCAAGATCCAGACAATGATAGTAAGCCCTATTATTTAGTAATGTATAGAATATTTACAAGAACATGGTAATTAGATTGAGAGCTGATTTATGCTGAAAATAATAGGTTGCATTGTCATTTTCTGTACAACCAGGGACTTTGTCTACATAATTTTCCATTACACACTTTAACATTTATGGAAATATAACAGTAAATCTGGAAGAGGATGGGTTTGGTTTTCTTGAGGCTTGCAGGATAGAAGCCTGGCAATTCTAAAATAAAATGAGATTTTCTTTTTTAGAAGTAAAGGTAACAATTTACTTAATTGCCATGCTTTATTTTATAGTTTTTCTAATGTAGGTTGTTAAAATTCAGACTATTTTCACGTTGCCTGTTTCATATGAAACTGAAGTGTCCTATTTCACTGCTTCTGTATGTTGCAAAAAGACCTTTTTCTCTTTATTTTCAGTGGAAATACTTTTTGTTTAAGAGAGAGAAATAAAGAGAGAGAAGTAGAGTTCCTGCCTGGGCAGCACAGCCCAGTTTACAATTATTGGAATGCTTCAGAAATTTTTGTACGTGTTTCAGTTTGGAAGATGGTCAAAACACATTCTGGTGCAGTGGTTTAAAGAAAAATAAAAAGAGAGAGGGGAACCAAAATAAAATTATAAAAATACAATGTGGAAATTTAAGAATATAAAAATAATAAACTCTTAAAAATAATACAGAGTGTCTATTAAGAATCAAGCACTTGAGCTTGGAAATCCTACATTTCTTATTAAAGCACAAGGGGAGGAGAATTAGTGTAGCCTTGTGATGTGGCATCTACAGCTGAAGTTTGAACTTAACTAAATTAGCCAAAATGCGATTGAGTATCAGCCTGAAAATAGTGTATAACAAGCTTGAAGGGCATTCAGACCTCTCCCGCTGGCCTTCTGGGAACTTCCCATCTGCAAAACACTTCAAGAGAAAACTCCTATAATCTTCACAACCACATCTGAACAGTGTGTGTACCTATCTATGTTTATTTTACTGTCCCTTCCTTCTCTTTTCCCATGGCCAAGAAACACAATCTGTGATTTCATTCTTTTAATTTCCCCCTTTTTTTTTTCCTTTTTCTAATGGACAACACTGCCTGTTGTTTAAAAGATCAATACTTTCCTTATCCTGCAATCAGGTGTTAAGGCCTGAGGAGTTCACTGGAAGTTACTGAGTGAACATTGCTCTCACTGAAGACAGTAAGAGATGGGTGTTGCAAAGTGCAAGGTCAGAATTTCAGGCTTTAAGTTGCAAACACAGTGTTACACAGAAGTGATCAGGTTGATTATGAAACTTGCTGGAAGCTCTTGCCCTTCCTTCATCATAGGCAGATATCTTCTCCTGAGCTAGATGGTAGCACAACTCACAAGCCTTTTCTTGGTGGGCTGTGTGTAGTACGGACCTCAGCACTTAACACATGGCATGTACAATACCATGCTAATATAGCCGCTGTGGTTGTGACATAGCTGATTAGCTAGAGCTCTTTTAAGTGTACTGAGGTAGAAATGGTAATAAGTTAAAGTACAAAATTTCTAACATTTAATACAAAGGAATGACTCTGTTCCAGTGCCTTGCACCACATGTTTCTACTTCTTCCAGGTTTGACCACATAAGGATACTTCCATGATTTCTTCAGCTGATGTAACATGTCCAGTTGAATTCTCTCATTTAAGGTGCTGAAAATTGGGCTCAGCAAAGCTGAAGAGCACATACAGCAAGAAAGAATTCTGTATTGGTAGGAAGGTGGACAAAGCTTATCTTTTTCTACTTGAATTTCTATGTGTCTATGAATTGTAGACCCACAGGAGCTAGTTTCATGAATGCCCTAAAGGCACTGAAAAGATTAATATTTAACAAAGTCTTCTTTGCCATAAAATTAGTTTGTGGTCTCATTAATACTGTCTTTTCAATCTCTTTCTTTTCACTATTACTTTAATTCCAGTTATATGAAAAAATGAAACAGAACTGGTGCTTTGCAAAGAAGTACTTTAGGCGGGGAGAAGGCATTTAGTTTGCCTTGAGAGCACCAGAAATTGCTAAAACTAGAGACAGTCTCAGGGAAGCTGTGTGGTTTTCCAGAAGCCCTGATCTTCTACCAGCTTTGAAAGGTTGCCCTCCTTGAACTATTTCCAGTCAGGCATCTCAAACCACTCTTCACTTCTTAAAATACTGGTTTCTTGTATCTCCCCCAGATTGGAACAATTTCCAGATACTGCATTGCACATTTCCAGTGTAGAAGTAATTAATTCCAGTTTAACTTCCTCACAGGAAAGGTTGAAGAGCTTGCAGTAGGCCAAACCCCTCTCAAAAGAAGAATTTTTACATTTCTCCATCTCTTACCATCTACCCTGCAGAGCCATTCATAGAGCCCTAGGAGCAGTTTTACTATGAGAGCTGATGGCACACTTGGCAAAAGATCCCTGCTGCATCCGCTGTAGAGAGGTCAGGGCTCATCGTCCTGTCTGTAAGTGTGTTTGGGGCAGTTCTTGAGTAGCCTGGCTTTGCGTTTGCTAACATTATCAAAACATGAGAGCTCTGGATATTTCTAATCCTTCAGCTTTCAACTGCTCTTACAAAGACTGATTATAACCAGTTCATTTCATTCAGACCTTAGACATCCAAACCTGTCTGTGGTGAGCAGTGTGTCGTGGTAAGTTACTGTTATGGAAGCTGACAGATATTTTATCTTTCTTCCTGAAAGACAAAGGGGAAACATTCTTATGTTTTAATTGTAGATCAGAAAAGCTCTTGGTATCACCCCATATATATATAAGGGCACATTTCATATGGGGTCTCTTGTTGTAGTTGGAGTGATGCATAGCAAGCCATCTAGCTCAGAGAACCAAACCCAGCATGACACTCTTCATGTTTGCTGAGTTCAGTTTGTTTTGTTTTCTCTGATACAGAACATTAACAAATCTCGGAAATGACTATGTTAAGTTTTTTGTACCATTCTACAAGGAAAAGAGTAGCACCTGAAGGCAGTTAACTCTCAAGGACCATTTCCTTAAGAGTTCTTTAACTGCCAAGGGCCATTTCCTCAAGAGTTAAAACAATCCTGTTGATTTTATACATTTGAGCCTGGTGTTGGTGACTTTCCACTCGCAAGTTTTGATTAAGAGGCCATTCATTGAGTTAATGGAGTTACACTGATGAAAAAAACTAATATAAAGGGGAATCAACTCTAAATTTGTTTGTTGCCTCCAAGCAGGCAGGTTATTGGTGGTTCATCCAAAAAGCATAATGTGCACGTGTGTTTCTGTATGTTCTTGAAGAAACAAGGTGATCACCAGGTAGTGAAAATAAGGAAATGTGTTTTAAGAAACCTTTTCTAGTTGCATATATGATTGGTTTGTATAATACAGTCTGAGATGCTTTCTGTCGAACAGTAAAGATCCATTCTTCTTTGTCATTAATGAATAAAATTACACATTATGAATTTGTGGGATTGTTGCCCAGTGTTGTTAAAATGAGAAGATGTTAGTAGATATTGACTATTGCCTGAATATTCTAGGATAGTCCTTGTGATTCTTTATCAAGCCTTCCCTTGACTTCTGGATCATTTGGACAGATAGACAGACGCTTCCACTATTGGACCTACCACTTGTTCCTTGGAATATCAGCTCTAGAGAAAGGTCAGCAGCTGGCCACTGATACATGTATCCAAACTTCACAGTTACCTTGTCTGGGGTAGCACATGTCTCTTTTTCAAAAGTGCCTTCCAATTTTACAGGATTCTGATGTTGAGCACTTTTCATCTAGTTTTCAACAGCAAGAAGCTCCATCTAAATTAGCAGTAGCAAACGACAGTGGTCACCTCCATTGTAGGTTGTCAGTTGTTTATGCACCCAAAATTAAAGGCAGCAACAGTGTAGAAATTGGGGGCATTGTTTTTCTCACCTTGTTGTGTAAAGAATTCCTCCTCAGAAGCATGCTGTGAAGCTTCAAGAACATGTAGTGTTTTGAACAGGAAGGCGTGTGTAAATTGTGTGTTTATTATGCTTAATAGGTGTTAATTAGGATTCTGTTTATAAGCATATTTTCTTTCACAGTTAGCTATATGCCAAGCCAAAACCTTGGCAAAAGAAAAGAGATCTGATACTTCATTGAAAGCCAGCCTATTTATAAGTGTGCCTGTGTGCTATGTGGTCTCTTGCTCCTCTTTCTTAAGGATATTTACTCTTTCTAAGTCCTTCTTCATAATCCCCTCATTGGTTTCCTAGTGGTTTAATTCTCCTGCTAGAAATAAGAGGTTCCTCTTTCCAGAGGGCAACAGGCAGTAGGAACAAATTCATTCTCAGGAGAAATAAGTGTTTCTTTTTTTGAATTAATCCAAGGTTTGAGAGTGAATTGTAGGGAAAGAACTAGCTTCTGCAGAGTTGTTCCCTGATGGGAAGGACATCTTTATTCATTGGATTCCCTTGATGCTTTGGAGATTTGGAAGCTTCCTCTTGTAGGGTAGTAATCTGAGGCTTTGAGACAGGGGAGTATTGTGAGCCCTTTCTTCTCACTGAGACCACATGAGGTCACCGGGCAGAATCACGCTGATTTTAGTAAGAGTGGTGATGCAAAGCTAGCCCAGAAACTAGCAGATTCTAGACTTACTGCCTGTGGGCAAAGAGCTGGCTGAACTAATTCTGGCTTCTCCTCATTTCCAGCTGCAGCACTGAGTTAAAGAACCTAAAATAGATTGCTTCCCTAGAGCCGCATGTGAGTGGTCATAGCGCTTCACACGCTGCGAGTCTGTGCTGGCGCACATGTGGGATGGAGTTACATGTAAGGTAAACACTGACTTCAGAAACAGTATGTGATGTGAAAAAGCATGAAAAGCTGTGAAAGGTGGGAAGGCCCACAGCCAGACATGTTCCTGGGAGTATCCCAGAGTTGTTTCTGGTTTTACCCTGAAGTTTAGCTAGAGCAGGCAGGGTGAGCCTGTGGCTGTGACACCAAGCAGAGGACTGCAGAGCTCTGAGCAGTGTTTTCGCTTGTCTCCCAGCAGACTTTCAGCAAGACATTTAATCCCTTTCTGTTCCTCATCTTCCCACCTTTAACAGAGGGATAAAGCTTCCTTTATCTCCAAGCTCCCAGGAGTCTGTTTAGACTGCAAGTTCTTTGAGGAAGAGAAAACACCTGGCACAGTAAGGCCCCTTTCTCAAACAGATGCCATTATAATACCTGTAATCGGAAGCGTCGTTCACCTGCCGAGCAGATATCTCCTAGCTTGGGAGTTTCCGGACTCTGACCTCTCTCAGGAGTGGTTTCTAACAGCTGTGCAGACAAGTTTTCCTATCTTCCAGGAGTTTTTGAGAGTCTAAAATTTTCACCTTTATAAAAATTCCATTTTTATTTCGATTTTTAAATTTTATTTTCTGTCTGTATAAATTCCTTAGTGGTTCAGGTGAACAAGCATTTCAATTTAAAAAAAAAAAAATTAAATTTTTATTGAAATATTACTTTTCAACAACCATCTCACTTTTTTAAAATTTTGTTTTGCCCTTGGATATACTTCAAACTGGGAGCTGATCCAAAGATGACCTTTCCCCCCAGACAGTTTCAACAAATCAATATTTTTCCAGTGAAAGATATCTATCATTGGAAAACCCTAACTGGCACTTTTTGAATGCTGCAGGGAAGACTTTGCAGGCAGAGACCTGCTGTCTAAAAGCTGGTTGCTGAATTTACAATTAGCAGTAATACAGCTCTTTTGATGGATTCTTCTGTATCAGTATAAGCTCTGAACTGCCACTCACACACAAGCAACTTCGTTTCAAGTCCTGCCATTTCTCACTTTGATATTTCCCCACAAAGCTGGCTATTTAACTATTAAAAAGTCAGTCACTGTGACTGGTTAGCTATAGGACTGTTTAATGGGGATTTTTGTTTGGGTTTCTATTGTAGCTGAGGAGGTTATATGATCTCTTTTGAAATGAGCTATTAACATGATAAAACATCTTGGGAACACACAATACCAAAGCTGACGGTTTAATCTTTGCTGGGGTATCTGAATGCTGTATTAAATACAGGGGACTGCACTAACAAGCGTTTGAGCTTTGTAGTGGTATGGCACTAGAACACAGAGCTGAAGCGCAGTTACCAGATTTTTCTGTAACTGTTTCCTGAAATATGCTTTGCATTTAGTATTCTGTATCAAACACAAGGATACTATAAAAATCCTATGTTTTCTGTACCTCAAAGATGGGAAATTTCAGAAAGGTTGGTGTTGCTAAGGGATTTTTCCTTGATTTATCTCCCGGTGTGTGTGCATGAATGTGTATACATGTATATATAGGCACAAACATATACATATATTTGGACATCTGCACATGCACACATGTATGTGTGTATTTGCACCCGCTGTGTCTTTAGGCTGGGCTCAGTTCTGTAGTTCTGCTGGTACAGACACACCTGTGGAGGTTATCTGTGCCCGTTGCTTCCCCCAGGCCATGGCTCCTACCTGGGCATGTTAGCTGGCTTTATCACCTTCCACGTGCTTGTGGGCTATGGAGGAATTCTGGCTGGCAACCAAAACTGTACAAAAAGCTGCTTCATTTTTATGACTTTCTCTTTCCACCACACCCCCTTCCTCCTTCCAATT
Organism: Strix aluco; assembly: GCF_031877795.1. Lineage (NCBI taxonomy): Eukaryota > Metazoa > Chordata > Aves > Strigiformes > Strigidae > Strix > Strix aluco. The sequence goes on from NC_133942.1 coordinate 15,149,653, forward strand.
TTACATCAAAGAGGAGAATTTAACCCTGATTTGCGTGCAGTTTACAATCCAGGGACTTGAAGCTGAAGCTTAACAAATACTGGCCTTGCATAATGCACAGATATTTAGCATGGTGCTCATATGTGTCTAGAACAACTTTAGGGATGTAGTGAATTCCATTGCATCTTCACCCAGGATGTCTTTCTTACACAAAGCAGAAGCAGAAGGTTTCCTTCTGAAACCACTGGGCAAAATTCCTGTCTGGGTCATTCAGGAGATCACACTGAAGGGTTTCTCATCACATTCTGCTCTGAAGCTTTGTGGATATATATTAGAGAGAGGCTGAAGCCTAGAAAGGTGGAAATACTTGCTATCTGCACCCTTCATCTCTGAAGCTTCCCTTCATTTTACGCATCGGTATTCCCCAACCACAGTTTGAAAGGAGGCATTGCTGGTGGTGCTTTCACAAGATCTCTGCCCACAATCACCAAGGGAGAAGAGAGAGTCCAGACTGTCAATTAATTCCTGAACTTGACTTAACAGTAACAACATTTATAGGTCACCAATACAAATATTTGTAATGACAAAAAAGCTGTTAGAGTTTAGCAAGTATGTCATGTTCATAGACTGCATTTAATTGTGCCCTGTAGCTAGATGTGGCACGCCCTACCTCTGTGGTACCTTCCACTCAGTTGTGTGATATGCTTTTAACATATCTTAACTGCTTTTGAATCCTTTCTATTTGTCCATGTGTGTAGCCTTAATATAAAGAATAACCCATCACCTTCAGATCCCAAGGAGTTAAGACACATGCAAGGGTGATGTAGCTTTACAACTAGGAAAACAAGCATCCTCTCAGAGCTGTAAGTTTGGCATTTCAGGGAAAAACTTTCTCAATTTAAGTGCGTTATTGTCTAGATTAGTGTTTTTTCTGTAACACTTGAGGACAGTTAATTGATGTACTTTTTTATTTTAGAACTCTCCAGAAAAGGTGGGGGTTTGAGAATCTGGGCATTGCAGTGTGGAACAATTGATTTCTCAGTAAGCTCTGAAATCTCTGGCTTGTCAATTCTTCTGCCTCAGTATACCTATCTGTAAAACAGTATGTGATGCCCTTATGGCTAATTGGTGCTTAAGTGCTTTCAGAGCTGTGGGTAAACCGCTAATTAGTCACAGTCATTTAGTCAAAATTACTAAAGTCTGATATTTTCCCATATGCTCTATTAGTTTGGGGAAAATGTTTTGAAAATTCATTGATTTAGGTTTCCCTGGTGTATTTGCTGTTGTTTGTTTGTTTGACGATGACTTTGTGTTGTGGTTAATACAGATGTTGCTGAACTGTGCCGTCTGCTTCTAGTTTTTATGAATGTTCTTTTGGTTTAAATAGTGCAAAATCCTCTTTCCAGAAAGAAATGTGGAAATAAAACAGGATGCAGATACTGCTGTGATAACTATTTGTTTCAGAATGTTTTACATCATCACTCTTGGTATTTGGATTTATCTCGTCTGCACCCTCTGCCGTACAGATCTATTTTATATAGACATACCAACATGCATGTACACAAAACACACATGCACCCACAGTCTCTTACATTACATTGTGAAAGAACCATAAGGTTGAAGCATGTTGACTCAACTATTTAATGAGGTGCAATAAATCTTGACAAGACCAGCTGGCACTGGAGTCAGGGTTCTCATCTTTTTACCATTACATTGAAACGTGAACAATAGTGGAAAGAAATGTAACTCTTCTTTTTCTTTTTTTGGTATTCAGATCTGTAGCACTGTATTGAAATCATCCAGTTTCATGGAATGCAAGTCACGGTGGATGCTGTGGAAAATGTTAACGATGTAAAGGCCCTTTTTCCTGGTTCTTTTTCTCAAATTCTGAAAATGTATTGATCTGACAGATCATGCAAGTGTGGTCAGCATTAATATCCCTGCAACACACATTGGCTGAGCAGAGCAGCAATGTTGAGTAATGATACCCGGAATGTGTTTCAAGTCTGGTAGCAAGTTGTGCTGTACCTCTTGCTGCTCTTGCCTCACATCTCACTTCTCACTTTCTCCAGCACATTGGTCTCTAGCAGCTATTTCTCACCACCAAACCTTTACTACCCTGCCTGTCACCAGGCTTCTCCTCTGCTGCATGGCACACCACAAAATCCTTTCCTCTTTCTCATTCCACCTTAAGATCTTCTTCTCCCAAGGGGCATTGCTGGCTGATTATAGCTAGCACCAGGTCTAGCAGGGCTGACTGTGTTACTTGAGTATCTTTTTAAAAAATACAAGTAATTAAGCAGCTTGGACATCTAAGAATGTAGCATGGTTCCAAAGCACCCATCTTGGCCTCCCATATAGGATTCTTTTTTAATGGACCAGATTTATTATTATGAAAAGAAATCTGCTTAATTAATATACTACTTGTTTTGTTCCTGACAGTGGCATCCATCAATCTCTTTTATGTTTCCAGCCCAACCACTTAATGCCAATCTATCCTCAAAAAATAATTGCTCCCAAACCAACTAGATGCCTCTGGATTCACTTGAGAAAGACTGCCTGAGCTTTGAAGTGTATCCCATAATGATAGCTGACATCTCCAAAAGTAATAACTGCACCTCATTGCTTTGTGATTACAGCATTTGATGTGTGCTGGGCTCTGGTGCCTGGTGGAAGGAGATACATCCTGTAAAACGAAGTTGGACCCGCCTCTGGATGGCACTGAATGTGGCGCAGACAAGGTAATCAAAATGCTCAGTAGCAATCACTTTGTTTTTTCCAGCATTGTCTGTGAAATAATGTTTCCAAGATGTTCAGTATTTACCATAAACCCATATTTTATACTGATTCTGTTATAGAAACTGCTCAATTAACAGCTGGATTGGGTTAATTCTTTCTGATTTTATGTTACGTGTATTTCAGTAGCCCCTGGAGACCTCAGTAGTCAAGTTCTGGTGGTCTAGGCATTCTACAAACAGTGCAGGAAGACCCCATGCCTCACTCTAAGTGCACAGTCTGAGTACCCTGCGAGTCATGTTAGGTAGTAGCTCGCTCCTGTCACCTCTGTTCATTGCTGCTGGTGCTGTTTCATGAGAGGTGTTTCTTCAGTGTAGCTAAGGTAGTAGTGTTCTTGGCTATATCTGAGGTAGCGAGTGTGGAGAGCATTTAGGCTGACATTTGGGGAGTGGAGAAAGATGGGGAAAGAAAAAGGGGCTACTTAAGAACTTAATAGTTTCTAAAAGTAGCTCAAAACGTGTTGAGCTCAAATTAGGTGATGTTCAGTTACTTTTGAAGCATTGTTTGCTGTACTGTATGTATATATTCAGATAACAAAGTCATATTGTTATAAGAAACACAAAATAAACTCTCAGATTAGTGGATCTCCCTCCAGTGAAAATCACCATTCCAGTAACTGGTTGCAATGCCACAAGGGTGGGAATTACGGAGGCTCAGCTGTTGCCTGCCAGCTGACCTACTGTGCTAACAGAAGTTGACTACTTTAAGTGAACATGTTTAACCTCTGAGCTGGGCTGTGCTAGGTGGTATGTGGTATGTAAATGTACGTGATTGATTCTCCCAGTGCAGATGATAATTTGTTAGGCTATGAAGGAACTTGACTGGTTTGGTAACTGCCAGCCCCTTACTTACTGGTTTTGGATTCTAAAATTTTTTGCATGTTGTATGGTCAGGGAGGTAAGAAAGAGTAAAATTATAAAGTTTGTTGCTAAAATCAAAGATTAGAGACCTTTTCTTTGCTTGCAAATAAAGATAAGCAATGGCAAGAAAAGCTGTGTCCTGGAAAGCATGACAAGGAAACTGAGACAAAAGATTTTTACATATATGTTTTTCTAACTACAGGAGTCCTGGTGATTCTTTCATAAGACTGCTTAGCAGTGCTTACTCTATCATATCCTGGACAGAGCAGGAGAATAGGCCAAGTTTGCTGCTTGGTCAGGAGCCAGCGCAATTCTATTAGAATCAAAGGTTGTTTGGGGCTTCATCCAAGTTAGGTCCAAAATACCTCAATTATTTTGTACATACTGGGAATACTGTTGATGAAGACATTGCTTTGGGGTATAATTTCTTGGACTCGGTTTCTGTGAAGAGTGTGGCTTTAAGTCTTAGCACTTAGATAATTATCTGCTTTATAAAGCAAGGGGCTCAATTCTGTGATTATTGTTTTTAATGACAGAACTCCCTTCAGGGGTTCATTGAGGGTGACACAAATTTCCATGTTTCACCTCCTTCTCCCACCTCCATCTCACTGAAGCCTTGAATATCTTAGGGCTTGTTGTAATCTCTCAGACATCCTTTTATGTCCACCTGTGCAGAAATATTTGCAAGATCAGGGCTTCTTTCCAGCCTGTGCTAACACAATTGCATTTCAGTGGTGCCGAGCTGGGGAGTGTGTCAGTAAAACTCCCATCCCTGAGCATGTTGATGGAGACTGGAGCATGTGGAGTCAGTGGAGCATGTGCAGCCGGACATGTGGCACAGGAGTGCGATTCAGACAGCGGAAATGCGACAATCCCCCGTAAGTCTTCACGTCGTGCTGATCTCTTTTTGCGTGTAGCACTTAGACAATCCTTGCTGCAAGAGTACGGCGAAGAAATGGGCAGCAGAGCTGTGCAGAGGACATGAGAGATTTCTTGTTCACAAGCACCAAAGCCAAGTCAAAGTCCTGGAGTGACTCGGAGTGAAGTAGGTTCTGTGGAAGTGGCTTGAAGTGTTACCATTGGAAGTGGCCCATTGCACTGATTCAAACATAGATACAGTTGAATTAAAAACGTGCAGTTTGGCAGGAAAAAATGGTGCTGTGTTTGCTCTCCAGCACTGCAGTGATTGAGGAAGGATTGATCTGGATCTACAGACCAAACTGAGCCAATATGTCTTAGAAATCAGTTTGGCAGCGAGTGCTGGCTCTGGGCTTGGGAAGCAATAGAGTGTCTGACAGTGGTCATAGTGTCATACAGCTGTGTTGGTAAAGCACCTGGGGATACTCTGTACATCAGGATGTGCTGCATATGAAAAGGAAAGTTTTCCTGTACACAGAGTGCAGTGGGTGGGTGCTGTTTAGCTCCTGCACAGTGACTACAAATAAGCCTATGGTGTCTGCTTGGGCTTGAATTTTTTTCTAATTCAGGAAGAAATGTAAGTGTTGTTATCTCCCATGTGCCATGTTTCATCCGTCATGTCAGCTGAGGCACATCTGGAAGTCTTTTCTTCTTAGGGGAAGCCTGAACAGGTTACCATGGTAGCCATTTATCTGACCACCCCTGTTTCTGTGCATTATAACTTCTGAGATGAGTGAAGGTGCTCACAATCTTGAGAGCAGCCCTCCAAGCTGTGTATCTCTAACTTTATTCATATTTTAAGGTTCTCTCCACAGACAAAGCACAGGAAACATTTCTTTTTAAATAGGGGCTGAAATTCTGGCTAGCAACATAGTCACTTTGAAGACATGCCTAGATGATGGATAGGCACAGTCTGGCTGCTGCTCAGCTGTATTCATGTGAAAGGGATATTTTTGTTTATTCCTCTCCTTAAATAACGCTGAACTGCAATTGCATGTCTGTAATGTCCAGGCTTGATTTTTACCATCTCATTTTCCTGAACAAGGGACTGAGCTGGTTTCTTTGCTGTCAGCTACAAAAAGTCTCTTTAACCACAGTGCTGACCAAACCTAAATCCATTCATCATTGTTTCTTAAATTACAGGAAATGCTCCCTCCAAGATTGCACACTGATTTTAAAATTCTCTTGCTCATATACATTCTTGGCTGGGGATACACACGTGATCTTCTTTTGCTTCAAATTCCTGGCGTCAGCCCACTTCTGCAGCTGGTTTATTCACTGTCCAAAAATATTGGCTAAGGGATTTATCTTTTATTTTATATATATTTGGTCTTGGGATTTATTTTTTTTTTAACTGGAATCTCTACTCCTGCCAGCTGACTTTTGAGCCTGTGGGACTATCAGTATTTTTAAACCAGTTGCTTCACTGTTTGATTTGGTTTTTCCTCTCTGTAATTTCTCCGAGTATTTGCATGTATTGCCTCCACACGGTTGTAAGGCAGTGTGTCATGAGCCAGTTTGCATGGGCAGACTTTTGAGTTGTGCTGCCTTGTGTTCTTGTCTAAGCTTTGGACTGTTGTTGTACAGTGGGATTGAAGAGAAAACCACTGGCTTAAACAGAACATCAGAATGAAATCTCCACCCCTCCTCCAGTGGCCTCTTGTCATATAAAAGGGTCATGGTAGTATAAATGGGCTTTGATTTCTTCACTTCCATTAGTGGGTGGATTCTCTTGTCGTAAATACAGTGGAAGATGGCCATGAAGTTGTCCACCAGAAGATCTCACATAGTCACTGTTTCAGGCATGTGTCAGGGTGGGCTTGAATTACACTGTTTATTGGAAAACCCAGGCAGTGCTAGAGACCATGTTTTACAGGGCTTGGCACCTGGGGTTACAGGGATTTTTCCCTTCAGATTCTTTTGCAGAATCTGATAGAGATGATGCCCAAAGTCTTGGCCTCAGCATCTGGAAAGGTGGAAGGGACACAAGGAAGAATCTACAAAAATGGAATGAAGCAGAAGGAAGGTATATGAACAAGTGCTAGGTAACCATTTGTGGGAGAACAAGGAAAGTGGCTGTCATTGTTTTACTTCATCTTGCATGATGAAAACCCTCAGTATCCTGTTTAAACGTGCCAAGAAGCCTGTTCTACTGAAATACTATTACTGAGATCAGTTAATTAAAATATTACTTCAGTAATTCTCCATTCCCTACCCAAACAGTAACAGAGCAGAACATAATGAGCATGGCAGAGCTGTGTCTTCTCCATTTCTCTGACTGCCTGTCCATGACTGTTTATCTGCTTGTTCCTGAACCCCTTGAATAGACACTGTATATTCTACTAGTGTTTTACTGGAGCTAGTCTAGTAGAAGGCAGTGATATACTACCAAATAAAGTATGATGCTGTTGGACAGAGGGGAGCTGAGGTGGGAAGGTCTTGTTGTGTATGTTGTTTTTTGTTGGATTACTGGGAGTAGAAACATCCCCCAGATCTGTAAGATGCTCTGTTGTTTTGTGGCTGATGAGACGAGTGCTTCCAATTCTTTAATTTTGAGAGAAACTACATCAGGAGTTTGTTTTACTCCTTAATTAGAAATGGAAGAGAGGTCAGACTGCTGAAGGGCTGAGCAGAGGAGTGCAGGCCAAAAGGCACTACATTCCTGCAGCTCCCACTGACCGGGAGTGGTGGGTGCTCAGGAAGTCTCTGTCTCCTAATGGATTTGGTTATTATTTTAGTACTGCCAGTGACCATTAGTACCAAGAGTGAGAGCTGTTTGCTTCCAGTCTGTGTTGGCAAACTCATAGCAAGTCCCTCAGAAGTTAGTGACATCTAAAGATTAAAGCCAAAGCAACTGCTGATGAGCACAGTCCATAATAGTCCTGCTGTGTCTCCTGTTCCCTGGGCATCAGCTTGATAACGTGATCGAGAGAGAGCGCTCTGTTACTCTTTGGGTATTCTGACTGCTTGCTTTTTTGTTTGTTTGTTTGTTTTTTTCCTGTGCACGTACACACAAACATGCACAGAGTCTCTTACGTTCAATGGCTACATTTCTTTTGCTGTAGCCAAAGAGATGGTCCTGAAACCAAAGTTCGTGTGTCTGATGTCTTTATGTGAGAGCAGGGTTCATGTGGGAGGAAGCCTGCATCATGCTTCTAGTCATCTGGACTGAGTGTCTGTCTCGTCCAGCCTAAGGCAGCAGACACAATCCTCCCAGAAGATTTCTGCATCGATGTCAGCACATCTGCTGCCTTGCACGTGCCCGTGGCAGAGAAGAGGTGTTAGCAGTGCAAGCAGGCTTTTGTTCAGCCTGTTCTTCTGGTGACTCTCTGTGATGTTACAGCGTCACTGGAGATCAGCATTTCCATTAAAAAAAACCAAAACAAAACACTCTGGGATTAATGGAGCTACTGTAAAAAAATTGATCTAGGCTGAAATTTGGCATAAAGCTCTTCTACGCAGAATCAGACGTTTCTGTTGCACCGAATGGTGAATTCATCATGTCCAGCAGAGGTAGGAAATCAAAGACCCAGTCCTATAGCCAGCATGTAAAAGAACAGGGCAACTCTTGCTAGGATCACTGACACAAATAAATGATATACAATGAGGGCCTTGGTTTCTAATTAGCTGAGTGATATAACCTGATGTTCATTGCTCTTCTGGGAGGGAGTGGGGGAAGAAGCTTTTGGAATGGACTGTCATACTGCTAAAAACTGGAATTTGGCTGGAGTTGCTTTTTATAGCCATCTGTTAAAGAAAAGTAAGAACATGACTTTATCCGTCTTTGCTGATTACAGCTGGGGAGATAGTTATGTGACAAATTCAGGAGAGTATCAGCAAGTAGCTACAGAAATTATCTGTTAGGGTGGCTAAGTTTTTTGTTTACTTGGGTTTTTTATTTGTCTTGCAAAGAAAATATAGGCTGTTGTTGAGACTTTGAGATTTCCTTCTCTGGGGAATCATAAATAAGAATAAATAGATTTTGCAGGTGCTTAATCCTGATGTTGGATTAGTGGCCTTTCCTGCATGTTTAAAAAACAAATGTGTAAAATGGCGTGGTTTTAATGGATGGAGATTATCTGCTGCACATATTTGTGTCTGGGCACCCCGCTTATGGTACGTTATTTTAATTTCAAACTGCTGAAGACAGAACCTTAGAGGATGTGTGCTGAAGAGACCTTTGCTGTGCCCCCATTGTTAAGAGTGTTTGAGGCAGGGGGAAAGCAAATGGTGGGAAGAGAAAGGTGAAACGTTCTGGGTTGCCTGCTTCTGACTTGGGTATTTGGTGTGATCCAGGGCACAGTAGCATCACCTTGATGCCTCTAGGTTCCCTATTAAGAATATAAATACTTAATTCTGGTATTCGTGATGGAACCACAAATGATCTTCTGAACTGCCTGACTGTGCAAATATAAATAATACTTAGACTTTAGGTGTCACGCTCAGTTCACCTTCCAAAGCCTCACCCTCACAAGTCACCATCAGTTAAGAAACTTGTCCCAGGTCAGAGGAAGAGTTAGTCAGAGCTCAGGCCTGATGTCATGGGAGAACCCAAAGTTCGGGAGTGCCTTACTTCAAGTCCTTTTCTGAAACTGCTGGTACACACACACACACACACACACACGTATGTTCTCTCAGTCATTTGTCTACTCCATCTGAAAATAGGTTAGGACAAGAATGAATTGCTGTTGAAGTCAAAGAAGAAATTCAGGTCAGCAGTGCAAAATTAGTCACATCCCTTGGTTCGTGACCAGAATACAAACAGTTAAACACTCTGTATCTTCTAAGAAGGCTGCTTAGTGCCCACAGGTGAACAGTATTTTGGATTACCTCTTATCTGACCTGTGCAGTGTGTAGGCAGCTCCTATTTATTGATCTGTGTGTGGGATACTACAAAAGAATATGCTTCTGAAGTACTCCAGAGCATCTGTTATAGATATAGCCAATTATAGATCCAGAATGGAGCTTGAATAATTTTATGTTGAAGCCACTGAGAGCAGGATTTGCCCTCCAACAAGGAACATCTGAGAGGAAGGATCCTTCCTGCTATTTCAAGAGTTGCCTTGGACAGGGAAAATGTGCCTGTGAGATGCAGTGCTGTTCTGGCTGACCCTGGTTTGTCTTTCCCTTGATAGCCCGGGGCCAGGCGGGAAGAACTGCCGGGGAGCCAGTGTGGAGCACACTGTGTGTGAGAACTTACCCTGCCCTAAAGGTGTGCCAAGCTTCAGGGACCAGCAGTGCCAGGCCCATGACAGATACACCAACAAGAAGAAAAGCCTCTTGACAGCTGTCATCGTTGATGGTAAGTTTTCTCATCTTCCTCTGTAATTCCTTGCTGTTCTTTCACTGCAGCTTCTCAGCCCATCTTGATTTCATCTGCAAGACTCCCATTTGTTGGTTACAAGACTGCAGTATGTTCCCCTTAGCTACAGCTGAAAGACTGATTACAACATTACAACATTAGTTGTTCTTGGTGCTGCCCTGCTGTTCTTTCAGCCTTCTTAACAGAAGATACAGAGCTGTCAGTTCTTTACTCATCTTTTTGTAATGCTGGGAGGGAAGTGGCTTGGTTCCCAGTCTGAACAGGCAGGTATTTGGAAATGGGAGTTTAAACACTAGAAAGTTCAAATTAATTTGAAACTGAAAAAAAGAAAGATTCCCTGGACCATTTTTGATGTGTGTCAATTCTGGACATTTCAGCGTGATTCCCTACCCTACTTACATCCCTTTAATGCTTGCTTTGCTGGATCTTGCTGTTCATCTACTATTCAACCAGATGTTGGGGGGATATGCAAAAGGGTCGTAATAATGTCCTTTCTGCAGGAACAAGCATATTTCACTGCACTCTGCTGAAAAACAGACAAAGCTCGTTTCATTTGGTCATCTTGAAGACATACTTGAACAGAGGAGGGTGGTGTTGGAACTGATAACAGAAGACCAGACGTTGGATAAGCCCTTTCCTATGCTAGCACTGACAAATTAGGTCCAACACCAAGACGAGCGTACAGACAGCATTTCAATTCCCACAGCAGACCCTCCAAGACCACAATTGCTTCAGATGCTCCGGGAGACAGGCTGGTTTTGCTGCTTGTTCCCCTCTTCTCCCTTCCCCAAATAGCTTTGCTGGGTGAATACACAATGCAGAGCTACTTCCCTGACTAATTTCAGTCACGGAAGACTCTCCCAGTGTTTTCCAGGGGTGAGCTGTCTGACTCTCTGTTTCCAGTCAGGCACTATGGGTTGCTGAGGGTCCTGTAAATAGGAGAGAAAAGAAAAAAACCCAAATGATTCAGTCTGATGATTCACTGATCTCTGATCAGTGCTGCCAGAATTAGTAGCATATTGCAGTGGGAACTTTATTCAGCCACAGAAAGGGAATATGCCATTTTTTGGCCACCTGAAGACTGAACAAGCTATTGCTAAAAGATAACAGCCAACGTTGTTCCTGCTATCTAGCAAAGTCTCACTCACCTGAGCCATGTTGCCGTGGTTTCCATGAATGCAAATTGGAAGCCTCTCCTGCCCTGCTGCAGACCTCACAGCTGCAGAAAGAGAGGCTGTCCAGAGGCGGTCAGACTAGTGGTTTCCTGCACAAGCTGCTCTTTCAACAGCTTTCCCAGCTCCTCTGTTCACTCTGCAAGTAAAATCAAAATCCAGCCTCTGTGAATTTGCTTTGCATCAGACACAAGGCAGGGAGTTTGAACATCCACAGGATATGTCAGTTCCTCTGACAAGCAAGACAGATGGACAGAGGGCAGCTCAGCTTCACATCTCAGTGTCACTGTTTCCTGAGGCATGTTCGAGCACCCATGCAATGTTCTCCAGTACCTTTTTTCAGCATATTGAAGCACCACACTCAGAAGCATTTAAATAGACCCAGATCCAAACCAACCTTGAGCTAATCTTCACTGTGCTTGAACTCTACTTACATGTATTAGTGAGGTGGGAGCTGTTTTCAGGTTTTTGACTGCATTGAAAACTTAGAAAAAGCCTACACCGCTTAGCTTTATGTATTGGCAAACCTCTCTTACGTCTGATGAGTGGAGGTACTTGACTATGCAGAACAAAACATGTTTTCATTTCAATGTCTGTAGGTTCTTCCTTGGATGAAGTCTGTGAGTAGCAGAGTCAGCTCCAAAGGAAAAACATTACATTGCCTAAATATCTGTTACTTAAACAAATGGCAAATTCATTCAGCAAACCCTGACATCTGCTGTATGCTGCCAGTTAATAATACAAATCTTTGAAAAAGCTTTTTTGCTTAACTCCTTCTCTAGCTAAACACAATAGTAGCTTTTCCAAAGTGAGGTCTAAATATATAACAATTGCCATTAGCATGGATGAAAAATACAACTTTACTGATGTATTTCAAATTAATTTGGGTTTTTTTTCTTGGTTTTCGCAAGAAAGGTTGGACCAGATGATCCTTGAGGTCCCTTCCAACCTGGTATTATTCTATGATTCTCTAGATATTCTAGCAGCATAGTTTACTGACAGAAGTGTTTGTCGGACTGCAAATATCAGTTTAAGGAAATAGTAGGTAATAAGTATGCAAGAATGCTTTAGATTTATGTATACAAGTGTTCTTACTGGCAAACTGGTGCAAGAAGTCAGTCCATAAAGAGTAGAAATGGACTGGAGAACTTGTTCTTCTTAAATCACTGGCTGCAGTCTGAATTTTGAGACGCTCACACAGTGACGGGCTGCTGAATGTTCCCTGTAACAAACACCTTCCATTCACAAACAGATACATGGAAATGCACTGATTAAGTGGTTTTCTGTGTCTTAAAAGACCAATCTCATCAACGTAACCCTATGAACATTGATATTTTAAAGTGGGGAAATGACAGGCCTAAGTCAAAAGGCTCATGTTTCTTCAAATATGAGATTATAGGCAGATACCTTTCCAAATCCATTCATGTAGAGATTGCATCACCATTGCCTCAAACACTTGTTTGTGCTATTCCTAAAGGCAATTGCTTTTGCATTTCTTTTTCCAGATAAGCCGTGTGAGCTCTTCTGCTCTCCTTTGGGGAAGGATTCCCCTGTGCTGGTGACAGACAGAGTCCTCGATGGTACTCCATGTGGGCCTTACGAGACCGACCTCTGTGTACATGGCAAGTGCCAGGTGGAGTAACTTTCTCTTGTTTTATTTTTAGTGGTATGTGTAGTCTGGGGCAGCTGTGTATATCCCAGAAGAACAGGCATCCATGTGGGTGGCTGGGAGGCTGTCTCTGAGGTGAGAGGGCAACCCTGTTTTATAAGACCCATAGCAAGTGCTCCACAGCCCTGTCTCGTGGTCAGAGAATTATGATAAATGCCCAAGGTATGAGATTATTACTGAACATCTGGGAATGTTCAATGATTACATTTGCTTGTGTGTAGTCATGAAATGGCTTGGGTGGGAAGGGACTTCTGTGAGGGGAGCAGATGGGAGTGGAAATCTGGCTTGCTTAACTGTTCCATTTTGGCTATTAGGAATCACTGAAAAAACACTGATGCTGCAAACTGGATTACAAATTGTCACTAGCCTGTTACAAGTGTTACATTGCCAGCATCATGCTGCTTTTCAGGTCTACCTGGTTCCTGCCTAGAAATATTGAGGAAGCTTTTCAATACCAGTTGCTCCTTGGCTCCTGCAGCTGCATGAGCTACTGGCTTCCCCTGTGTGATTTCTCATAGAATCATAGAATGGTTTGGGTGGGAAGGGGCCTTAAAGATCATCTAGTTCCAGCCCCCCTGCCATGGGCAGGGACACCTTCGACTAACCCAGGTTGCTCAAAGCCCCGTCCAACCTGGCCTTGAACCCTTTCAGGGAGGAGGCAGCCACAGCTTCTCTGGGCAGCCTGTTCCAGTGTCTCACCACCCTCACAGGGAAGAATTTCTTCCTTATATCTAACGTAAATCTACCCTCTTTCAGTTTAAAACTGTTGCTCCTCATCCTTATCCCTACACCCCTGATGACGAGTCCCTCCCCACCTTTCCTGTAGCCCCTTTAAGTACTGGGAGGCCGCTCTAAGGTCTCCCCAGAGCCTTCTCTTCTCCAGCTGAACCCCCCAAACTCTCTCAGCCTGTCCTCACAGGGGAGGTGCTCCAGCCCTCCGAGCATCTTCATGGCCTCCTCTGGACTCACTCTGACAGGTCTATGTCTTATGCTGGGGGCCCCAGAGCTGAACACAGCTCTGTGTTTTTGTTGACTGTATTACTATATAATGCCAAGGTGAGTTACTGTAGTGGCTGATCAAAACTGTTTGAGAGGCCTGTTTCCCTTGCAGTAAGAAAAATGTTCCCTTCTTTTCACAAACTAGGCTTTAAAGCTCCATGCAGTAGAGAATATAGGTTTAAAGGCGCAGGTCCTGCAGCCCAGAGCAGCCCAAGCCAGTTTTCTTTTGCCTCTCATCTGCATTTTCTTGCTTGGGTCACATAAAGAGCAAGCCAGAGAGAACGTAGGGTAGGCTTCCTTCAGCTGTACCGCAGTGGGACAGTGTCCCCTTGGTTGTCCTTGGATGGACTGGCCAAACCCTGAAGGTGCTTGTTTCCTTCTGCCTCTGGTCAGACAAAGCAAGAATGGAAATGAAGAGGACTCTTTTCAAGTCTTTGGATTTGATTCCCTTTTCCTGGAGTGAAGGTGTGATGGCCTGTAACCGTTGCAATGATGGTTATTTCTGTGTAGCCAAATTACATATGGAACCAAAGTAAGGTGTGGGAGATCTTTGTAATACAACTCTTCATGGTTTGCTGGGCAGTGAGACAGTTCATAACACACACACATAACGCACATTGAATGCTTAGGGAGGCCATCTCTTAGACCTGGTATTTCAGATTCTGTGAAAATTTAGTGCAGTTATGTAGACGCATGCTAACTGGAGATTTAAGGTTTGGACAAGGGAAGGGAGAGAAGAAAATATTTATTTAAAGATCATGAATTACAGGACATCATTTGGAATGGATGCTCCTAGCAATGTGTTGCAGTTGGATTTGAGTCATTTGTCATGGACACTGTGACAGGGCAGACGGTTTTTCTCCCTCCTGCTCATGTAGCATTGCTGCACACACATTAGTGATGTGCCAGACAGTTGAGTTGGCTACTGCAACCTTGCCAGTGCTGGATTCTTCCTGGCAGTTCTCCCTCCACATTTATCCTCATCTAGATCTATATCCCATGCTAGGAGTTCCTCCTTTCAGTATTAACCAGCCTGTTGTATCCACCAGAACAGCTTTCTGGCATTACCTTTTGCTTCCGCTAACTTCACTGGAGACATGCTGGTTTGCCCTGGGGGCACAAGACACACTGAATTTGGCATTTTTTCTGATTTCTCTGAGCAGTGATTAAGAACTAGCAATTTTTATTGCTTTGAGCCTTCCAGGCAAGGAGATAGATGAACACAATGTTCACCTGGGTTTGAAGGCATAATGCAGCTTTACTAATAGCAATGCAACGAGATAAATGAAAAATCTTTGTCTGGATTGAATTTTGCACTGCTGCAGGAGGCACTTCCCACTGTTTCCTGCCAAGTGCTGCTGAAGAGGCATTTTTAATTCAGTCCTTCAAATTTATTCAGGTGAAGAATCTGAACAGCAAGTTGCTGGGGAGCCAGCATGAGTTTGATTCTTTATATGCTCTTCAATACAAAGTGCTTTGCGTAGAGCCAGGTGCATGGTGCATCCCAAGTTACTTAATTTTTCCCTGTTTTCAGCTGTATCTGAAAAAAACTAAAAAATCCATTAATAACCTTTCATAGTAAGGCCAGCTGTGCACCTCCAGCTGTGTGCCATTGACCATTACGCTGGGCTGGCCAGCTTTACTGCTCCAAACATTCAGATCAGCCACAAATGGTAAATCAGACATTATGGCAGTGTACGTTTTCTTCTCCCAGTGAGGAGCAGTAGCCAGCTCCCCTCCAAATGAAAACCTTTATGAGCACAGAGCTTTGGAGGTACATCATGAAAAGCAAATTGCACTCTAAGTCGGGGGCAACTGCCTTTAACTGTGCAGAGAGGTGATGACAGCTGCAGAACATTCAGTCCATTTGCATCTGGCTGAGAGAAAATGCAAAATGATCAATTCAAGCCGAGCAGATTTGAAAGGCTTGTGAACTCATTTATAATACTCTTCTGCCTTATATGCAGTTTAGTGCTGAGAATTGCCATATGTGACTGTGTACCCCATTTGCCGCAGATACTTGTCTAACTAACTGCCTATTAAACCAATTTAATCGGCATATTTATTTAATTACTCTTCTCCTTATTTCTTTACCCAGTGTAGACAAAGCCTGGCAACAAGCATTGCAGGGGGGCTGCAGAAGAGAATAAGTGCTGAAATCAGAGAGTGGTATTACTGTTATTTATTTTCTTGTGTAATCCTTCTAGTTAAAGGCTCTCAAAGGCAGGAATGACACATTTCTAGTGTAACAGACAAATTAGCAGTAACCATTGCCTGTGAACATCTAGTCCAGGAAATGTAATAGCTCTTTTTCCTTCAGCAGTAGATGCTCCTAAATGAAACTCATGCATCATTGTTGCACGACGAATGAATGTTGATGAACATGACAAAGAAAAAAAACCCATTTCTTGCAAGGAGAGGGGGATTTTGAGAAGTGAAGCAGGAACAGATTCTCTGAAGCCTCAAAATACCCTAACTGCATTTGGGCACTAAGGGAGGAGAGTTTTCCTTCGATTGTACTTTGTGAACTTATTAGTTTCATTTTAAAGGCATGAGCTGAGCTCCAATCTAAACAGTGTGAATGAAGGCTTTTCATGTCAGCCTCACTATCCCTGAAGCAAAATCATCATAAGCAGCAGCATCCCTGTATTTATCACTTAAACCTGAAGGCAGCTGGAGTGAGTAAACTTGGTTAATACTTTGGTCATGCATAGAAGCACCAGAGAGCAAAGTCAGCCCTAAAATCAGCCTAGGGGTTCGTAAGTCACCTAGACTTTTTATAATCTTACTCCTTGTCTTTGAGACAAATCATAAGGTCTTCGTTCAATTTTGTCCTGTCCTTGTTTTATTAGAGTTGGTTTTGAGGATGAACATTTCATTCTTGATAGTGACAGAAGTTTGCCAGAATGAGGATGAAATGAAAGTTATGTAAGACCTTCAGGAGCTGGTCTCAAAAATTAAAGGGAGCATTATAAAGTTATGGCTTTAGAAGAAACATTGTAGAATAATGACAGATGCACTTATCCTTACCATCTTTTGAGCAAACTAGATGCCTTGTTCAATGTGTATAGAGGTCTTGGACCTTTTCTTCTTGAAATGCACGTAGTCTTCTAGTAAGGAGAATTTCCATTCTCCTGAGATTTTTCAGAGACAGAAAACCTGTAGCAGGCTGGAGAACAAGACCAGTCTGATGCATCTGAGGAGGAGGAGGGTGAGTGTTCATCTAGGTTTTGCAGCGTCTCTCTCTTGCCTGCTTCCACAGTTTGCTTTTCTAGCATGGACATTGCAGTCGTGGTGGATGGGGTAGGGTAACCTGCAGCTCAGATTGCTTTTATCTTCTCATCTTTCTCTTCCAGTGACAAGTGGCTTTCAGAGAGAGGATTCCCTGAGGCTTTTGTTCTTCCTCAAGACTGTTCAGTGTATGTTTCATGGGTCAACATTCATGGAAGCACTGTGCTTTCTAACCTCTTACAGTTCACTCTGTGCTGCTGATGTTAATAGAAAACTGCTGGCAGAAGTAGAGCTGAAAAAGGTGTCAGACATCACACAGCAGTGGAGTGGGGAGAAGACAAGCTGCTCAGCTGACTGTTATGACACACATGACTTTGTGCTGGCTTTTCTCAAAGGAGGATTAGTCTAAGACTCATGATAGCATGAGAACTTTCCAGTGGGGACTACAGATTGTACTTCAGGATATAATCTAAGGTCTCTCTAAAAAGAGAGACCTCCTATATAGCGGAATTGGGCTAGAGATCAAGGGCAGTCTTTGCTATGATTTAACATTTTAAGAGGTAAAGATGTTTTGGCTCTATCTACAGTTTTCTCATGATTGTTTTGTCATGTCATGTCTACTTTTAACTTGCTGGTGAATCCACAGTACATTCAATGATGACAAGCCACACATTAGGCTGTCCTGGCACAACAAAAATATAGAATGACTTTCTTCCAAAAGTGATTGTCATACAGCACAAATTTGAAGATGGACACAGTTTCAAAATTAGTTTTTGCAAACTGGAGAAGGGCCACAGGTGGCAGAAGATAAATTGCAGTTGTATACTGGACCTGTTGCTGGCAAACAGTTTTCTATGTACTCAGTACCCACTTTTTGCATTTGATTGATGCATGCAGTTCTGGCTTTGCCTCCTCTCTTGAGTATTTTCCATGTATTATTCATATTCCTGCATTACAAACTGTGGTACAAGATGTTCCAGACTGCATAGCTTGTCTTCATACAACAACTTGGCTTAGCACTGTACTTTGATAAATTATTTAGTGTATGTGCACAAAATCCAGAAGGATTGTTTGAACTACAGAAACCTGTTGTATAATTGCCTTTTTTTCAATTTCTGGGTCTATAGCAATGTAATCTGAGGCCTAAAAAGAGTATCAAGGCTTTTGGTGAGGAAGGCATAGTGACAAAAAACAAGACTTTGTTGATATCTTCTATCTTACTACTTTTTTAGTGTACTTTACAGTACATCATGCTGTTTCCCTCTATTCTTCTTCTGTGTTAACCCACAGAGAGCATATAATAGACAATTCATTGTGTTATCTACCTTGGACGCTTTAGATTTTGCTTGTGGCTTGGGCAGCCAAGAATCGACCGGAAGGGAGGCTACAGATATATCGTATAGTGATAAATGTATATTATTTTCAAATCCAGAACTGACATGATAGACGCCTCTTTTAAAAAATAGGCACTTGACATAAAATCCTCTGGTATCTGCAGCTTGTTGGCATTTGTACAAAGGAGGGCATAGACAGGGTGGGATCAGGTCAGAGGTGTCAATTCAGATGAAGCTGGTTTGGAAGGATCAGAAAGGGGTAGGTACGGAAAGCAACCAAAGAACAGAAGCAAAGGAGTTCCTGGGATGGGAAAAGGCTTTGTATTATTTGCACGTTCACTCATATAGCCTGCTCTGCTGCCAGAACATGGGGGTTTTAATACATAGCCTTCAAGCTCTATATGTGAAAAAGTGGTTATCAAGAATAATTGTACCTAGCATCCCCTCAAACTGCTAAGGGATCTAAACACAAAGTCAATGGGCAAGTGTATATCTAACACAGATAAGATAATGCTAATTTAAAATAGGCAGTGCATATCTCCTGTTCCAGCAGAGCTACTCTGATTCAGATAAAATCTGAAGGCTCAGGAAATGAGAGGAGGATATTTGCTGAACTAACGTCTACATGGACTTCAATCCATCACACAAAATGTGTTGCGGAACAGAAATAGAAGTAACTTACAGATGAACTGCTTGATTAGGGATCTAGGCTTACCCTGCCGTACAAATCCTGACAGACATCCATAATCCTCCACAAGGGCAGTCGTGTTTAAAACAAAGAAATAAAAATTCTCTTACCCTCAGATCTGACTGTCAGTTGCTCACACATGTACATTCTTGTTTCATGTGGTCCATCCCTGGAGGTATCAATGGACACTGGATATTATGGACAAAAAATTGGCAGTGTAGATGAATCTGTCATAACCAGCATGATTAATTTGTAAAATGACACATGTTGCATCAATATTTATATTTGATCCATTGAGACAGCTAGTTAGTTCAGCATATGGGAAGCATTAC
Source organism: Strix aluco (assembly GCF_031877795.1). Taxonomy (NCBI): domain Eukaryota; kingdom Metazoa; phylum Chordata; class Aves; order Strigiformes; family Strigidae; genus Strix; species Strix aluco. The sequence goes on from NC_133942.1 coordinate 15,168,954, forward strand.
AGTTTTGTGAGCCTACAATGTCATTTCTTACACAGGGTGGGTGTATATAACAAAAATAATTGTGTTTATGTAGCAAAACATACTCACGTGGGCTGTATCAATTGAGCTCTTGCACAGCCATTGAAAATACAAATAAAAATATAATTAAAAAATATCCAAGCAATACAGAAGATAGTTTACACAGAAGAATCCAAATGATGTGTATTTAGAAGAGGAGTTTTCCTATGCTGGAGCCAGCAATGACTGAAGCTGGAAATACCACCCAACAAGCAGTATTTTCAGATGTTTAATTATAAAAATGAGAAGAAGGAGGAGGGAGAAAAGGAAGGGTGGACTGAGATATCAGCTCAGAAGGAATGAATTTCAGGCCTTTGGCTCAGGAAGCGTGCAGTTACCTGCCAATTTAAAGGTCAATAGATAGTTCCAAAACATAGTGTCAGAGTAGGAGACTGCCTGGGTTGAAGATCATTAAGAAACCTGTGGATAGTTGTGACTGTCCATGCTGAGGACTTGAAGCCCCAAAAGACTATCGTTAAGTTTCTTGCCAGCATTCCCATGTTTCACTATGGGCAAGAGACTGGCTTTGTTTAAAATCCCCTTCCTTTTTGTTCAGTTGATGCTGTTAATAGCAGTACTGCAGCACTGCAGGCTTTCAACAGCTAGTATAGGCAGGAGGTGGAACTCCTGCGTGGTGTCAACATCAATCCCGTTGCCAAAGTTATGGATCTCACTGTCCAAGTCCATGCTGGATGGTACAGGGAAGCTCCAAGAGTCCAAGAACAGGGCTGACAGTGGCAAATGCTCCCACAGGCTGCTAAACAGATGGTGGTTATGCCAGGATGGCTTTTTACTTTTTATTCTTTCTTCTGAACACGGACGAGCTCCAAGTGCCCTGCTCACTCCTTAATGGATCGTCTTGGAGAGAATACAAAACTCCTTCCCTTCTCACCAGTTCATTCAAGTCTGATGGAACTGAAAGTATCTAGCTGTTGCTGGATGGACTGGTCCATGGACTCAATCTGCTACCTGCAGGATAACTCTTGGGTCACAAAACACACGGGATGTTATTTCAAGGTCTTTCTTTCTTCAGAATGTAAAGCTTCCCCTTTCTGCCTTTCTGCTTCTTAATTTAAAAAATCACCTTAACTTGATTGGTTTGCTGAACTGTACAGGAAGCAGCACAAAACAAGTTAGAGATGGTAAAGATCAAATAACTCCCTTGAACTATTTGGGTTTTAAGGGATTGTTTCTGCACTACGAAAACTTGACTTTTGAGCAGTGAAACTTTGGATTTTCCCTTTGCATGCAGTTAATTAAGGCCTCACTTTTTGGAAAGCTTTCTCCAGGTTGAGGGCAGCTCTATCTGTTTTAATGATTGACAGTATAATACATAGAGCGTACAGCATAATGTCAGTGAGAAGCTGATGATGTACAGACTTGACAGATCTTACCCCCACTCTGGTGGAGCTCAGGCACAAGCCTCTGGCTCCCAGTGCTGGAATCTCAGGGACTTTCTCACCTTGGAAAAAGCTGGACATGCCTCTCAATTAACAGTCCAAGGACTGCTGGCAGATACTTTCCTCCCAGCAAGGGTGATGCTCACTGTGTTTTGTTTCCTCACCCTTCCAGCCCTGTCTCTTCCCCTTTGCACTTGTTTTAAGAGTGACAGTATTTTCAGTGTGGGGAATTTTCAAAGGATCTGAGTGACCGAGGTGGTCACTGTAATGTGTTTCTAAATGACTTTGCACCTTTTGGAATCTGTTGTCAAATCTTAACAAAAGCTGTTTCCTTATGTACTGTTATTAAATACGTTTTTACTTTGGAAATGATTGGAAAGCTTGGGGAGGAAGTGTGAAGTGCTTCCAAGGTATTTTTCCCCAATAAAGTAGCAAGAATGCACCAATTTTCTTACTGAAGCCAAGAAAGAAAACTGTTCTATTCTCTTAAAGATTTTCCTTTGTAAGAAGACATTTCCTGGCCCAAATCTGATGGGGTCTTTAATCCTCAAGCTCTGGACTGGAGGGAAAGTCCACCCTGTGGATGGGAGGGATGGTGCCATTGAAGGGAAGGCTGCAAGGGCCATTCCCAGCTCCTCTGTCACAGGGAATTAGGGTGAAGATGACAGGTAAAAAACAGCAAAGGTTTTGGGAGGTATATTTGTGGGTTCAGTGGGTGCCCTTTCATGCGTTCAGAGAGGGTCTCTCAAGTCAAAGTGTGTCAGTGACCTAGTAAATGTGGGAGGAAATGGCTTGTCTTGAACCCCAGTATCAGAAGAGGGGGGACTTACTCTCTGAGAGGTTTTGCTGGCTTGCACTGGTTTACATTATCTGGGAAACTACAGCGTAAATGCAAAGCATGTGATTGCTAACTCCCCATTCTTTGCCTGTCTCCGTTATAGTCCTACAGACTCCTCATGTAGCTCTGGGAATAAGTGTGGTTCAACACTCATTATATTCCCTTTATTCATTTGTGTGCTCACATAGTGCTAATAACAATGCAGTACAATAAAAGATAGCACTGGAGCTTAAATTAAATGCAGCCTTTCCAGTATCTCAGCAGGGTGGCAGGCAGGCATATATTTCCAGCTGCCTTTCAGCAACCCCATTAATAAATCATATTTATTTTCCTGGAAGGAGAACTGCTGTGACATCCTTCTGTTTTGGGGGCAGAATCACATTCAATATCCCAAAATTATTTATTGGACATGGGTGTGACGTTTAGACTTGAGAACTGCAACTGCCAGAAACTCCATGGTCTTCTTCCTACCTTCCTTTAACTCCCATTTATACGGGTTTTTTTTCCTGCAGTTCTTGTCCACCAATTTACATGCTGTTCTAGTTAATGAGCAGCATTTCCCTTGTATGTGTTCAGGATGATCATCCTTCCTCAACATGTGTCTGTCTCTAATGATTTACCCAGACAAACACTCCATCAGAACACGTCTGAACGCTGGCAATCTTTGATCCCTGTAATACATCTGGACTTAGGCAGTGGCCAGTGTCTTCTGAAACAAGGGGAATGTGAGTTCAGGTCCAAATTACATGGCTTACACGCAGACAGTCTCAGATAAACAGCCCAAGTTCTCTTAATATTTCCCTGCTTACCCTATTTTTCAAAATATTTGTTGTTTTGATTGTTCCATAACATATGTCTCCAACTTTCCTCTGGCTTTATTATAAGAAGGCAAGGAAGGGAGAGACCCAACAGCCTTATTCAAATAAGTGTTATTAGTGACAGTCCTGCTAACTCATTTGCCAAGAAACTCTTTATCTACAGAGAATAAATCTTTAACTTATTTTTAATAGTAGAACCTCTGCTAATAACTTGAATAATGACAACTCTTATGTCAGTAGAAATTTATGTTTTAAAAGTGAATTGCTGATATTTTGAGGGTCTTACATGGACAGAAAACAATTTACGTAGACTGATGACAATAAGTCTTCTCAATCTCGAGATCTACAAATGTTCAGTGTTCACCATCATAACCTGTAAATGGTTTGTGAGTAAGGAAGATTACCATGACAATCTCTATAGAGACAGGGAGAATACTGTGAGTATTCTAGTAATATCTGTCTGTGGAAGCAAAGCTACAGATTTTTATTGGAAAAAGTTTAGGTAGGTATAGAAAAATATGAAAATACAATTTAAAATTAAGTTTTAGGTGAAATTGTTAGATTTTTTTTTTTTTACAATTGAATGTGTAAGCTTATACAGTGCAAACATATGGAAAAATTCATAATTGTGTAAGCAATCTTATGGTGTAGATTGGCCAAATATGAACCTGACCTGCTTCCTTCGAACTACTTCTGCATTGCAGGTATCTTGAGCCATCTGACGAATGAGGTCTCTTTTTCAGCTATTTCAAAATTGTAATCAGAACTGAGTGTTACACTCCCCGTTAAGATCCCAATCCGAAGCAGAGCTCATTCAGTGAGCAGCACACTGGAACCTGTAACAGTACTCTGAATTTTTTGTGTGGTGAAGGGCTATGGCCAGGATTCTGGTTACTTGGGTTAATTTTCATTTCAGGAAGTCACATTTTTCTCTTCTCTAAACAAAGTATCTCCGTAGTGGTCCATTTCTCTGGGATGTCTTTGAGCTCCTCAGATGGAAATTGCTATACAAACATGAAACATTATTTTAATCTGTTGTGTCTGAAGGAAGTTAGAGTGGTTTAGTATGAAATCTATGATGATATCTGAAATAACTAGTGTTTGTGAAACTCTCTTCCATTAAATCTTCTGAATCAAAGTTCATGCTCTTAGTGTTAGAGAAGGGGGTTCCTGAATAACCAACTCAACACCATTCCAAATGAGTGCTCCCCTGATTCACAGTGTTCTCTCCCCATTCAGGTTTTCAGTCAGATGTCTATCTTAGTCTTGACCTCAATGTTTAGAGATACTTTAACCTTGCAAACGAAGTAATGGGGACCTCTGGTTGTTGTCATTAGAAAATTGGCTGCGATGGAATCATTGGCTCAGCTGCCAAAGAGGATCGTTGTGGAATCTGCAGTGGTGATGGCAAAACCTGTAAAGTGGTGAAAGGCGACTTCAACCACACCAAGGGGATGGGTGAGTAACCCTCAGCAGCATTGTAGTGGAGTGGGGGTTCTCTTAACTGCTTGAGGAGACTTAAAGAGTGATAGTTATAGCTCTTCTTGGATAGTGTTGGACTCATCTGCTCTAGTAAACACATAAGAAACACAAACCAAAACCCAACTCAATTCAAATGTGGTGTTCTGTCTGCTTCTTAGTCAGTTGCCCAGATACCAGCCATTGCCTCTGTCTGAAATTCAGAATGAAGTTGTGTTTCTCATTTTGAATACTACCAGTGCTGTTGATTTTAAAGAGACAAAATCACAGTATCTTTCCCAGTGGGAGGGAAGTCTGATTTCAGCACCATCTTTGAGCTCTTCGAGAGCTCAGAATGATGCATGTTGCGTGTTGCAGATGATTCATGTTATAATCAGGATATCTCAACCAAATGAAAGAGCATTCCTCTCTGAATATTTTTATTGATTCTCTGCCATCAATAATATCCAGTATAGGATACAAGAGCTTCCAGTCAGAGTTAAGACCTTCCCCTCTCTTGTTAAACATTAAGGTATATACAGCTTGGTGTTTGAATTAGTCTTTGTTCCAGAGTTTCTGTATTGCGCTTCTGAGAAACCTGTTATCACACATCCTAATCAGGCAAAGGGAGGGAAAGACAGATTCAGGAACTGCAAGCTGCTCCAAGAGAAGGGAATTGTCCAGACAGAATTATTTCACATTTAGTGAATACAGAATTGCTATTTCTGTATGGAGAAATACCTTCAACACATGCTACTCCAGGACTGAATGACACAAAGATTCCCTTTAAGCACACACTTCAATTCTGTTTAGTTACTAGAGCACTAAAGCCACACCAGTGCTTAGCAGCTTCCTTTAATCAAGGTCTCAGCACTGAAGTCTGAGGCTGCGATTTTGCTTATTGACCTCTTCCTCTGCACCCTCCTCCTCCTTATCTGTGGAGCCAGCTGTGATCTGTCACTTCCTCTGAGATGCAGGTAGGATTTCCCACCAGCACCCCATCTTTCTGGAGCACATTTGTGCTGTTGCATTGCTAGGCCAACCTGTTGAATGATTTCCTGCATTACTGCCTTCAACTCTTTTGTCCCAGTTATTTTCTACCTACTTACGTCAAGGCATTTGCATTTGATGCAAATGGTGGGAAAAGTTTCTCATTTCCCTTGAAAAAAACTATTCTCCATTTCTATAGCGGATTTTGTAGCTGTTCGTGAACTTCTTAATTGCTCCTGAAAAGTAACTATCTTTTATCTTTTCCAATGAGGCTACAAAACATCTTGTGCAGATAAGTAAGAAATTTCTGGGTCACTGCCAGGAGGTTGCACCCGTTTCCAACTAGACAGACTGCTTGAGGGTGATAACTTTACAAGACTGTAGGAACAGAACAGTTTCAGTCTTAACTGGTTGTCTGGCTGCCAGGACACTACAGGAGGCTTTCACCCCCAGCGCCCTGTAACCTAATAAGAAGAGATGGCTGACTGAATTGTGGTCAGTGTTCAAGCATTTATTGATCCTTATTCTTTGCTAATCATCTCAGAAGCGCAAATCTGTCAAAATGTTGCTTTGTCAATGCAATGTTTCCAGCTTTACCCATCCTACATAATCTATAGGATAATTGTTTTTACAATTATAATCTCATAAACATTTATTAGGTGTTTTAATTTATTAATTTTAAAGGGAATTAAATTTTATGTGAGAATAGTTTTAAAAAGTGATATCCATGATATGCCAAACAATCTTCTTCCAGGCTGAAAATCATCTTTGCTTTTTATTTTCCTAAATTATGCTCTTTTAATGAGCATCCTAGCCTATGAAAATGGAAAGAATATTTACAGTCTTTCAATTGTTCACTGTTCATGTTTTCCTGCTTTTGGATTTCTTCTATGTTAGACACTGAAAACAGACTTGTTGGTTTCACTTTCGTTCCCAGCCCTGATTCTACAAACATTTTATGCATTGTGAGTTACTCCCATCAGTTTTTATTCATATACTGCTGTTTTGCAGAATCAGGTCCTCAGGTTAACTTACTGAATCTCATGAAGTAGGCAAAGCTCCAGAGTTGGGTCTGAGTTATCACAAGTGAACATGAGGTTACTCAAGAAAAAAATTGGCTTTTTTTCTTTAAATTGACATTTAAGCAAAAATGTACAAAAATCTGTCAGAAGTTGGGGCAAAGGAGAATACACAATATGACTACAGTAACAGATTCAGGGTTTGGATGTGTAACAGATTGCACAGGTCAGTGGCAAATCCCCACAAACTTGTTACGATCCAAGTCTAGGCCAACACAGTGAGTCAAGTATGCTGATTTATTATTTCAGAAGAGAATAGACTTCAAACATGAAGATATTAATTGTTTTGCAGTGGTATCTGTTTTGGGAATTGCAGCTGCAACCTTTGGGCCAGATCCTTAGCTGCTCTGCACATGGGACTCTGTTGACTGCAGGATTGGGCCCTATAAATCCTGTGATTGCAAATTATGTTGTCAAGCCCTGTAAACTGAACTAAATCCGTGCCAACTCCTTTCTGTTTCTTAGTAACCAATAGTCATTGTAAGAAGGTTTCCACATGTGTGATGGCAAAGGCAAAGGCTGTTCCCAAGTGTTTCTCGTGTAAGATACTTGAATGCTGTTTGCAGTGTCAGTGGGTGTTGGTGACATCCTTTGGTGTTGGTTCTTTGTCTTCTTTTGGTTGGATTAGATGGCGAGTTTGGTATCAAAAGCCATGGATAAACTTCAAGTCCTTTTACTATTTAGCCTGGTTTGTCAAAGATATCAAGATATCCTTTCCTTTTAGAAAATCTGTCTGCATGAAAGCAAGCCAAATTTTCATTAACCAAGTAAAAAGAACCAGGCCTATTTCTTTTTTTTCCAACCTTAATGGCACAGATAAGTGTCTGCCACTCTGGTGGGGCACAATGGTGGAACATTCAAAGTGCCTTATAGGAGGTCCAGCAGTTCAGATCTTGCCACCTGTGATCCAGGGTGATCCAGCTGGCAGTGGATTCCATTTGTCCTTTGGGAAGGAGGTCAGAAGCCTTTATTTGTGATGCTAAACATCACATACACTTGTGTGCAGCTGGCTGTCTTCAGTAGGCCAACTGAATGCACTGTTTAGACTGAGGTTTACTTTTGACTGGCAGAGCGCCCCGTACCTATTTCTACAAAATAATTTTTCAAAAACAAACACAGACTTGTTCTGAAGTCTGTCTCTGTCTCCCTGCCACTGTACAGGGGACCTGGAAATAAAGGACAGCTCTTTGGCTGGGTCTGTTGGGTAGTTGATTTATTTTCATTGCTGGCCTTTGCTTGTGATCCAAAAGAAGGACCACAGACATTTGGATTTTTTTAATGGCAGAACAAACTAGGGTGAGATATGCCAGTCGTATCATTTGGGGAAATGAAGAGTGTATCTTTGCTAGCAATTTTTCGTTTTAGGATGGTGGAAAAACAAGCTTTTTATTGTGTACACTACTTTTCCAGGACATATTTAAAAGAAAGAAAGGATATTTGAACGGTAGTGCTGTAGCGCTGGCTAGGAGCATCCTTAGCCAGCACAAGAAACTCTTTTTTCTCTGAAGGGTGTACATCTAAAGGATGAGAAAATAGAGCCCTAGGGCTAACTCTGGGATGTCTTACAAGGGTTTAAGCAGAACATGCAAGTTAGAAATCCCGGCAAACAGCTTCACAGCAATAGTAGGAGGCTTTGAAATCTATCCATGGCTCTCCAGTGAAATGATTTTCTTCCAAATGAGCTATCCCATGGCTGGAAGTGGACAGGTGCCGATGGAGGAACTACTCTCAAGCTAACAGCAAGTGCGAATCAGCACAACTATTCAGAAAACGGACATGTAGTTACCATGTATTTCCACTCCACTGCAATGACTAGCACTCAGCAAAAGATGCAAGGTGGTCATGGAAACAGATGCCCAACTGGTGCTTATCCCTAAAATATTACGGAAGCTGTGCTGGCCATGACCAGCAGGTAGGCAGGGCAGTCTGATTTCCTTGGCTTCTACCCCAAGATCTTTGTTCAAAGCACTTTTGGGAAGTTTGCTAATGGGATGAGCACTGTTGACTTTCTCACACCTAATTTTCATGTGTGTACAGGGATAAGGTACACTGCCCAGAGATTAGTACTTTCAGCCATGGGATAATTTTTCCTTTACCTTGGAGTCTGTCTTTCACTGCAATGTGAACCAGGAGAACAGTTTTGTAGTAGATCAGTGACGTTCTGAAAATCACACTAAACTTTCTGTTCTTTCTGGGAATAATAACAATGGCTAACAATGGATTTTCCTGTGTGAGCTGCTTTCCTCTTGCAAATCTCTCCAGCATTTAAATGAAGATACAGTAGCCACTGTTCACATATTAATCTCCTTGATGACAAAGCCACCTCTTTGTTCTGGTGTCTCTCCTAATACGAGTTACACCATATAATTTGTATCTAGGATTTGCTTCAATCACAGTCTTACATTCCTGAGACACTGATGTAATGCAGATTATCCAGAAAGATTGGTGCGTGCCAAAGTAACTGTTCCCAAGGTGGAGTATACTACATACAGCACTATAAATTATCAAATAATGAAGTTCTCCTGTTGTACTTTCAAAGCTTCATCTTAACAGGCTGATTTATGGGTGAAATTACTAGAAATACTGCCTGATAGTTGCCAAATCTCATCAGTCTTTAACCAGTTCCTCATTTAAAGCAGAACTTTAAGCCCAACCTTGCAAACCCCTGCATTGCAGACAATTATGTTAAGACCTAACAGATCTTTGAGAGTCCTTGACTCAGGGCCAACTCTGAGACTTAGTGTCTTACTAGCTGACACTTGATAATCTTTCTGGCAATCTGCAGTTACAGTTTGCTTAATAAAATGTGCCTGAAAAACAATGGAGGTGTTTTCTGGTGCAGTTAACTCAAAGATCAGGAATATTCTGTGACCAAAAGCCTCGCATTAGCTCTAAGGACCAGACTGGAGTGGTGGTAGTGACCTGAGTTTGTACTTGTGGCAAATTTGCATGGATGTTATATAGTATGTTTGCAATAGGATTTGACCACTAACTCACACAATGTTGCTGGGAATAATGAATGAGAGTCTCAAGATGGTCCCAGTGGGACATGCCCAAGAATTCTGCTTCATCTCTGAAAGGACAGGTCAGATCCATACAACTGCAAAGTGGTTCACAGTTCACTAACAGAAGAGTAAAGGTCAGCAGTCAGGTTTGTGCCACATGATCTTGGTGGGTTAGTACATTATGTTTCTTCTTATTCAGGAGCTGTGAATGCAACCTCCCAAAGCCATCAATCAGGATTAGAAATTATATGAGAAGAAAAATCTGGTATAAGACCAAACTAAACAGTCTCCAGAACTAATACGCTATTAATAGCTTACACTCCACTATTTACTATTGTAAAAAGTAACATAAAAGTCAGCTTTTCCACGTGGTGTTTCTCTCATGGCACAGTGATGAAATGAGAGTGTATTTATGGCACTAGCTGAACCTCAAGCACAGCTCACTCACCTCTGAAGCAGTATGACACACTCCTGGCTGCAGCTAGGTCAGGGACGGATCCAAAGTTCACTGAAGTTAGTGACTGGCTTTCCACTAAATTCAGTGTAACTTTGTATCCAACCTCTGCATGATTTAGCTCTAGGCATTTGTATCGGCATTGTGATTTAAAAAACAAATAAGTAAATAGTCCCTCTGTAGGTATGTAAAATTACCTGAAACTTGGGCATGTTCCAAACTGGCTTCCTAACAGGGGTGTTCAGGTGTGTCACAGGGCCTGTTTCCCCGTGATGGACTGTCATTAATCACACCTTTGCTGTGTGCTCACGTCTGGTGGTAACTGTCGGTTGGGTTTATATGCAGATGCATGGGGTGCAGTGAGGATGGTTGATTTCTGAAACACTCTGTTTTGACTGTAATTTGGTATCTCAGCTGATGAAAAACCAACTCCTGGCTTTTCTTCCTGAAAAAACTTCCTGAATTTTATTCAATGTTTTGAATAAAATGCAACATCTGTTTGCTCTGATTTCAGAACAGATTTCAGAACAGATTTCAGTATTGCCTTAAAAAAATTGACCCTGGAAGTAATGATTTTTTCCCAGTGAAACCCACTCTGTAATAGCAGATGGGAGAGCCGCTGCTCTGGCTTCTGTACACAGACATGGTTTGCAGCTCTGCTGTCCCTCTTTCTATTTTTTCTGCAAGGGATGACTGACTGTTTCTGAAATATCCTGAGTGTGGGAGAAGTAAGGGGGAACAAGTGCAAAAAGAACTAAGCTGAAGGGTCAAATGGAAAGTCAGATACAATGATCAGGGAGAGAGGGAGTGTATCTGGCCCAAATCAGCTATCCACCCAACGCACCTCATGAAATCCCAGAGCTCCAGCCTTATTCATAGCACAGCAAAAGGGCTGGCCACTCTGCTGGTTCAGACAGGTAGAAGTGAATCCGCAGTTTGAGATTCAAAATCCCCATCTGTCTCACTCCATGTCATAGTGGTAAGAGAATCACTTAGTCCTGGGATGCACAAGGCTGTCAGTATCCTCCTTTGAGGCCCCCCTGTATCAGCGTAGCAGAAGCATGGCCATTCAGCTGCACTTGTCCCTAAAATAGCTCCCCAAACATTGCTGAATGCTAGAGGAGTCACTGCTCCTCATGCCAGCGCTTCTCCAACCCATTACTCTAGACTGCCCACAATTTCCATAAAGGCAGGGCTGACACAGAACGGTTTCACACAGCCTTTAAAGCAAAAAAGGGCATGAGGGAACATACAGGATAAGCTACTTAACATCTACAAGAAAGGGGAGAGCAATAACCCAAAAGAGGTGCCAAGTTATACACTGCAAAGTAAACTGGGTGGCCAATTAGAAGGAATCAAGTCATGGTTGTGATGAGATTAGTGTCATTTACAAGGGCCTGATTCAAAGTCCAATGAAGCCAGTGGAAAAACTCTGCCTGGCTCCCAGACCTTTGAAATGGGCCTTAATGTTCCTCAGTTTTATAGTTTAAAGGCACCTCTTCCACCCCATGGAACAAGTCCGTAACTCCACATGGCTCCATGGTGGGGGAAAATAGGCTACATTTCCTCGTAGCTCCTAATTATTCTTACTGTAATTCTGTTAGTCAAAAGTGGTATAATTGTGTCATATTGCTGGTTGTTAAAGGAAGCATGAAAAGGCCAAGGGAGTTTCAGAAAGATAAAAACCAAGAGAATTCTATAAAAATATGATGGGGTGCTGTAAAAACTTCTCTACCATGTCAAATGCTCAGATGGTCTAATTTGGCATGTGTGTCTGCTGGCAGTGTTTACAGGTGACTGGTGGTCAGTCCTTGAGAAACTTTCAGCTCTGTTGTTGCATTAAATCTGAGCTGTGGAATTCTGTTTAGCAGCCCGATGCAAGGAGACCGTGACCATTATATCCTCCAGAACTTTTGTGTAAAGCTGAAGTGTAAGTGAGAAAACATTTTTTCCCCCTGCTTGTCCCACTAATTCCTGCTGTTTAGTTCTAGCATCATCAAAATGTTTTGTGGAGGTGAATCCTTTCTGATACTAATCACAGCCTTGAGCAAGGCTTTTTTCAGAGGGGAAAGCAGGAGTATCTACTGGAAACTTCATTTCAAGTCACAGATGTCTGTTCTGTGATGTGCAGTGTTGCTCCTGACAGTGACACTTTGCATCCTCTCAGGAACAGTCCTCATGTATCCCTGCCAGTACCGCAGGAGAGACAGGGTGATTCGAAGGGAGAAAATCTAATTAGGCCCAAGCACAAGCCTTAAGTCACAATTAAGCAGCACACGTGCATTTCTCTCCCTCTTCTCAGGCTGAAATGTTAGTCATAACCATGGCATGTCACAGCAGTGGAACTTGGCTGCCAATACAGGGATCTCATCTGAAGTGTTTCCCACCCATTCCCCAACCTGGACAGGAGTTGATTTTTTCATGGTGAGATACTGGATGATTTCTGCCGCTGGCTGGCTGTGGCATGCTCTCATCCATCTCCTTTTTTTTTTGCCATAGGTTACATCGAAGCAGCTGTGATCCCTGCAGGTGCCCGGCGGATCAGAGTGGTTGAGGATAAACCTGCTCACAGTTTTCTGGGTAAAAAGACAAAAGAAAAAAACGTTTTGATTCAAAACTCAGCTCTGTTTTCTGTTAAAATGACCCCTCTGTAAATGACCTGTAAGATGATACGTTTGTTGATTTCATTCTTGCTGCAATCTCTCTCTGCTTTCGTGGCTTGGTTTTATGATGTTTGCTTGATGTGATAGTATGTGACACTTACGGGCCCTGTGCAACCTGAAAGGACCAGAGAATACTTCTATACAGGCAGAAGAGTTCCTGAACAGAACTTGGCAGTGGGTTGAACATAGCTGCCAGGAGCATGCAACATTTTGGGAGGGAGGGGAAAAGAGAACAGCGCATTTAGAGAAAGGAATGACAGAGATACAGATAGGAAGGTGCCCAGCTCAGACTGAAGCAGAGGCAGGACAGGGCAGCTGATACCCCTCAATAACCTGACTGTGAGGTGCCTGTGCCATTTCCTGCAGCAGCAGGTTTTCACTTGATGCTGTACCCAAGACCTGATCCTTCACTCTGAGATGGGCTAGCTGAAGCCTCTAGTCCACTTGCCTCTATTTTCTCAGGCCAAACAATTTGTTTAATCCTCTTCTCATTTCTACTTCTGTGTTCCTTTTGAGGAGAACAGGCTTCCTCTCCTCTTTTCCCTGCTAGAAACAAAGTTTTAGATGTGGGTGATGGGTCAGATTCGTATGTGAGGCTGTGGTAGGGCAATGTCTGTCAACAAACTTGCTGTCCAGCAAAGACTGAAAGGGCATTTGTAAGATGCAACTGGTCAGCTACCACATACATCTGTCAGTCTGGTCTTCTGCCTCTTCTCTCCAATGTTAGGGGTGTTTCTTTTTGTGTCATTACTATGCAAGAGATGAAGGGCTTTATCTCCCATCTACTTCTAGGGAGAGCAAGTCACAGAAATGCTAATGCCCCAGTGCCCTGAATTCACACAGGAAGCCTGTGGCAGAGCAGGGAGTTGAAGGAAAATCGTCCAAGGCCCGAAAGAACACGCAGCACATTGAAACATCCTTTGCACACTCAGAGCTGCATGGCCATGCATAAATGGGGGAATTCTTCTGTCTCTCTGAAGTTCTTTACGCTGTGTGGGAAAACAAAAGGATAAGAGAAAATTCCAAACTTCCTCCTTTGTTCAGTGAACTTTTGCAGCTTATAGGTCCCTGCATTGTCAAAATCCAAGCTCTTCTTGCTGTTGATGAGCTCATTAACACATGATTTTTGTCATTCCATATCAAACAGTGTTTCAGCCCTTCCACATGCTGATATTCTCATTGCAGTGGTTGGAACAGATGCATGTTCCAGCTGTCCCTTAACTTGGGAAGTATTAGGCACTGTTTTCACTTATGCATGTTCTGGTTCTCCCAAAGTGAGATTCTTAGAGTGGAAACACTGCAAGGTTTTAGGATAGAAAAGCACTCTGAAAGAGGGAATTGCTTCCAGAGGTGTATCAAGCCTGTGGTAGGAACTCTGAGAGGATTACAAAGCTTGTTGCTCTCTGTTTTGCGGAAGAGAAAACAGAGGTGTTGCAACTTGCTCACGACTATGCAGGGAGTCAGTAGCAAAGCTCAGACTAGGACCCTTGGTTTCTGATTTCCATGTCTTTTACTTATAGTCCTCCATCTTCACAGCCAAAAGGAGATGTTAATATCCAGTACTGGGATATAGGATGTCACTGAAAGCGTTTACATAGTGATTGTGTTTTAGGATTTCAGATCTAGTGCCGTTGGCTTTCTGTCTTAAGGTGCTACCAAAGTTAGCAATATCACTAGGAAAGATGCTTTAGTTCTCTGGCTTTCATTCTAGATTCAGGGGGGAGAAAAGAGGGCAAATCATGTCATTCAGCTGCCCTTAGGTCAAAAGCATTGGTGTTTGTGCCATTTCTTGGTAGGAAGCACATATCACTACTGCTACTATTTCCACTTACGCTGCAGCCAACTTGCTGGGAGAGGATTACGCCTACACGTAAGATGTTTGACATAGCAAAGCACTGGTGGAACAATGAGACCCAGTGTTTCCTTGGGTTTTGCAAATACTCTGCCTTCTGGAAGCCAGCCTTTCTGTTTGTCTTGGTGGAATTTGCACAGGGTATTTGTCCGGGGCTTGGTCTTTGGCAGATAACTGCAGCACTGAGAGTCTTATGTGGAGCTAACGACTGCCCTTCATTGTGACCACGTAACCTTAACTAAAGCAGATATTTCCCCACTGCGTGGTGAAGATTAGGATTGCATATGTTTGAGAGCAAGACCTGACCTTGTGTGCATCACATAAAGATAGATAAAAATCTGGCTAACTTAAAGTTTCTGAATGCTTTTAGCTCTTTGGTTCATGGTCAGGAGCCTGGAGAACTTCTCTAAGCTTTCCAGAGTTTTCTCTTTCAAGGAACACTGGACACAAAGAAAAGATACTCAGTGTCCTCCTAACCTAAGTTGAAGAGTAGCAGCAGGAGTGTTCCAATAGGACCAAGAAGATGACCAAGAAAACAAAATCCAATCACTCTGATAGGCCTCATATTGCATTGTAAATCCACGTCTGAATATCGAAGGTTTTTCTATTTCTATTACACTGACAAAGTTGAGTCCAATCAGGTCCTATTTCCACTCAGAACCGGGTACAGCACTTTGGAAATGAGTCCAGCATAATTTGGAATCATTATTCCATGTGCTGGGAGCAGCGCCTGAAGAATTTCCCTCCACCTACGGGCAAGCCACGCTGGCTACCTTGGCTGGCTGTAACACTTAAAAACCACCTTGAACAGGAAATGCCTCGGCAGTTTGTGTCCACAGGCTGGGAAGCAAGCTGGAGGGACCCAAGGTGGAAATAAAGATCTGACTAGATGCCAGGTTTAGAAATAGGTTGGTCAGTTCCTGTCTTCTAGCCAACAAGAGAAAAAGAAGTTACGGGTTGTTGCTGGGGTTCCTTTTTCTTTTGCTCTTCTACTGTACAACTTTGAGCCAGAAGAAGGTTGGAGATGTAACAGTGGATTCTTGCTACTGCCTAAATACACTCACAGTGGGGAGAAGAGAAAGAACTCTGCTTCACTACCCTATTTGAGGCATAGGGTCCCAGGAGAACTACAGCCAGCTGTCCAAGGCAGAATAAATCCTGTGGGTGCTAGCTTAAATCAGTGAGGACTGCTTGGCACACAGGGCTCACAACTGCTTTCCTGTTTCGGCTTTTCCACCACAGTCAGACAGGTTTTGTTAGAGAAGACTGTGTATATGCTGGTCTCCTCAGCTTCTGCCACTGAGCCCTCAGGAAGGTTTGGCAAGTGTTCTTTGTTGCATGTTATTCCCTAAAATGGAGGTAAAGATACTCGCTGTCTTGCAAAGTGCTTCTGCAATGCTTGGATGAAAAGCACAGCATTCAGTAAGAGCAAATATCACCTCTGGGGCTAGGCAGAGCCAGGCCTGCAATAATTGTGTGTGACAAAAGCCACTGGAGAAAGCAGTACTCTCTGTCTAAGAGACATGGAGCTTTTATAGCTGCAGCACTGATCTCTACTGATGGGGCACTTGCATGCAATGAAGACAAACAGTGGTGAAAACATTGTGGCCCAAATACTCTGCTGAGTCTCCAGTGCAATTCCTGCAATCCTCAACAAGCACCTTTGGGAACAGGGCCATTTCCAAACTCTCCATCTCCTCAATCACTAAGGGAGCGGTGCCTGCAGCAATCAAAATCAAACCTTTCTCAGAAAAGAGGTCCACAAAGTTTAAACATTTTGTCTTTCATCAGCAAGCTATCTTCCTTTGATGGTGAGCTGGAACCAAAGCACAGTTATAGTCATTCAAGCTCTTATACACTGTTTTGAGCATGTGCCGTGATATCTTTCCTAGTCAGCCATGCTGCATGGAGATAGGTCTGTCTCATCCACAGCTTTGATTAGTCATGTTCACAGCTCCTCAAGGCCAGTGTGATGGCTGCTTTGATCTGCCTGGAAGCCGCTAGGCTTTGGCAGAGGAAAGCAATCCTGCTTCAAAATTTTGTCTGAAGTTTGCAGAAGGTACTTTGTAAATCGAGGAACAAAGCAGAAAGAGAAGTAAGCCGCAGACAAGAGTTATATTGCTGTAGCGTACAAATACCAGGACATCATCATACGCCTAGTCTGTGTGCCAGAGAACTTTCCTCAGAAAAAACATTCCCCCACATACCTCCCACTCCTCCTGGGGAAACCATACCTGCAGTTTACCTTCACCCTGATTTTGGAGCCTTTAATGGGACCACGAGAGCTGTCAGGAGGGTTGTGTGCAGCAGGACAGAAAGATATTCCACCTTTCTCCAGTAACTCCCCAGCATGCAGATCCTCAGAAAGGCACACACAGATGCAGAGGACATTGTGACCTCCACCTGCTCCAGACTTCTGCAGAAGTTAGACACTACAAACGATGCTCAGTCAGTAAATTGAACGTGCCCTGAAATATTCCTGGATGCTGAGGCCAGCGGTCCTGGAGCATCTTGTGTATGGACCCTCAGCCCCCAGTGAAGGGGGGGCTGCCTGAGTACTGCTTATTGAGAAGGGACCCTGGATAGTCCTGGATCCTGACCCACTCTAGGAGTTGTTTGGGAGACTTCAAGTTGACCTGGGCCATAAGATATACTAGGGACCATTTTAACAACATAGAGGTTTGCAGGTGCCTGGGAACATGTCTGTGCACTGTACATGGAATAGTCTAAAAATAGGTTTCCACTGTGAGATGGTGCCCTGTGCTGGAATCACTTCAGGTATCTCCTTTTACTTTTGGCAGACCCTCTGTGATCTGTGGAGCCAGGCACTTGTCCTGTTGAGCCAAATAAAAAAACAGTTTTTCAGGAAACCCCCAAAGAGAAAACCAACAGGATTTCCTTCCTCTCAAACCTCATTTGAAGAAGGGGTGAACTGGTCCCTCATTTCTTGAAGGAACCTTCATTGTAATAGCTATATAAAAGGTGTTAGGCATGGCCAGCTAGAATAAAAGGAGAGTCTATGTAGAATAACCCAGTATCACTACAAACACTCCCACAGTAAATTAGACCCAACTGACAAGTAAGTCAGCTGTGTTGTGCAGTTGACAAGAAATCCAATTCCTTTTCTCCTAAGCATATTGGGCAATTATATATAGCCTAAGCACACCTAGAAGGGTTTGCTGGCTATGGGGCCTTGATCCAAAGGGATGACAATGGGAGATTTTCCTATTGACTTGAAAAGGCTTTAAGTCAGCTCCTCTTATCTTCTTGCAACACACTTAGTTAAGTGAAAGCCAAGGTTGCGTTCTTCTCTGGAAGAGAATAAAATAGGCATGAAATACTGGAGGTTAAGAAAACATCTTGTTACAGGCTTAGCCAAAAGACACAGTTAACCTTGAACTAGGGAAGCCCAGTAACACACAGGCTATTCTGTCTGTCTGTCTAATGTCAGGGCAAATTTGATCACGGTGCATGGATCTCCACAAAGGGGCCTGGGACTTTTTCTCTCCGTCAGAACAGGGTCTGCCAATTTTCTCTTCCCTCAGTGCATCACACCAACATCTGGATAACTGTGCTTCCGTTCTAACATAGAAAAGACGTAAACCTCTAAATCAACTTGCACTGACAAGTCAACAGCAATGTGATGTCCTTATGACTGGAGTTGTTTTTCAGTGTTTGAGGGATATCAGTGATCCTGATGCAATAGGTTATGCTGGAAGAAAGGACATGTTACTCCCAAGTATCTTTTCTTCTCGATATTCATCTTACAGGGCTTCCTTCTGCAGTAGAGCTTTCTACATTGTCCTTACTGACACATAGAGGCACTTCCTGGCAGGACAGACATGATCCTACAGCTCCTGGCCTTACGCATGTGTGTCCAACTCACGGACTCCAAAAGGAGGGTGGCAGTGGAAGGCTGTTCCTTGCTTGCTGATGTTTTTTATTTATGGCCTTGTTTCCATCAAACCCAGTGGTAGATAGTATCTCACCTGCTTCTGCCTTTTGAGAGCAAAGAAGATATCAGAAAGTATCCTGACCATAAGCTCAGCTTATTTCTGATGCTGGAGCTTTATAATGTCTGTCCAGTTTTTTAACTTGCAAAAAAGCCTCTGGAGTTATTCAGAACAACCTAGAGGCCACTCTAAATTATGCCTGTAGCTAGTGCTTGAAGGTTGAAATATTCTGCCCTCCAGGCTTGAGCACAAGGGCGTATTAAGCTGATGTGCCAAGTTCATGTTCTGTCCACTGAGCAGTCTCTGCTTTGTAACTTGACTTCTCTTTACGGCTGTGACAGCCACATGTTAACTTGTTCAATGTTTGCATTATGGAGCACACACAAACTCAGCAACAGCTTTACTATGCACTTGCAAATCTTTACATGTGTATCAACTCAGGGTTTGATTGATCTTTGTCTCAAGGAAAGTTTAGGAAAATACAGTTCCAAAAGCTGGTTCTGCTTGGAAACTAAAAAAAACAAACCAAAACAAAAAAAATCCCAACCAAACAAACAAAAAAACAAACCCGCAGAGTTTTCTTGCTACATTTGGAAGAAGAGTTTAGAGATAAATGATCTATGAATTTTATGTTAATGCTTGAAGATCAGAATAGGTTTTCTTATATACTGTCTGAATGAGAATCTCTGAACCCAGCTGCTGCCAGACTTTAGTCAGTCTCAGGATGGGCAGTCTACATAAAAATGTACAGATCTGGCCTATGCAAACCAGACTTTGGTTTACAGCCACTGGTGCTCTCATACTATTTCACCCCAAGTACCAGTTTTAATAGCTGTAAGAGTATAACACTGCAAGTATGTGTTTCACCAGAAGTATCTTCAGGTGATACTCAAGCAGCTACTCTGTGATATAAGATTCTTACATCTTGTCTGCCAATTTGGTATATGTGTCTGAATTTATGGTACCATCCATTTTTATAAGATTAAAATCTAAATAGTTAGATTTGAGAATAATCCATTAAGTGATCTAGGTCTTAATTTCCAATATACCAGATATTCCAAGCATGTTCATTTTACATACATGTCTACATGTTTCCCATGTAAGCTTTGACAAATAATGCTGAGATTATTCCAGGAAGAATTATGGCTCTAACTGATTGTTCTCTAATTATGCTTTCTGTTTACAATCTGCACTCTGCTCAGCTTGGATAAGGACCATGGGCTAGTAAATTTTGGGCTTTCCTAGTCAGTCACTTCTACTTTGTGGTTCTTGCTTGTGAACACAGTGCTGTAGTATTTTAGTATTACCTTCAATTCCAAATTAAATCTCTCTTCATGGAAAATCAAAGAAAAACATTTCAGTTGTACGAGCTTTCCTTTGCAAAAGCAGAGCTGTATATGTAACTGAATTCAACAATATGCCATGAGTATGTGTGGGTTTTGGACACATCCTGAAATAGGTCAAACTGTGGAAGAGTTCTGCATTTAGCCCTAAACCAGTCATATGTTTTCCAAGGACAGTGTGTAGTTATCTTTTCTTCCTTTTATTTCCTTTGTAACTCCTTCTGCACACTCTTTTTCTTCCTGTTAAATTTTCTCGCAGTGGAATGGCACAGAGAATGTCTCGAAGTTTTGAAACTGGAGAACATTGCTTATTTGGAAAGCAGAACATAATAATTTTAGGTAGTAAAACCTTAGCAAGACAAGTTTATATGACATTATTGTTACTTAATAGCAATGTTAATAAATTAGAAATGCCTTCATCAACTGAAGTACAGAATATGACCAAGTTAGAAACATTATGACGAGTCAGCTAAAAGTATACTTTTTTTTGCTTTAAACTCGTGTCCGTTACAAGGCTACTGCATCTTGTACTTCAGGTGGGCTGAGGCAGAAGCTCAATAGTCTATATTGTAATTACAAATTTGCTTACATTTCATTCCATGCTGTTTGATTCATTTCAGCTTTAAAAGATTCCAGTAAGAGATCCATTAACAGCGACTGGAAAATTGAGCTTCCTGGTGAGTTTCAGATCGCAGGCACTACTGTCCGGTACGTGCGAAGGGGTCTGTGGGAGAAAATCTCTGCCAAAGGACCAACTAAAATACCACTGCACTTGATGGTAACTTTATATCCTTTGTTTGTGTTTCTTAAGTGATGCAACCTAAAGGGTTTATATCCTAGCTGAAAGTTAAATTTTGATTGTTTGCTTCCTCACCAGAGTTTCTTAAAGGTATGCTGTAGTGCCTCTTTGCATTCTTTTGTGGCATTGCAAGGGCTGGAGAAACCCATAAATTATGCTGTATTCTGGGAGAACATGCATTGTCCCAGTAAGCTCATGTCCAGTACAGGATACTCCTGTAATGTGTCACAATGTGATAGGTCCATTCTAGAGGATGTAGGTTTCCAGGGACCTTCTTTATTTCATGGACATACCTGCTCACACACATGAAAGGATATTTGCCAAAATATCTTCTCAGCTTATGCCAGAAAGTATTCTGTATTTAAATACACTGTTCCTCTAAGAGAAGAGATGCAGATTTGGCATGTACAGATGCTACGTATGAATTTGACCCTCTGTAGTGACTTAGTTACACACAGAAATGTTCCTTGTTTTCTTTATATTTCTTTATATATATTTTTCAATTTTATGTATTTTAAGGTGTTCTTGAAAGTTTTTCCTAATGTACAACATAGTCCTTCTGTTAACCAGGCATGTCATTTTATAAACAGTCATACAGCTGCTTTATGAGAACATGAGTGAGAAGTCCACAGGGGTGAGAACAGGGTTGTAGTCCCAGTCCTGTCACTAATGGGTGATGGGGTGACTCGTGGGTCAGTCCCTTAAATTTGGTGGTAACCTTTATGTTTCTATCTGTAAGATAGCTGTAACAATGCCTGTCTCATATATGTGTTGCTAGTTGAAAGTCTACAGAAAGCTTTACAGTTTCTGTAGAAAGGTTTGCATGGAGACATAGAGTATTTTAATGTATGCAGTTTCCTGTAACTTTTTTATCCAATTACATTTTTCTATGTGCTTTTTCTTTTCCTTGTGACTTTTTGCCACATTTGTTCACTGGAGACTATCTGTAAGTGCTGCTAAAAATCAGAAGTCTCTCCCTTTCCTCACCTGAATTTTTTGGCTCGCTGGTGTTCATTGTGCAGCATTTCAGGGCTCAGTTTGAAAAGCTCAGAAGTTGCTTAAACTTTTCACACACACACAAAAAATAATAATAATACTCCACTTCGCCAGTACTTTCCCTGTGTCAAAATATGCTGCATAGGAACATGAGGTGTTTTGTCTTTGTTTTCTCAGACATATGAGTAAGTTTACCAGGTTCACATACAGATCAGTGTAAAGTTGGATTCAAAGAGGTTACTACTGAATTAGTGGTGCAGGTTTGGGCACACCAGCACCTTCCTGACTTAGCCATGTAATTCAAGGTCTGCCCGCACAAAGGATGTGTATAGAGAAGCTGCCTTCATCATCAGAAAAATCAGCTTATGCTTGACTTTAGCCTTAACACAAGTATTCCCCTCCTGAAACCAGGTCTCTGACAAAGTATCTTGAACTGTCAAGGTCTTCCTGACCTCATGTAAGAAAAAGGAATTGCACAGGTACTGTTTGTGAAGATGCTCTGCAGGGTTCCTCTGCCAGCTCTTGGGACCTTCCAGGGCATTACTTGGTTGAGGTGTACTGCAGTAAAATCTGGTAGCACAATTTTGTGAACTTCAGCATCAGTAGAGCTTTGTTTTTAAAGAAATACTCATTTCCCCTTCATTAAGGAGTAGGTAACTAACATAGGAAACTAGTGATTATGAGGTTCTCCACAAGTATCCTGTCCATATACAGACTGGCATTTTCAGCAGGTATGAGCAGAGGAAATTTTCCTTCTTCACCTTCCCCCCCAGAAATGATTAAAAAGGAGGAAAGTAAAAGTTACCAGACGATTAAAAAAACATGTGGCTTAAAATCACTGCCAGTTGTAAACAAAGCACACGTGAAGTCTTTTCTTCAAATCAGATATTAATCTTTTCCTTGATACAGGGTAGCAGGTTTCATTCTTTCAACACAAGAAAGGCAGGATGGTTACCAGTTACCTCTAAATAGAAAACTGTTGTTCAAACAGTGGTGAAATACACTGGACTGACAAAGAGCCAGAAGCTTCAGTCAGTCCATTGTGACCTGCATTTGAAACCAATTATACACACATACACACACACCCCCCAATTATATATGGCTACGAAATTGCATGAAATTGGTTTCATATGGGCCTTTAGATTCACTAGTCTTGCACCCATATTGAGATAATAAGAATTTCTTTTTAGGAGCTGGTTTTTAATACTTGAGGCATTTCTCCAAGTGCATTTCTGTAACTATATTTCTTGGAGAAATTAATGTTTGTGTAACTAGGCCTGTGCTAGACCTCCTCTCAGCAACAGAGGACAACCAAACACTCCCAGAGCATAAAGATGCTTTAGAAAAGACTGATCGATCAATTCTATAGAACAAGCTGTTTGTATCTAACTCACTTAAAGAAAACCAGAGCAAGACTTGAGTTCTCTGCCTCTGACTGCCTTGTATTTTGAATTGTGTTTTTAAAAAAAACATTCATCTTTCTTAGAAACTGTAATGATGGCTGGCTAGTTTCAACCTTGATACTCAGTTCTGGTAGTAAGGCTCCCTCTGTAGCTGAAGCAAAACCATATCTTTGTTCCCCACATCTTCTGGAAGAGGCTTTTCTGCCCAGGGTTATGCACTGTGCAGAGCAACTCGTGGGTGCTGATTTTGTGTAGGCCCACAGTGTTCACTGCACAGACCTCCAGGATGTCAGTGGCACTGCAAGCTGGACCCTTTCTTTCAGCATATATGGTTATTTTTTTGGTTAAATGAACTTATGGCAGCTTTAGTGAGGTTATTGGTTAAGTAGGAGTGATTTCTGCAAATCTGAATGGGAAACAATTGTTGTTGGGAGAAAATAGCATTTGCAAATTTGCTTTCTTTAATTGGGTAGCTGCTTGCTTCACTAATGATAGCCCTACTTAAAATGATCTTGTTTAATAAGGTGCCACTCCTATTTCAGTAGGTGACAAGAGCCAGCAGAATTCACCTGTCTAATGCTGCTATTATGGGATAATAAGTATGAGTAAGTCTAAAACCACACCATCAGCATTACAGTAGTACTTCTATGGCCTTTGTTAACAGTGTAGTAGCTCAGATTCCATGGACCTCATACTCCATTGGGTATCTTCTGGTCACTTCTGACTCAAGCCAGTGAAAATGAGAACCAAATGAAGCCCAACATGTAAACCAAAACAGGACCAGAACTGTCATCTGCCTGTGGTGAAAAAATAAGCATTTTTCTCTGTTCCTCTGTCTTTGTTAACAGTCAGTGACTTTTGGAGTAATAACACTAGAGACATCACATGTGACTCCATGAGAAATAATAAGCCTGCTGCTGGAAGTAGGTTTCACCTTCCTCTAGCAATATGCAGGGTATGAAAATGTATATGTTGCCAGCAGCTGTATGATATGACTCTTGTCATCCTCAGGTTTCTGAGACAATAAAATCCTGCTCCTACAGCTTGTCAGCAGGAATAGTCATGCTCACTTTGAGTGCCACGTTTCCCAGGAGGCATATGACTTTTTTTGCATCAGTTGTTTTTGCTTTGAGAAGGATCACTTTGTTCCTTCAAATGTATTAATAAACATTTCTGCCTTCAAACTATAGACTGCTGCAGCCCAACTCAAATGCAACAGTAAATGCTGCAGCTCACAGAATCACAGAATGGTTGAAGTTGAAAGGGGCCTCTGGAGGTTGTCCCAACCAAACCCCCTGCTCAAGCAGGGTGGCATAGAGCAGGCTGCCCAGGACCATGATCCATAAACAGCACAGTATTAACCCAGAACTTCCTTGTTCTCTACAAAGGTCCCCAACCATCAGCCTGAGTCTCTGCATGAGTCTTGGAGACAACTTGCTTTCTAGAAAAGAAGGGTAGGACAAGTATGAGGAGTGACTTTTTAACTCTAGATGCTCATTAAAATAGTTGTTCTATGAAAACCGCTGATTTAGTGCTTTGTGTTGTCTTACTATGTCACTTTAGATAGCCAGTGACCTGCTGATCACATTTGAGGTTTAAACAAAGTTACGCACCGAATTCCAGATTTAGACATCTCCATGGCTGTTTTAAATATTCACAAATCATAAGCAGTTTTTGCTCCCACAGATGCCGTTTTACCAATACCACTGTAATTTCAGGTTTCTAGTTGAAGATTTGGTTGCCTTTCACGAGGTACTTCTATTTTAGATATATTGGCCCGAGACAGCATTTCCAGGATTACTGTCTCTGCAGTCTGTTGGCTTTCCCAGTACACTGTGTTGTAACAGCCTTTCTTTTCCTGCTGAACCAGGTGCTGTTATTTCATGACCAGAATTATGGAATTCATTATGAATACACCATTCCTGTAAACTATACTGCTGAAAACAGAAGTGAGCCAGAAAAGCAACAGGATTCTTTGTACATCTGGACGCACAGCGGATGGGAAGGGTGCAGCGTGCAGTGTGGAGGAGGTAAGGCCATTTGGAAGCTTGGTGGGACTTGCTGGACGGTGTTTGCAGACACCAGCCATTAGAGAGGTGCCTGCAGAAGACAGTGTTGCCAAAGCATGAAGGAAACTGGCCATGGGAATGGATGTTGCCATAATGAACTCAAATGAGAGCTCATTCTCACCAGCTCTCCCAGCTATCATCCACATCCCCACAGTTAATTTTCACCCAGCATTTTGGCAGGGACACTGCTTTGTCGGCTCGTTACCGTAGGCTGGAACTGCACCTGGATTAGTGCTCCACGGATGGCTCAAGGCGCCGTGTGCAGCCCCATATCTCAAGCCTCGGTCACATTCTTGGAGCAGAGTTCTCACAGGTGTTCAGGCATGTTCACTGAAAGACACTTCCTTCCCCAGGAATGAAACAGGGGCAGTGCTGCTGTGACAGCTCCTGGAGATTGCATCAGATGCTCTTAATGCGGGGTGGACTTTCTGGGAGTACATGAGCACACTGCAAATCACACTTTTCAGATGATCCCTAGGATGTGCTGAGACAGATTTGCTGAAACCCTGGGGGGAATTGATACCTGTGAAACCAGAGACTGGTTTGTCAGCCACTGTCCATTGAATTTTCAGTGCTGGAAGAAGTAGCTTTTTCCCTGAGGAAAATGGATCATTTCCATGCATTCTGGCCAGTCTTTCTTCACCAGCAGACCCAATTATTTATCATATTATATGACACAAAGAAAGAGTGCTCATCTTCACATTTGAAGGCTCACTGCCCTCAGTGTACTGAAATAATGGATTTATTTTTTTCTGTAAATAGAACTCATTTTAAGTGGACACTTACTTTTACTCATGTTTTAAAACAATAATTTCTTAGAGCCATTAAACCCTCACATGAATGAGTAGGAAATTTGTTTATGGCTCTTTTGATTTGTATTGCAAGTCTGCCACATACTTGAATCAAATCTGTACCTGGCAACATGGCTCCCACCAGTAATAGCTTGGATGGCAGTTAATCTCTTATATTTTGGTTGTCAGATGCTTTTACTACTTATCCAGCTGGGAAGGGTCTTTTCCCTTCCATACAGACTTTCACAGATTTTTTATTAACAGAATTTATTTTTTATTATCTGCTGCAGATCATGAATAAACTCAATTTAATGCAGACTCAGGGTTAAGAAGAGGATCTGAGAAACCAAAATAATTAGCAGTAAAGCAAAGTCACTTACTCAGGGGTGACATTTTTCTTGTCACATCTGGTCATTGTCATGCCGCCCTGTGGTACAGCTTTCCTGATGTCACACAGTGGAAGGCTGAACCCTGAGGGCCACACTGCTGTGTCTCAGTGAAACTCCTGATGCATAGACAGTTTATGTGAGAAATGTGATGTCTCCTACTGGCAGGGTTTTTAAAGTAGTATATCTGGAGGAGCAGAAGATAAGAAATAATTTATTTTGGTGCCTTAATTTCATCTCTTTGTGAGATACAAACAAGCCAAGTTTATCAATCTTGAACCCAGTCATTCCTTTTCAACCTGACTCTTCCTGAATGGGGAGCAGCAAGAAGCAGCTGTCCTGTCATTATCAGTCACTGAGGGGTGGGTGGTTGTGTGGCTTCAGCTTACACAGCTGGAGCATCTGCCCTAGGTGATTACAGGGCACAGCTACATGTGGAGGAGGAACCAGAAATGAAAGCAAATTACTTTCAAGATAGTTTTCACCTTAAACACGAGAAAGAGAAAGCCCAACATGTTGCTCCTGTGAAGCAGTCAATTTCACAATTATTGGGAAAAGATTTGTAGCTTTTCCAGAAAAAAAAAAAAAAACAACAAAAAAACAGAACAATAGAAAAGTAAGACAGAAGTGGAAAGTAAGATTTTTTACAGAGATGGTAAGTCTGTGTAGATTACATCTTGTACAGACAGTAGGGAGCTCCTAGCTTTTGAGTTTTGGTTAATGAATTGACATGGTTTTGTTCTTAGCCACTGGTTTCCTTTTTCAGACTTCTTCTTTGTTTGACTTGTAGGTGAACGGAAAACCATTGTGTCCTGTACTCGAATTATTAACAAGACCATGACACTGGTGAATGACAGTGACTGCCAACGAGTGAATCGTCCCGAGCCCCAGGTCAGGAAATGTAACACACACCCCTGCCAGTCACGGTAAGGAGTTAAAAAATAATAAAACCCAATAACCTTTTCCTTCACAAATCACCCATTTCCAAAGCCTCCATCTGGTGAACATGGTGAAAATGTCTAAACATGCTAGGACACATTGTTAGCCATAGTAACCAGCTGTAATATTCATTTCCTACTGTTGAGCAGGTCAGATTTTCATTACCTACTTCATAGTCCATTTAACTTGTGACCAGTAAGGCCAGATTCCATGCAAGCTGCCTTCATACATTGTTTGGGGATGGTTTTCTTTTCCCATTGGCTGCCTCCTGGGTGACAGAGCAACTTGCAATATTGTGCTGGTTTGACTGGGATAGAGTTAATTTTCTTCACAGTAACTAGTATGAGGCTATATTTTAGATTTGTGCTGAGAACAGTGTTGATGCTACAGGGATGTTTTTGTTACTGCTGAGCAGTGTTACACAGAGCCAAGGCCTTCTCTGCCTCTCACCCCACCCCAACAGCGAGTGGCTGGGGGTGCACAAGGAGTTCGGGGGGGACACGGCCAGGACAGCTGACCCCAACTGACCCCAGAGATATCCCAAACCATATGGTGTCATGCTCAGCAGATAGAGCTGGGGGAAGAAAGAGGAAAGGGGGGACGTTTGGAGCAATGAGGTTTGTCTTCCCAAGTCACCATTACACATGGTGGAGCTCTGCTCTCCTGGAGATGACTGAGCACCTCCCTGCTGATGGGAAGTGGTGAATGAATTCCTTATTTTGCTTTGCTTGTGCACACAGCATTTGCTTTACTTACTAAACTGTCTTTATCTCAACCCACGAGTTTTCTCACTTTTACCCTTCTGATTCTCTCCCCCATCCCACTGAGGGGGAGTGAGCAAGTAGCTGGGTGGTGCTTAGTTGTTGGCTGGGGTTAAACCATGACAAATATAAAGCTAGACAAGAGTGCAGTGACTGCATATCTAATCTTTTCTATTTTTTTAATCATCACGCTCTGACTAATTGTCAAACAGTGCTACAAAGAAACCTCACAAACAACTCACAGCCTTTAAGCTACTATAGCTGACCTGCTGTGTTGCATGCCTGATCTGTATTAGCATAGTTCAGACTGGGAGTCTCTAGGTGAGGAGTGTCTCGTCTTCATGTGAAGTTTGTACAGTGTGTAGTAACACCTGCGTAGTGTTGGAAACATACCTGCATCTTGCTGAAGTCAAGAAATTATGATGAAGCGTCGTTTAGATACTTTTCTCATTAAGGGTGCTTTTCTGCATCAGTAGGAGTAATTAGAGATCTGATAGTGATAAATTCTAAAACTAATAAAAAGCTCTCTTTTTAATCTGGCAAGCACTTTTAAATGAATTAATTTTGATATTCAGTGTATAAAAAAAGATGTTTCTAGCCAAAATGACAAAGCACGGCAAGTCAAATTAATTTGTTCAGTTTGTTTTACTAACAAAAAAGTTCACTCTTGCTCTGTGATAATGTTTAGCATTGTGGGGTAGTCTAGAGACTCCACTTTTGATAGTAGTTAGAACATAAAATCAATTTAGGATAAAGCTCAACAATATCTAAAAAACCATATTCAAAACAACCTGCTAGCTGTTGCATCTTGTGTAATCAGACAAGCCAGGGAAACATACCTACAAAGCTAATCCTGCTGGCAGAAACAATGGGGAAAATGAGAAACAGCACACTTCCTTCTAATTAGACCTGCACTCTGATTAAAGTGCCCTGAAGCAGGGAAATCCAGTGTCAGGTAATCCACCAACAAGGCTGGGCTGTTTCAGGTTTCGTTGTGTGTCCACACTGCCTGTTATTGCTGCTGTACAATATGGTGGCCATACTGCTTCCAGTGGTACTGAAAGGTATAATGAGATACCCTGCATGCTTCTAGGTGTGTGAGGATTGCCAAACTCCCAATGACTTCAAGGAAACAACTGTCATTTCCATGAGGAAGTTTCCTAAATTCAATGATGGTGGGATTTCTGTCATGTCATTCTCTCAGAAAGACAGAAACAAGGAGCATCTGCTTGTGTTTCAGCCCTGGCACGAAATATTTCTTCTAGACCTTTTTGTGAAGCCATTGGGAGGAGACTGGAGGGAGCCCAGGCAGGTATCTGGAGGGGTTCAGGTGATAGAGATGAAGAAAAGCAACTTCTAAAAGCTCTGGAAGTGGGCAGCTTCTGCCTCTAGTAGCTGAGAGCAACAAAGGGAGGCCTTGGCCACCAGTCTGTTAGAGCCACAAGACCCACAGTGCTATTTCTCGATGGGATCTCCATGACCCTGAGCCCTTGGTGAAGTCTCCTCTGTTGCACACTTTCACCATGACATTGCTGCCTGACCAGGACAGTGACATTGGAGTGGGTTAAAGATGCAAAACCTCCTGAGAAAGGACTGCTCTGTTCCTGTATCCAGGTTGTGTTTCTTTGGGAATTCAGGTCCAGCCCTTCATGTTATTCCAAGGTATCTCTTCTTCTGTATGGAGTTGCCAGGCAATGTATAGCCACAATTTAGCACAGTTCCCCCCAGGAGCAATTAGCACTGGCACGGTGATGCTCTCATTGGTCCATTTTTTTCAGAGCAATGACAGCAAACACCAAATGTGCTTCGTACCCGGAAAGGCCACAGAATGCTTGCTGATGATCGGATAGACCACACTCCCTCATTCCCTCCGTGTAGACTACACTTTCACACTTAACATGCTTTTAACTGGAAACATTTTCAGAAGCACATTCTCTGTGCCTCTGTAGAATTTAAATTTCCACTTGCGTTTGCCCACCCAGATATTAGAAATGCATGCTTAGCATATTCTCTGACCAAGAACATCTTAAAGAAACCATTCTCTTTCACCATGTCAATGCTTTTTTTATAAGCCCTGAATTTGTTTTAGGGTTTCAAGTAAAATTATTGTAGCATCTTGTTACAATAAGGTCCTTTCCCATTTCCACTCAGACCAAAGCCCTTTACCTGAGTTCAGAAGAAGGAACAATGCTTTCCTTTCTGTAGTAAACCTGCTCTGTTTTGTGCATTTTGAACTGCACTTACACTTTTACTCAAAACTTAAGAGAATCACTTTACAGAGAATTTATCTCTAGGGAAGGGTCTAATGGCCAGCACAGGGCTGGGTCATAGGACACTCAGTCTCTGTTTCTCTTTTGGATGTGCTCTGTGACTTTAATTCACTATCCCATACTGTCCCTTTGCTTCCTCTCTCAATCCAGTTATAATCTGGATTGCAAACTCTTTGGGATGGGGTGAGATCGTGTTGTATAAATGGAGGAGGAGAAGGAGGCTATTGCTGTTGAGATTGTAATAAAAATAAAATAATAATAACCCACATTATATATATAAAGTGATCTGGAGGAAAGAAGGGTATGATATTAATAACAGCTTCTTTCTTCCAGCACGATCCCAAAGTGCTTTGCAAATTATATATCCCTTTGAACTTCAGCCACCTCTTGGGAGAGCCAAATAACGTGGGGCAGGGGACAGTAGTTTCATGAGGCCAAGGAGAAGATTAGAACTCTGCAACTGCAACGCAGCATCTGAAAAAAACAAAGCAGGGTTGAAAAAAGGATTGGATACACTGACGTGTTTTAAAATTAAACGTCAGAGAAGAGAATTTTCTTAAGGGTTTTGTTGAAACTGGCAAAAATAAAAGAATCTTTCATTCTTTATTATTGTTACTCTTTCACCTTTTAAAAAAAATGCCTCTTTTTCTTCCTATTTTATTTTTTATGTTCCTTGACCCTCTTTTTCCATTAAATTCTTTACAGCTTCCTTTCCTGTCCCAACTGCACCCTATTAGCACCTCTTTATTCTAATCCTTTGCCTAGCTCTTTAGATATTTTTTACAAAACCCTGCTGTAACCAGATGGAATCTGGATTCTTGCATGCGGTGCGTATGGGTTGTTTCCAGCACACTGAACACCAACCCAAATATATAGGCAAACCCAGCACTCATGTTGGCACAAGACTCAGAAATCACAGATCACATCAGCTGTTATTACTGAAAACATAGGTCGGCCAGTGGCCACACACTTCAACATGCATGGTTGGGTCTATGAATATGAAACTGCTCCCCTCTAATGCAGGAAAAGAACCAAAAACACATGAAATTTCTCAACTGTTAGACTTGTAATGGCCTGTATGCAAACACTGTTAATTTTCCTCCTCTTTGCTGTAACAGATTTTAATAGAGGTTGAGTTCTTTCAGGGACCTGCTGAATATGTGGTATTCCTACACAGATGCTTAACAGCAGCATAAAAGCCAGAAATCCCTGCCTTCACCTACAGAAAACCACAGGAGACCTGAGCCCTTATTTTCACTGTTTAGGACTTGAAAGTATCTCCTGAGTCCAAGGGTTAGTTTTCTGCTACTACCAGCAGGATGTCATAGACTCCTTTCCATAAACCGCTTTTGCTCCACAGTCTCCTTCCCTCACTAGAAGGCTCTCCTGTGACCTTGCTGTTCATGTGGGTCAAGATCTTTTATTTCCAGCCTTAATTATTCATTGTCATTTTTCAGCCATTTATTCTTGCATCAGCTCTGTTCCTTTGCTTATACAGTATTTTCCCTTCCCAGTTCTTTGCCTTGGGCTAAGTGCCATACAATACAGCAAACAGGAAATACAGGTTATCTCCTTCTTCCATCATTTAACTTATTATTGGATCAGAGACTGTGCATCAATTCTTCATTCCCTTGGTCACCTTGGTCACCTTATCTACCAGTGCTTTAATTTAAGGGATTTAAATTCATAATTTGAGTGCATAGGTGACCAGAATTATATGGAGAATCCCAGTCTTAGTCCAATCTAGCCCTTACACAGTTACATTCATACTCTCCTGTCTTCATTGGCAGTAACTCTCCTGATACATGCTCTGCTTTTTTCATGGCTGCATCATATTTGTGGTTTACAGTCATTCTAGATGTTTTCCTCCTCGTTTGTTTCAACATATGAATCCTACTGTAACACAGAAATGCTTGTTATTAGTCCCTAAGCACACAACCTTGCACTGTATGCTATTAATTTTCATTCTACCTCTGTTACTGCAGCACTCAAGGTTATTCAGTTCTTCCTGTATGACATCCTAATCCCCTGTTGCATTGACAGTGCTTCTAGACTTGTTATTGTCAACATTTTCCCCAATTTTCAACAGTTTTCTTCTTTTTGTGCCAGGGTTGTTAATGAACATACTAAATTAGATCAAATGCAAGACAGATCCTTCAGGAACTCCACTGGTAACTAGTCTAAATTCCTTTCATACCTGATATTCCTTTACAACACTACACTGTGGCCAGCTTTCACCTACCATATACATTAGGCATTGATATCCATGTTTCCCAGCATATCACCAGTTTCTCCAACTTACATAAACATTTCCAGTGCAGCAAAAGGAGTTCTTTACTGATAACCAAATAGATTAAATCTACCACATTTCCTTTGTCTGGAAAAGCAGTTATTTCAATCGAAAAAATACAGCCAATGTGTTTTGCCTGGAGGAAACCTGTGTTGCGTCCATTCACCACTATGTCCTTGATTATTGTTTCTCTCCAAATCTGCTCTAAAAACTGGCACAGTGCTGAGGTCAGTTCTGTGGTTACATGGATCGCTTCTCTCTCTCTCTCTTTCTTTCTTTCTTTCTTTCTTTCTTTCTTTCTTTCTTTCTTTCTTTCTTTCTTTCTTCCCTCCCTCCCTCCCTCCCTCCCTCCCTCCCTCCCTCCCTCCCTCCCTCCCTTCCTCCCTCCCTTCCTCCCTTCCTTCCTTCCTTCCTTCCTTCCTTCCTTCCTTCCTTCCTTCCTTCCTCCCTTCCTTCCTTCCTCCCTTCCTCCCTTCCTCCCTTCCTCCCTTCCTCCCTTCCTCCCTCCCTTCCTTCCTTCCTTCCTTCCTTCCTTCCTTCCTTCCTTCCTTCCTTCCTTCCTTCCTTCCTTCCTTCCTTCCTTCCTTCCTTCCTTCCTTCCTTCCTTCCTTCCTTCCTTCCTTCCTTCCTTCCTTCCTTCCTTCCTTCCTTCCTTCCTTCCTTCCTTCCTTCCTTCCTTCCTTCCTTCCTTCTTCTATTCCCCTTTCACTTTTCCATCTGTGGACTGGAACCCAACACTGAGCTCTCCAAGGGCTCACGCACCGCACTGATGCTCACCAGGGGAAATGAAGACAGGTATAAGTCAGCTGAGGCTCTAGCTGGCTCAGCACCTTGCCGACCTGCCCAAAAGGCTAGCGACCACTCAGAACACAGTGCCTCACTGTGCGATGGTTGATAGTGCCCATTGCTTTGATTCCTGGTCTGATTTAAGCTCGTGGTGCTTATCTGTGTGACCCTTGCTGTCTGAGAGTCCACCTCTCCCTTTAGACTCCACCATGTGACAGTGCTCTGTTTAACAGTCCAAGAATACAGAATCTGTCTCCCTGGTGCTGGTTTGTGTGCACCATGTTTATTTGTGTTATCATCACAGGTAGATGGGGAGCAGAACAGCTTTGAATTTATTTTGTGAGATGAAAGTCTTGCAAGTAGTAGAATGGGGGGGGGGGGGGGTGAGGGGGGAGAGCAGTATGATGGAAAACTCCTTGAGAATATTAGCAAATTACTTGCAGAACTGTATGGAAATTATACTAAACTGGAGGGACATATTGGGAGTGTCTGTTAACTGAAGGGACTGAGCTAGACATTTAATGGTTCCAAATGGGTATGTTCTTTCATTAATCCAGTCAGAGTCTTTTGGAACCTGTGCAAATGTTTATCATCTGTAAGGTTCAATGGCAACGAGTTCAAAACCTTATCTGTGCCTTGTGCTAAGAAACATCTCCTTTGGTGTGTTTTGAATTTGGTTACATGAAAAAGAGAAAAGAAGGAACAGCCATGGGGAGGGTTTCAAATCATTTTAGCCTGGAAATCTGGCATAAATAGTAATGTTAGCACCCTCTGATCCAAGGAGGCACCACGTAAGAGCTCATTTTGAAGTACTTCCCAAAACTGGAGTTGGGATCTCTAGAATCAGTTTAAGCTTAATGAATTTGCCAGGACTGTGCTGGACACTGTGCAAGACACGGTGGCTGCAGGCAGCTGAGCAAGCGGGCGATGCTGCGCTCTGGTGGCTGCTCTGCCGGGAGCCGTCCCAGGCTGCCGGCGGTGGGCAGCTGCCACAGGTCTCCGGTGGGGCTTTGCAGGCATGGAAGCCAAATGCTGAAGACCAGAAAGCCCGAGACACTTCTGGGCACCTTTGTGAGCGGGTAGCTGATGTCTTGTGGTGGGCACGTCTGTTATCACCATCCACTAGAAGGAGACAAAATCACATGCATTCTAGGTTGTAAGGAGTTCATCAAGGACAGCAAAAAGCAATCAGTAGTTAATTAGCTACTGAAAGACAAAAAGATATATTCAAGCAAATCCAGCAACTCAACGCAATGAAGCAATTCTGGAAGAGAAGAGAAGGCTTGGGAACAGAGAGTAGAATGAGGAGGGCTTATTGGCTACTGCTAAATGCATTTACATCAAGTAATTCAAGATGACTTGCTAGAGCAGAAGTTAATTTGGCATTAGTTTTCACATGGAGTCATGAGACAGGTTTCTTAGCTTTGGTGTAAACACCCAGGCTGGTTTACATCACAGTCTTTCCCATTATAATGTCTGACTCAACTTATGGTTGAACACTGCCTTGTTTTAAAATGTTAAATGATCTGTGCTTCTTTGGTTTGAGGCTCTTCAGGGCAAGTGCAGTCTTCACCCACAAGGAAGGATTAGCAGGATAATCTACCAAAATATGTAATTGTGAAATTCACTCCTACTGCTGCCTGCTGTAATGTGCTTCACACTGTTTGCATCCTGTGGTGTGAGCTGAGGAAAAGGCACTGCCTTTCTTGAAATGCAGGGAATGGAGCTGGACACCAGTTGCCCCATCAAAGATACACCAGCCATGGTCAGGGTAGAGCTAACTTGCTGCAAAAGGGAGCTCTGCTGGTGTTCTGTGCCTTAGTGTAGTGAGGCAGCTGCCAGCAAGAAGGACACCTACTCAACCAACGCCACACTGAGTCCTCCAAAACTGAGTGATCTGCTTGATTTGGGAGTGGGAGGAGGGAGAATACAGTCTCTTCCATTTAAAAAAAACTTCCCAAGGTGCATGTAAATTATAAAACATTGTCCTATGGCTGATCTTATAAATGGGGAAATTAAAAAAAATAAAGCTGTCAAAATGATAATCACTAAAGAAAAAAAGAAACCTGTGTGAGTGAAATTTGGCAAGTCTGTTAGCAGAATGACTACTGTACTGGAAAATTACTGAGCACTGTTTATAAAGGCAATCAGACAGGAATGTTAGTCTTGGAGTCCTACTTTCGACATCAGCAGCTGTATTATTCTACTAGATTCCTTCTACTTTTTTCGAAAAAAAAAACCCTTCTAGTGACTGGGTGTGGCACAACCTGTTCCCAAAAGTCAAGATTCACCTGATTATTTTGACCCCAGTATAGCAGAGATATGGTGGAGAGTTTCAGAAGTGTGTAGGGAGAGAAAGATATGATAGCAGAGTGTGTGTATTTCATGGAAATCAGGACTCCATTTGTAAACAGTGTTTTCTACATAATCAAGCATGAACTTAGTTTGATAGCTGTAAGCAAAAAATATCTGACTGTCCATGTGACTGATTCTCAGAAATCTTTTCCAGTTCTCCTTACTAAAATTATCCAGTGTGAAATCCTGGCCCCACTGCAAGTTGGTCTGAGTTATGCCTAACATCAGTAGAGCCACAGTTTCATCCAGGTGCCTCAGAAAACTTAAGAATGACTTCAGCATGATTTTGCATCCCAAACTGGTGCTAAAGACAACCAGTGCTAACTAGACATGGAGTTATACCCACCTGTCCATCAGTGCAACAATGTATGTTAATCCAAAAGGTATGCAATAAAATCTATTAGAAATAAAACCCTCAGATTACACTGCTTTAGATTACTTTCTGTCACAAATGCTTTTTCAGACTAGCTATGTTTTGTTTAGTAGCAAATTCACTCTGATACTTTATTCAGCAGTAGTTGTAGTTAAGAGCCAGTTCTAAAAAATCAGGTTTAATAATCGCAGAAAAAATTGTTATTGCAAATGTGTCTTTGGTCACATCCAAACTATTATTTTGAAAGGAGGGAAATTAATTTCACTGTAACATTGGGGAGGGAACAAAAGTAAGACAATCCTTGTAGATAGTGAGTGCATGTGTGAATATGTCATGGATGTTTAGTTAGTGGAACAGAACCAACTTGTAGGCACTGGTCTTCTGCAGCGCTCGAGACAGAAATAGCTAGGTGAAATTTAATGGGCTGCGATATTTGCCCTAGAACATGTAACGGCTTTATGTTATAAGAGGCTACAAATCTCTGAAAATTGACCTCATGTCTTTTGATTGTGCTCCTCTACCTCATCCTTCAGCCTGGACCCACTTTATCTTCATAGCATTTTTTCCAAAATCCTTAGCTACAAGTCTTCATTTGCAGACATTCATCTCCCTGAGTTTATGTGCCTAGTGCTGTAGACAATTTTTTTCCCTAGAAAATGTGGGAGTCTTAGACGAGTAGGTAAAGTGGATAATTCAAGGTTAATGACTAATCCAGACCATAGAAAGATCAAATGATGAACTGAACGTCCAGAAGATATTTCAAGTTTGCTCCAGGGGCCTGCCAGATGAGCGTTGCCAAAGCAGATTAGAAGAACTCCCAATTTCTCAGCAGAGATACTGAGAGGTCAGAGGTTGAGGAAGACACAGAAGACAAAGATTTAAAACAGCCCTCTCAGATTGCATGTCCTGCCCATCCCAGCTTTTTGAGGCTAGAGAAAAACACACCCTTCTGGGCATTTTTTAGCTAGAAAGACAGCCACTGATTGGGTTAAAAAATCTGTGCTTAAAAGCTCATCACTTTCTTCCTAAATCTAACCACCAGCAGGGATCATCTAGCTCTTGAATCTTCTATAGAGGTAGGATTACAAAAACTAATTCCGTGAATAAAGCCATCGCTATGGTTGTGAGAAAGATGAGTGTGTTTGTCACATAAATCAGTGCTTGTTGGAAACATGAGAGGCTCTCCAGGGACTCCAGCTAGAGCACTCACAAGGTCCAACAGAAGATAGGTTATAACCTGGGAGGGAAAGACCAAACTGAAAAGAACTGTGGTGTCAAGCAATCCCTAAGATCAGTTTACAGGCTCAAAACATAACTGGAAGCCAAATGCTCTATATGATATACACAGGGCTTAGTGTACAACAGTTAATTGGCTTAGTTAATAATACAGAGCTAGCTTGGTGGTTTGAGTTAGAACACTGGAATTATTTTTTACATTGTCATAAGAAAAACACCTTTTTTAAAAAAAAATGAAAAGTAAGTCTCATTTTTAAACACATCCAAGTGTGTTCAAAAGGTGTAATGACAGTGTAGAGAGGAAAATCTGTCTGTAGTGTAATTTAATAGTAACCATAATGTGATACTGTTTGTATATCACATTTTTCTTCCTTGTGTGTATATAACTTCCAGATAATAATTATGCTAATACCATGCTGCACATTCCTTTACCAATATGAAACTGGCAGGAACTTTCATATTTAATAACTTTATCCATAAATCCCTTGTCTTTCCACTTCAGTTGTGAATGATGTTGTTGCAATATAGTTGCAGTGATTCTGTGTCGTACAGGCACTAAAGTAATATTTTCAGCTGCCTATGAAGGAGGCTTTGGGAGAACTGTGGGGGAAGATCAGGATACTGCCAGTACTGCATGTAGGACTTGCATTTACTTGTTTGTCAGATCATTTTTACAAGCCATTGAACCAAGCAGAGATTTTACTTAGACGAAGTTTTGTGGTCAAAGTGATCATCCCCGTGATGCCTTTGAAAATAGCCTACTTTACTGATATTATTATTATTCAAACATTTAATCTGTCACTTATCTCTAGGATATGAAACTAAACCCACCACTTTAAAATAGTCTTTAATTTCTAGAGTATTTTGATTCCGTGTTAGCAGCAATTGTCACAAGTAGGATGGCTGTGAGGTTTCAGAGATCCCTTACAGTATAGTCCCACCTTATTTATAACCACTGGACTCAGATGAGGATTGGGTGCAGTGGATCGGTAGCTGAAGCTGGTCATACAGATGCCACTCTGACAAAAAAAGCTGGAGATTGCACTTTCACCACAGGCACAGCTTTGTATTGGTTCCCTGGGTTTTGACTCATGCCCCGTGCAATCATTCTGATGATAATATTTGTTTTTTCTGTGTCAGTTTTCCAGTTACACTCTGTCATATCTGTGCTAGACCAGCACTAACTAGAGACCACTGAACAGGGTAGAAAATGAGGTGATTTCTCAACTCTACAAGAGCAACCACAAAAATAAAAAAAGGAATTTTTCTTCCTGAAAGGAAAGTCATAACCTTACTTCTTAGGGCATCTTGGAAATAGTTGGCATGCTGCATGTTGCCCATCCTAAATGCAAGCTCACAGACAGTCTCTGCCAAGAATGTATTTTTATCTTTCTCCTTTGCTTTCAGTCCCTTTCCCTTTTTCTTTTGCCAGTAGCTGTAGATCACAGTGAGAGTACAGTGCTGAAGTGAGTATTAGTTGAGTGGAGCCTGTACAGAAACCATTCCCAGCCCTGTGACTCACATGCAGCTCATAAAGCAAAGTCACTCTTTCCCCCTCCATGCCCTTGTTGAGCAGTTCCTTCACCCAGATAGATAACTCCCACCACATTTGCTCTGACAGCACGGAGCCCAGCTGATATCAAGGGAGCCTGGCTATTAATTTTCATGAACACTGATTTCTGCACTTCAAGGCTATTTTTGTCAGTCTTTCAGCCCTGGTATTCGATTACCCAGCTGGCATTTTCCCATTCCATAAGCAAAATACCAAGCACTCAGCTACAGAGATGCACCAAAACTACTGTCTAGAGAAACACATTTGGTGGCTTGCCAGCTGTTTTAGCCAACAGAAATTCGCAGATGTGTCAACTGCTTTAATGCACAGAAATATTTGAGCGGGGCCCTGTTCCACAAAAGACAGGTGGCCAGCCTGCCCGCTCCCATCCTGCTCAAACCAAATGGCTTCTGCCTTCACTGTCAGCACAGTCATCAGGGCTGTCACACCAGGTCATCAGTCATAGCATTTGGCAAATGAATTAATGACAATTGTACCAAGTGAAGATGTTTCTACAAATTGCGCTGAACTGATTTTCCCCTGTTCAGGAATGGGAGGGTGGGAAAAAACAGTTGTTTGATTCGTTGAGGAGAAGTTACGTGGCAACTTCAAAAGAAATATGGTTGTTAAGTTGGCATGTATGGTGCTCTACCTGGACTACAGGAGCCTTCAGCAAAATGAAATGGTATTTCTGAGCAGACTTGGTTTTGAGAAGTCTTATCTGAGCCACTTATTGTAATGGACAACCCAGGATTGGGTGACAAGTAAAAGATTCATGGTATAAGGATACTAATCTAAATGACAGTCCTAAATAACAGGCTAGAAGGTCAATTACCTGGTGAGAAAGGCCTGATAGCCTTCCGGTGCACAGCGCCTACACAGTTATTGTTCCAGTCTTTCACTTCATACAGGAATGCCTGTAATTACAGAGAACATGTTCCTCACTGACAGATTGCAGGAAGCGTAAAGATCGATGCTGCTTTTCTTTAGGAAAAAATTGTTCTTCCCTACATACCTCCTAATTCAGATTCTTCTTAGATATTTTATTCACTGTCTTGTAGCCCAGCTCTAACCACAGTGCTGCTTCCAGCACTTGCTGGAGTCAGTGGGAGCCTTTCAGTTGGGCTGGAAGACAGCGGGGTGAGGTCACCTCATTTCCCTTGCACGTCCACAGCCAGAGACTGCTCGCAGCAGCAGCGCGTCCCTTACTTTGGAGGAACCTGAACACCTCACAACATTGTGCTGGGTGTTTGCCAAAGAGCCTTTAAAGACATAACAAAGCAAACAACTACAAAAAAAGGCCAGGTATTTGTTCCCAGCACACTTTGATCAAAGGGGAAGGGAATGGCACCTGAAATGTGCTTGCAAAGCAAATGAATCCCAAAGGCTCACAGGAATGATGGGTATAGGGAAATATCCCCACACCCCCATCCAGACCAACACATCCTTGTGAGCTACGGCAGCTTTGAAACAACACTGTAGGATCCTTTCTATAGGGAGAATCTTCTCTTTTTAAGTACTTCTTGAGCCTTGGCAGTTAAATGCAATTCAGATTTTCTAAGAATGACCATGGCCAGTTTTTCTCCATTTTTGAGGCCCCTAATGCCATGAACTTCAAACAGATGAGATTCCAATTAAACAGCCTGAAAAGCCCAACTGTGAAAAGTAAAATATGACCAGCGGCTGTGAGAGGGTGATCTAAAAGTGAGGCAGAAGATGTCTTTGCATTCTAATAGTCTGGGATGTAGAGGATTTGTATGCTTTGAGGTCATATAATGTAGGCCTAGAAAAGCTGACTCTGGTCCTGGATGTGGGAATGCCGTTTGGGGCTTGGTGTCTGGCCGTAGCCCCATCCCAGTTTGTACACAGTAAGTATAGGTTCTCTGCCCAGCTCCACTGCACGGTGAAGATGTGCATGCAGATGCAGCAGTGGTTTTTCCCAGGTACCTCTCAAAAGAAACAATGTTTGTGGGAGAGGATGATCTGTAGACAAGTCTGTCTTTATTTGGAGGAAAAATGCAGCCACATCGTAGAGACTGGGGGTTAAAGGGAGCTATGAAGAGTTTGTGTTTCCATCTAGCATGGAGACAGGAGTGGATATTCACTTGTATGCTGACACTTTTCTGCTTTGCACACTTCAGCTCCCAGAGGTGATCAGGCGATCTCAGTTGTGACAGCAATGCAACACCATCGAAGAACCCACAAATCTAGGAAGAGTTGCCCATTTCTCATTGTTTTTAAGTGAAGCATAACGTTTTATCCCACCGGTTTTTTAACATTCCTTCTCTGGCTCCTTCCCAGGTGGGTGACTGGCCATTGGAGTCCCTGCTCTGCTACTTGTGAGAAAGGTGTCCAGCACCGGGAAGTGACTTGTGTTTATCAGTTGCAAAATGGCACCTACGTTAACACGAGAGACCTCTACTGCCTTGGCAACAAACCAACAACAGTACAAAGCTGTGAAGGACGGGACTGCCTTTCTATCTGGGAAGCATCAGAGTGGTCAAAGGTAGGAACTTGATTCAGGAAAGCAGCCAGACTGCACACAGCTCTGGATACACTGGCCCTAATCCAGCTAAGTGCTTAAAATTATGCATGTTCTCACAGTATTGGGAAACTGGTAGAACTGTCATTTGTCAAGAAGATCAGTTTGGAGCTGAGGTTTGTATTCCATACCGGATCAGTTATTAAGCCAGGTTTTAGATATCATTCTATAGTAACTATATCATTCCATCTGAAAACTCCGACCAGTAAGGAAAAACATTTTACTGACCTGAGGCCAGAAGTATAGTAACCCACCAAGGCTTCTGGCTTCATTTTAATGCAATATGAAACAAATACCAGATTTATCAAGCATCTGCATGTTACAGAGAATGTACAGTCTTTGGGCCTTATCCAACCTTCTTTTGTGTAATTCCAGGAACATGGAAAAGCTGGTTATACTTTGTATAAAAGCTGCATCTCCACGTAGCTGCAGAGTTAAGAAATTGTCCTCAGATATTATAAATGCATTTCAGATATAAATGATGTGTGCTCTAGACAGTTAACCTGTGTTTTCTTTAGCAACAGAGTGAACTGGGAGTATGCCTACAGTTCATGACCAGGACTCAGCTAATACAGGGCAACTTTGCCTGTACCTTGTGAGTAACAGTCCTGGTAGGATGTCCATGATAGTTTTGATATTGTATCTGTTAGGCTCATCTGAATGATGAGAAGATCTTTCCATTCTCGGTGCAGTGCTTACAGCTCTACCAGTCTCATTCCAGACTGGCTGTGTTATGGGACTGTCCAGCAACAGTCATGTCTGTGGGAAGGATTTTTCCTTGTTATTTATCTCTATTTTGAAAGAGTGAGCTCCTGTTTAAAACATTGTCAAAGAGCTTTGCAAAATATTATTGTTAGAAATGTGCTTAAAACTCACAGAAGCTCAGAATACAAGGGATCTTGCACTGAGGAACTGTGTCTCTTAACAAACACAATGTGATTCCATTGTCCACCTTTTGAGCAAGAAATCATTTGGCAAGTGAGATGATAGTTAAGTGAGAGAAGTGTTTCCTTTGAGTAGGATGCTGTATCTGTTCACTAATGCATGAGATTTGTTTTCTTTCTGAGCTCTTTCATTTCAAAAGATGTAGAGAAACACACCAAAGTTTTAATAAGTTGTCTGATAGGTCTTTTGTGTGTTATAGAAGTGACCCTTTCAGATGATGCCATCTTTATTTCTTATAGCTGAACCAACTGTTTATAGCTGAGACTTATGGTCAGTTCCTACCTGTTTTCCATTGGGAATTTTTACTTGGGTCTTTTGTTAACAATCCCAGGTACTTCTCCCTCCTTTTTATGAAATGGAGTAAGTCAAGTTACAGAAGACTTTTTCCAGAGTGAAAATCTTCCCCATTTGTGACCATATCACTCATTCCAAATACTTAATATTTTTAGATAATTATTTCAATAACTGGCTTACTTTTCCTTTGATAAATTTATTTACCCTTTGTCATGTCTGCAGTTGCCCACTCGTGGTTTTGAATTTGTTCTTGTTCTGGCACATGTCTGCTATTATGTAGCACAGTTGACTCCAGGACACATTTGATACTCTGCCAGTTTAAACACTTCTGATAACTAGAACTTTTTTCAGTGGTAATCACTTTAATCCTCAACATTTTAATCTGATGTTGTGGAGTAAATATCACAGTAGTGGTATCATTTTATAAATCCATTTTCTCATGTATGTTTTTGAACTTTTTGGTTATACAACAAAAAACAGCTGACCACATTGATGTCTGGTCCCCCATCAAAACTGTGTGTTTTCAAAGCAAATTCCAATGC
Source organism: Strix aluco (assembly GCF_031877795.1). Classification (NCBI taxonomy): domain Eukaryota; kingdom Metazoa; phylum Chordata; class Aves; order Strigiformes; family Strigidae; genus Strix; species Strix aluco. The sequence continues at coordinate 15,212,193 of NC_133942.1, forward strand.
AATCTTCGTTGTGGAAAAAATTAAGTTCCCCTTTTATTGCCAAACACTTGAGATTGTTTTGGACAAAGTACTGCTCAACCCATTTTTAATGACAAAAATAGACTGTCAGAAAAAGGTGGATGTTTCTATGGTTAGAGAACTAGAGAAAAATATGGATTTCCTTCATATTAAGGAGCTGTGTCTTAACTGCAGAGTTGCTCCTTTACAAAACCTTGTGGGATTTGACTAAGTAATTTGTTAATAAAATAAGACCTGATAATCTCAGCTGGACACTCAGGGACTGCGCATATTAATTTGTAGACTGCTCTGTTGTGGAATCTCTGTAAAATCTATATGTTAAGAAATTCTTCATGAAAACAGAGGACTTGAGGAAAGAAAAAAACACTTAAAGAGGGTGATTTATGTGTGACCACCAAAGATCTGTTGGAAACCATTTGAAAATGCTGTTTTGTCTAGGAAAGTATATGCAATATTAATCTGTGAATGACTTAAAAGCTTGTGGGAAGAACAAACAGTTGGTGTTTTTCCCAGACTTGCTTGTAAAACCCACCTAGAGATTTCTCCTACTGTGAAAAATACTCCCACTTCAGTTTGATTTACTTTGAGTAAATTGGACTATTTGAAAGATTTTATATATTGTGCTTTGTAGTTTGAGAAGAACGAGTGCAACCCTGAAGAGTCCACCCCAAGGACTGAGGAAAATGATATATAATTTGGGAAAGTCTGTACAACTTGGGGCAAATTCATGGCTTTAAGGTACCATTTAAGGAGCTCCAGCCTGGGATCTCTGGCAAGTCTTGAGCTCTGAGGAGTCCAGCAAAGCAGTTTCTGGAATTCTGCAAAGCCTGGAAGAATTCATCCCTGTATCTAGCAGAACTATACAATTGTGCTTGTTACAAAGATGTTACATCCGTAAGGAGGTCACGCCATGAGCAGCACATAGTAAATTAAGTGGAAGGTTTCCCAGATTTTCAAGAAGTCACTTTGTAGTGCTCTGAAGTATTTAAAGGCATGTCTGTTTGCTTGCCAGCTCATAAACGCTTGTCATTCATGTCCTTAACAAGGCCAGCAGGTCAGAACTGCCTGGATTGTATTTTTAAGACGGTTAGACAGGCATGCTGAGATTTGTCCATTTGATGTAATTTATATCAAGCTGACGCTTGTTTCCAGCATAGACCCCCTGGATGGAAAAGCTTCTTGGAATACGTTCAAAAGACCTCACAGAATATCTCATATCTTCACTATTTATTCAGTGTCAAATCAACTGTCTTTTCCATGCTGATCCCCTGAAGGGGAGAACTTGACATGCTAGAGGAGGTTAGTTTTTATCTCAGTTGGTACATATATCATTTTTCCACCCACCTGTCCCCAGTGGCTCTTCAAGGAAATTTCTCACTCTTAACCACTGCAGTGGCATGAAAATGAAGAGCAGAGAGACTCGCTATGCTGTTGTGTAGTGGCATGCACTTACATGGCTGTGACAGCATCAACAGATCTGGTACTCTATTACCAAACTGGTTATTTAAAACAGAAACTCTGTTTCAGTTCATGCCAGTGTCCTTTTCCCACCTAGTACAGTCAATGAAACCAACACAAATTCTCCAGTAAAACAGAATTTCCAGCCAACCGTTGGCAGAGATAATGAATGTGTGACCAGATATCCCTGCTCTTTAGAAGCTGCCTTTGTGGATAATTTGTGCAAACATGAATGAATGTTTGTTAGAGTGCCCAAATGTTTGAATCAAGTCTTCCTTCAGCAACTGCTTTGAGCAGCTCTAGTAGCCTGATGGCTTCTCAGAGGAGTCCAAACAGTCCCTGCTTATGCTTTTGGTGTTAAGAAGTCTGTCTTTCATCCCTGCTGATGTCTGTGGCTAGCTTGCTGACCATGGTTGGAAGCTGATCACAACTCTATGGTTCACTGAATAGTGTCTCTCCTGAGCTATCCCCTTTGTACATTTGAAGTTCTTTGGAACTAACATAGTGATGAGAATATAGCAAATCAAAGAGTGAAGGTCATGTGTGTGTTTTACATGAGAACATGTGTGAGAACTGTGACTTTGCCGTGGTATGCACAAACTGTACAGCAGAAATGTGTTTGTAACAGTGGTCTCATGTGATTTAAAAATGCGTTTATCACCATCATTTTACTCCCATGATAGATCAAGGGATGTGGCAGTTCTGTGTTGTAAATCTCAGTGTATCCTTTTTCAGTATGAATGATGCACAAGCCCTTAAACACAAGTTTTAGTGTTTTTTTCATCTGTAACACCAATTCTAGTAAAATGCCAGCTGGTATTTTTCAAAGAAGGTTGATTTTCAGAATGCCTTTTTTCATAAGTAAAATATTTCACAAGCAGATATCATGCTTTTCAAATTACTTTATGTTTGAAAGAGGCTTAGATTATTGAGAGAAAATCTTATGGTTTATCAATTTTCCTCAGTGTTTGTAAAAGCACCTGTTCCTTTTAGCTGTGTTACCAAGATAAGTGTTATCATTTCTAGGCATCGTGTAACAGAAAACAAATACCTGTTGTTTTGCAGTGCTCGGCAGACTGTGGTAAGGGGATTCAGAAAAGAACAGTGACGTGCACAAATTCTCAAGGAAAATGTGATGCAGCCACCAGGCCAAGAGATGAGGAAGAGTGTGAGGATCACACAGGCTGTTACGAATGGAAAACAGGCGATTGGTCTAAGGTAACAGTGAACACTACACGGTAATTTCCTTCTAAATGCAAAGATGTTCGTAGTGCTATGCTTCCGTGTGCTGTCTGCATTAATTTGCAGTTTAAATTTTGATTGAAGGTTTTTCTGGGATTTAAACTTACCCCTTATGGCATTTATAATCCACACATTGCAACACAGGCTTATGGATATGACCCAGCAAGTTTTAGAGAAGTATATTCCAAATGGGATATAAATGAGTATTAATTGGCAGCTTAACCATCCAAAGGCAAAACCTACACAAGATTCCCACCACAGATGGACTCTTGTTGTCAAAAGCTACTTTATAAACAATGCTGAAACTGCTTTCCATATTTCAAAAAGCAAACTCTGAACAGTTCTGGTGAGCAGATTGAATTCTACAGAAAAGACTTCATTAGCAGTATCTTCCAGGAGTGCAGGGACTAAGGAGATGTCTCATGCCCAGCCTGGGCAAGCTAAAAAGAAAATAACAGAAGTTTGGTTTTCTAGAGTGTGAATATGTGTTATAAAATTTGCACTTCAAGTTAGGAACCTAGTCACTGAGAAAAGGAAATCTCACAAGGGGGCTTATGGTGAGAGCTTTGTTTCCTTCAGAGCATCAGTATGGAGCTGAGAAGAGAGCTGGACCTTAGTCTTCTTATCCCACAACTGATAAGTCTGAAAGTTTGGGAGAACTGTTGTTAAACTGAATACTACCAGGGGGAAGCGTGGGGAAGCCCTAGCAGACTCACACAGAAACAGAGGGTAACTGAGAGCTCTCACAGCTGAATTCTGTTCCTCTGCCTCATGCAGGTCCTGCATGCAGAGTCAGACAGTACACTATTTTATTACCACAGATACAAGACTAGAACTGTGTAGCTGAACTTCATGCTAGTCTGGGACCTACACAGCATAGTCCAGTCCTAGACTTATTACGACCATGAATTTAAAGGCAGAGCCAAAACCATCAGTCCCTTCCTCAGGGCTGGATTTTACCTTCACTTAGGCCTGTCTGAACTTAGTTTCTCTAGTGACATCAGTGGAATTAATTCCCGAATGCAGTGGATTAAACCAGAGCAGAGTCTCCTCTGCATTTGCATTCTGATCTTAAAGTAATAGGTGGTTTTGCTTGGGAAGGAGGCCTGGCAGTGTGAGAAACTCAGCCTTTGCCAGTGTTGTTCATAAAGCATCCTTTACATTACTGACTTCATGTTTGCATAAAGAACTAAAATTTCCCAGGAATATTATATTCCAGTTTGGTTTTATCTTATCTTTGTAACTGTACTGTTCTTTAAACAGAAAGCCTACTTCGTGTTCTGGAATGTACGGCATGTGCAGAAACCACTGGGATACAGTAGTTGCATTTTGCTTTCCAAAAACCCAAACTCCAGCAAGGAAAATCCAGTGAAACAGAGGCCCATGATGGGCAAATTGGCTTATCTGCAATTGCATTTTTTTACATTGTGATTAGGAATTGCAAATATTTATAGATACACTCTCTCATAGATACATGGATTTAATGGTGTCAGTGCTGGAGAATGCATTAAGACCCTGCCACATAAAAAAGGACTGTATTTATGCTGAGCCAGGAATTTATATCACAGAATGTTTAGAGTATTGAACATTATTTTATTCTTAACTTGGCACACAGAGTCCATGCAAGCTCGCCAAAACAAACAGTTCCTGTGTGTTAACAGGTGAAATAACATTATTTATTTATTTGTGGAATTTTAAAACGGTTTGGCATGCAAATTGACCGGGATTCTCTTTATAGTGAGGAATATGAAATAATTGTGTACTCACTGATTACACAGATTGAAAGTTCAGTATTGTATGAATGGTTCCGATCTGATGACGATACTGGCTCGCTGCTAGAAAGGCTGTAATCATACATTGGTCACAGTAAATAGTGTTGATGGATTTAGTGTCTGTATGTGAGCAGGACAGGATCAGTGCAAAATCACTTGTTATTTGCAATTCTTAACTCAGGATCAGGATCCTCCCTGTGCAGAAGGGCACAAAAGCTTATGTGCTGCATATGTGGCCTGCTTCTGTCTGCAGAGAGCTTGTGCCAACTCTCTGCTTCCCAGGAATTTCACCCTGTGTGAGTCCAGCAGGATGTTCTTGGACTTAGATTTGGTTTATAATGAGCATTTAAAATTCTAGACATATTGGTTAGTTCTGACTGGACACTTAGATCACACAATTAGATTCTTATTCTCTGAGTAGAGGGGTAAACAAAAGGCACCCCTGGTTTGCTAGGAAAGGGTATGAGTAGATACAATTCTTTGAAGAAAATGTATTGTCCCAGAGACCCAGATAGCTGAAATGTTTGGTGTGGAATTCAATTCTCAAATCCTGAGTGAAGAATTTTCATCATGAGAATCCAGAAGCTTTAATGCAGGGTTTAGACTTAGGAGGAGAGCCTTTACAGACAGCAGCAGCTCCTCTTTGGTGTTGTCTGGCTTAAAACAGTTCCTCCTTTAAGGAGAAACACAAAGTCTGTGGGAGTTAGATTATAGTGACCTCTTTAAAATTCATACTTCCAGGGAAAAATTCCATTGTAAAACATTTGTTCCTGGTGCTGTAAAAATCAATGTGAGAGATTTGTGCTGACTAAGATGGAAACTTTTTCTATTAATACAAATTGATCTCAGAACAAGCGACAACTTTTTGTAATTAATGCATTGTGCATTTGTTTCTTGTTGTTAAGAATCATCAGGGAAGCAAGATTTAACTAGCAGTAGTAATTATCACAGATTAAAATAAGGGGCTTTGATGCTTTATGTGCAAACATCTTGCGTGGTGACGCACATTGGTGGCCTCCAATCCTTAATTTCCCAAACCAAGATCGTTTGAAGATACCAGGAAGTCATGTAAGAAAGAGGCAAAACCTCATTTTAAAAGTCCAGATACAACTTGTAAATAGAACAGGCTGTTTGGGTGGTAATGACAGACTGTTATTCTTATATTGTTAGTATTTATAGAATACATGGACTTTGTGCATGAGAAGACAGATCACTTCCCTAAGGAGCTCCCAGCCCTATATAAATAACTCACCTCGCGTCTGATAGCAATGAGTATGGTTATCCTATGTAAGATCTTGGATCCTGTTGCATTCAGCAGGTGCAAGAGTGGGCAGCAGTAAAATCTCTAAATGTGTGCCAGACAAGTTGTAGAAGAAGCAAGGGCTGGAGGCATGGCCATGCTGATCTTTAACCCGCACCTACCAGCCAAAACCTTGTCCACTGGCCTTGGTAACGGCTCTGCAGCCATTACCTCTCCATGCTCTGAAGAGGAATTTCATTCCATTTTCTGTCAGGTTTATTTGCAGATGGTCCTTACTTCACATTATAGCTGTGGAGAGCATTTGGAGCTAATTGATCAGATTCAGCAAGCAGTCTTGGCTGTGGTATTTGTATATTCCAAATGTATTTGCAGCATATTTCAAGTGTTGCATGAGGAACTGATATATCTAGTTCACTTTGCAAACACATAGGGCTAGATCTCTAAAATTATTTTAAATGTCTTTGAGGTTACCTTTGTTAGTCCAGTGCTTGAGATTTACAGGCTGTGTACTGTAATTCTAGAGAGTATTGTTCTGTTACTAGTAACCATGTGTAACCTCTGTTACCACTGCTATTAAACTTGCAGCTTCTCTGCACTACCGCAACTTCTCTTTTAAACCCCATATCTTAAAGGGATATAATTATTATTTTTAGCATTTAGCACAAACACAGCATTGGTATTATGAGTTACATAACTAAACTGTTCCTGGCCTGAGAGTCTTCGAACCTAGTAGAAAGACAGATTGCACAGTAAGAGACCCACTGAAGGTGTTAACCTGAAATCACTGTTTTATTGTTGTCTGGATTCTTCAGAATTGCAGTTCATTATATCATCCTTTTTTGTATATGATGCAATATACAAATGGCGATCCAAGCCGTCTCCCATTCAGTTGTTTCTTCCAAAAGGAAATTCCACATCCAGTTTGCATTCAGTTAAAGAAACAAACATCTCGTACACTCTTTCTACTTTGAAATAGTTTGTCCTTGTTTGAAATCTGAGCTGTTAAATGTTCTAGCACTGGAAGCATTTTTACATTTTCATTGTAGTTGTGCTAGTCAAAAGAACAAACAGGTTGCTCAGTTTCCCAACACTTGCCTCAGACTCCTAGGCTGCTGAAAATACGCCTCTTGATGCTTTAGCAAGACAGTAGTTCACTCTTTCATGATGAATTGTATTTTACTTACAAACTTTATGTCAAGGATTACATTCCTGTGAAGAATGCAGGCAGCTAGTGAACAGAATGTGTCTCTCTGTATGTGGCTCTCCAGGAAGCTTAGCGGGACGCACGGCCTGAGTCTGCGCCCTTCGCCTGCTCTAGGCTGTGCTTGAAGGGAGCAGCTGCAGGACCCTGACTTTGCATTGAAGTCTCCCTCGACTCACACGGTTGAAAACATACGTCCTAAAAGATGTGGGGGTGCACTGCTGGCCTGCTCCAGGGAGGTGCAGGCTTGATGTATGGCCTGGGCATGGTGGTGACAAAAGCTTGACGGTGAACAGCGCTAGGAACTGCTTTTTAGCTACCCAAGGCTCCCCCTGTGTCCTCAGCTCTCTCCCCTTCTGCTCCAGTAATAATGTGGCAGGGAAAGCACTCAGGTGCACATGTACAGGCCAAAGCTATATTTTTTGAGTTCCTTTCTCCAGTTGGCTTTTGGACTCTTCCAGGGTATAACTGAGGAGGCAAGATTATATAGCAGGAGCAATTCCCCACAAGATTTTTATGGGTTTTTCTTCATTTCCAGTTTTACTTAATTATTTCAGTATTTTATATGTCTCGACATATTCTATTTCTGTCCTGTGACTGAAGTACTGTATTTCAAGCCAATAGCACAGAACGGTTCAGGGTTCCCAGTTTCATTTTTTTGACTATTCTCCTTTTAACTGGTATTATATCAAGGAAGGTAGAATTACAAGCAAGATACACTAGCTCCATCGTTAGTGCTGACTTTCACAAGGGTGCAGTTTCAGCTTTGTGGGTAGAAGTTTAAACACGCAACTCCTGTCCCTCAGGCAACAATTTAGCTCATTAACCTATTATATTACATAGCCCAATGAAAAGATTTTTAGAAAAAGAAAGATACATAGAAGCCTTATAATATATTGGCTTTTCCATATTTTTTCTTTGCAGTTACAGTAGGTGCTCTGTAGATACTAAGGCCTGTATTAATCTCAGATAACCCAATGTAAATCCAGTGTAACTGTCTTTCATTCTTCCCTACAACCCATTGGCCACAAGCCAAGGATCTCACTCAGCACAGTGGGTCAGATATCAGTCTCTCTTACATTAGTGTAAATCCAGATTAATTCAGCCACTTAAGTTAATGCAGGCTTATGCTAGTGCCATGCAGATCAGAATCTGACCTGACAGACTGTGCAAGATCTTTGGGTCTTGTGTAGGAACCATTACAGATTCATGCTCTCAGGTGAAACCAGAAATATATGACATGTCAAGCTGGGCTTCAACTGGGAGAGAAAGTAGAGGAGAAATCTCTTTTTACCACTTTACATCTAGTATAACCACCTGGCACACCTTTCACTGGATTCAGAAAGATTGTACGCTCCAGAAACTGGAAAGGACTAGTAAGGATCAGCTTGGCAAAGTGTGATGTTAAATAATATTCTTGTTGCCAAATGGTGTCAGTAGTGATAAAGTACATCTGAAAAATTACCTATAGCCACCTGCCCTCCCTAGACATCAATAGTTGCCAATTTCTTTACGTTATTTTGCTCAGCCTATGAAATGCTGGCTATGGGTTCTTATCCCAGGAGAATATTAACAATACAGAGCAAAAAAATCTGATTTCCTATAAGAAAAATACTGGGTTTGTGCCAGACACTGAGGTGTTTCATACTGAAGATCAGCAGTCATTCATCACAATGGGTGGTAACAAGGATTTTGTAATTGCAAATTAATTGCTTTGGCAGGATTAGAGTAGATTGTATTCTCTAAGAGATAAAACCCCTAGCCTCACAGTACACCAAAAAACATGTTGAGGTTGTTTTTTGTGTTGTTGTTTGGGGTTTTTTTTCCCAAAAAATACTCTACAATCTTCCAGTGCCAGGAAGGCATGTTTTCTGAGTTCCAAATGTTTGGGAACGTCAACAAAATCTTCTATACGCCTCACTTTTAATGATTAATTCACATTACATGATAAGAAGAGTAAATCAAGGACAGCTGTGGTTTGAGAGGTATATTCAAAGCTGTTATAAATATAGAAGCAAACTGTCCTTCATTCTAACATTCATTACAAATTCATGGCTTGACCCGCCATCTGTTTATGATAAACTATGGACAACTTGTTAATTCTTCATAAAGGTCATAACTAAGTTCATCTTCTTCTACCTTGGAGAAAATAACTTTTCTTGTTGAACTGAGAGAAAACTCTGCAGGAGGAATGGCCGCTTAGAACTGCAGTCGCACGTCACAGCTGACAGACCCTTTCCTGACGCTTACTCACTTTGGCTCAGCAAACAGCTTCATGATTTATGGCTGCTCGTGTGCATTCAGCACCATAGCTAGAAACTGATGTTGGAGGATTGTCTACAGGCCTCACTGATGCAAATAAGTTGTACTCCACAAGGTGATGGAGCTGGATGTTACAGAAGAGAGCCCAACAAGCTTTAGTATTCAAACCATCCACTTCTCTGGTCCTAGGTATGACCAGAAGCCAGAGCATCAGAGTGTCCCAAACCTAAGTACTGCCTCTCTGGACTGCTCTAAGTTGTACTGCTAGTTGGGGTTCCCCATGGTTTGTTCCTCTGGCACATGATCACTGATGTGCAAACCACAGCCTTTCTTGCCAACAGCTAATCTCAAAATACCCCTCGTTACAGAGGATGAGAAGAAATGGCCCAGAATTGGTTATATCAGCCAGGGACACTCCTCAGTTTGGGAAAGTTGTTGCCAGTATCCTAGTAAAAATTTCATGCCTCCCTTTAGAAAGGAAGATGGAAAGCCGTTACTCTGCATTTCTGAAGTAGAATGGTAACCTTCTGAGTTGTGATGAACTAAACCCACCACCTTTAGTTTAATCTCCATTGAGGAAATGCATGGAATAAAATAGATCTCTCTGTGAGAGAAAACTAGTGGTTTTTTTACAAAGCAGACACCACTCCTCTCTTCTGCTGCATGAAATCAATTTGGTTGATAATACTGTGGGCCAAATCACTGACCCACCGCACTCAATAGCCAACTCCCAATGACTTCAGTGAGTTAGGGATTTCAGCATAAAATAGGGAATTCTGGCACATGGTTTGCAGTTTACGTATGACAGAGCTCCAAGGCTGTTGGTTATTTTTTTTTTGTCTTCTTCACTGTCAGTGCAGGGCGTGCTGGAGTTTTCACTGTTCCCTTCTTGATTTTATTCCACAAACTCAGGTAAAAGAGAAATGAACCATCCTGAATCCAGCGTAAGGGTTCTCAGAAAAAGACTTGGTTCATTGAAGTAAAAGCCTCAGACGGGGAGACATGAGGGGACACATGTCCATGTTCCTGCCGCCACTTCACAAATCTGTCACCTTGGGCTGCTTAAAGCCCAGCCCAGTGCCCTTCTACTGCCTTGTACGACCAAGTAGAACTGATTGCTTTGTCATGAACAAACTTAGAAATATAGTTTTTCATACCTCCACTGGAAATATGCGTTTTAGGAAAGAAAGGAAAGTTCGTATGAGTTCAGCTCCTATTAACTACAGACTTCTGTATGATCTTGGATCCATCACTTAATTGAACTCACATCACTGAGTCCTAGCCATTGGACAGTTAGGTGCCTTGTTTGAGATAGTTGTTAGGCTCCATTTACAGTCATTGTAAGACAGGCAACTCCAGATAGTGGTTTTATCTCCTTACCTTAGCAAAGGCTGAATTGCCTTTTGAAGTGGTGATCTCTTTCTGCTCACTGCAAAGAGAACGTGAACAGATTCACTAAGATGAATCCCACGCCTTTTGCTCTTTGATTCTCTGTCCCCCCATCTGTGCAACATTTTTAGCTATGGTCAGAGGTGTAAATATTGTATAATGGCACTAAAACAAGGTTGAGCCTCTATCTAGACTTGTGCTAACTGCCAGCCCCAGTCGATGCAGCTGTAGCTGGAAACCTAGGCATGGAAAGTGAAGAGATGCTGACTACAATGCTGGCTGGCCATGTCGTTCCCCTGGGGATTATAAGCTACAGAAACCAAGTCCTGCTTATGCCTTTGAGGCAATGGCCACTCCTTGTTTGCACAACAATTTGCACAGCTCATCTCTGCTGGAGTTTCTGGGAACATCCATAGTACAAATTATTTCGATGGTCCCTTAGTAAGGGAAAATGTGCTAGAAAAAGACCATATTCATCAGTGTTTTGTTTGAAGTGGAGCATGTTCTGTCACAGTGTTATTGTCTCATGTTCCAATACAGCCTCCAGTGATCCTGTTAATTGGAAGAATAACTTTTCCTTTTTGATATTTTTTATTTAAAAGCCTAGTTCATTAAGTGCTTTTTTTTTTTTTTTGATGGAGAATTAAAGCCTCCCACCAAGATCAGTGGATTGGAAATTGAATTCCATCGTGACTATTTTACTCTTTTTTTTTTAATACGAAAAAGAAAGCATGAAAGACAAGCCTGTTCAAATATTGGCATTCATTTTCTCTGAGTTACCCTGAGACATTACAGTGTCTAGGATCATGTTTTTAAAAATATGAACAGTAGGTAATTCATCATTTAAAGTTTGTACTACTCATCTGAAGAGGTTTTGCCCCTTGAATCCTTGTGGCACACTATATATATCACTAGCAGGGACTGCTATAATTTTGCCCCTATAAAATAATAGCCTTTTGAGATTTATGATGACTACTGAGGCATTAAGGCAACAATCTTCCAGAACATCTTTAAAGAGCAATTAGTATCAGTCTGCTGGTGATCCCTTGTTTGACTGTGCAAAAAGATGAAATGCAGTGTTAGTTCAGCATCATACATTTCAAAGCTGAATGCTCCTTGTCTAGAGAACGCTCAGGCAGGACTGAGATGACAGAGATGAGCAACCTCTTGCTGAAGTTAAGTAATCCTAATGGAGTCCTTAGTTTAAATAAGTTTTTTAATAAATTACATTTAGGTAGCATTGATCATTAACTGATGAATAACCAAAATATGTGTTCAGTGGAGCTTCAATTCCCAAGATATGCTTTCAGGCTAACACCTGTGACAGGAGTCAGTGTGGAACTATAGCTCATGTAGCCATAAAAGCATTTCTCAGCATAAGCAGCACACACTGCTGTAGAAGCAGGGTGAGTTCTCAAGCAGTCAGCCTGAGCTATGTGATCCCATGGTTACATAGTTGTCCATTACTATCTAGTTTACTTAAACTTAGTTCGATTATGCCTTTTACATAAAGTGTGTTGCAGCATCATTTCCTTGCAGTTTTTCAGGTGGAATAAGCTATGGAGTATTTCCACTTTGTACCTTGCACAGATCAAAACGTTGCACATGCGCTATAGGTGGCATGCTAGAACCCTATAGGCAATACCGTATCATTTCACATCTCTGCCTGATCCTGTTCTTGAAATCCAGTTTGAAAGCTTGTGAGAAGTAAATTCTGCCTGATTGGTATACTGAATTAAATGACATTTCCTCATTAGCATCCACCTGGGCTGCATTGCACAAGTACTTAGGGGCACTGTCACTACCCAGAATATTCATGCATTCAGCTCTTAATCTCTGAACTCTCTGTACACAATGGAACTTTTCAGAATAGCAAAGTCAAGCTTAATTATGCAGTGAGACATGCTGGATGTACTGGTCAGATCTTGTTCCTTAGGGTCACGCAGTTTAAAAGCACAGCTGCGGGCAGTTTGCAAAGATTGCCTCTCTCTTTTCCTTCTAAGATACTGTCACATCAGCCATGAGCATTTTCTGCTGTAATTTATTGTTTCTTCCCATACTGAGTCAGAAGGGTATGCATTTTTTTCCTTGGCTAAATTAAACAAATCAGTCATTTCACAAAAGTTTCCAAATGAAAGATTGTTGTAAGCAAGACCAGATATGTTCTCTTTACAGATCTGGGGTTCAAAAAGAAGAAAAAAGAAAGAAAAAAAAAAAGAAAAGAAAAGAACAAGGAAGCTTGAAAAACAGCTTACAGTTTGCTTTGGGCTAATTAGATCTTATCAGTGAAAAGACAGAAATTTCTTTCTTTAGCATGATGCCATGGTGGAGGTTGACCTGGTGTTTATGAAAGCATATTGCATGCTGCTTTTCAGCTAGAACTATAGAGTTTAAATTAGTGATACTCATAAAAAGCCTGATGTTAAGATGTGCAGAGCACTGACTTTCAGAGCACACACATGTATACTATTAAGGTCTCAAGAACAGAGCAATTACAGGACATTTGTCATTCATCTGAGATGCTGTGTTAGAATGTTATTAATAGGAACTTGTCTTGCTTTCTTTCTGACTTTCACAGAGGCAAGAAATAAGACCCCTGGGGGGAAAAGCGCTCTACCCTATCCTAACGCCTTGAAATACTTGAACTCTGAAGTCAGTAAAGCATGACTCTATCTCTGAATATTGGAGCTTTAGCCATAGTGTTATCCTTGGCTTCAGCAACTTTCAGAAAATTGGGGAAAAACCAGTATCTTTAAACATCAGATGTCTGCAGACTGATGAATAAAGAAAAAAAACATATTGCCTTCAGCTTAGTTATGACAGTCATCTTGAACTATATCTCCCTCCAACAGATCAGTCTTCTAAATATTGGAGTACTTTCAGGATTAGCTGAAGGGATGATATGACTTTCTGCTGGAAAAAGCAAGTCTCTTACAAAAAAGACTAACATCTATCTCTTAGAGGTTCAAAAAGTGACGTTTTTAAAGGTGGCATGTGGTCTGAATGCATCACGGCCTAGCCAGCAGCCCTCAGCTGAGGCATAAGCAATGCTTCATTATCCCATTGATCACAGCCTGTCCTCTGTAGTGGTAAATCTGTACCTTTTTCTGTCCCCATTAAGCCTCAACACAGGGATTCTTTGGACTGGTCTCTCTTACGCATTCCTTCAGCTGCCCAACAGCAGCCCTGCCCTGGCTTCATTCATTCTTACTCCTCTCTCTTCCTCTGGCTATCTTTTGTAGATCAGGAGTTGAAGTCCCTGACAGATCTCAGAACTTACTGTAAATTCATTCTATTTTAATACATAATATTCTCCAGAGGCATTTGCTTTCAAAGCAATTAGACATCTGTCAGCACCTTTGGTAGATTGCAAGCTTTCATATCAGTATCCTAAGGTGGAAATAGCATTCCGGTTGAAAAATCGTAGCTTGGTCTTAAGGTTGGAGTTTTTCAGTGAGTAAATCTTCTTTAAGCTGATGAATGCAGCTGCTGCCTTGATAATTTGTGAGTTTATTTCCGTCTGGATATCCCCACTGGCTTGCATGTTACTGCCAAAGAATGTGAATGGAGGCATTTTTGTATTCCTTTTGCCTTCTCAAGCAGTGTTTGAACTGGGAGTTACAAGGGCTCTCATTAGGTTCAGTTTTTGTAACTGTTCATTAACCCCCTCTTTTTTACGGTGCTGAAGAATCCTTTGATCTTTCCATGTGGGTGGATTTCCAATTTACAATGGCTATATTGTCAGTTTAGTGCCTTATGGTTAAACTACATGAATTTTGCCCATGCATTTTTTTGATAGTGGTATCATTGGCAATGCCTGGAGGAAGGAAAAACCCTCTTCTTTGTTTGACACCAGTGTCTCTATCCAACCACTTGTTTGAGTCCGTGCTTCCCAGAGTAGGCAAGTTGCTTGTGGGTTTTCTCTCAGTACTTGCGTAGCAGTTCAGGTGGCAGGCAGAGATCCACGCAGCTCCAAACCAGGTTCCAAACCCAGTCCTCCACATTCCCAGATCACTTTACTCCATCATGGCATCAAATTGTGTGTGTTTCCTGAGAGTTACATCAGTGCTTGTAAAGGCTTTCCCAATTTTCTGAGTATGTTAATAGCAGTATAAGAACTCAATATTTGCCCAGAAAGTCCAGTGTCCATCAACAGCATTTTAAATATGATCAGCACAGTTACTGGAGCCTCCCAGCGTTCTACGCAGTGGAACTGTACCAGCTATACAGAAGCTGGATCAGGTGCTGGGCTGTAATGCTACTTTTTGCCCCTGCAGCCCAGGCCACAGTCTGCCACAAGTGCTGCGCTCTCTCTGGCAGCTGTTGGCTGCCTGGAAGTTCCTCTGTTTGCAAGAAGGCTGCAGCACCCTTTGTTACACAGACTCCTCATAACCTCTGTCCAAGTCTGAGGGGTTCTGTATCAGAGGGCACAGAGTGAATCTAGCCCTGAAAATTGTTCTGTGGATGTGCTTGCTTGCTCCATAAATATTTGGGAACAGAGAGACCGTAGCAATGCATTTAGCTGTCCAGAGTAGGAGGGGAGATATTTATGGGAATTTGCTGTTCAGTTGGAGTTTGATTTTTATGCCTCTTTTAATGATGTCCTCTTTTCATAGTGCAGCATGAGTAACAATTCCCCCTTTGTATGTATTTTGTATCTATTCCTATTTCCTATTGAAATTCCTAGGAAAGAGACTATCCAAGTACAGAGTTGAAAATTTCGTCTTAAAATAAGCCAGATGTCCAACCTTCCTTTAGCTGCCAAGCCCAAAAGAGTTCAAGAAAGATGTTAAAATCTGTCTTCCTGGCTGTGAAAAACTAATTGCATAGCATAGGTGATGATCCCAGTCTCCCAGGAGAAGGAGTAAAACTGCTTCGGGCAAAAACTCTGCTGTTATTTGTCTAAGGATTGGAGTTGGCAGTGTCTGTGGAAAAAGTTTCATTGCTTGCCCTCCTTGCTGGTTAACAAATGCAGAGAGAGGAACACAGGCAAAGGTAGGTGAGTGTTTGTATGTTGGTATTTGAAAACCTTATTCACCTTATGCGAAAAATGCTTTTTCTTTCTTTCTTCCCTTCTTTCTCTTTTTTTTCCTCTCTCTGTTAAGAGCATTCGTAAGCACAGGGAGTGCCTAAAAGCCAGAGACAGAGGTTTCAGACTCACTGTATTACAGTCATGAGAAGGAACCCCATGGCCTGGACGGGTTATTTTATGCCTGTGTGGTAACAGCTATTCTGTTTGTAAAATGGACGTACAATTCACTCTCCTTGCAAGGAGTTTTGTGAGGATTAAGATTAGTACAGCACTCTGAAGACTAAAAGTGCCATTGAAATCCTGAGGATTAGAGGTTTCATATGACTAGTGAAGTGGAAGGGCCTAATAGTTGCATTTATCAGGATAAAAATTGTTAACTTTAAATCCAAATGTAATGGCCATGCCTGACTGACTTCCAGACTGGTAGAAGTCACTGAGGGCACATGATTCTGGGGAAGAACAGAGGGACACTCAAGACTCCCGAAATGCCTAGATCTCACTGCAGAAGCTCAAGTCATGAAGGAGGTTTAAATAAGGGGCTTTAATGATTGCTTTTTGGAATAGCTCACTATAGGGCATACAAGGGAAGGGCTCATTCAGCATAGTCCTAAATACCAGAACCATTGTTGAGGTATTAATAGATGGTGACAAAATTTTTATGTAGAATCAACGTCTGAAAACCTAAGCGCAAAAAATCTGTTGTAAACTAGTGAGTTGACCCTAAATTGAATTAAGAAGGATGTAAAGTAAAAACCCAATCATTTATTTTAAAAAAAACAAGTTCCAAAATACATGTAAAACTTTAATATAGCACAACTGCTATCTTCAGAATACAATAATCAGGTCTGGAGGGGGATGCATAGCTGGAAACACAGAGGAAAGCTGCACACCAGGGTGGCTTAATGGCAAAGTCCAGAAGGGGTCTGAGCCAGAGATTGTTCCAAATGGAGAAATTCAGTCCTAGAGAAGGTCACTGGGAGAAAGAATAGGAATAAAAAACAAGTGGAATATAGGGGGGAAACTAAGAGAAAAACTAATACAAATTCGGTGAGTACACCAAATACAAGAAACCTGTTTAATCAACAGTGATTAATGTGGGTGATAAAGAGTCTATGTTATTTGTGACAACAGGCTTCACTGATCCTACAACTCCTCCTACCCAGAAATAAATTGTTCACATCATGTAAATGTATTTCCACACTGGGTTGTGTGAAGCAGGACTCAATCAGCTCTGGTTTACATGGTCCTGTTCATCTGAGGCCATTTTTTCTCAGGCCTTCCAGTGATCCACACAGGAAGGAAAAGCTCCCTGTGCTCCCCCCAGAACAAAGCTAGGCTTCTTGTATCAGATGGTCTTTGAGAAGCAGCAGAGGTTTCTCATGATACTTCCAGAACAAAATGAGCATAGCTTTGCTGTACTCTCCCCCATAGATGGGAGAGGTGGAGGCCTACTTGCATCCATGTGTTCTTTTGCCCTTGGGTCCTAGTCTTCAAGCATACACGTCCTTCATACCTGGACTTCAATTCAACCTTACTGGTGCTCATCTTTTGAGTCTCTTCAATGTTTAGCATGCTGTTTTTAAGAATTACCACTCTGAGGTGACTGTTTTTCACGGAGAGAGCTTCAGTGCCCTGACTTTGTTCAGAAACAGCAGAGGACAGAAAATATGATCTTTTTTACATCATCCTAATTATATCTCCTGAGTTTTTCCTCACCTCCTCCTCTCCCCCATCATTTGCTTGTGTGTGGCTTTAGCAGAAATAGGAATCTTACCAAAGTCCTGCAACCCATTGTTTCTTTATTTTAAATACAAGGTTCTTTTATTAACTCCAGCTGGTGCACCTCACTGTGCTCACTGTGTTTGCTTTATTAAAATTGAACAGCGTGCAAGTAGGACATTGTAAATCACAAGTGACTGGGCCAGAGGAAGAGGGAGGGAGAGGTAGGGACTCCAATTGTATGACAACAAAGAGAGCATATAAACAGGCTGGGCCTCCTGGCTAATAGAAGCCAAAACTTGTGGAGTACAATTTGCAATTGCTCCCAGGAGGACAGACAAGTGCCAGACAGTTAGCAGGGATAGATGAGAGTGAATAGTTGAATACCTGATGTGTTCTCTCGTATACTGGAACAGAGCTTCTCTAGAGGTCTGGGCATGCAGTAGGAGCTGCCTGCCTCTGCTGTAATCCTTGGGTTTATCTTATATCAGTGCCTGGAAGTGGTCTTGTCTGTGGAGGAAGCCTTGTTAGACCATCCAAGTCTTGGAGAGGGCTTTTAAACCAAGAAAACCAGTACCACTGGGTCCCTCATGGAGAGTGAGGTGGAAGCTGCTCATCCATGATTAAGCAGTATACGTTTTCCAGCTTTGCCTCTTTGTGGCTGGTGGAGGGAATTACATCTCTGCCTGCTTGAACCTCGCGGGCATCCACAGGGACAGTCTGTGTAGGAGGACTCAGCGCAAGTCCAGACAGAAAGACAACAGCTTCCTTCCCTGTTCCAGGACAGTTCCTCTGCTCACAGCACTCCCTGAAGCTGCAAAATCATCATGGACAAATGCAACAGCTGTATGAACTGTCCCTAGTTGACACGATGCCGCTGTTGTTGAGCCCTCAGCACCATAGTGAGCTGCCAATCTGCTGCACACTTCAGCTCTGGCAGTGATTTTTCTGGTGTATGTGTGTATGTGATTTGGAAGCTACTCTGCTTGGACCATGTCTCAGTGCCTTCTCTCCTCCAGTGCTCCTCAACCTGTGGGAAAGGCCTCCAGTCACGCGTGGTCCAGTGTATGCACAAAGTCACCGGGCGCCATGGCAGTGAGTGCCCTGTCCTGTCCAAGCCAGCGGCCTACAGGCAGTGCCACCAAGAGGTCTGCAATGAGAAGATAAATGTCAACACAATTACCTCGCCCAGACTTGGTGAGTGAGGGGTGTTGGGGGGAAGATGCCACCTGCAAAGGACCAGACAAAGCCCAAGGTCCCAGTGTGCCCAGCGTGACAAAAGTGGGGCTTCAGAGGATTGCCCAGGGCCAGAAATTAGGAGAGGGCCCCCCGGTCAGACTCCAGACTAAAAGTCTAGTGTGGATAGGTCCTCTCTTATCCATCAATCCCTGCCTCAGATTTTGCCCAGGCTGGAGCGCTCAGCAGTGGATAGACCTGAGAGACCAACAGGAGCACACAAATGGTGGGTGATTGATTGACTGATCGCAGAGGTGAGGGAGCTGACAGGCATATCTTTCTCCATCACAAACACCTTCACACTCTGCTTTTGCTGTGGTGAGTGTAAAGTATGGTAATTTATCCATCCATGCCCCAAGAAAAGTACATGACCTCGACAAGTAGAGCATCGCTGTTTTTTTTTTCCTTTTCCTTTGCTGCAACAAGAATGTGGTTTGATGAATTAATTTGTCCAGGGAGGCAAGAGAACATCCAGCCTCTTTCTGTGAACCCCTTGATTTTCTGTCACTGTCCTTCTCCTCACCCTCCCTGCATCCCCTGTGTACCTGGCTGAGATGAGAATATGATGATAAGCCATCTGTTTCCTGAAATACCTTAACACTGTATTTAAGAAATGTCTCTAGTTAAGAATGCTTCTGTTAATACAAAGTTGTGGGAATCCATGATTTTCCACATCATATTTGCTCAGTTTATAAGGGGATAAAACTATATTTTTCCAAACTTCAGCCCCGTGTGTTCAGTCACAGCTCCAAGAACCAAGCTGGTTTCTTTACATTTCACACATCATCACCAGTAAGATGAAGCTAAACTTAAGGCATCAGCTACACTGACACAGCCTCATCGGTGCCTCCCATTACTTTTCAGTACAAGAGGCTGGGTTGTAAACAAAGCTGCTAAGAGCTTACCAGAAAGAACAGCCTCCACCCTCTCAGCAGAGCCAGTCTTGTAGGCTAAGAAGCCTCTAATACCTACGAAAAGGCAGAGCTGCTAAGTGACAGAGAACCATTTTCTAATAGCACTGTCCAGTATTAAGTAACACTTGAACTAGGACTGGACTTGAAGCTTCTGAACTGAAATTTGTTTCCCAAAAGTTTAACAGATGTTTAAAAGAATATGGGAAATTTTATTCTTGCAAATGCAGTCATACTGAGGAGATTCTAACCTCTTTTTTTTAAGAACATGCGAGAGTACTTCCCAGATATTTTAGCACTAAGAGCATAGTGAAAGGAAAACATTTCATTTGAGAAGTAAGCCCTTGATACACTGATGAGACAAGAAATCCATCCTAATTCACATTTTCGGACAAAGCAATAAAAAGCTCACGTGTTTAGAAGACTGAGGAGGCTCAAGTCCCTGCTGAAAGTAATCTGCAAGTAATTTGGGATGCTTTTGTTTCTAAACCAGGCATGGAATCACCAGGGCCAGAAACAATGATATTTGATATTAGCAGAAAGATATATCATTGAGTGTTTTGCTCTTCCTGCTTATAAACAATTCTCATTGGATTATCATTAACAAAATTTTCTGTTTTCTGCAATGGAAACCTCACAAAAAAAAATTATACAGAAAAAAATTCTGTTAGTTTACAAAACCCATGCTGCCTTGTCCCCACACCAAAATGTTTTTCATCCTGGGTAACATTTTCAGAAGTATCTAAGTGTGGAGTTCACCTCACCTGACTTTCACATCTGTGTCCAGTGTCCCTCAGTGAAGACATATTCAGAGGGGGTTTATTCTGTCTCTCAGGCACCTGACCCATGTCGCTTCCTTGACATGCTTCCTGTCTTACTTCACAACCTATGAGGGACCTTGGACTTCTGAAATATGAGTCCTAGCCTTGTTTGTGGCTCAGTGTCTTTCTATTATGTAAGGTCTATCTCAGATGTTCTTGCAAGACGTGTAGTTTATTCAGCTACATCATGTTTTCTGTGCCTGGTTGGAACCATAGCTAGTGGGGAGTGCTGCAGCTCTAACCCCCTCAAAACGCCCCTCTACTGCTGGCAGAGTCAGAAACAGCTCTACCCTCCCTCTGTTTAGGATGGTCACTTCCACTCAAATTTTTTTCTTGCAATAAGTTGTGGGGGGTGTTTTTTTTAATTGGCTTCATGTTCCATTTTTTCTGGGACAGTGCAACCTCATTTCATCAGATTCTATCAAACTTTTGCTTCTTGTCCAACTGAATGAAGCTTCAGTGATAAACATTCCTACTAGTTTTGCTGACATTGTTTTCTGGTGCTTGGCACTGAGACTTACAGCTAAATACAGGATAAGAGCCTTTCCTGGTTTCATCCAGCAGAGATGAGGAACAAGGGACTCAAGATGCTGCTGGGTCAGCACCTTTTGATGTTCTTTAATTAGACCATTGTTTCCCATCTCAGAGGCCACAATAATTGTTTAGAAGATTTTCCAATTATCACAGCATTTGTAAGAATGTTACATATAATTTATAAATCACGTACCGTAAAAAGCACTCACTATATGCATGCATTTTTATCAAGTGTACAGTTTCACTAACATATACTTTTTTTATAAAAGCACATGTAACCCTTTAATTATATTGTCAACAGATTCAGCAACAGTGCCTTTGCGCTGCTTTTCCTCCTGCACAAACCTTTTGTCAGTCTGAGGGAGTTTCTGCCATCCATTTCCCCCTCCCAATAGCTAATTTTTGTCCTACTGTTCTTACTACACTAAGGAGGATTATTTTTATTTCCGATTAATTTATCTTTACATCCATCAAATTGAGTTTGATTTTACTCCTCTGTAAAAATGTTTTCCACCAAGAGGATGATGGCCAGTCCTGAAAGCGTGCCTTCGCAAAACATTCTCCCTGGGATCACACAGCTTCCCATTGACCGCTGTGAGGTGTTCACATGCTTAAATCTAGGCTGACGCTTTAGACATTTTTTTCATCTAGACCTCTTTGTCACTGAGACAAAGTAGGTACAACGTGAGGAGGCTTGCACTCCCCAGCCATGTCCAGCTGCACCCTTGCAGTAAGCACTTCCAAGAGCCTGATATTTCAGTAGAAAGAACATCATCTGATCTCCAGTGCTGACAGTGAGATTGGCCCTTTCTTCCCCCATACGCAGTGATTTTGATCACACCCGCAATGCTGTTCTCTGGCTAATCTGCTAGTTTCTCCTTTCTTTTCTTGTCCAAAGCTGCTCTCACGTACAAGTGCACAGGCGACCAGTGGACAGTGTACTGCAGGGTGATCCGGGAGAAGAATCTGTGCCAAGACATGCGATGGTATCAGCGCTGTTGCCAGACTTGCAGAGACTTTTATGCAAACAAGATGCAGCAGAAGAGTTAATGAACCTGTGCTACTTCTTAGAGTATTACAGCTATTTGTATGTAAATCACGGACTAGTAGGTCTGAGTACTGGAACTTCATGAGTTGCTACAATGTGGTGGATTCCAAAGCATACCTAATAAGACTTGAAACTAATTCTACAGACTGGATACCAAAGTAATCCACTCATCCACCTTAAAAAAACAAACCGAAAGAGTCATCTCAAGGAGCCAATCATTTTATTGTATTTTGACATCCTTACATTTTTCATTAATGCTTTTTACTTTAATATATTAAATCACCAGCCACTGGATGGCTTGCTACCATTAAAGAAAAGGACAAGAGTTGCAAAGTGATTACATTGACTAAGGTTATGGGTACCTCCATGGAGGAAGGCCTCTGGCAAAATAATTCAGCAAAGGTAGAGACATTAATCTTTTAATCTTGGCTTTCATCTGATGTTTTCAATTCCCAACAGTTATCCCACTGTGGAGTGGGCTTGGAGGGACACACATAAATGAAAGGCTTAATTTAAAGAGAGGATTTGCTGTAAAAGCTTGTGAAAACTGATAGCCGGGGATGGACATCTCTGAAATTCCTGCAGAAAACTCAGTACAATTATATCCAACATTCCAAGTCATATTTTTAGAGCAACTAATAGGGACTGCTCTTCTTTCTAATTTTAAAAAAACAATCCTCTCTCCCCAGAATAATATAGTTTCTTTTATGAAACCTAATTTTTCTCTGAGCTTAATGAAATGGAAGCTTATTAACAGCAGTAGATAGTTATTTTTAAACCTAAACCATTTACATGAGATGGAAGAAGTCAGAAATCATTTCATAGAATCATAGAATACCAGGTTGGAAGGGACCTCAAGGATTTCTTGGCCTAATCTCTCCAGTTTTTGGAAGTCAATCAGATAATGAGACTGAATGGTTTTTTTAAGAAGACCATGAAACTGGATAGGATTGGTACAGAACAGGATTTGGAACAAGCTTTGTGTGAAGGATGGAGTGGAGAGTAGACAGGTGTTTCCTATCTCTTGGCTCTTGTGTGCATCTGAGGTTATGTAGCCTTTTGAGTCAAAAGTAGTCAGGGATACAAAACATTCAAAGTGTAATCTTGAGCTTGTTGAAGCCGTAAGGCTAAGACTTCCGTTGCCTTCAGTAAGGGTTAGGGTTTTACTCACTGTATTTTAACGCTTCCTGTCTTACTTTTGTGGTGCTATCAGGTTTGGTGCTATCAGATCGGTGCTATCAGAGCACTTAGCAAGTGCTGCATATATGATACCCTCTTCTATGTCTCTGCACTTTAAACCAAACTCCTCTCTGAGATGTGAGACTTGAAACAGGAGCTCTACCCAGGGCAGAGTTTGTCCCCTCCGTTAGTCCTACAGATCACTGTCTCCCTGTCATATCTTGCTCCAACATGTATCGTTTCCCTTGCCAGGGTCCAAGGTCAGTTGTGCAGTGGTTAAGTTACAGCCCACTCTTCATGATACGAACAGAGCCGTGTGGATGAATTGCAGCTTTGTACTCGCTCTAGAACTGCGTGTTACTGTTTTAGTCCTTGGAGATGAGTGCAGAACTAAGCCCAGCTACTACCCCCAGCCCCTGGGCCAGTCTGGATTGCAGCTCACACCTGTCCTCAAGTTGTCTTTGTTGCTGTTGTCTCTTTTTTTCAATGCAAGGAGGGATAAAGACTCTTAGTACCTAATATATCTTTAAAGTAACTTCTTCTTCCTTATTACAATCCTTTCAATATCCAGGACCTCACTGGAATAACTCATTAGCATTTTATTAAGGGCTAAGTTTTTCAAGCACAGGGAGCTAATGTTCATTAACAGACTATTACTGTGTGGGCTTCACATTTGCATCTGTGCCTATTAGTGCCAATGAGCGTGTGTGCACACAAGGGCTGGCCTGTATGCACAAAGGCACATTTGCACACAATTTTTTCTCAAGTGCCTGTCTCAGATAGATCTGCTTTCCAATGCCCCAGATGATTTTCTCTATCAGGGAAATGATTCCAACTTGGTTTTTGTTATACTGGATGTTCTTCTGGCATTTTACAGTCAGGATCAGACCTCCTTCTTCTGTTATTCCTACCCTGTAGCCCAAACACAGAGGTTGTGTTACTACTTAGGAAGTTGTCAACGGAAAACCTTGCTGGCAGGGGTGACAGGGAAGATTTAGGCAATACCACGGTGATGTTCAGTTAGGCAAATTAATAGGTAGATGAACTGCTAATGAGAAAGTTCCATGAGATTGGAGAGAGCCCGGAGGACCTGATTTATATTGATAGTTCACAGTGGTAGTTTTTCCCCTTGCCTGTTGTCATGCCCTGCCTGTACAGCAGGGCTGCGACTGTCCTTGCTGCCTCCCTACCGCCACAGCCACCTCACAGCAGCTTGGCTGAGATGGGTCCCCTTACACCCTTTGCTTGGTTTGTAGTTTGCTTTTTTTTTTTTTAATGGGCAACATTTGCCCATGAAGTGGCCTGGCCCAATGAAACATGCCCCCCTTGCTGATCATTTTTGGCATTACTAACACTCAAGTTGCGCTGTTGAAGGATTTGCCGTCGGACTTCTCTGTTATCTTGGAATAACACCATGTGCATTTATTATAATGAGAATCAAAGGTGCTTTTAAAATAGCAGGGGTCATTTTTCCTTCCGGTGCTGATCTGTCATCCTCTCTAGGCAAAGGTGAGCTCCTAGAAAGGTGCATAGGAGAGGAAGGATTTTAATTCTTATGTTTTTCACTAATAATTCACTATTGGCCACTGTCCAGAACAGGATACTAGGCTAGTTAGACCTGTGGGCTGTTCCACTGTGCTAGGTTCTGGACACCAAAGGACATTTGGGTCCACGTTCTGGATCCTACTTAAGGAAACGTGAATTTACAAGGAATTCTTTCAAATGTCTGAGCACTGAAAAAACCACCTCACTTGCGCTCACAGCCCACAGATTAGCGTGCATCAACCTTTTTTTTTTTACAATCAGAAACCAACATTAATTAAAAACTGATGGCACAACACAGCTTCATTTTATTACACTCTCTTACTTCATATGGTGACAACCTTCCCATTTTATAATAGCCAGAAAAATAATAATACCAAAAAAGTTAAATTGTGTTCAATACTCCTGCACTTCTGTTTTGTATCATTTTATAGGAGCTTTACAATGAATTTACAGCTATGCTCTGCCCTCAGTTACTACATACTGGTGAAAAGAAAGCTGTTTGTTTCAGTGTATCTATGACAATACTTTTTTTAGTTGTTCGTAAGAGATTGACACTCTTTTGATTACAGTGGTGGTATTTCCATATTGTAAACAATACTCTGTACTGTTACTAAAGTACTGTACATTTCTAGTTGCACAATTGTGTTATTGAGTGTAGATTCTCACTATCTCATGTATGGTGCTATTTTTTGTTGGTGGAAAAGAATCTTAGCAGTCGATTATTGCTTGATATTTTATTATAATACAGGGATATATTCTCCATGGCAATAATATCATTTAAGTTTTTCATTACAGAGTGAAATGTATATATTTTTTCCATTAGCTAATTTGCATATGTACTGTATCCATGGTAATTTTCTTTTTGGTGCTGGTTATAAATAGAAAAGATAAAAACAGTCAACCTGAATGGAACCAGTTGTAAATGAAAACCAAAAAAAAAAAAGAAAAGAGGATCATTCCATTTTGAAAAAATTGAGTATGTTGAATAATAAATTTATTTTTTCCATAACAACTTTAATAAGGTTTCTGAACTTGAAAAAAAATACAAAGCAAACCAAACAGCTAGCATGAAAATTAAGAGAAAGGAGTGAAGCTGTAAGTAGTACATTATGCATCTGTCTAATACTGGACTGAGACTGAGATTTGGTTAAATCTAGGCCAACTGTTTGATAGCTGTGGTAGGTGTAAAAGGTCGTTTGTCAGTAAAATTCTGGTATCTCAGAGTTCCCAGTGCGCTAACAAATCAAGAAATGATGGGTCTTGTCCTGGTCGGGTTGCAAAATAAA
Source organism: Strix aluco (assembly GCF_031877795.1). Classification (NCBI taxonomy): domain Eukaryota; kingdom Metazoa; phylum Chordata; class Aves; order Strigiformes; family Strigidae; genus Strix; species Strix aluco. Next base: position 15,238,107 of record NC_133942.1, read on the forward strand.
GCACAGGGAATGTTAATACCTGATTAATGCCTTGCAAGGTCTGTGGTCAGTGACACAACAGTAGAAAATGCCTGTCTGGAAAAAGTGAGCCAGGCTGCATTTGGGGTATCGCTGTGTACGCCTGAGCAGGCTGCGGGGAAGGTAAAGCTTATACATGCGGGGAGGGACATTTTGCAAGTGCTTTTGAGAAAGGTTGCTTTCAATGTATGTTGGAGCTGAGATGAAGTGGCAGCTTGCTGTATGTTTAATGGTAGCTGCTCCACAGGCGCAACCTGATAATGAAGACTGCTGAGCATGTGGAAATTTATATTGGAGCAAAACTATCCCATCCATTGGAAAGGTATCTACATAACCTAGCTGCACACTTCCCTGGTGTGAAATAAACAGAATTACTTCAGTGCCAAGTGTTTTGGATGTCTTTGTTGTAGGTACTAGCCAGAATCTTTGTACTATTTCACTCCCCCCTCAACATGGTGAAGATGTTTTTTGCAGATATCTTCACACAGCTAGACCTGCAGGATCCTGTCCCGGCCTGTCTTACAAAAATGCCATCATCCGTATCCTGTTCCAGCTCAATTCTTGTTAAAAGGACACTTCTTGGAGATGGGAGCATTTCTAAAGCAGGCTTAAAAACAAACCGAAGCATGGTTGATGTGAGAGTCCTCCTCCCAAAATGATTTCCAGAAATGGAGTTTATACTTACATTAAAAATAGAGCTCATTTACTGATCTCATGCTGGCTTCTTGGTAACGGCACAACACTGATAGGCTTCCTGGTTTTCAGAGGTAGCCTTAGGAGATACCAGCCCAGCTGCCATTATACATGTGACTGTTAACAGCAGCAAAATTGTAGAAACTCCATCCAAGTGTTGCTGTATATTAACACATCATCGTGTTTGTGTATTGCCTGGAGTCAACATATGATTGCAATTGTTGACCTGTTTAAACAATAAAACAGCTATAAGCCTTTGGAAGCCAAAAGGCTTTACATTAAGCTAGGATATGGCAATGGGTGGGAGGGGTGTAAGGAATGCTGTCATACATTTGGCTTGAAATTTTCCTGGTATGTGCCAATATCTCTTCTATAAATCCAGTAGGCTTATATACTTAGTTTGCCTATTTTGCATGTAGCAGTTTGCTGTTTTTTTCTTATTCCTAATCCCCACCTTCTAACCAAGAAACCAGATGATTTGAAGCCATTGTCCTTCCCTGTGATCTTAGTTGTCTTTTTATTTAAGTCACCTCAGCCAAGATCATTAAAGGCGGGTGGGGTCAGATGGCTTTGGTGCTCTGGTACAGAAGTACCAGGAGGAAAGTATAATCCCTCCTCAGCTGCTTGGAGCTCAATTCTGCGTCCACCAACCCCACCTGCTTCCTTCACTCTGTTGCAAGTCCTGGTGTACACGGCAGCCGTAGCTGCCTCTTGGTCCCTTGCAGCAAGGTGGCGGGACTCTGCTTTCTCTGGAAGGAAATTTCTTTCCTAAAAGCTCAATATGGATCATCTTATCCTGGCATGAGCCCCATGCATCACCCAGAGTACCACTTTTGGAGGACCTTGCTCTGCTGGTAGAGTGAAAACTGCATGTTCCTGTGTGCTTTTCCTAACACCCCTGGTCCATTGGGAAAGGTGTGTTTTCTCATTGAAGAGTGTTGGCACAAACGCCAATATGCTGTGGAGTTCCAGGCAGAGAAGAACCATGCCAGAAGCACTCACACTTCTGATGGTGTAAGAAAAGAAGCCCTGGTAACCTACTTGCTGGCAAGTTACTTGCCTCACTTGCTGTCCTGCTGCTGTATGAATATAGTGCACAAAGAAACAGGCAGGCTGTGGGAACTGCTCCTGAACAGCATTTCTTCTTCCAGTACTTGGACCTGTGCTGAATATGTTTGATTGTACTCCATACCACTTACACTTCAGCGTCCTTCTGTTTATCTCAATTTGGAGGCAGGTCAGTGGGAAGACAGGAGTTCCTCAAATGCTGCTAATGCACAAAGACCAGTTATCTTTTCTGTGAGCATTTTTTTTGTCCTTTTATCATGTCTCTGGCTTCTCTTCACACTCTTCAGAAGTGGGCTGGTCTGCCTGGAGAGAGACTTTCCAACAGCATAACTGCCTTGGACAAGCAGGATTGAAGCATCTTCACTTTGGATGGGAAGAACTGTCTGTTTGTAAAAGGAGAGTTTAAACAAGAGAGTATATAAGCAGAGAGGGACCACAGACTTCCCTTAGCAGTAACTACCCAGAAGGTAATCAGAGAGTCTCCAAAGCTGACCTCCATGTGTCTTGCATCTCCTTGCCTTTCATGCCACTTTCATGTGACAGACCCCACGAAGAATGCCTGGAGGCTGCACTGTACCACATTTATTATTTTGTCAGAGCTGCCGTGTCTGCCAAATGGTGGCCAGACACTCAGACAGACTTTCCCAATTAGCAGAGTCCTGCAGCTAATGTCTGGGGCTTGCGTATGTGTTCCCTGTGCATTACCACAGCCGAGACGCTGGCCGGGCCACATGGCCTGGGGTAGGTATCTGCCTCGGCCGCTGGGCTGGAGAGAAGCAGCTGGGCTTTCTTGAAAGTTGTGGTTTTCCTCAGCATCTCTCGTTTGGCTGTGAAAGGCTCCTGTTTGGGTGTTTCATCCTTTCATCCCTCTGTGGCCTGGCTGGAGCTGGAGCCTCCAGTGTGACTTATCTGGGTCATGTCACAGGCCTTGGCATCCTCCTCGACCTTGGGAGAGAGCGACTTTGCATGCTCGCCACAGTGGAACCCACAGGGTATCGGTGTATGGGGCTGGCTCCTGGCACAGCTCAGTCTCCAGGTGAGCCCTTGCATCCTTGGTGTCTCCAGCCTCTCCTGAGCTTCAGGGGCTTATAGCAGTCTCAGTGTAACTCCAGAGATGCTTGGCTTGTCCTTCCTCCTCTATTTCCCACAGGCCCATTTTGTGGCCTTGCCCTCCCTGCATGAGCATTGTCCCTTTCCCCTCTTCCTCTGCTTGCAGCTGCTTTGTCCCCCACAAACTTGCTTTGCACCCACCAGAAACTTCACCACCTTTGCAGTCTATAGAGAATACCTTCCCTCATCTGCTCAAGTGCTTTTAGTCTCCCCCCTCAGCCCTCTGAAGAAAAATCTTTTTCTCATCATACTCCTGTAATAGCCTTATGACTCCCCTTGCTGTTGCTTTCTGGATGGTTTTTGTTCTGAGGTCTTTTATAATGAGTCAGTGTTCTTTGTGCGGTGGCACTTAGACTCCACACCCAGACATGTGGATGCTGGAAAGGCCATGCCCAAAGAAATGATCCTTCTCTCAAGAGTGGTCCGGGGGAAAAGGCAGATTCCCAAAGCAGCTAGCTGGGGTTATTGCCAGCAGCAATCTGAAAAGGCATGGAGATGAGCATAGACCGCTTCTGAATCGAGTGAGTAAGCCTGTACTGTGGTTACTGCACTGGCAGGGGAGGGAAAGGGATATTCCCCACTGGTTTTATATCCTCAGACACATTTTTTGGAAGTAGCAAAGGGTAAAATTCACATCACTTCAGAGATGCCCCTTACAGAAACTGGGCTGCAAAATCCAGCCCCAAGCCTGGATACTGCTCAAAATGTGGGCTGGCAGAGAGGGAAATGCTCATTTGTTCAGCAGGAGGAGAGCGCTGGTAGCACGCCAGTCTGGGCGGCTGGCTCCGCTACCCCAAAAAGCGTCAGCTGTTGAAAGATCACTGACAGTTTTCTGTAAGGTCACTGCATACTACAACATCATTGTGCAGCCATCCTGGAGACAGGCAGTGGAACTATTCAGACTGTTGATGAATTGGTGAAAAAGGGGTATCCTCTAACAGGATCTTTAGGTTGCACAAAGATCAGTGCAACCACGGCCTGGCCAGCAAAGCCAGACAAGCCATTCTTGGGTGGGTTTTTTTTTATTTTCTTGGAAAATACATTATTTGAACATTTTGCAGCTTCCATTTATTTCCCCAGCTCTGTATTTTTCCCCTTGATTTTGTCTCTAATGGCAAAAAGACCCAACCAGACTGCAGCTTTGTTTGGCACCAAACTTCCCTCCTGAGATGATCACACAAGAAGTCTTTTATCACTTCGGCGGCTCTGAGCCAGAGCTGCTTGTGGTGGAAGTCGCCGGGACTGTAACCCCGGGCTGTCGTGGGACGAGAGTCAAGCTCGGGCTGTCAGCAAGGCGAGTTGCAGCAGTCGGAGCCCCTGCCAGGACACGTCAGTACTTCTGACTGCTTCCCCCGGTGCTGCTCTCATTAAGGAAAAGGTATGAAATCCACATCTAGATTGAATTAGTCCTTTAAAAAAATTAAGTGTTGTTTAAAATATAAATCCTGTCCAGAATCATGGTCTAATTCCTTAGGAAATCATTATAAATCGAACCTCCCCTGCTCCCCACTGCCTAATAACACCATGTCACATCTCGGTTTTCTCACAGAGCTGATTCACCTTCTGTGCCACTTGTGCTGCGTTGGCTTCAGCACCATCACCTCTGCTTTATGCCCAGGTACGTGTCGAGGAAGGAGGGTCCTGCTGAGCTACCAGACTGCTGGTCTCCAGCCACTCTCGCTCACAGCTGCTTCCCCACATCGTTTCGCAACGCCAGCCAACAACACCTTGAAGAGGAGACTGTGACCTTGAGCCCAAGAAGTCGCATTTCCCAGAGGGTAAGGAAGATTCCAGCCGTTTTGTTTTTTTTTCCCAACCAATTTTGCTGAAGAAACAATTTTAAAGGGGAAAAAGAAAAACCACACTGTTGTGTAAGCAAGATGGAAAACAGCTTTCTGTGGGTTCCCAGGTATTTATGTGCCATTCTCTCTGCAACATTTTTAGCAACAGCATTGCTTGTGGCTGGCTGACTATTAAGTACGGATGGTTTTGCAACAGCTGTGTGCACGGTACCTTCCTTCGCAAGCAGCGCCTTGTCCCTGGCTGTCCCCATGGCTCGGTTTATTTGTATGCAAGGCAACTGTGAGGTTATCGAGGCTTTCCATCAGCTGTGCAAACTCACAGCAGAATCAGCTGTGTGGGTGTCCCTTTCTGAGAATTACAGCTTTTGGGTAGTACACTCTTGGGCAGCTCCTGTGAGAGATCTGGTCTTAACTATCTCTCCAGAGGAATTGCTGCTTGTGCTAATACTACAAACTATGGAGTGTCTATAGCCATATGTATGAGAAAGAAAATGCATATTTGCTTGTTTGTTTTCCAGCCTCCCCGTAGAATGCTTCTAAAAGCAGAAGTATCTTTCACTATGGAAAAAATTGACAAAAACATCCTCATATTTGTCAAAATTTTCTTAGATGTTTTTCAGGGTATCGCTAAGACCAGCCAGGCTCCTCCCCTTTCCTCCCCTGCCTTACCCCAAATACTTCCATTTTTGGCTAAAAAATCTCAAGTTTGGGATTTTTTGACCAACAATGTCAGCCAAAACCCAAGCTCTTTTCTCTAATTTTTCCACTTAATTTTTAAACTGTCTTCTGGCAAAACAGAAATATTGTTTTGATGGAAAATTTTCAACCAGCTCTGCTCATTAGTTTCTGCCAACAGTCATACAGGCAAAACAGTGCATCTTCCAAGAGAGGAGACTGTCCGAAGGGCCGAACACGAGGCAGGTGATGACTAACACTTCTCTCCCCAGCTCTGTGCCCCAGCCAGCATTGTGCTCTCTTGCAGGCTTCAGCCCTTAATGAGAGCCATCTTTCTAGAGATGTTTCCAGCCTAAATCTCTCTTGGCAAGTCAGCTCAGTAATTCAGGTACTTTGCCAGGTTAAAGGAAGATGTGGGTGGCACAGAAGGATCTCCTCTGACTGAAGGACTGCGAGACTCAGAGGAGCCAGCCATGTTGTGCATCCCTTATCCGCGTTGACTAATATTTGGACCCCTCCAGGCAAGTACCGGTCGGCGAGGAAGGGTGGGGAGATGGGGCTAGTCCAGCTCACTTTCAGAGCAAGCTTCAGTGTGCTGTTGTTTAACGGAGACACTTAGATACGCCAGCAGCTGAGCCACACACAGCCATGAGCAGTCTCCGTGTAACCCTGAGGACCTCCAGGGACAAGACCCTAAAGTGGCTGACAGGCTGAAATAACACCAGTCATGTCACTGCTGTGTATCTATTACCCATCTGTCCATGGCGAAGGGGTTTTTCACACTGAATCTGGAGCATGAATTCAAGGGGAGCCCAGCACCTCTCATTTCCTGGGTTCCTGTGATGAACTGGGAGACAAAGAAGGACTATGTTTTTGCAGAGTGGGGCAGAAGCCAAATTTCAGAGTTTGGCCTCTGCAGCCAAAGCAGCATCTGCCCATTGGCTACATGGGCAGTGGCCTCAGGGGATAGCCATCCCTCAGCAGTCCCTAATATTTGCAGAGTGCTCTCCGATCTTTCAGTGAAAGACCTTTTAAATGTGCAAAAGTTTATAGCCCTTCTCTGACCATTGCTGATTTTAGAGGGTTAAGTTTGGAACAGGAAATACAGTGACTAAAGGAAAGCCATTAATATTAAATTCTACCCTTTGCCAGATAGTCTTGTGTTATCTTTGCTCTTTCATGAAATATTTTCTAGTTTTCCTTGCAGGGCATTCTTCACAGGGGTAGCAACTGAGGAGCTGTAACTTGGCACATCTCCACCTGCTTTTCTGTAGCAGTCCACATTTGTGCTCTGGGATTTGAAGAATTTCCTTTGCCTCTAGAATTGATATGCAAACAGTCAGCTGTACAGACATCAATCTGTCCCATACACACGCCGTGTGACCTAAGAAATAATACAGGTGGTCAGCACCATGCTGGTGACTCCTGAATCTCTGGAGCAAACAGACTCATTTTACTATGCCTAGAAGACGGGAGGTCCTGTATACACCCTCCAGTAACATAATCTGCTGTGCTTGACTGATCACAAAACACCCACCAAGATTTCCCTAACAAAATTCTTGATTTTTGCCAAGGAAAGCAAAGATTTGCAGGAAATGAGAGCTGTGACCTTACCACTTCACAAACAGCTTGAAGATCTCACGACGCTCATCTCAGCAGAGAGATGCTCATGCCAGAGCAAACGTAGAGCCCTGTGTGGTCAGCGCACAGCTCTTCCAGCATCCCTTTCTTTACCTCCTCCAATAGGCAGCCACTCTGCTGTGATAACAGCAGAAATGGGCCAACTTAGTCTTCTCCTGCCTGTTTGCTGTGTTGCTGTATGTCACACTATGTATAGGAAGTGCTATGTGAGCAAGTATGGAATGAGGGATGTTAAAACTGGGAGAGGTGAGTGTTGCTAGCTGCATAGCCCAGCTCATACCATTTCTCCCAGTAGTGATCTCATCACAGCCTAAAGCTGTGTGCTTGAGCTGCTGTGCACCCTGGGGGCAGTTAAAGCCTAAGGGGAGATTTTCAAACAGAAAGAAATGGGGCTCTAGAGATCCCCATAACTCTAAGCAAGTTGTTGTCTAGGGCAATCGCCATTTCCGTTAAAAAGGTCTTCCATTTCCCATTGATACTTCTCAGGTTGCAAGGAGAGCCATTCTTCTGCTCCTGAAGGCCCTAGCTGCAGACACAGCCTTGGAAGGGAAGCTTGCTCTCATGGCTACGGCGAAGGAATGGGAAGCACGAGATCTGGCATGAAGTCCTGCTCCCATTGAAGCCAGTGGGATGTTTGCCATTGGCTTCAGGAGAAGCCAAGATTTCAGTCTGCAGCCAGATTTGCTGGTGTGTTGAGCTGTGCTGAGAGCAGGACCAGAAACGGTTCTTGGTTTCCTGATAAAGCTGTTACTGCCTCAGCTCCTCTGCTGCAGATAGCTGGTTTCTCACCTCACATTGCCCCCTGCTTGCTTTCATGTTTTCAAATCTTATTCTTACGCCAGAAACTCTTTGAGGAGGAGACACTGGCTGCATGGTTTATGCCTGTTGTACTGTCCCATGACTGGAGTTCCTGGACATCCCCACCCACAAAATCATCCCCTCCATTGTGGATTATGGACAGCGCAAGAGGATGGCATAAAGCAGTAGCAGAGGGCTGGGATAAGTGGCTTAAATGAAGTAAAACACATAGGATTTACTCCAGGTGAGTAACAGTGCCTTTTCCTTAAGGCAGTGGCTTGAGTCAGCTCTAGAATTAACTCTGAGTGGTTCAAGAGAGCCTGGAGAGATTTGTAAAGGTGGTCCAGGGATGGACTTCCCTGCTTCACACTTCACACCAACATGAACTGTTGGTAATCTTGATATTTTAAACACCCCTTTTTCTCTTGTCTCCTCTCTTGCAAGATTCGGTGGAAGCCAAATTGTGATAGTGATGAGCTGTGGTATAGGTATTCACGAGCCTGATAGTAAACCTTTCCCAAATTATTATTGTTCCCCCTGCTAATAAGCCACCTCAAAGCTTGCCATGCTGCTGCAGTTACGTACGCAGTTAAGTGTTACGTAGGGCATTATATAGTGCTCCCCGATGCATTACACGCCCTTCTGCCAGCTCTTGCAACCCACACAGCATCCACATTTGGGCAGGGTTTGTGGCCTCCTCTGAAAAGCAGATGAAGGAAGCGATTTCAGAGTGGATTGGGATTATTGTGTTATACCAAACAGCCCCATTTTGGCCCATACAGGTCCCGTTGTTTTTATTTGAATGGACACATGGTGGAGCCTCTGTATGCCAAGGTAAAGAGACATTGCAAATAATTCTTGTTCTTTATTTATTTCTCCCTGACCAGGACTTCTCTTTCTATTCATTGTGTGGGTTTAGTCTCTACTGCCCCTTTCTGGGAACATCTGTAAACGCATCACATCTGTAAAAAAAGGCATGAAGGTTTATCTCCTGGACCAAGAAGGTTCCCTGGCTTTCATCACCTCTCCAGATGCCATGTTTGACATCACTTTCTCCTCCTGGCTAGCCATAGCTTGTGTTCTCTGGCCATCTGGGACTTCATCTTGTTCCTTGGACATTTCCACAAAGAGTAGCTGGTGGGAGAGTCTTTCTGGTAAGTTGAAACCATTGTGATGCATTTTTTCCCTACAAGCAAGGAGTTTGTAAGGGTAGATGCTTAAAGTCGAGGTAATGTTGATCATATAGAGATCCACAGCTAATAGTTTTGCTATGATTTTCTCCAGCAAGCGAAGCAAAGCTACCAGAAGTTCAGTGCTGGTGCAGGAGCGCACCCCAGTGTTAACTCTTTAGGCACAAATATTTTTTACAGGCAAAAATACTTTTTCCTCCAGTAATAAATGGGGAAGAATGAGGAGGAAAGCAAAGAAAAAACCCAAATGATGCAGTATCCTCTCCTGATTGCTTAGCTTAGCTCTGCAGCACCATTTCCCATCTGTCTTTCACATCATTCTGAGATTGTTCCTCAAGAGTATCTTATCAATAGATCCTTTCTCAACTTAGTGACTGCCTCTGAGCCAACTTTTTTTTTTTCTGGTTCAGTGGCTGGCACAATGTTTGCATGAACTCTAAACTGTCAACTTGTTGCCCTTCTATTTTCTTTGCTAATAAGATCACCACCAGCTCTCATGTTTCCTAGCGCAAGTACAATCAAACAAAATGAACCAGAATAAGCAGAGAATTAGTGCTCATTCTTTCTTAACAACATGCCTGTGATTTTTTTTCTGCATTAGCGAATTCAATCCAGCTACTTCTGCTCATGTTAATTCACTGTAGCTGCTATCCACAGGCTCTGGGTTACATGTAACAATGAGACAAGGGGACAGTGCTTTGCTTTTAGCAAGACCTCAGCATTTGTGTGTTTTGAATGTTGAGGAATGGGTCAAGGGGGGCGTTATCTGATCCACTGCCACCTGGTTCTCTGTGGTATTCATTCTGTTGCTGGTAAAGTCCCTCCTGGGAGCTCAAACGAAAGATGACATTTTGTACCTTTCATCTGCTCATTCATCACTTTAATTCTCCTAATAGCTCCTCTTCCCCCTTCTTTTTTTTTCTCTTGTACTTGCTCTGATTTTAGCACTCCAAGAGGCAGCACAGGGTCCTGGCATGGCTTTCCCACGATCCTGGTAGATTTAAAGGCCAAGCATCCAGTGCACCCACATACCACGTTGATGGTCTCCTCATGAGCATAACCCCGGATCCAGCTTCTCATGGAGGACACCGTGGTGAAACTCCCTTCTTCATCCAGGCCTTGGACCTACAAAGACTTCCCTGCCAGGTTGCTGTCTACACGGTGAGACTGGACTGTGGGCCCGTGAGCCTGGCCCCCACCTCCACAGCTCCCCAGTGTGGCCACTCAAAGGTCGAGGGCTCCCGCAGCCACCGAGGGTCAGCTCTGTCCTCGAGGCCTTCGTCCCGGTCTCCTGGCTGCCTGGGCACTGTGCCCGGGCTGGGGACTGGCTGCAGGACAGCCCTCAGCACACAGCTCAGCTCCGTACAGAGGGCTGCTGGCTACTGCAGAGTGGGGTGTACGCAGGCAGCGCTGCGGGGCGGGGGGTGCTCTCTGTTATATGTGAGATGTGAGCTGGGCTTGCAGCTGGCAACTGCTTTCTCTTTGAGCCATTCACTGGGACTGTTTCTTGAAGAGAAAGATCAGCATGTGACTCTTGGGTTTTAGGAGATTTTCCTATCGCTAACCTCAAAACAAGCGGAAACACTGCCCCCTCCCCCTTTGGACCACAACCCTACACCAGAACAAGGGCTCTGGGTGGTTTTTTTCTTCTTATGAAGCTTTTGGGGTGTCTTTTTTTTCTCCTATCACCTGAGAAGGGCCCTGGCACTATGATAAAAGCCCTCTCTGCCCACTGGGGCCCCCCTCCTTGTAGTGAACATGGTCCAGAGGGAAGGCAAAGGTTTCGCCAGAAGCACATACCCATTCCATGGCTCCAATTAGAGAAGATTTATCTGTGTTTATTGCTAACAATGTTCTTCCTGGCATTTGGCTCAGCTGGGAGCCCGATTAGTGACTTAACAGTGGCCTTGAAACCCAAGACCCATGTTTCTTTAATTTTGTCCAATCTGCTGGATACCTCGGGAAACGGCTGGAATATTGTAAAGCAGCTTCTGGCAGCGAAGAGTCGCAGCAAAGGATTGCATCGAGTCCTGGTAATTATTCTCAGCCTGTCCACCTGAGGCCTGGCTATGCAGGGAGCTGCAGCATTAACCAGCAGGGACACAGCCCACATAGTAAAAGACATTGTTCTGCTCTTCTTCCTTTTCCTTACAAGAAACTGATTTGGCTAGTTGTGCTTCGTTTGATACCTGGTGATCATGCTGCTACTGTTTGTGTCACTTCACTACTGTTCACAGTTTGCAGTTGCACCCTTTCTAAGTCTTTATTGACAGCCAGACACATCTTTCATTGCTTAATGTATGCTCACCCCAGCTTGGATCTGGGCTGTGCTGACATGCCAACGTGTTGTGCAGCCTTGGGTGAATCAGTTCACTTCCCTGTAGCTTTGGAAACCGCTGTGCAACAGCAGAGGTACCACTAGAGCATTGCCTGGCTTTGAGCTCCTTGGAAGAACAAGGGTAGGGGTAAAACCTGTCCTGTTACTCTCTGGTTAAAGGTTGCCTGAGATTATCGTTTGAAGTGAATAGAAAACAACAGCCCACAGAGCAGCTCATATGTCCTTAATGGGGGTCAGTCAGTGGTTTCGAGCATTTTCAAAAGCTACTTCACAGCACAGTTACTGAAAGGGCAGAGCCAGCTTGGGGTGGGACCGCTCTGTTGGGTTGTGTGCAGGGCACAGGAGTTGTCTCAGGGCCATGCTTAGCCTTAGCTTTTGCTGTGACAATTACAAGTGATAAAATGTCAGTTTTCTCAATTTTCCTCTCCACAAGTTGGTTTAAAGGGAATGAAGGCAGATCCTGCTATAGCTTATTACATTACTAGCCAACTCAAATGACTCCCCACTGTCTTTTCATCTACATGAGACTCTTAATGCCCTAAGTCTTTGCATGTCCTGGCACAGAGCCCAATTGAAGCATGAGCTCCAACAGAAGATTTAAATTTAAAGCTGTTCTTTTGGCTTCAGAAATTTGCAGATTGAAGCTGAGAAATGCAATTCAGCTGTTTACTTGCAGATCTGCAACAGCCCTGCTGTGCTATTGCACTGGCCTCAGTCAGGCAATTGTGTTAACAGCACTTTCCAATTAAAGTAGCAGCCTCAGTTACAGAAAATGCTTTTCCTATCTGGCCAGTTATCTCTTTTTTTTTTTTTAATTACTCATAGAGCACAGGGTGTTTTTTTTCCCATCCCTTATTATAATTAATCCATCATCATTTCTGGTGACTGGGCTGGCTTTTGCTGGATTTTTTTATTTTTTGCCATTTCCAGTTTCATCTTGGGCCAGTGCCACTCAGACACCACATTCCTCACACAATGGGGAGTTCTGCTGTGGGCGATCAGGCAAATATCAGGTGCACAAGCAGCTCCTGAAGTTCTGCTTACCCAGAGCAGGGAAAAAGGACACCCTTTTCTGGAAATAGTCTTGACAGAAAATCCCGGAGTCTTGCTATGTAAATTATGGCCACTTCTCTGAGTGAAATGTTCCTACCCTGACAACTTGACTTTTAAGACTTCTACAGCCAAGATCAAGGCTTCTTCTCGTTACCTGAACGTTCAGAGTCTCCAAGAGAACAAATGGTATCAGATGAACCCTGCGTCTTTCTTCATGGTACAGATAAGAGCATTTTTTTTCATTTCACCTCACTGAGAGGGACGTGCTGCCTGTAATGCAACGAGCTCAGCATGGCTTGTCTGTTGGGATGCAGTGGGATCTGAACTGGGACCTGGGATTTTCACTCCAGCCATATTTGCCATTGCAGACAATGCTGTAACTGTCTGCCGGTTTAATGTGCTTTGTAACATGAGCACAGAACTGCTTAGGCTGGGACTGCACGAACTGGAGAAGGACCAGATGCAATGACAGAAGCACAGGTTTCAGTGCTGACACCCTGTCCCATGAGGCCACAAGGCCCTTCTCTCCTACGACATGCTTTTCCCATCATTTGATCAGCTGTAGCTGTCACTCTGGGTTGTGCCCAGCACAGTGACCCTCAAATCTTGGAGCACCCCAGTTCTGCAAGACCCTTGCAAGGATGCTACATCCAGACTCCCAGACTGACAAGAAAGCAAAGCCTGCTGCTGCCCCCATGTGTTACTTGCTCATTATTGTTGGCACGCACGTGAAAACCCTATTGGCAAGCATGAAGGAGAGCCAGGCTAAGCACAGCACAGCCTCTTAGCCACTGAGGTGAAAGATCTTGCTTTGGAAGACTCTTCTGTTTCTTCTGTTCCTCCCGTAAGCTCAGGGCCCTCCCTGGGGCACCTTATATTCAAAAAATTGCAACGTCAGATTGGACATGCTTGGAAGTGAGACGAGCCGGAGACAGCATAGAAACATGCGATGCGCAGCAAAGCACAGAGGTGTCATCGTCCCCTTCTGAAAGGATGCGTGTGCAACACTCGGAGGCTGCCATGCAACGCTGAATGATATCAGATATCAGCACAGCGCGTTCAGGCTTGTTGGCTCAGACCACGAGGAGCGCAGAGCAAGAGACAGCTCTTGGCAGGCTGAGCTCACATGATAAGGTCATTGGAAAGACAAGTGATGCTTTCATCAACCTGCCTTTCCCCAGTATCAGCACCAGCTTGAGCAAGGACTCACTTTGTGCTCCTGTAATATACTGTGCTCACCGTGCTGCCAAGGACAAAAGCTTCCTCACAAATACACTGAGGCTGTGTTTTTCCAACCAGTGTCTCATCCCCCAACTCCCATTCTTCTTGGCCCTGTCAGGTTCCAGTTTTGAACCATTAAATGGTACCTCCTGAAGAGTTACTTTCCCTCTGGGTCAGCAGCATCTCTCAGGCAGGAGGGAGAACAGGCTGTAGCTCCTGGCTATCTGTCTGCTGCTTTCCAACAGTCATAATTTGCCTTTTGGACATCCTTTTGGGATCTCATGGTTTTGTCCTTCTCTGTTGAGCAGTACTTTGTTGTGGCTGCACGTGCAAATTATTCTGGAGAGCATCAGTCCCAGAAGGTGCCTGAAGAGTGGGGTGATAGGCTGGTAGCAGCAGCCAAACTCTCACTGACCCAAATGGATGGAGCCAGTTTGTGGCTCAGGGGGGGTCATGCAGACCAACGGTTCTGACCATCCCTAACACAGCTCCTTGGAAAGGTAGGGTTGGCTGTTTGCCATCCTTTCACCGAGAGCCTTTTTGGCCCTGGCACCATTAACAGATGGGCCAAGAAGCAATTCCTCAGCTAAACATTGTCCACAGACTACCCTGGATGCTGCCTAGAGCTCTCTGAGAACATCTGAAGGGAACAACATGCGCTGGCAGGGCTTACGTGCTCCGGCAATTGGGGATTGCAAACACATGCTTCAGCTATGCAAGAAATCTTTGACTTGTTCTGAATGTGATTCTGCCTGGGTTTCTTCCCAGGAACATTCCTGTTCTTCACAATTTACCAGTTGCAGGAAGGGAGAAGGGAGGTGGGGAGGGATTTTAAGAGTAAGGGAGAGGAAAGGGAACAAATCTTACAGTGCTTTCCCCAGCCAAATTCCTCCAGAAGGACAGGGTGTGGAGTATGGACTCCAGAATTTGGCACAATCCCAAGAAAATACGAACTGCAAAATTAAAACCATTTTTAATTAGTCATTTGTTTTTATATAAAGAATAAGTCTGTTTTTCTGAAGTAATTCAGTGTCTGCTATCGCATAAACCAGGCAGCCCCTGCCAAATGGTGCTGCGTGATAGAAAGCAAGCACAGAACTAGGTCTCTGAGCAAAGACATGTTATCTCCTCCAGGAGACGGCAGTGCTGTTTAGATCTGCATTCTGGTTCTCGAAATAAAAGTCTCATTCCGAAGAGTCACAGCATACGTGAGAGAGTTGCAAATGTAGTCCTCGTAGGTGGGAGTAATTTGATGTCTGAGCTGGAGATGAATGATTAAGCTAGGTCTTTATTATAACACCTGCTGTGTTACAAACAGAAGAAGCTTGCGAGGGTGGAGACAAGAGCTGTGCTTCTGCCCTGGAAGAAGTCAGAGGTACAGGGAAGCCAGCACCTCACACCCTGACTTGGAGGAATGACAAATCTCTTTTCATTGCTGGCAATGGCAGGGTCACAGAATCACAGAATCATCAAGGTTGGAAAAGACCTTGAAGATCATCCAGTCCAACCATTAACCTAACATTGACAGTTCCCAGCTCCACCAGATCCCTCAGCGCTGGGTCAACGCGACTCTTAAACCCCTCCAGGGATGGAGACTCCACCACTGCCCTGGGCAGCCCATTCCAACGCCCAACAACCCCTTCTGGAAAGAAATACTTCCTAAGAGCCAGTCTAACCCTGCCCTGGCGCGGCTTGAGGCCATTTCCTCTTGTCCTGTCGCTTGTTACTTTGTTAAAGAGACTAAAGGTCCTACCTGGGGAGGGCCACGGGCCACAGTGGCTGCCCCATGCCGCGGCCGTTCAGAGGGTTGGGCTAGGTGGGGGCTGCGGGGCTGGGTGCCACGGTGCTGCTGGGGGTACCCTTGAATAAGGAAGGTGTAGGCCATGTCCAGGTTGGGTGGCTCCTGAGCCAGGGATGTGCCTGCAGATACGGTGTGAAGCTGGCCATCAGCCAGGTCTCAGGGCTGCTCCTGCACAGCAGCACAGACACAGGCTTTGTGCTTCTTTCCAGACGTGACCACCTAAACATCAGCTTGTTCCTGAGGGTGTTAAGTTTCAGCCCAAGACCATTCCAGGGCAGTCAACACAGGAGTAGCACTCCTATGCAGAGTTGCCCATGGCTAAGTTTGGAACCTGCCAAGCTAGACAAGTGCTTCCAACAGGAGAAACCATTACAAGAGGCAAGGTGTAACCCAATGCTACCAAACATGCACTCAGAGTAACCTCCATAGCTCAATTAACTGCATTAAGTACATACATACCTATAATTAATTTAATTTAACTGGGGGTTTCTTCCCTGTGTTGTGTGCCTACTGTATCAACCTCTTCAACTTATTGCTGTGTATATAATTCAATCAAATGTATATACAGTACCCACATAAACTTAGTCACTCCAGACACCAGGGAGAGTATTATTTTGTTGTATTTGGCTCATACTTCAGCCTTAACACAGGGGGTAACTTCACTCAAATCAGTTATGCTACATTGGCCCAAAACCAGAGCAAAGCCCAGCATTTATAAATTATTTGCAATAGAGGCATCATAATTTTTATAATGCCATGACCTGAACATGAATACGGTTTGCTACAGCTGCCTTCCCAGTCTCCTACTAAGAAATAACAAAATAAAGATAGAAAGGAATATTCATTTTTTTCCTTTTTTTTTTTTAAATAATTCAGCAATATCAGAAATATCAGCAGATTCCTGTTGCCTCATAGTGCTGTATAGGAGCCTTCCCCTGTATATGCTAAACTCAACAGGAATAACTGGTTGATATTAAGAAGCAGGTTCTCAAGAAGTATTTCTTTAACTTGTGCTGTACCTAGTCTCAGGATGGTCGTTCGTTACTTGTGAGGGTCCCCTCCTTCATCTTTTATTGACTGTACAGTCTACATTATTATTGTTAATAGCCCCTATGTTGAAGGAAATGGGTGAATGATTTCACTCTGTCTTGCTTTTAGTAATCCCAAATTATGGATCAGGTCACAATTAATGATGGCCCTGGTGATTTTTGAATTGCAATTTTTACTCCTACTAGTCCCAGACAGTTGGAAACCATCAGATGCCAGCCTGAGCAGCTGTGGCCTGAGCATCACTTAGCACTGGTGAGCAAAGTGTGCATGGAGGTGTGAAATGGCCCATCTCTGGGCAGGCGAGTTAATTAAATACCAGTGCAAGAGAGACTGGAGCTGCTTTCTGTGAGCGGCACAATAAGTTATTCGTTTCCCAAGGGTGGAAAGCAGACTATCGCTGAGTGATCTGAAATCCCATTAATAAGATTTTATTGCGGAGCTCAGAAGACTGCTTAAAGAGGAGCAAAGAAACACACAAAGAAGATGTGTCTGACGCTTCCGACACTTCTGAAGGGAGCCTGAAAAAAGAGGAACAAAACCAAAGTGATGAAGAGAATGGCAGTTCCGGATCTGAGCAAGAGTTTACAGGAATCGCAGGGGCAAAAGAGGAGAGCCCTGTTCTAGATTATGCTCTCTTTGGAAAGCCCCAACCATGACCTTCATTAAAGTTTTGATTCTTTATCACAAAGTGATTAAATCTGACATTCCCTGTGAAGGAGCTTGCATCGATGTGAATGCTGGCTGGTACCCAGCATCATGGACACATTGCTGCTTTGGATTAAGTGAAAATGAGCAGACTTTCTCAGTTCTGTTGCCCTCTGCACTGACATAAGTCAGGGGTAGGAGGATTTCTTCCTGAAATTCTGGGGACGTATGACCCTTATGTTGGCTGAATGTGTATAATGACTGAACCATTCAGCTCTCAGACAGACTTCACTTGTTTGTGGCTTTGCAGCTCTCACAATCTATCTGCTAACAACAAAAATATTCCAATTATTCGGAATGATGACATCATCCACGCAATCGGCCCAGAGCCAACATCAGCACTCCTACAAAGCAGACAGTTATTTCTTGTTAAGAATTATCATATTCTTCGTACCGACCACAGTTTGGATCAGTCGAGGTTCGGCACGGTGAGGCCACTGGGCAGCAGTAACATTTGCAGTAACAAAGCCACTGAGCAGACGCACCCCTCAGTTCACTTGGTGATCGGGTCTGAAATGATGTATCTGCCGATTGCTCACATGCCCCCTCGTCTCTTTACTTCGGTTTGAACAATCCTGGCTTAACACAAAGCCAGGGGAGCAGTTGAGCTTGGAGGACCAGGAAGGATAAGCTGTTCTGAGGCACAGAGTTGAGGTGTTCTGCTGTGAACCAGCATGGTTCAGAAAAGGCCGGGGCATCCACAAAAGCTGCTGGGAAATGTCACAAGGCTGAACTTCAGCTGTTGCAAATGGAAAGATCAGCAGAGGATGCTCACACTGACAAAGCCCGGAAAAAGCAGATAGGTATCTAAAACATTTTGAAAAGCCTCCAGTCGTGGTGCTTTTTTCAGTGTAATAAATTCTTGTTGGATTAATTACCTAATAGTGAAATTATCCCACTCTTCTAGAGGCAGATTTCTTGCTGAAGTGAGGTAAAATATGATAGTTTGAAGGTCCCAGAGGGGGCAGAAGGGGCAGGGCTGCACTCAGCGAATGGACACTAATTCCCTGTCATTTCCCTGTTCAGGCCTGGTAAAGCGTGTCACATCTGCCACTTGAATTTTAGGCCAAGATAAAGGGAATCTTGTAAAGCCCTATAGCTCAAGAATGCCACATATTTAAAGCAGTAAATTCTCGCAGGGACTGTGATCCTTTTGCAGCATAGATTAAAGCAGACAAACTGCTGGGAGGGAGAGCAGAGTCATTTCATGGGACCACAACAGCAGCAGGTACCTGGGGTCCTGCTGCTACAGCAAACAGTGCTGCCACAGTGCTGGGCTACTTTATGTCTGCATAATACCTGCAGGTCTAGAAATCACCAGAAAATGGACTGGGAGCTTCTCTGTGTCCTGTTTGAAGTGAGTTTGTCAAGATCCATCCAGGTCCTATTTAGGCACCGCTACAGTTGTATGTCAGGTTCCTGGAAGTAAGGAAGGTGAAGGACCTTTCCATGAACTAGTGCAGAGTTGGTCCCTGCAGAATCTTACATAGTTAAAAAAAAAATCCTGAGCTGTTTGAATTTCCCATAAAAGGCAGGAAGCAAATCAGCAGTGTAAGTGCCTATGAAGGCTAAAAAAGAACTAAAACAGGCCTTTTTTCTGTCCTTTCCACTTGATAATGAAAGCCTGAAAGGCTCTAAATTGGTGGGTT
This sequence comes from Strix aluco, assembly GCF_031877795.1. NCBI lineage: Eukaryota > Metazoa > Chordata > Aves > Strigiformes > Strigidae > Strix > Strix aluco. The sequence continues at coordinate 15,256,919 of NC_133942.1, forward strand.
TTGTTCTAAGGCTTTAATTCTTCCTCCATTAGGGCTGCTGGAAGACTTTCTGGACAGACAGAAAAGAGGTCAGTATGTATCACAGACAGTAGAGAAACCTGCAGATTTGTCTGTGCAGGGATGTTTAAATCTCAGTGATAGATTACCCATTATGTTGCACATGGTAGTCTGGACACTGCACACATTTCTTCCACAACAGGACTGCAAGCAAATGTCCAGCTCAGCCTGTACAAATGCACAAATGAGCTTGAATTATTTGCAATCAGTTGACGCCAGTCGTGTACTTCTGTGTTTCCATGTTGATGATTTGTGTAGACAAATCCAAGAAGGGAAGTGATTTTGAGTCTGACTATTAAAAGCTTTTTTGCTTGATTTTCTTAACAGCTGTTTCATCCCAACAGCTGGAAGAAAAACACCTTTTCATAAGGATTCTGTAAGGATCTTTCAGCTGGAGGATGAAGCAATTTCCCATCTACATTTCCTGGTGCCTTTCCATAAGATCAATGAATAATTCTTCCTGATATTTTAAAAGTTAGAAAAATAATAAACAGTAAACAACAGTTAAGGAGAAGTAAGCCAACCCAGACTTACCTCTGTCCGCAAAGTCTGGTTGTTTCCCCCACATTACCAGATCACCTTAGCAGTTGTATTTTCCAGGTTTGAGTAGGTTACCCTGAGTAATCTGTATTTGTTTGACAAAGCCTGATTATTAGTCGTAACTTTTGAACCTCAGTAGTCACAAAGATATTATAAGTGGCTCAGGGAAGACATTTTGGCATGTCTCATCTAGTCCCCACACTTGTAGAGCCCTCTCCAGCACACTAAATCCATCGTCTGTTGGGTCACAAAAGTACGTAAGCTGGCTGAGCCCCAAAATCATCTGCTCATGAGACAAGCTGGCCCAGGGATGGAGGGAAGGAAATCCTAATACCTGTTCGGAGATGGGTGCTGGCTTACTGCTCAGAGGAACCAGGCTCGGCTGCAGTCCTGCCTGGCCACTCTCCCACTGCCCTTCCAGCCCTGCCAAAATCACTCAGCCCACAAAGGTGTGTGGGCAAGCGAGAGCTGTGAGGAAGCAATGGCTGTTGCTTAAAAACAAGAACATAGATGCCTGGGGAGCCTTCCTTCCTCTCCAGTGTGTGACATTTGTCAACTGATGTTGCATCTAACCTAGTGCTAGCAAGAGCTGGAGAGGAAATACTCTCCCCTCTTGCCTTCCCTGCCTCTGGCACCCAGATTGCCCAAGAGAAGACAAAGGGATATTTGGCAACTGCGCTCAGCTTTAACTTAAAAGTAGTTTTGTACACATCCTTTAGGGCAAGGAGTGTCCAGCAGCCTTTCACGCTTCTGAGCAAAGCCCCAAGGCTATTCCTGCAAGAGATCTTCACACTTGCCCTTGGGCCGAACAGCGCCTGGTTAATTCCTACAACCAGCCACGAGGGAATATTTCTCCTTTCCCCCCCCTGCCCCCCCCAAGCTTTGCATGTGGAACTTGTTAAAGATTTGTCCTGAGTTTGTTTTTTAAACATAAGCCACGAGCCAGGATGGGCCAAGGAAAACATACCAGTGCAGAATACACCTCATCAGCTCTGCTGGCATCGGCTTCGCCGAGGCTGCGGCCACATGCCCGTGGTGAGCCCGTGGGGTGGAGTGGCTGGACGGGAACGGCACCCACATGCCCTCGTCAGCCTCGGTGAGCAAGGGAGGGCAGTCCGAGGCCCGGACTGACTGCTCCACCCTCCCAGCAGTGCCTCGCGTTCCCAAAATCAGGGCAAGTCTCCTATAGATGGGGTATCTGTGTGTGTATGGTCAATGCAGTGGCAGTGTAATAACTGAAAACTTATTGTAACTGTATGTATGGTCAGTATCATGTATCTTACTACAGTGATGCCACACGTAGGGCTGTACTGGTGTTTATTGTCTCCCCGCTCCTGCGAGTGCTTGGGACTCAGGTCCCGCCCGCGCTGGGGCGGGGGGCGCGGGCCCTTTAAGTGGGGCCCGCCCTCCCGCCAACAGGTTCCAGCGCCGACCGCTCAACCAACCTCGCTCCACCGCCCTTCCCCGCCGCCCATTGGCCAGGCGGCACCGAGGGTCCCGCCTTCCGGCGCTGCTAGCCAATGGGAGGCGAGCTGGGCGAGCGCCGGGGTTAGGTTGGTGCGTGTGGCCGATGGCCGGCGAGTGGCGGGTCAGTGCGGGGGCTCGGGACGGGGCTCGGCCGCCCCTCGGGGCGCGGGGGCTGAGGGGAGAGGGGCAGGGCCCGCCCGACGCCCATCGGGGGCCCGGGGCCCTGCGGGGACCGGCCCCCTCCTGAGGCGCTGAGGGGAGCGGGGCCGCCTGAGGGGAGCGGGGCCCCCTCAGGCGCTGAGGGTGTCGGCGCGGGGCTGAGGCCGAGGGAAGCTCCGGGCGGGCCGCCGCCTCGCTGTGCCCGAGAAGCGGGAGCGGAGCGCCCGTCCCGAGGTGGGGGTGCCCCTGTGCCCTGCCGCAGCGCGGAGCGGGGAGGCGGGCTCCTGCCTCCCTGGGGTTGCCGGCACCCGGGTCGCCACGTCTGTCGGTGCGGGGCGGGAGCCAGGCCGTCACCCCGCTTGCCCGACCCGAGGGCGCGGGGGCTGGGGCGGCCCGAGCCGGGCTGAGGGAGAGCTTCGGCCCTCCCTGGGGAGAAACCAGCGGTGAAGCGCGTCGGGAGAGCCCCCTCGGAGGAGGGCGCTGGGCTTGCGGCGTGTCCAAGGCGGAGGCGTCCCACAGGAGCGGCCGCGGAGCCCGTGGTCGTAGATCTGAAGCTCTTCTGGCAGAGCTGTGACCCTGCCCGCTGCCCGTGGGAGCCACGCTCCGTACTAATGAAACGCCATAAAATGGTAGTGGTTTCACCCTGAGAATCCCTTATGGGTAGATTGAGGGTATTAAGGTCAGTGGAGTTCTGTGAGAAGGTGGGGTTTTCTTACCTATACCTGACCCTGACAACAGGTTGTTTGTGGAACTGAGGATTGACGGAGAAAAAAAAAAGGTAGCTTCCTAATAACTTGATGATGTAGGCCTAGCAATAATTAAAACAAAGTGCTCAGGCAGGTTCTTGTCTTTATACAACAAAATGACCTTGTCATGCAGGTTGAAGTTAAATGTAGCTTGAGCTGTCCTTATTTAAAAAAAAAAAAAAGGTGCACTTCCATGAAATCAAAATATGTGTGGATTCTTAAAGTGTAGAGAACTAAGAACTTCTGGAAAGGTGACATAAAGGATAATTTTTGCCCTTTTTTAATGTGTATTGATAGGAGATCTTATGTGTTTCCATGGATTTTTTTTTTTAACCATAATTAAAGACTCAAGTGACTGCTCTTTTTTTTTTAATGAAATTATAGAAAGTAGTATTTAAGATGTGTAGCAAAGTAGTGTTACGTAGCGGTTTGTCCACAGGTAGACAAAACATGGTTTGAAAATAATTTATCCATTGTTGAAGTTTGTGTACATAACCCTTCTAATATTTCTGCCATGGCTGCTAGAATCGCGTCTTTTAGATTTGCCCCCTGAGAAGATCTGGGTAGAAGGAAAGCGCTCTGTGTGTGTGTGCACGCGTGGATCTACTGTGCTTTTTGTCCATTCTCCTAAATCTTACATGCTAAGAAATAAGCACTGGTATTAAGGAAATTCAAAATGTCTGGGTTTTGTTCCAGGTGCTGGTATAAAAGATGAGGCTGAATGAGAGCCGGACAAGATCCTTCCAGGCTCCTGTCACCATCCATAATTACCCGGGCAGGCAGGTGTACGTGTTTCCCAGTGGCCGATCTGATTCAGAAGAGTCGGAGGAGGAGGAGGAGGAGCTCAATGTTACAGAATTGCGACTGAGGGGCAAGGAGCAGCAGCGGTGCAGCACTCCTCGGGACAGAGTTGGAGACGTGGTGCTTCTGGAACGAGAGATTACAGAGGATGATAATCTTAACAAGCTAGCCCTGCAGTATGGTTGTAAAGTAAGAGCTATCTCTGTTTGTTTGGTTTTAATTACTTCAGAGGTATTTTACACGTAGCTTGGTTTCCAGAATTACAAGAAAGCGTGCTGTTGTCTGATAGTTTTGGCACTGAAAAGTGTTTGCCCTGGATGGTCAATACCTGGTTAAAACTGAGCTGGAGAAAGGCAAAAAAAAAGAAAAGGAAAAAAAAAAAACCAACCCAAAAAAGGAGTTCTTCAGCTAACAGGCTAGGAAGATGTTGTCAACCCCATGCCCTGCATGACCTGCTTTCCTGTTTGAGTGACTGAAGTGCAGCGTAGCAGTTGTGGTTTGTACGTAGTGACTTAAGTGAGGGCAAAAAGTAGGAAGCTGAGTACAGAAATGAGGGTCAGAGCCCTGCTCTCAAGAAGCGTACAGTTTTTCAAGTAAACTGAACAGCACAAAGAAATGCCACTCGGATGGAGTCTGATTTGGGGTGGTTGTTTATTTTTTGGAAGGTATGAGCTTACATGTTGCAAGGAAGGTCTAAGTCTAACAGGGGCGCACGTGGAGAAGGAGAGGTGCTAAAGTCCAGGTCGCAGAGGCCGGGTGCTGTCTGTGCACAGGGGGTTTGAGTGTTTGCTGTCGCACCCAGAAGCGTGTGCGGTTCCGCGTCTGCAGGCAGACGGGAGCGCGTGTGCAGGGTCAATTCGCTCTGGAGTTGGGACATACTACAGAATACGTTTTCTTTGTTCCAAAAGCAGAGTGCTTTATGGAAAAACTGTTGAAAAGTTTAATTACCTGATCTGAACATTAGAAGTACCCCATTGTTTAGCAGTTAAAGCTGTATTTTTAGAGCCTCCTTTATCTGCAAGCTAGGCTGTGATTAAAAAGTTCCATGATGCAAACAATTGGACAGTGACCTGGATGGGGATAATGATACAGTACTGGCTCAACTGCTGCAGTACTATTGCGGTCTGTCTTGCTTAACAACACAACAGCTGTGTGGTGCAGCTGAAGCAAGAGGGCTTAAGAAGAATTGCGACAATTCTTTCCCCTCCCATTCCCTTAGAAACAAAAACAAAACAAAAAAGAAACCCTTCTAGGTTCTGCTGACGAGCCTGATGCGAGTGTGGTGGGACTTGAATAGGCCTTGATTGGCACCGGTAGAGCCTGAGAACTCGGAGCTGCAGAGACTTTGTAGTTGTGACTGTATGCTCATCTCTAAGCAGTAGCAATTGTGTCATTGTCACTTATGCAGGATCACAGCAGTTTGGTGAGCTCAAAGGGGGAAGATTCTGAACAACTCTTTTGGTTTATGGGATGAAAAAGCCTGCAGTGCCCCCCATACTATAACTCAGGAGGCCTCAGTCCTCTCCCTGCCATGACTCTTCCTCTGCCGCCCGGCTCCCGCAGCCTGTCAGCCCCGGCAGGTCGGGGTAGATCTACCCTGTCTGCCCCGCTGAAGGCTGCTGGGCTTGTCCAGGGGGAAAGCAAGCTGTTGGGGAGGGACCAGGTAGGCAGTGTTCTCCTCCCACAAGGAAAAAACTGTCCTACTGCCTGCCTGCCTCCTGGAAAGGGCACTTCTGACTTGTTCCAGTTAAACTGAAGAGGTACAGAAATCCTTATTATGGGAGATTTGTGTATTTGTCTGTTTACAGACTGGCACTGATCAATTTTCATGTGTTTTGTTTTACTTGCACAATTAAGCAGCTCCTGAAAGGCTACCAGGACATCAGTGAGGAAAATTTATAGCCACAAATATATGTGGCTCTGTTTAAAAAATCCAGGATGAGCTGCTCCTTGAAATCAGTGAGAACTTGTCATTGGTCTCAGAATCGTCAGGGCCTGCTTGGGGTGGGGTATTAAGACAGTGCAACAACTAGCTTTGTGTGTGCTACAGAGAACTTGGCAGAGATGCAAAGCACTTCAAAATTCTCATTTTTACTCTTGACCATTTATAGTCCTGGCCTGCTTTTGGCATTGTTCTTAGCTGGGACAAGACGAGCTCACTGCAGCCAAAAAAATGAGTACAGAAAATAAGCCTAAATGGCTTGTGCAGGGAGTGCTCTTGCATGCTTCCCATCAGCTTTGTTTGTTGTTTCTGCCTGAGTGCTGCTCCACTTTCTGTTTCCAGAGCCTTAGCACAACATGGCAGTGTTTGATTGCAGACACTGCAGGGGGTATTTACTGTCCCAATAATTCGTTGTCATTGGAACAAAACCCAAAATTGAAGCACCACCTCAGCTAGGAGGCTTTGGGCGAGATTGTTATTTCACAACTAAATAATTTTGCAGAGTTTAAGTCCTGATGTTACGGTGGGGCAAGCTGTGAGGAGTCTGAACCAGGAACTGAGGATTCCTTTTGCTTGAGGGGCACCAGATTAGGCTCTAGATTAAACGTCCCATTTTCAGATTTCTCAAGCTTGGCAGAGTACGTGTGAGATTCAGGCATCCATCTCCTCTCTACCTTTCAGCAGAGCCTTGCCTTCTGGCTGTGCCGTAGCGGGATTGCCACCTTTCAGCTCCACCTCTGGTTCCCTGAACCTCCTCCACGGCGGGGGCAGCTCTCCAGGCAGAGCCGCTGCAGCTCTGGGGTTCTCCAGCCGTGGGACCCTGCTGCGGGCTACGAGGGCTGTCCCCTGGCAGCCCCGGCGCTGCTGGGGGGTGCTGCCTTCCGGCCCCCGGCCGCAGCACAGCCTGCAGACACCCCTGAGCGTTGGTTACAATGGCAAAGGAGAGGTTCAGACTCCCCGCTGGTGTTGTCTTTTAAAAGGAGATCTTTGTCCTGAACTTTCGGTGATTTGGGCGCTGCTGGCACTTACCCACTTGCTTAGGAAGTAAAGCGCTTTCTTGTTTTCAGTTCCCCAGTTTCACTGGTAGCCTCAGGCTTGTGAGAGTGCAGTGAATGCAGTTTGTACAGTAATTTCTGAGATTTCTAAAAGAACAAGTCAAACTTTCTCTGAAAGTGCAGTCCTTGTGCTCTGTCCCTCTGTATGATATATCGGAGGGGGTTAACCTGTTCATGTTGCCTTTCTCTTTGGTTTGGGGTCCTGCTCTTTTCGATGTTGCATCCTCCAGCCTTTCCCTCGAGGTTCTTTCGTGTCTCTTTGGCTGCTTTGAAGAGCTCCTGCACACATTGACAGTCCTGTTCGTTTTCTTCGACAGGATTTAGGGCAACAAGTTGATGTACTTCCTTATTAGGTGGTTGTGGGTGGGCACTGTATTAAGGTGTCTTCTCTTTATTTAACATTGAATAAAGAAACGCTGCCTTGCCTTTGTCTTTTGTGTGATACCGGCTGTCCTTGTGACTTACACTGTATGTATGGTTTGTTCTTTCTCGCTCTTCCTGCTCTTCCATCGCTGAGCTGGGTGGGAATCCCAGTTGCAATAACCACCAAAGGTGATCGCCGATGCACAGAGACGATTGCTGTGAGCATTCCTTCAGCGGGAGCATTCACCAGCTGTGGAGAAGGAGCTGTCATGGGGCAGAAGAGGGGTGCTGCTTGGGAACACGAGCAAAGGGTGCTAGTGCCAGTGTCAGGGAGGTGCTGGCCTGCTCGCTGCCAGGCTGGGATCTCGCTTTCAAAACGGCATATGCTCCAAAGAATGAGCCCTGTTCACTCCGAAACAGCTTTCTGAGCTGGGCAGGGGGAGTTTGCCTGCTTGTATTGGTGGTGTCCTCTCACCTTAAACACTTGTGTGTTGTTTAAGGTGTGAAAACTTTTTTAAAGGATCTGTTATAAAGACTCTACTTGCCTTAACTTGGATTAGAAAGTGAGTAAAGAGAAGGGTAATGAGAAGGGTAAAGAAAGCAAAAGGAATGAAAAACAGTATTAAGCAAAATACAGCATCTGGGAGATGCAGGAGCCCTAGAGGAGGTTGTAGACTGCTTTCAGAGGGGACTGTCTCTGTCCTGCAGGACCCGGAGTGTCCCTGGAACAGCCAGGAAATCTGTGGAACTCTTGAGCCACTTGCAGCCAGGGCCTGCTGTTCTTTTCTGACCACTGCTCACAGACTAGTCTTGTAGCTACTTCCTGCTGCAGCGCTGGCATCTCCTACACTGATACTCGTGTCCTTTTTGGATTCTGTAGGTTGCGGATATCAAGCGTGTCAACAACTTCATCCGGGAGCAGGACTTGTACGCGCTGAAATCCATCAAGATCCCTGTGAAGACCCACGGGCTGTTAACGGAGAGCGGCAGGGAGCTGCGGCCGCTCCCGCCCGCACCCTCCCAGACTGGCCTGACGCTGGTGGACTTACCAGAGCCTGAGGAGGGGGCGAGCGGCCCGGTGGGCAGCAGACACCTGAGCGACTACTTCAGGGGGATCGACAAGAACATCCAGGACGCGGTGCAGGCGGAGGCCCAGCTAAACGCCGAGTATTGCGTGGAAGCGCTGGAGAGGCCGCTGCCCGAGTCGGGGAAGCGGGAGACTGGTAACGGTGCGGACTGTGGAATCCAGTGGTGGAATGCAGTTTTTATTATGCTTCTGATAGGAATTGTCCTGCCGGTATTTTATATCATCTATTTTAAAACACAAGGCCTGGTGGCCCATACCTCCAACACAACACTAACCTCAAATATTTCAACAGATGGATTGGAAGGGAAATTACCACAAAGCTCAGTTGTAGAAAAAAAATCCTAAGGGGGAGAGGCAGCTCAATACAGCCTCTCCTCCTGGCACTGGGGCCCGTACACCAGTGACTCTGACTCGAGTGCATTCAGGGGGATAACAATACAGATTATTTTTATTTTTTTAAGTAGCTGATGTTGTAATCCTGAACGCGACTGAAAGTTAGGTGATGTGATTTTTTATGGAAAATAAGGATGCTTTGTTGCTTAAAAAGGTCATCAGGCAGCTGGCTTAACGTTTGTGAACACTGTTGAGGGCAAGTATTTTGTAGCAATTCACTCATCCTGGTTGCTTCAGGTAGGTATTAATGCCTTGTCTAAGAAGTGAATCCTTTTGCTGCTGAGATAAAGAGTGCAGTGTTAATGTGATGGGAAAGGTGGGGGTGGTTTGCATTTTAAGAAAACACTTTTTGCTTAGAGTAGAAGCGGGGGACTCTTCTTTTTGTCTGAACTGTCATTTTTATCTCGTGGAGACCATGGCAGTTCAAGCATACTTAACCCTAACATGGCGACTTCTGGTGCGTTAAGTTGGGACGAGGACACTGACAGCGCCTCGCCTTTCATCCTTTGAGCGCATGTTGAAGCTGTGTTTACGAGGACGCTTCAAGCCCAGCGCTGGGAAGGGTGAGCCCAGACCTCTTCCCCTCAGTGAAATCCTGCAGAGGCTTCTCTGGGAAGCCGGTGTCTCTGCAGGACGACGTGAGCGTAGCGATAGGCCTGTGGTTCGTAGTGCGCGCTCCTCAGAGGCTTGTTTGGTGCAGGGAGAGGTTTAGCCAGTATTACTTCTTAAAAAGAATAATAATAATCCATACTGGTGCATCTCAAACACCCAGTTTCAGTCATGGAGTTCAGTTTCCTTGGGTGTAGTCTTCACAGGAGAGAGCAGTGCCAGGTTGTGTTTAATTTGCAAGGCCCAGGAAAGACAAAGCCCGGCGTTACCTTAGGCAGTCACAGAAAGTGTAACTCCTGTAGAGGGTGGGGATGTGGAAGCTGGTGATGGTTAAAGGTCTCTGCGGACCCCTGACATTTGCAGTAAAAAGCTTCTGAGTGTGTAGGAAAGACTCAGGAAGCATCGGAGGCTGGTGGTGGCCCGAGCTGTCGGTGAGCCCGAGGTCTGCACTGCTCAGGACATGTCACTACAAACTACATGCTAGAAGGGAGCAGAAAATGAGGCTTGGGGGAGCTTTGCTGCAGAGAATATGCATCAGCAATTTACTCAGCGGGCAGAGGTAAACGCTCCCCTGGAACTAAACACAAAGGTATTTCGCAGCACAGTTGCATGAAACCTGAGTGGGAGGAGGGGGGGTGTCCCTCTGTCCTCCCCAGGGCGCGTTCGGCCAAGCCGCGGCAGGGTGGGGTCAGGGGAGGGGACTGGCCCTGCCCCCCCTGCCTGCGCGTTGGGGTTTGTGGGAGCGGGGCTGCCGTTGGCTGCAGCAGGGGGAGCGGCACTGAGGCTTCCCAGCGCCCCCCGCCAGGCACACAGACCCCTCCCGCGTTCCAACGCCAACCTGCGTTTCATACAACTGGCAAAAAAAAAAGGGCTCAGGAAAGCCTGAGGGACCCTACTTTTGTAAACAAGGACTCTGAAGAATCTTATACTGGAAAACCCCTTGTATTTTTCTTCTGTGAAGGAAATGTATCTCTTTGTTTGGGGTGGGGAGTTTATTACATTTTTAAATAAAGCAAAATGAAATAAAAGCACAAGGGGCACCACCCACCCCACACAGCTTGTGCTTTTTCCCTTTTTTTTTTTTTTGCGCCCTGAGACGCCGCTGGGGCCCAGCTGAGCCCGTCCTTAGGCTGGAGCTCACACCTTTCTGGGCAGGGTTGTTCTCCCGCAGGAGGTGTTTCACGCAGCGGGGGGGGGGCTGGCAGTGCCATTTCCCCACTGCTGGTGCCAGGGTGCAGGTCTGGGGCGCTGAGGCCGAGCAGGATGGAGGGGGGCAGGAGGAAGGGGTCACCTGGTGGGATTTACCCAGGTTTTTCCACAAATTTCTGTTAAGCATTTTGTAATCAGGTGCTTCGAGAGCATCGGTTCTTCATTTGAGCTAACAAGTGATGTATCCCAAACAACCCCTCTGGATGAAAAGAATCATCGCTGCAGTTTAAAACCAAGAATTCAAAAACTGAATCTGAAGAGTGTTTCGGATGCCTGGGGGGGGCAAAGACACGCCGCCCAGGAACATGTGCTCTGCAAATACGAGAGAAGCCGGAGTACACAGTAAAAGCCAGTATCTTTACTTTAGTGAATGCAGGATACAAATATTTTACAACAACCTCTAGCATTTTCTTAACCATTTGATAAAAAGTTCACTAGAATATTTATTGTATATTGAAGAAAAAACAACACATTCAGGGAAAAAAATTGAGATTAACTTATTTTTTTCTTAAAAGATTCGTCTCAAGGATGGCAACAAAGTCCAGCTTGTGCCGCCAAACGGCTTATCATCATTAAACCGTGAACAGCTTCTTTGTGAACTGTTGACTACAAACATTTACCAAATACATAAATCTCTTTTAAAAAAGCCATTTTAAATATAGCAAAGCAGTGTTCTCTTGCACAGCAAAGTGAAGAAAGTTTCTACTAAGATTTAAACGTTTACATTTGTTAAGTCTTTCTTTCACATTCTAATTTAACTTCTTCCCGTGATCAATTGTTAGGAGTTATTTTGTTCCTTATTTACTATGTATTTCTTGTGCGCACAGTAATTCGCAAGTTTCTGATGCATTAGTGTCCTTTAAGTGAAAGGAAAGGCTAAAGCATTTTTCTCTGACGAATCCCTGATAACGTGTATTTTTAAATCCTATAGTGAGAGCTCGGAGATGGAGAGGTGATTTGTCACAATCGAGATACAAATCTTGAATCATTCAGACTCGAATGGGTTCGGACCAGGCTTGGATCAACTTGCAACTTCATTCAGTCGAGTTAATTTAAAAAAGTATTTTTTTTACCTGTTGAAAGATCTGTGCTATGTCATCTTTTTTTTTTATAAAACATTTTTACAATTCCTAAAAAAGTACGTTCCAAAGTTAGTTACTTGTTATTAAAAACCAGGGTTCCCGTTTTTGCAAGGGCCCGAGGTTCTCCCCCTGCCAGGGGAGGTCTGGGGAAGGACGTGTTCTGCTGAGCCTGGGCCAGGGCAGGGGCAACATGGGAACAGGCCCCAAAGCAGTTCTGAAGAACCGATTATTTACTTTTTTTCAATTCGTTGGTGCAATTTCAATACAAACTCTAACCCTTATGTAGCTTTTTTCTTTAAGAAAACAGTAATCGTACTGTTTAAAAACCTGCATAGAAATAAAGACTATTGAGATACAGTCAGCAAAGCCATCTTATAAGGCACACAAGAAAATAGACAGTAAATGTGAATGCAGAACTCCCACTCAGATGTACAGCAAAGTTCATATATGTGCATAAATAATGAAAAAAATCACATAACTTTTCAGAGCATTAAAAGGTTCCCTGAAGTGGTAAGTGAATTCAGTCACTTTGGAAAGAGGCTTGCCCTTAGAACGAGTCTCACTTTCCTCTACGCTTCTGTGAACTGGTAATTACCTACAATAAATGGAGAGTAATCTCCAAAGGTAAGTGGCTGAAACGAATTGAAACCTGTAAGTTTTTTAAAAGTTGCCATGACAACGAGAGAGGGGTTTTGGAAGCTGGATGTACTGACTTTGTTCTTCACTCACACACTAAAGCCGAGGAGATGCCTTCCCCCCTGGATTTCCATTTCTCACGCTGCTTAGTTACAGGATCGAGCAAGTGATTTTTTCAAATTACCAAAAAAAAAAATTAATTGAACACCCAAGCAAAAATTTAATAGATATCAGGGGTGACTTTAAAGGCGTTTGGATAATAAAAGGGCACTGTAGTTATGTCCCCAGAACTAGAAGTACCATCAGACCTGGTCACGGGTGTGGATCTGGTTTCTGGCTCTGGCCACCCGGGGGTGCAGGGACAGAGCTCACAGCCGGGCCCAGGAACACACCAGACTTCACCAGGGGGAAAGCAGCTCCACCCAGCCCAGCTGCTCTAAGCCAGGGTACCCAGGTTTGGGCTCCCAAGACTTTCTGCTGCTCAAACCCGGCTTTACCCGCTCGGCGGGACTGTCTGAGCCGGGCAAGAAGCTCCCAGGGGCGAGGAGCTGCTCGGTCTGTCGCTGTTACAGCGCAGCCGGACGGTGCCCCAAGACCATGCTGCCGCGTCCAAGACAGAACAAAACCTTCTCCTGCTGGGTCTCGAGACACCGCGGGCCTCTGGCTTCCTCGCTCTCTTTCAGGGAGGCTGTAAAGAGGAACAGCAAATTTATTTATTTATCCCAAACCACTTACCAGCTTAAAAAACCTTTTGTGCTCATCTGATATGTGTTATTTCCCTATCATGAGAAATTAGGTCAAGTTTTTCCACTTTTTTTTTTTCCTCCTTAGAAGAGGCAGCTTTAAAATGATGCCTTAAAATGTGTTGTAACAGATTTTTTATATTTATGCAGGATGAACTTAACACCGGATTTTTTTTTTGCCACTTTGCTATTTATATACATATATATAAAATGTATAATGAAGCTTAACCATACAGCACAGAGATTACAATTTAACGGCACACATTCACCACCAGTGAGGGGGACAACCCCTTTATACACCCTCTGAAAAATCTGGATAATAATATTAATAATAATTAAAATCCAAAGAAAGTACAGTATATTTAACAAAATAGTAAATATTAAACAGTGAATACTCTACTTAATAAGGACCTCGCCTTTTTTCAAGTTGGCGTCAATCCACAAAAATATACTTTTTAATCTGGTGAACGTACAATACATAGGTACTTACACCAAAGGTGATAATATATTTAGGATGCTATATACACAAAGAGTTTGGCTCAAATTTAAATTTACATATAAGTGTTCATGGCTTATTTTTCCCCCAAGGTTCCGCCTGCAAGTTTTTCCTTTTCATCTTTGAAAGCAAAAACTAGAAAGTCAAAATAAGATAAAACTATACTCTACAAAAAAGCTACAACATACAGCTTTGGCTTATATAAATAATTCATAGCAGAATGTGTTCAAAAGTACTGTATATAACTTTATATATAGTCTTCAATTCATTAGGGTATTGTTTTCTTTAATATAAAATATACATGAGCTAAAATCCGTTTCTATATTTTTCAAAGGTATGAACGTAAAAACAAATTTGTCAAACATATTCCAATTATAACTTAATATATTAATTTTATTTTGTTAATGTTCTATTTTCTAGGCTAATATTTTCTGAATATTTCATGCGAGTTCTCTATGTCTCTCACTCATTAAAAAAATCACTTCTTTGACCCAATACACTATTTTTTTGCACGTGCAAAACAGGGTTTTTGTTTTTTTATTTTTATTTCTTATAGCATCAGCCCTTCTCCATGCACCCTCTGCAATAGAGACCCATGCCAGGTTGGGTAATATAAAGGTCATTTTATGTACAGTATTGCTTTCTTCTTCCTGCTTTTCTACTGCTCTGCTGCTACAAAGCATTATTTCTTAACTACAAGTAACCATACAGCTTGAATAAAACACACAGGGACATTACTACAGGCGAGCCCTCTTGGTTTCTGCAATCTAGTGTGGTAGGATTATAATGCGGGTACAATGTTTCTTTGCAAAACAGGTTATATTATTAAAACAACAAGTCCAGGTAAGTGCCAGACTAGATCAATACCTATAGGATTGTTCTGTTACGTTTTACCATGGGACATCTGCAGCTATACAAGAAGTTTGTCGTAAGTGCCTGATGATTTTGTGTATGCTACACACACTAGCACATATATATGCATGTGAAGATATATATATGCATGTATGTATATACATATAAATATACTTATTTCACGTCCTTATTTATAAATTTAGATATGTCAGGACAGTTCATTTTGAGAACACAAAACTGAAGAGGCAACACCGCAAGTTTATGTCACCCATGTGTCCATCCTCATTCGTTTTACCGATGGACTCTCTCTATCTTCTGAATTCGGGGGCCTTCCCAGCACGACAGGCGAGTGGAAATCGCTCCTCGGGTCCTCGCGGTCGCTGCCGTCGTAGGAGCTGCTGGAGCTGCTGAGGCTGTCGACAGGAGAGCGGCCCATTTCCTGCCGCGACGGCTGTGGCGGCGGCGGCGGCTGCTGCTGCGGTGGCTGTGGCTGCGGCTGCTGCGGCTGTTGCGGGAACCCAGAGGGAGTTACACGGTCCCGGGGAGGTGAGATTGGTTCAGATTTTATGTTGATGTTTTGGTTGGTATTAATGGATAAATTTGAACCCTGAGATAGCTGGCTGCCAGTACTGGGAAAAAGAAAACCAAAAGGCAGAAATAAGAAGACATGAAAAAGGAAAGCGACAATCCGTGTGTTTGTGTGATGGTGTGGTCTCGTGGTTCCTCAAAACGAATACGTCAATAAATGCAACTTACTGAAGAAGTAAGGTTGAAATAGCATTAATTAAAGGTCTGAATGCATTTATAGAAGTGAAAACCGAACAGAAATACCTCCCATTTCCAAACATTTAAGTTCACCACGCAGGTGACTCCTTTGTAAGACGCTGGGCCTGCAGGGACACAGCTCGTCACCGGGAGACTGAACTGACCAAGGGGACAAACAACAGCAAACACCAACGCTTCTGCAGCCAAGGAGCAAACTCGAAAGGCGACACACCACCAGCAGCAGACAAGAAATGAAAACGGCCTCGTGCTAAATATTCCCCGGCGCGGATTATTCAGCTTGGAGCGGCAGAAGCTCCCAAGGGGGTGCAGTACCGGGACGTTATCGGGGTACTTACACGAGAGAGCTGAGGGCTGCTGGGCCGAGATGGTGCTGCTGCCAGGCAGATACCTGCCCCAAGGACAGCATTCCTGGGGAGTTGAATCCCTGCAAGGCAGACAGGTCTGCACTAGTCAAGGAGTAATCTGAGAGGGAAAAACAAGAAAGTAGTTTATAGATTTCTTTTATATATCTACATGAGAATATATGTGATATGTGCACACACACACAAATATAAAGGCCTTCTGCCCAAAACCAATAAAGGCGAGTGACCCAAAGGAGTCCAAACGTGCAAACTGACAGCTGGGAGCAGTCCTCCTAATTTCACGAGGAGCTTAACAGGACATAAGCCTCCAAATTACAATTTTTTTTTTTGCATTCTGCTTTCAATTCCTACAACTTGCTGTCTCATATAGCTTCTTCTAAACCCACAGGTACAACATCTTTATGCATTTTTTAGTATATATATGTGCACCTTACAGTAAGACAAGTATTTGCATTTTTGAAGATTTTTGTCTACATGAAAACTTCAAAATGAAACTAAAAGGGAAGAATTCATACAAGTCATTAGAAAGGAATGGTGTTTCTTGCACTGGAGACATCCCGGCTGCGGTTCCATTCCCAGACGGGAGGCAGCAGTTGGTCAGACAAGGCGCAGATCCCGTTTGCCTTGTCTCACAGCGCAGGTCAGAGTCCTCCAACCTTTACCCAGAACCCACCAGGGGAGCAGCGCTGGCCGCTGCTGTCCCCACTGCCCGGGGACGCCCAACGGCAGGGCCTGGTGCCCGAGGGGGGGCAGGATCAAAGTCACTGCAGCCTCAGGGACCCTCCATCCACTCCGCCTGTGCAGCCCGACCCTGATGCATCACATTCTCCCTCTCCCCACAATAATTTCACTCGTTACTTTATGCCTAATTAAACTGTCATCTCTGTATCAAATACACAAAAGAAACGTCTGTATTTAGCACAAAAAAATATAATTGTTCAGAAATACAACTTAAATGGATAATAGAAAATGCAATCTATTCCTAATCAGCAGTCAGTGGCTGGCTGTTAGTTCTGGCTAGGCTGTAAAGCTCAGACAGTTCTCACTTCATTCACAGAGGTGAAGTTATTTTCACTTTATCATTATCACCCATGCTCTTCTTTCAGGTTGTAAAACAAAGCCACAAACACTTCTCTGCTTTTAATTATTTTGTAATATAACTTCCTTAAAATAATTTCCAGTCTCTTGAGAATGCAGCAAAATGCTAGCAGTCAGACTTATTTTATACTGCCAGCAGATGGACCAAAAATTCTGCTTAAGTAGGGTTTATGTTTAGGTTTGGTGTTGGGTTTTTTTGAGGGGGGGGGTGGGGGGGTGGGTTTGTTTCTTTTAATATTGTCCTAAAATGACAACGCCATTATGATTTATCTCTCTTGAGATTAAGCTTTCCTGAACAATTTCCCTATTCCCATCCACCAACTTGTTTGCTGTGGACAACTTCTGGGTTTCCCTTGTGACCGCCTATGCAGGGAGGCGAGCCCAGTGCCAGCAGGGTGTTGTGCTTTCCAGAGATGCACACGCAGCGCTGCAAGAATCTTCCTGAAGACCTTGGGAATCTCAGCTGCACCCCAGCATGTGAAACTACTTAAGCTGCCTTTTTGTTTCATTTCTTCTCAGTTGACATTTTTCTTGGAACTCCAAAAAAACCTTCACAAGTATTTCTGCACAGATTCAGAAAGATTTTTCCCAAGCTGATAGATCCAAAGCCCTTTTGCAAGACAAAAATAAAACAAAAAAACCCAAAATATACACAGCCCTCCAACGACTAGGACATGCCCTCAACCTTCAAAGCAGCCAGACCTATGACAACCTGCGAGTGTAGGAAATGTAAACACTTGAGATGGATGTGCTATTCCGTGCCAATGGGATTTCTGTCAGAGCAGACCTGAAGAAAATGTTTATAGGAATTCAGTTTCCATGTTATTTTTTTCTTTGCAAAATAGCTTTTATAATAATGGAGAAATAACTTCTGGTACTTTTGACAGAATGTGTCTGATGACAGGGGTTTGAGAGATACTTTTCCAAAGAATACATACACCACTACGCAATTAGCTGCATTATCATGTCCCTAAATAATCATATATCTGCTCACAGCGGAAGCAGGACACCGATTTCACCAATGAGTGACTTGCTGCAAGATGGAAAAGCCGCACAGACAAGAGAGTGCCTTCTACATGCTGGAAACCATTACTGCTGGGACCCTAACAACAAGATACCTTAGAAGTTTGTGCCTTTGCAAAACAACTGACCTAAAGCAGTAATATAATTTATGGCCACATACACTCTGCTCAAGTCTAAGTTACTATTTAACTGATCTCTAGTGTTTTCTGAGTATTTTTAAAGAATGCCTAGACTGTTTTAGAACAAGTAACTCAGTTTGTTCTGGCCCTTCCTCCAGTAATCTGCAGAAAGAATACTTCTCCAGCAAAACAAATCATATAAAATAATTGTGCAAAACTGATATCCAACATTTTAATCAAGGATCCAAGAGCTGAATCTATCTCTTCCAGACCTGAAAAAAAGCCCTATCAATCCAGAAAAACAATTTAGGTATCTAAATTTTATTTTAGTCCTTGAACTGCAAAACTGAAATTGCTACGTAAGTGGTGACTACCCTGAGAATACCCAGATGACAATTTGGTTTCAACATCAGATTTCTTTTTGCAAATCCCCTGAAAGGCTTAATCTAATAGAAACAATTTTAAAGTGTCTGAAAAACACTAAAGGCTAAAAGCTTTTCACAAATTACTGCATTATCAAAGGAAATGGGCTGTTTTTTAAAATTATATCCCAGTGATAACAGCACTTGTCCATTGTGTAGGACACCAGTTTCAATTG
The DNA here is from genome assembly GCF_031877795.1 of Strix aluco. Lineage (NCBI taxonomy): Eukaryota > Metazoa > Chordata > Aves > Strigiformes > Strigidae > Strix > Strix aluco. The sequence goes on from NC_133942.1 coordinate 15,275,142, forward strand.
TCTTTGCTGCTTCCTGAGATTCAGACTACAACCCATCACATCTTTTCAATCTTTTAGCCATCATCTTACAGGTTATTCTGGATGAGGAACACACACAACACTGCTCCCTGAAACAACATCAGACAGCGTGAGAGAATGAAGGTATTTGCTAGGTGACAGGTAAAACTCAGTGTGGGTCACTTGAGCGGGGACCAGACTGTTTGTTTATTTTAAACAGCCATTAAATGCAATAATATAAACAAATTTTCTGGCAAATATCAAACCAAGATCTCTATGTCCAGCAAATTCATACTTAAATTTATAATCCAAAACAAGTCACCAAGCACAATTCTCTGCTCCTTATACTGCTATTGTAACCACATCCTCTCCTTCATTCATTTCTTTAGACTTTAACCCCCTCGGGGTGGCGATTATTTGCATAAATGTTCCACAATTTAGTTGGGTGCTACCTCAGCATAAATATTTACTGTTGCTGATGACTAAACAGTCCCTCTCAAAATGCAAAGCTCCTGCGTGCCTGTAACTGCCTGGGGGCAGCACCTCTGAGGCAACCCAGTGCAGAAAGTGGCTGAAGGGTAGGAAATGTCAGTGAACGAGCACATTAACGCAAAAAGATACAAAAAGATGTGAGTTGTTTGGCTGGAAGTCTAAACTAAAAACTGTAGTGAAGACTTTCAAGGCTAAAGTGGAGTAAATGTATAAAATCCCATCTTTTGGGGGGGTAAATGATTATGAATGGATGGCTGCTCTACCCATTCCATCTTCCAACATCACAGCCTCCTGACAGCGCTCCTCCTTGCAGAAAGGGAAGATTACAAAACCTCTCTATCAGTCAGGTTTTGGCCATTTTCTACAAACCTTGAAGGTTTTTTTGGATTTGTCCTGACCTTTACACAAGAGTAAGAACATTAGGTCACTGACAATAGATCAGCAGAGCATTTTTTACCCTTTCTTAAATACATTATCACAGAGGCACCGCCAGCGTTGCCGATGGGCTCAGCTTCGGGCAGCTCCTGATCTATTCTTAGAGAAGTCACCCCACCCCTGCAGCACCCGTGTGTCCCTGGCCCCCTTCCCCCCACCACTACCAAAAGCTTGCCATGGAAACCCAACAGAGTGGCTCCTTAAGGAAAAGCAATTTATTCCTTCCTAGTACACCCTCCACTGCCTCCCAGGTTCCCGAGTGCCTCATGGCTGCCAGCTACTCGTGTGTAGCCATCACAGACGACACAGGTCGAAGGAAGAGATGGTACTGAGTAATCTCCTCTACTGGAGGTGTGGATCTTCCCAGATTCATAGAAAGAAGAGAATAATATTCTCAGGCCCTTTTGTCTAGCCAGAGTTGACGAGCTATAAATGGAAGCTCTCTAGTGTAGCTCTGTTCCTAAGAGCTATCACTGCAGAAGAGAGAAGCAAGATTTTTATTTTTTTAGAATTCAAAAGCCTACCAAATAAGACTTAAACATTGTTAACACAGGCATCCCCAGTTCAGAAATTCCTGTTTTAACAAATCACAGCACTTATTTTGAATGTCTTAACTAGACTTCATCTAAACAGAATAACTAACTGGGGAATTATTTCCTTTGTTCGCTTTTTTAGTTTTGACCAATATTTATTTTAACTCTGACTTACAAACTTTATTGACACTTATCTGCAATGTAGTTTCTCTGCAGGTGCATTTGAAAAGAAACTATGCATCATGGATCAATGGTAATCAACCTGACACCATCAAGGCTGCAGCCCTTCAAGGAAGTGATTACAAAGATTCCTTCACTGATTACATACGAGGTCTGTAACAAGTAAAGAACCTTAGGACTGAAGTCAAAATTATCTATATTGGTATGGAGGCACTACATCATGAAGAAGTACTTTCCAAACCGGCAAACCAATTATCACGTATATTATTGAATTCCTTACATCACGCCCATCTTGGATAAAAAGTAGTTTTAAGGTCCTTCGGGTAACAGAGACTCGCAATCGCGACATGCTGACAGCACCTTCCCGCGAGTCCCCACCTCACTCTTGATAAAACTACTGAAGAGGAGAAGGCCCTGTCTGAGCTTTGTACATCTGGGCTTTTTTGTAAATTGAAAGCCCCAGTAGAATCCAATTCCCTCCCGCTGTTGGAACTGAGCAGAGCAGAACGAACGGGACAGTATGCTCTGAAGTATCAACTATCACTCAAATGTGAGGCGTTTCAGCTCTCCGATGGATAGCTTGAATACTACTGCTATAAGCAATGCATTTTATTGTCTCTCTCTCTGCATTCAGCTCTCTGCAACCTGACTGACTGAAAGCTTCTTTCTGATACGAGTCTCAACATTTACACATTTTACAAGTTAAAGGCTCATTTTTGATGAATAAAAGCCTTCATTTGAACCGAATAGGAAAATGAAGTGAAGTGTCACAGAAATGCAGATTTTTCTGGGCTTATGAATCACAAAAGCCTTGTACATCTGACAAATCAAGCCACTTATTAAAAACAAATGCTTACCAGTGTTGTAGGCAGTAGGCATGGCCGAATACACCAATCCCTGGGGAGGCAAGCTTGGAGTTGTGACAGACACCACAGGGGTAGCAAGAGGCTGTGTAGACTGAGAACTACTTATCCTTTGGGTATTCTACAAATGATTAAAAATAACAATGTCTTGTGATATCAGTTAGAACAATGGAAAATCAAGTGCTAATATAAAAATAGTATTCAATTAAAATGTGTTTCTTTGCTTTATTTTTTAGTTACAAATACATCCTTTTTGTCATGACGGATTTTCCAAACAAGCCAAAATATTTCAAGACAACTAAAATTATCTTGGCAAACTGAAATGAAAAATTAATTAAGACTCACAGGTCCGCTTCCCATGCATGCAGATTTCAATAGTGTTAGAGTTGTAGGACATAAAAAGAAATGCAATTTCTTAGGGGTATACATAACAATTCTCAGAAGTTCTTAAGTGATTTAAGAGTTTTTAATCTTATTTTTTTAAAGGGGTTTTAGTGCAGATGGTGAGGTGCAGTTCCACCAGAAGAGTCTCCCACTTCCCAGTTGTATATCCAATTTTCAAAACTTTAGCTGCCAGTTTTGACACTGTGCTGACTACACCTGTCCTGAAAGGAACACAGAGATCTTCTAAATTTGTGTTGATAAGACTTCAGCGATAAAATAATCTTGCTGTTCCCATGGTTCCTGAGAAACTGAGAGAGTACTTGTTATAATGCAGATATGTTTCAAAGCAAATGATATTTGAGTTCAGAGAGCAACTGTGCTTTTTGACAGGAAAAACAGCTAAACTAGATTGTCTCAGATTATCTAACTGTAGGCACAATGTGGCTTTTTAATAACAGTCTTTCCCATCCACCACAATGAACATCTGTAGCAAACATATCACTCAAATTAAGCTCTTTAACCAATTTTGTTGTTTAGAAAACCTTGCATTAAACACTGTGGTGAATACCACCAGACAGCAAAGCTGCTCTGTCACAGAACATACTACTACTCATGAAGGCAACTTTAAATCTTCCTTCAAAATACGTAGTTCAACACCATTTGGCCATGCCGGATACTGTCAAGAACAGGAAATGCTACATTTTTTTACTTTCAAACAACAGATACTTAACCTATGGAAGTCTTAGAAACACTAGAAGTCTCTACACCCTATATTTCTACATTCTTACAGAAGCACTCCCAATTAAGGGAGCTGGATTTCAAACTGCTGAAAAAATGTTTTTAAAGCAAGTCTATCTCTGAAAAAAATACATACTACAAAAGTAGCAGTTTTTCATCTCTTTGGTAGAGTTCCACTTCCTAGCTTTAAAAGACTGAAGCTACTACTAATTTTTCCTTATTTTGGACAGGTATATAAGTATTTCAGTATCTGCAGCACTTAATTTTTTTTTTCCCCTCCACTCTGACCTTGACAGCGCAGTATTAAAAATTCATGATTCCCTTTATAATAATGGAATGAGCAGGGACAGAAACAGGGCTGTATTCAATTTTAAGCTTAAACTTGTGAAGATGAATTGAGGGTTATCAATCCTTGGCTTGTATCTTTCCAATTTAAAAAAGTATACCACAGCTACCATATTCAAGTTTGGTACCACCTTCCACTGGGTACCAGCTTCCGATCCCTCTTCTGCCCACCTGCTGTTGAAAGCCCACCTTTGAGCCTCCTAAAAGAATTTGGAGGCATGTTGGCATTTGTTCAGCAGATGTACCCACTCTGTTGCAGAGCTCCCAGATTTCAAAGCCTTAAGTCACAGAGAAAGTCACACGGATTTTCTGTGTAATTTATCCCTTTAAATCACTTATGTACTTCTGAAAATCTCTGCTAGACCAAGTTTATCTGGCATAAAGATATGTTATTAGAGCAGATTTTTGTGTCTGTCAGGAATTGACCTTTTTCCAAAGCTTTCTTGGATGGCAGCCTATAAAGTTGGGATTACTGTATAATGGAAAAGTTAAGAGGAGTATACTGGGAAACAATCCAGACCAAAGGATTTCCCCATGGGATATTTTTTTTTTTTTTTTAAGAGTGGCTAATAAAGGTGGTTTTCTAAGGTAATTTCTGAATATAATTCCTGAACACTCAGCCATACAAAGACACTATGAAATATTTAGATGTGTCTAATATTTGTTGTAGTTGGAGATTCAGCCAAAGATTCATGACAAGTTTCAGGAATTTTAAAATTATTTTTTAAACTGGTGCAAATAATACCAATAACAGGAAGAATTCAATATCTTTATTTCATGCTATGCTACTGTTCGTATCTGGTTTTCGTATTCAGTGCTGAGTTCCAACCATACAGAATGAATGTTCAGAGAGATGACTCAGAACTGCTTCCTAGCATTGGAACTGGCATCAGAAATTAGCATAATGAGAGACGTAACATTGCAGGTGTACCTCGAATTTCTTTAGCAGCTCTGGGGAAGACACTACTACATTTTCTTTGTGTGAGCTTTCTTCCCCCACCAGCTGAGCCCAGTTTTTAAAACCACTAGAGGGCCCATGCTCCATACAGTATCCATACCCCAAACTGCACTATTTCGCACTGCAAAGAGCGCAGCAATTTTTAATAGGTAGGAATACCTTAATTCAAGGGCTTTTGCATTAATTCCAATTGCACCGATATTTTGATTAAGTGTTGTTAAGTTGAATTAGAGCTTTATTTCTCGCGCTGGAAACCAGACACTTCTCTATAAAGGTGAGAAGAACAGGCATGACAGCTGTTCAGCTGCTCAACTAGCAAGTCATTCCAATATAGACCTTAAAAACTTCAATACTGACTTTCAAAAAAATCATTTCCCCTTACTTGTGTAAATCTATTGCTCATGTTTAATATAAAAATCAACCAACAGCATGCATTCATCAAGAAACTTATCTAAATCACTACATTTTCCATGCTTTCATGCAATTAGAGCCTCATATTAGCAACAGGTCCATGTTCAAAAATAAATCAAGGTATGCAATAGGCAGACTGTATCTTTACAATCGCACTCAGATGCAGCATCTTCTGCACGGCTTGTGCTACAGCAGCTAAACAATTTGCAAATTGCTCTAAAAATAAGTTACGAATTATTTTAGCCTTACGTTGTTTTCCAGACAGAATGCCAAATGTTAAAACCTTTTGGAAAAAAGTAGAAAAAACACAAATCCCAAGAGTTCTCTTTCAAAAGCAGAATATCTTTTCACTGGAAAAAGGTAGAATTATTCATCTGCAATTCTCTATTCCTTTGGTAAACAGGGAACACCCCTGTGGTTTGATAATCTCACACAGGATGAAATAATTCTAAACTCCAAAAAGGTGACCTCACCAGCAATGATGTAATCTCCTTGAAAATAAAAGTAGTAATACAGGGCTTGTGTTACAATCTGAAGAACTTCATGAGTGAAGCCACTTTCTAAAAATATTCCAGCAATTTAGGGGATGATAAGTGGTTATTTATATTTTACATAGAAGACAGTAAATATCCTATACACATGGACAGTTACTCTGTAAGGCTCTTTTCCAATGTTCCCTCCAAGAAAAACAGAAATATTTTCAAGAAAAAAAAAAATAGACATTTACAAATGGAAAGCGCTAGACTTTGGATGTGTTTTAAACTTGAATTGGTCCAGTTTTGAGTTTGATATGACAAATGTATATTTGTCTGCTACCAAGGGAACACTGGAATTATTTAAAATATGTAATGAAACTACAGTTAAAAAGCTGTAGTAAAAGACATTTTCAGCGTCTTGCTCTCTCTCATCAAACAGTAGCCCAAACTCACCAACTCCAATTCATCCTCCTCCGACTGTACTCAGCAAACAAGAGGGATAACACAGTTACTAAAAATAGCATTGCTTTCAAAAATGAAAGAAAAAGTCACGTTTGTGCTTCAGGATTTTTATTAATTTTAATTAATAATGTGAATTTGCCACCTGATTCTGTAAATACTACTACTAGAAAGTATAATACTTTACGTAATTCAGATCAATTAAAAATACCATACGGAAAGAACACATGCTGGCAAAATTAGTGCAGAAAGAGCTTAGTAAAAACAAGGACACAGCTACACATTGACAACATTTAGATACAGAGCACAACAAGTTTCTGTCTGGACTGATCCAGTAAACATTCAGCTCATTAACAAAATATTTTTTACATACAACCATCATATCATTCCAGCATCTCTACTCTGAAGTCTCTTTCCCATTTCCTCAAAAAGACATACAAAACCTACATTGAATATTATGTTGTTCTTAACAACACAACAGTAAATAGGTACTGACACTGCTAACATTACAACAACTGCACTAACAAGATCCTCTTCTTGTATCTATTTCTAATTAATTCAAAAGCATGATTTTCAATTTAGTAATCAGCCAGTCTATTTCCTATGTCTTCTACACTTCAGTATTCCTAGAAAAACCTGAAACTTCAAGAATCATTACTCTGACGATGATTATAGCTTTTGTTACTTGGACTAATTTTTTATTATTCATCATGAATACCAGTAACAAATGTAAGTGCTTGTGGCACCTTTAAAAAAAGAATTATACAGAGAGTACTTGCATTGTTATATCCTACTCCTCTTGGTTATGGTTCATTCTTTCATACACAGAAAACAGAAAATGTACGTATAGATGTTTAAAATTTCTACATAACATTGAAAGACTAAGACCAAAGGACCTGGCCAACCAAATTAAAGGAAAGCCAGAGTAACTCTTCCTGAAAGACCTGTTCGGGTCTCAATGCTGTGGTTGCCTCATGCCTGACACGAAACTTGTATGCTATTCCAAATCTAGGCTGAACAAACATTACTACCAACATGCCAAACTGCACAGTAGTATTGAAAAGTACACAAATAGGGACTGAGCCTGATCCTCATTACTCTTTTATGCCTTCACTGAAGACATGACATCCACCATAGGACACACAAGGTTGCATTCCAGCACACCACATTAAACAAGGGTTTCTCTCAGACCATCATTACCACTGAAGCTACATTTTACATCCCACAACCATTATGACCCAGGAAAAACAAGTACAAAGCGTGCTTTAGGGCATGTTAATACAGTTCACATCACCAGTAAGATCAGACATTCCTCCACAGAATAATGCATAACCCTTTTTAAAACCCACATCCTTCAAACCAACAGAGTTTTCCGTACCAAGTCAGTGAGATGTCAAATCAAAACAACAAAATCCCAATCTGTCTCCAGGATTGCACTTTAACTGGATTTAGGTCAGACTGCTATTTTATACTTTTTTTTAAAAAAAAAAAAAAATTCCTTACAAATTTAAACTTCTCTCAGAGTAACAACTTATAACTTAAAACTTTCATTAGTGAAATTTCAAACACCCTTCTATTACTGTAACCTACGGTAAGCAGAGGAGATAGTTTCTCCCCATGTATGTGGACAGAACACTTAATTTTTACAAAGCCAGTCACAGAATAAATGTTTTAACTTACCAGTGGTGGCATCATACCCTTGCTGGAGGGTGGGATGACAACACGGAGGTCAGGTTTGCGATTGTTCATTCCAAGATTACCTCCTCCAGGTGGAGGTGGAGACTTTGTAGGCATGACTTTGCCTAAGCCATTCCCACCACCAGTAGTTCCAAGTAGACTTGGTGAAGCTCGAGAATTCACAAACCCATTTCCTGAAAGAGGAAAAATAAATGTACTGTAAGGCTGAAGAGAAGTAGCAATACAAAAATTTTGGTTCACATGGACAAATTACAAAATATTTCTTTTGTAAAACTTACAATACAGAACTTCTCACAGGAAGCACAGTATTGAATAATCGAACAAACAAAAACCACTTTCACCAGAAGATCAATATGTAAAGGTAGTATCACCTCAAGGGCACACCGTGGCAGCTTAAACGCTGAGAAGAGCATATTGCCAAAGAACTATTTCTAACAACATCTGTTGTGTTTTTTTATTTTGCCCTTTGAAGTTCCTCCAGGCTGAGCTTGCGAAAAAGTGTGTGCTTTTGCACAACTCCACTTCATCCCCACCCCCACAGAACATGAACTATACTGAATTGTTACTTGTGAGAATATTTAAAAAAAAAAAAAAAAAATCAGCTCTCAAGTCTCTATTGCTAAAATGTAGTCTCCAAATATCTTCAAGTTCTGCAGGACTCCAGTATCTATTCTCTAATAAAATTAGTTTCAGTCTCAAAAATATATACTGTCTGGTTATTGTATTTAGCAACAACAATCCTTTCCCTTCAACTTCATTCCAAGCTCTGGACACAGATATACACACCACATTTAGGCCCATTGATTTATTTTACACAGGTCTTTACCTTACTCATGATACTCATTCTAAGTAGAATTAGACAAGTCAAAGCCTACAGGTCCTGTCTTCAGCACTGAAATCCTCAAAAGCTGAATATGCTGAAGATACAGGCCTTAGCTTACACTCAGAACAGAAAAAACTAACGAGCCATTAAAACAGTGCCTAGTATTCTATTTTCCTGTACGGACAAAACTACCAATCACGTTAACCAAAATACATATCTCAGAAAAAAAATCTGAAGCCACATTCCAATGATTTTATCATATTTATAAGCAACAATTCCCAAAATACACACACCTTATTCAGCTGCAAATGAAAAAAAGAGTTGTTAAGCAAGGGGAATTTCGCAACAGGGAACCCTATAGTTCACACTATAGAACTTGTGTATGTGTGCGTATAAATAAATACAATTCATAGTAAGATTATGTTTATACTAACATTGCAGTTCTGAAAGCAGCCTTTATAGTCACAATTCAGGGAAAAGTCTATTACACAAAGTTCACTGTGTGGGAAATTCTCTTCTAATAGCCTGTAGCGCCATACTGGCATGAATTTTGTATTATTATTCTAATTTGAATAGGCCCCTATGCCCAATCCAATTTTATTATTACATTAAGTACATATTAATCTAAAAGCAATTAAAATAAGAAAGTTGTCAGTGTCACATTCTACCTTCTTTAGCAAAAATTTTAATACCTTTAAAAAGCTTAGCAAGAATGAAGAACAATAACACGTATCAGTAACAGCACAACACTTCAGGAAGGTGACTGATACTGCTAAGATACTCAGCTCGTGTATGTTGAGAACCTAGGTGTGATTCACCAGGATGCTAATGAGAGCGCCCCCTCCATTACTACTCATCCTTGTTATATGATGGGGGAACAGCCAAACACAATCCTCACCTGTTCCCTGTCCACCATAAATGAAACCCTACATATTGCTTTATCAGCTTACAAACAGAAGAATCAAAGATTAACGTAAGAATTTTAACAAAGCTCTTGTGCTGATCTGAAGATATTCTACTGAGTTTTATAAAGGTCATTTGGAAACAAAGTTATTGCTAAATATTTTTAAGGAAAAAAAGTGTAAGTAGAACTTCCTGGAATTTGCAGCCACAGTATTCTTGTTCACATATGGATGAGAAGTAAAATCACAACTTTAAAACCAGGATTTTAAATTCTGGATTTACTTTCTTTGTGGATTTCCTACTGTGCCAAAAGCCTGACCACACATGGATGATGTGATATGTCCCTTGAGTTTTTCAAGGTTAACAGAGCAAGGAGGAGTTATTCTAATTTAGTACTTTCCTGAATAATTTGTATGGGAGGTATGGGAATATGTTTTCTGAGAATTCTACCATTTAACTCAGAAGCTATGGGAGAAAGAAGGAATACAGGCAGCAGAAAGAAGAAAAGCTTTTTATGTCAGCATTCTTCCTTCTATATTAAAAACCACAGCAAAAACTCATTTCATGATTAAAGCATCTACATTCCTCAGCAGACAACAGCAGAATTTATTGGGATGCTTCTAGGTTAGTGATAAAATTTAGTTAAAAGTGGCTGACAAGTTGGGCTGGAGCTGAGAATACATACTAGAGCTAAATATATTCTTGACTGCTAGGAGAAAACTAGCCACAGCTAGGTCACACAGAAAAACCAACCAGCCAGAAGAGAGAAATTAAGTTCTGTGCTACCTGAAAACAGTTTTCATGGAATCATGGCTTTGTTAAATAAGGTATGCATCAATACCTATCCATTATAAATGAGTGTAAACATTAGGAATAGACAGCCTACATAGCATCAGATTGCAAGAGATATCTTGCACAATGGACAGAGTAAAAATTAAGTGGATTTGGAAACTGACGTGAGGCAGGAAAAATTATTACCAACTAGCATATTTTTCACAAAATTATATCCAAAAAATTGTTACAGTAGCTTCTATTTTCAGCAAAAATGCCAGAACATTTAAAGAACTCGCTGTTATAAAAAAGTAAAATCTGGGCTTTAATCTAATAATAAAATAGCATTTTATTACTCACTAGGCTGTCAGTGTTACCTTTTACATGCCAAAGCTGCAGTTCTGAGATGAATTTAAACTTCAGAACAATAACACTTTGTATAAACAATGGAGTTCTGTATAGCATTTTAGTCTATCCTATGATACCATTTCCTGTCCTCTGTTTTCAAGTATTTCGGTAGCTCGTGTGTTAAATCTGGACAGTGTCTTTCTTCCACACCCAATACAGTCATTTCCTGCAGCCCTTATTACAAGGCTCTGCCAATCCTTCAGAAACATTTCATGCTTTTAGTGGTGCTGTCAAAAACAACAAACTCCTTGCCATTGCCTTCTCTGCGCAATATCATTCAGCAGCAGGGCAAAGTCAAAGCATTTGTTCTGACAAAAGGCCGAGCATCTCTTAAATGAGTGTTTAGAAAAAAATGTATTAAGAACAGGAGAAACAAAAATGTTTTAAGTGTGCAATACTACTGGTATTAATCCAATAGCAGCCCTTTGTTATAAATAGCAAACATTGAACATCTAGCAAACACTGGAGCATCTATATTGATTATTTGAAAAATCATATGCTGGGGCTGCAATAAGACTGCAGAATATTTATTTTTAATATGAAATTTAAAGCTTTTTTTCCTGCTAATAATCGAATAAGAAATCAAATTACAAGTTAAGAGTGAAAGGATAACTAAAAGCATGGTATTTCTTAGAGTAAGGTCAGGAGCCAGAAAAAGATAATGATTACAGGATGATGCAACTATACGGCAGTTTGCCAAACTGAGCTTTAATAACCCCATAAATTCTACTTACTATTTTGTATAATACAGAAATGGTATCTACCCCACCTACTACAGATCTTCCCCAAAGACAATTACTTTATGTTTAAAAACACTATCAAACTGAAAAATAGAAACAGAATATAAAATCCTACATAAGTGCAAAATAAGACTACTGGTTTTACTTCCACGGGAAGAGTTTTATTTAACTCTAATTCTTTAAAACAGACTATGAAAGCATGTTTGAAACACTTCTTTGGAAAACAGACACCAATGCCAAGATGATAAGCTCTCAATTATATGAATCATAATCTAATTAGATGTTATGATAACAAACATTGCCAATGTACCATTAGCCTACTACTTGTTTAGTCAGAAAATGTTTACTTTTGAAGTAACTTCTTTTTTGAAGCTAAATGTTAAAACCCACCCATGTTAACAACTGTATGTTCTGCCTTCGGAAACATAATACAGCTTAATCTCATTTATTGTCCTGCAGCCCAAGACGTAGCATTCAATTACATGAGCCAGACTCATATTTCACTATACAAATCACATCAGCTGAAACAATGAACACACGTGGCTGGAAAGTACTGCATGTACTTATTACTACTCAAGGAATACGTTACAGTCAGTGATGCCATTAATCTTTTTTTGTGGTTCACCTTTGGAGAAACTGAAAAGTTATACACAGTTTTGCAAAATAATTGTGGGCAAGAAGCTAAGCAATGTAAGATTAAGCAAAAATAAGAACAGCAGTAAACAAATATTTATGTCTCAAATGACATCATACAACCCAACAAATGTCACTTAATTAGAACTAGACTGAAAATTCAGTTTGCAATAAGCCATCAATTCACTATGCATCCAAAAGACCAGAGAAAAATCTATTGAAGAAGAACATTTACATGTAGGACCCTGGGTGGGTTGGGGAGTGGAACTCATTGCAAGTAAATACAATAGCATTTCTATGTGCATTAGTTGCTCAATTTACTTTTTTTTTTTTTTAGTATGACAGCTTTAAGTGGAAATTAAACAAAAAACCAAAACAAAACAGCATATGCTATTCATACCATTTTCAGCTTTGCACAGAAATCACTGCTGATTCTACCATCAGTTCAAAAAGCTTAAGTTCTCTGCTAGTTTTGGAAAGAATTTAGTGTAAGATCTCAAGGAACCCGAAATAAATGTATTTCCACTGACCTTTACAAATCAATACTTCAGATAATACTATGATTAAAATCAAAATACACCTTTGACAGTAATATAAAACTTTGAGACATGTCTAACATGTAAGATTTATACTTCTAAGACAGCACTTCAGATATTAAAACACAGCAAAAACAAATACACATGACTAAGTGTTAAGGGAATGCTTACTCATGTTACAAAATAAAAAAAAATTTCATTTCCCAGGTTGCTGGAAATTTTTTTTTTTTTGGCCTAAAGCTACATAAACGGAGACACAATTTTCAAAGCTATTTAGAATTTAAACAGGCTTTCTTCAAGACCAGAGTTATTATTCAGAATACAGCAGCAAAGCTAAAACACTGCTTTTGTATCTAAATGTTATTCAACTTTGTGTGAAAGAGTAGCAGTGGCAATCGGAGGCCTTTTAGGTCTTTTGTCAACTAAACATCTTACAGCTAATGAAATCAGAGTTCTTCTTTCTGAACTTGTCGATTTCTGTGTATCTACACAAAGCCAATGTAAAGAATAGATGACAGAAGTGATATGTTAGAACATCTGAGGATGTGTGATGCTGTATCCTGGGCAAGGTGATGTTATATAAGTGTTGAGACTTCACACAAACAGATACACTGCAATACTTTAATCCAGCTGGGAGATTAGTAATTTGTTACACATGTGGCAAAGCCTAACCAGAATTGTCTTGTACCTCTTAGTAAATCAGAAATTATGGCAAGATAATGAACACACATAATACATGAAATTTCGGTTAAAATCTAAGGGTAGTTCAGGGGCTGAACTGACCACATGTAGATGGGTGGTTTCCAAGGAGAGATTACTACAGTTTTTTAAAAAAATCAAAAGAAAACAAAACCCACCACCTCCAATGCTTTGTTCTACCAGCATGTTTTTCATGCTGATTTCAGCCAGTCATTTCTTGTGAGCTATCTAAACAGAGGATGATGGATAGGTCAGACTTTGTTATGTGCTGACAACGTCTAGCAAAGGAAAAGGGTTCAGCTTGCACCCTGTGAAACAGCTGGTCTGCAGTCCACTTCCAGTACCCTCTTTCCTTGAGGAAAGCTTGGAAGCTGTAAGAGTAAATAGGCTGCTCTGAGTGTTCTTCAGGAATCCTTCAACTTCTTCCTTGGAGAAGGGTGAAACACTGACTGTTGTATTTACCCACGTAACCTTAAAGATCAGAGCAAAGCCAAACATTATGCCAACACTACTGACATTACAGAGCAAGAACCTTTGCCCACTGCATTTCACATCAGCTGAACATACGTTTTTAAGTCAAACCCCTTTCAACACAAGCTAGGAAGTGAGGAGCTCTGCCTAGTGAAAGGTTACTTGTGACAGATACTACCTGTCACGCTGAAGAGAAAGTATAGCAGATTAGAAATACCACCAGTAACACATAACCTTAAGTAGGAATATGCTCAATGTGGTCATCTGCAACAACAGTGCCAAGCTTCTTAGCTGATGCAGACAACACAGGTTGGTAAGCTTGAGAGTGGGGGTGGAGAGAGAAGAAAGTCAGTTTTCTTAAGAAACAGGCTGATAGCATCAATCCAGTTTCAAGCAAAATGCCTGCAAGAGGTATGTTGTTCCAGAGTTAAACACTTCTCACTGAGGTGTCTCTCATTTAATAAACAAAACATGAATAGAAAGGTGTTTTGTTATTGAAGCCTCCTGGTGTACTCTTAATAAAATTGCAGCGTGTTAGCCACTTGACTCAGACTTGTGAAAGACCAGGCTAAAAGATTCTTTTATCCTCAGACATGCAGAAGCAGCTCTCCCAATCAGCCAAGCCCTCAAGACAAAGGGAACCATTTACAGGCGTGGCCTTTCACAGCTGTCTGTCTTGATCCCCTGCTGGCAATTACAAGTAGTCTACAGGTGCATACAAGCTGCCAGTGGCACCTCTGTATAATCCTTCCTGAGGTCAGGATAAAAAAAAAATAATAAAAATCACACATGATCTAGAGTGGCTCTTAATAGAGACACAATAGCTCAAAAGACACAGTTTTTCAAGCGGGTATATCCTTCAGCTCAAATCTAAAGAAATTTAATATTCCTAAAGTTACTTCACATTCTCAGAATCTGAAGATTAGCAAGGACATTAGAGAACAATTAGAGCTCTGGAACAAAGAGGAGAAATTCAGTACTCAAGGAGACTAGATCTTTCTTACAATTTTATCATCAGGAGAATGGGTAAGAGGAAAGATAATTTCCCAGAAGATTAACTAGGTCATTACTGACCAGAAAGGCTACTTCACTGACAAATAATTGTATAAACAGGTAATATTGTGTCCTTGCAAGATCATAAAGAGCCTCCACTTTCAACAACTCCTTCAAAATCACCTAGGACTTGGAAGAACTTCGGGAATTCATCTGGGTCCAGGGTTTATGGTTTTCATGCAGCCTTGGCAATGAAACCAGCTCAGATCCTTTGCATGGTTCATGGTTCAATGCCTAGGCGTGGAAGAAAAGCAGAGATTGGGTAACACTGGTATTTCTTTTGAGCCTTTCTGATTCTCAGAGTCCTCAAGGATGGGATAACTTCACTGGAAGTGGCACTTCACTGGCCACCTCTGGATGATTCAAGGTTTAATACTTAATCTACTGGAACATAGTGAAGCAGATCTCCTCATGACAAATTTGAAGGTGATCCATCCATCAAGTCCTTTCAGTTCAAAGTCAGAGAAACTCTCACCCAGATTTGGATACTCCGAACAAGTGAGGCTATACTTCACCTAATTAGAATCCACAGCCTTTTGAAAGGAGTAAAATAGACATGCAGTATGTGTTCAAGCCATGATGATGTTGATAACAAATAGCAAGTTGTACACCTCCTGGTGACACAAGATTCTTGAAGCGTATTAAACGCCCGTCACAAACAGAACAGGGTTTAACACTGACCAGGAACAGCAGTATCATGCAAATTCTAGGTCCAAAGCATTTGATCTAATTAACAGAAGAAATAAATTACCTCAAAAGCAAACACTGTTATAATGCCGGACATTTTTCCCCTCTCAACACTGATGATATACTTGCCAAGCAAAAATTTTCCGGAAATGTTTTTTTATGTGGTGGGTAAAATTTTAAAAATATTACAAGATAAAAATGCTTTTTCAGAGTTATGACAGCTGCATGTGAAGTAAGCTCTCAGTATTATAAAATGATCACAAAATTTTCTGTTCTAGACAAAAAAACACCTACCAATCTTTGCTACAACACGCAGATATTTTTACTCAGTTATTTTCCACAGAAAAACTGTTAAGTCGGCAGATTGACTGCTAAAGCAAATCATACCCATTCCAACCAAGTTATACAGGACTTGAGAAAAAGACTAGTGAACTAAATATGAGCCATTTTATCCAACATCTTTGTTCGAACTGGGTCCCAACTATGCAAGATAACCTTTACTTGCTTTTTAATCAGAGATAAAGTTGTGTAAGTACTTCTCTTTCAATGAAATGACAACAAAATCTCAAATGATCAAAATTTCATAATGTCAAGTAAGACTTGGGCTTTTCCTGTGTCTGTAAGAGAATATCTCGGAATACGGGTATGCCAGTACTCCATCTGTATCTTTGACATCTCTTCTATAAATTGTGAGCTGCAAATTTGACACAAGACCTTTCACAACTATATCTATAGGAAAATTCTCCATTCTTGAGAAGTTTAGAAGAAAATATTGAAAGCCAAAAGAAAAAAAATATATTTTTTGAAGTGACTTCTACAATAAATGTAGCAAGAAACTAAATCCATTGTTGTCAGCAGACATAATTAACTTGATATATACACTTCAAAGGCAGCTGTCAAGCTCAAATTGACAAGTTAGCAGATTTACTCTATCTAGTTATGTACGGTTTCTTGATTTTAGTTGCAATTGAGAAGGTTACTGTGCACCTGACAGTATTTAAAAGAAGCCATGACATATCCTAGTAGAAAGTGGAGCTCTGACAACTTAAGGTACTCAGTGGTTTAACATTCTGGTGTTAACTAGGTATTTGAGTTTCACTAGATGTACTTCTTATAGATGTTCCACTGTTCTTGTACAGCCACAACTCTTTACTTGTACAAAAAATCTTTCTAGAAATGAGTGGGTATATGTATAACATTTTGGGTGCGATGTTCTGGAAAGTAAGAGATAAGTGATGCATTTTGACTTTTTCACATAAACTATTAATAAATGTAAGAAGGAAAACATTTTACTGCATTAAATATGTTCACCAAGCTGCTGTAAGTGGGTATTTCCACAGTTCAATATTCTATAGCAAGTGCTGTAAACAACTGTTTTATATGCTGATTGAAAGAACAACTCTTAAATCTGAGGCTGCTGTTACTAAAGCCCGGTTTTGGAAAAGAGGCCTGAAATGGCCTGATAATAAATTTATTTAGCCTGACTTGAGAAATACGATGGAAATCAACATCTGACCTCCACAGTTTCTAAAAATAGCCATCTTTTTTCAACTCAGGAAGTCTCCTCCATTTAAAATCTTGCTTACCTGATGGAAACCACACTTGAATATTTCATATCTTTGTTGCACATAGCCAAAGAATGGATGAAGAGCGGAAAGTCAATCCTGTGCTTTCAGCCCTGTAGTTGCAGCATTTTTTATTCATAAATTCAATTGCCTGACTTTATCTTCAAAGAACTTTTTCCCAGTTGCCACACTAAGTAGCCAGTGGGCAAATACTGAAAGGTCAACAGTTGCTCCTCTAATTCCTTGCTATGAACACATACCAAGAAAGAGTTATGTGTATTTCCAAAACTGACCTTCGCTCACCAAGACATCTCAAGGAATGGAAGGGACCCGAAGGAAGTGGGTGAACTGTCTTTCTGTGGCGTGATAAATTTCAGTGGCTGCCTGCCCTCTATCAGAGTACTAAATTTTGTTTAGGGAAGTCAAAATATTATTTAAATGAAAAAGTGTTCTCATACCTTTTTACTGAAGAAAAAAAATAGCGTGAATTTGATCTCTAATTTGTTTTTGAAATAAACTCTGACCATCTTCCAAAATTAAGACAGAACCTAGCTATCAGCTTCCAAGATTTACTGCTTTCTTTGTATAACCACTAGAAAATAATTAGCAAGATACACACGGCAATACAAACAATACAGTCTGTATTTTCTTCATTTTGATTGGCATCACAAGCAGTATCAAACATCCAGGTCTTGTGAATACTAAGCTAGAACATAGCTGAGTTGTTTTTAGTGTAATAGTTTAGTAAGCATGGTGAATTTCATGCAAAGGAAGACATTTGGCGATCACAGGATCTCTTTAGAGTGCTGTAATTACACCTGTAGCGAAACACAAAAGCAAGAGCAGCACACTACTACTGAAAACCACTAAAATACAAAATGCAAATATTACTGAAGTAGAAAAGGCATGGCAGTAAAAGTGTTAAATGCCTGATAAGAATTTACAAGACTTGACAATTACAAGACAACCAAGAAAATTACGACCTTTGTTCTTCCACAACCACTTTTTCAAAAGAGTCAAAGTAAAATTGCTTTTGAGTTGCTGTGAAACTAAAACTATAATAATATTTTTCAACGAAGACATTATACCGCACTTACCAACTGGACTGGTACCAGCTCCATTTGGCACTGTGAGGTCAGTTGTCCCCAGCATTCCACCTAATAGAAATAAGCCAGAGCATTAAACTAACTAGTTGCTTTCATTACAGCATTGTATCATTTTGTACTTCAAAACTTAGGCTGTTAAAAAAAAAAAAAAAAAAAGCACTGATACCATTAAGAGCTTGTTACTGGGGGGGGGGGGGGGGGCGGGCGGTGAGTATTAATAACAAAAAAAATAAAAAAATGGGGGGGTGGGGGGGTGGGGGGCAAGTATTAATTAAAGAAAAATTTTTTACAAAGAGGTCATAAAACGAAAGCACAATGGTACTGAAATCTTACCTGCATTGCCAGTACTCGGTGGTCTCTGAGGGGCCCCAGGTGATACGTTGCGATGCAGGGTGGTCTGAGGTGGGGAGAGCATGGTTGTGTCCGTTAACGATGAACTGGCTGCCAGTGATGGGGATACGAGGGAACTCCCTGGGTTACTGTAGGTTAAAGTGTTGGGATTGGACACTGGAACTGTAACCGACATCGAGAAGTTCTGAGCAGGCAAGCCAGGCTGGAGGAAAGAAGATGAGGAACACACACAAAACAACATTAGCATTAACTATGTTTGCAGAAATAGCACATTATAAAAATACACATTGATGTATGCCAAGAATTACTGAGGTTTAAAAAAAAGTTAATTATGTTAGTTTTTAAAGTCTATTAAGCATACAATTTTAAAACATCCATTTGTTGTAGAGTATGGTGTTAAACTCTTATACATCATATAAAGACAGTTCCAAGAGAATTACTCATAGACTTCTAAAATACTGAAAGTTCAAATACAAAAAAACTGAAGATATTCATATGAATTCACCAGCTCAGAAATACAAGTTTACCAGTTAATTTGGATTATTACAAAGCAATGACAAGCTAAACATGTCTACAAATCAATAACTGTTGCACCTTCAAAATGTAAGCATAAACATGCACATTATAAAATAGTCAGTTATTACACAAAAAAGAAAAAGTTAGTAATAACATTTTATATTAATAATCTTGCCAAAATATTCCTAATTCCTAAAACTTTGAGACTAAAAAAAACCCAGATCTTTAGAAAGTCACTAATTCAGTAATTTGAATTCAAACATTTCAACTGTCATTATTCTGAGCTGTGTTCTACAATACCCTGCTTGAATAACCACTCCATCTTTCCTTTTCGCAAATCTCGTTTTTTAAAATTCTAATTTTTACAGCATTATTTAAAAGGCAACTATTTTTCTGAAGTACATATGTTTGTTATTCAACAACTATTTGAATCAAAAGCTTAGATGCCTGCCCATCTATGGTGCTCATTTAGTTATGACTAACTTCTTTGGCCTTTGTCTCATTCCTATCCTTTGACAGTGATGAGTTTCTGAAACAAAAGGGACTATTTTCTTTCACAACTCTCATAATTACTGGAAACAAAATCATGACAGGTACAATTTAAGGGTAAGAATTTGGTAAGATTTATTGACAGAATAGAAAGATAATACTTTTGATTTAGAGGTCAAATGCAGATGACAAACCTTCATGACTTAGCATGTATACTTAAAAAGATGCACTCTTGTCTCATGCAGCTTAAAATTTACCTAGAATGATACTTCCGTATGACAATTTTGATAACATTAGGAATATAACAACAGCTATATTAATTAAAAGAGCAGAATACATTTTCTACAAGAAACAAAATCTCTTACTAGTGAGAGGCAATGACAGTGTCCCTACTAAAGCATTCTAAGAATAATTATCAATTTTTGGCACAGATGGAAGGAAAAAGTAATGAAGCATAGCGACGTAATGCTAGCAAATCATTCACAGTATCTAACTAATGACAAGCTGTACTGGTATTTGTTTGCAAGGGAAACTACTTCAAGAAACTATTCAGTATCTACAAGAAAAAGGTTGTTTTTAAACAGCATGTTGTCCAGTAACTCAAACTAAACTTGTAATACCTGAAGTATGCTTAAAACAATGCTAGAAGCCAGCAGTTGGAACATTTTTTCTCTAAGTTTCTCAATCTAGAACTAATAAATGACAGCTTCCCCCCACACCTTACAATTACAAAAAGGCTGTCTCTGCCCATCTACGGTACTTATTTGGTTATGGCTGAATTCTTCACACTTTGCCTCATTCCTATCCTTTGACAGTAATGAGTGCACTAGAACAAAAGAAATTATGTTCCTATACAGACCCAAAAGTACTGGAAATAGAACCATAACAGGTCCAATTTAAGCTACAAATACAGAACTATAAAGCTGAAAAATTATGTTGCCATTTTTATTTATACTGATATCCCCATCGACAACTTAGGCTGTTCATGAAGACCACAAAAAATCAAGGAAGAGCAAATTAGCTGTAATATACTGAGAGGTGAGGACTGAAGATGTCTCAACACAGAAATGGTGGATATCAAAAGCTTCAAAACAAAGCAAGAACAAAAGATAGTGGCTTCATTCAAGTATAAAAGACCTTGCTAAAAGAAGTGATGCTGGTTGTCATGATTGTCAATTTGCTTTGAAGTCCCCAAAGATGGCCTTCTTGCTCTGAACAATGAAATAATTTCTAGTATTACCAAGTCATTTGAGGACACACTACTCAATTGCCCCAGGGTCTGTGCCGATTAACCTAGCCAGTCCATTTACTTTAATTGCTACAAGATTTGCAATGTTAAAAAATTCAAAGGCTGCGGCAGAGCCCTGTACTAATTTTCTCAGAAAATACCTCCCCTGTAATACTCAACACTAATTGGTTTTTGTAGATGGAAATTAAATGTCATCATGTACACCTCCACGAAAAACATGCAAAATTCACACTACTGTTATTGCCAAACTTCTTGAGTTCTGGAACCAAGTGATTTATGGCTGCAAATGGGTTAGGCACTTGGGACAAGAATTTTTAGATCTTTCAGTGTCCAAGGAAGTATTTGTTAGAATTTCAACAGAAGACACTGATATTTTGAGGCTCCCATTGTGCACCAGTCTTTTTCTTTAAACATCTAAATACAGTCTTCAGCAAAATAAATTCCACTGATTTGATGACAAAATTAATCCAATTCTATTTGCCTGCTTGTAACATACTGTAAAATCTTGATCAACAGACTAAGAGCTACAAGATGTAAATAAATTATCCTTCATCTCACAACAAAATCTGTCTTTATAAAAATATTTTAGGTAGGGTTAGGCAATGCAGGTAGGGGCCTGAAATTTAGAAATGTTACTTCATGTTCACAAGGTATGAAAAACTATGAGCGCAAAAGAGAAGCTAGAGGTAAACTTCTTATCCTTTAAGATAAAATGTATTTTAACAAGATCAAATATCAGCATCTCATTTTTCCTCAAAGATACATATTCCCTTCTCAAACCATTACATCCTCTTGTCTTTGCAGTGGTTTTCAGTGGTAAGCAAACACCATGAAAGTTTTCATGCATGTAATAGAAGCACAAACCATACTTTAGTACTCACTGCGATTTTATGATTCCGCATCATATTATCAAATTCTTCATTAATTTTTTTATATTTTTCTTCTGTATGTGGCGTGAGCACATATGAAGTGTCAGGGTCCGGGCTGTCGCACCCTCTGTGTTCCTTCTTGTTCAGAGCCTAAATAATGAAGTTAATAAAAAGGATCAACAAATAAAAAGTAGAGATAAAATAAAAGTACTTACAGGGCCTCGCTTGAAAATAAAATCACTATCTTCATTTAGTTTGCTGAATCTGTCCTCCGATAGTGGACTGTGCTCAAAGTAATCGTCAGCATCAGGGCTCTCACAACCATTAAGGCCTTTCTTTCTTAAGGTCTGAAATACAATTGGAAAATTCACATACAAATCATACTAACTTGCCAAGAAGTTTTGTATACTACTGAATCATTCAGAGCCACTGAAACTACAGGAAACTTTCACAGACAAAACTCACTGTTCAACAGACAGGCTCAGTCTTTCAAAATAGCGGCATAGTACACAAAGAGAAAAATGTTCATTCAAAGGCACAGACTCTCCCAGGTGCCATCTCATGGGTAACTTTAACCTACAACCACGTCATCTCTCCAGTGTTCCATGTAAAACCGTTTTTAGATACTGGCTGATGGAGTAAAGTTGCCTGACATACAAGGAGCATTCAAGCCTATGGCAAAGGAGTTAATGTTATCACTGGTAATTAAAAGCCAGTTTACTGGATCTTTAATAAATTGATTTTAGCATCCCAATTTTAATATTCACATTTTAAAGGGCACACAGTTAAACTCCGAGAAACACAGTGGCTAAAATTTTTGATCAAATTCAACAACTGTAGTACATTAAATATATGTAATACTTGGTCTCAGCAGTTTATCAAGGCAGAATTTTCCTGCACTTCTATCATCCTGCATGATAACAAGAACTGCAAAAGAGTATTAAAAAATTACATAATCCCTGTCTAAAATGACTTCATTTGCTAAATATAAATTTTTTCAGACTCCTTTAGACTAACTTGATGCAACTGCTTTATTGGGCTACTTCCTGTTTTCTGATGGAGAACTCACAGCAACATCCCCTGGGGAAAAAAACAAACTTGTCTACAATCTAGGCATTCCAAATAAGCTACTGAAAGAAAGGATATGAAACTACAGGTCTCATGACCAAATTTTAAAAGATATTTGTATTCTTTGTTTTTGTCTTTCACCCGATTACACAGTCAGACATCTTTCTTTGCAAGTTCTCATCTATAACAAAACAAGATTTAAAATGTTACCTATGGAAAAATCTTTAATGTTTTACAAAAGTTTCAAAAGGAAAGCAATATAAGTTTTTTAACAGGTATACATTAGCAATACATAAGGCAGCAGTAGGACTACACAGGCATGAGGGGGGTCGTGTGTTTTCTTTCTATGAGAAATTATCTATATTCTATGAATTTTGCACTAAAAACCCTAAATATTTGAAATCTGCAAGCTGACACTCTCAGCACCACAAAGAAATTGCATTTGTTTTCCTATAGAAGCTATATTTCCATAACACACTCAATTTCCGATTTTAAAAATATATTTTTGTTTAGACTATAGTATTCATCAGCATTTTTTCTTGAAGTGCTATTTACTAATTTTTAATACAACAAAAAGTACAAAAGACTTTCTCACTATTCATATATATGCAAAATACTGCCTATATCTACTTCAGTTTTAAAGCAGTACTTGAAAATTCAATTACACCGTCTGAAATTCTTGAATATCACAGGTCACCATAAGCTATAATTCCTTCTCAAGTTTCTTGGCTTGCTCCGTGTATCCCACACAGTATCTGGAACTCCCACAAAAATGTAATCACTAAATCAGCATATGGGGAAAACAGGTGTAGCTTCCTCCGACACCTGTCACGGCACTGATCCTGCTCCTCTAACCAATCAGCTGGACACGTATATGGACTTGGCCATACAAGGGCCGGCTGTTCGGCCTCTCAAGGTCGGAGCCTGTCATCTCTCTCCCAGCCCTTCCTAACAAGTCAGCCTGCCAGTCTTCTACACTTTGATATCAGTAGGGAAAATGTTAACACTGTATAATCTGGATTACACTTAACCCCTGCAACCCACAGAATACTGTAAATAGAATCCAAGTATGTCTTTACACAGTGCTCAGCATCAACAAGCATATGCAATGTCCAAGACACAATTAGAAGCTGTATTTAGATACTAGAAAGAAAAATATTACAAGACATACACTTATTGTCTAGTTTATCTCCTTTGATAAATATGTTAGAGCAATTTTAAGTATTGCAGCATAGGAGTTTCATTAATGCTCCTTTCAATATTCTAAAACAATCAAGTGAAAGCTTTTAAGAATAATACTGCCAACTCATCCTCCCAGATCCATCTGAATATTATACTCAAAGTTCTAATATAAAGGAAGCTATTTAGTTAAATATAAAAATGCATTTTTCCTCTTGGCAACTTTTGTTTTATTTTTGTTAACAATGGGGTTAACTCTGCTTCAACTCATGAGGAAGGAAAATGCCTCAGTATCTCCTGTTTAAGATTCTGGAAACCTTCACTCCAGATGGGGTTCCTGTCATTGTGGAAGGATTTAAGCCACAGTTCACTGTTACAGATAATAAGTCTGGGTCTGATATCCAAAGCTCTGTCTCCTTATCACTAAAACATGAACTGCCACTTTGAGGACCTAACCATAAAAAGACTGCCAACTTTATCATTGCCCAGTAACATAATAGTAAAACATTTCTGCCGCGTGGTTCGTACTAACAAGCGGAATGCTGTAATCTGTTCACACGGCCAGGCGAAGCCTGAGCTTTCTCACAGGCTACAGAGTGAGACATGATAACAGGCCCTTGCTCACAGGAAAACAAGGAAGGCCATGACTACTGGGAATCGCTCTGTGGGGACACAGGAAAGCCAAACTCCATAAACAAGTGCTGCTGACTCCACCCTCGAGACTCTCTATAGCTAAAATTTGTTATTTCTCCAATTCATGTAAATAACTTGCCCCCCTGAGCTATTTCCAAGATATTATAATAGACACTGAGATTTTTATTAACTCTGGAGATGGGGCGGGGGGGGGGGGGGGGGGTAGAGTGAAGAAAAACCTGCCAGTTAGTAAGACCAAACAATATTTGTGTAACACGAAGAGAGTTTTACTTCTCTGCTGTGATTGATAAGCTTGTTTAGAATACAATCAGGTTTTGCAGTTGAGGCTAATGTGGAACATAGATTTTTCTTGTTACAGCAAGATGGAAATAGACCATTAAATTTCAGGTTTTGCTCTTGGATGCTCACTACAATTGCTTTCTGGTGTTAAGTCGTGTTTTCCAGATCATCTAAGGGAATGTGTAGCCTTTTGAGTTAATCTGTATTACTTTCCACTTCCTCTAAGACTTAGCCAAAGTTACTGGAAATTGTTCCAACATGTTTGCCAATGCATTTTATTGTGCCTTCAGTTACTGAGATTGTGCAGCTTTGATATTAGACTGGATTAACTAACCAATGAGAGAAAAGTACTGGTTTTTGTCAGAAAATAATGTAAAGTATGAGGAACCAAGGCAGGTATGAAATCTTTTTTAAAAGAATGAAGCTAACACAGCAATATAGTTGTGTGACAAACAAAGTCACTATACAAGTGTTCCAGACAGCCGTAGTCATCTTGATATCACAGAATGACACAGAAGTTTTAAGCTGCTTTTGCTTCACTGTGTAAAACTGAAATATGTGAATATTATAATTATTGGCTTAATATTGGGGTTTTCTTAAAAGGCACAGCTTAGGAAACATTGTATGGGAATGGCTGGACTAGCTATGACAAGTTTAAATACTACATTCAAGTAAATGGTACAAGAGCCCCAATATTTTCGTGAACTTCCCCGCACATATACAAAGCACTTTTTAATTGCACTGCATTTTGCTAATTTAAGAAAAGAATCATGCCTTGGCAAGAAGCATCTAAGGAACAGAAGAAGGGCTTCTTGCAAAACATCAACAGCAACAAAATAATTAGCTTCTCTCTACAATTGAACATAAATTTTACTGAAACCAGTAATACAGATACCAAAGAGTACAAAAATACAATAAAGTGATTTATTGTATGATCCATGAGGAAGCAAAGATTATATTCAACCGTCACAGTGTAATTATCTTAGCATAAGCTTCCTTTCACAAAATCCCACAGAGAAACATGAAATGCAGGAGCTTTAATCCTGCTGAGTCTCCACAGCGTGAAATCAAGTCACCACCTTCCTCAAGGGTTGTTCCAGCCCAGCTGCACGCAGCTTCTCTCACATAAACTTACACTGGCTCAATATATTGGTCATCAGCAGTTCAGGAAACCAGAAACTCTGAACTAATAAACACAGATTACTGCTACCAGAGATGAAGTTAAGTGACAACCCCCAACTGTCCTTCTCCCCATGAAAGACCCTGGTTTTTATACCCAACTCTGAAAGGACACGTTGCTAATGGTTAAAAGAGCACAATCAGCATGTTTTGTGCTTCAATTCAGTGAGTGTGGTTAAAAAGCCAAGACTTCTGGTATTAGTGATCTGGGCTCCTTACCAGCTCTGGCAAAACTGTAGAGAACTTGATTATGTTCCCTGTCACCTCAGGAAATAATATTTTTCTGTCTTAAAGCAAAAAAGTAAGATGACCTCAAATGTAGAAAGTGTTATGAAGTACAAAAAAGTCTCAGTTCATTCAAAACATTTTCAGTGTTTGGTTTCTTGTAATATTACACAAAAAGGAAATAGTTGTTGCTATCAATGCTACTATGTATCATGTTAACAAGCTCTATTTTTGCACTTACTATTGGAGCTGGCCAAACAGGATTTTTGTTGATGTTTCATCCCAAATCATGAGGAAAAACATTTCCAAAATTTGACTAAGATTGAAATGAAAAGTTATTTCCCTTGGAAACGGCAAACCTTTCACTTAAAACCTGTGGCTAGTTCTGTTTCTGCTGTTGCAGTCAGAGCACAGAAGAGCTGTGAAGCAGCACAAATTTGGAGTAAAAACTTTTTTAAGAATTGTAATTTAAAAAAGTGTAAGTATTCCTCAGGCCTGAAGTAACAGAAAGGCTCTACTAATACTGCCAAATATTACTGCTGCTCCAGTAGGCACGTTCACCATGGTTATCAAAAGGATAACCAAATAAACAGTTTCCTCATGCTCTAGAGAGCTGCCATGCAGCAGTGGAGAGGACACTGCTGCCATTTGCACCAAATCCCAAAGGCTCTTCACCCACAAATGCAGCTGCCAAGCGTTTATGCAGCTCTGTGCGGGGAGGATGGGACTAAGCATCACTCTGCCATCCATGATGGGAATAACGACATGACCACTGAGGCAAAAGATTGTGAAGCTGCAGTCACACCAACAAAATGCAGAAACCAGTATGATTAGCCCAGGTTGCAATAGTGCCTTTCCTATCAATGTTCAGGAACAAAGGAAAATAATTCCTAAAAGAGAGACCCCAGGGTAACCAAGAGCTATCTAGCCGTACCACAGCCTTCAGGATCAGTCTCACATTCCATCTCTGCAGATGATTACAGGGATCCATGCTTTTAAGGTTATTTCCCCATTCTTTAAGGGAATTGCTGAAATCTCTGTGGGAGCAGTTTGACAAGCTGACTGACAGCAACAACTTAGTGCCACAGAAAGTGCAAGATCCTAGAGATCACCCTTACACCAACTCTGATGTTTGCTTGAGCCTGCAATAACTCATTTTTTCTTCACTAAAATGACAGAAAAATTCTCCTTGGCCATTCTTTATTTTACTTATTTTTGCTGGGTTTGTTTTCAATTGTAGCAGGAATAAGTTGGTTTTCCAATGTATGGGCTGAGCACCACAGATCCAAAGTAGGCAGAAGGAATGGCCTGTTCATTGCATCAGCCACCATTGATAATCATGTTCTACTTAAAAAACTGCACCTTTTTTCCGAGATATTCACAAAACAAAGGACAAATACAGTAGTCACAGCACCAGACTTCCACCCAGTTTTCATTCTTATTATGTGAAACATCAGTGAGAGAAAACAGGGCATAGTCCTTTAACACAGTTCAGCTCCCCACAGCAGAGAGAGACTTCAGCTGGCAAAAGCTACAGGTATCACTACAGACTTTACATATAGTAAGAAGTCATGCTGAAAGCATGACAACTGCTTTATTATTTGCTTCCTGTTACATATTATTGTCAAGAAGTTGAGCCCAAAACCAGGCTGGATTACTCTTCTTTTGTAACACAAAATATTTCACTTTCATCACCCTGAACAATACTATGGTGTATCATCCTTTACATACAGTCATTTCTCTTCTATTTTATATAAAACATATTAAAGTATCCAAGGAGTATTCTTAGTCACTGAAATCTATTTATAGTTTTTAAACTTCCTGCAGGTCAGTTTGGCTTCTGAAGTATTATCATTTCTGTTTCTTTCCTCTAGAGTAAGAACATAGTTCTGCAAAGTCGGAGCTTGCCCCTGCAGTGTTGGGTATATGAATTTTATCACTGTCTAAAATACAAGCAGGAGTGAATACTAAGTGCAGTGTATACATCAAAGCAAACAGACAGAGAAAAATCATGTATTTCAACTGAGTAACAGTGTTTTGTGTTTGAAGCTCATCAACATTATTTCTGTAGGCTTCGATTTCTTTTTCAGTTAGATGTACTGGATTATTTCATGTAATGTTTAAAAATTTTGTAAATTTTCCTCAGGCTCTATTAATATTCTCAACTTCAACCACCGAAGCATCTTCAAATTTGATTATGAAGCTGATGTTCCTTTCCATCGAGTTAGGAGGCTACTTAAGTCTATCCCTAATACTATTCCTTTCAGTACTCCCGACATTTTCAATTACATTTTGCTATGCTATCAGTTAGAATTTCACATTCTAATTACAGCCACAAATATATATGTCCTAAAACAGCACAGTAAAGCAGAGTGGTGCCCAGCTTTCAAAACTTCAGTGAAATGCGTAGGTCAAATTAGATTATGACAGACATTTCCATGAGCTAAGCAACTTGAAGAGCTTAACTTCTTAAGGAACAAGGCCTCACCAATCTTTCTGGTAGGCATCCCAACCAAAACAATATATAGTAAGTAAAATCTGAAAAATTGACATACTCTACTTTTAGCTTACTTAAATAATATTTTCCATACTTGTGCTAAATTAGTGGTATTTCAAAAGTAAATAATGAATATTATGCAAAGATATCTAGACATCAAAAATGCGGAGTACAGTACTTTAACAAAGTTTGCTACAATGATTATATTTCTTGGCCAAACATTACAGTATTTTGGGGGAAAAAAGGAGGTTTAGGATTAACTACTTATTCCAGGGTTACATGAACAAAAAGACTACAAGCCGCCTAGCACTAGGCCATAAAAGACAAGGAAGAGCCCTTTAAGCAATGCTCTACTATATTCAGTTTTAGGCAAAGGTATTCATCATTTACAGATGAAAAATGTTCATGATTTTAAGTTTTATCAGTGTCCCTGTTATATACCACTCTAAGAAAAGACACGGTCTTGTTTCAAATGTTGGAGCACTTCCAGTATCTGGCAAATTTTAACATGTATCCCTCGCTTGCCAAACATGAAAGCTAGCTGTCAAATTCCTCCAAGATATGATAAAGATGGCACTCGGGATTCAAACTCTCATTTATATAAAATAACACATACAAAAGGTTTTTAGACATGACACGGTATGAAGCTTAAATTCTAGCTTGAAGCATCTTTGCTGTGAAACATTATTTTAAATAGATAAACCACAAGCAGTTACTGAAGAATAATAATTTTATGGGCTATAAAATCCACTCTTTTCACTCCCAGAATGCACTGGACTAGAAGGCATAGGAAGGGAAGCTGCTTATTTGTATTTGTGATTTTAGAGAAACACTAACTGTAAACTCTGGACTTCATAACGCAGTTGCTGACCTACAAACCAGCTGGGTTGCTCACTCCTAAATAAACTTCTTGAGACTTAAAACAATTAGTAATCCATTAGCACTGATAATACTATTTCCACAGTGAAAACTAAATCAAGCTCTCAAAGTCTGACATTTGATGCATTTGTCTTTGTTTTGCTTTCTATACGACTTACTAAATTATTGAATTTTATATTGCTGAGCAGGTTTTCGGTTTACCTGTTTTATAGAAAGTACCATCAACTAGATATTTCCATTAAAGACTACTAAATTGCCAGCCTAAGTCAGTCCTACTCAATCTTTTTCTTAAAAACAAAAGACAAAAGAGATTGATGTTCATCTTCAGGAAGCAGAAACTATTCCTTAGCATATAAATTAAATACATTTTATAGTCCTTTCAAGGAATGCAGTCTGCAACAAATAAAATTAATGGTAAAACCAAGCAAAACACAGTTCTATGTTAGAATGTTCAAAGAGATATTTTATGGTACACAAATGCTTTTTTCAATCCTTACTCAAGGGACAACACGTACATACACATCTTCCCATATGTACCTCTTCGCATACTTGCAATGGTTAAAAATATAAATCAGCAACAGCAGTAGCCGACTGAATGCCTCCTTTCAGCAACAGTATATTGCAGATAAGCCATATGGAACATGAAAAGTTTCCAAGTGTAGCAACCCATCTGCATAATATCCTTCATAATCTTTTAGAAGTTCTTTAGTAAAAATATTATCTCCTACTCATAGTTTGCCAAGAAAATTTTTCTAAACTCCAATTACAAATCACTGATATAAAAAGAATGGGCTTCTTTTGGTCTACCTGCCTATGCAGTATTGCTATTTCAAACATTTCTTGTCCTGAATTTCTCCTTACAGCTTGAAAATTGAAAAGGATGACAGAAACTATTTCAAAGTCTTGGTATTCAAGATAACTTAGTATTATCAAAAAAGTAATTACAACACAAATAGCAACTATTCCCAAAGAAAATGTTTAGTGGATTCTAAGCATTTATACGATTTTTAAAATACCATTCTCATGTAAGATTAAGGGAACTGGCTACACTAATGTCTACCAGAATAAGCTTCAATTGCCTTTAATATTGGTATGGAACTGCCATTTTGTTTCACCCAAAAAAGGTGTCTGACTGTACAGACAAATCACTACAAGTATGTGTAGACACATGTGTGCACTCTAAACAGGTGTGGTGTGTGTACACACAAACAAGCATTACCCTAGTTCATATCGCCACTGCAGAATATTTACCAAAAAATAAGCAAGTTGAGTAAGACAACCGAAAGCAGGTACGTGAAGACACCGAGATAAGTATGTACAACACGAAGCAGCGAACCTCTCCTGAAATAAAGTAGGGTACAAGCATACACATCTCTATTTGCAATGAATTAAAATAATTAGAATGTAGGACTTCAAGACTCAAAGCCATAATAAGTATGTCACAACTTGTGTTTTGAGTACTGAACTTCTCGGTTGTGTCAAAGGAATATACTTAATATGTTTTTCCTTGCATAACCTTCACTTAGAGTGAATTATCAAAAGCCAAAGCATTTCTTTGAAGACTGTCCTCACCTAACCTGAAAAGGCGGTGGGAAATCAAAGGTGGGATCCAGAGAGGTAGAGAGAAAAGACTGTACCAGAATCAGGGATAGTGAAATATGAGTAAGCTTTACTCTATCATGTGTAATTCATGTCAATGTTGCATAAAGACTGGCTCTGGCATGCTCGATTTTTTTTCTTTTTAACAAGTCACTATACTCAGCAAGTACTGAATTATAAGTTAATGCAAATAAGAGCACGGCTTTAAATGGCATCGGTTTGTTATAGTTAGAAGAGCTTTCAGTGGGACAATGCATAAGAGCTTTGAACTAAAAAATCTTCACAATATTCCCAATGAATTTGGAAGTTTTTAATTAAGAATATATTATCCACTTTCTATTGAAAGTAACTAGTAATTCAAGTAAAACATTATTTAAATGTTAAAATTCACACTACTGTCAATTTAACTTAACTAGCATTCCATAGTCTATACTATAAATTACAGACCTGTAAGCTCCCACATGAAATATTACATCACTGATATGACATTAACAAGATGTAATTACTATCACTGATAAGTCACAAAGACATTAACACTCTATGTGTATTGATTTAAGTACTATGAAGAACAAGAATGATATGATATAGCAAGGGCTGTTAAGAGATTCATAGGTCTGTAACACAAGAACTACCACCATAAATACTTTCTTTAATCAGGTGATAAAACAGTTACTATGCAAAACGTACCAGGTGAAAGGATCAACATGAAGTCCTTTGTTCAGATGAGTGTTAAATATGTTACAGCCTAGATGGTTTACTTGCAGTAAAACACTGGCAATGAACAAACCACAATCTCCATCATACGATCAGAAGTATCTCACCACACCCACATGTTGGTTACATGACTGGGAGGTTGAATGACAGTATGAAGATGATCTGTAATTCTTTCTTGGAGGCTAGAGAGTCCCCGAGCCCTCTTCTGCAGAAGCCCCATCAGTTTAAGGCTGAAACATTGAGATTATTCAAAAGCAA
This sequence comes from Strix aluco, assembly GCF_031877795.1. Classification (NCBI taxonomy): domain Eukaryota; kingdom Metazoa; phylum Chordata; class Aves; order Strigiformes; family Strigidae; genus Strix; species Strix aluco. The sequence continues at coordinate 15,307,511 of NC_133942.1, forward strand.
AGTACTAGAAACTTAACAGAAACACAGCATGTAAACATGCTGAGGTCCAAAGGGAGTCAAGCATCCTATAGTTGACTCTCTCCCTCCTTTTTGACAGTTTATGCTAAACCATTGGTTGATGAACAGCAATGATCAAGAAGCTTGCACTTCTCCTGTCCCTTCCGCAAGGTGGTTAATCCCCAGCAGATTGGCAGGGTTGGTAGCTGAATACACTACCAAACCCATAAGCTTCAAAGTCAAAAGCTGGGGTTACATTAACTCTCCACTGAAATCAAGAGTATCACCAGAAAGAACAGTTATTTATCTTACTGTAGTTCCAGAAGATGCATTGTTCTGGGGTCTATTCTTTCCATGCACAGCTTGTGTAAAGTCACTCACTCTTGATTAACAGATGCCATGGTCCTCACTTTGAAATCGCAAAGTAAAAATATACTCTACTGTCAATACAGAATTTCAAAAGCACCAAATTCTGCAGCAACACAAGGGCTGCAGAATACATAAGACCAGCACAGCTTGAAGAACTTGTTAATACAAGTGAATAATTATGTCTTTGTGTGACTGCCTGCATGAACTCCAGCATTAACAAGCAGTGAGCTGTTACAGATTTTCTTGGAGTCAATTTTCAATCCTACTTAACACAACATCTCCAGAACAGCTAAATCCAGAACAGGATCTTTGATATGCATTTCCGAGCAGTGGGTGTGAGAACTGGACTTTGTGTGTCTGCCCTATAAATTTCAAAACTAAAAACATTCTCCAAACACACTGCAGAATCAGTTGGAAAAATATCACTTGCACAGCTGGGAAATAAATACAGGACTTCGTAACAGAGGAGAATCACTGTTTTTATGTAGCACCTATTTAAATAAATACTAAAACCGGTCTCCAAAGGAAATGAGAGGTATGTGCTGTTCACCAAGAATAGAAACTATATGCAATATTAAAAAAAATAGCTGCTTTCATTAAGTTTTGATTCTTTGGAATGTGTTATCCAAGTCTGTATCCAAACAAATACAGAAACATGGAGCCATAATCACCCTTTGCTTCTAAAGGAGGATGGCGAGTAAGAGGTATAGGATGTAGCAATCACTTCAATAAACCTTCACGGGCCAAAGAATCCCAGAGGCAAGATGGACCCTTAACAAATCTCTCAAAACACTTTTAGCTACTCCACTTGAAAGTGCATCTTTATTTTACAGATGTCTAGAACATTTGACACATTTTAGCTTCTACAGTTCAAAGTTTATATTTTAATCAAGATTTGTGAGGAAGGGTACAGTAAATACGATACTACTATCTGCTATTTTGCAATATAAACCTAAGTCAAGGGTAGTTTTCCTAGAAAACACGAGAAGTACTTACAATAGTCATAACTTAAAAAAACAACACAGATTCCACCTAATGGCATGTTTTACATTGTAAGACCTCATTCAAAAGCACAACAGCCTAAGTTTTCTACAGTAAAACGAACAAAAGTTTTCTTTATTCAAATCTCATCCTACTAAGTTACCAGAGTAGAGTAAAAACAAGTTTTGCTCTTACTGCTTTAAGCTGTTGTATATTTTGATTTATTCCAATTACATCTAGATACTGCACAATGCAAAGGAAAGCACAAAAAACCACACAACTCAAAGTAGTTAATGTTATGTAATTAGAATCCAAAATATTCATTATATTAATTAGCACTGTTAGGTATTTCTATCTTTAACGGTAAATATGTCTGGAGTTCAATGAGACACTTACAAAATTTTTACATCAAACTGAATTATTCACAACTCATGCTACCACTAGAAACTGAGGAAAGAACTTTTAAATAGTATTACTAGTTATAGTCTGCACTTCAGGATTACAGTGAAAGGCCTATACCACTGACTGGCAGGACAGGACACTGAACAGTCATGCCCACAGCCATGCCTGTCACATTCAGAACTGTTCTAAGAACTAAAGCACATCTCTGGGAACTTTAGTGATTATAAGTAGCTCATAGCTACATACACGGTAGTGATGGGAAATGAAACAAGCCATGCTTTAAATTGTTTTAAAGAAAATGGTTATCTACTTAGAGAAACTGCTACCTAAATGCCCCAACAAGCACTACTCCAGCTCTGCTTAGAACTTGCTTCTTCCAGACTATGACTTGTAACAATTCATTCACTAGATCTATTAAGCTAGATCTATTTATTGTTATTTTGGGTTTCATGTCAAATTCAGGAAAAAAATTAACAGCATTTGACAGAGGCAAGGAGGAGAAGGGAGAAAGTTTAGTATATTAGCTACATTTTCTCAAGAGGTAGTAGGAAAGGAGGGGAAGAAATGCTCTCTGGTCTACGAACAGAATTTAAAACACTGGTCAAGCAACTAGCTCACAGGACAATTAACCACTAAGACCACCAGGTCAAAACACCGATAGCTTGGAATGAGGACAGGGAAGATTTAGATATTTTCTTTTTACTAATGATATTTGGACCTGTGTCATTCCCCTTTAAAGAGAGATTAAAATAAATGGGGGAAAAAAAATTCTCAAAGAGAAAAACATGCTATTATGACCAACTCAAATTCCTGATGTGCCTTCTCAATGAAATACAAAGTTATCTTGGTTCTTAAAAGATATCCACATCACCTATTGCAGGGTTGCTTCTGCAGTTTTCAGTACACAGGTACCATACAAAGGCCCTCTATTAGTATTTGATATAGATTTAAGATTCTGGTCCTCACAGCAGCACAGCCTCCTGAAGAGCCATCTGATTCAATTTGAGATTCTACTGATGCACAGCCAAGTAAGCTGTCATTCATCAGCTAAGTGATTAGCTTTCTCTGTTAATTTGTTAAAAAAAAGTAAGAACATCATAGCAAATTTCATTTCACAGCTTTAAGATAATCTCACCAGTATAACTGTCATAGGACTGTCATAGGACACAGAGCAATCTGAACTGGGACTACATAAAATTACTACTGGTAATACAACAGCTTAGCACAACCATTATTAGCAAGAGACTTCGGAAACATATATAAAGATTCATTCTGGACAAATTTCATATATTTCATTTAGTTAGTGACTAAAGCTGGAATTCATCAAAATTCAGAATACCAGTACAGCATGGTAAATTTAGAATACCAGCATTGTTTTAAGAGGTAGAAATAGTCTTGCATTCTTAACCCTAAAACAGTAAATTTAATCACTGGTTTAGACACGAGAAAAGTGTAGCTTTAGATTATTTCCTGGCAAGCCAAAGCTGTTTAAAAAAAAAAAAAAAATTAAGCCTATCCTACTTCCAGCAATTGTTTATATATCAGAAATGAAGGAACACAAAATGACATTAACTAGGAACAAGAACTTTTTTCTAGCACTGTCAGCTTTCTTAAAGTCACCACCAAAAAAAAAAAACCCCAAGCATGTCAACATTAGTCACCAGCATTGCCCAAAGCAATTTCAGCATAGCCAAAGAAGTAGAACAATATTACCAAATGAAAGATATGGAAAAAATAATGATAACAGTAAACAGCTCAAACAAAATTACTTTGGGGATTAAGTGTGGAACTTGATCTCCCAAATTAAAAAAAAAAAAAGAAAGAAGAGACAGACACCATTATGAGTAGTAACTGTTTTGCTCAGCATAGAACACACAGGTATCTTCAGGTATCTTCTGTCACTATATTCAAAACAAATATTTGCTACATTTACCACATTCTAAACCTTTCAAGGAAGCTGTTTCTTCCTGAAACCTGGGTGGGAAATAAAACCCCAAAGCATAACCTGTTTATAAGCCAGGTTTATAGTAAACACTTTCACTAGAAAAAAAAAAATAGATTCAAGCTACTATACATATAAATACACATATATTTTTATACATCTAAGTTTTTGATAAATCATATTGCAGACCACTGCAGTTTTGATGCATTTTCTCTCTTTTTAAGGTAAGTTAAAAGTGAGATTTTTAGTCCTTAACCATACATAAATCCTCCTCAATCACCTCCTTAAAATGTCTCAAAGGCATTTGTGTGCCATCTCAAATTATTTGAAATGTTATATGCAGTATAATTACATTTACATAATCATTTGGCAAATCAAGTCCAATAATGCCTACATTTTCTCAGCATCACGAGCAGATTACAAAGTAATTTCCTTACCTCACTGAAATCATTTTTAAGCTTCTTCCCTCTTTTAAATGTATACCACTTATTTCCACAGTGTGGTCCATGCTATTTGGAGACCAAAGCAAGTGGTCCAATCAATTAAAACACGTGATAATACTATTTACCATACTCATATGTATTCTTCTATCAGCCCAAAAATTTTTGCTTTTTTCTTTTTTCTCCTAAGTCTAGCCCACTATTGGCAATTCTCCATCTATCAGATAGGAAGGAATGCAAAACGTTAACTAATCAGCATTGTCAACCTTCCTACAATCTCTAGTGTGGGTCTAACCAGCAACATTCATGGTATCACTTCTCAACACTATCTTAGTTCTACAAAGCTGTGTTCATACTTCATGTAAATTTGTATATTTTAGTCACCTACATTAAGCATCAGTTTTCATTTTCAACTGAAGGTAGTTGTAGAGCGCTCTCTTCCTTCTTAAAAATGTTTAAAAACTTACCATGTAACGTCTCTTATGAAACATTTCAAAGAAATACATTTTTGCAGGATGTGATCCAACTTCCACCATCTTACTTTTTAGCTTTGAATAGCAAAATATGGAAGCCCAAATTGTTTGCCAAATGCGTATCTAGATTGCATACACCAGGTATCCTCCAAGGAAGAAAACAGGATCAACGAACTGAATGTCTTTCTCATGTAATTTTGTATGTGTGCATGTATGTATATTGAGATACCATTCCCAAATCTTCAACGGCCTATGAATTTCACCCAAATTTTAAAAAAGAAGCTATGAACCAATTCAAGCTCTACCAAAATACCATAACATGTCATGGTTAACTAACTACTACACTGTATGACAGACCAATAACAGTTCAAAATACATGTTGTGTTGGTAATCCATAGCCTGGAAAAGAAGCAATGCTGGGGAGGTGGAGAAAACTGGATAAAAAAACAAAACCAAAAAGCTTTTGGTTTATAAAAATAGTGTTTCAACACCAACTTTTCTGTTTATGCTCCCCACACTGTTACACTTGTCTCTTGGCATATGCTCCATCTGGCTGTGGAGATGCATCTGCTTCTTTATGCTGCAGGCTCTACATGTGCAGATGAGCTCTACATGCTTACTCAAAGCTATGATCAGACAATCACATCTCTGATACTATATATGTCTATGACTAAAGAACACGTATTGCTCCTATAACAGTTCTTCATTACAATTTTGTGAAAAGGCAGAGAAATAGAATGCCTGATTGGTATTTTAATGCAAGATGATGCACTGAATACAGCTTCTATAAAATTAAACTGGTTTATTCACACCACTGTAAGTAGCAGCAGGTACATTTACCTGCTTTCTGTCTTGTTTCTGACAAAACTGTGACATGACCGCTATCAGCCCAAGCCATCACAAACACTACTTTCTATTCGAGTCAGCATTTTCCATGTCAAGATTTAATACAAACATCCAAATCACTCGCTGTAATTTACACCAAGAAACAGTTATGATTATTCCAATACAGCAGCCTTTCAAAAGAATATGTTTACAGTAATTACATGACATGGTTCAGGATAGATTTTTTTTTTTTTTTTTTTTTTTACACTTTTTAATTATGATTTTTATTACAGATTATTGCATATTTCAAGGACAGCTGTCAATATTTGGGGTATAACCTAAGCCTTATACAACACATTATATTATACTGAAAACAGCATTAAACTATACAGCACAGAAGAGGCTCATTAACTGACACCCATCCGAAATTCTCATGGGCACAGATGTGCCAACCAGCAAAGTAGGTCACATTTCAGACAGGCTCCTAAAAATCAAATCACCTCAGTTTGATGAGGTGATACAATGAAACATGCACAACCCACCCACAGCCAAGTGTAGGTGAAATAAACCCTGTTTTGCTGTATCACTCAACATCAAAACGTGGAAAAGAGATAAAAAAGTTCAGCTAAACAGGCAAGAAGATCCTGTTTTCAGCCTCTGACTCCCAGAAAGAGAGGCTGGAAGAGAGGGAACAACTGCTGCTTTCTGAGGCACTCCTGAGGGACAGAAGGGGCCAGCATGGAAGTGTTACCTTGTAGATAATCTGTAATAATCTTAACACACCCTACACTACTAAAGAAGATTGAGTGTGAGTGCCTGTTCATTTCCCTTTTTTCCTTTGGATCAAAAAAGGATAAACGCTCAAGGTCTCAAATTGTCTTTTATACATTAAAACATTTTGTTGACCATATGGATACAGAATCCTGATAAAACCTGAAATTCTTCCCATTTTACTCTGCAGAAGTACTCTGCTTCTTTTTTCAGGGAAAGTAGTTACTTGCCAAGAATAATGTGTTACAGAAAAGAAGTCCATGAACATTAAAGCATCAAATGCTGTAACACCTACGGCAAGTCCTTCAAATCAGAGATTCAGTGTAACCATCTTCAACTGTGCCATTATGGCTTTGTAAAACTAAATATATGATCCTAATACTTCAAGAATTCAAAACAGACTGAATGAAAATTTCACTTTTTTCAATATCCCTATATGGTCCATCTAACCTGTGCAAGAGCACTAGCTTTCACTCAACTATGAAAAAAATAAGGCAAATAAAACCTTACTGTACAACAGAACCAACCCTCTCCCATCTGATGTGAGAAGGGACCATATTGTCCAAGAGCAAGAAACATCAAAGAAGTTTTTGAATGCTAATTTATATTTCTGAACTCGTATGAAAAAGCTATTGTGGACTTTCAACAGAAGATATGTTTTTCTTTTCATGAGGCTTAAAGGAAACATTACACTCACCACCTCTTGAATAAATGCCCTTTACAAAAAGGTCAAGAGATCAGCAATCATAAGCAAAGTTTCACTGTCCTCACATCAGCTGTGTTCACCTTCCATATTTCAGAGGGATACAGAAATTAATCTAAAAAACCCATTAGACCAATTGTGCCTGATCTGATAAGCAAGGAAATTATTTCACAGACCTGTGTATGTTCTGAAGATTTTGAGTGTTTCAATCAATCCTGTTTTCCCTATTCACCTCTTTTTTTCCAATGCTGTAAAACAAGATTCAAACTGCAAAAGAGTCAAAGATCAACAAGGTTGAGTCCCAGCTCAAAAATGCCACACAAAATATCCTTTAAAACTGGTTACAGGCCATCTGTTACAAGATCTTCTCCCTTAAGGGTACCAAATGGCAGGAAATGGACCATCCCCAAGTATACTACTGATAGTTAGAAAACTAAGCTCATACTAAAACAAAATTCTGTAACTTCCAATTCCAGCTATTCAAAAGTCTATAATTCTGCCTAGATGGTTGAAAAACCACATTCCTTACACTGATATCAGTTACTAGCTACCAAGTAGCTATGAAAGAAAAAAAATTATGATGACAGAAACCCAACAGCAAGAAATAGGTAAAGCCACAATTTATTGATAGGTGAACTGTTTAGAAGTTGAATGGAAGGAAAAAAAAAGGGGGGAGGAGGACAAAGAAATATTAACAGAAATTAGAAAGAAAAATGGAACCAACAAAAAACATAAAAGGGACAAAGTTTAGAAAATAACAGGTACAGGACAGCAACAGAGCATTCACATCTACAATAGCACGTACAGTGAAAGACGTAAGGGTATGTATCAAGAAAAATTCTAGTATTCATTTAAGATGCCGGTGCTCTCCCTCCCGCTATGTTTTCACACAAACGTTCCAGCAGCAACAGAAGACACCAAGCTCTGGGCATATAAAAACAATTCTTATGCCAAAATTGAACAGGAGGCAACTACAACGGGAAGACGTCTCAACTTCACTTAATCATTTACAATATTGCCGTCTATCCAGTACGGAAAGTAACAGTAGACTGGCTTCTTCCCTTATACAGCTTCCGAGCTGGGTAGAATTAGCTTTCCTTCTAACACAGAAAAAAACAAAAAACAAACCAAAAAACAAAAACTCCTGTCGTGTGTATCAGGACCATAGTGGGTGAAGACTAGTTTCATGGTGAGCTTGCATCACAGTAAATACCATTTTTCATATTCAAGCAGGCAAATGAACTACTAAAATGTTAACTAAGATTAGTAACATTAGCTATAACTCCATAAAATGGAATTACTTATTCTAAACTGGTTTAGTATATAATTTGACAGATTTTTAGGGGGGGTTCTCAGTAATTTTTACTTTTTAAAATAGTATTTCTACACAGGCAAAATAAAGAGAAGCCATTTTACGTTGTTCTTTCAGAACATTTCCAAAATGCTGGTACTATAACTTCACCTCTATCATGCCACAAACATCCATCAATGGTGACATTACATGAAGCAATAAGCTTCTGGCAACTTGCTACTGCTTAAATACAGGACTCTTATTCTCCTCCATCTCATCTCTTCTCCCATGTTCCTTCCTACCTATGCAGTACCTGTCAGTGTATCTGCTCCCAAAGCACGTCATATTCTCCACTGAACCAATTCAGCTCTCTTGTAACACAAAAAAGTAGATCATTTTCCACTGAAAAGGAATGTTTTTCTAAATTAAAGACATTATTTACTTACAGTGGGAAGCAAACCATCCAAACCCAACCATGAATTATATCTCTTAATTGCCTAAAAAACAATAGTTAATAGACTATGAAGTTACCATACAGGTGGAGCAAATCTGAAATGCAATCAGTTGCAAAAAATGAAACTGCAGAGTACCTTTCTGAAATACTGTACACATTTTTTCTTTCCTGGAATCCAACACAGAGAAAACACCACTCTACCATACATATATTGAGCTTGTAAATATTTCATCCTACTGATTTAATTTTCCCATCCAGAATACAGCCATAAACTTAAAGAATATATTTTCCCTGCAAAAAGGTATACACTCCCCTCTTTGGCTAAATAGTTTTCCCAAGAAAGAAAAATAAACCAAAAACTTTTCAAGTAAACTAAAAAGTACACAGGGCTAATCTGAAGAGACTGGGAGATGCACTCCTAAATTATACTATGTTTGAAAAATGAGACTAAAGTCCCAAATCCCACAGTAGTATAATACAGTAAACCTACAGAGGAAAATTAGTAAGAATCTGTCGATGGGTTCTTGCATGTTCCCCCAGAATAGAAACCATATGTGCACGTGGGTACTACCTGTACTTTTTTATGCAGTTGACTGGGGTCAAATGCTTGACACTGGTAAAAACACCCACCAACAAAAAAAAATTTAAAAAGCTACAGGTAGCCTTGCGTAGAAATTCTTTTGGATTAGTCCTCATGATGTGAAGCAGCACTACTACAGAAGTCATAACACAAAGAGGCCTCAGATGCAGAAGAAAAAAATCAGCCTGACTTGCTTGTATTCCTTTCTCAAATTCACGTCTGTCACGATCAAAAGCTCATCCTGAAAGAATTAGGTTCTCCCTTCCTCTACAGCAGCTATCCCTTATTTGCACTAATCCAGTGACTAAGTAATACTCCTTCAACTCTTCAAAGCTTGTATTATCCCTCTCATTAGTACTCAGCGCTGAAGACAGAAGTTGGGGAGGTCTTCTTTCTGATCATAAAAGGGAGTTGACAAATTAGCAGAGAATCTTCTCAGAAAGAAATACAAGGCATCAGTCTATTTCCCAGCTTTGCCAATCTGTTTTCTTCTTGAAAACTTATTTACAAAATCAGCTAGTATCCTCGCTGTACTCTGTGTTCCCCTTGGCAATAGACTCTCCAGCTATACGAGGCTAATCACTATTCCTAAAAAGCAAGGCATTTGTTCAGAAGACAACTTCAGAATTTAAATTAAACACTTAAGTCAGCCACCTGTTTTAGTCTATTTACAGGACTACTGGAGACATGATTTATCTGAAATGCAGTTACAGTACAAAAAAGCTCGAATTGCCAAAAAAAATCCTTGATTTCTACTACACCTACTTTAGAAATTATGTACTGGAAAGAGTTTCTATTTAAAGCACAAGCATAATAATAGTAGATGAAACCAATACCTTTGAGTAAATATATTCATGCTATTCTATTACTGCAGAAACTGCAGTCACTCTGCACACTGCTATGTTTTAACTGACATACAGAGTGACTGGACAACAAATTTAATTAACTTCATCTGCTCCACAGATTCCCTTTTTTTGTTGGCTTTTTTGGCTGAACAAGGGGCAGCACAGGCTGTGGCTGATTCAATCTGTGTGCAACATGTGACTGGTAAAGTGGCTACTACCTCAGAAGAGAAAAGGGGCCAAGCATAATTGTTTGTTTGGCTGAGGGCACTCTTTGGACCTTATTCTCCATCCAATTGATTTTTTCCATTAAAACCTTGAACAGTTCGCCCCCTCCCTCCCCCAGAAAAACAACCATCTTTCACACCTCTATTTCCATTGCCAAATGTGGTTGAAATCAAACACGTTTCCCAGAAACTGGCAGGGGGTGGAGGGCAGATGGGAAAACAACATGGCTGTAAAGATGACTTAGTGCCTTAGAGAAACCAGACTAAAAGCAGTAGTTGACATTTTATGACAAGGTTTTCAAGTTAAATACATTTGGTTAAAATATCTTAAAATACTCTAATATTGTTCATATTTGAAGTATTAACGAGACAAGAAAACTGACGTGTCTTTTCAAATTGTTACCTCAACGATATCTGAGTTGGTTCTGCTTTCATGGGGCTCGTTGTATTCTGTGTATTTAAGTAGAACTTTGTCCATATCAGTGCTGGCATACTGAAAGAGTTTGTTAGAGCTGTTAAAAATGATGAGTGCTATTTCACAGTCACAGAGTACACTCAACTCATATGCCTTCTTCATTAATCCAAACTTCCTCTTTGTAAAGGTGACCTAGAGAAGAAAGAATAATGATTTATTTCTTTTTTAAACACATGACAAGGGTTTGAAGGACTATCATGAAGCATTCAAGGAATATACAAACTGAGTCTACACTATTTATTCCTACTAACAAGCAACGTAAGCTTGTACACATGTTCAGTTAACAGAATTGCCTGTCATATTTGGGTGTCATTTTTAGGGCCAATGCTCTATATTAGACTAAGCTAAACAGTTACACCCCCCCAGCTCTTCTGCTGGTACATAACTACCAAGGAGAGTTAAAGTTTGTAGGATCCTCTGTTCAACCAACACGGACTTTCCAGGTATCACAATATTTTCTTCGGTGATGATCAGTTAGTCTGTAACTAGTTTACAAGTTACTCATAACCTTAATTCTAATAAAATTAAAGCAAACAGCAGTATCAGTGGAAGCAACACTGTTCCTATGTAATATGATTCTAATTATGCAAAGCTAAGAAACATTCTTATTTTTTTGCTATTAAACCATCTAATCAGTTCACTTATATTTTTAAGTTGTTTTCTGCCACTTGGGAACATCATGAAACAATCATTCTGTCCATTAGAACTGCTGCGGGAAGATAAATCCATTACAGACCATCGCAAAGAAGCATTTGCCTATCAGCGAAGGGGGAAAAATAGCTATAAAAATCACTATCAATTATGAAAAAAGTTTTTTAAAAATATTCCTTTCACAAGATTTCAATTAAGGATATAAGAGTATCAATGTATTATAAGAATATAAGAGTATCAATGTATTCGACATCAAGTTGAATCAAACACAGGCCTGATGCTAAGGCCAACTTTTCTTAAAGGACAATATTTTTACTAAAGGACAATATTTTTACTAAAGGACAATATTTTTACTAAAGGACAATATTTTTACTAAAGGACAATATTTTTACTAAAGGACAATATTTTTACTAAAGGACAATATTTTTACTAAACATTCTCTTAAGTGTCTCAAAAAGACACTTAATCTATACTATGAAATCATGTTCTGAGACCTTTCAAATAAAGATGCTATTTTTGGATCTAGCCTTTCAATCTGAGCTTCAGTACTGAATGGAACACCTCTGTCTAGGGCCATATTCACACCCCCATAGTACAATTCAAGTATACGCTTCTGTGACAAGCGAGTGACCTACATGCCCTACATGTTTAATGGACAATAGTCAGTATATCTTGCAAGATAGGAATGAAGTAAAACACAAGAAACAATCAAACCTGTTTTATGGGTTTCTATAGTTTAACACATTAATTAAGTGTACATCAAGTTTTTGGAAGATGGATCGGAAAATTCTGTGTATACACACCTCAAGGCATTTTTTTCCAGATATGTATATTACTTTTTCTAATACTATCTATAATACAAAATATATACTATCCTTCCCACCACATAAATAGTCTCAGAATGATGCAGACTGATATACTAACAACATTGTGTACACAGCATGCTGAAAATAACTGTATTATTAAAACAGTATACGCATACTTTGCTCTTCCACCACCAATGTTTGCAAAAGTACTGTGGACCTGACATTCCTTTCCCACTATAAAACAGTATCCGCATCCATCAAAAAAACCCAAACAAAACAACCCAAAAAAACCCCAAACCCCAACCTGTTTTAACATGTGCCCCCTACTCCCAAAAATGCACTGTGCCTATGATTTTTGTAAACCCAGATTGTTAATACTTAGCCACAGTAAGAATGGAGGCAATAAACAGAGACCTAGAAAGATGAGAATATGGAATGTCAGGCGTTTTATGATAACCATAGTTCCACTTAAGTTCCTGTGCAGTGTTTCTAACTTAAGAACTTTTTAGGTTTAAACACCACTAATCACAGAGCCTTTTGTGAGGCTTGAATAATCTGTGTTCAGATGAAAAGTGAGTACTTACCATAACTTTTTTATTCAACCCTTTCAAAGCACGTTTGGTGAGAAGCTCCATTAAGATTCAGCTCTATCTCTGAAACAATTTTATGTAAGAGTGCTATAACACATTCACGGTTCAACTAGGGTAAGCAAATCTTTTTACCTACTTTCATTTAACAATTACAATACATTAGCGAGAAAAGATGCCAAAAAAAAAATCTGACAGACTTTACCTTAATGCATCTTCTGTTAATATTTTATTTTCAGTTACCAATTCAACAAGTTGACCAAGTACAAATGTAGGTTTTACTGGGTTGTACTTTTTCTAAATGCAGTTGGAAATTTTACTATCCACATCTAAGACAATACAGCCACTTTTTAAAAACAGATGTTGTGTTAGTCTCCTAGAAGTTCTGTCACTTTACACATGCCTTCTTTCATAACATGTGGGATTTATTTATCCTATCTTGGATGGGACACTGAGAATTACTTTGTCTGGATCCCTCCAGGGAAACTCTGTTTTTTTTAAATAGCCATTGTTCTTCTGATACTTCAATTACAAGACACTTAAGAGATTATTACCTGAGCATGAGCAGGTGTAGACAGGTACTACTGTTTAGTTTTTGTTATTAACAAGATATGTGTGCGCTATAGTATTTTGAGAAGTCATTAAACGAAAAGACTGAAGGCTTAGTTCCGCTGAGGAACCATGTGATCCTGGGCAAGGGATCTTAACATCTCTACTGAAATGGTATCTTTCTCGCCTCTTGTAAGGCTACTTCACTTGTGAGATATTTTACTTGTGAGATTCTCAGCTAGCACCCATTTCTCACTTTGTGTTTGGACAGTGATTAGCACAAACCCCGCTACCACTGGAGTCCAAGCCTTACTTTAATGCAAATAGGTTATTATAAACTCAGTTTTCATTAAATAACACAGAAAGCAGAATATTAGTTTGCAAATTTATCTTTTTTTTTCCTTGCCATTTAGAACCACAGTAAAAACAAAAATATGTATCTTTATTGCAGGCCAATGGCTTCCTCAGCACTATTCTAATATTGCTTAGCAAAAAATGGGCAGGGAGAGAGCAAAGGCAGCAAGATTGAGCTCCTTTGATATCTAATTTACTGTACTTTATTCTCTTCAGCTTAATGAAGATAAATGTCCTACAGCTCATTCAAGCAGATAAGACTGCTTAATTAATAATACAATGACAGTCTCATGACTATTGTAATCCCCCAGAGTAATGGTCTATATATTCTGTTTTGAGCTCACATACAATCCCATCTGAAATAAGATGCTTCTGATAAAACAATAGCTTTTCTTTCCACATAAGTTATATAAACTTGCTCTGCCGGCAAAGCTCTACCTCATTCTACTCGTATTTTCAAACAAAAAACCCTAAACATCATACTAAACATCTAAAGAGAACATCATATGCATGTTCATGAGTGACCTACTAACCAGCTGCATATGCCACAGAAAAACTGAGAGAACAGAACTGAACTACGCTTTCTGTTCGGCAAAACAAACCCTAAATGCCCCCCTTATCTAGGTCAATGAAAAAAAAAAATCTCTGAAGTAAATTAATACCTAATAATATCCAGTGCATCAGGGCATTTCAGTATGTTAAAGCTCTATATACTAGCTACCAAACCCACAGGACACCAGTGGGGTTAAAGAACACCATCAATACCTCTACACATAAAAAATTTGGCTCCACTAACAAAATCTATTTAATCTCTTTAAAACCTTTTCAAAACCAAAATGCAGTATGTTATCACCTCTAAGTTCCACATAAAAAGGATAAGGCAAGCCTAATTCCATTTTTAAATTGGAGCTTAAAGCCTCTTCCTAGTCACTAAAAAGCCCCAAAATGTGCTAGCCATAAAACAGCCAGAAACAAAACCTAGAATTTAATCCCCATATTTTGCTTCAGGCACAGCAATGATACAAATGGTCTAAAATCTGATACAAATGCAGTAATACTCTTCTTCTCCATTGTTCCAACCTGAACAATGAGATGGAGATTGAAAAAAAAAAAAAAAAAAAAAAAAAAAAGCAACTCCCCTAAAAAAAACACCACCACACCAAAGTCAGCATATAGTATAACAATATTTATGTTTCAAGTAGAACAAAACCAAGGTTGTCCAACTCACTGCAACTAAGTTTAAAAAAGGGGGGAAGGGGAATCAATTTCCACCTCATCAACATGCCTGAAGTTCTAGAGCAAGATCTGAAAGAACTGAAGTTATTAATTCATCTACTTTTACTACGGGTACTGAAGACATTTATCTACATCAAACATACAGTCACTGTGTGATTAAAGCTGTTCAAACACAATACTTGGCTTTCTCCCAAACTCCAATAATACTTTTCTTGCTATATATAGTCTTCTCAGAGTTTACATTGCTTTAAAGTGATACAGGGAGAAAAACAATCCTGATTTCACAAACAAAACAATGGGCTCTGAGCTGATGTGCCAGCAGCAGGACAGTCCCATGGAATTCTGACACTGTATCAAGCTGGTGCTCAGAAGTTAAGAAAGAAAATCAAATACTAGGAAGGAAACAGAGAGCAAACATCAGTACACCACTATGTAAGTCCACGGTTTGCATGCATCTTGACCACTGTGCAGTTCTGGGTCCCTTTGCCACCAAAAATAATGTAGCAATACTCAAGAAGGTTTAGGGAAAAATAGCAAGAATGGTCAAAAGTGTGGAATAAATTCTCTATTAAAACGACTAAGTAAGCTAGAGTGCTTCAACCTGAAAAAGTATTTTAAGAGAAAATAAGAAAACATGGCAGAGGTCCACAGAGTAACAAGCAAGATGGACAGACTAGATAGGGAGTGACTGCTGCCTCTTCCATACAGGAGCTAAATAACTAGCAGAACCATGACAACGGGTACATGAAAAGGTGTTTCTTGAAACAACAGGTAATAAGACCTATAGGAAATCCTAGCCAAAAGATGTTGTAAATGCTTCAACTTTATAAGGGCTCAAAGGATAACTGAACAAGTTCACTGGCAGGGGCGGGGAAAACCACAAAAAAAAATCCATTAATGGTTACTAAATATACGGAAACCACATCCAGCTCAGGAAATCCCTGAGCTAAGAATAGTTAGAAGCTGGAAGAGGATTAGAGAGTAGCGTAACATGTGCATCTCCATCCTACACTTATTTGCTTATTAACCATCACTGGACAAAAAAACACCAGCCTAGTGGCATCTTTGGTCTGACCCACTAAGACTATTCTTAAAGATTGTTAAGTCATTCCTACAATACTTTTCCTTAAAAATGGTAGCTTCCAGATACCCCACTATACATTTCAATATCCAGTTAAAATTTTGTTTCATATCTCATGTAGCAATTTAGAAGTTAAGAGGAAACACTAATTCTACAGTCACCAACTTCTGGTACTTTTCAAGTTCACAGGACACCCCTTTATTAGGGCAAGAGCAGCCAAGTAAGCAGCTCTTCCTGAAACAGTGCACTTGGAGTACTCCTCCCATTTGACTGACTGTTTTTAAAGACTGTTGTAGCAAACAGCTCCTACAAGAAATATAAATCAATGTTTTTAAATAGATTCACGTTAACACATTACTATATCAAACCACTGTAGATCATTGTCCATAGCTATGATAAACTCCTCTCTCAAAAAGGCTGTAGCAAATGCTTTTACTACATCCTTTCTGAATTTCTCAACCTTTATCTTCATTACTATGTGTTCCCAGCATCCCTTCTGAATTTCTCATCCTTTATCTTCATTACTATGTATTCCCAGTAGCTATCAAAGAACCTCCACTCTGCTGGAAGTACAGACTAGGGTACCATTTAAGTAGTTTTACAGTGAATTTGATTTAAAGTAGTAATTGATATTACTTATAAATAACAATTTTCCCCTCAAACAGTAGTAAAACCATTGAGATATATTTCTTATTTGTATTCTGGTAATGCCATCTGTAGATAAATGAAGACAAAGCTCATCTTTAGAAGAGTGAATTAAGATGACTATATTAAAAGTTTCCATTCATTTTTAGGATTACTGATTAACTTGTTCATGTAGACTCCTTGTTTCTTACCTGTCTGTTCCGTTCATCCATTATTCTTGTGATCTGTATTTTCTTTCTCCCCATTTTCAACCTCTTTCTTTTGCTTTGCAATCCAGAAATATACTAATCCAAGAAATATCACTCTTCAGTATCCTAACACATGATACAGTTTTCTTTTACTTTGTCTTCAGCTTGAGAAAAGTTTCCTGTTTCTTCTTATAAGCGCCTAAAAAAATAAAATTTTGAAAAAAATTATTTTACAAATTGCTAAAGAGGAAGCATTATTAAACACCTGCATAGCCATAAAACATGTGCATGCGTAAAATAATTTCAGTGAAGAACCAAGTATTTTCATTAGTAAAATATTACACCTCATACTTTGTTCCAATTAAACAGACTCCAACTAGCTTGCTAGATTCTACCTACAAACCACAGATTTAAAGGACCAATAATTTCATACACATTCAATTGGATGACTTAGAAATTTACCGTTGTCAAAGGAGGTAGTGCTCACCACTCTAAGCTTGAGGCCTCAAGTTATCTGAGGTTTCAGAAATTTACCCACAAAGTTTTGGTGAACTCCATTCATTATTTTAGGAAACCTTATAGAGAAACCACTTTGAGTTTCCTGTTTCTCTTTTTAAGTTATCATCACGCGAATGAAACAAAGCCATGAGAAGTTCATGTTCCTAAACTAAATTACATCTCATTTTGTAAGACAATATTTGGGGTTTCATTGGGAAGCAGGAGGGAGAAAGAAAGAGGGAATATCTTTACTTAAAGACCAGAGAAAATATTTTCACAACAGAACTATTTCACAGCTACCAAAACACCAATGAATAATTAAAGCATTCACACAGTTACTGTCTCTATAATAACCTGTAAGTTACACATTTGCCAATAACCGATTACCAGTCCAGCACACATTTCATTTTGTTGTATTGTTTAAAAAGATAAAGGTGCATGCAACTTGAA
The DNA here is from genome assembly GCF_031877795.1 of Strix aluco. Lineage (NCBI taxonomy): Eukaryota > Metazoa > Chordata > Aves > Strigiformes > Strigidae > Strix > Strix aluco. The sequence continues at coordinate 15,325,328 of NC_133942.1, forward strand.
AAGCCAGTGTGTCATCATAATATTCTGATCTGGTACTACTGCACCGAACTGACTTGTAAAACACTGATATTTAACAAACTGTAAATGCATTTTTGGAACATGGCTTAGCTTTTTTTTTTTTTTTTTTAACCAAACATAGTGCTTTAACTGTAGGATAACATTCAACAAAACTGGTCAACAATTGTATACTAGAATGTATAAACACAAAATAGGTACACCTTATTCTATTACCACCTAATATCCATTAAAATAAAAGGGCTAAAAGACAGCCACAATATTAGCCTATAACCTCTCTAACTTTCCAGCCCAAAATGTCTTTTGAAATCAAGCCTTGCATATTTTAATATGGGTGTCACAATGCCATATCCTTGAGGCCATGTGTAGAAAGTGGTGCAACCACATCACCATCAGACAGTTAATAAGTAGAGACAGCAAGAGGCGATTAGTCACAGGCTATACTTCACAACACATTCACTTTACACTGAGGAAACAACTATGACGTTCTAACGCAGCTTGGGAGAAAAAAAAAAAAAGAGGTGGAAGAACATCACAAAATGAAGGGATGTCATTTTATATTTACCTGATATCAACGAAAGACTGATTTGGTAAAACATCATAAAATGCCCAACAGAATTTAGAAATACTGTTCCATGGAATTTAAGATCAAACCAACTCTAAGATTATGTGATGTCCATTTGTTAAAAAGATATGCACTAGACAGTGTTTATATAGCAAAACACTCGAAAGTATGCATCAGCATTGGATTCCTTTTATTTTCTTCAAGAAAAAAAAATTTATTCCATAGCGCTGCTACAGAAGTATTAAGAGCTAGCTAAGGCCAGATGACCAAGCCTCTACACAACCAATAGCACAGAGCAAATATTTTACATGGAAAGGAACAGCTGGCATATAAATTTATACCTTTCTTTTTAAAAAAAACAAAGAATATTCACTGGACTGTAAGCTTCAGCTCATAAAACATTCAATCTTAAGTCAGCTGCCCCACTCTCTTAAAAAAAAGAGATCAGCTCATGCTATGACCAGCCTTAGTTCCATGAAAATCTGGTTACATTCCTTGAACATACCAATAAAAGGGTCTCTATAAGCAGTTCTTAATACTTGTTTTCTCCTTCGTGTGTGGCTTCCTTTTTTAAATATACCATACATTATTGAAACAGTTCTCTGAATACAGAATTACCAGATTCCTTCCACTGCTTTTTAAAAGCACTCACCATCATAACTAGTACATGCTAATAGCCACCACATGTGAGACCAATCCATCTGGTCCAGCATTTTATCTGTGGCTATTAGCAACTATCACTATGATGGTAAACGAGGAACATCAGAATAAAATGAGCATATATCACTTAAAAGCAATATTTATAAACCATTTTCTCCAAATATTCAGTGATTTTTGAATCAGGAACTTCTGGAGTCGTATGCGGAATCAGATTTAAAGCTGTTCATCAAATCTTCTTCCATGAATATTACTTCTGATTCTGTGTAATTTTTTAGCACCTAGAAGGAAGGACTTCCACAGCTTAGTTATGCATCCAAGTAGAAGATACATCCTTTCATTTCAGCCTGATCCTGCTAATTATATTTGGTATCCACAGATTTTTAATTATACAAGGCAGTAAACAAACAGTCATCTTCACCTTTCATGTTAGTTCTGATTTTGATGCCTATATTGTATCTTCCTTCAGATACCTTTAATCAAAACTAAAGAATCCTACTCCAATTAACCACTTCTTACACAAAAGCCATCCTCCGGCCAGCCATCCTGTCCTGCTCTCTACCCTTTCTGGTTACACACTGTTCTTTCTGAAACAGAAGGACAGGCAGTGTGTACAGCATACAAGATAAAAGGTATACAGAATTTTGTGATAATCTCCCATAAATGTATACAGTCATTACAATATTTTATGTTCTACTGCATTAGACGTACACATAAGCAAATTTACGAGTTCTCAAAACTTTCCTAAGGAAACAGACCTATGCTCCAGAACAGAATTTTAAAACTCCTACATGGGACCACACACTTTCTTCATACAGTCCTATCTCATTCACTCAGCTCTTCCACCTTCTGCAACAGTTATTCAAAAGCAAACCTATGCAGTAAATAAGGATCTCATGGGAGAACATGGTAGACAGGAAGAGAAATATGATATAAGATTATGCAATATATATACTTAAGGATACAAAATAAAAGAGATGCACAAATGTTTTCCATGAACTAATGGAAGAAACAACAGCAGGGAAACACTCTTATCTGCTCCACATAGCATCAGACAAAGGGAAATGGGAAAACTGAAAGCAATTCTCACCAACATTTTGCTACAGTTTTGGGGTGTTATTTCAGGTCTTTTAAGATTAATATGCTCTATTAGGCATAAATGCATCAACCCATTTCCCATTTACGACCTTTGCTTCACCTTCTTTAATCAGTCCACTGTTGCCTCATCTCAGATCTGCTACTTTCTTCAACCTCAAGCGCTTTTCTCACTTAACAAATTCCAAATTCCTATTTGTCTGTCCCCGTTTGGGTCCAGCCTCTCCTCCCTCTCCACAGGTTGCTATGGACACCAGACACCTGGCTTTGAAACACATTTGCCAAAAGCAACCCAGCTCTGAAATACAGCATCCCTTTCATTTTGAAGTCACATACAAGATGATTTTCAAAGCTAAGAATTGAAACGCAAGTTTGACATGAGCTTAGGGTAGAAAGGATCTTGACACTAACTGCAAAAATCAGAGTAAACTGTACAGTAAAAAGCCACTTTTCACACGTGCTCAGAAAATCCAAATGAGAAGTTACCAGCAATGACAAATGCATGTTACATTTCTCATGGGAGCAATGACTCTTCCTTTTTCTAATCCTCGATCTCGCCAGAGTTGCATTTTTTTTTTCCATCCTGACCAGCAACAAAACTATGTAAAATAAAATACAAGACTGCATCCACTACATGGTTACATCAAAAAAGTAACTAGCAAAGTTTTAATTTTGCTAAATCACAGTTGCATGGCAAACATACCTAGGTAAAATTCTTCAGTCCCAAAGCCATTTCATATAGATCATCAACAAACTTTTGCCCAAATAAAGGAAAACTAGCACACATATATGAAGATCAACAGACATTTATTTCTGAAAGTAAACATGAAACTAATGTGAAGTAAACCTTGATGAAGGTAAAGTTCTACTTCCTTAAGTGACAGAATCAAATTACAGCCACCAAAACTGCTTTACGTTACCTGCATAGGGACACAGAAGCAAAAGTTTTTTTCTTTTTTTCCTTCCCCCTTTTTTTTTTTTAAAAAAGAATTTCAGACATTTATTAAGCAATAATAAGCAGAGAAAAAGAAGGAAAAACACCCATGTGCTTCATGATGAGCTTCAAACAGAAAATAATGTCAGCTTGCAATAAGAGAAAGGAAAATTGTATTTGTGGCTGTCCAAATAAAAGCCTCTATTATCGTATAAAAGTAAATTTTATTCCAAATTTTCTGGATTTATTCCCTTATCCAGCATATGTGAAAACACCGCAGTAAATAACAAAAGACAACAGAACCATATGCAAAAATATAATCTCACGACTGCATATTTTCAGGCACCCAGATCAGTTCATTTGTTGTCAAGGTTGCTTATGGTTTCATAAATAGCGAGAGATATATAACTTCTAAAGCAAGGAAACAGTATTTGACCTATTTTAAAAGATTCTTTCAAGGGTTCAGTGGAAACAAGTTATATTTGCGCAGAACTCCACAAGGTCTTAAGCCTTCTGGCAGAACAGGTTAGGAAAAACTGTGTCAGAACTATACTCCTTCCATTTATTTCCCTCTGCCTCTGTTTTTTTGGAACTTCCATTCCACCATCACGGTTACAGGTTACATTTGACAGTAACCATCTCATCACAGCTCATTTACTGCAATGCATACAAAGAAATGAGTGATGTCAGATAATTTGTATGATAACTCTCAAAAGCCACAGCTGCATGAAAACACATAGATGCATCTTATAGTGGTAAGCCTTAGGTAAGGCTTACTAAATAGCAGACAGTAATTTTGACTAAATCAAGGTTAACAGGTCTTTTTCTAATCTTAATGGAGCCTGCAAAGATATTTTTGTAGATTTGGCCCCTAAGCATGAACTGATGAGCATAGACTGCACAACCAAATCACAGCCAAACTACACACTCACTGGTAATTCTAACACTCTGAATGCTTACTAATGTGATCAGAATATAAATATTCCCATACGTATCAAGATGGAGATGAGGCCCATCACCACGTGTTGACTGTTTTACATTAACAAGACAGATAATAGAGTATCTCATTTTTCCATAGTACCTGTAAACATGTGAAGTGTCCTTTCTCCCTGCCCCACAGTGCTAAGTGGAAATAGCTAGAAAAAAATCAAGAGTCAAACAATGTCTTCACCAAAATAATTAATCGGAAGGTTAAAGGGCTGTACGGAGCTGGGTCAAACATGATTCTCAATACACCATTTTACTGTCCAGAAGTGAGAGATAAAAACATTTTCTTCTTCATAACCTCAAAGAGAATGCAAACCCGTAACTCCAGACACCTTTTTTCCTAAATCCCAAACTAATTATACAAAATATATTCACTCAGATTTGGATCTGCACTGAAACATGCTGAGAGCCATGGGATGTTATTACTGTGCTCTAAACATTCTACCAGCCCTGCTCCAAAACTAATTGCTACCACTTTGAAACTAGATTTTTAAATTAAGATTTCAAGCAAAGGGACTCTATCTACCTATACATTTGCACTGAACAGAGATCACGCTCATATTCTTGCTGTTTTTGCAGAGGTGTGCAAAAACAGTAACAAAAACGTTTTCTACAGCCACATTTCTACAGCCCTGTCATCATACATTGCTGTAAGTAATGTCAAATGTAAGTGTAAAACAATAGCACAGCCTACCCCTTCAAAACAAGACTACATGTTGTCATTTATCTCACACTTCTTGCTGTGCCACAGTATTAGGAAATAAATCTTTTTTCCATCCTCAGTTTTGAAGCCATTCTTCTACATCCAAGTAAAGCCTTACAGTAAATGAGACTGGCTTCAGCTAGCAAGGGATACACAAGCATTGTTATAAAACAATAATACAACTCTTAGCCAAAATAACTTTTTTTAAAAAGTGGGGCAACATAAAAAACAGGAAGTCATAAACAATTCTTTATTGATATTCTTTTTTTATGCATCACAAAACACTTGTTTCTTTCAGCTGGGAAGAACAACGCACATCTTTGATACTACACCATTTAAGTAAACTGTAGTTCTAAGAGTGGATTTGTGGAGTTTCACAACTAAACATGGTCCTCAGTTTCCACATTAAAATCAAATCTATTTTTGAGCTTCTAATTTGTACACACCTTTTCAAATGTTCGAAGTTTTGAAGGCATATTAGAAGAGATCTCAAAGTACTTTCAAAAAATATGGTCTTACTGAAGAACTTCAACTTCTGAATACTATTTAAATATACAGTTGTTCAAAATGGCCTTTTCTGGCATTCTTTTCCATGCAGAAAGTCCTGTCTAAGATGAAGTCAAATAACTGTATTTTCTTACAAACAGAACTACATAAATCTAAGTTGTATGAAAAATGAACTAAGATTCAGATGCCTGTTTTTAAAATTAGTTTTATTACTCCTAGTATGTACATTTTTTTTAAGGATTGATTTTCCTGAGCTGATGGACCAAACAGTTTTCGAGAACTATCAGTATCACCCATGACAGTACATGCACTCCTGTATAATATGATAAATGGGGCCTTGTCAAGGATCAGGGACAGCCAGGAATTCTGTTCTAGTTATTGAAAATTAAATGGATTCACATTTCAATTAAGCACAATACCCAAATATTTTTCACACTGTTACATTGCTATAAATGTTACTTCTTAGCCTACTGCTCAAGTCCAAAAAACCTGTATCATCCTATTCTGAGCATTTATAGTCTCTAGAAGCAAAACAGCCATTATCAAGCTATCTGTAAAAGCATACATCTTTTCCACATATTTTAAAGGGATATAAATTCTCTTTTATTATTCCCATCCATAAATTTCGTCTTGGTATTTTCTAAAATAATTTATCTTTGCATTCGCAAAAGCACGTTCAAATGCAATTAGAAAATGGGATCTGGAAACTCATGAGCTAACAGTGAAGAAAGAAGACCACAGAAAGAGAACTAAACTTTCAATACTGGATTAAAATCCAATTTTAGATAGAAACAAAACTTAAAATATTAGGTAATCACAACAATTCTGTTGCCAGACTTCTACAAACAGATTAAGAAAATAACTGCATGACTGAATAGCAGTCTGGAAAACATGCTCCAGAGAGTTTCTCAAGAAACTTATTCCTAATTTATCATATAATTTGTCGAAAGATGTGACTTCTCCATGGTATACAAAAATAGTCACAAAGAAAGATGATTCTGGACACTGCTAGGAAAACAAAACCCTATATTTAAAAGCTATGGCCAGAAAGACTAAACTGTTGCAAATGAACCACAGCTTTTAGAACAACCAGGTCAGTTTGATCACAATTTTAAATCTTTTGACCAGATAACCCTCCCTTTTTTCCATTTACAGTTCTTGGAAAATTAGTGAACTAGATGCAGAAATCTAATCTTAAATTTAGATATGATTGCTCCACAATGAAATAGAAGAGTATTTGCAGGTATTTAATTAGTTTAAAACTCATTACACATTTCATAACTTTTACAATGACAGCTCCAAGTGCAACTAAAAGCATTTAAACACCAGTTTTAAACCCATAAATCTGTAATATAAGCCACAGAAGGATGGTTTCTTTCCTGAAATAAAATATACATATAAAATATATTAAATGTTTTTCAAGATCAAAAACACCTGCCTCAAGGTTATTATGAATCTTTAACAGCCATGCACCTTAACTACCATGTGGCCAAAAAAAAAAAGGTACAGAGCCACATGTCTTCTTATGAAAACTCTTCCTCTAAAGGGAGCCACCAGGATGTACCTTCCAAAATGCTGGTACAAACACGTCTACTAGAGATGGCTTTAAATTATACATCATTTCACCCACAACACAAAGCTGCTGCAGAAGAGCTCTCCTCTGTTACAGAAGACAAAACAAACCCCTGTGAAATGAACTTTTTACATTCATCCGGGGGGGGTGGGGGGGGGGGTGGGTTGGTGTACCATGCTGCTATTCCCAGCTGGGAAAATAATTTCCTTTCTTTAAAGCTAGCCTAGTGATTCAGTAAGAATCAGATGAAAAGACACCTTCACAAACATTGGTAATGAATTAAACAAACACCTAACAGTATGGATAACTAAAAAGTTCATTTTAATGTTTTTCTTCATCCTACAATAAGAGAGGAAAGAATACATACACAGGACTGTTCAGTTTCCAATTAACATTTACCAACCAAAATGGAGCTTTCTTCTGGCTTTGCAACATGTTAACACTTCAATAATCTTCCAGCTCATTGATGCATCTTTAGGTAACACTTATAACGTATTACATACCACTAAGTTAAGTCATGGCTTTAAGAAAAAGCACTATCATTGGGAAATCTATTTCCAGAAGTCTTCATATTTCATCAGTTACCACTGTGACATGCCAGCATTAATTATTGCTATCTTGGCTCATTGCTTTTCCCATCTCAACTTAAGTTTATCAATAGATCAGAGAATCCAGATAAGATTATTTTGCATAACGTTTGGCAAAGGTATAGCTCACTATCTCAGAGTTCTCACAATACCTCAGCCCCACCTGCCACATCTATATTTATCTCTACATAAATCAGTAGAGCAAATCAGAGTACATACAGTGAATAAGACTGGGGACTGCAAGTGGACAGAAGATGTTTTCACAGTTACAACAGCCGAATACTGTTCTAAATTCATTTGGTCAGATTTCTATTAAATTCTAGACAAGCTGTATCATCTGGGGTTTTTTTGTGTGGTCGCTCACTGTTTTCATCATTTTATAGGTAATTAAACTGAAAGCTTTGCTTCTGTTTTTTAACGTGGCCATGACAGGCTGATTTCAGTGGCACCAGAACTTTAAACATAAGCAACAACATGACAAAGTAACCTTAAAAATTCAGGTGCCTGGCACTTCTGTTTGGACATCCTTATCCATAAGGAGTACTGTTCTTTTTGCCTCTGAGAACTACATGATTTAAGTAGATTATCTTTTCTGAGGAGTACTAAAGTTTTTAGTGGGTGCTTGGGGGGGGAGGCAGGGGCTAACTTTACAATCATTTAGAACCTCAACAAATAACCTAAAGAACTGAACATTCATCAACCAAAAATTAGACAAAAATATCCCTCTATATAAGTTCTGATGTATAACAACCACATCTCACAGCTAGATTGTTCAGCAAAAAAAATAAACACCTGAAAGCAACATCAGAGAAATACAAAGAGTATACTACTGTTACACATAGTTCAAAATTAAACAAGGTGCCAACTGACCTAACTGAAACAGCATCCTGACATAAAATTTAAAATTTATAGAAATGAAGACAGGCAGAAAAAACACTCAGAATGCAGCACATACTATAGGGCAATATTATGAGATTTATTACTCTTATCCTTCAAATACTCTCTTTTAAAAATGTATTCAAATTTTGCAGGCTGCACTTCAGTTTCCTTGTCACAGATGCCAAATAAGCAATTCTCCAGTTAACTAAAACATTGTCTGTTCTCACTAGATTAAAACTGACTGGTGTATAACTGGCACAGTTTCCCAAGGCAAGAGTAGAAACCGTAGCAGATTTTTCCTTAGGAAGTACGTATATAAAAGGCATTTGATTGCCTCTGGTTTTTAGTTTCTTCTACTGGAAAAAAACAAAGAACATAAATCATGAAGTAATCTTATTTAACACCGTATTTCTACATTTAGCTAATGTAGAAAACTGTACAAGCTTGGTACTTCAGCAAACTGATTTTGTGATTTGCAACAAGACTTTTGAAACTCAGTGAAGTTCTGAACGCTTATCAGTGACTAAACTTCTAGTAACTCGCTACTTTTTACAAAGAGGAAAACTGTCCACTCTGCCTACAAAGTACAAACTGTTGAGGTAATGCAACAGCCGCATGACAGCAACTTCAACACATGTTACTGAACAAACGTTACGGCAATCAAAAACATTTACAGCTGAGTTCAGGAATGTAATGGGATACAAAGGCACCCATAGCTTTCACATGTTTCTGCTTATACCTTGTCCTATAGAGAGCTTCCTCAAACCAGACTTCAAACTAAAAAATGCCAGATTTTATTAAAGTTCTTAGTAAGGGACAGATGTGAGTAGATGAGACAATGGAAACACAGAAGGATTATAAACAAGATTCTTCCTTGCACATTGTGCCCTTGCAAGATGGGTCTTCGATTCCAAGTTTGGCTTCAGTCAACAATGGCTTTGTGACACAGAGCATTACACACTCCCATTTTCTACTTGGTAAACTTCTTCCCAAGGTTTAGCTCATTATTAACTGTATGCTTTTCCTGATCCTATATATCAGCTTTTCTTCAGGCTCTGCACAAACTGCAGGCTCTAAGCTTCTTGCCCAACTCCCATTTGTCATTTTTTCTTCTTTGGGTTTGTTTGGTGGTAGTGGTGGTTTTGGTTTAGTTTGTGTTTTGGTTCAGGTTTTTTTTACCTGCTATGAGATGTAGTCCCCACAACCATTTCCCTCCTGAGCACACTCTCTTTCTCACTAAATACACATTCAGCCTTCCAGAGGATTCCACATGACACAGGCACCCCCCGCTTTTAAAGGGAACAGAAGAGGAAAACCAAGAACAAATAGAAGAAATATTACATATTAAAGAATCTATAAGAAGCTTTAAATCACTGAACAATTACCCAGAAAGCTTTTTTGATAATTTATTCAATGTCTGATTAAATGACAGCATGCAGTCATATTGTTGAAGTGCAACAATTATAAACCAGACAGACATGACAACATAATGCTTCAAACAGCCTGCATGCCTCAGTAAGACATTCAGTAAACCATAAAGACGCCTACACATTTTTAACAAAGATTAGTGGTAAGATTTTTTTCTGTGGTTGCCATAGCCTTTGTTCAAAACTGAATCTCTTCTTTTAAAATTCAGATACACCAGCAGTTCAAACTACTAAATAATTTTTTTTAAAAGTTACACCATACTTCAGAGAGATTAAAACCAAATTTCAGTGAATTATTCCCTTCCTTGCACCCTTTTAAGCAGTCATTTTATATTTAAGTAAAATAAAACACCATTACTGCTGGTGGGGGGACTACAGCAGATCATAGTGCAGGTCCTTTCCACACATGCATGGAGACTGTTTCTTCATAATCTAAAGGTTTCAGAATCTGAGGCAGACAGGTGGCAAATAATAAAATAATGTACAAGTGAGATGAATCTATTTGGCTACATCTCCAGAGTGCTATATTGGAAAAAGATTAAATACAGGCATAATATTGGCAACACCAATGAATTCAGGAAGATGGTGCTAGGCATCCATGGTCAAGAAACAGTCTGATTCCCACAAACTCTCCAATTTAAGCAGCCACTTTTAAAAGCAGCCTAGAATGAAATTCCTTACGACCTATAACATTTTATTGATTCAAGTACTTCATAACCTTCTGTCTCTCTCCACCCCCCAACCCGCCCCACAGCTAGTGTTACTGTCCTCCATTTGGATACCTATATTCTTAAAAGCAATCACAAGACTGTCCAAATTAAGTACAGGGCAGGCCATTAAAAACAAAAGTTGACTACATTAAGATACTTACCCCAACACCTAAAAATATTGTAGTAAACTCATTTTCTACTAAGCAAAGAAGTGAGAATACTATTCAGAATGTTTTCTGCTCCTGCATATAAATCTTTTCCTTTATTGGCAGGTGATGTCTGGTAGTCTGGGCATTCATGTCATTAACATTAACCTAGCCACTTTGCTTCACTTGCAAAAGTGTTACCTAAACTACAATGATTATGGTACACTGAATCTTCAGGTTAAGAACTGGTCTCTGAATAGAAACCTAATTCTAAAACTAACTAACTTTGAAACTACTTTTTCCTTAATGGTAACAAAGCAGTACACTCAGCGAGTTAATACGGTTTAGTTGACAAGTGGAAATTCATAATGCTACAGTAACTCTGTTACTTGCTATACCTGCACAGCAGAGCAAATGATAAAATCTAATTATTTCACCTTTCTTGTAGATTGCTGCAAACAGAAAACTTAAGTCATTTGACCCTAACTAACATTACTGCTTTACAGCAAAGATACATGATTCAAGTGGCAGATAGCAAGACGTATTAAAATATCTGTTTCAGTAGCTTCTGGAATGAAATATTCAATGACCCAACAAAAGAGAGCAGTCTGACCCATTTGTTCCCACTCTCGTATTACAAAGAGAAATCCTCGAAAATTCAAGAATATCTCAATTTCTCTTCCTTTCAACAAATCCTGACAAACATCCTGCATGACTAGAGCCACTAAAAAGGTCTGAATGAGAAGATACGGGCAACAGAGGTTTAAGTGAAGGCCCACAAAAATTTAATCAAGGTCCCAAGCAAGAATCAATGTAGCGATCCATATGTAAATATACAAAGCCCTTCTGATAAACAACTGCATGAATAAAGGACATCACTGAAGAGTTAAACAAGAGCAAGGAATATTGAAAAAAGCAAGATAACACAGTAGCTGGATCTTAATGCATTTGAAAGGCAGCTGGCCTATTTTCAATTACATTAAGTAGCCAGGAATCTGAAGCAGAAGCCCAGACAGGCTCAGATTATTGTAGACTTCCCTTACTGAAAACCTCTTCCATTTAAACAAGTATATTCATTTAACTTTGACATGAAACATTAGATGCAAATGCAAGCTTTTTGAAACTATAAGGTAGACATCTTCATCTTTACTACTTAGTGAGCCACGTACCATCTGATGCAATGACTCCCTAGACCTGACAATAACCAGGATCAGTCAGGAATCAGAGACTATAAATATAGCTGGCCAACCAGACCTGCAATTAGGCATTAAAAAGTAAAAAAAAAAAAACAAAAAAAACCCACAAAAAAACAAAAACCACAACACACCAAAAAAACAACCACAACAGTGTCACAGAGCTTACTATCCTGATTTTGGAAAAGGAAAAAATAATTATCCTCACTCTAAAAGAAACTGCCAGAAACACCAAGAAGCAGCCCTGAAACCACTTCAGGATAGAAGATGGTATGATCAGCCTCAGTCTCTTGCATTAGTAGATGGGTCAAAGTGGACATCTCAGCATTTAATTATTGCATCAATGATTTAAACCTTCTATGAAAATTGCACAAAACAGTGCCCATTTCACACACACTGCTGGATCCCTTCGATCCATGCTGTCTTCATGTTCATCTCTGACAAAAACCTAGCTGAGACCTAGGAACCATATTTCTGTTGTAAAGCAAAAATGTAGCAGTCAGGCGTGAATGACTTCTTGAAGGTATTAGTTCTAATGTTAACAGCAGCATCTTATTTTTGTAAGAGCAGTTGCATCCCACTATAAAACTTTGATACTGCCTGGAGCCTTGGTAGATGAAAGTGTGCAATTTGCAAGGTCAGACACCTCCGTCAATCCTTGAGCTTGGAGAAATGAGTGGATAAAGCTAGTGTTAAATTCCTGCATGTGAAGTGATAGATTTATTTAGACATAGAAATTTTTTTTTTTATTCTAAGATTATCACTAGAGTACAGAATGAAGAATCTGCAATCGTTTCCATTCCTTTCTGGTATGACAATAAAGCATTTTGTCTTCATGAAAAGCCCTATATAGTTATTTCCCTAAGCAAAACAAAACAAACCTCACAAATTAAACATATTCATGAAAGCGGATTCTGTATACTAGAATCAGATTCTAGCTTAATTATTTCACAGCATCTCATTTTATTCATTCTCCTTAAATAATCTGTGAAGATCATTATATTGAGTTACATGAACAAAAAAAGTGAACCCCAGCAAACTGGCATGCAGTTTATACACAACTTTCAAGAACCTTAGAAACATTCTTTCACCTGCAAGAAATCTTAACTCCTCTTAAAAAAAGTTATTGTTGAGTACTCCAGGCCTTCAGGACATTAAAACTGTCTTTCTTTTACATGCTGACTGGAAGCCTTGCAGCAGCTGAAGCAATAAATATTGACAGCTAGCTGGCAAACAGCAGAGATACTAGTGCTCCTAGTCTCCAATTTCACCTGCATCAGCAAAGACAGAGCCTAGAAGGGACAGCGTAACTAGGGCCTAATGTGTTCATCTATATTACTGCTGCTTTTGCCTGTACTAAAAGCATATTTTACCCTGAAGAAGACTTGTGTACCTTTGAACATACCTGCTTTCCTATACCACCCTGAAAACTGCAATTATCTATTAAATCTCATTGCAACATACAGATATGTAGTAACACAGTTCTAACTCTGGCTACAAATTGTACTGCAAGAAACTTCCAGCGCCCACTTCCATCCTTTCATACTCTTACATAGCCCAGCTCCTTCTCCCCTGATGCTTCACAAGTTTTGCATATGAGGCCACACCACACATTGGTTAACAAAAACTAAGTCAACTTACAGGAAAAGCTGTATGCCAAAATACGAGATGCTCCTGACAGCACATAGGAAATGGAAGAAAGAATTTGTAAAGTGGATTTTAATTAAGAAATTGTATTGCTGACCAAGTTCTACTTTTCTCTCAGTTCCCAACTCATATCCTCTACTTTGACGCAGGATTACAGAAGCTCTAAGGAAATGCATTAGGACTTGCTTAAAGGAAAGAAAACTAAAAACGAAACAAAACACAAAGGCTACAAAATTCTATCTTCCACTGGAAGAAAGTTACCTTTCCAGCAATTCACTCTGCAGTTCAGACAAACTGCAGATAGTTCCTTTTTAGCACGTTTCATCCTGCTGCCAAGCTAATAGATTTTTTTAACTGAGATCTAAAACAAAGACTTCTTCGTATAACCCAAAATGTTGACCACTGACCCAGTTCTCAAAACTTCAGTTTATGATTTCATCTGAAGCTAATAGATTTTTGCCCCTGCACAGACACACCTACGATTATGGTCTATGTTTAGATTTGTAAGAATTCACCAACATACAGTGTCATCATTTTCTCCAGCACACAGCTTCACTGGGGGGAGGGGTGGAGACATCCTCCACACTATAAACATGTACCTGCTTTCAAAAAGAAGATATGAATCAAAACAAGCTTACCCTGTACTTCTAGCAAGCAGTACTCTTAACATGTTACATCAACCAATACTTGCGGAGATTCTTCCTTCTAGTTTTTTCTTCTAGATTTTTCTTCCTCTTTGTCTACCACTGAATATATTTAATTTTGATGGTAAGATCTGATTAACAACATTAGCAAGCTTTTATAGATGGCAGGCACTCCGCTTTATGCATCACTCAAAAAAAAAAAAAAAAGCAAACTCCTTCATATTCCGAATCAGAAAAAGTGCCACATAAAATCTTAACACTACCATAAATGCACAGCTCAGTAATAGAAAGGCATGCGTGAACCAGGTCTATCACACAGGTATGAAGTATCTAGAAAGCAGCAATGCACTGAGCTTTGCTTTAGACAGAGTAAACTAAGATTTTTGTTCTTCTCTTTTAATGCTGCCAAGTCAGTCCATCTGCATTATTTGCAAGATGTCAGTTTGGGCACGGAAAGGAAGAAATACTTACTCTATCTAGTGAATCCTCAGACTCAAAAATCTCATTTTATTCAAATGGGTGCCCTTGCTTAACTCTTGCAGTAGGTGGAACTGAAGCCAAAATATTCCTGAACAAGATGGTGATATTCCCTATAATCTTCCCATATAGAGGTGAGATAGCTCTCAAGTCTCACTGTTTGTTCTTATTTGGAATAAGTCCAAGTTCGCTTCAGTGAAGATGCTCATCCCATACAGCTGGAAGAAAGGCATTAAAGAGAAAGGGAAGTCCCCAAAAGCAGAGGAAGAAGCGTAATGGAGGACAACAGCAGAATAAGTTAACAATAAGTTTATCTGTAGGGAGCATTATCTGTGGCGTTTTATCCAATTTGATGCCATGAAGCACAGAACAAAGACACAGATGTGGCTTTTTAAATTTAGTAGATTCAAGCAGCCATTCAAAAGAAACCGGTTCTCATTCGCTTTTAAGGATTTCACCTTAAGGGAAGGTCCTTCAAGGGTGCACATGGTCTCCTTTGTCCTTCTGAAAGCAAAATTAATTAAGCCCAAGACTCAGTTCTTTTAATGAAAACTTTTTTAGAAGAGTCATGAGAAAAAAGCAAGCTAAGCGATGAAACAAATTAATAAATATTTGCCAATAGCACTGACAAACCCACTACAAACAAGTCACAGATCTTGTTTGCTAGAGATCTGAGATTTCACTGGTGGTTCCGCAGCATCTCAGATCCAGGCTGCTATGGAAAAACAAAATTCAGAAGCTTGGGCAAGAGGATTATTGATATTTTGAAACACTTAAAAAGACCAATGATAGCTTCCAACACCATCATATTCTGCAGGCCTAGGAAGCAGTATGCATGCTAAGGTATGTAACTCTGAGCACACAATATCATTATGTTTTATGGAATAGTTTCAGTTCTCTTATGTTTAAGACCATTTAATGCTGCTTTACAATATATGTCCTTAAAGTACTCAAAAGAAAATCCACTGGGCTTCCTTGTAATTTTTCTGCAGATGCAGTATCTACCAAAACTAGAGAATTCGATAGAAAATATCTTCAATCTTTGAAGGAGCTTACTAGTCCATAACAACAGTGCATTTAAATACCATCAAAAAACAAAACCCAGCAACACATTATCTGGAAGAAAGTGCCTACATAGTCTTCTCAACAGGAACACATGGAAAAAGTTACCAGCTGGAAGATGTACGTACAAGTTAAGTCACAGGTGGGGGAGGTGGAACCCTTTGTTCCTCTGGGTTTTAGCCAAGCCTCACTGGCATGGCATGTGACAACTGGACCTGAAGAACAAACTCCCAAAGTGTTCAGAACCACTTGAATCTTCAAGCTAAGGAGTGCAATCATGCAAGTCTGAGAAAGTAAATCCCTTAGCAATGGGTCAATGGAAATACGTTGTCTCATATTCAATACTAAAGCTGCACCCTGGTGCCTAGATCCAAGCTAGAACATTTTTATTCACCTGGGCCCATAGCTGCAGTGCAAGAAGAATCCTGCTACCACATGCTAGATGGTATCGTGCAACAAACAGGACACAATGAGCAAGCCACCTCACTGTTTCTATTCAGCACAAGACATCAAAAAACCTTAAACAGTAAACCAACATCAGTATCACACTTTCAGCAACAAACCAGAAGAGAAAATGGTATTAAACTTTATTAGGATTTTGCATAAAAGAGATTATATTCCATTAAAGAGATTATCCACCTTGTAATGTTGTCTTCATAGAGGACTTATGTATGCCACTCTTCCCTGCATATCGTCTCCCAAATCGTGACCTGTGAAATCTGCAGAAGGCATGTATCTGACACATTATCTTTTAAGCACAGATGATACCAAGAAATTCCGACAATATCACAGCATTGCCAAAATTTACATTTCTAGCTTTTCTTAAAGATTAAGTACCTGAGGATCAGATTGTTATTTTCAGATTTCATTTAAAAATTAATCTTTAGTCATCATGGCAGCAGCAAACTGAATCATAACAGCCTAAGAAAACAAACAAAATACTCAAAAAATTATGATGGATTAAGAAAATCCAACTACTTTTGAATTGTCAGTCCTCTCACACTGATATGCACAGTGCTGCAGCATTCCAAATTCTACAGTTGGTTACATCCCAGTTACAAGCAGAGCCTCTTCAAATAGTTTGATAATTTTACTTTTTAAACTAACACTGAAAACATTCAGAGAAATTATAACTTTTGAGAGTTTCACTGTTTTTATTCACTTGCATAAGATCACATGGTTACTAGACACATGCATGCTAAATATATTACATGCTATCATGGCAGCAGGTCAGTTCTGTACAAGCTGCTTGTATTAAATTTCTCCTGTAAGTGACATTAGCGTTTAGCTCTGCTACAGCAAATATATGAAGAGGCCTCACATTCCAAACAAACATCTGAAGGGAAAAACTATGCCAACAGAGTACTAAGTATACCAGTGCTACTTTAACCCATTTACTATTTTAAAACAAACATCCAAGCCTTGCATTTGTCATCTATATTATGAATTTTTAAGATTCAAAACTCCAAAGCTCATATATTTGTCTTACTCTCTTGCTATGAAAATTTAAGGAAAAGGTCACAAAGATTAGAGTCTATAATATGTGACGTGTAAGACTGATGAAATTCAAAACAGCACGTTATTAACTGGGTAGGATATTCAACTACATTTGAAATATTTTACTGGTTTATTAAACCAACGGGCTACACAGTAATGACTAGAACACATTTTAAATAAGTATCATTGCATACTGTTCTAACAATTTCATAGCAGATGTTCTCTATAAAAACCCCACACATTGTCTCTACATATATTGACATATATAGAAATACACACACTGGCATATAAAAAGTACAAACAAATCTGAGTTGTCAAAATTAATGGAGCACACACTAGAAATATTTTATCAATCTCTGTCACAATGCTTTTCTATGTCATACTACGAAAGAGGATACCACTACGGAGAACACCAGCCTAATGGGGAAGGGAAGGCAATCTCTTCTAAAAGCTGCCTACAGACTAACACAGGGGGACATTTCAGATAATGTGTTCATGGCTTCAGACTGCTGCCTTGGAGAATGCTAAAATAAAAGGCGAATAGACTTGATCACAAAGGTCAAGAGCAATTAGAAAAGTATCTGTATGCTGCTGGAATAATGAATACACATTAATCCTTTTCTTTTCATAAGCATAGAGGAAAGCCTAACTCAAATGCAAATATTTATCAGTAAGTGTAATCACAGTAAGCTTCAGCACTGAAGCTGGAATCATACAAACCTTTGGCAAATATTTAGGCAGCTAGCCCACATAAATACCTCAGACTGTTGCTACTCTAGTGAAACTGTGTCCAAGTAGACACTTTGCAAGATTGTTCGTACATCACTGGTCCTCCCTTTCCATTGGATGGGGGACACCTGGAAACCAAACAGAACTATCAACGGGTAACTGTTATCTGCAGTAAAGATGTGCTATGAGTATATCAAGAGAACAATGAGAGGTAAAGGTACAGGTATGCTGTAATAAATGGCTGGATTTTGAGTACATGATACTTTAAACTAGCTCATTATTCAGAGTCTTTCTTTAATTAGCCTGCAGAGAACACTAGCATTTATCAAATCATACACTGACAGAAAAATACAGAATACCACATTTTTACAGAAGAAAAGTATTATAAGGCTTGCAATTTTAGTCACTCAAAGGTTAAGCAACAAACTATCTGAAGGCTACAGTATGGTCCCAATATATTGACCAGGTTTCGTTTTGACATTAGAACACCTGCACTAGGGAACCACATTAGAGACACCAAATCATCTGTAATACAGGAAAGATTTTTTTAATGAACCAGGAGAAACACTTCTACTAGCTACATGCAGAATGTGTTCATATAACGTCACACATAAGCACATGATTGAGATACTTTATCTGATCAAATAGCATCATATCAACTAAGTGCTACTACACAGCAGTACTCTGCCTGATAGCTTTAACAACAAATCTAGGCCATCTTTGCACTTACAGGCTTCTATGCAGCTGCTGGTAAGAGTTCCCCACCCCCAACCCATGGAAACACAGAGGCTGTTGCTGCAAAGAAAAAAAATAAAACCAAAAAACCCTCTTCAAGAACCCTGCTTCACCTCTGTTTAACTGTCAAAAACGCAAGCCTAGCTGAATTATAATGTTCTATTTGTTTACTTCTGCTAAACTTCGCATTTGACTTCTTACTGCTCAAATATTTAAAGCCATCCCTTCCTTATTGGCAGACTTAAACCCATTTTTTCATTACTTCTTATTTGAAAATCTTTTTCCATCTTGATGACTTAAGAGTTACATAGCATTCTGATCTGCTATTAGTAAAGTCACAGCATTGAAGAATAACACACACACAAAAAAAGTACCAGCACATTAGAAGCATACAATAGTTAACACATTCAGAGGAGTCTTATGGTGGATTCCTTTGCAAAGAAAAAAACCCATATAACTAAAAACAAGAGCTACACTGATAAAAACCACAGAAAACTAATGAAATAACTGAACTAGTAAATTTCAATCTGAAGACAACTAGGAAACGGGATCAACAAATACAACTTGTCTACAAAAACCATGTTTTTCATCCTTCTAATTAGCACATCTCTGACTGCACCATTAAAAATGTAGCTTCCAAATTTCACCAATACAGTAAAAACTAAAGCAATAGTGTTTCTACTGCAAGCAAATAATACTAAGCTCCTTCAAAGAAAAGATCATATGAAACATGTTTTGACCAAGAAAAATAAATGCTCAATATTATACAAAGCATTTGGGAAAAAAAAACCACTAACTTTGGTGGAGGACTTGGAATTAAATTATCTGCAACTGTCTGATGTGTTACAGGTTACTCTTATCTCAGAAGCAAACAAAAACCCAACAACAACAGAAATCAAAACCTACCTAACAAGATTATCAATAAAAGCATAATGTAAAACTATGCAGATGCTGTTTTTAAGAGCAGATAATAACTGTTTTGTTTCTCCAAAAGCGTTAGTACATAATTGGTCAGTTTTGGAGCATCTACTTTTCAAGACCCCGGGTGGAAAAAAAAGAACGAAACTCTGTTCATGTGACATACCCAGTTGACTGATCTGGAACTTTATTCATGAGAGCATTAGAAAACAAACCAAAAACAGAAGGGAACATATTAAGGTAAGTTAAAAAAAAAAAAAGAGAGATACTTACTGAGAGTAGAATTCACAAGACTTTCTTCCTCAGGAGAAAAACACTAGTACTTGAACAGATAAATCTGACAGAAAAACTCATCTACCCACTGGGAAATTAAATGAATGAAATCTCTAAAAAACAGCAGAGAAAGACAGGAAAGGGGTGGGAACACAAAGAGAAATACTTCTGATTTACTCGCAACTGTCTCTCTCAAAAAAAATATAAACAGCTGACATCTGACATACACTCTTTCAGGTCCTCACATCAAAAATCATATGCAACATAGCTTCAATTGTTTACGTCAATCCATTTTAGCCACGTCGCATGGCATGCCATACCTCCTCTTCAAAATACTGCTCTGCCCTGCCACACTGACAAAGAACAGGACAAGAGACTGTTAAATTGCACCTAGGTAGGGAGACAAGGATTAAGGCATTTGCACCAGGGTCAAAAAGCAATCAACCGACTTCAAAGGCAAGGCACCAATCTTAAATTTCCTTAACAGCAAAACACTCAAAACAAGGCAAGGTTTGCCAATAAAAGAAACATTTGCTGCTAAAGCAATGGATTAGACAAGCTTTGAGGCATAGAAGTCCTCCAGATCACAATTTAAATTTCTAATTTAACCTACAGGTATCAACTGGAAAATTGAAAACAAATGAAAAAATGCAGCACTTTCACTAGAAAATTATTTCTAGATTTTTCATCTTCCATATTTGTAAATAGGAAGAGCTGATGGAAGTTATACTTGGCAGAATGAAGTCCTTAGTTAAAGCTAAGGCTTCTCAGATTCAGGCATCCATTTGGTCAGGTCAAATTACAACACAGTAGAAGCTACCACCATCATCACCCAACCATCATCACCACCACATGACATGTACGCTGGACCGTTCAGAAGCCTCTGTCATACATACAGATCAAAAGGAAACAAAATGTTTTACCTCCTTATTTTTCCTGATTTGAAGGCCATCTGAGCCAAAACTTTCTTCTTAGAACAGAGGCATCAATATAGACCACAGACAAATTTTGGAGCTACAAATTTTACTGAAAGCCACAAACATCATTGTAGTCTAATCATCTAAATGAAACATGTAAACAAGATTTTTTTTTATGCATGACTGCTTTAAATTTGTCACACAATAATTACGAATAATTTCAAGACTACTTTTGAAGGCATTTCATGCAGCAAGGCTTGCTAAATCAAAAAAAATCTTAATGTGTTCTCACAATACATAGAAATGACCAAACCACATGTAATGAAGAAACAAGTGGAAAAAGAATAAAAGTTGGTAGGTGCTGATTGTCATTTGCTTTACTGGAACATCTCAAATAGCACTCTTCTGCTAAAGATATGAAGAAAAGCTGAAACAGGAATTCACAGCTACAAACCACACGAGACCATGTGATAAGACATACCCACCTCAAAAAGCAGGTGCGTTGCCATCCATGCCTCACTAGGGAAGAATCATAACTGAACTTATTAACAATTTCCCAAAGACTTAATAGATGACAAATATGGCTCTTAAGACATGTTCTCCATTAAGAAAGAGGTTTGCCCCATTTAGGTACTACAATTAAAGAGCATTTTGTGACACCATGGATGTTCAAGTGGTAGGGACAAAAAATAAGTGTTTTCTCTGTGTGGGCATCCTAACATGCCATTGACTTACACAGCTACATTAAACCTACTTCTATCTACACCTATCACAATACACCTTTACTTCTAAGAGGGGATCTGAGAAATTCTAGCTAAATAGACTAAAAGACTACTTTTCTGAATTTCAGATTAGAGACCAAAGACAGATCTAATTAGTAATATTCTTCATATCTTATGTGGTTCAGTACAGTACCTGAGCAAGTCTTTCAAATGACAGTGTTATTAAGATAAACCAAGAAAGTTGCTCTATAGGAAAAATAGGTAAGGCCTATTAAGCTTGTAACGTATCTAAGCATACTGTACAGACCTATTGGCTGCACAGATCTAAGGTCTGGGTGAAAAACCTTCTGGTTTTAGGAGATTTCATACATTAATTGCCTGAGACTAGCAAAACAGCACTATAATCCAGAAACACCTTTTAAAGAAAAATTATGAAAACAATACGGATGTTATCTTCCCTCATTATCCAAATGAGTCTGAGCATCCCTACATCCAGTGCATCTTCCTGGGGGCAGAGTATGAGCTCCGGGCAGTAAGAGGGCTGGAACCTCCTCTAACAGGCACAGGCAGATAAAGCAGGAGAGAAGGGCTGGCTTTGTGCTGACTGGCTTGGGCAGGCAAACAGTGTGTGCCTTTCTCTGCTGCTAAACCACAGTCAGAGCTCCCTTCACTCAAGACCTGGAATTCCAGAACAGCATCTCAACCCACTGGTGCATTCTGGAAGTTAAGAGTGGCAATGAAAGTGCAGTTCTAGAGCTACATTCATCAGATTGAACAGTGAGACTTCAATATTTAGAAATGTGCAGTTTCACAATGAATGATTGCAGACATGCTCTCTAAACAATGATAATCCAATTCGATATCACTCATTTAGACAGATACATTAATTATGCTCAAATTGCCTCCTATTGCTAAAATAAAAGTTAAATAATTTAATTTAGTATGGGAATACAGCAGAGGAGAAAGAGACAAAGACTTGGATTAAAAAGCTTATATGAATGCCAAAAAACAGAACAAGATGGTTCCTTACACACTCAGGAACCATTAGAATCCTTCAGCATTTTTTGCCAAACATGGTTTTACGTATTTTTTTTTATAGTGTTTTAGAAAGTTTTGCTAAGGCAACTTGTGTATTGACTATAATACAGCCAACATGCTGTATTATAAAGATAACAATAGCAAGATCTGACTAATGTGTATTAAAGAAAACACATTCACTACCATGGGAACCTTGTTAGAATTCACCACTATTTCAAGTAGTCTACAGGAAGCTTTTGTATTAAGACTTCTTCTCCTAATAATCTCTCTACTAATACTTCCAAGACATAAAAATTAATACTATAACAGAACAAGCACCCAGGCAACATCGTTGGCTTACAGCATTTTCATCTAAATAGGTCTAACAGACATAAGGAAACATGGTAGAGAGAACACCAGAAAAATATCTCCACCACTTATGCCATCACTACAGCCAAGGATTTAGCTGGAACATTGAAACTAATTCACTGAAAAGTCATTTAAGTACAGTGAATGAATGTGGAAGAAACAAGGAAAAAAGTAAAAAACACAACGCCAAAACAACCCCATACACAACATTAAGAACACAAACGTTATAAGAAATGTACCAAATTCAGTTGAAAGCTGACTTCATCTAATCTGGTCTAGAAGTCACACCAGAATAATTTTGTTGTAACAAACTGAACCATACTAAAATGATGCCTATACCAAGCCTTTGGGATTCATAGCTCTAACAGGAAGAGAAACAAGTTCCACCTCCCAATCTTCAGTTATATTGCAACTCTATATGTAAGAGCACCGACCATACCAGCAAAATAAAACCAGAGTTAGTTTAAACATTAAACTACACATAGGACTTGCCAAGTTACCGCCATTTACAGGAAAAGCTCAAGAAATCTTGCAGCATACACAAGACATTAACGTACGGTTAAAACTACTCTTCTCACTTCCTGCATGGAAGTAGTATATAAAATCCACCAGCAAGTAGAAATCAAACATTATCAGGAGAATTTGGTTTTAACCATATCTTACAGAGTCCAAGTTACTCTTACAATGATGGTCTGAAAACTCAAACTACATAATGAAAGCATTTCTTACACGTTGTGGGGCTTTTTTGCAGGACCCAAAACCATAGATGTAGAAGTTTTATTAGACTCCAAAATTAACAGCCATCAATCCCAAAACAGAACAAACTTTCCCTAAAAAGCATTTTACATGTTGAAATAATAGAAGTACATTTTCTGCTTAAAGTCAAGAGCAGCTAGTATTTGTATGCCTAGCATTAGCTACTGAGGATCTGAACATTTCACCAAATGGCTACTTGTATCACACTGAACACTGAAATCCACTTTTAATCAACAAAAATCATGGCAACTTGACACATAATTTTGTTAGGGTTGTTCTGGGGTTTTTTTTTCAGAAGAAGAAATAGTCTTCTACAAACGAAAAAATGTCTTCCAGAAAATATGGAATAAATTACATCATATGCAGCACCCCGAATGTACTGTATATCAAGTTCCTCCTCTTGCATAGTAAGAAGAAACAAAAACTATCTTAATCCTTTGTTCAATATTGTATCAACTACAATAACTGCAGCTCAAACTTCCAAAAACACACATTTTAAATGCAGGGCTTACCCTTCAGAATTAATATACCTACAACAATCTTTTTCATTAATATATGCAATTGTTTCCTTGCCCAAATTTGTATCTGTGTCTAAGGAGATGGAAATGGGAAAGGAAGACAAGACCATTATAGAAAGTAGTCAAACCCAGATACAGAGTCTCAAGTAGGTAGATACATTAACGACACTTCAAAGTTTAAAGGTCTGAGACCAGAAATGCTTGTAAGTTTGAATCAAGGGCTTTGAGGTAAGATGAGGCTCACTCTCTCTCAAGCATAAGTTGATAAAGCAAGCCAGACACACTCAAGCTACAAATATAAAAAACAACTTAAGCAAAGGAACACCCTTGGAACTGAATTTTGTATCTTCATTCCACTTGTATCTTGGTTGAAACAAAAGCTGCTTTCTAGTTACTTAATGGCTGTTGACAAAATCCTGAAGGAAAACATCTGTAAATCCTAACACAGGTGGGCCAAAGCATTCATGTTTAAGCTCCAGTTGTATCTTTAAAAAAAAAAAGTCTCACCTACTCCTTCCTTCCTCCCCTGTGGTCCAAACACTGACACATCTCTGTGGGTGCACTACATGAAACCCAATGACTGGGCGGGCTGTCCCTTCACTGTTCCAATATTGCTAACAGATCAGACTATTTTAAGATCAGCTAATTATGCCAGTGAAGTATCTTATAAACCATTAAGATTAAGCATAAGAGACCATGAAGAATTAAAAGCACTGAAGTACAGGTAAGACAGAAGTAAGAACTGTGATCTCAACTATTCAAGATAAGAAGCCTGGAGGATTCCTGGTCAGATTGCAACTCCGAATTCTAGTCTGTACTTACTTTCTCCTGCTTCTAGCAGTTGTAACAAGCACAAAAGAAATTTCACATGAAGGGCTGTTGTTTCTTACACCTTCAGAAAATTAGTCATTCAAGCCTTAGAAGAACAACACACCAAAATCTTTGTGGCTTGCTTGTAGGTGTTATCGACATGCATGCAAGACAGACAGCTACAGAAACAAACATAAGATTCCTTAAAAGAAATAATCTGAGTATTTTTCCTTAGATCTATAAGTTAGTTGCACAGAAAGTTTTCAAGAAGTTAATCAGATCACCTTCTTCATTAACATTTCATTAAAGGAATGCATGATAATAAAGCAGGTTGAAAACTCTTCTGAGAACTAGTTGCCAATATCTTCAGAAATATTGTGGTAGGTTTTATTACTGAACAATTCAGCCTTAAAAATACCATGTTTAAAAAAAATAGGATCCATAAAGTCCTCAATGAAATGATATGCACCTCTCATGGGGGGTTGGGGAGAGGGATTTTAAAGAAATTTATTATCTCTTAAGAACAAAACAAGATAGTGATTCCAACCTCTTGTTCTGTTGGGGGGGGGGGGGGGGGGGGGCGGGCAGGGACAGTTCAGGAGGTGGTGGATATTAGAAGGTGTTAAAACATAAAATCTAAATGGTTTCTAGACAAACTGGTCTTCTGACTTACTTTCATGCAAATAAGCTCCTGCTGCCCAACCTTCAGAACACACGAATAAGGGAAGCAAACTGCTGTCTGAAACTGTATACAATTATGGTCCAAGGTCTGGCAAGGGAAAAGCAGAGGACAGGCAGATGTGGTGACGACCCACTGAGCTTCTATGCTAGAACACAAGAATCCAATCCCAAGTACAAATGCTGCAGAGTCAATTCCCTGCACAAAATCCCCAAACCTTTACAGAATTTTGCTAACAGCATCCTGACCAGACTCTCTGGGTAGAAAAAAGTCACAAATGTTCTACACAAGTATCTTCCCATACACTTACAAACAAGCATCATCAGAATGAAGATTGATTTAAGATCTAACTTTATTCTGCTGAATGAATGAATCACAGCCTAATAGGACATTTAGATCAAATCATATACATTAAAAGCAAAGCAAATTAGGAAACTGAATGCAGAGTTTTAAACCATCCGACCTTTAAGCTTATTTTCATAAAATTAAATAAAAACACTTAAGAAAATAACACTGCTTACTGATATAAGATTAGGGCATTATCAATGATGGCACTAAAATCTTGAAGACAGAGCTGTCTATTACCCACTGCTTTCTAAACCTACTTTTCTAATAAAATGAGGTTTACATGTTCACAGTCTTCTCCCTCATTAACAGCTTCTGATTTAATTGGCCACATTCAACCAAGCGCAACAGTAAAAGTATCAATTATTTTTAAGACTTTATAAGAAGTGCTGCAGAATTTTCAACCTGGCAGTCGCACACAGCCTCCAGCAAAAGCACCTGACCTGCAGTGACCAGAGAAGCAGCAGGTTCACTCAGGCAGTCAGCAGGCACCTGTACTCAGACTAGCCACAGCTAGCAGGCCATTTAAGATATTTAAAGAACTTAAAAGAAATGCACTGTATAGAAGGAAAAGATCCCTTCCCTGAAAGATCAGGGAATAACAGAAGAGTCAAAAAAATAAAGGAAATGGAAGTTCAGTAAGTTTTACTACTTGCAAAACCACTACTTTACTACTACTGTTCAGACTATTTATAAATTTTCTTCCACGGTTTCTCCAAGACATATTTTAATATCATAAATAAAATGGGCTATAGTACACAGAATAAAAATTTTCATATATGCATTGCCTTTGTTCTTCCCTCTTCCCCATACCATGCTTCATCGACTCCTCAGCAACCCAGTCATAAAGCTGGAATCCTTTTATCTCATGCAATCATCCTGGTTATGCTTGCCTAGAGCCAAGATTAACAGGACAGTCTACAGATCCTTTAATGACTTCCATCTCTTAGACAAAAATTAGAAGGTGAAAAGAAAAAAAAAAATGGCAGCAAACCCCAATAGCACTCATTAGTAACATCAAGTTGGTTGTAGCCTAGGCTTGTTCTAAAGTATTTCTTCAGCCCTGTAGCAAGACCTGATGGGTTACACTCATTCAGAAGCTCAATCAGGACCCCAACTGCTGCACAGGCATGTTTGGATCACCAGAGGGTGCTGCAGGGGCTCATAACATGACTACACAGTAGATTTGGGCTTGAATCATAACCTTAACATGGGGAAAGTCCTTTTCTCAGCTTTCAAAAAAAAAGAGGTTTTTACTTGGGTCTCTTAGTAGTCATAACATTTTGATCCCCTCTCCAATCACCTCTTCTGAAGTGAACGACACTTATTTTCTGATCAAATCTGGTGCGAGCTTTATATAAGCACCTTGTGCTAACACACCATTCACTGTAAATATGCATGCACTTCACAACAGCAGGGTTCATGGACTAATTCTAGTGCATCCTCAAAAGATGGCTATAAAAACAAGCATATCACCACTAGGTTTAACTTGACAGTACAGGAGTCCATCTCCTCAGCAAAAACATATGGGGAATCTACAAATAGAGAAAAAAGGCTGCAACCCACTGAACTAGAGAAGTCTCATATATAGGGCATGCTAAAAGTATCTGCAGAGATTTACTGGAAAGCAGCTAGTGGGATAACTGTGAGCTATCAGGCTACATTTCACCTTACTGTGAATCCAAGTCTCCTATGTAGAGAAGACTGCAAAAAACAATTTAACTAGCAGTCACTAGGAGCACCCTTCAATATGCTAGGACAGTAATAGTAGTCTAAATTTTCAACTCTCCCATAACCCTATTTCATCTCCTGAACAAATCATTAGTCTTTTAAAGCACTTTTCTCCTATTTTGCATAAAGCATCTAAATGACTCCGGTAATCAGGAACATTAATAATGTATGTTTTAAAATCCAAAACTTTAAATCATTTGAATGCCTCGTTTTACTAGTTCCTTGAAGCTACTGAATTAACAAAGATAAACAGAAACCTTGACCAATAGTGCTCTTTTTTTTAAAGGAAAAAAAATCATTTGACAACTATCTTACAACAACTCTTGGTGTTTCTCACCTCCCCTCAAATTTCAACTCATATTAAACCCATGACAAAGGCTGGAGGACTTCTTGAATTTCTCTGTGTCCTTCACTGAGAACAAGTGTTCTGTATTTCTGTCTGATTTTGTAATAGAGATTTAGTAAAATAAAATCTGTTTAAAATTTCAGTTAATTCAATTGATACTTCCCATTACTTTTTGACAGCTATTCAGTTTTCATATTTTTGACAAACAACAAGCAGCTACTCAAAACTCAGTATTATTCTTTGATATTCAACAATGCTATTACACGCTCTACATACTCCTTGTGAATTTTCAGAGTGTTTGTGTTTGTGTTAATAACTAGAATTTCTGCAAATATACCCATATTCCATATCTCCAAGATCCAGTGAATACCTGCCTCCACCTGCTGACCACATCTCTCTTCAGCCATTCGTGATTTTGTCACCTTCCCTCGAAGGAGGAGTTTTAATTTTGTGCTTCCTAATGGAAACAGTTAATACTTTTACTGCTGCCACTTTTTCGTAGTCACGCCCAAGATCTCTCAAAGCAAAGATCTTCATATATGTTTCAGTGACAAAAAGTTAAGACACCACCATTTGGAATGCTACAAAAATAAGGAGAACAGGAGGACAAAACAAAACAAACAACACATAAGCCACAAAAACCGTAACATTCCAAAAGAAACACAGGAGGATATTAAGGAAGTCTCTCAGAGGAAATCCTTCTTCTGCACTCAAAAGCTTCAAATCCCAAAAGCCAACTAGCCAAGTTACTATGTGTATTTTCAAACTCAGACTAACAAACATAATTTGAAAGCCTATAGGCTCAAAAACTTTAGCAGAAAGCGCTTTCCCTTTCTGTACACATCAAGTGAAATGGTGTATCTCTTGCTGTACCTTTTACTTTCCCCTCTTTTACTCTGAAACCAAAGGACTTCTGAGCATACGTTTAAGACAACTGAATTGCTATTAAAGCCCCGTATCATTACACAGTAATTTTAACAGCTTCAAGGAATAATAAAAATATTTAGTTACTGAAAAATTTAGTTTATTATCCTCACTGCATTACAACAGAAGAACAGTGATGATGGAACATCCCATTTTCTCAAATATTCTCAGAAGACTCAGTGCCTTGAAAGCTTACACTGGAAAAAGCAACATTTTTTAGTTGCCACATGCACCAACTTATTAGCAGTCATTCTTGTCAGCTTGCAGTTTTTAAAACAGGATGCATGCAGTCGTATCAGGAAGAGGCCTGTTGCTGTGAAAGAATGATACCAAAAACAAGATGTCCTTAATGTTGATAACCTCACACAATGTTTCTGAGCTATACTATACAAGTTTTCCACAACAGTAAGATGGTCAATTAAATACAATTCAAACATCTGGAAAAAGATGCCCACTTAAAAACACTATCACTTTTTTTTATATCTGAGGAAAAAAAAAAAACAACAAGCCTATTACAACTTCTTTCTCAGCCTCCTGGACTCCAGTGTTGCAGATTTTGCGTGACACAGCGGTGGAAGTCACCTTACCCTGACAGCTTTCAACAGTTTCTTTAATGGACACTGCCAAGGCAAGTCTGTTCCGCCCTTTATGACCCCTCACCTTTTTGTACGTGTGTGTATATTTGTGAGTCTCTCAAGGTTCAACTACTTGCTGACTCTCTTCTCTTAAAACTGTTTGTAATTCTTCCATATCCCATATTTTTACACTTAGAATACCTTCTCATGCATCATAAGGGATACTAAAATGATCTCCTCAGAATTTTTTCTCTAAACTCTGTATGCCAACATCTTCAAGAAATAAATGTTTAATAGCATAGTCACATCACAGCTGTTATAGATGTGCTTACATAATTATGTAGCTAAAAGTGTAATAATTTATCCCCCTTGACCTTCCAAACATGGTCAGTAATCACAGAAAAATATAAGATCAGTCCTGTGTATATTGGTACAGCACTCAATACTGACACTGACCGCAGCTTGCAAGTATTGCTGCAGGTATCAAGATGACATAACCACTTTACATATTCTCACAGCTCTACGGTCAGCTTTCAAACAATAAAAATAACATTAGTCCAATCCATGAAATCCTAAATTAGTGTTGGAAGCAATATGGTTTTCAAATAAAGCTGAGTTTCAAAAACACTTGAAGGGATTTGAAGTAAATAGAAAAAAATCCTTCTTCCCCTCTATTATCATCACAAAAATATCACGAGCACAAACCCACCTGTTCTACACTCCACTATTTTAGGTGGTCTCTGACCACTGCACTGAAGGCAAACACCTTTTTCTCCTAGTTGTTTAGCTCTTTATCAAAAAAAAAAAAAAAGCAAAAAGCCACAGTAAAAGATGCTTTGTCATCAATGCCTGGTACACATATACTTAACTCAAAGCAAGCACCTTTCCACAACTATGCTTGGCTGGTAATTCCTAACACTTAATTTTTATCTTATTATACTTTAACTAGGCACACAGCAATACCTAGTAACTACTAGTGAAATTCAGCTGAGCACAAAGCAATACAGGAGGCACTTTTAAGTCTCTAGGTTGGCCCATAAGGACTTCGGCCGAATTCAAAAGCTCTTCAGGGACAGAGACAAATATAACTGGGAGACCTACCTAATTAAGCATCACTAACATTTTGAATATAAAGTACTTAATTCCCTGAAAAATAATTAAATTAATCACACTCTTATTAAGAAGGATGTATTTTTCTTCTCATCATATAGGCATGCTTGTACTATTACAACACATGGGGAACAAAAACCATAGTGCTTTCTGTAGAAAAGGTTCTATATTCCCCTGCATCAGAATTTTCGAAAAAGACTGGCCACAAAATTGAGCTGTTTTTACCCAACAGTCATTCCTACCTAATTCTTCACTGCAGCCTCAGATTAAGGAGTAAAGAAGAATGGAAGATTACCACGTGTACCCTTTAAAATATTCCAACTCAAGGACTGTTTGACGGGGATTGAAATCTCAGGAACAGAGCTGTCTTGCAAGATATTAATTCGTGTCAAATGGAAACGAGAGCACACAGTTTATGTTTCTAAAGAAAAAGATACAAGTTAAAGAAATCTAGAAAAATTCTCACAGAACCATTAAACAGAAGCCCAAACAATACAGTTAATAAACAAAAATAAGGAGTCTCTTAATATGGAAGAAAAAAATCCCTTCCTTTCAGCTCCATAAGTAGTAATTTGAAAGATCAAGTGTTAAAGTAAGAATGCACCATATGAGGGGGGTGGCAAGAGGTAGAAATCTAGATCAGATGCTTACTTTAAAATAAACAAAGCAAACCACACTATTGCAGACTACAAACTTAACCCTCCATGGCATTATTTATTAGCTGATACTCTGCCACAGAACACATGCCGGGGGAGGGGAGGGTAATTGTCATATTACACAGTTGAAGTCTGTTTTTAATTCTTAGTAATACTACTTTGTTCATTCACTAAATACTGTATCAATGACCCAAAATGCATTTTGATTAGCTGTCAAAAAAAGTTCCTGAAGTCTTTTACTGGAAGGTCAACAAAATTAACTTGGGGAAAAAAAGTAAAAGAACGTCTTGCTGTAATCTTACAAAATTCATAAGACACCAAACCCACCTTGTACGTTCAGGGAAAAAGCCAGATGTATTTAGTTATTTCATGATCTGACTGCACCTTCAGAGACTTTATTCATTTCACATTATAGGAGAAAGAGTTAAACTAAATTCACATTTAGTACCACTTCAGTAACACATTGGCGAATCAATTCAAACAATTATTGCATTAGTCTTTCATGCTAGCCTAAAGCATACAAGAAAAAATAAAAAGAAATGGTGCATCTGTTTTCCCTGGTTACTTTATCAGAGCAGAAAGAATCAAATCTAAACACAAGACACGAGGCATCAAAGTTCACTCATATTATCAGGGATGGAGATTTTGACTTTTGTTCCATTTGATCAGTTGAAGAACACATTATTACACATGTCAAATAACAGCCTTCAAATACAAGAAATGTGAAAACTTGGATAAAGCAATTTTGCGTATTAGTTGCACAGCATGTATTTGGCCACATAATGTTCAAATTAATTCAAAATAAGTTTTGTTTCAGTGAGAAAGAAAAGTATGTCTCACTGTTTTGCACACATTATCAGGCTGCTGTCATGACTGAGTAGGCCTAAAGCCTAAGTTTAACATAGAGTATTTAATCATGTGGCCTTTAAAAATAAAATTAACAATTTGGTGAGGTGAATAAAATGTGCTACTGTTAGTTTTTAGAAAACGTAGTTTTTAAAAATTGAGCTGAAACAGACATCTCATGCAAGGCGTAACAAACTACAGTTATTAATAATCTAAGATATTTCTTATTTAGGCAAAAAAATTAGTTCCCAAACTAATACAGATTTGCACATCACATAGCATTATATTACACTACTTTTACTACTGTTAGAGAATTAATCAGCTGTGTTCTGTTATGCATAGCATGACTGAGAGCAGGCAAGGTAGGATGGCATTGTTCACAGACTTGCATGGTGCTTCTAGGCTCTCTGAAGCAGCACTTAGGCCCAGAATACACAGAATGACATCAACAAGTTATCTGAGAAACTTGGCTAACACTCTAAAATAAACCCATAAAAGCTTTGCTGCCACATTAACCAGTTTAAGGTAAACCGCACGCACTTCAGCTCAAATAAGCTTTCTAAATAAGATGGGTCTTCTGCCATAATAAGCCATTTTATTCTCCAGAATTATTTCAAGTTTTAATTCAGCCACATCCTTCTCATCTTACTAGTCCAACATGACTCATTTCTATAGACCAATCTACCTAGCTTCATAAAAATCAATGTTCATGTATTTCTTCTTCCCTTGTTTTGCAGAAACAGTAATGTTATGTGAAATTGTAGGAATCTAAATCCAGGTATCTACACACATGCAAAGCATTCTATGGGCCCACTCCTTTACAGAGGTGAGGTGTAACCACACTGGTTTAAATACACACTTGCAAAACGGAGCAAAACAAGCAAACATACAAGCTAAAGGTTAATATATTTCTAGCATAGTTTACAATCCGTAAAAGCCTTCTCACAAATAAATCATTAGAAATGCCAGAATATTAGAACTGGTTTAGATGAGCTGCACTGGCAGAAAGAGAGAGTGCCATCTATGCTAAAATTGTTCTGAAGCAAATCCCGTCCCTCTCATTGAAGGATTCTTCTCATTTACCGATGATACTCCTCTACTACTACTGGTGGACTACATCAACTGCAGATTTAGAAAAGAATTATGGAGGAGAAAAATAACCAACCAGGGCACTGGGTTATTTTCCTTCCTAAATTCCAAACTGGATGCCCTCAATCAAGAAAGACTAGTCTCCAACTGCCCAGCACTATTATAAACCCTTAATATCAAGACAAATTGTTTCATTCTCTTGTTTCTGTTTTGCTAAACAAGTATAGAATTTTTAAATATCATTTTATAATTACTCCCTTTAGTGACCAAAAGTGTTAATATTACACCCTTTACTACTATTCTAAATTATGTCATTAGGACATGTCATTTTGCACATTTTCTAGCACCTAAATGAAAAAAATATTTTAAAAGAGGAACCTCATACTTCTCCCCCAAATGCAAACCAGTTGTTAAAAAAACAAAGATTACATTCTTACACATAAGAGATAAAAAAAAGGTTTTAAATAATTTTTAAAACAGACAGAATATAGGAACATTGTTCTGACACCTTTTGCGCAAGCTGTTTAAACACTAGCTAGCAATAACAAGGCAACAGAAATAGCTATCAAAATATAGATACCTAGTTCCTAAAAATGAAAAAAAGACTTGTGTAAGGAACAATTATGAGTAGACAGTTAACATAATTAAGCTTGAAAGCTTATAGCCTTCCTTATGCTACATAAAAAAATTACCAGACTGTGAAAAAGGTTTAAAATAAATACTCTCTGTATTACCATTTCCACGTCAAACCACCTTTTTTTTTTTCCTTACTACTGTTTACAAATTATCCCTTTCTGTTGCTCCTTTGTACTTCCCAGAGCCCCTTTTCCCCACTGTTCATAATAAATTTAGTCTTTGCATGACTACGGGACACAATGGTTTTACACTAAGCACTAAAAAAAACCCTGTTCTTAAGTTGTCTTTTTTCCCCCTCCAGAACTCCAGTTTCTCAACTCTGAAATTAATCACCTGTCAAACAAGTCACTACGGCTTAGTTTTTAACAGCAATTCCACTCTCCTCGCCACCTAAGCATCTCAAAAGAAGGTAAAAATTTACTAG
Organism: Strix aluco; assembly: GCF_031877795.1. Taxonomy (NCBI): domain Eukaryota; kingdom Metazoa; phylum Chordata; class Aves; order Strigiformes; family Strigidae; genus Strix; species Strix aluco. The sequence continues at coordinate 15,359,758 of NC_133942.1, forward strand.
AAAACACAGTCCCATAAACTCAAAAAAATTACTGCCTTTCCAGTTAGAAATAGAACAGTCTCCTTCCTTATCCTCATGACTTCTGCCCAGAGCTGTTAAACACAGAACCTTACTTGCAGTACAACAGAGCTTGTACCTTCAATCTTTTCCTCCTCTGGACAAAACATCCTCTAGTTTACACATTAGCGAACAGTTTCTCCTCCCATTCGCAACACACCTTTATGCGGGCTACAACTACTTCAACAATGTCTCCCTTCACCTCCTCCCTTCCCCGACCCCCGATCATTTTCGCTGCCGTATAGCACGGACAGACTCCTAGGCAAGAGCGGGGTGGGGGGATTTTTTTGTTTGTTTTTAAACGTGATGTTGCTTACCCAACGTGGCTGCCGACAAGCAGGACAAAAGGTACTTTTCCCCCTCGCCTTTCCAGGCACACCCCCCCCGAGCGGAGAAGTTGGCCACCCGGCCGCAGACGCTCTTACCTCGGTGCTCCCCGAACGCCAGGGCCTCGCACCCCACCCTCTCCCCCCGGTGCACCAGCCCCCGGGCAGACTCCGCCGGCCTGTTCCATCACTGTCCATCCTCGCCTCCAGCCAGCGGGGCAGGAAGTTCGGAAGAGGGCCCCCCCCACCCCCGTCTCCCTCTCCGGCCGCGGGGAACTTGCCCACCCGCGGGACCCCGCGCCCGCCGCCCCCGCCCGCGCCCCTCCCCCGCCCGCCCCCCGCACCAACTTCCCCGCCAGCACCCCCCGCTCCGCTCCGCTCGGTACGGCAGAGCGGGAAGGGAACGGCGGGGGGAAGGGGAGGGGGGGACACCCCTCCTTTTCCCCCGCCTCAAGCCGCCCCCCTCAGCGACTGCCCCCGCCCGTCACCCGCTGCCCCTGACCCCGCTCGCTCGCCTCCCCCCGCTCCTCGCCTCCGACCCGCGCCGCCGTCCGGAGCCGCGGGGCTCAGGGAACGCCCTCCCGGCTCGCCCCCAAGAGCAAGGACCCCCCTCGCTCGCGCACTCACCCGCCGCGTCCCCTCGCTGCCCGCCGCCGCCGCTCCTGCCTCCTCCCCGCTGAGGCTCCTCAGGAGACACTGACACCGGCGCACGGATACCCGCTGGGCGCTATTTTTGGGAAACAAGGCCCAATCGGGGCCGGAACTACTTCCTCTCTGTCACACTCTCCTCAGGCGGCAGCGCCGCCGTCTCCCAAGAATATCCTTCCGCTCTTTTCTCCTGGCAGTTCGGACGTTGCCGAGGGCGCTCACCCGAGCCAGGCAGGGGCGGGACGAGGAGGGAAGCGGAGGGAAACACGAGGCGAACCTGCGCCCGGCGGCAGGGCTGGGGGCGCCCCGGTTTGAACATCTAACATCGCCGGATTATTTTGTTTTACATGGGGAGCGGCCGGGTCTACATTCTTCACCGCCGACCCAATCCTGCGGCGCCGCGAGCCGATAGGGCAGCGCGCCGGAGTGAAGGGGCGGCAGCGCCAATCACAGCGCCCGCCAGAAACAGGGGCGCCCGCCAACCAGAGAGCAGTTGGTGGGCGGGGCGTAACGAAACGTGGAGGCCTTGAGCGACAGGAGAGCGCTCAATCAGAAAGGCGGCGAGGGAAGCGGCAGCCAATCAAAGCCAAGCATGCGCGGGACTGCTGCGGAGGAAGCCCTTGGCCGTGCCCCCGCCTCCCCAACCTTAGCGGCGGCGCATGCGTACTAAGGCCCGCCGCCAGTGACGCACGCGGCCGGGCCCGCCCCACCAGGAAGCGGCGCGCATGCGCCAACGCGCCGGCCCCCGGGAGGGCAGGGCCGCGCGCGCCCCGGCCCAGCGGCGACGTGCCGAGGGGTTGCCGGGGGCAACGGCTGCGGCGGGGCCTGCGGGCGGGCCCTGGCTCCGCGCCCCCGGGCTCCGCGCCCCCGCCCCGCCGCCTCCCGCCCTGCCCACCGCGTCCCCCCTCAGGAGGAGAAGGCAGAGGGGGAAAACCCCGCTTCTTCCGCGCAGCCAGCAGCGCGGCTTCCCCCCGCTCTCATCTCTCCAGCGAGGCAAAGCTTTGCTCTCAGGGTCCAAAACCGTGTCCTTGAGTTAATTAAAACAAGTCTCAATAAATGGTCCCTCAGCCTCTTGCAAGACCTCATCACCGGAGGATGCAGCAGGAGACCAACACCAGTTAGCATCTGCAAACAGCCCGACTAGTTCTTGTCACTCTCACAGAAACCACCCCCACCTCCCCATTTTATACATATTTTTAAATTGTTTTTTGCCCGACTGGCTTTCTGTTAAAACCACTGCTCTATGCGGACATAAGCTCTGCCTCCGCTTTCAGGCTAAGGTGACAGTCCACCTTGGTTCCTCCTCCATCCGTCTCCACATTATCTTTCTCAGAGTTCCCATTAATTTTGCTTTAAGTAGAAAAGACTACTTGGGAATACATAATAAAAGACATAAAATTGGCGTCTTTCTCCTTCACAGAAGGCAGCAGCTGAAGAATGACCCAAAAATAAAATTTTGATGATAAAAAGATACTTGCCAAAAATCATCTGCGCTCTACAGCTTCTCCGGATTTATCCTGCAAGATACCCGCAGACTCGGAGTGAAACGATAGGAGCCATTTCAAAGCACTAAATCACCGATGGAGAGTGCACATCTCTGCTTCAGGACACAAGAATCAAAGGTGCATTCTCTGGAACATGGAAATCAAAGGGTGTTCCTGATATTTGGAAAACTCTATCATTAACTAAGTACAAAAAAGTAGCTCTACAAATAGAAAACAGGATGCAAGAAATGATGACAGTAACACCCAACTCACAGTGTGATAACCACATCATTGGAAGGAAAAAGGTAGATTCTCCAAGATCATTCCCAAAAAATGAATGTAAATTTCTGGTGTTTGTTTCCAAACATTTACTTCAAATGGAAGCAATAATTCACAGCTCACAGAAAATCTGAAGTTCAGGATTTATAACGTATAGTTTACTTGGGATTTAAATATACAGTATTATAAATAACTTATAAAAGTTTAACAACTTCTGAAACATCCACCTTTCATTCAAAGCAGAAGTGCAAGAGTATGCACTTCTTCCTGTGGATCTAGGAAAAAGCTAGTAAGAGGTGTGAAAGACAAAGAAATAACCAAGAACAAATAATTGCCATCTACTACCGTATTTCCAAGCTGATTGTTACTGATCTATAATAATCAGGAAGAGATGTAAATACATACAGTTTTCTCTCAATTCTCAACATGAATGGTCCAAATGTCATTGATTTTTATATGAATATGGTTTATTCTCTTCTTCCTCACTATACCTATCATCCAGAATCTAATCATTAATACCACGAAATCCTCTTATAACAGCAATATGCTGGAAAGATGTTAGATAAAATGCTGAATTCTTTATTTAAATTATAAATAAAGCCAGTGGGAGTCTGAGTAAGACACTGAAGCAAGGCCTGAGCAAGGACTTCTGGATATACTCATTAATTATTTTCAGTATGTAATCATTTTATTCTAAGGTGTCAAAAATAGAGCAGGAAGCCAAAGAGATAAATAATAGGTTCTGATCTGTCCTTTTCAGTGGCACTACAAGAATAAGCATAGCATGTGTTGCTCTAGGGATTTCTATATATGCCTTGCAAACAGTAGTATAAGGGGTATGGAGCAGCGTCTTTCCCACTGAAATGCATTCCTGCCTCAACTGAAACACTGCCCTACGTAACAATTGAGAAAAGGAAGTGCAAAATATGGCATCCAATTGAAATTACAGATGTTGTTTTCTATACGCAATGATGTGGTGCTACATCTGCTTCTGCAGACCCCTCTTGGGACTGCTAGTGAAAAAGAATGGGTGGCGGGGAGGTCACAGATGTTTTCACATGTCACAATAGCATAAATGAAAAATATCACCCCTTCGGGTGACACAAATAAAATCATAGAAGAATTTACATATCAAAATGACTAAAATCACTACATCACTTGATGGCCACGTTCTGCACAAGGTTTAATTTCCAGGACAACTGCAAAGGCCAAATGCACCTGGATAATCCAAAGGATGCAGAGCTGTAGGTGATTAAGAAAAATCCACACTACAGAGAAAAAAATTACGATCTTTATAAAACCGTACAAGCAGCAACATAACAAAGCCCCAGAGAACATCACACTTGAGTGTCAATATGACAAGTGAAAAATTATCACAAGCATCTGCTAGGATCACTCTTGAGATGTAAGAGAACAACCGCTGAACACATTTCTGCCTGTCTTACGTACAACCCAGAGACTAAAAAGAACCACCTGAAATCTTTTCCCTTGGCCAAATAGCAGGCAGTGTAATTTCCATGATATCCAAGGAGAAATAAACCCAGAGAAATAGCAAATATAAAGAAAAGTATGGAAAAAAAAAAAGAAACCAGTATTCTTAATTTTAACTAAATAGCCTCACAGTTGAATAGAGTAATCATCCAGCAGTTGTTATGGCAATAAAGCTTTCCCTTGTATCTCTATTCCCGTGCATTTCCACCTACTCATTCAAGGTATTTTGGAGGCACTACCACCAAACCTGTATCTCCACTAACTTTTAACTTACATTTAGGACCTTCTTACAAAACACTCCAGAGATGTACCGTGACTGTTCCTCAGGCCTCCTTTCGAATGTTCCTTATATCCCAGGAATCAGCTTTTTCATCTTGTGTCCTGAGAAAAATTCTTAGTCTCATGCTTCTAAAGGTGAACTTTGTAAAAACAAAATGCAGGACTTCAAAAATTATAGATAAGAGGAGTAGAGGATGTTAAGTAGCTTTTACATATTTGCCAAACAATTAAGTTATCCTTCATAGGGAAGGAGGGTCCAAGAACAAGCTTTTAAGAACAGGGTTTCTCAAAACCGCAGGCCAGATTAATTCCTAACATTGTTTCATTCACAATGGTGGAAATACTCTATGAATGAAGATTTTGTAAAGGACTACTTATTGCAACAAAACCAAATTGTACTCACAGCATTTCAGGATGGGAACTTGCATTAGGAACAAAGGCTAGGAGCAGGGGGGACTCCCACCTAGGGAGCAGGAAATCAGAGAGGGGCAGATAATGGTTCCTTTCCATTAACACTTTGGGTAACCCCGTTAACCCCATAATGACCACCTCAGTACAGACACAGACTTGCGCTCTCAGAAAGCTGGCTTGGAACAAACTCCCCTGACCTCCCTGTCCGTGGTCGGGAGTATTGCTGTTACGCTGCTATTTGGCTCTGGTGTTCCACTAAAGACAGATACAATTGAGTAAAGATTTCCTTGTTTTAGTTAAGTCCAAATTGCCTGACAATGCATGAATTAAATTCACTCAATCCATTTCATAAACTGCCCTCTGCAAACCACTAATATTTCCACATCGTTATATGGTACATTCAGTAATCTGATTGCCTTGGGAATATTTGTTTTTCCAAAACTTGTGGCCAAGGTACATAAGATTAGATCAGACACAGCTTGTCTAAGAATGCTGTAATGTGGGTGTACAGTATATTTGCTAGTTTTGAGTTACAGGTAGAAGTTCTCTTTCAAACTTTTCCAGCCAGGGGTTCAGTTATCTGAAGTTGTCTGTTGTGGCATTTGGCACTTTTCATTTTGCTTTGCTGTTGGCCTTCTAATACTGGAGGATCAACACAGGAAATATTTGTATTGCCTGCCTCACTGACTGCACGCCTGATCCATACCTCAGCAAAACCTGTGATATTTTATAGGTACTCACAATGACAGAACACAAGTCTCTCCGGGATTCACGCTCTTCTGCTGGGATTTTCTCACCATTCTGCATGTTAACATGAACCAACAGCTGGGTTTAAGAGATCTGATATAAATAGTAACATCACGCTGCGAGCAAGCTTCTTGGAAAGTAAAGAAAATACGTTATTTAATGCACTCTGACATTTGCCTTTCCTCCCCTTATTCCTAAGCTGCATTTCTGTAAACACCCATAATGACAAATGCAAAGAAATTGACTTCTTCACATAGACATAACAAGTGCTGCCTTGAGCCCAGGAGACGATATCCAGAACAGCTTACCTCTCCCCTTAGCCAGACAGCCGGCAAATTCTGCACAGTAGGAAAAGGAGTCAGAGCGAGGATGGAGATTCCTGCTTCCCAGAGCATTCAAGATTACAACCTTTGGTATTTTATTTTCATGGTTGCTCTATGTTGCTTCAGAAACTCCCTGATTTTGCCATATCTTTCCATTCATTAAAATTGCAGCTTGCAATTAAACATTCTGACATAACATAGCTGAGATTTTTTGGCAGCAGCCTTAACCAGAGGTTTTCAGCGTTTCCTGCAGACGGCTTTAAATTTTCATATCCTCATGAATGCTTGCCACCTTCTTTTAATAACTTGAAAAAATAAGCTTCTCTTAGGAACTTCATTGTTTCTGTATTTCCCCAGCACTCGTTTACTGCTTTTAGAAATGTGTCATGCACATGTATATTTATAGAGAGAGCAAAGTGTACATATGCACAGTATAGTTTGACGTCTTATAGAGAACACACAGATTGCTTAGCAGATCTAAAGAAAAATAGTTATGTTCAATATTTTTGTTATTAAAATGTACTTTTCTTTTCTGATGAAATTGTCTTATTTCAACCCTCTGAAAAAAACAGTCATATTTACTACATTATTCAAAAACTGCAGGCCTTCATCTGTTAATAATTTTGTAGCTTTATACATATTATGACTGTCATATATTGCAACACTAAACTGTTTTTATTATTTTTATGCAACAAAGTATTTCTTAGGATAGATCTTGCCCTTTTTCCAAAGAGCTAGAAATCACTTAAAAGGAATATAAAGTTATTTGCGTTTTTAAGGTGTGGAATATATTTTATTATTTGGAGACCTGTTCAAACACTACTTGCCATTATCTCTAATATAGATTTGAAATTGATTTAAAAGGGGGTCTTTTTAATGATCAAACTGACCTTAAAGTCTTTTTTCTTCTAACTTTACCTGGCAAATAAATTCTTAAAGGGATATTATCAATTTAAGAACTATGCCTAAGTCTGGAAAATTTTCCAAGAGATTAAAGAGAAAACGTCTCCTTTTTTCTCTAAATTTAATTTCTATATTTGACAGCAGTATGTGTGGTCAGTATCTCATGCTGTTAGGAAACAAAAGGGACAGAAATAGATATAGGAGACCGTAATACCTGAAAAGTCTTTGAACTACTTTTTAAAGTAGATTTGAAGTTGATGGGGCCTCTTCAAGTGACAAAAGACTCATAGAACTCTTAAAAGCCGAGTAAGTTGCTCCTGACTTGTGCAGAGCACCCTCAGCTCCCACTGCAGTCAGCTAGCACTGCTCTTAAAACATAAGTTTAAGCGTTATTTTTCCTGCATTTTATGTGCTTCACTGTAAACTCCACTGACCAAATCGCACATAAGAAAAGGCACGTTTTATTGCCCTGATCTTGTAAGCTTCACATACAGAACCCACAATGGCTCTGCATGATCTGTTATAATGGAGAAGGCATAACAAAGAATCTTTTAAAGTGGTTAACTTCTGAAATAAAGTTTAATTCTTAAAGTTGGACAGTTTACAAGGTGCATTTTGGGTCTTTTATAAAGCTGTCCAGACTCCTCAGTACAAGTGTGTCATTGGTTGTATTTCCCATTGATTTCTTTGGGGATACATGTGGGATGATTGATGTGTCCCACAAGATAAGTAACAGACATCAGCTTCCCTGCTCCCTCTGGCCCTTTCAGGTAAAGGCAAAAATGCCATTGATCCTCTGTTGGAGGTTTGCTTTAGTTTGGAAAACAAGCCTTAAAAATTTAACCAGAGTGTTAACATAGATCAACTGGTGCACATTTCTGAGTTCTGTATCTGAACAGGCATTTGTTAAGGGGTTTATGGTTTTCTTGGCTGTGATTTAGGATTATTGCATACTTTCTCAACCCTTTACTAAAAATATGCTCAGTTCTAACCATGAAATGCGGCAGCACATTTGTTGCAATCTCTGAGGATGGTTTCTTATCTGTCAAACAGTTTAGAAGACAAACTGGCACTGAGACAGCTCACCTGTTTCCTATGGTTACTTAGTGATAAACTACTCCACAGACCCTGCTGTTGCATCTAGGACAAGCTTTTGAGACAGAGCTCTGATGCACACTTATACAGGTCACCTCACGCTAAAATGCCATTTCATTTCCAACTCAAGCCAGCTGGCTTTGGACAGAAAGTTCTTTTCTACTTGCGTGGGCAAACTTTATCGCCTTCCCATCCTTTTTCTCTTGCTGTCACATTACTGCAGAGGTGGCAATGGCTGATAGCAGAGTGAGAAGCAGTGTTCAAAATGTGTCCATGTTAGCCAAGATAATAATGCCTGGTCCTGCAGCCATGTGTTGAATCAATCCCTGTGATCTCACATAACTTAATCAGATGTCTTTCCTTTCATTATATGGAAGTAGAAAAAGATTAACTGAGATTGAGTTCAAGTTATTGAATAAAAAGGAAAAGCATCCAAAGTTCTGGTGTTTGATCCTGTGTTTCATTGGCCCCAGTTATAGCTTGAAGGGGTCCAGACTCATCCTGGGTTTGAAACTTTTGTACCTTTAATTTCAGTTTATCAATTCTTGTGGTGTTCCTCATTGGAAAGAAGCAAATTTCTTCTTAGCTCTCCCACAGGGTGGAGTAAGAAATCTAGTGTTATCTGGGAGGAAAGCTGAAAGTTTGGGATTCTTCAGTTTCTTCTATTGTTCATCTTGGGGTTTGTTTTTTCAATGGTTCTTAAGAAAGGTGCAAGTTCATCTTTAAATTAGACTCCAGAGTGAAGGATCTTCAAACATCTCTGTAAAACACTGCTCTATAAAGTCAATGGAAAGTCTCTTATTAAAGCAAGGATATGACCTGCAAAACTGCACCACCCAAGCAAAGAGGAAAATACACAATAGGTATAATTTAACTGGTGTAGAAGTGGTTTAAGTCTGTTTTATTACACTTCAGCCAAGCTGAACTGTTCTAAACTAGGTTAAAATGATTACTGCAATGGGAGCCAGGCTCTGAATTTACCATGCCTTAGCTATACCTTCCCCCTGGGTAAGAGGCTACCTCAGATCACCTAGCATTTCATGCAGGTATGCATATGGAAAAAGCTGACACATAAGGACTCGTTATCCCCACACTAATTTGTCCATGTGTCCATATCCATAGTTACACTTGTTTATGTAACACCAGTTCAAAATTATAGTTTCAGGGTCTGAATACATGAATGAGTGATCTCATTCACGTACTGACACGCTTGACAACTTACCATGCATCAACTGAGCCGCAGTAATTGACCATGTGTGTTTGCTCCTAGCCTGTGGCCATCTCGGGTGGAAGAAACCAGTTTAGACTTTTCTTTTTCTTGGCCCTGAGGTTAAGCTGACACACTGAACCCCACGTTTGCTGCAGGCTAAAGTAAGGCACGCTGCAGTTACCCTGCCTCAACTGATGTGCAGTAACTCGTTAAGTTGCTGGAACCAGACAGCATGCCTGAGCTGTTGGTTAAAATGGGATAAGTGAGGGAATAAATCAGGTGTTAGTTCAGTTCAGTGCAAGTAATTAGGAATGGATTTCAGGTAAATTGACACAAATCACTCTTAGTTCAGAATAAAAGTGGCTACTCAGCACTAGCCTAACTAAATCCAGTTTAATCTAGCAATAAGTTATCTAACTAAATACAGTTTAATCTAGCATAAACGGAAAGACTTTCAACTAGCCATAAAAAGCCAGAACCCCTCTGTGCATTGCCTGGGGCACATGCATTCACTTCAAGCAACAAATACAACTGGACACATAAACAAAGAAAGTGAGCCAAATTCACAGCTATCTCTGCAGACTATGTAGAGAGAGGGACAGAGGTAGCTGTGAAAACAGCAATACCTTCTCTGGCTCTCCTAGCAGATTTGGTACACTATCATTTTCAGTTGTAAACTGCTGAAGGTAAGAATGGGTATTCTGCATCGTCTCAGAAACATGCACTCTGCCATCATTTAATAACAAGCATGAAACAATGCTAACATGATCCTGGTAAAAGTCAATTGTGAACAAACATGAAACAGCTGAGTTTGTTTTCATTCCTTGAGCTTGATGGAAAGTGTTAAGGATCAGAAGATGATATAGATACTGAAAAGTAAATCTAGGTTTCATAAATTTTAATAAACGAATTGTTATTAGTAATTCAATCTCACAGAAGAATCCCTAATGAATAAAAAGCAAATAAAGCTTGATTTTCTCAAATGGCTTCACCCTTCATCTCTAGAAACTGTTGCTGAAATTAGGGAAGCATAGTTGGGATTAGTCATATAGGGACAATTTTTAAAATCCTTTACCAATGGGAGATGGACTTGAATGAAGGAATTTGGTCCCCTAGTTCCCATTTCCTGGCTGAGTTATCTCTTCTAAGAAATTCTTTTATGGAGAATGTCCGTGGGAAACTAGTCTGAATTCTTTGTGTTGTGTGAGATTTTAGAAGACTCTGTTATGGATCAGCATCCCACTAGGGAGGATACAAGATGCATATGCACAATAAAATGATAGTCTTGCCCCTACAACATACTAGTAGTCTTAGCAGCAGGCCGTGCTTCACATTTATTCCTCTGTGGCTGTTGAGAACCAGTAAGGAGTTGTCCTGCGGCCTGTGGGAAGAAATGCAGCCCTTTCTCATGGTGGTTACTTGGCTCATCCATCGAAGGTAAAAATACATTGCCCTCCACGCTATGGGACTTGTGCTGTAAGTGCCCTTTGCTGTGGCATGAATTTTGTTCACTGCTTTTTTTTCTCCCCTCACTCCAAACAGCACTGTACACACACTGCACAGTTGCAGCAGACCACACATTTTGAACACAGGGGAAAAATAAGCATATTATTATCAGGATAATCGAGTGTTAGAAAGTTGCCTCCAGCACTTTGTCCAGATTAAAATCTCAATCTGTATCTGGGAAGTATCTGCAGTGACACGTGCATGCTATGCATCTCAGTCAGCAAACTGGCCTATAGCATTTGCAGAAGCTTTTGCAATTTCTTTAATGACCCTTACAAGTCCTTCATTTATTCAAAAGCTGAAATGCTAGTCTATGTGAGACAGAAACTTCTGAAACAGCAGATTGAAGTACTCCATGTAAATTGAGCAATTTCTGTTAACACATGTCGACTAAACCAGAACTGCCAATCAGCCAAGCTGCTGCTCTGTGACAACAAACATCTGAGGTACTGGAGCTTGAAGTTAATCGAAGTTATTTATTTTATCATGCAGAACTAAGCCATCAGCCATTGCTCTCACAGACATGGTTTTCATCTTCCCCCTCAACCAGAGCATACATACTTTCTTCAGAAGAAATGTTATGTACTTAGCCTTAATATTAACCTTAAAAATTCAGCTATTACAGTTGATGTTTATTCTGCCTCTAGTACCAAATTATGCACGCAAGCATAATTTGGGGATCACTGAAGGAAGAAAACCTAAACCACAGCTATTGTTAAATCAAAGACCAAGCACTTTTATTTGTATCAACATGAGGTAACCACGAATATATGAACTGTAGCTAATACTGTTTTCCTCTCATCATGTTAGTGATCTGAAAGGTTCCTTCCAGGATTGTTATTTAAGAAGTGGTTCAGTGGAAGACTAACTAGTTTTAGAGTGTATGCTACAAGAGTCAGAATTGAGCAATAGCAAGCAAAGCAAAGCCATTTCTCCAGCACCTTTTCTATACCCTACCACCAGTTGTTTCCCTTTTTCTGGTGCACATTTTTGCTCCTCCATCATCAAGAGTGAAATTATCATTCAGTTACTTTGCTATAAATTTGGACCAGTTCCACTGACTGTTGATAGTCATTGCCTCCAAATGCCCTGGGGATGCATGTTAAACTGCATGCTCTGTGTGGCTTCTTCTAAACAATGTATAGCTGATCCCTTTCTTCATGCCAGCTTGCTCGTGAGCCATGCGGCAGTGTAACGGTTCCAACTTCCTTCTGTGTCCTGAAGATTTTGGCTCGAGTCTTGCTTGTTTGCCATGAGAAGGTTCCAAAATAAGAAACACATTCACTCCTGCTCCCTTCTCTTCACATGGTTACATTTAGTCTTTCTTTTAGTGTTTTCCTCTCATCACAAGGCTGGGAGTATATACTGTCTTATTGCTTATGGAAAATATAATTTCTGTACTGTCCCAAAGATTTGCTTGTATTTGAGCTTTTCTCGGCCAATCTGACTTTATAGCCTATAGCTTTAGGTGCATCCAATGATTCCCTTTTTTCCCCTCATTGTTTCGATTTGTTAGTTTTAGCACTGCTGACACAAACAGTGCATTTCAAAAGGCATCTTTCCTGTGGGCTCTGTTTACTCGTTAATGTGGCTAACTGTCATCTGAAGTCCTGGGTGACAGCTTGCTTTGCTTTAGATTGTGGCATTCCCATCTATGATTTATTGTATCTGAAGGAAAGCACAGTTACATCTGTAGGAAAGTGAAGAAAAGTCATGGGAAAAGGGGAGTTGTCGGAGTTCTGGCTGTGAAGGGGACTGGGGAACTTGACATTTAGGTTCCTGCACAAGATGTAATTTCCAGCTGAATAGCTCAGGCACTTACACAGCTTCACTCTGGCCCCAGCTGTGCACTAAGTGCAACCAACATCTCTCTTAAAAGCTGCTCACAGCAACCTGACTTGATGTGACTGTTTTGTTTTCAGTAAAAGGCAGAGGAAAAAGTTGCTTTAGTAAAGTAGCTGATAGCCCACATGAACTGGATTGGAGTATTTCATCCAGGCCACTCAGAAGTGAACCAAAGAGGCTGGGAAAATGGCAGATGAATCTGACAGCTTGCAAATAAAGTTTTACTGGAAACACTGCACACTGAGTCGATGTCTGTGTAGCTTCTGGTACTGAATTATTGGTACAAGCCCAGTTCTTTGCAATGAATCACATTTTCCTCAGTTCAGGATTAATCAACATGTCATTTAGCTGTATTCTCAGACAATAAGCACTATGATATGGATGTCAAACTATTTTAGGTTAGACTGTTTTCTATTTTTAGCTTATCTATTCTGTTATAGGACTAATGCCTCAAATTCAGAAAAGGCAAGTGTTACAAGATATGAGCAAAATCCTGACTCCATGGAGGGTCAGTGAGAGTTGTGCCCTTGACCCTAACAGGGCCAGGATTTCACCTGATGGGTCTGTTTTAATCAAAGCTTCTTCCTGTTCGAATTGTAGTTCTGTCCTCAGTAACTAAGACGGTTACTCAAATTTCTGCTTTTAAAATGCTTTAACGTTCCAAAAATGTTGCAGATGGGGGAACATAAGAGCAGGAGAGGGGGGTGCATGTTTTGAGTGAAAAGTAAAAGAGGTCCCTGATTCACTGCACCATGATACTGCCTAGTACACGGTATACTTGCATTCTTAGTTTTTGCTGTGGATCCTTAATATCTTTCTGTATCATTCCAAGATAAGCAAGACTGAATCTTAATGTATGTACTCACATAAAACATACATGTATTATACATAGCATGTGTACATATGCACATATATGTGCACACACACACAGTGCTTCCTTCATTAACATTAAATAATAATACATGGTGAAATTTCTTAAGCAAAGGAGTCTTCAAGATTCAGACAATACAAAAAATTCAGGAAGAAAAAACCAGCAAAGATATCCATCCAAAACCTTTCTTCTTGGTTAAGAGTTGGACTGCACAAACACATCATATGTGCAGGTACACCTTGATCGCTCAGAATTCAGTGTGGATAATCAGTGTCACATTATATAGCTCCTGCAGAGACTCACGGAGCCAGAAGACTGAATTCAAACCCTCCCTGTCCATACCGAGTCACTGCCATCCAAAACAGAAGAGAAACTCTGGGTATGCCTACAACAGGGACAGCCAACTGGAGGACCACAGAATTTGGATCAAGCCCACAAAGCAGTTTTCTTTGGCCACTGAGAAGCTGGCTGGCTCTGAAGCCAACCATGTGGTGTTGCTCTTTGTGCTTGGGGCAGGATGCACAGTCAGTTGTGTCTGCCTGATCTTCATGGGGTCAGCTAACCTGCCCTAACTGATAATAAAAATGGCTTTCCAAATGCTATGCAAGTTGGCTGTCCTTGTGTACATGCTTTCCTGCATGCAGATGAAAACTTGCTTTACTCGTGGTCTGAGCTGGCCAGTGCCCTGAGCCCAAGCTAATATCCTGCCTCTCAGCAGGCCACAGTAATTTGGGCATGTAACACATTAGCTGCAGCTACATGGCTTCTGGTTCTCTTGGACAGCGGCCAGAGTAAGCTCGTATCTGCCTTCAAAAGACCATGTAGACATCGCTTATGTAGCTGGTAGTCAGAAGACCTATGACAGGAGTGGAAAAATACTGCTCCTGCACAGTGGAAAGCAGGAGCATAGCTTGTGCTTTAAAATCTCTCAGTGACTTTTCCAAGTCCTGGGGATCTTTAGTTCTGATCAAGATTGCAGAGTCTGACTAGTTTGGCCTAAATGTCAGCAAGTTCTGCCTTTGACAGTGTATGCCAAACACACAAATGCCCACGCAGCGGATCACAAAATACCTGCCTACTTGAGATTCGATCACCCTCAAAACCCTAATTTCTCGTCTTAGGTTTCCTAATCTCCAGGCGATCATTCCTTTTTAAACTGCCCCATTGATTTAGTAGCATCTTTAAAAAGAGCATTAAAATTACTCCCCCTCTGCAGCACTGCTCTGGTTCATTAATTACTTCACATTACCAACATAAAACTTGAAAAGCGAAAGAAAATTGCAGCACTGACTTGCAACTGCTATCACATTTTCTGATCCCAGAGTTGGGGACTGTCTGTACTCTGCAGTTACAGCCCCTGCCCTCAACGCTCGCTGCACAAACACACTCAGAGTCATTCGCTGCTTTGAAAATAATTACACCACCACATTGTGTATTAGGGCTTTCTACACTTCGCTCATAAGAAATCTCTTTCAAGCTGTAACAACATGAGCACGAGTCAGCTTTTAGGGTCATTTTGGATTCTTTTTCGATACTTTCTTTCCTCCTTTCTCACAGGAGGAAGAAACCATGGAGTCCTCTGCTCCCTTTTGTCAGCCACGCAGAATTACTCTCCTGTGTACACAAGTAATAAAAAGATATATTTTCTTTCAGAAATCTGCAGATACTGCAGATTAAGTGATGGTTCTGCTCATCTGTTAAGCATTATGGGCGGGACAGGAGATAAACACCAGAACTACATCCCCACTGATTGTACTTAACTTTAATCCACAGTGGAGTTGGGTGTCATCTCTCCCAGTCGACATGATATGAAGTCTGGCTCCAAGAAGTTTGTGTGCCCCGCTGGGAGCAACAGCGCTGAGAGCACCTGGGCCTTGACCCTGCGGCGGAGGGAACACAAACAGGTATGGAAGACTCTGGTGCCTAGGCTGGCTGTAGGGGCTGAACCGCAGTTCCACATCCAGCCCATGCACCAGGGGATTCGCCCCTCCAGCTGCGGCAGGGATCCTCTGCAGAAACACTACCCGCTCAGGCTGCGCCTGCCAGGGTTCACTTTTGCCTCTCTCTTCAGTTTTCCGTGGTCTCCAGCTTCTTCCCTTTTACATCTCTAACTGGGGAGCTTGCAGAGTAAAGTTGAGCATCAATTGACTATTCCTCAGTCTTAGCAGAAAGGGAGCAGCAGTGATCATCTTCCCAATGAGTCAGTGCTTCTTGCTGGAGGATGCGTGACTCACTAGTCCCCACACCGGCTGCCTCCTTCCCCCATCACTGTGCCTCACCTCCAGCCTCTCCTATTCCAATCCCACCTTTACAAAACACATCCTTACTGGTTAGTCCTTCCTGCCGTTACTTTCTTTGCTGCAATAAGCTTGGAGACAGGGAAAATTTCACAGTACTCCTGTTTTCATATCAGAACGAAGTGCTATTCATCCTCACCACTCAGGTATATGTCCCCTGGCCCCTCTGGACACACACTCAAGCTGTGCAGCCACAGACCTGTCTGCAAAGTGACTTTCGAGTGAGGTCTATTAGTAACTCCCTGCTCCAACGTATTTGTTCTGAGACACAGGTAAGATCCCAGCATCCTTCAGCTTCCCTTCCACCCCGTTGTAACAACTTCTCAGGGTTTTTTCTGTTAAGAATCCACTCCACTAAGTAGTTACGAACCTGGATTAAGGAGAAGCAGTAACTGCTGATTGAACCAAAAGAAGAATCAATGAGCCAGTGTTAGAAATCAAGGAATAGAGTACTTTTCCCCCCATCAGTTCCAGTGCAATGGTGCTCATTTTTTGCTTCCTGACTTTTACAGAGGCCTAGTTATTCTCATCTTACCCAACTGGGCTAATTTTCTTCCCAGAAGCAAAGTACTGGCTGCTCAGGATCACACCAGGAAGCAGTCAGGAAGCAAAAAAGCACCTGGATTTTATACCATAGAAAGGACAACTGGCTGTAATGCAGAAATGGTGACAGGAGAAGCTAGTGGCCTTTACAAAGGGAAGCAAGTGGGGTTTTTTTTTTACCTTTTGGGACCTGCAGAAGATAACAGGGTACAACTTTTTGGAAATAGAAGTTCGTGGATTAGCACCAGGTGCCGGATTCGCTACACAAACATGCCAACCACGGACTCCAACCCAAGCAGGGCTACAGTTAGCAACCACTAGCAGCAAGTGTCATTTACATCTGCTGGGTGGAGTGGGAGGAAGAACCCTATCCCCTTTGTGGTGGGGTCTTTAATCGATGTGCTTATCTGGAAAGCGGTCTAGCAAGAGAGTTCAAGCTCTGCTTGGGGCCTCTAGGTGCGAGTACCACGCTGACAGTAACTGCAGCATTTGCTCAGTAACAAAGGTGATCTCTCCACAGGGAGGGACTTGCCCTGCCTCAGCCCACGCTGTGTTTTCCCAGGAAAAGAGACAGCTCAGCATCCCATGCTCTTCAGAACATAATACCTTTTGCTGGCAATAATCACACATTGCCATCATTAAAAGCAAAACATGACATTATCCAGCCAGGCCTGCTTTCTCTAGAAAATCATCAGAAAACAGGTAAAACCCAAAACTCCAGCACATTTGTGCATCTTTGCAGTGAGGCTTGGCAACAGCCTGAGCTGGACTGCTCATGCCAGTACCCCTCATGCATGTACCCCAACACCAGACAGGACAGACCCTGCTGGTGGGGGATCCATAACAGCACAAAGCCACAAGATCAGGTCACCCAACCCCAAAGCTGGACAAGGAGAGGGCATGGCCAAGGCATCTGGTGGATAGAGTGATTCAGAGAAAATTCCTCAGCTTTTTAAAACTGTCCCTGCCCCATGGAAATACCAAATTGGTAGCAATTCTGCTTGCTTCTGTCTTGCAGTGAAATCTTTTGCCTGAAGCTGACTGGGATTAGCTAGTTACAGGGCAGCATGCATGACACATCTTTGCCACAGCTTGAGTGAACACAGTGCATTCCTTGGGGCAATCCCTGCCTCTCCCTCAATCTTGTACAACACCACGCACAGAAATAAGGCACGGTATAAATAACAGCTCTGTCTCCCTCCTGCTCTAAACTGAAGCAATTTAAAACAGAAGCCTTTCTTACAGGGAAAAGCAGAAAGCCAGTGTTTTGAAGCCACTTTCTTCTCACTTGTTAACATTAAGCCCAGCCTTCTGCTCATAAATAATGCATATGGCCTCTTTTTCCTCAATTACACAGTAGTGTCAGATTCCACACTCTGCCTTCCCAGAGTCACTTTCTGTCTCTTCTGGAGACAGCAGAGCCCACTTGGATGTCTGCAACAGCCACAGACTCATTAGACTTGAAGAGGATCCTTTCCATACAGCAGTTAAAAGATATACAACACCTTTGTCTTGGAGTTTTGGTAATTATCCCTTGCTGCACTGAAATGCTGGGTGGCAATGTGTTTACAGTAAATAGGTTTTGCCTTATATCCCAGCATTCATGGTCTAGATTCTAAATACACTGCAGGATGCAAAGATGAGCTGGGCAAGAAGGTTACTGCATAGCTCATGAGCTGGAGTGTATGCAGCTGAGAAGAGAGGATGTTCCTGTGGGCCTAGAAGGAAGACAGAAAAATCATGGGGAATTCAGTTTGTCAGGTGAGTCAAAGATGTGAAAACAAAAGAAAACAACCCCTCTTCCTCTCTTGCCCACCATCTTTTTTGATTTATTTAAACTTCACTTGTTGAGATGAGAAGCCAAGATTTCTGCTTTGCTATCAACAGCTTGCTGTCTATAGATACCAACTCATTACAGAGAACCTTCCTGCTTAACTTCCTTAAACTAGGCAGCCAGAAAATGTTAGACTGAAGTATTGCTTGTTATAGATTGACAACATTTAAAACCTAGATGGCCAAGCTACTGATATAATTTCCATACTCATTAACCATGACATCTCCACTTCTCCCCCACAGCATTCTGTCAGATTCAGCCGGACCAAGAACCTGTCTTAGCTGCCAGAAATCATTTCTTTACTCCTCCATGGATTGGCATCGCCTGAATGTACTCTTATCCCTCAGAGCAGAAGTTTAGAGAAATCTCTCTCCCGTTTCCCAGCTGTGCATCTTGCCTTCCCTGCACACACACACACACATACACACACAGTCTATTAGCTGTCCACAGCTATGCCCGTCTTGCTGGCAAGCTGCCTGTTCACAAGCTGCTCCAACAATTGCCCTTGAGCATAAGTCAGTGCCAAGTCCCCTCTCAGGAGTTCATGCTCTGTGCTAGCACTAACACGACTGTACTGAATGGTTTTGCCCCGCACACTGCTGACAACGACCTCTTAGGGACCCCAGGTTTGCTGATGGCCACAAGCTCCTGAGTATTTTCCAGGCTAATATTTGCCAGGTTGTATTGTCAGAGCCGTCTCACAGACCAGCAATCTGTCAATAGCAGAGTCAGGCTTACAAATGCAGTGTGACACAGGAATCTAGGGCTCTTGTCGTTCTTGGTATGAAAGACAGTTTCACACACGATGTGACACTGGAGAACAAGCACAGCCACAGAGGCAAAAGGTGGGGGCTGGGCTGGACCAGGAAACCTTATGGGGGCATTTTGGAAGGGAAGAAGTTTAACTGGTGGGTGGTAAAAGGGTGAGCGACAGCATTTCCAAATAACTTTTATTATAAGGGGAGTAACTTTACCCACTGACAAATCCCACCTGTGAACGGGAAGCAGCTTCCCAGGCTCCTGCACACGGCCAGGGCGAATGCCAAAGTGTCAGAGCGTGGGTCACCCTCAGCGCTTCATGGTTGAAGTACCATTTACTTTGTAAAAAAAACCCCATATTGACTAAGAAAGAAAAAAAAGGAAGAAAAATAACTCTGTACTGCCAGCCTAGGGTATTCACCTGTAAAAGGGCACAGCTAAATTCTGGTCCTGACACTGCAAGTCTATGATTATTGCTACCAAGCGCAACAGCGTCAACAGGGAAAAAATGTTCTCACCCACCCTGTATCTCTCAGGAGAACAAATCATGTCAGCCTGTACAGTCAGCATCGCCACAACACATACGCCAGGCTATCAGGATGCCCGAGGTGAACCTCTCGCTAGCGCTGTGTTGCCTCACAAGGCATGTTCCCTGGCATAAGAGAAGCAATATATTAGTGGCACATATCACGTACCATTGATAACTGCTGGCGATCCCACACACAGGCTCATCGTAGGTCAAATTACTTTTGCCAGCGTCAACGTACTCTGCTCATGTTTAACAGGAAATAGTAAAAAGATGCTTTGCTTTACATTCTAAAGCTGTAACAATGAAAATACACGTACATCTTAAAAATTTTGCTTAAAATATGAAACCGGTCCAAATGCTTCAAATTGAAGCTACTCAAAGGAACAAAGAAGAAGTCTTTCTGACAGACTCAGAACCCAGTCAGGAACAATGGGGCTTAGATTTAAAACACAGCCCAGAACTGAGTTCTTGCAGTTCCTGGAAAATATGAGTACTGGACTGGTGCATTTTTTTATTCACTATTATTATCTCCCATAGACATTCATCCTGATCTTAACATCTTTATTATCCACATAGAGCAAGTTTCCTCTCAAACAGAAATGAATGTTCCAGTAAATTTCCCTTAGACAAAAACAAAAATCAAACAAAAAAGACCCCTTTATAACTTTTTAAAAAACATACACTTCATGTTGTGATTCAAAGTGCTCTTTGTTTCAGTAAGTATAAATACTGAATTTTACAAAGAAAAAAAGCAAAAGTGAGAGAAAGAAAACTTCTGTCATACACAAGTTAAATAACAATTGCAGTCTTATTTCCAGACTGATTACACTGAGAGGCAAATACTAGGTAAAGTCAGGGTTGTTATTTTGCCTCAAGGACAACAGATCTTTGTTCTGAACCCCGCAGTCAATACCTATAAATATTCTGAATGCTGTCATAAAGTTTTGAAAAACCTCTTTATCAGGGACACAAATATAAGACCTTCTGCTTTAAAATTATAGCAAAGTTAGAAGCTACGATTCACTTCTTAGAAACCTAAGACAATCATTTTGCATGCTGTTCATCTGATGTAAAATATCTTTCTGTCTGCACTAGTCTTAAATCCTTTTAGCTGAACTCATTAGCAATGGGGACAGGGAGACCAGTATTATCTTAAAGCCTTCTGCATGCCACCCTCTATGAGGAAAGTTAGACCCTCTCCCAGAAAGAAAGCAATGACCAGAGCACGTGTCAGGGCAAGGGCTGAACAAGGAGCCCAGACACCTCTGAGCCCTCCATGCCTCATCTTTAAATGAGGCTCAATAAATCAGCCCTCCTGCAAAAATGTTGTGTGACCTCTGGTGAGAGATGCAGTATAAATCCACATGAACATTTCCTTTTATTATCAGTAAATACTCTTGGATTGGTTGAAATTGTTCCTGCCACTGATATCACTGATCTCTGAAGAGATAAACACGAGCTGATTGATGACTTGTCTGCAGGATCTATTTCAACCACCCCCAGGCAGGATATTTTCCATGCAGGTAATAATAAATCTTACTATTGAATGTCAAATGAAAGGAAATTATGGTAAAAATAGGCACAGTTATGTATTTCTTATTATATAATATTAAGGAAGATTTTTCAGAGATTGGAGGAGCTTTCATTTGCATGCATGATTTTCTGTAATGTAATCTTTTTCTTATTTTTAATATATATTTTTTTAAAAGCCTTGTACAGTCAAGCAATGTAAAGAGACTATCTCCTCAAAATAGCCTGTTGTATAGTTAGGTGTGGAAGGTAAGTTTCTCATCACAACTGAGACTGAATAAGAACAATGTCCATTCTCAACAGATATCAGGGCTGCCTTTTACCACCACATTTTACATGATATTTTCAGGTATCACTAGTACTATTTAATGCATTTTAGTTGCAAAGGAAGCAAATGGCATCCTTTCTTGTCAGTTAATAGAAAAGGTTTGAGGGGAGAGCTGTCACTCACTCTTATTGCTCCCAATTCTTTTCTAAAAATGATTGTAGAGTTCCAGGGAGTTCTACCTTCATAATGAGAACAGCATTGAAAATGCTCATGCCACATTATTTGTGCCAAGCTCAGAAAAAAAGATCTAAGCAACTTTCTAGGACCTGTTACATACAGTAAAGCCAATGCTTTGTACCAGGGTGGCTGTGCTGCAGAGGAAGGAAAATGTGTAAATCCAAATCTCACATTCAGGATGTAAGCATAAGAAAAAGAGCTGTGAAGACAAGATTACAGGTGGTCCACTTACTAAATGTTGTATTTCACCCATCACATTATCTGCACAGTATCAAAAATTCTTTGTCCCAAATGCCATAAACCAGACAGAGAAAATGCAGAGATACAGGAAAAGGAATGGAAAAAAAAATTCATCTGAGGCAGCATTTTCCTGCTCTCTCTGTCCTCAGTCTATGGAGGCCAGGGAGAGTTTGGCCTACAAAGCTTGGGGAGAAAAGTGGCAGTTAAAGAAACAACTTGTGGGAGAAGCAACAACTTGGTGGCTATGCCCTATGCGATACCTCCTCTATGCAAAATCTACTGCTCCATTCCAGCGGTAAATTGCGCAGAGCAAAGATGGTGAGGAGGAAAAGAGAAGGAGAATAGGACAGAGATGGGAGAGCTGTGTAACTTGAAGGGAACTTATCAGCTCCCTTAGGGACCAGATAAACTGCTGGATTGACAGGACAAGCGGATAATTTTTAAAAAGACTGGGGAAAGCCAGGCAGGAGTTCAGAGTCCATGGAATAAGAGACTGGTACTGTCAAAATGCAACACAATCATGGATCTCATGAATGGAACAGCAATTCACTGCATAATCGATTTGCCATTAATTGGGGGTGTAGAGCACAATAAATGACAAAACCAGATCAGCTTGCAGAAAAGGATAGAAATTCTTGTGATTTCATTGGCCTTCAGGCTGCCATGAAAAGTCTTTTCCATAGTTGAAATGGGGTTTGTTTGATTTTGATACGAACCTGAATACCCAGATCAAAATTTCCAGTCTTTCTTATTATAACTCAAGCACTGCTTTAACATCCAGGTGATTTCCAGCACCATGAATATATGCTGAGCTCTCCTGGAAGGGGACATTTTACTCCTTAAACTGGTTTGAGCCTACAGACTGTCATCAGAAGGAGCACAGACTACACTAGGTGAGCTTAGAGTCCTGTTACTAAAGAAAAGCATCATGTGCTGTAGCTTGAAAGAAGGCACTAAATTAACCCCTAAGGCCAATTCTCCTCTGCCATTTAGTCATTAGCTTTGTGCACCTGAATGGTAAGAGAGAACCTTCATGTTTGTAACAGAGCTGAGAGAAGCTTCACAAAACTCTCCATGGATCACAAAAAAAGCTCTTGGATGTAAAGCTGTCAACTCAAAACTGGCCACAGGAAAGATAAAAAGACACCATGTGAAAGGACAGAGAACTGAAGTGCTAAGTTCTTCTAGATAGCAAGACCATCTTCTATTTATATATATATATATATATATATATATTTTGAATCAGCAAAGCACTGCTGTTTCCCAGGACTGGGCTCATCATGCACACTCCTGGTGGGACAGGATTGAGGAAAGCTGTCTTACACCTTGAGCTCACTGGAAAACTTGCAGTATGAACAAGATCTGGCCACGCTCAGTTCTTTGTGGGCAGCACAGCCAGAAATGAAAGCAGCTTTCAGATCTCTCAGATTTTGCTTGGACTTCCACATCTCAGAAAGCAAACCCAGGTCCTCCAGACAAGTCTGATCCCTCTGTCACCATTCACGCACCTCATACAATTCCAGACAAAACCATGCAAGTCCAGTACCCATAGCCCAGTCACAGCTGCTCTCTACGGCCACATGGGCAGTAGCTCTGTGCTGTTACATGGTGCTGAATATCCAGGGATAACTACAGACCAGAAAGCCTTTATGAGACTAGAGAGCCTCAGCGGGGTGATCAGAAACATCCTGGTCTAGATAGTCCTATTCTAGACAAGAGAAAGCTACTGAAAAGCTTTGGCCCCACCCAATTAGATTTAAAACCTACCCCAGCCGTGAGCTTCAAGGCAAACCCAGCAAACATTTCTTCTTCAGCACATCTAACTAATACAAGCTCTAAAGTCACCTCTGCTACTAGCTTGTGGCTGAGAGACAGAGGCACTTTTCAGAAGCCTTCAGCATGCAATCTACAAGAAGGGGAGAAATAAAAGACTTTGGTTTATTAGCTTGTTATTCTCCAATCCCAGCTATTACAGGACAGGCGCTATGTTTATGATGGATTAATTCAGAGAACATTTTCTCCCTGCCCACATAACTGTGTTTAGAGACTGAAGCCAAAGCTGTATGGGGGGTTATAAAAGCTGCAGACGTTTTGCAGTACCATATACAACTCAGTACTTCAAAAGTGCATACAAAGAGATGAGCCAGCAATGAGGAGCTGGCTTGACCTGTAGGAAACTACATACAATTCCTCATTGTACCGTAATGTTCTCCTCCAGCTTCAGCGAGCCCCACATTGCAACGTACAACTGTGAGGAGGGGGCAGAAAATTGAGAAGCATTCACACAATCTGCCATTTACTCTTCCAACAAGCAACTTCTGTGTTCTTGGAAGGGTTTATTTTAGCCTCAGCATGAATAAAATGTGCCATTACACCCTGACCATTTCTGAGCAGCTCTCCAGCATCACTGACACATACCAGGTTGCCATGTACCACTGTTGCCATTTCACCTGCAGTTCATAGCACATCGGCCTCATCTCTCATACACATGTATAGTCAAAATCATGGTGCCCACAGGGACCAATTTATTTTTCCATCACCTGTAGCTTCCTTCATTTTATGCAGGAAGGAGCTGGCAGCTTCTAACAAGGAGTGTTATGAATAGCGTGGTAACGCCTTTCTTCATCCCTGTTAAATTTCTCATTTCATCTTGTGAAGTCAAATCCTGGTTTCTGCAAAGTCCCTAAAACAACCTACATTGATTATAATTGGATCTGCAGTTGGACTGCATGTATTTTATCTGCAGTTTTGCAGATTCATTGCCTACTACTGCTGTCTTCCTACATTTAGATATTTATCCCACTGCCCTAGAGGTTGTTCTGCCAGATGGAGGTTGTGACAGTCCTGACACAATACACAGGAGAGGTCCCTTCAGTGCAAAAGTTTCCTTTCATTCCTGTTTGACCATGAATTATGGCTTTTGCCTTGTCCCTATATGTATATCACTGCTGCTCCCCCATTAGGAGCTGAACATTCAGACAATTGCCAAATTGCAGGGAAAAAGCATGGTGCACAGAATAGGATCCAATATCTTTGGGTGGCTTGTGATTTGTATTCTGTGTTATAGGAGCCAGTAAAAACAATCCAAAACATCAATTTATGACTTTGGTCAGACTATTTGCATATAATTTGAAAACACAGTAATTCTGAATTCATGCCCAATTCCTTATGCTATTGGTGTGTAAGAAATAATACATCAGAATAAAAATACTATGAAAAATGGTGACGGTTCAGCTCAACAGGCAAAGCTGCAAATTCCACTAAAATGGATCAAGTCACGGCTGCTGAGGATCTCTTAAGTATTCAGACACCTCTGTGAACCCTATGACAAATTTGGTCTGTTTTTTTCAACTGAAAACAAGAGCCAAGCACGTTTCACTGGTATGAATACCTCTCACATTTCTGTTACTTACATTTATAATGACCAATGTGCATTTTACACTGGGCTTCAGAAGGACAGATGCTGCTGCCCAGCTTTGCACCCTTGGCACTATACTGTTGATAAGTAACTAGGTCACTTTACGGCTCAGACAATGCCACAATGGACCAGGACACTCTATACATGTCGCTTCACCACGCTGTATTGAAAGCACAACTTTCTAGAGGACCACAGGTTTGTTCCCATGAATTTTATACTGCTTTGTCACAAATGTATCACAACAGTGCTTCATACAGGTTTCTTATTGCTAAAGCATCCCCTCATGGGATTATCTAAGTGCTTTTGGTACAAACCCTCTGATAAGCCTTGGAAGCAGCCAGCAGCACATCTAGTGCTATCAGCAACACGTTATGAAAGGAATGTCATGGCAAAGTGCTGCCGAGTCACAAGACAAAAACCACCCTGGTGTTTACAGCAGGGTAGGAAATACCACATTAAAATAAAAGCATGACAAGGGAAGAGTGCACACTTTGGGGTGGAAAAAAATCCAAACCACCTCTAAGCTCCTAGTTCCTTTGTCATCAAGTCAGTACATTACAGAGAAGATTTCTTTGGAGTGAAAGGCTTTTTGTGAAGCTTTATCTTGGCCTTTAGCAGACAGAACTGACAACCCTGAAGTGGCAAAAACCACTTGCCAAGTGCCACGTTCAGCGAACAAAGGAACACGACACCATGCACCAAACAGCAAACTATCAGCTCCCAGGGGGAAGTGTCATTTTCACATCCAGTTTGCTACACCAGAGTGGGAGAGAAGCTCCAACTGTTTTGAATTCATGTGTCAAGTCAATCACAGGAACAGATAATATTGGAGTTATATAAAATTTCGGAAGGAACCTCCACCCACCACCTGTAACACTCACTCGCCACTGTCAGAACAGCTCTGTAACTGAAGACAGCACTAAAGAGAAGTCGTCCTCACAGCTTTCTGCAAAGCAGATGATGGGATCATTACAATTTATTTTACATATGAACTGAGGCAGAGAGTAAGTGTTTATTTTTGTTCCTATCAGAACAGTATCTGAAAGGCTTCACTGGACTCTGACTGTAAGTGCTAGCTGCTTGGTTTAACTTTAAAAAAATTTGCATCCAATCCTAGAAACTTGAATTTTCAACAGACTCAGCAGGATCTGCATCGAAGGAAGGAAGGAAATACTAGCAGTCTGCCCCACAGATTGCTTCAGCCTTTTTTGCTGGAAGGCCTTGCTGTCCCCCCCTAGGGAAATCAAACCAGATCTGTCTAGTTTCCTCCAACTACCTTAACCAAGACCCTCCAAATTGAGTGATTTTTGTTCATGTACACAGATAGTATTGGTGTCAGAGCTGGGAAGTGAGAAGGCAAAAGCTATGCTCAGGGTCTGAGGACCAGCAGCCTCCATACCAGCAGCCAGGGATGGTCTCAGACCTTCTGCTGGGTGCTGTAATGTAACAAGCTTATTCCTGCCCACACCTAATCCAGCCAAACAGTATTAAGAAGAGCTTGGGCACGCACTGAGGAGCTCAGTCTCTCCAACTTTTCTCCCTTGTAGAATCAGGAGCTTGCACTAGGGTAATTTCTGAGCCCAGGCAGAAAAGCTTAATGTGAATGGTACCTAAAAGCATTCTTGATACAAGGCGCAGACCCATGGTCAGTGCAGAAACTCAGGGCTTCCTGATGCTGTAAGTCTCACCCCTCGATCTTCCCAACAGCCCTCCTATCCTCCTTCGTATGCATTCAGTGTTAAAATCCACAGACTTGAGCTTTACACTGTGCGGTGTCGCAGTACACCAAGGAGGAATCACACCTGCCCTGATTTCCCCATCCACCATTACCCAAATTAGAGCTATGCCAGCCCTGTCCTCTTTCACAGCCAGTGTGTGAGAGCAAAAGGAAAAAAACACAAGGGGAACAGATGCTATGGTTTGAAGAAAAAGAGAGAGAGAGAAAAAGATATCATTGCTCTCTGAAAGCATCCAGAAATGTTTCTATTCAATTCATTCAGGCCTACACAAGATCAGGGAGAGCACAGGACTACTGTGAGGAAAATCTAGGTCACATATGATCACAGTAGCACAGCTGCCATCATCTCAATGGCCATGTGAAGCAAGGACTGCAGCAAGGACCTCTGCTGAAGAGGGCTTTTTTTTTTTTTTTTCAGTCCAGTTTTACAATTTCCCCTCATTAAGGTGTATTTTCCGGCAGGGCTGTGAGTACATTGGGCTTTCAATTGGGGTGAAGGATTTAGCTATAAATCCCAAAGATGATTCAGTAAGTGGAATTTCTGTAGGATCGTTTAAATAGTTTATAGGCTGCCAGGCAGGATTTTAACCTTCTAACAGTGACAGGAACAGTGTTACTTTCCTGCTCTTTTGAATGCCAACACATTTCGTAGTTCTCTTTGTTTCATATCTGTTGTGGAAAGATACACATTGCTCCCATTTTCATTAAGGAAACAGGAATCTTATGCTATTTTAATACACCTGTGAAAACTTCTTGAAATTCTCTCATTCAATGCTCTCTTTTTGTTAAATACACAGGTCAGACCCTGTGGTCCCTTCCCCCCCTTCAAACAGAAAAGTTAAAATAAATGCATGCACACACACACACAAAAAAAAAAAAGAACTAGGACAACGTAGCCCCAAACCATTATCTTTTTTCCTTATATTTAAGCAGACCCTCTGTCACCCTCCCTTCTCCCCTTTTCTACACCTGAATAAAATAAAACCAGGAAGGATCTAAAGCCCAAATACTGAACACTCCCGCAATTCAGAAGATTAGAGGGAAAGGACAAATGTTCATGGGTGCCATGCAGTTAAGCCAAGCATCTTGGAGCAGCATTCATTAAGGAGCTCTGCCAAAACTCCTCGCGCAGGCAGCTGGAGCAGGAGCAGCTGCGCGGCTGGGGAGCAGGAGGAAGTGATACACAGCACAAGTCAGGAAAATAATGCACAGAGGGATCCTTTCGGTGGAAGCAAGGATGTTATAGATAAAGCATTAATAAGGATTTGTTTCCCAAAACAAGCAGCCCAGACAGCAGAGGAACAGGAAATCAAATCACCTAACTGCAAAGCGACTGACTCACGCCTATTGTTAGACCTGGCCATTTGTCTCTCAAGGTTTTCTAAGCCTGATGATGCTGCAGCCCTTTCCAAGCCCTGGGACCAGTACAATTGCTTCCAAGCTTAGGGAAGAGCAGTGACACTTGGCGTGTAGGGCAAGCACTCCCTTGAGTCATGGCTGCTAATTATATACCTTCATATGTGTTGAAAAGACAGACATTTTAATGCATGGCAGTTACTAGAGCAAGGAGTTACCTCAGTACTTTAGGTAATATGCCTATTACCAGGGACTAGAAGTAGTAATGTCCCTGCTAGAGTGTTAAAAAAATCTGATCCTGGCCTGAGATCTTGTGTTCTAGCTAACCCTGGCAGCACGGTCCCTCTGCCCTGGGTCAATCTCCCCCTGTGGAAATTCAGAGGGGGTTCCAGTGATCCCTTGGAGGCGGCGTTGGCCTCTCTGGGATTTGGGGTGACTGGATGAAATGGGCTGTTAATCCGTTCCAGTGACTCTTACGCTCAGATTTTGCAAGTAGCTGAGGAGCACTGTGCCAGTGCGTTAGCTGGTTTGAATTCAGAATTCTAATCAGACGAACTAAGTAACTTTCAATCTAATTAGGAGAACAGTAGGGTTTGTTCTTAATCCACAACCATTTAATCTTCCGACTCATTACTTGTGCACAGGCTCTATGAATATGTATATCTGGAAAGAAAAAAAATTCTTTGACCTTGATGAGAATGATAACACACATATAAAGTAGGTGTGCACTCACCTTTCATCACACTCGCTTTATTATGTAGATTCAACAATTCCTCTTGCTCTGAATCAGGCTATCAAGAGTTACAGGCAATCCCGCAGCCAATTAGGCATCAGAGTCCTGATGAACCATGGAACTTGTAATGATTAGCACAGTATTTACAGGCAAGCTGCCTCCTACCAATTTGCATGCAAATAAAAATGTATCTGTTTTAGAAGGCTGTACTAGGCAATATAACTAGCACACCAACGACTGGATTGAGGAAGAGAGGAAATACATTCAAAGACAAATGATTCAGAGCACTAAATAGGATTTTGTTTAGGATCTTGAATATCCTGTTTCAATACATCAGTGTCATTCCTGCAGTCGCTTATGAAACAGTATTCATACAATTCTTTGAAGAAATTAATCTTACATATAAAAATATTTGGCCACACTATTTCTAGTATAGAATGAAGATCTCAACTACCAGGAATATTTTCTCAGTTTATGAAGTTATTTCATACCCCTAAGAAAAATAAAGAAAAAAATGGACAAATTCTCTGATTTTCTCCTGATTTCATGATTTATACTTTATTTCTCCCTTTACTGAAATTAATGGGGGACCTTCCTTTGACTGCAATAGAAGTAGGATTGCAGAAACCATGTCTTCCGTAGGTCTTTTTTTGCTCCTCTTGTATTCAATTACAAAATCTCCCAAAATTGACCTCAAGACCTGTCCACACTTTCTGCAATGACAGTTGCATAACTCCTGCTGAAGTCAATGGGAATTAGGCCCAAGTGCCTCATGCATTTTGGGCACTACACCTGGAAAATATTTCAATACGAAACATTTGTGAAGCATGGGCACTGGTTTAGGCTAGAGACAACCCTAAAGATCAGGGGCTAGAGAAAAGGCTAACTCAAGTATCTAAGTAGGACTGCTGTGTAGCTGTTGCTGAAAATCTCCCTCTGGGAGCTGTAACAAAGCTGGGGAGGGATCAGAGAAAAGCCAGCTCCTGTTCCCTTGCTTGCTTGGGTTTTCATCCTAGAGGAGACCACGCTGTCCCATCAGAGTGGTTCAGAGGCAGGAGATGGGGCAAACTAAAGAACTCAGCAAGTGAAGGGACCCTAAAGCCCCATCAGACAAGAAAGATCCCAGGAAGGACCATGTCAGGGGACTGCAACCTCTTGTTGCTTGCAACAGCTGTGAAGATCAGAAAAAAAAAAAAAAAAGTGTATTTCTGCTATGTGAATAACCAGGCAAAATCCAGCTAAAATGGGGGGTGCAAGGCAAAGAAGTCAGATGACACTGTAGACTAACGGGTAGAAGAAAAACAAGGGTTATATTTACTTTTATTTTCTTCTCCTCTTCAGCCATTCTGTTTCTGGCTGTTTGCTGGCTCCATTGTTGTTTATTTAAAAAGCCTCCACGGACCAAAAATTCAACACACATCCCCAGCTTGTGACGCAAGACACTGCAGAAGTGACTTCTTCCCTCAGCAATGAAGCGAATGCCAGCAGAGAAGAAGGCTCTTTCACTGCAGAGACAGCGTTGCCCTTAAGTGAACCAGCATCTACACGTGCAAAGCCTTCACCCCAAGTGGGGAAGACCTTTTAACTTGACTCGGCCTGTATCAAGGGGATTAAGGGTACCACTTAACTCTGTCCAGCTTCTCAGGTAACAGTATCCTTGCATGCACCTCCACTGCTCTTTTGCAGCACTGGGCAAGTTCACTTGAACCAGCTCTTAAGGCTTTTATCTTTAAAGCCACTGTAGATTGTTTAACAAGCCACGGAGATGCAACCTAAAGCTGCCCCTCTAAAGTAACAGGCTCCAGCTGCACAAGGGAACAGTAACAGCCAGTGCCCTGCGAGGTCCAGTGCTTTCCCTGAAGGATCATAGCCAGTGCTGGCCCCGTTGCGCTTGACCTGCCACGTCCACAGCAGAGCAGGATTTGTCCACCTAGCAGCATCCCAAAACCCCAGCTTCTGTAGAGAAGTCGCTCACAAACATCATCTGTTTCCAAAGGATGGTTTGTGCTGGGGTGAAATGAAGTAAGTCCAGTTGTTGCATTTCTTTTTCCCTGCGGAGCAGGTTCAGGCCAGAGAAATTTAACCGCTACTCAGCTGTTTTCTGCTGACATCGCTTGCATTCTTCTCTCTTCTCAAATAACATTTGGAACTCCCTGCCAGATAGTGCAATTTGATATATGCCCTGATGATAGAGGGTGGAGGGGAGGAAAGTATGTTGGCTAATATTTTTCCATTACAAATCTAAACGGCCCAATCTACAGTTTAATCTGCAATAAAAACAGCAATTTCTGAAGGCTGGATTACTGACCCGGGGCCAACACTTGTACCTGAAACCTTTATACGTAGATTGCTTTTAATAGGTTGTGATAAAATTACTATCAATAGTATTTCCAAGCTACACCTTTTGAAACCACCCAATGAATTTTAAGCCCCAGACTCTTGGATCTCAAAACAAGATTTGATTCTGCTCAGAGCTGTTCAGCTGGCACCCAGTCACAGTACTAACATCCTTATTCAACCCCGATGAGATTTTCCTTCCCAGGTACCTCTGAGATCCTTCAGTATTGAAAAGGATGGTTTGCCTTCCATGAACCCAAGTCTCAGTGGCCGCCACCAATGGAAGAAAAAGCCAGCATTTACCACACAAGGGTTTTCCTATACTAATGGCAGGAAATACCACAAATACCAGCATGAAATAAAAATCCACAGCCCCTCCAAATGCCACATGAACTAGCAAGGTAAGGGCTTAGAATTTCTGGTATTTAGATGTCAATGCTCCTCTATGTCTTTGGAAATTCAGGGGTTTATTACTGCCTCTTATCTGCAAATATAAATTTGCGCTTTTTTGCCTCCTGATCATGCCAGCAGTGCTCTCAGAATGATTATATTTCAAAAATACGCAACAGGGATGATCACATCAGGAAGAGAAGAAAACACTCTTTTGTCTGTGCCCCTGCTCTGCAAGAGAGAAGAAAAAAGTCCTTTCCTTTCTGCTGGGACTGAACCATGCTGGGATACTTGGCTCCATTTATTTTACCATCTCCCTGCACTTCTCTCCCAGGGCTGGGAGAACTGAAACACGATGAGAAATTTTACTCCGCTGTCAGCTGGCCCGAGGACAAGGAGAACAGATCTCTCTGAGGGAAGACAGTTCTCAAGGGGCTCACAACTAAGAAGTATTTCAGCTGCCCTGCTGTAAAAGCCTCGCTCTCCCCATAAGCATGGCCGTGGCTACTGGACGTGCAGCTGGAGCACAGCCCCTGTGAGCTGCACAGGCAAGGGAGGGACAGAGCGAGGACAGGCTCCTGGATGGACAGACAGCCCCTTTCATTCCTCACACCCATGTATTAGTGGCCATTTGTCTAGCTGTACGTCCTAGGACATGGAGTCTGAACCCTGGTGCAGGCACCAAAAGCATAAATGTCCTCAGGCTAAACAAAACTCGGTAAATCTTAGACCACAGCATGTTTTCACTTTTTATATTACTTCAAGATTTATCACCTAATCTAAATGATACTATCACCAATCTAATTTATTCTGCGATCACCTCTCACTCAGGGTGTCCAGGGGCCAGATATCACTGGAGCGTGACAGAATGTGCCAGCAATGAGTCCTGGGTCCACCCTGTCCCTTTACAGGTCCCTCAGGGCTCCTACTCACACTGCCAGAGACTGCTGGGCTAACCTGATACACATTGCTTCATTCCAAGCAGTCACTAAAACATCTCTTTGTAAGGGATTTCCAAAGTATATTTATCCTGAGGTGTTCTCCAGTCCTTCACCCCTACGGGGACATTCTTCAGGACAGCCAATGTTCAGTTCTCTCTATGCCTTACAGACAGGAGGCAAGTTAGTTGTCTTGGGCCTTCTATGAATAAATCAGCTTTTAGAAAGGATGAAAGAAAAACAGGACAGAATTTGGTCCTTCTTATTCAAAAGACCTTATCTAGCAGCAGAGGGAGTGAGTAGGGCAGATTCACCTTCAACATGATAATCTCTTGCTAGCTCTCCTTACAGCATTCCCAGCTTCTGCCCTTCACTGGATGCTAAGCATGAATGTGGGAATGAATCACTGCTGATCTTGGCAAAATACCAGTCTCCCTCCCTTTGCTCCAGCTTGGAATATTCCCAATTTTCCAAATGGCTTCAGTGAATCCAGGATTTAAATTCAGCTATTAAAAAGTAGCGGGAACCCATAAATCACAGGCTTTATATCAGTGAGCTCTTTGATGCATTTAAAACAATTACTGGGAAATATATGATCTTCCTAAAAATAACTATTTACATGAACACCAGGAGAAGCTACTGTCAAAACATAATACATGGACAATCTAATCCCCACCCCTCAACCCCAAAGGCAGGCATGAGGACTGTCGTCTTTACTCTCTTTTGCTGCTCACAGCTGTATTAGAATTGATAATATGCTGAAATGGCACGTGCTTCCAATGATGTGAGAGCAGTATAAAAATTATGCAGTAATTAATGTATGCAGTAAATTAATGTATGTCTGCTTTCATGTCCAAGAGGGTGGAGATCACCAGCCCATAGGAGGTCATTTTTTCACCCATTATATTGCTCAGAAAATGGCTTGTAATTACAAACTTTTACACCAGGCTTGTGTCAGTAGTGACATTTCTTTCCTGCCACTGATACAGACATAGGAGTGCTAGGAACAGAAAGAGCTCATCTTGAAACAGGTCAAAGAAAAAAGCAGATTAATTCATTCTGCCATCCACACCTTGCTAGAAATTTTCACC
Source organism: Strix aluco (assembly GCF_031877795.1). Taxonomy (NCBI): domain Eukaryota; kingdom Metazoa; phylum Chordata; class Aves; order Strigiformes; family Strigidae; genus Strix; species Strix aluco. Next base: position 15,393,471 of record NC_133942.1, read on the forward strand.
AGCAAAACCTTTCCAGCCTGCAACTAACAATGTTGCTCTGTCATGGGAATATACAGTTTTCAGCTTTTGCCGATGTTGTTTTCAGGTTTCCAGTGTTGCTATTGGTATGTCACTAGAGCATGACAGAGTTTGTGCAGCGTACGGATGTGGTTCCTTTAACAGCATAAATGGGAGTTGCCATCTCTGCTGCACACGTGACAAAATATGACTTGTATTAATTAAGTTTTAGAGGAGAGAACAGGCTTTAAACCAGTGTATCACAGATGCTCTCCTGAATAGCTTAGAGCTCACCTACCACCTGACCCGAGTTAGGACAGATCAGGAAACCACACACCAGAAGTACATTAGCTCAAGGCCACAGGAAGCACCTGTGCTGCAGTGGCTCCAGATGTCTACTCTAGAAAGTATCTGCAATGGCAACAGAAACACATAACCTCTCTGCTATCGCCAATTCTTTTGCAATGAGACAGGACCAACACGCAACTTCCACCATCGAAGCAATTTCTGTCATTAAACCCCACAAACCTCCAGAGCTCAGCCACCAATGCTCTGAAACTCAACCCTTTAGTGGCGGCGTATGATGCAGCAGAGCTGGTCTGGTGAACCTATAGAGCAAATCCATGCTGTCCTGTGGACCCTTACAGTGTGCAAATCCATGCTGAAAGAAACACACTGCCTCATGGATTCTGGGACCACTGAGACACTCCAGCCTGCAAGGAAGGTTTTTTCCACAATGGTTAGAGCAGGCTGAAACAGGAAGAGGGAGCTCTTCCACTGTCCCCTGCAGAAACCCAAAGACAAGGACATTTCTGAGTTTTGTCCTCTCCTTCCCAATCTCTTGTCTGCTCTCATAGCCCCAGATCCCTTCACCTTCTTTTGTTATTACTTCCAACACCCCTTCTCAAGAAAGGGCACATTGCTCATGAGCTTGCAGTGCTGGAATTCAGCAATTTGCACTTCTGAGCCTCCCTTATCGCACCTTCCCAAGGCTAGCTTGCTCTATGGTCCTGCTGGCAAGAAGCTACCAGGGAAAACAAACACAGAGTTAAACTGGTGGGGGGCATCCAAGTCCAAATAAACACAAAGCTGGGAAGTAGGATTTACTGCACGGAGCACTGAAAACCTTTGCTTTTGGCTTCCTTATGCATCTAACTTTTGACTGTACGCTCTGTCTGCCCAAGATTAGCGTTACGGGTACAACCCACTTAGGAAATCTCTGAAAAAGATTCAGTCACTGCAGCATGATGAGGGAAGATGTCTTGATTTAAGAACACAGACATTACTAGAAAGGGAAAAAAAAATAAAAGGGTCCCTTACTGTTCTGACATATCAAAAGGAGACTAATGAACCACCAGTTCATAGAACGACCCTGCTCATCATTTCAGAGCCAGGCTGGCCTTTTGTGTTAAGGACACTGAATAACAAGAGCAAGAACAAACAGAAAGAACCCTTTCCCCCTGCCCAAAGTAAATTTTGAAATGAAATAATTTAAAAACTACACCCTTCTGCCCTACTTTAAGGTCCACATAAGAACAGATGAAAAGTTTTGTTCCATTGGCAAAACTGAATCAAGGCTTTTGATCCTCAAAGATCTCTTAATCGCTTTGCACATCACTTCTTTTCATTATTTCAAACATACTTGAAGACAGCTACTCTTCTCTCTCTCTTTTTTTTTTTTTCTTTTTTTAAAAAAAAACTTTTCTGTGTTTGGGCCATTTCCCAGCCAACTCTGGCAGTATGGCAGACAGCTGTTTGTTCTTTACTCACTGTAAGTTTCAACATATATACACATTGATCTGCATTAGTAAAGTCAAAAAAACCATGATCCTTGCCACCAGTTGTGCTAACTTGCAATATCCACCTCTTCGTCCTTCTTGTGCTTAAGAAAAGTTCCAAGGAAGATTATATGCTTCTGGTTAAAAAAAGAAAGTAGTTGTTGGTGGGATGATTGTTGTGGGTTTTTTTAAAAGCTTGACTCAGAATTGGAATCTCCGTTGCATCAAACTGAACTTAAATCAAGGTTTCTCCAAAATTTCATGTCTCTGCAATTCCCGTAAGTCAAATCCAGCACCAAATCACCAATCCTTAAACAAAATGGGGACAGAATTTGCAATAACCCTGGCCATCTTAGCATCCCTGTGACATCATCACTCAGAGTTTTCCAACAAATATGTCGTGTCCTTTGTTTTTTTTAATTAAAATGTTGCTCCTGGTTTTTCTCTTACTGACCAACTGAAAGGGCAGAGACATTTTCTGAAACGAAGACCGTTCTTTGTCTGTGCAAGACTCTGCAACAAGCAGGCTCCCAAAAATTATAATACAAATTATAGACAGGAGAGAAGGGAGGTGGAGTCAGAGTTAGCCGGCTCACAAGCCATCAAGGAGGATGGATAACATCAAAACCAAACTCCACCTGGAAAGCTGCATGTAGGCAGCAGAGCAGAGCAACAGTTTAACGCGTTCAGAGCCTCAGGCACTGTTTAGCAAGTGGGTGGATGCTTTTTGAGCCAATTTCATCTACCCAAATGGTGTCAAAGCCATGGTAAACTGCCTTGTTAAATTCTGGTCACAAAGCAATCCAAAGCTGAGGAGGGCCAGCAACAGAAGGCTTCTGGCTGCACCAACACAGAACAGGCGTATGCCTCGTGATACAAGATGCAGGTAATAACCGTACGCTGCTCTGCAGACAACCCTTCTCATTCAGTCCAGTCAATACAACCGGCCTGAGACCCTCCGGCAGCTTGAGAGGACACTGTCTCCATGTGATCTGGGCTATCCATCAGACTCCTCCATGTTTCCTCCGTCATTAGCAAGAAGACAGACAGCCTTTCTGGTAGGTGTCAAAAGATCTGACTTGGAACTTCTGTTCCCTGCATGTAGCTGTCAAACAGTCCAGCCTCCCTGAGCCTCCTCTGCCTTGCCTACTCTCTTTTTCCTGCATTTATCCCCTAAAGGCAGGGGAAGTCTCTGTCTGTAAATAAATACAGTACCTAGCACCACACTGTTTGTACTGATATTCGGGCTTTCAGATTCAGCCACAGTAAAACAACATTTAGATGCTGGTCATTTATTCCGCTGTACCAGATGAGTCAGATGAAACACAGCTGAGACCACACCAGCCATCACTGCCCCACAAACCACTTCATCAGCATCGAACAGAGATGAAAAAAACCAGATCCCTCTCTGACAACTGTCCTCCCTGCTGGCTTGTGGGTATCTCGCAGGCAAAGAGCGGTCCCCAACACCGAGCCCACGCAGACCTCACAGAGACTGTACACATCCACACAGCAAAAGGAGAACGCAGACCTGGGAAGTTGAGCTTGCTCCTCATCAATTTTTAGGAGCAAACCTCTGCCCAACATAACAAGCCTGTTTACCAGTGTTCGCCAGAGCACAAAGCTTGACAAGAGAGGTCTAAAAGGAAACCAGGGATCCTAGCCACCTCCTGACTAGCTTTCCATAACAGGAATGCCAGATATGGGTTGGCAGCTAGCGTGTAGCAAGAGAGAGCTGCTCTTAAGAGCCACCCCAAGGACACAGCTTCCTCACCTACACAGTCATGGGGGTTACTTGCTGTAGGTGGCTGCCATTTTGCAACACCTTCCTGCACCTCAGTCCTGCATCTGCCACAAGCCATGGCCGAATTCTGCGCTTCACATGGATTTGTACCTATAGATTGTACCTACTAGTGTCTTGCTGCTTGCAGAGTAATTACCAGCCCTGCCCTTCCCAGTGCACGTTGTAACATTAAACCTTATTTTACTTGGCAGCTAGAGCTCACTTTTCAAGCAGCTGTGAGAAAAAGACCCCTCAACTGATGCAAATAAACAAGGTTTTATTTTTAATTTGTAAATTAAAACAAACAACTTGTGTTCCAGGCTGTGCAGTCCACATCCATCTCAATAAAAACCCACGCAGAGCAAAGGAGACCTTCTGGCCTCTCCAATACTCTATGACATGCCTGGTTTTACCCTTAGTATTGCACATCAATAAGGACAGAAAACTTCAGAAGCATCTCTGACTCCTTTTTACATACCCCCCCCCCCCCAAAAAAAAAAAAAAATTAGGCCAGCTGTGCAGACTACCATTTCCAATGAAATAAAAGCCTAGCTAGAGTGGGAGTTAAGCCTAGAGCACAGGTTTAGCATACAGAGAACTGAAACTATGGAATAGATCTGACTAGTTTTTGTCCACAGTCTTATCCCTCATGGTGAGGGCAGGCATTTCGGAGCTAACTCACAGCAACAACAGTTTGCTGTTTCCCCAAGAATAGCAGGTCTGAATGCCCAGTGAATTTTTATCCTAGAGAGCCTAACTGCCAACGGCAGTGGTCTTATTTGTAACAAACTTAAAACCATTGAAACCCAGCACTAAAATACAAGTTTGTGATGACCTCACCTAGCACGGGTTACTGGAAACACACAAGCAATGATGGATAGACTGATGAAGTGTCTGCAAGCCTGGTGTCACTGAGTTGCTACTTCACATGCAGCTATGGTCATAGGAGCAGTAGCAGCAGATGGAGGAGGATTGTTCAAATGGTAGAGCTGGTCCTTCCTTTGGAGACATACAGCTCTAGCAACAGATGAAAACAACCAGTGAGAAGGTTTCAGGAGAGTAGTCCTGGAACACACGTGAGAAACAAATGCAAGGGTGAGCAGTAGCTCTGTATCTTTTTTTCCTGGCATGGCATGTTGGATATAGAGGTTCTTTTTCAAGTAGAACCAAGTTTAAATGAAACACCTGATGAGCGAATATTTCAAACCACATCCTTGAGTTAGAGGAGATAGCCAAAAGCCTGGGTCCTACAGTCTGTAGCATGTTACAGGTCTCTGCCACAAAGAAAACCCAAAAAGTGAAGATGCACGAAGTATGCACAAAGCTGCCAATCTAGATGCGCCCACACATGCTGCTGTACTACAGAAAGATGCCAAGAGCAGAGCTTTTTGAGTTAGAAAGGCATGCAGGCAGGCAATGAAGAACTTTAAATTTGTACTGAGTTCCCTTAGCATATAAACTGTATATACATATATACACACTACATATTTTAATATAAATACATATATATACATAAACATAGAATAGTAAAGGCACAAGGACCTGGACTCAGGAGCACTTGGCTCAGTTTATGTCCCTCCCATAGGCTTTCTGTAAAGTTTTAGGAAACCTAGTGCCCATTTCTTCCTTTGGGTTGAGTTGTTACATTTATGAAACCAAAATGGTAATTCTTCACCTGTTTCTGGTTAGAATCCACTTGCATCAACATCTGTACCAACAGAGCAGTTCAGACCACTAATTTCTCTGTAAGCTAAATATTGCTACTAGCACCACTGGAGAATGGCAAGGGGTTGCCATTCTACAATTGCTCTTTGATATCGTATTGGGTTACTGTGACTGGGGAAAAGAAGAGAAAATCACGTTGCAAATTCACAAGCTTAGGATATCGTATTCTGAAGCTGATCTGTGCAACTGGATGGATTGGAAAGCTTTGCTGTGGAGTCTGGAGATATGAAGCCAGAGTTTTCATTAGTCTCTCCTGCGGATGCTTTAACACAGCAGAAGATTGTTTCCAGTACCTCTGCCCACCAGCTTTTCCCAATTCAGCCCATTGCTTGTAGGACATTTGTGCAAAAAGCCAATCTGCTGTTCTAATACAACTCAAAGCCAACTCCTTCAGTGAACAAAATACAGTCAGAGCAAATTTTGTATCTGCTTTCCCAAGGTCCCTTCCCTCAAACAAATAAACAAACAAAAAAAAGTTTGTTTTTATAGAGCTTGGGTTAAAAAGCCAGTCTTGGAAATGTACCGAGTGGAGCAATCCTCCAGCACCACCCAAAACCAGCCAGCAAATGAAAGCTCGCCAAGGCTGTTAATTTGACGGCTGGGGGGGAAACGAAACCTATTGCTACCATCTGCACAAAGGAAACAGAGGCAAAGAAAAACCCTGCTGTGTGAGCAGAAAGAAAGGTTCAGCATAGCAGAGACAACACAAACCATATGAGACACTTGTTAAACCCCCTTCTGGCTTTTTTCGCCACCACTAAATGCTGCAGGACAATGATCAATCTATTCAATAGACGTTTAAAACAAGACCCTCAGGACTGTCAGTGGTGCAGGTCCCTGTTTTCTTATGGATTCTGGCACACTAAGGCCCTGCTCCCTGATAAATCTTTAAGACAACATGAATAGTTTGCATACTCTGAGCACCACAGATGGTTTGGATCTAAAAGACCTTGTGCGGACTGCAGTGGTCACAAAACCCATCCTCACGGCTAGAATTTGGGATGCATCACATTTTTACTGCTGTTTGTACTGCTCAGTTTGTGAACCAGAATAAACAAATGAGCTTTCAAAAAAGAAAGGCAGTTTGAAAAGAGCTTGATGTACTGTGAGCCCTTTATTCAGCTAATTTTACCCCAAAGGCAACCGTGGCTATAGTGTGCGCTATTTCACAGGTGAAGAAAACATCTCTCTCGGTAATCCTGCTACAGTGGGGGTTAATCAGCAATCAGCTCTATCTACGGAGCTGGCCCCTACAGCTGCACCAACATCTCGGGCTGGAAAGCTGGCAAGAATACCTTGGTAGTGCACCAGGAGGCTCTGGGAATTTCATTACATTTTCCACTCACCCAGCGTGTCTCCGGAAGGCCATCTACGGAAGAGAACAGAACTAGCATGTTGCCGCCCAACCCTCTGGAGTTTCTCCTTTCACACTACTGCCAAAGCACAAACACCCTCACCCTAGGCCAGATTCTGATCTTCGTACCAGCAAAAAACAAATTCCAGTATCATCAGCTACAGACTCTTGCTGCAACATCTACTGACCAGCAATACAGAGGGGGCAAGCCCTTTCTCCCACCTCCAGCAGTGCTGAGCACTGATTCTCCCTTGCCTCAAACTGAAGTTAAAAGAAAAAAACGACCCCAGTGCTGTCCGTGGAGCAGCACGGCTGGCATCCCCCCTCCCAGACCCGGCAGCGACTCCCGTACATGTCTAGGCTTGTTGCAGCCTGTCTCTCAGCTGACACTTGCAACGGTGCTGCGGCAGTCCGGCACTTTTCACTTGAGCTTTGAACGAAGCTGCAATTCGCAGAGCTGGCAGGGGCGAGGGGTAAAGAATTTATCAGCCCTACAGTTCACTTTTGAGAGGGCACACACAAAATGCAGCTCAGCTGGATTCACTCATCTGAGCAGATGTGAGGATATCTGGTGACCTTGTTGAAAACTGACTCACCTGGAGAGATTCAGAGGTTTCTACCAAACCCAGAGTTCTTCCAAAAAGCAGTTTTCACTTGGTGATTGCAAAATTCTCCTTGCAAGCAAAAAATCCTCCTGCAAATAACAGACCACCAGTGGGGTTTCACACAGAGACATCTCTGCTGAAAGGATACACAGAATTTCTGTAGGGCCCGAAATAGGAAGAAAAGACCTAAGATCTGAGAGTCTTGACTCCAATACCTGATAGATACCATTCCCTCATTAGAGGAGGATATAGGTCGCCTTTTCACAAGACCTGTGGGAACTGGGGGACAACCAGGCAGACACCCTGCCCCAGGCATCAAAACACCACTTAGCACACTAATGAGGAGATCAGGGCTTGGTGTAATACTGTCCCCTACTTCAGACCTATTGTCAGGAGAGAAGTGGCACCAAACCCCAGGGGCTGCCATTGCATGAGTAGTCACAGCCCTGTGCCCTGAGATGACAGACAGCTGTGGTGTAAGCAAACCTCTCTCGGCAGGACTGTCTAACTCCAACTTAAAATTGAGCTTCTGTTTCAAGTCAGATTTTCCCCTGATGTGCCTCATCCTGCCCAGAGACAAAAATAGAGAAAGTGAGAAAACAGACCTTTATTACCAACTGCAATCCCCACTGCCCAGCAACTAGCTCTACACTCCATGTCAGCCTTGCATAAAGAGAAAATAATAAAACCCAACAACCCGCACTACCCACAAAATAAAATATACACAACATAAACGTTTACGCAGCTCAGGCAGCGATCACCATGTGTCTGCAAGCTGAGCAGAGCCGCAGTCCTTGTCCTAGACAGTATCTAACCTCTGCTCCTGCTCGGAACGTGCTTCAGCAGTGCTGGTGCAGGAGGTGAGCACGCTGCAGTCTGAACCGTGTCACTGGGTAAGCTGGGGCTGCAGGGTCAGGTCTCATGCCTGTCCTGCTGAATAGGATGATCCCTTTCCAGGACTCCTCAATTCTTACCTATACACAGGGGATCATCTGTAATTATTTTTTTTTTCTGCTGAAAAAGAAAACAAAAGGTAGTGGATACAGTGATGACTATAATGAAATAGTTACATCAGGGTTAAATTGCCAGCCTGTGTGCAGTTGTGGTGGGGAACACGAGGACTGCAGCCTGCTGTTGGCATTGCCTACCATAATTACCCCTAACCAAATCATGGTTACACCCTGTTCCGCACAACACTCTGGATTTCCAGATTCAAACACATCTCAGACAGATATGGGGCCTGTTTCTATCCCTCCAGATGTCTATAGCAAGACTTCAAGGGTCCAAAGTCCACATAGGACTGCTTATGCAAACTTGGTATTTAACAAATGATTTGGATGAGCCAAGGTAAACAGGCAATGCAGGCACCATGGAAAGCAAAGGAGAAGTTTTAACTGAAGGAGCACATTATGCCTTCACATTATTTTATGAGGAACACATTAGCCCTGAGGGAAAAGTGTGAGGAGATGAATCTCGAGTCATTATAAAAAGGCCTGGTCTGTATTAGGAGATATATGAATACTTCTGCAGTCCAGAGATACCTACCTTCTCCCCCACCCAGGAACTTCAGTGAGGAAGGGCAAAAACATCTTGAACTGTCTCCCATCCCTTCTTATCTCCTATTTCTCTCTGCCCTGCAGTGTGTGGGACCGTTCCCACTCCCAGGGCAGCGCTGCAGTCTGTGACCTTGCAGTTCCCTAGATGCAGCAGGGAAGCAAGTGAATAAGTGCGCGAGCAGCACCGCCCCCCCCTCAGCACGTCCCTCAGGACAGACCAGCACCCTACTGCTGGGCAGTCGCTGTGACGCTGGAGCCCAAGAGTCTGGGCTTTGAGGAGCACGTTCAACCTCTGGCATATAACCCTGCAATATGATCTCCATCATTTCCATGCGGGGCATCCCTTTCCGCCTCCTACACCGCCCAGCATGGGCACCAACTTAACCCACCTGCTGTGAGCTGTTAGGTGGTCAAGTATACTCTGCTAACACAGAGTTTATATGCAGTTTTTGGGATGCTAAGAGAGTGTCACAACCCTGCCTGCCTAGGGTAGGCAGGATTTGGGGGAAGAAAGCCTTCTGAAGCTGCTGCAATGACAGGCTACAGTCTAGTCAAGCATTAACCCCCAGGACCACTCCCCAAAACGGCAGTAACAATCCAGTTAGGAATTTGAAAGCCAGCGAGGATCTTCCCACAAACAGGCCAGCCCTTTGGCAGACGGGGGCAGGAGGGCCAGGGCAGCACACAAACACAAGCTCTCATAACGCCATAAAGAGCTTCTGTTTCCCGACACACTGCAACAGAGGGAAGGCGGAGGCAGAGAGAAAAGCAGCAGTCACAGGACACGTGGCAGGTCAAACCACCGCCCAGTTTGTTGGCATCCTCTAAAGTTTAAATATGCTTTGAGCCAGCAGTGAATCATCCCTGGCAGGTAAGAATGATGTTAATTTATGACATGCCAAGTGCAAGCAGATCTTTTGGTGTCAGTCCAACGGTTTTAGTCTTATTAACACACGGCGACGGCTCAGGTTGCAGCTGTGCACATTAAACTCTGGCAAGTGGCATTTTAAACAATGACAAACTTCAGAACAATCACTCCACACATGGAGCCGGGCCAGGCCAAACTGAAGGGTGGCAGAATAAAGGTCAGGAGGGTGACCTGTTTGTCTGGGAGAGGAACAGGTGGCCCGCTTGAGTTGCTGCAGGGTCTTTAAACTGTCTGAAGGACACAGTCATGGATCATTTTAACCCATTAAGCTGCTTAAGCCTTCCCTTACACTGGTTTGAACTTCAAGAGAGTATTAAATCTTAAAGAGCTTAGTAATATTCAGGAAAGCTCTCCCCTGTGCTTATGCATTCACGGTGCCCATGCTGCACTGTGGAAGTACACATCCTTCCTTTGACAGCAACACCTCTCTGGCAGCTGAACCAGCTCCCCGCAGCTGAGAAGCAGTAAGCTTTAAAGTAAAGCACTGCACCAGAGCAGCAAGCCACACTGGGAAACAGGCAACAAGGGGGAACATGTTACCGAGTCACCACCATGCTACTCAGCAGGCCTGAGGACATGCTGCTTTTCAGAGCTACAGAGGAGGAATACACGTCAGAGAGGAAAACATCCCCTAATCAGTTCCTTCCTTACCAAGCTCCCAAAGGACACAGAGCTAACAGTGGTTGCTGAGACCCCATGGCAGCCTCAGGTTGAGTCTAGGGAACTCAAACCACCTCCAGCAAGGAGGGCTGCCTAAGAGAGTGACTTCTAAGTGCAGCTTCTTGCCTTGGCACCTGGGCAAAGTCAGTCCAAACCATTCCTGCCAGTTGTTTTTTCATCAGAAAATGTGATGGTGGAGACATAAAAGACATTTTCATGGCAGAAAACTTAAATATTCCAAGCCATGTTTCAAAACTGTATTTCTCAATTTGAAATATTATATCAAAATAAATTTTTTTGAAGTGTCAAAAGACAGATGTTTCAGAATAAATCAACAGAATAAGATCTGACATGTAACAATGTTTTCCAATGCAGTGCTTCCAAACCAATTGTTTTCAGAATTTTTATATTCCCTCTCCAATCTTATCCTTGCAAGCAGAATCTTTATTTTCCAACCAGGTACTTCCCAAAAGAAAGACTTTTAAACAATAAATCAGGTCCTGTTAAATGAATACAAGGATTTACATGAGAACTGATCCAGAACAGAGCAGGGTGTAAATTCATAAAGAAACAGTTATCTCAGATTTAAATACCAGGTGTGTGGATGTACTTATTCCCAAATGAAATTAGAGGAATTAAATTCTTTCATAACAAGGCACTTTTATTCTGGAATAGGAGCATCCACATATGAAATTAATCAAGAATAGCTAAAGCCACAGTAAGGTCTCGGCTACTGACTGTAAATGAAAACAGTAAATTCATTCTCCCTCTTGCAGCTTCTTGCCACATAACACACTAGATCCCCCTGGATAAATGTTCCTCTAAGTAAAAGACTAGTCCCAGCATGTCTGTGAACACCTCATGATAATACTTCAATGAGATGGACTGGAATCAATATTTTTCATCTTTGCAGCTTGGGGCCAGAGAGCAGCGAGCTGGGCAGGGACATCAAACGGCATGCCACCCGACATAGCAGGGAGGGGAACTGGCTCAGCCCTGACCTGGAAAGAAATTCCTAACTAGTAGGTATCAGTTCCTGCACCTTTTGAGCTTCCTTGAGGGAAGAGAGAAAAATGAGATAATTCATTAGAGGTTTTCAATTCAAACCTGCTCCCAAGTATCCTTACAGGAATCAGACATAAGTCTGGCTACAGTTTAAATAGAGCTACTGGAGAAATTCTAGCCTCCATGTTTCATAATGGAAGCTTTAGAGCCAGGATTAGATACTGCTAGATCTAAAAATCTGATATGAAGTACTGATTTATTATAAATGAATGCATTAATTTAAGTTAGATATCCTCTATTCATCTACAGCCAGAACAGAATACATATTTGTGATCTAGATAATTTTACAGAAATGTGATTAAGTGCTTTTGCCTGATGAAGAACAAACCTGTGTCACTGTGCACTGCTTTAATCTTAGTGAAACTGGGACCACAGCAAGAGTTTGTGTACTGATCAGAGAATGGAGTGAGGGCTGAGAAAGGAAAGAAGGGCTGTTATTTTCAACTGTAGAGGAAGAGAAACAAAAGAGGCATTACACTGTGAGAGTAATGAGTGTATTAGTAGAAGTACAAAATCAATCTTAATTCTACAAAGATGTAAGATACAAACTAACTCCCTATTGTGGCAATTACTTGTTTTTTATAGAAACAAAGATACAGAACAGTAAGGTGTGAATATAGAGAATAATTAATCCTGGTACTTTTAGACATGGCGTTCTTCATTGCCTGCAAAACTCACTGTTTTTCACCTTACTTTAAAAGGAGCACTTACCTAGAATTCACATAGGAGACCTTGCCAGCCCTATTCCAAGCTAGGCTTTCTGAATAAAGTTAAAGCTGTTTTTCTTGGTAGTTCTTCTCTTCGTGTATCATCTACATTGATTTGGCTTTTCACAAAATGAAATTAGAGAGCCAACAGAGACAGGGTAGAAGCAAAGGCAGCCAAATTCAAGTCCATGCTCAGACTGTTTCAAAACTTCAGTGCCAGCAAAGCAATCACAGTTATCACAAACTGACCCAAGAATATTCAGCTTGATTCTTCTAATTGCTTTAACTGTAAAAATCAATGGTTAGAACTCTAAAGTATAAGAGAAACATAATAAAATTGATGTAATAGCTACAAGGAGCCAGAAAATGGATCAACAAAAGCAGAATGGTGCATATTTGATACCACCATAGTTAATACTTGCCCCTAAAAGGAATATTGGTTACCTTTTTAACATAGTTTTTCATAAGAGCTAGGCAATGTCATCAGTATCTTCTGACCGTATCTTCATTTTATCATGGATTATGTACCCTAGCTGTTTTTCATTCTTAAACAAAACATTAGTCTTCCAGTGGACCTTACCTGCATGAAATTGGAATGTAACAATGCATTTTTTGCTTTCTTACTAGAATAGCTTGATTCACTGTTATAAAAGTGCACTTAGAGAACATTCATAGCACCAATCAATAAACAAATGCAGTATTGCATTTTACATTACAAGAAAGCTTTCTCAATTGATCTGAAGAAAAAAAATTTAAACCTCAGAACTTCATGAGTTTCACAGAAAATGACAGGAGAACACCTTCAATGCACGGGTCCTCGTGCTGCCGGTCCTCGTACTGCGGCTGTAGTCATATTTAGCAACAGAACAGCCATCCACGACTGACAGCTTTCTTTGACAGAGAGAGCCAGTCAATATTTACATTCCTCATGAACATACAAAAGAGCATCAGGATACTTGAGAAATTAGCCCTTGATTGCCACTTGGAAGGCATCATCAGAAAGTCAAATCACTTCAGCGCCTCCAACAAGAGAACTGCTTTCATTCTTGAGACTGAAGATCTCACAGATGTGTCAAGGTCTTTTGCCTGGGAGCGGGAGATGTCTGAAGGGCATAATGGGTGCTGAAAAAGCATCCTGTGAGGGTTTTATTATTTAAAATGTCAAAAGATAAAGAAAGCATTCCGTCAACTCTTGCTCTCTTTCTTGCTGAAGTATCAGACAGAAATCTAAGAGTTATAAATGGCCACTCCCAGGCTCCTGAGCCAGCTACAGGGAATACCAGTAGGATTCTTCAGTGCAGAATAGAGAGGGCTCTACTGCAATATTCAGTGATCACTGAAGTTGGGGGGCACAGGTGCAGTGGTTCAATTTGGCTGTCAAGTTGCCAAAATGTCACGACACAGAACAGACCTAAATCCTGGCTTGGAAGTCACAAAACATCCAGTGCCTTTCAAGTGAGATCTCAGCTCCTCTCATTTCCTGCATACAATAGCATTATTCAGCCACTGAAGTTTCCACTTAGCTTGCATTTATGCCAAGTACTTTTAATTGCAAAGGAAAAGGATGTTAAGCTCTCCCATTTCTTTCTTTCTAATTCATAAGGGACACAGCAGTGGTTGGTAAAAGTTATAGGTTAAGGGTTGTTCTCTGCCCCTTCTCACTTAAGGGACTTGCATCCTCCCCCTGCTGCCTCACAAACAGAGGTTACCTACATTGCAAGGGTAGGAAAATTTATGTTGTCTTTTGTAAAATAATAAAAGGGTAAGTCATTGTAAACTTACTAGCAAACAAGCATCAGTCTGAATGGTATCTAAACCCTTCCAGGCATCTGTTATAACTGATATTCAGAGTCACCTTGACCAACCTAGGTCTCAATTAAGAATGGATATGCTAGTATTCACCCAATACATATACAGTCATTCAGACAGCATCCAACTCAAAGAACTCAGATACAGAGCAGCAGCTCTGACTGAAGCAAAACGCTGCACAGCAAGGAGTGAAATAACTGGAAAAACAGATGCTTAATTTCTACTTATTTTTGGCAACCTTGTTCCTGTGGTATCTGTTAGATGAGGGGAAAAAAGCTGCTGAATGCTGCTGAGTAAATAATACAGACACATCTATGGACTAGAAGGGTGGCACTTAATACAGCCCTATCGAAAGTTATTTTTCTCTTGGTCAATCCATAGAATGGTCTAAAGTAATGTTTCCATATGGATTTTGTTTCTGTTATGCAAGATCAGGTGAACTACATTGTCTGAGACAAAGGGATTAAGTGAATTGGTGTTTTGGACTTGGTAGTGGTTTAAGAGGTGTCTTCACCCCATCTATGCAGCCTTGGGACAAGAGACCTATTAGTTAATTACTATGAAAATGAACTGAAATGTAAATTGAATGCTACATCCTAAACATACCTTAATAGGCCTAGGAACAAAAAGGTTAAATTTAATGGACTGTAATTCTATCCAAAAATATAGTTTATTAACAAGCACATACAATAAATTGCACCACTAACTTTAAATAAAACATCTAGCAAGCTCACCTTCACACTAAGTGACATTTGGTTAATACAGAGCAAAAAAGCAATACACATATGCTTTCAACAGACATAGAACGAACTCAGTTGCAATCCAAGTTCAAGTTGTAATCCAAAGAAGGGCACATAAAAGAAAAAGCAATGAAGACTTGACATGAATCTTGCCGTTTCTTTCCACCAGACCTTTGGTCTCTTACAAAATAGGTCTGTAATACAAAAAGTAATAAAAATTCTGGATTCAATTTACTCAGCCTCTTCCATCACAAGTTAACTACAACATTCTGCAACAACGTGAGTAGTATTAAGAGGGAGATAAGAGGCAAAGATAGTTACGTCTTGGAATTATGTAAGTTCAGCTGCAGATAGGCTGTCTAGCAGCAGGCATGGACTTCAGTGTCATTGTCCCAGTTTTTACAAGAAATACAAAGACGGTAAAACACATTCTTCTCTCTCATCAATTAAAACTTGATCCATCCTCCACTGCCATCAAGGTAAAAGCTCTTCAGTTATCAGTGATACTCTGATGGGGTCGGAGTGGCCTTCAAAAAAAGTCATCCTCTCTAGTGAAAGGTTTGTCACTCTCCAGTCTTCAGCTTGGCTGTGATGTCAGTAAAACCTGACACGCTGTCACCACATGGGTGTTAGAACAGTCTCATCCTCCCTTCATGCCAGAAAAAGGGATTCAGCAGAATTCGATATATAAGAATTGAAGCCAACTTGGCAATAAACAGCTCTACTCTCCTCAGTGTAAGATCTTAACCTCACCGCAATGAAGTAAATAGAAGGTTTGAAACAAACTTCAATAAGAGCCCAAGAGAAGCATCAGGCCAAAACAGAAAAATACACACTTCTTGATATTAGACCTTGTTCTTCACACAGGAAAGGACATTTGTATTTCTGATCCTCTGGGGGAGTAACAGGAAGGTTCCCAAGAACAGTGCTCCAAATGTAACAGTGTCCACAGTAAAACTGCTCAAGTAGTATTTTTAAACAAAGACAGATTCCTCTGTTTCCATTGTTGCACAACGAAAAGTTATCTCTATAAGCAGTAGGGTCCCATTTTTATTAACATGGTGCCTGTTACCACAACATAAATAAAAATTATGCTTGTGGTCCATCGTCACATTAGGAGTTAATCTTTACTTAGAAAAGTTCTATAGCAGTATCAATGGGCTGAAGACTTAATTTTCTCTCACTCCTCTCCTGCACCCTTCTCTTTATAATGCTTAGAAAAAACCCCCCCAGAAACTTCTCCTGCTCCCACCATAAGCAAAGAGTTAAGATCTACTTTTATAACAAAAACCCCTTTAAAAATAGTAATTTTTTCAACTGCTAGAACCAGATTTTTTGCAGTACAAGGAAAAATTTATCTCAGTGTGAACTAACCTGATGAACAAGAGCAAGCAATCAAACATTACCTAGACATAAACGCACTAAAGACAAGTGCAAGTACTGTGACACCTCGTATTGAAAAACAAGCGATGCACAGTTGCATCAGCAACAAGCTCCCTCTCCCCCTCTGCAACTTGCATAGCTGGCTCTCATGTTAGCTAGTTATGAAATACTCTTACAGTAGAACAACTTTAGAAAAATTTGGACAAGTGAGAATGGAGTTATTTTAATCTAGAACAGTATCGCCCAAAGATACAGATGAATACAAACGCCGTTCATATAAAAAAAGTTTAAAAATCAACGAAACATGAATTTAAGCCGCATTTTCAGTCTATATATTGGCTTTCCTCTTCTTTGTTTTATAAAAATAGGGTATGACATTTTAGCTTCAATTGTGTGTTTAAGTCATCGATTCACTGAACATTCCATTCTTGAAATACCATCTATTAAAATGTTAAGATTCATCCTGCTTATAGAACAAACTAGAATTTCTTCTGAACTGCACTTGTAGACAATAATAAAAGACTGATATGAACTCAATAAAAAATAATTAGATTATGGGAAGAAGAAAATAAAAAATAATTTAAAAAAAATCAGGCTCCACTCCTACTATCTGATTCCTAATAAAACAAACACCAATGCCTTTTAGCTGATCAAGACATTTAACTCCAAAATATATTTACAGACTGAATTCAGAACTAAACTGTGTTTTAAACTCTGTAAGTTGCTATAAAAGGAGAATAAACTTCCAACAAAACACCTTCAAAGACAGAGGAAGCCACAGTAAAAATAATACTGAAAATTCCTGATCATTGTACCAAAAAATAATATTTCTAACACTACCATAGTTCTCTTATCATCCATTTAAAGAAGTGGATTCTGTACTACACAGGCACATTCTGATATAGATATAACTGAACATGGGCAATTTACATCTCCACTGTGTGGTACTGAAGGAAAAGAAAAAAGCTGAAGATTCATTTTGCTGCTTCAGCAGTAAACCCCGCTGGGTGGGAAGGCCTGTTGGGGATACCAACATTGAAACAAATTAGTGAAATGACAGAGTCAGAAATCCAATAGTACAAAGGCTGCTTGGACATGGCTCTTTCCCCTACTGCAAAGCAGATTTAATAAATGGGATTTATTTTAGAAAGTTTCACAATTCTTAAACAGTAGATGATACTTGCATTCCTGAAGGATTAAGTTCTACATTTCTTAATGCTAATTCAACTCTCTAAAACCAACCCAATAAAACCAGCAAAGCTTTTACAAGTAACATGCACAACCTAAAAATTCCACCCTCAAAACTGCCTTTTTGGTACTCTTTTAAGCTCTTAAGATACTCCATTTATTGAAGAGATGCCAGGAAGCCTGCAGTGGGAACAAATGCTTCTTTGGCAAAAGGAAAACATTTTAATGCCTCCTCCCTTCAAAGTATGCACACCTCACCACAACATATGCTAATATACTACCAAATAAGTCTCTTTATCTTGCAGTTTTTATAACAAACTGTTTCATTCATATCTATTTCAGCTTGTAACTACCTACTGCACAGAGTAGCACACTGTGCTGAATCAACAAGTATTTATACCTAAGAAATAGAAAGTAAAAAAAAGAACACATTCTATTAAAAAAATGATATATTCCAAAGAAAGTCAAGAGGGGCTAATTTTGTATAAACTGTTTCAGTTTAAAATTAAAATTTTAAGTCATGCAGGCATTTGGGGCCTTTTTTCCATCCTTTGTCCTTTATTGAAAATGAACAAGAACTAACAAAAAAAGGATTCCCACAAATACGATAATGAGGGGAAATTCACACTAAATCTGCCATTAATATACAAAAACAAATGTTACACCCCTTCTGCGAAGATACCTATGTATGCATGTGTACCTGCACATGGAGATACACATATCTCCCCCTGGATTTCCAGCCTTCTCTGAGGCACACACTCCAATGACACACTTTCACAAATCAGCCAAATGCTGAATCTAGAAAAAGATGAAGACCAACCCTTTGCAGATCTACAAATCTGCAATTGTAAAAATATAATAAATATAAACATTTACTATCACATTACTAGTTTTTTTTTAAAGTGAAATTGATACTTAAAGTCATCTTTCTTCCTGAAGAACTCAAAGAAGCAAAAGGGGAAGTGTTTTTAAAAATAAAAAACTCAAGTGATGAAAATAAAGCAAACACACCCTCAAACATGCTGGAGCAAGACCACTTAGTGTAGGCATCAGTACCAGCCTTCTTCACTGAAACAGGATCTTTTAGTCTCCAGACGTATCCTAGTTACTCCAATTAAATCAATGTGGCTTCTAATGACACCAGAAAGAAAAAGATCTGCTTTTAATATGTGGATTTAAATACCACAGTTAACTGTCAAAGCCTCAATATACAACCGGGATAACTATGCTGTGGAAAATATTAAGATGAGAGGGAGAAAATAAAGCTAAATTCTAAGGGAAGGTCACTGGGATCTATCAAAGGTTTCTGTAGGCTTAGACCTATACACCTGAATCCAGAAATAGGGGTGAAGAGGATGGGGGGAGTAAGTGAAAACTCATTTGTCATAACTGAACCTTTCTTTTTTTTCCTGTTAGAGGAATGAAAACTGCCTCAAATGATGCAATGTGTCAACCTGAAGACAGCCACATTTGAAATATATTGGAAATCCTGAAGTCAGAGCTTGTGAATTTGTTTGGTTTGTATGCTGTCTTGGAGGAGAGAGAAGTTAATACTTTTAAAAGCTTGGTATTTACACTTCCGAAAAGTTTCTGCAGTTCATCCAAATTTGATAGGGCAGGATTTAAGTGCCTCTTAGCATTCCCGACTGGGCACTTCTGCTGCTTTGGCACACGCGCACACACACAGTATTCCAGTACCAATGGGATACGACGTCTAATGCAGCTTTAAACTGGCAGCACTCCTGAGTAGTTTTAAATGTTTATCAACTCAGTAGGTCAAAAGTCTGCAGACACTGGGTGGAGCAGCAGTATGCCACAAAACTAACAGTTGTCCTCCTAGGAAAAAAAAAAAAGGGGGGGGGGGGAGGAGGGGGAACAGTTGTCAGTAAAGATTGAAGCTCCTGGCCCCATTCCACAGCAGACAATATGCTGGTTTGTAAAATACAGGATTAGTCAATCTCAACACTTCAGAAAAAGAAGGTTCATTTGCTCTATATGAATGCCTGATACTAAGGCAGGGAAACACTGCAGGGGTTCTCAAAAACCTTCCTCGTTTCTGAGTCTTCGGTTTAAAGCAGCAGCATGTGGTTTTTCTTTCTGTGGAGGGTGTGGCTGAGTGTTATAGCCAGTAGGTTTAACAGCTGAAAGGAAAATAGCTGGGTAATTCTTTGCTTCAGCTTTGCTCATGTTTCTTAAATTACTGCTTGTAGGCATGAAATAACTGAAGTCCAGTGTCCTCCTTTGGTTCAGCCCAGTGAACAAACTGGGCCCAGACCTTCAGAAGGGACAACTGACAGGTAGTGCTGTCACACTGTGCCAGGTACTACAGCAGGGGTGGCAACATGAAAGCATGATACTAGCCTCACTGTGACCCTCCTCCTGCCCCCACCCTGGCAGGGACCTAGATATCTGCTTTAAAAACGTTAAGATAGGTTTTCTACTAACCCAGAGATCACACTTTACCCAGTGCTCATGTCATCTGTGCTTTTTCAGATGCAGAACTCCAGTTCAACACTTAACTATCCTTTCCTATAAGAGGATACCGATTGCAGTACAGAAATCCAGACAGAAGTTACTGGCATGGATGTGGCATGTGCTAATCAGTGCTGTTCAAACATTCAGGATCCCTACCCTGTGTGTTTTCATGGTCACTATAAGCTGTTTAGAACAGAAACCCCGTCCTTCATGTCTTTCTAAACCAGCTATCACACCTCTACAATTCCACATAATCTTACCATGTCAAGTGCACAAGCTACAGAGATAAGGATGTCTGGCTACCCTCTTTAGATCTCATTTTCTGTGGATTTGCATCAAATGTCAGCTACTTAAGACTATTCACTGAGGCATTTTGCAGAACACTGTACATTTTTGTCTAAGGTAAGGAATGATAGCTATTTTTTAAACAAGTGAAAACCATGCAGAAATGTGTATTTTCAATTAATACTTTTTAGAATGTTAATACAATGGTCTTCCAAAAGAGCCCTGAAGTATGTTTTTGTTGAGTTGCAACTTTAATAATTCCTAAAGGTGTCTACTGATATGTCTATCACCTTGTGACTAAGTTGTAACACTTAGCAATTAATTAGAAAGTAGAGCACTCCACTCTAGTCCGAACTCTCTCATTGTTGGGATTATTTTGGAAAATTTAAGGATTTAGTAACCTGCAAATATTTTTCCATCACTTTCTCAGAAAATTACACTGTTCAATGCATGAAAGATATTCTCTATAGCATGATTATAACATTTTATGCCACTCTGAATATTAAGACTGTAATGTGGAAGCAATTTATTTTACTCAACATGAAATCCATTGAATTTCAACGTACAATTGAAGCGTAACAGAATGGCAAGTTGAAGTATGCAATCTCTACAATCAAATCCTTCTAAGAAAGATGACTTTGCCAAAATAACATTTATGCAGCCTTCTGGCTGCTGTCCAGATTTGGCATACCTAAGTTGTTTTCATTTCATAAAATTGAATTGCTTACAAATCAGATACCTCTTATTCCACAAACTCACAGCAAAATAACCTGTGATACAGGTGTGGAAAATAAGTACTATCAACCGGAATCACCAATTAGTCTCTTCTTTTTTCTTCAAGGTCTTCCTATTCAGAAGCAGTTTCTTATTTTTACGGAAGATAACTACTGCAGGACAAGAACTGAGTGGCATTCTTGTGCATTATATATACCAACAAGTAATTTCAGAAACATTCCTTTTTAAAGCACCTTTCTTTTCTGCTCCCCACCTTTAGGCATATGCTTTCTAACTATCGGAATTCTCTAAAAAAAGAACCTGAACATCACATTGGCTTATTTAACTCCAAGTGACTTTTTGTTAAACCTTCTTTAGTAGGTTTCAAACAGTACCATACTTTTGTCCAAGTAGAATCAGTTGAAATTTCTCTAATGAGCCTTTTCCTTCGCCAAAAGTGGATTCATTGATATTATGGTTCATGGTAGGCTACAGTATCTACTCACACTAATAGGGGTTAGGGAAAGAATCACTGCAGCGCCATCAGTGCTCACCTTAAAGATATTTTAAATCTTTATCTACATGAGGGCAATATTCCCTGAACCACATAACAGTTTTGAGTCCCTTCTATGACTGTACTGACCAGCAAGTCAGGAAGTCTGTGTAGACTTGTCTACTTGACTTGGGAATCCTGCAGAGTCACAACTGCTACAATAAAAACGGAAATATTTTTAAGATGTATTGCTACAAAATGTATGTTACAGTGCAGAACGCTTCCACAGCATATCTCAAGTTAATTAGTGTGGAAAGAAAAGCAAGAGTATTTTACCACAGAACATTTTAATTAAGCTCTGCTTTAGAGCTTTTTTCCATCTTTAATCCTACAGCACTTTTATTTGGTGATGGCAGTCTCCTGAAGTCAGGGTTGAGACCATCAGGGGAAGTAGTGGTGTTAGGTAGTATTTCCTTCCCAAGGCACAGAAGTGCCATGCATGTGCTATGCTACCACAAACAAGCCAATCCCATCATATCGAAACCCTTCACTATCTTACAGCGGTCTGAAAGAGGCAAGTGTGGTAGCCCTTGTTAGACAGGCTAACAGCAGTATTCTGGTTGTCTTGTAAATAAAAGATTTGTCAGCTTTTACATGCAATTATAGGACAGGGGCTTTAGATCTGAAAGGCTGCTAAGTTTTAAAAAAAATTCCTTAAGAATATGCTTTGTTCCATAAGGTGTTTTTCTTCCTAAATGAAACCCCAGTGTAATTTCCTGTATAATTACCCTTGATGCAATCCTGCCATTGGAGTTTCCCTCAAGGGAAAGAGCTTTGGGTAGACAATGGTAAACATCGGCTGGCTGCAGCGGTGGCAGTGTCCCAAGGGACAGTGCAGCAATTCCAAGAGGCTTTTGGGTAGTGAGATTGGAGTCAGAAAGTTCAAATCTAAAGAAAAGAAACAAAAAAGGCTTGTAACAAAACAATTGCGTGATAAAGTCAAACACAAAAAGCATGATCCATAAACAATTCAGAAAACAAGCTGTCTCATATTAAGAGTTTGTCAAAAGAACAGCAAGGTAACATGAATTACCACAATTAGGGTGAAGCACATGGTGTTTTCCATAAGTAAGTTCAAAAAGTTCAAGTTAAATGTATAGGTTTAGCAGCTGGGGGTATAAGATTAACTGAGCCCAAATACCTAGGTGAAAATATTATAGCTCAAGCAAATAATAAAACCCAGCAATATATCATAAAGCACTTTTAGACACAAAGGCGATCTAGACAGGCATTTAGCAATTAATAACAATACAAAATTCTGAAAAGGATATTTTACTAAAATAGTTCATCAACTAATCCAGCAGGATAGCTAAACTCACTAAAAAGCCCAAACTCCACCATCAGCAAAAAGGGATCTGAAATATTTAGAATTACTTGAAATACAATCCAGCCCAGCATAATTCTCAAAGGTCCAACCAAAGAGACCACTCTAAAAAGATCAATACATTCATAATCTCTTAAGTGTGCCCCCACAGTTTACAAGATGCCATCATTTTGACCAAAAAGGACTCCAGGGTCATTTCATGGGAAAGAACAATCATTTTCTCAGGCTTGGCCCAAGCAACATAGTGTTTTATAAATTAAAACCAACATGCTAATCTCCATCTAGAAACTGAGAGACAGCCAAGACAGGTGAATGACTTTAGGTGCTGAGTAATCAAGACAAGATGCACTATCTAATAAATCAGTTTTGCGATATCACACTAGTTTCGGCTTTCAAACACTGTAAGGTTTAACCCAATACACAATGTACCACAACAGCCTCAAATGAGGTGACAAGCATGACAAATAGCACATTTGCGTCAGAAAGAAAAGGTCACATTCTGTAGCCAAGCAAAGATTGAGGAAAAAGTAGTCCAGTTGCTTCTGTCTTACTTACCTAGCAGCCACCAAGTATTTAACAGCACCATTGAAACTGCACATTTCAGCAGTGATAGATCAAATCTGCTGCTTTAATCAGATGTGCCACCTGCTTCCCCAGCACACCATTATCTTCCACCTGTCTGAATTATGCATTACTCCTGCTTCACTGAAATGTGGGTGTGGGTGTCACCAGTGGTAATGCACATAGTCTTTAATAAGGTCACTCAGAATAAGATGCGTGTGTGTGTGTCTATGTATATATTAATATATAAAATATATATATATGTAAGCCAGCAATGTGTGCTCGCAGCCCAGAAAGCGTGGCCAGCAGGTTGAGGGAGGGGATTCTCCCCCTCTTCTCCGCTCTCGTGAGACCCCCCTGCAGTGCTGGGTCCAGCTCTGGAGGCCCCAACATCAGAAGGACACGGACCTGCTCAAGCAGGGCCAGAGGAGGCCACGAAGATGCTCAGGGGGCTGGAGCACCTCCCCGGTGAGGACAGGCTGAGAGAGTTGGGGGGGTTCAGCTGGAGAAGAGAAGGCTCCGGGGAGACCTTAGAGCAGCCTCCAAGGACTTAAAGAGGCTACAGGAAAGGTGGGGAGGGACTTGTCATCAGGGGGTTTAGTGATAGGAGAAAGGGTAACGGGTTTAAACTCAAAGAGGGTAGATTTAGATTAGATGTAAGGAAGAAATTCTTTACTGTGAGGGTGGTGAAGCACTAGCACAGGTTGCCCAGAGAAGCTGTGGCTGCCCCCTCCCTGGAGGGCTTCAAGGCCAGGTTGGACAGGGCTTGGGGCAACCTGGGCTAGTGGAAGGTGTCCCTGCCTCTGGCAGGGGGGCTGGAACGAGACTTTCTAAAGAAAGTCTCGTTCCAGCTAAACTAGACTAAACTAATCTTTAAGGTCCCTTCCCACCCAAACTATTCTATGATGATAAAAAGACTACATAGTACAGTGTAGCAAACAAGTAGGCAAGATAGCTAAAAAAAGTTTCACCATCTTTTTCAGGTTCTGCACCTTGGCTGCAACTAGATATAATCCTCACAGCCTTGTATAAACCGTCTACAAATAATTTCTTAAACTGATTTTGCAATGCTATCTTGCTATTCCCAAACCAAACTTCACCAGCATCTTCAGGAACCACAGTCACACAGTTGTATTCCAGAAACTGTCTGGAAGTCACAACTGGGTGTGAAAAGTAGTGACTGATGATTTAAAAGATCTTGTACCTGATGTTCTCAAAGTCCTTTTCAAAGACTAGAATTTTGCAAACCAAAATGAAACAGCATTCATCATTGTGTAATTTTGGTGCAGCTGATAATCTGATACTAAACAAGTGAAGACCTCCCCTCTCCCCACCATATGCAGAAATATAAAAAAAACCACACAACTGCAAACTGGTCAATTAATATGTTCTCTATGTCAGTAAATACATTCTCCACAAAGCAGCGCTGTTTCTTATGAACACAGGTTATCCCACATCCCAACACAAAGCTTCTTCCTTACAGCATGTTTGCTGCAGACCTCCTTGTACGTTTTTCCTGGCAAAGCAATAGTTCAGCAGTTATGATTTATTCCAGTGGCCACGGTACAAGTGACCCCTTATCATAAACTCTCTAATCTTTCCATTGTAACTCTCCACCCTTGTGCTTTCTACTTTCATCTCTAAAGCTGACAGATTCCCAGGACACCACGAATAGGGGGGAGTCAACATATCTAAATCTGACAAAATCTGAATCTGCAGGTTATCATCAGTATTGCTAACTCACGTGACTGCATGATGCATAACCAGATGAGCCAAGGGCCACTTTACAGCAAAGAGTCTGAATTGGGGCAGAACTAAACCAGCTCAGCTGTCACGCTGTACTGAAATGGCCAAGGGCTGCTAGCATTTCTTTTGCCTTATGTATAACAAGTCTGCCAGTTTAGGAGTGTGCTGCCTGGCAAGAAGCTGCATTGTTGGCTGATGCATCTAATCTTGCCTCAGGAACTGTATTTCTCATCTCCTATTTCCATTAAAGAGTTTCTCCTGCAAAAAGCATCCTTCTTTATATAGTCCTCAAGAAAGAAACTATTTGTAAACACCACTCAACCTTAGAAATAGTCTTTGGATCTCTGTTTTTTGATATCGGATGGTTTTGTTCTAATACAGCATTTTAAACATAATTTGATTAAATAAATCTTAAAATATTAATCCTTGCCCAGCTCTTTGAAATGTTCCCATCACTGCCAGAAAAACACTTCCACTCTTTCTGTAATCCAAAGAACACAGAAATTTCATACCTTTTAAAAACCTGTAGTAGGTGTTATAAAGGGTCCTCATGGCCAGTTCTTGCAAAGGCAGCACACGATCTGTTTCTGTCCCTATAGATTTCACCTCTGCTGGCAGGAACACAGTTAACTGGCCCGATGAAAAAGAAAGCAGTTTGACCTCTGAAACTTGAATCGGAGAACCACAACTAGAAGGACACAAGACATTTAAAAAGTGGTTAGAAAAAAGTAATAATAGTAACCTTATGCAAACCCCAGATGACCAACCCAAAGTATGCCCGATACTGCTCTTCAGTGCAGCACCATTCAAGGATTCCTTGCAGAGTGCAGTACATGTTGGGGTTGGATTAGGTGACCTTTAAAGGTCCTTTCCAACCCAAACTATTCTATGATTCTGTGTTGACACATACTTTCTATAGATTCTCACCTAGTCATGAGACATTGGGAGGTCTTTACTTATAAAATAATATTCAACAGCTGGAAAAATGAGAACACAATCCTAAGGAGGTTAACCAAGTGTACTACATGTCCCTTACTTTGCCAAAGTGTTAATCTCTTCTAGCCTCCGAATGCCATTATTACTAAATATTTTACATACCTAATAGTTGGCTTCCTCTGTCTTGGATGAACCAGTTGAGAATGGTAATGGATTTCTCAACTGTAATATGCAAGGTAAACAACCACCACCGAAAAATATCATTTAAGTGTCACTGGGTGATTCTGTACTATACCTTTCCCCATCCACAGAGTCCCCTTGGATGGTGCAGGGTGGGGAAAGGGAAAAATAAAAACAACAGCCTAAGCTGTAGTGGGAAGATACCCTAGTGAGCCTACTAGTCTTGGCCTTCCCAAATCACAATAAGGAAGGTTATTTGGATCCAATGAGAGAAACTTAGCTTGTAGTAAAAATAATAACTCTTTACATGAACCCTATTGCAATCTATCATACCGGAGACACACAGAGGAATATTCTACTAAGAGATTGGGGAAGTCAACAGGGTAATTGGAATTACGACAACTTAAATTTGAAGCCAAGAGCCACTTGTTAGGGCCAGTCCTAACAAATGGAACAGAAACACAAATTTGTCAGCCTTCCCAGATACTGGACCTAAAACTGAGGTAACTACACTCGACCTGATCAGATGTAAAAGAAATCTCATAGTACTTCTCTGATAACAAACAATCTCATCTTTTCTGATTAAAGGAAAAACAGCCCAGAGAAACAAGCAAAAAAGAGCAGCATCAAACAGCAAGTCAATAAGCTTCTTGTTAAATATTTAATACTTTCCTACAAACCATTAACGGGGTTAAAATATAATTGGGAATTCAGAGGTCCAATATTCCAACAATCCATTCCTCAGCAATCCATGCCCAATGAGTTAGCTATCACAACAAATAAATCTATAATGTTGTATTTTCAAACTGATTAACCCCTTACCAACCTAGCCAGAAGACACACCCATAAACTCACTACAGTTTCTGCAGTGCAGAGCTGGGCCATTTGGTCTACTTTATACAAAGGGTGAGCCTATCAATGCCAGACCACAACACTGAAAAACAAAGTAGACAAGCAAAACAGAGCATCAAGAGGAATAATGTAAGAGATAGACACCCTTAAATCAGGATGGATTAGGGAATGAATCTCAGCCTACAAGTAATACTGGGCGCAAGAACAAAAAATTAAAAAAACCCCCACAAAATCCACTGAGGTTATAAAGTGGAACAGAGGATGGTCTAACTATCTGGAAAAAATGGAGTTGCAGAAGAACTCTGGCAAATAAATAACTGGGGGAAAAAAAGCTGTGACCACCTATTGGCTGCCTTAAGCAAGACTGACAGATACCTAGCTGCAGACTATGAAATCCAATCTGCAAAAAATAAGATCAAAATTTATTTTGAGTGCTGAGATCATCACCTCTTACATAAAAGACTTTTTCAGTCAGTCTGACTGCAGGATTCCCAGACAGAGATTCATTACTTACACAATGCAATTTATATTCTATTTTCAGAAATCTAGCTTTATGTTAGTAATAGCAGCGCATCAGATTTTATTCTCCAGTGGATGACCAGACAGAGTACTAAAGCCTGGATCTTCAACTCTTGCCTGACCCATGAAAGCCTTGCATTCGTTACTAATGCTTTCTTGGAAAGAACAGAGAAATTCTTCACATGACCATTATTACATGATTTTAACATCACTCAGCACTTTATCAAATAAAACCTTTGGTTTCTTAATAATATATGTAAGTGCTCTTCCCATGTTGAAACATTTCCTTAAAAATGATCTATGCTGTTTCGAGATGGTTTCACAACTACGACAAATATCTGTTTGGTACACAAGTACAAATATTTTTTTTATTAAAAATAATTTTAAAATTCTTTATTATTAAGGAAAAAAATTATCTTTTTTTTATTCCACAGAAGCATTACAAGAATTTCAGTACAATAGTTTCAACTTCTTTGGTCTCTTCTATACTAGATTTATATTAATCTTCATCAGAGATACTAGCAGTTAGTGTCACCAGTAGTGTGCATGTAACAGCAAAAAGAACTGGTAATATCTTCACAAAAGGTCAGTGCAAAGATAAACTGATTTTGACTGAGTCTAAAATAAGGACTTAAAACATTAGAAAATATAAAGACACAGTTGTTTAAAATCACCTGAAATAGACAGGACAGTTGGACCACACTTGCTGGAACATTTCCTGCACTATCACTAGTGTTTTGGGTCACAATCAATACAGTTTATTACCTTTAGGGTCAATTTAATGTCTGTCTTAGAATTTACAATCAGTTCTGAAAGAACAAAGGCTAAAAATTATTTCTCCTGAAAAAAAAAAATTAGTAGAAGCTTGAGACTGCACACAGTTCAGCAGAATTATAATCCAACTGCAAGTATTTAAATATCACACAACCAGCTGACATGGGAATATTAGAAAAACCTTAAAATGCCAAGACTCAGCATCTCACATACTGCAGTAGAGTGCAGGCTGTAAAGAGGAAATTTATATTTAATGCAAGATTTGCTGAGAGTGAGCATACCAGAAATTTATAATTAGATGGTAATGGGGACAATCCTCTTCTGATCAGTTTTACACCAGTAAGGCTCCATTCATCAGTGGTGCTGATCCTAATTTATGCTAGTGTCAGTGCAGAAAGAATTAAGCTAGTGTCCTAGACAGACCACTTTTTTCTCACATCCTAGCCACAAACATGAGACAGCCTAGGATATTTTTAAAATCCACATGTAAAAATATACCTGTCAATCCATAATTCCTAAAAAAAGTTACTTATTTTAGTTAGTATGTACTGAGACCTACAAGAAGCTGATACATGTAAAATGAGTGAACGATCTGCATGTGACATTCCAAGATATGGCCCGTAACATACAGAAATGCGAGAACTTATGAACTACACAGATGCTGCCACACATTAAAAAATATCTTCTTCATTCTTTAATTCTGGAAATTCTGTGAAGCCTACATTTTTGCACAACCTTTAAATGCAGCTAGGATTCAGCTTCGGGCCTTACATTATCGTTATAAATTCCTTCAGAATAACTGCACTGTCTGTTATGGCTTAATACTAAAATATTGAAAGTCAGTAATTATCACAGAAGACTTATTACAAAAATAAAACAGAACTGGGAGCTGCAGTAATCCCTTCAAATGAACATCAGTTCTGAGTCCATCACACAAAAAAATAATCAGTTGTATCATACAGGAAGATATTTATGAGAATTTTTACAGGGAACGGGTGTGTAAGACATCTGAATTAATTCATACCTACCCACTGCAACCAATGACTTTATTATACAGATAAGATGGGAGGCCTTTCAGATGAATATTGTTATCCACATAAACATACTGTAGCTCCCGAGAACGACCTAAATCTGGGTTTAGAAAATAAGAAAAGTCAGGGGGAGAAGGGATGACATACTGACAATTATAAGAAAAAGCAATTCTCTTTAATTATAAATAAGCTAATCAGACTCAATGTAAGCAAACAAATTTGTACTTCTCAACTGTAAAATTTCAGCCAATGGTTTTATTATGGATGAACTGAAAAGCTGTTTAGAAAACAGCATTTAAAATTACTAAACCAAAACAACCCCCCCTTTCAGTAACCCTGAAAATCCCATTATAAATAATTAAATTTTAACATTGACAAACTCCAAAGTCAGTTTAAAGAAGCAAAGGGACAACTGATTTCAAGTTTTCAGTCCATACTTCAAGTTCACAAGGTCAAACCTACTTTCAGTATCTGGCCTCATGTCACTGAAATCACAGCTTCACTATCTTTGGTAAAGCAGTAAAGACAAAGAAGAATGTGGTCTTTCCCACTCTTTCCCCAAGAAGAGATACTTGTTTGATTACATTAGCTATAACCAAATACAACCAGTAATCATTCAGAAACAAGTCTGTGCGATGTGGTAAATTACAGAACACAAGAAAATATACAAGCATTAAACTGCAGAATATTATACAACAAAAATTGTATTGATCATTTACTTGTAGCCACATCTGAAGGTGTGCTTCTTGCATTATTTCTGTTAAAATATTCATGGCTGGCAGTCAAAAGAAGCAAGTACAGCATGTTTAAGCGATACCTTTACAGACTAGAAATATATTAGCATATCTCCAGATAGGAGCACATAGGTATGGAATAACTTCATTCTGTTTAGAAAATTAAAGTGGGAAAATGGAGCAGAATTAAAAGGGAGAATTTAGGTTTCTAGGATGAATTCTTGAAAACAAGGATGTTGCTTATCAGCAAGATCTAGTCAGTGGTAAAACTGCTATCAAAAGAAGTTAAAAACATGCTAATGTGAGACATTTAAAAAGACAAATCAAAAGTGAACTAAAAGGAATAGTCTAAAAAAGTTTGAAACTGGCTAGGAAGCTGACATGCAGGATCATCTGGGCAGCCCATTTCATCTGTAGCTCCTATGCTGCTCAAGATACTGGGTTAGGAAAAGACATATGCATTTAATACAAAGCACAAACCAAGCAACCAATGTTTGAAAGCCTCTCTGCCTGCGAAGGGATAGATGTAACCCAGACAAATTGCATTCTGAAAAAATAAATTTAAAGAAATAATCTGTATGCCTCTCAACTTCTTAAACTTTTATGAGTATGTTATAAAACTAAGCAAGATAAACAGGCATTTGGCTGAATCAGCCACATTGCAAGATGATACTAATATCGACCGATTCTGACTTCCCATTTTTACCAACTGTCAATTACCTTGGTTGGCATAAAGATAAAGATAACCAGAGAAATTAGCACAGCTTCTGTCCCTTTTGTAATTGTGGCCAAGAACAGAATAAAAATTAAAGTTATTTCTATGATATTTCTATTCAGAAATTCTATTTGGAATAATGATCTCTTACCATTCCCTACTATGACAAGAGGTAATACAAGCCTTTTTTTATTATAGAATAGTTTTATTGTACACAAGAGCTCTGGACACCACTTAGTGCAGATAAAGCAAACGATATTTTGAGTGATCCCCCCCCAAACATTTGGCCATCTTAAAATATACTGAATGTCTTCAGCTGTCACCCACTTGAATGGCAGCTGTAAGCACCAGAAACCTTAAAAGCTCACACTAAGGAGGAGCTTCACAGAGTGTCAGATTATCAAATCTTTGATATAAAGAACAAATGATGATACCAACAGAAAAATGAATAGATTCCTTCTCTAAAATAAAAACGTTAACATATTAAAACTGAGTTTTGTTTTTTTCCTTTTAACACAGGCTCTTGCCCTGCAACAGCCTATGGAGGTTTCAGGGACCATAATCTGGCCTTTGTTCAAACCTGACTCACTGGGTATCAGGGGACACGTTCAACCATCACATGCTGCTTTGACCCTGTCCCAAAGCATTCTAGTTTACCAAGCTATCTGCTGCACCCATCAACTGTCCTGCCCCAAGAAGCAAGTACAAATATCTCTGCTGACTGATGGGCACTGCTGTGAGATGCTGCTGTGCATCGTTATGAGCTAACACCTCAAAAAGATGATTTATTTTGGCTCACTATTGCAGGGCTGAAAATAGTTTAGTAAAGTTCTGGGATATTTTTAGATGAAACAAAAACATTGTTATCCTACAATGAATAGAAGTATTGAGATACTGAGGCACTATAACACCATAAAATACTGTCAGACTGGAAAAGAATCATCCAATAAAGTTTAAAGCAGATAGCATGTGCATGGCACACCTAATGCTTCGAGAATATCGCCTCATGTTGCAGAAGCCAGTTATACTAAGAGCAGAAAACTATGGGTTGCTGGGGTAGCTTGAATGTGCTACTGTTTAACTTATTAATTTAGAGAATGGAAGAAAATTTTTAAAAGAGGCTCATCTCGCTCATTTCTACACAGATGTATGCAAATGGGCTGAAAATCAGGCAAGTCAAAAAAAGCCCTAAAGCTGTTCTTTTCATATGCATTGAGGGGGGAGTTAGGCTGCATCTCATCTCTTCCTTCCCTCTGTCTTTATCTTATGCTATGTTTAGATTCTAAGTTCTGAGTTGACTGCATTTCCTAGGTAATTAAAGCAAATTTTTGGATGTTAGACAAAATATCTCAGTAGGAAAATTTCAATTCCCAAAGCCAAATAGCCTGGAACTATAAATGTTCCTTTGATACAGTTTCTTTGCATTAAACAACCAAGCATCTTCCAGTCCCCAAAAGATTTTTTTTTTTCCAATTTCAAACGCTATCCATAAAGTTTAAATTTAAATAAATCATCACTTTAAAAAGCTCTTTGTAACCCATCCACATTAATTTTTATGTCTTATATCAGTCAACAAATATTGTTAAAAGTTCTCTAAAAACATGCTTCTGAAGAACTTTGTAAAATAAGGAAGCTGTCCATCTATGAAAAGGCTAAAGCTACAAAGAAGGTTTTCATGTGGCTTTTGCAAGCACTGTACTGTGTCTAAAACATTTCCACTTTCCTCCTTCCAGGCTCCCAGATCAAAGACCTTTCTCCCAGAAATGACCAAATGCCATGAGTCCTGAACAAACCCCAATTCTACTTTTTTTCTTTTTCTCTCTTTTTCTTTTTTTTTTTTTCTTTTTTTTTTTTTTTTTAACCTCAGGGCCCTGGCATATGCATTCCACATGGCTGAAGATGGAACAAAAGCTCTTGTGTGTCTGCACTGATGCTCTTTTAACCATACTGTGAGGGCAAGGACACAAAAGCATATACTGAGGTAGAATAAGACTTTTGTTTACTGTGAACTGATAATTACTAGACCCATTTTCTAAACAAAATGTGCACATAAACCCTCAATAAAGTGATATAACGCTGAATATTTGCTGTCATAACATCCCCTGTACTGCCAGTACACTTGAGAATTTATGCCCTATTTTAATTATATTTGTACTTTATTACATAAATCATTTTTGCAATGTCATCAGATTCAAATTTCTGCTTGCAATGGAATTTGTTTTCAGGCATTGGAGCATTTGCTAATGGTAAAATTTTAAAGCTAGATTTCTGACAACGGATAATTTATATTGCAAGTAGATTGATATGAAATGATCAGTAGTTCCATCTGCCATTCACGAACAGAATTCATAAGACCATTTATTAGGGCAGCATGGAAGTTACCCTAACTATAATAGGATTGTCCAGGATGCAGTTTTCTGTTCAACTTAAACATACAATTTGGTTGGTTTTTGGTTTTGGTTTGTTTGGGGTTTTTTTGTTTTGTTTTGGGTTTTTTTTTGTTGTTTTTTTTTTTTTTTTTTTTTTTAATATATTTATTAGGAAGGCCCAAAGGGTCAGATCCACACAGTCTTGCTTCTTTGAATATAAACTGGAATATTCAACAGCTGAAAAATAATAACTTTTTAAAAATACTGGCATATCCAAGAATTAACTATGTTCTGCAGAACAAATGACATTATTGTTTACCCATCTGCTTGTTTATGTACTAATTCTGAAAGTCAGAGAGTGGAATCAGGTATTTTATTGTATTTTGTAAAATTGATTAATAGTGTTACACATACTTCTAAGATGCATGTGCCCACAAACTTAAAAGAACGTACAAGACAGAAAACTATAGTATGTATCCAGCAGTGCTGTGCTACTGCTGGAACAAATCTGACACCTATCAATCTAGGAACAGGAAAATGCAGATTTCCATTACACTTAACAAGAGGGTCTACTGGCAGCTACAAGGGATGTACTTAGACGAGGAAGAATGGGTTCCTCACATAGTAGATGTCAACCACCATATGAAATAAAGTAAATCACACTTTAAAAAGCATTAGGTTCCAAATATGTTTCTTCTAAGATGGACATGTCTAATAAAAAAGAGAAAAAAACCCCACATTCTGTCAGGAGATGAATAAAATGTCTGCTTTTCAACTCAACTCCCTAATTGAAAAATATTGTTTGACAATTCTTGCTTGAATATCACTTGTAGATATTTCTACAGTATCTTTCACTGTTATTTAACATCCTTAGAGTCATTAACTAGTAAAATGAAGTTGAATGTAAGAATACACACACAAAACATTAGCAAATGTGTGCAACTAGCAGAAATAATGCTACAATTATGCCTTAACTACAGTAATACTCAAGAAAAACATTTTCCCATACAATAGAAGATAGATTTAACCTTTTTGCTTTTCAATGCACTAACTCTCTCCTACTTTATTTTATCACATCTTGACCAATCTGAAGTCTTCTGATTCTTCAGAGGAAGGATTAAACATTTACATTTATACTGTGCTGCTTCTCCTCTGAACTCAAGGATTTATGATTCAGTTTCATATCCACAGATAGCAAATTATCTCCAAATGTTCACCAGTGAGTCACTATTAAGAACTACTGAACAAGGTCAATTGACAGTCTTTGATGTTTCCCGTTATTTTAAAAGTTCCTTTTGAATGTTTTGAATCTGAGTCTAAAAATAAAGAAAAAAGAAGGTGTGTCATTATATTAGAGATTTATTTCCTCCTTTTGAACTTAAAACATTTCAGGAGATCTATGGCTCATCCAGGTCATAGCTCACTCATAGATAAGCTACTAACATAAGAGTAGCAAAAATTTTTACCCTTTAATTTCACATCTCATCTCACTGAACAGCATCTTATTTTTGCAAAACTAAAAAGATTCAACTTCCTGTCTCATGAAATGGAGTTACAAATATTTGCCAAAGTAGGGGAAGTTACTTTGCTTGTTTTAGGTAGCACTGTGGAATCTGGATGATGTGTCCAGGAACTCGTTTTCTCATTTATATAATGACATATATTGGGATGTAGCTAAATCCCTATGTCTAGAGACATTATTTGAATTTACTTTGCAGTAATATAAACTAAGGTGCTAAGAAAAATCAGAAAGATCATAAACTTCTTTAAAGACTAAATTGCTAGTACTGAAAAAATTAAGTTAAACCTATACAATGTAATTACTTTAGAAATTATCTCATTTTTAGCCACCTCAGTTTTCAGCTTCTTTTCAAAGTGATTATTATACCTTCATCTGTACCTAATTAACACCAAACTCTGATTGTATTCTAGAAAACCTATTAATGGCTATTCAAATGATATGACAGATCTGCATGTGTGTCTATATTTCAGTGGAGATTAGCCCGTGGCAGGACTAAAAAGTAACAAATGCAGGGAAGAGGACTTGCTTTTCACAGAATATACAGTCCACACTTACTGACAACACAGCTACTCCCCACAACAAACCAGCACACGCTGACTGCACCTCCTACTCTTGAAGACCTGCTTCAACACTTCCAAACTTCAAAAGGGTTGTGAGAAAGGCAGCTGAATTTCTTCTTGTGCTACTACCGTGGAAGTTTTGATGGATGCCTATACACAGCACAAACTAAACCTTCGCTAGATTATGCACTACTGACATTCCTAATGATGAAAAATAATTTATGTGGAGTTACTGGGATTCCACAGAAAGTTTTAAACCCTAGCTGAAAAATCTTAGTTAAATCATCAGATCCAGCAAACAGAAACAGATCACTACCCAAAGTGGTGGAACTCAGATTACATAGTACTATATTTAAACACAACATCATTTAAACTTTTTTCCCTCCTCAGTTAGCTAAAAATAAAGCAAATTCGATAGCTGACCTATTGCTTTAAAACAGACATGAAACTTCAAACCTGCCTTTTTTATTTTGTTTAGTAACGTATTTTCAAGAATATGATCACTGTGACAACTCCATTAACAGAGTTCGTAGGGACCACCAAAGAAAATCACTTGTTGCCTTTTTCTTTTTTTCTTTTCAAGACAGAAAGTTTGTTTTCCTGTCTCTTCTCTCACCCACCCCCCAGCCCAATGACAGTGGTGACTCACCAAGTGGCAAAAATGCGAGGCGGTTTCCAGCCATGGAGAGCTCATTGAGGCTTGGTAGCTGGCACAGGTGGCGGGGAACATACCACAGGTGGTTTCGGTCTGCAGTCAAGTACTGCAGCGAAAGGCACATATGCAGCCTTTCAGGTAACGTTATCAAACGATTGGTTGAAATGTCCAGCGTTTGCAGCTCCCTCAGGTCTCCAACCTCTACAATCCAAAGAGGGGGCATTGAGATTTATTAATATAACTGTATTCACAAACAAGACCACAAAAAAAATCTCAAATCAAAACCAAAGGTCATCAGTTAGCTGTGCTGTTTTTCTCTTAAGATACTATTCTATCAATCAGTGTTCAGAACTGATACTAATAATCTCCATCATCTTCCTATTTCAAATCTTTTTGATGAGGAACAGTTATCAGTTAGGCAGCATGTTTAAATAGGAGATCTCTCAAGATAAAGCATTCCTGAATTGTGACAATTACTACCGTCAAAAATATCAAGCAGTTTCCTGGTCCTAAATCAGAACTAGAAAAAAGATACAAAACCAAAACACATTACAGAGCTTGCTGTTATTGAGGGTGTTCTGCATGACCCCACACTCATGCAAATTAAAATTCATATTTTTTTTGTTAAACATTTGAGGATGCAATGCTTATATCCACCTTAAGATTCTCTTGCAGTGAGACTTACAAATACATGCAAAGCACTTCTTGCTTAGTGACAGTCTTTCACCAAGCATGCTTAGGAACAACAGCTCTATCTTCATAATACAATTCAGAAAACCTAGTTTAAATTAGAAAAGAAGTCTCTTAACCTGTAAATTATATTGTTATGTTACATTGTAGGAAGATATTACAGTAAGTTCTAACCTATATTTGCAATAATTACAGCTTCTAGAGATTTTCTTTTTTAACATTTTAAGAATTTTAAAAGTACATTTTGTGTTTTAAATAGTATTGTGTAATTTTTTTATGTAGGTAACAAATGAAGTTCATGAAAGTCTCCAGGACGTGATCACACAAGGAGCCTTACTTGTGCAACAGAGTGATTTTCCTTGTGTCTGGCCTATGGGACCAGGATGCACTTCTCTAAGGACTGACTGACAAACATATTAAGCAGCTCTACAGGTTATCTCATTGTTTAGTTATTCTTTTATAGATACTCTAAAAATTGGATTAATCTAAAAATTGGATAATTCTATAAATTATTTTCTCCAAACATGGGGAAACTGTAAACAGTTTTGCTTTGTTTTTAAATAATTTGCAGCAGTAAAACCAACTCAAAGTGCTTGGTGCCCCTAATTCTTACTGCAGTTCTCAGCATCTTGCAGAACCAAATGTACTTTGCTCTTGGCTGAATGAAACCAGCTCTTGCATCTGATAGCTGCTAAAACAAGATTCACTAGAATTTTCTACACTGAAAACACCAGACAATCTACACAATCCACAATCTGCACGCTATCACCCAGATTTTTAAAAAAGATATAAATAGGGTAACACTGTTTAAGTTAAAGCTGAACAGAACCTGTTGTGCCCTTAAGCTCTCTCTGTAGCAGAAGCTAGAAAATTCACTATTCTCTGAGCTCTGAGGTAGCCCCTTGTATAGTACACCCAAAGAAGAAAACGAAATATTAAGTTAATTTCAAGGTGCCTTCTTCATAATCGGAAAAAGAAATGGCAAATCTGAAGTTGACCTTGGGAAAAACCTGCTATAAATGTTACTTTCAAGACTGAAAACATGAAAAGGAAAAAGGGAAGTTATAATTCAGTAATAGAGATTTTCACAAAAGTACTAATTAAACAAAATGTGTGTGCACATTTAAAAGGAGTTTCTGCCCACTGCAAACAATCCCAGCATTAACTACAATAAAGAATCAATAACATAGTATATGAATCCAAGATAGTGCTGACAGAAGCAGCTGCTATACACAGATGACCACATTCTTCAAACCTCTTAGTTTTGATGTCAACAGGAATCACAAGCTTTATTTAAGAAGTGTTTTTTTTTTTTTTTACTACAAGATTGAAAATGAATGGCAACAGCAAAGTAATCACTACTAAATAGCAAAAGACTATTGTGCAAAAGAACTGCAGTAGACTCATTTTTAAAGCGTTTTATATTCATGACAAACAAAGCCATATGCTTGAAAACAGTGACAGGAAAAGAGCCACCTACATTCAGCCAAACCACTGACCACATGCAGTCAATAATAGGCCTAGCTATTTTCATGCACTAACCTTTTCTCTGCCACTAAAAACAGTTTTCTAATTCAGTTTAGGTCCAAAATCCCATAAATGTTACGGTTGGCAAAGCTGGCAGAGTTTCAAAGGCATTGCTAGAATGATATGTTTCAAATCTAAGAGGAAATAAAAGTATTCTCACTTTATCCTTCATCCAAAAAACACATACTTGCCCAAAACTTCATCCCCTCTACCTTAAATCTTGCAATGCATACCAGATGTAAACACCCACTTTCAACATACAGTGCCATATGTTACAGAAACACCCACCGACCCATGAAGTTAAAAAGTAAACCAAACAACGTAAAGTGCCATCAGATTAAAGATATAACCCCCAGACTCCCCACCATAGCACTGAAAGCTCATTTTGAAGAACATGCTCAGACATTTACTAATGACACTAAATTGGTTTCAATCTCATTAAAGCAAAGGAAAACAATAAAGAGGAATAACACAAAATATAAACAGTCCATTAATATGTTTTTCAAGCTTTTAGTTACTATTATCTGTGCTTTAAAAATCTTGCAGCATAAATCCTGAAGGATGCCTTGGCTAACACACACAGTGAAAGACTTACAAATCTCTCTTTTGCTAGCACCTCATCAAGCACTGAGACACATAGGAGAGGTGGACTTTAGAAATTTCAGGCAGACCCAGGAAAAAAAAAATAATCTATTCCCAAATAAAAAGAACTGACAGAGAAGG
Organism: Strix aluco; assembly: GCF_031877795.1. Lineage (NCBI taxonomy): Eukaryota > Metazoa > Chordata > Aves > Strigiformes > Strigidae > Strix > Strix aluco. The sequence goes on from NC_133942.1 coordinate 15,432,194, forward strand.
GACTTTTATTCAGAGATTCCCCCCCACCCCCAAGGGCAAGAAAAAGACAAGCATTATACATCACCGTTAAACCATACTGAGGAATTCCAATTACTTTTAAATGAAATTCATAAATACATAATTTAAAATTTATATTGGCTCTAGGATTAGCACTATCAAAATCAACATGGCAGAGCACTGAGCCCAATTTTGATATCAGAACCCAGAAAAAAGTCCTCAGTAGCTTTGCTAAACCTCTAACTCAGAAAGACCCGAGTCCAAACATGAAGTTCCCATCTGATTCTTTGGACCCCAGTGTTTCAGCCGTGTCCATCTGCACAGATTACTGCCTTCACATATAGCTGGACAATTCTGTGGCTTGGCCATATGGTACAAATGTGTTCACAACGTAGTACACACAAAGTGGCCGACAGACTGTAAATCCACATACTACCTTACCTCACAGAAACTTAAACTCAGGCTTATACCCAGAGACCTGCCTACAGCCTTCTGAAGGTGGTTTCAGTGACACAGATGTACACATAAATACTTCAGACTGTATTCTAAAATAGCCAGTGCTTGAGTAATTAATTCATCTTTTTTATCCTTGGTAATATGAAGATTCAGAAGTGATTACTGTGGCTCCAAAAAGCAGCCTTATCATTCATGGTAATAGCTTTCCCAACCACTTGGAGAAAGGGACAGCGAACTGTCATCATACACTTTTGTGTTTTCAAAGGAACAATTGTCAAATATGTTTGTCTCTCAACACAAGGCGAAAAGAAACATCAGCATACATTTTTTAAAAAAAGAAAGTGAAACCTTGAAAGAATTTCAGGAAATTTCCAAAATTATTGTCTTTTTAACAAAACTGATTGTATTTGTAGAAACATACCTAGCACGAGGAAAAAAAAAAAAATCTATTTCTGATCCAGGTGGTTTAAATGCCAGTTTTTAAAATTAAGTCCCACAGTTTTACATAAAGAAAAAAACACATCTGGAAGTAAGCAGCCTATACAACATACAATAATTGCCAAAGGCAGTTCAAACATCCTTAACCTTCTGGGTATACAGGCCTCACCAGCTGCATAACTCAAAAATAACTAAGAGTTTTCTTTACATTTCAAGAGCAATCCCACCTTTCTCTGTTGGGCCGTAACCCAAAATTTCATCCAAAGAGATATGAAACACATACAAAATTGGATTTGAGTGTATGGAAGGCATAGATTTACTTTAAATCAAACACTCTTTCTATTCAAGTAAAGGAAAAAAGGGGACAGGAAAGGGCTATAGACCTACCTGCATGAGAATGCACCTCAAAGCAGGATATTAAGAGAAAGCAGAGAACCTACAAGGAACGGAAAAAGGGACTGATGAGCAAGGAGAGCTGGCACTTAGAGGTCAGGCCACAGAAGTCAAATGAAAACTGCCAGGAGGCCAGGAAAATGGGAACTCACAGACAAACGAAAGGTTTCTCAACAAGAAATAAAGAGCAAGAAATTAAGAACTGGTATCAACAAGGGGTAGAAGTTAGGAGGACAGACCAAATACTAAATTAGCTTTCTGCATCATTTTTTCCTGTAAGAATAATGCTGTGTATGAGGACAGAGACAGAATACCTCATGGGAACAAGGACAAAGCACTGAAAATTACCACATCCATTACTAAAATGAAATGAGGCTGCTTAAAAAATTTCCATCCCAGAATACTGAAAAAATGAGTTATATATCAAAATTGCAAGCTCAGGCACGAGGATCCTCAATGAATAAGACATTTTCTGGGATAGCAGCCTAGGGTTGGAGAAGAAACGTAGAACCTGTGTTCAGAAAAGCCCTGTTACTGTGAACTCAGCACTCTTCAGTACCTTAGAACAACTGTTCCAAGGGACAAGAGCAACCAATAGTAACCAGTGACTAGAATATAAATAGAAAGCAGAATAAAAACACAACCTGGATCTTTCCTAATGTAAATCATGTTATACTGACTTATCTTTCTTTGATGAAATTTCCTGGTTAATGGTAGCACATGAGTATCACATCCCATGGCAAATTATTGGGGGGGAGAAAACATTACTAGCAGTGGTGTTCCTCAAGGGTCTACTTTATTTAGAATTTCCATTTTCTGCCTTGGTAAAAAAAAAAATACTAGGCTTTGGTTTGCTGTTGACACAGCATTTAAAGTACCGCTGATATGACAGAGAATGAAGTTACCACACAGGAAGAAGAGCAAGAACTTTTACAATTAAGTGATTGAAATGAAATACAACAGAAAATAAGCATGATAAGAAGGTGCTGCAAGTCAGGGCTCTGCTTGAAACAGGGAAGGAAGAGAAGGACTGGCTATACTGGTTCACCAGCTAAGGATAATGAGCCACCAGTGAAAATAACTAATGCAACTTCTATATATAGGCAGCACTGTATTAGGTGCAAAAAAGTATGTTAATATACCTTTGTATTGTAGGCAATAATTATGATCTTGCTATTATCATACAAACATCTACATTACCACCCTGCTACCAAAGAGATCTAACATGGAGGCAATCCTCTCTCTTGCAATGCCAGCAGCATGTCCCCATTTCAAGGCTGCAGCACTCCATCCTATAAATCTTTGCTATATACCACGGAGTAATGTTTTCCAACTTGTGGTACCCGGAGGGACATACTCTTACAAAGCCATACAGAATTAAGTGCTGCGATGGCTGGCTGTGATCGTGAAGCACTGGACTTCATGCACCCCAGCGATCCCCCTCCATCCTGGCCTCTAAAAAGAAAGTTGGTTGCTTCAGGAAAGGAACAGAAGGTGCTAAAAGTGGCTACCATACTTCATCCTTGAAATAGTGTTTTAATCAACTTCCATGAACCTGAGTACAAAATGTATTTTCCTATTAGACCTGTAAAACCATGCAATGGGTGAATAAAAGGTGTCTGAGGTCTTTCATACTTACAAAGCTTATTGCCCGTCCCATTAGAAGAAAAATGCAAGTCTCTATACATGCCTGTGAGTTTGAATTGTGATACTATTATCAGTTTAAAACTGTAATGGACAGGAAATATAAGTTTAAATCACTAAGAGCTTGATGGAAAAGATCTCCTTTAGATCTGCTCTGGGATGTCTCAGGAGGACTTAAATAGATTTTAAGATGGTTAAACCAAATTAAATAGCCTATTATATATTACATTACATTTACTGTCCTACCATGCAGCTCACATTTCATCGCCGATAAAAATTAAATTTTCTAGCACAAATTGGCACTTATGATAGACCTGTGCCATCTTCAAACAAGGAAGTTTGACCATAACTGAAAATTGGCATCATTAGATTTAAGGACAAAGAAAGGGGGAGGCAAATTGAATCACATTTACATTTTGACACTGCTGTATGCAGATCTGTACTGTATTGTTAGTGAGAGAGCTTGAAAAATGTTCTGTTTCTCAAGCCTAACAGACCTGAAAATGATTTTTTCCTTGTATTTTTCCCATGTAGGCCAATATTTGCTCGATATTTTAAGAAAAAAAAAGAAGAGGGACTGGAAGAGACATGACACTGCAGCAACTGTTTTATGAATAACCTGTTTTTCAATAAGGTGCTGAATATGAGTTCAAACCCATAGAAATTGTATGGAAAAAAGCCTCTATCTTACCTGATCAAACTTGAATCTATTACTTTTAACCATACTTATGGTTGCATTTCACACACATATCCTGTCTGTAAAGAACAAGGAGAAAAGACATTTCTGGGGCAGGACTGTCTTTGTGAATGAACATAGTAATGTAAGTAACACCTCAAAGATGTTCCCAATTCTCAGTTTCACCTGCTTCAGCCATAAACTATATTGTCTTCTCCAAAACATTTAAGCAGCAGACAAAACCCAAAACCAAGTGGAAAATACATACTTCTACTAAACATACCCAAATAAAATCTTTCCTCAACCTTGCTAAATGTCACACACAAATTTAGTACCAAACCTTATTTATTTTGTACCATCATTCACAAGCAAAAGTAAGAAAAGTGGCTTTCTGAAGTCCAATCTTGCTAAACAGTAATTTTATCCAGCTAAAAGCAGCTGAAAACAGACATCAGGCATGAGGGTCTCATTAAGTCAAACTCTTCTAAAGGTCAGTGGTTCCCCATCTTTTACCACAATTAAGCTTAAATTAACTGGCAGCCTTCTGTATTCATGGGTCCAGCACTGTCTGCTTTCCTCCGCATCAGCACTGAAGCACCAGACAGAGCACAGATCCAGAGTGGTTATTAGGTCGTGCTCCGTATTTCCCCTCAATGCAGATTCGGAATTCCATTTTCTTCCATAATTTGATGGTCTCAATGAGAACAGTTAGAACAAATCAGATTATAAAAATACCAGAAATTAACATACATGAGAAAAATGGAAAAGATGGTTGAAAGGGCAAGAAAAAAATTGTTTATGCACAAAGGTAACTCAAGGCCATGAAGCATCAGGTTTGCTTCGGTTTTTTTGTTTGTTTTTTTTTTTTTTTTGGTTTTTTTTTTTTTTTTTTTTTTTTCAGAAGACAACCTATCCTTTCATTTTGTTCTAGTGTAATCTGCCTAGTACTTTGCTGCCCCACAGCAAGGTACTATTGCTACACAAATAAGTAATAGACATGAAATTAATATACTAGTATTAGTCTGTGGTTTTATTAGATGATATCCGAAATTTTGGATAGAGGAGTCAAAATGAAGTGTGAAGAGACAAAATAGTACTTTGTCAAGAATATGGCATGAAAAATTCTGCTAGCACCTTACAGAAGTCTCTTATTTAGGAAGTGATGTATTTTTGCTGTTGTCTTCCCTTTAAGGAACAGCTGTTTTCTGGGTGTTCCTGGGTGGTATGAACATAAACAAATGTGAATGAATAAAGCATGAGACCTGTTATGTTTCTCTTGTTTTGTTTATGTCTTACCATCTTTACTGCTACACATCATCTACAATTCACTGTGCACTAATATCACTACATGGAAAGTGTGGGGGAAAGCCTTCCAAAACAACTTTGTGCATAAAATAAAGAGCTAACAATTTGAACTCAAGATGCCAGTCAGCTAGAGATGGCTACTTAAGTACCCTGCTTTGATTAAGGACAAACAACCAGTAATTGCTTAAAATTAAGGCAAACAAAATGAGCATCCTAAGGAGAGATTAAGGACAGCTCAGGAAGCCACAGAGACAGGGCCAGTCCTGGCTATAAATTCTAGGACAGCTTTTTCCTTTCTTTTTCAAAGGTAAAGCCTCAGATCAACACAATGGACTGGTCTCTCTGATAAACATAGATTAGTAGCTCCTAACCTGTTACTCCACTAGTGTCTAAATAATCTAAGCAAAGACCTATCTGTTGTGACTGTTGCTATCAACTGTTTCCAACCAGCTGGAAACAGACACATCTTTCTTCCTTTTCTCGAGGTTAGTGGGTTGGTTTTATTTCTTCCTCGCCAAGAAGTAACTAAAGGCGTAACAAAAGCAATAGGTTCTGGTTAGATTTTTCATCTTTCAGTGGAAAAGTATTATGCTATATTAAGCCAAGCTATGCTCACTTATCTTACTATTGGGAGATACCAAAGAACCCTCTTCTCTGAAGGCAAACCATCTCCATATTAAAAAAATGCAACTACAAATTTGAGTGGGGTAAGGGAAATGAAAAGAATAAAAGGATGATCTTTAGTTTGGAACCAGGCTTACAGCAGTAGAGTCACCATATTTGTTTTTCAAAGGAATGCTAATGGATGGGATTGCCTTAACTGAAGCCCTATGAAAATAAGCGTTCTTCCAGGCCACTGGAAGTTACTACAAATAGCAACAGTAAGTACAGGCGAGGACTAGCTAAACGTTCACAGGAATTACTCCCACTGTAACGAGGTGCATCTTTCTTAAATGTAAGCTATGGATTCAGATGCCCTTTACTAGCAGCAGTAACAGGAGCTTCTCTTGCTCCTCTTCACTTGCCCAGCTCATTTGTGCTGATCAGTGTCTGTGTGGCCACCCAGCAGACTGGCTAATTCACCGGTTGAGAAGGGCAGGCAGGAGCTACTATAATGATGTGGTTACTACTGAGGAAGTGGCATGGACCAACTACTAACAGTTTCTAAGATTATCATCAAAAAGAAGACATCTGACTTCCAACAACAGTAGCAATGTCCTGATTTTCAAAATGCTGAGAGCAACTGCAAACCTTATCTTAATCAGTGGAAGATACTGCTGTTTAGCATTTCAAATCAGCACAAAGCAGACAAGTAAGGCTTGCAATTAAATCCCAAACCCCCCACTCAGTAATTCCAAACTGCATTCCTTTAGCAACACAAATAAGTAGTCTCAGTTCATAAAGCTCTCAAACATTAAATAATTACCAACTGGAGTATACATGCAGTTGCTTGGTAGCAAAGCCTTCCATAAAGAATGACAATTTAATGCAGATTTGGACAATGCTAAGTTAAACACGGTCTTTATTTTAAATACCACTGCAATAAAATTAAGATAACTGAAATACAGGTATCAAACCCTGTGTGACATGAACCACAGGAAAGTTATTCTCAGATAAAACCTCCAGTTCTACACATTCTCTTTAAAAGCTTTTTCCATTTAGATTTAGTGTCAGTAAATGATGCATTTTATTTTGCCTCAATTTATTTAATAGACTAGCTGAGTAAAAACAAGGATGTCGATAACAAGTAGTATTTAAACTCTCTCACAATGGTATGTATAAAAGAAAATGATATTTGGCCAGCAAGGTCAAAATGGAAATCGATGCATTCTAAAATTTTTCTATTGCACAGCACTAACAATTTGTATTTGTTGACTTTCAAAGCGACTGAATGACTTTGTTCTCCAGGCTTCCCTGAGCACTGGAGTCCTACTAGGAAATTGCATTTGCTTAATGCACAAGTAAAATCAACTACCCGTTAATATAGCTAATCACTGTACATAAGTTAGAGAGCTTAGGGAAAGAAAAAAACAAGGGAACCAGACAGACAAAAGTACATTCATCGATAAACTCTTAAGTCTTTATCAAGTTAAGGGGAAAACTTTTAACACCCAGCCGTTAAAATTAGAAAAATTAAGCTTCAAGAGTTTATTTTTTCCTGTCACAATTGTTCATTTGGTGCAACAAAGAAGAAACTCAAAATTTCAAATTAGTAAGAGATTTTACATGAAAAAGGAGTAGCAAATTATTTTAGTTTAGTTAGCAGGTAATTTTCTTCTGAAAACTAAATACCTGAATAGGCTCTATGAACTAACAACTACTGAATTTCATTAACAAGTTTGCAGCCATGTGCTGTAGTAGCACATATACAGTGTTTAACTATTACCAACCTTGTTATGGTGGTGAAACAAACAGTGAACTGCAGTTTTCAGTATTTAATTTTACTTATTTTAAAACAATGTTGGTAAAGGCAGTAAGCATGGACATAATCCTCCTGAAAAGCTGATTTTGCTTGTATGCCTTACTTAGTCTTTGCTTAGGACCCTCCCGAAGTAAGTCAGTGCAGCAAAACAAAGCTAGAGCCCTTTGGCAGTACAGCATACCGAAATCAGTAAGGCATTTCTAATGTAAACCTGGACTTTGCAAAGCAGTTACTGCTACCATTTCCTTTTTCACACATCTACAAACTGATGAAAAGTTTCAGAGAAAAAACCCCACAGTTTAATATCTGTTCAAAGCTGAGGTTCTTTGAAACCCTGACTAAACGGTATTGAACAGATTGCCTGTATTAAAGAAGTTTTCATACTACAGAAGCACAAACACCATTTGTATATGAAACACATCTTTCTCAGCATATATCCAACTCTCCATCTCAGAGGTTTAGTCTCAGCCTTGTCAATACACATCTGTCTTCACCCATATGAACAGCTATTGGCAAATGTTTATGAGAGGGGCCCTTGGGGGCATCTTAAAACCCCCTTTTAAGTTCAGTTTTGCTTTTGGGTAACAGTTTTAAAAGAAAGACTTTTACAAGTATTTTAAAGAGCATCTGTTGTGAAGTTGGAGAAGTGAACTTCACATATATCACATGTGCTGTGAACCAGGCAATCAGTGAAGTTAGATCTTTACTATCAGAATCATCAGCAGAAGAATTCAGCTCTGACAGATGAGTTACAAACCACCTTCTTCTGAAATTCCTTTACTTAGGAAGCTACTCTGATATTAAACTCTGTATGATCACTCGAGTTTAGTTTAATTTCTCAGAATATGTAACTTTCAGTAGTAAGTGATGATTTTTATAAGAACAGTCAAAGGGAAGAGACTTACTAGAAATTCCATATTCTTCCTCTCATAAAAACAGGCTAATACATGCATTGCGCAAGAAGGAGAATCCGCCTCATGACAGCCTCAAGCTATGTTGCTCTGAACGTGACTGTTGCCAGCCATAACATGGAAAAACCCTTGTATCAAATTCCAAAGAAGAGGCTTTGCTGTGCTCTCAGTAGAGGATTCAGCATGTTGAAGGAAGAAGTGCCAAAAGGAGGGGAATGACACCTTAAAAACAGTTACAGTAACTTACTACATTAAAATAAAATTCATGGTTTTTTTGTATGTAAGAATAAAGTTGAAAAATCCTAAAGATTTCTTTTTGGGTTAGTTTTTTCTAAAAAAAAAAAAAACCAAAAAAAAAAACCCAAAACCAAACAACACAAGAGCAAACAAAACACCCCCCATGATATCTTAACATAGATCCATGCATTCTATTGTAATAAACACAACAGTGGTTACCATTCATTTTCAACAGTACTGAAGACAGTTGTACAGTAAATCAGCCAGAGAAGCCATGAAGCATCATACCTTCTGAGTTATGAAGATTATCAGAGATGCTACCAACAATTTGGGGGGTGGGAGGGGATTTGCCAGAGCTATGCATGGAGTAATGATCTGTAGAGCTTTAGAGCCCATGCAGGTGATACATAAAATTAGAGCAACCAGGAATGTTAGTTTTTATTGTCTTTATGGACTTTCAGATACATTTATATAACTAACACCTTCAAGCACTCAGAGCAAGACTACAACACAGAGTTACATACCTACAAAATTAAATTCCTGATAGCCTACTTTTCTATATCTTCGATTCAACTCCACAGGAATAAGACTGACCAAAAGCAACCAAAGACCCTTCACTTTGCCTTCCTCTCAGTCAATATACAGTCAATAAACTCACATAAAACAAACACCACAAATGGAGTCATTACTGAATTCAAACACAACTGTGGCCACTTCCAGAGTTATTTTTTTCTGTGGTATATAACTGTCACAATGAGTCCTCTCTATAAATCTCAAACCTAAGTTTTCAAACAATCAAAACATAAAACCCAAATAATTCTATTTGACCTTCATTATTTAGATCTGTGTGCCAGGTCTAATCAGTTCTCACAAGCACATTTCACTTCTTAAAACCAGACTGTAGAAATACATATTTCAAACTAAAAGGAACATAATGCATTGTTTTGATGCTACAGCCTGAAGCCCTTTATCTGAGTTTTATCAAAGTATACTCTATCACGGATCAAAACAGCAATGACAACCTAATGTTCTTTAAAGTTATATATTGCTGCATAAACTTCCCACTTTTGTCTTGTGGCCTCCGGCTCAGCATGTCATTGGGAGTATATTCAAAGGTCAAGAGACTTTCTTTCAGAAGCCCCCTGTTCCCAAGTGGCAGCTCTAACGATTGCAGGAGTGGAGAGTACAGCAGGGTAGATTAATTCCATCAGGGCTCTGTTCTCACGTACCCTAGAAAATTCAGATTGCCATTTCTTCTGTCAGATGTTTGAAAGACTACTTTGTCTGTTACTGTATGAACTATTTTCATGTGGTAGCAGCATTTCTCCTGTTATTGATTTTATTATCATCGAAAGACTTCTTCTCACTCTAGTATTGAAATCAATATTTGATTTTCAATTTCTTTCCATTTAATATTTTGCATGCGCCATATGACTGGCTGACTTTTTAAAGCAAAGTTTGGAAGTCACTTGAACATGCAAGGCTTTTTTTTAAAATCTGTAATTTAACAATTTACTGAGAAATCTCAAATTGAGTTTACTAGAAAAATATGCAATTTTATGTTTAATGAACTGTGTTGAAATGAGTTGTACTTAAGACTTTCTTTAATAAAAAGGCATACGAACATGCAACATAACTATGATGCTTCTACAGTTATATTAAGATCTCCAACATCTCCAAAAAGTTTTAAAGCTTCAGATGAATGCTTGTCACGATTACTTAAAGCACTCTCAACATCTTTAAAATTCCTGTCCACCCCCACAGACAAGAGGAAAACCCCTGGAGAAACAATGCTTACAGTGACTTGAGAAATCAAGGACTGCCGAACAGAAGAATGAGGATTCAAGATGCAGTACCAAATCTCTTAACAATAGAGAATCCAGTTAAATCAGCTCCCATACTCTCAGGAATGCGCAAATCGTCCAAGTACCTCAACATTAGAAGCAGCACTCAAACTCCTTTATCTCCTGTCTAAAAGCCCTTGAGGGGGACAGCTACCAGGGGGAAAGCCCATGGCCCAGAGCTTAGAAAACATACGTGTTCCTGCAAAGATTTTGATTTTTCACAAGTGGAGTACTGCAAAGCCAGAAGCACAACAGGCTTGAGAGCACCACTGGTAATAATTAGGTTGGCTCCTCTCTGCTCCGTCCTGATTTCACCTACATCTTACCAGGTTTCCTTTCAGAGAAGGGATAGTGTGGGGGGGGGGGAAAGTAGGGCCAGATTCTGCAAGTCTGACGCATGGTAACTTTCACAAGGATCTCACGTGGAATAGTAGGGAACAAATGTGAACACTGGCCCATTCTCAGAAACTTATTTCAAAGCACTAAAACCATAATTATCTGGGATTTTGGCAAAGAAAATCGAAATTGAAAAGAAAAAATTGGGCAACAGCAGGTCACAGGCAGCCTTGCATTGACATCTTACCCTCTAAAATCAGGTTCGTTCTATAATATAATAAAAAAGTATTTCAGTGATTATAACTCACATGGTGTCATTCGGAGAAATGTCTCTTTCCAGACATGTGATGCCACCATATCTTTCACTAAGATTCTGCAGCCAGTAAGAACTGTCACATAAAAAGGGAACCTTTACAGGCCAATCTCTGCCCACATCATACAAAGAATCCAAATTAAATTAACATGGACTGAAATGCTGATGGACAGCACTCTACTCTCAGACATTCTCGGATCCATTCATAAACTCAGTAATTACATGAGCACACTATTCATGTTTTAACTACAGTCAAAACTCAACCAGGCAGAGATTTTTCAAATCAAAGCATCACCAAAACCAAAGTAGGGAACTAAGAAAAAGTGTAATTGATCCAAAAATCATTATCATCTTGCTAAAATACTGTAAAAAGGAGAAAAAAATTGAAATCAGTAAAGTTATGTTATGATTTTGAGTGACTTTTAAATATTGTAAACCTAACAGAAAGCTCAACATTTGGTCATTAGGCTTCTGTCTCAACAGGATTGTAGCCTTCAATTTATTGACATGAAACCTCAATGTCAGTTTCAGTTTGTCCCCGATAGGTAATGACCACAGAAGTTGCTTTAAGATTTATGTTTTATAAAATTGCAGGTACTTGGGAATATGATGCACTAAGCCGTATCATAATTTCTTTTTTTTAACTAAAAACATGCTCATTAAAATAGCTTAATTTCCAAATACTTTTTCCACTGATTGTGCTAAATTAGAATAGCAAATTTTAAGATGGAATTTTCTAGTCCAATAAACCTAGTACACAAAGCAATATCTGAATATGTAATTTAAATGTTACAATGACAGACATTGATGGCTTCTTCCAACTGTTTTCTATTAGTTTTCAGATTAATGAATTACAACACATACATACTTAGCACATGCATTTTTGAGAACCTGCTGTGCAACACCATAATGAGGAATACCACAGGCCATTGTTGAAAGAGATAGTTTTGTTGGGTTTTTTTTTGTTTTGTTTCTTAACATCATTTCTGCTACAGTTACGGGAAATATTTCAGTTCCAGTATGCCCAACAGAAGCCTATCTGGAAGAAGTGTTGGAACAAAAGCATACATTAGAACAACATCTTAAGCTTAAAATATAGCTCTAGAATTTGTCTGACTATATGTTTATATTACTATTTTTGCAACCAGCATCCAGTAACATTAGGAACCTTCCATGGTATACTAAAAGATGTTGTATGATACTTACAAAGAGTTTTTTAAAAGCCCCTCAATGGGGGAGGGGAAGTGGAGAAAAAATAACTGTAAGAAGGGCCAAGCAGACAAAGAGAGAAGAGTGAGCAGCTCTGTATACACAGATGACTCATTCTGATCCACTATACAGGTGAGTGTATACAGGAGAAACTTCAGTTAATGAAAATTTCCAGGAATTTAATGGATTTTTTTTATTCTCTGTCTTCCCTTCCCATAAATTTAAAGCACTCAGAAGCACTAGCAGTCCTCCTGAGAATTTAACCCAAACCAAATGTTTGAGCAAGACAGACTGTTATAAAATCTCACTCAACCAACATCCTTTAATTAAATAGATACCACTGTGTTTGGACACGCATAAAAGCTAATCTATAAGGAATATCACTTGTACAATATACTACCCTGTGCTTTGGTCATCTCTATTTGGGTCACAAAGTCCAATGACAATCAGTGACCATCCACATTGCCATTTTGCTCCTAACTCTTCTGAGATCACTCCGCTATAATATATAAATATTTTATTTAAATATATAAAAAATTTCAGTCCTTACAGGCTGTCAGGACAGGACTGTATTAGAGTTTATACAACATGGAAACATGTAAAAATCTCTTCCTCCTAGAAATCCAAAGAATGTCTTAAAGATACTATCAGATATTTTTATTGTGCTTCTACATCAATACAGCATAAATCACTGAAGCATTACAAATCCTGATGTAAAAAAATGATACAGTAAAGCAAGCGTGGGTAAGTTTTGCATCGATAAAAAAAAAATTTGTTCTTGTTGAACTAAGAGCTAACGTAAACCTTAGGACACTGACTCTTAGTTTTATACAGTAAATTGAATCTAGAAATGAATTATTAAACAGAGCATATATTTTACAGATCTGTGCAAAGAAAAACCTGTTTTTAATGATTAGGCATCAACCTACTTCAAGGAAAGCAATGTATTACGATAATAATTAAAAGAGATTTTTATTTAAGACACCATGTTCCTTTAAATAGTCACATACTTACAGAGTGCAAAGCTCATGTAACCTAATCTATGTTTTCCTCAAATCCCCACAAGTGCATTTACTTAAAAACACCACACTCCTGGATGGGTGCCTGGCGTACCAAACCTGTCCCGTCGTGCATATTTTTATACATGTTACTAAATTAGGAAAGCAGAGTGGACTAAGGTTATGCCAACTCTGAAAAAAGCACAGGGTCTGCATCAGTTTGTGCCTTTGCTTTTAAACTCACAATCATTATAAAAAAAATTGAACTTTATTAAGTATCAAAGCAAGCTACGGTAATCAGAGACAGTAATAAAAGCAGAAGGGAAATATAAGAGGGAAATAAAGAAGCCAGACAAATTTAGTCCCTCCCATTTTGTAGGCTCTAAATCAAAATATGGAAAACAAGTTTAAAAAATGAGTTAGGCCTACATATTTTAATGCCAGGGTCTAAAATAAGAATAGAATTATTGGTATGCTGTACCCACGATCAGTAGAAATCTACTGTGAAAAGGAGGTAGGGAAGAAGTTGTGTTTATATGCCTTTAATTAAGATTTACTGAAATACCATATATTGAGCTCTATTCCAGATTACTAAATTGGGTATTCAACAAGTCTTTACCAGTGAAATACTGGTATGAATAGTAAATACAGATATTGTACTTTATAGCAACTTAAAAAAAGTGAGAAATGAATATGCAGTTTTCGTGTCTGTAAGTTTCTCTTGCCCCCAATTAGCAAAGCAAATTGCTAAGCAAAACAGACTTAGCAATAATCAATTAACATTCCAAGGGTTACTTTATAAATAGGCAAAGCAGTAATCCACAGTTATCCTTTGATTTATGATTTTAATAACAATTGAACCTTTTTTGTCATTACCACTGAAGTTACCTACTCAGGAGAAAATAATCTAGTATTTATCTGTAAGTTATATTTTTCAAATTTCATCTTCATGAACTCTTCCAGCCTTCTGGATGTGCCAGTTCTTTCAGTTTCAAAAACTCACTGATCTTACCGCTATTAATTTCCTATTAACTTAGAGGTTTATTCATTATGGAGAGATAATTATTAATTTCCTAATAACGGGTGGAAAGACTCAATCCTCCCCAATATTAAATATGATCAGCTTCAAAAAGGTGTGGTCTTAAATGGAATGGGAACACCCAAGTTCTATTTCTGGCTAACACTGACTCCTGCTGTGGCCTGGAGCAAATCAATTCTGTTAAAAACACTTTTTTCCATTCTGTAAAATGAGGATAACACTCCCTTATCAGCTTCACAGGATCTTTCTCAAACGCTTTGAAGAGCAAGTTTTGTAAGCCCACAAATGTATTTTAATGAGGCTTAAACTGACTATATTTCTAAAACATTTTGCCTTAAAAAGGAAAAGGATTTGAACAGAAATGAAATGAAGAGTCTATGTGCTATTAACTTCCCCTAAATATTGTTGCAGTTTGCACTTTAAAAACACCAAAGACAGATGAATACATTTTCCTTTGGATTCTAGCTAAATGAAGCAAAATGGCAACAAGTAGATGCAATACGCATCAGTCTCAAAGGCAACATGGAAATGTCAATTTGAAATGGAAGCCACACATTCCCTCATGTGGGGAAGAAAGGGCATTTGCTAAACCTGCCTTTGACTCTTGCAGAGAGATCTGTACTGCTTCAGAGAGATCTGCTTCAGGCAACAGCAACTGCTGGTGCTCCCTAGTCACCTGCACTTTCACTTTACAGATTAAAGAAATAGCATTGCACAGTTTACATGAAGTTTGGTATTATCTGACTGCATTTTATTTCCCCCCCGCCCCGATCAATGTGCTCAACTCTTGTTTTTTAAAGTTCCCTGACAACAAATACAAAGGGAAACTTGGTCTAGTCCATGTAAAGACAACCCCTGATTATTTTTTTTCCCTTCTTAAAGGGAACTTTGCCAAAAGATGGGCTGGGATCATAAACTATACCCTATTCTTTGTTTAATTACTTAGCTTTTGCTCTTGACTTGGCAAAACATTAAGCTTTTCATTTTAGTAAATCTATAATTAACTCCAGCATGTGCTGAATAAACATAACCTCATTTTTAATTAAATCTTAGAACAAGATGCTACAACTTGCCATTTCTAAGGAGAAATATCTCTCAAGTAATGCACAATAAAATCTAATCCTTGTCAAATACAAAACTTAAGTCCAACTTTGAGTATAACCCACCCTCTTTTAAGTCATCTGTTGTCCAAACGTGCATTCACTAACTACAAGACTAAAATGTAAACCTGAAAAGCCATCATGTCACATCAAAGGTTTCCAAGACTAAAGTGAAATCCAATCTAAATTGTAACACAGCAAAACAGAGATAACCTTGGCTTTGGGACTCTGGAAGAATAATTTTTCTGGTATATCTCACTGGATTTTTTTTTTTTTTTCCCCAAATGATGCAGTAATTCTTACACAAAGAGGAAATATATTTTCTCAAAAATGAAAGTTGAAATATGCATTATAAACATCAGAAACAAAGGGGAACTTTCTAATTAGTCATTCATAAGTGAGAAGATTCAGAAAACTTACTTCTGACAAGCCATTCATATAGGACTAACTCTAAAATTCTAATTTAAAATGAAACATCAATTCTCTGAATAAAGAGAAACCTCTAAAAAAACCCCCATGAAGTTAAGCTACTACGAAATGTAATGTCAACTTTAAGTCAAGCTTATACATGAACTAATGGAATAATATGAAATAATAACAATCTTATGTTTATGCTGCAACTCTAAGATTTTTTTCAATTAAGATCTCTGTCATTATGTATTTCCAAATGGCCCTCAAAAGAATTTAGATTATTTAAGTGCTACAGTTAAATAGTAGAAAGCTTCACAAAACTTTACCTCATGTTCAAGAATTACATATAACACAGCCAAAT
This sequence comes from Strix aluco, assembly GCF_031877795.1. NCBI lineage: Eukaryota > Metazoa > Chordata > Aves > Strigiformes > Strigidae > Strix > Strix aluco. Next base: position 15,448,284 of record NC_133942.1, read on the forward strand.
AAAAGAACCGCGAAATTGTTAAAAGACAGAAGCTACAAGATTTACAGTTTGCCAAACAAAAAATGCTGTGCATTTCAATGAAAAAAGTGCTCAAGAGAACTTTATAATATTAAATCTCATCATCTTACTTATCTGCAACTCTTTTAATCAGCTCTCCTCTTGAAGACAGAGCCTCTTGGTTAGTGATTCTGATTACCATGGACTCTAGACACTGATGACTCTGCATTAGGCAGAAGCTGTTCCACTTATTAACCTTATCCAAAGTATATTCAAAACATGACTTGAAGAGAATTTCACGAAGCGTTTTCGTCCAGCCATTTTGTATTATATTTCAGTTTCAACAAGCTTATTCTGGACAAATTTTTCTTTTCTCATCAAGTTCAGCTTAGTCATCTTTCAACAATTCTCAACAATTTAATGATGCGTGATAGAAGTCCCATTGTTTCAGTGGTAGTGTACAATTAAACAAAGTGCCTCGACAAAGTACATGATCCTACCCATGAGTGACACAGATTTGGTAGTGGTCCCTAAACACAAAGGTAGGATTATCATTTACACTACTACAAGAGTGCCACAGCATTGAAAGTGTTTTCTATTCTCCAAGGAACACAATTTCCATGCTTCACCTAATGCCCTTTTTCCCCTCATCAGTCCTGTATTGCCCGATTTCTTCAGGAAACTAAGGCTTATGTATTCATGCTGTCTGTATGTATTTTCATCATTCTCCCCCACCTCCTCCTTTAAAGTAACTTTTTAAAACTAGTAGGACAATCATGGCCAAACCTAAGAGATGTCTTCATTATTAAATTCTCACAAGTTTTATGAAAACAGGTACTTAGAGACTAAAATCTTGTCCATCACATTGAAGATAAACCACAGCACAGCCTTAACCTTTATTAGAGTCTGAAGAATGTCTACAATCAGACTGAAGACAAATGTTTACAGGGCTTCATTAGACTACTTGTTTTAAAATCAGAGTTATGCTAGATTTCCATAAGGCAAATCTTAAATACTAAAGATGAACGTAAAGAGCACAACTGTGGAACAAAAACATTAAAAATGGATAATGAAGCAACATATGCTATTAACTGCATTGTTTCTTAATCACCATTAAAGAAGACACAACAGAGAATCATTCTCAAAATATAAAATGCAATGGAAAAGTGTGGGTGTTCAGACGCTTAATGGCAAACATTTACTATCCAACTGTTCTGCAGTTGTAATGAAAGAGATTTTTTAGCAATTGATTAAGGATATTACTAAGAGTATCCTCCTAGAGATCCATGTAGTTTCAACAAAGCCTGAGGGTACTCAGGCACTCCCAGACACTGGGAAGGGAGAGACAGGAGGAATGACGGGGCAACAACTCTGAAGTAAGCTTTTTATGTGATGACATCATGCTGCAAGTTGGCCTATCTGGTTACACAAGGTGAGTATTGATCAGCTTTCTTAACTGAATCCTCTGTTGTGATACACTGTTCACTGCCATTTGTGTGATATGAGCAAGACTAAGTCTGGAAAAAATGATGGTCATGAGTTTTAAAAATGTTACTTCCATAAATGACCATCACCTGTACCAGAAAGCTGTTTTTTAATGCAGATCTTTAAAGTCTGCACAAGGCACACTAGTAACAAGCTAAATGATGTCTTAAATGGTTACTTATTATAAATTAAGAGCAATTAAGAGCTGTCTTTCCCTAACAATGCATTGCAATGCAGCATCTGCATTTCTGTAGAGAAAGCAGTTAACGCACAGTAAAAAGATGTACTGCTGTGAAATCCCATCTCATCCTAGTTCATTTTATTGACTCTGCTAGCTTTCTGACAGAAACGCTAACAGTATCATGAAGATTCATGCTACCAATATAATTAGGGATAAAACAGTTCATCAAAACTTACTATTTTGCTCTGTATTTCAATTGTTGAACGTAAATGTTATTTTCAAACTCAAAGACTTTATAACAAAGTCATCTTTGACATCTTTGCAATTTTACAAAGAAAAACTATAAAAATATGCTTGGAAGCCCTCTTCGGGAAGTGTTATGTTTAGGAAACACTCAATGCAGTAGATAAACTCTCCAGTGGGCAAACCCTCCAGTTTAAGTGAAAGACTAATCTTGCTCAGACTGATAACACTCAAACTAGATGACATCCAGTCATGCCGACACTGACAGCATCTGAACAGACAGGATTAGTAATGACAGCAGTAATGGCATACCTATAAACTGATGGTACACTACCAGTAAAAGCAGAAAGACCAGACATCACTGGATTCTCTGATTCAAAAGTAGGCAACAGTAGCATTATTTCTAAGCATGCAAAATTTTCATGCACACAAAACTAAACACACTTAGGACAATGCTCAGTACCAAATTTTGTAAACTTCAGGAGAAATTAAATGCAGTGTGCCTATGCAGCTGATACCAGTTCCTAATCAAATGTGGTAGACTTGAAATCAACTCTTCAGTAATGTAAATTATCCTTTTGAAAGTCTTTTTTGGAACCTTTTTAAGTTAATGTGTGAAGTTTTGCAGAAAATGTGTCACTTTTGCTTTGAACAAGTCTTTCTTTCATGGTACAGCACCATAAGGTAAATTATCTTTGAGGAACATAAAGCACACTCAAGTCACTCCTTCCTTTTGAATGTAGGACATCTGAAAATTGATGGAAATTTTATTGGCCTTGGGTCATAATGTTTAACAGGTTTATCTAATTTCATTCCAGAGCATTTACACAGTCATATAATTTTTTTCTAATCATAATCATCCTTTGACTTGTTCTTATTAAGCTTATTATGCCTAAAAAGTACAAGCAAAGGACAGCTACATTTCTGCACCCAAAGCTTCAAGAAGCAATTGCAATATATTTATTGAGAACAAACAATGTGAACTTACAAACACATGAAGGTCACACTGAGAAGTTAGTTAAAATTAGAGCCAAAAACTAATCCTGTTAAAGTTAGACCAGTTTTTTGAAATACTGGCCTTAGATTTTTATTTTCTCTGCAAATCAGAAAATGCAAATATGTCAAAGAAAGATTAAAAAATAAAATGAAAAAAATAATTTGAAAATCACCAGCGTGTTATGTGTAAGGGTAATGGAAGAAGAATAACCAGTTATGTCTGCTTATCAAAGTATTTTGAAGGCAAACAAAAAAAAAATCATTCAAAATCTGCCTATGGCCAACTATTTCTGACTTTGTGTCACATTTACTCTGAATAAATTTTGCTTTTTTATTATAAACTAGCAAGACATTTGTTATTTACTGTCATAGTGAGGTAGAACTGCCATAGGCAAACCTACTAGACATGTGTCTTAGAAAATATAAGAATGGGGCTGTTGGGCAAAAAGTAAGTAAGGAAGGACTGGAATCCTTTATATTCTGAAAAATTGGAAGAAACATCACTTTATCATGACAGTTGTCACTGGCATTTTATGTCTTCTCAAGGAAGTTCAATATTTTCTTGATACAATGGCAAAGACTATTAAATAGATACATTTTCTTCCCACTTCAGAAACATTTTTCAGGACTTTACCTCAAGTACATGGCTTTTTTTCTAACTACAGAGTATATTTAGTACAATATGTAAGGTGGCAATCCCTGCCTAGTCTTTAAATGCAAGTTGTGCCGTGCTTCAACTGTAAGATACAAATAAACCTAGAGCAGATCGCTATGCAAATTAAGTTCAAATGGAATTTGTCATTGCTGTAATCCCTCATGCATTTGTACTTACCTGCAGGTAGATATTTCAGCTGGTTGTTAGCCAAGCGAAGATGACGTAAAGATCTCAGGCGGCCAATCTCTGGACACACAATTTCGAGGGCATTATCACTTAGGTCCAGAAACTGCAGTTTAACGAGGGAGCCAATGGCTTGTGAGAGAACAGATTAGAACATGAATGTGACCCAACAGTAATGTTAAAGTCTTAATAGGACTATGAGGGGATAAAAAGCCACAGTACCTAACACCTATGTCTGAGCAGATTTTGACGTATTAAAGCCGGTCTCACAACTGAATGACATAATTTGTGGAAATGCTTATCTATCTAACAAACAGTACTGCTGGCAGTGAGACAGGGATGGAAAAAAGAGTCATGTACAGAATACTCCCATTTCTAGACTCTCCTCAGACGATTCCACTCTGAAATCACTTTTTCCATGTCTATCCGATTTATATATTCAAAAAGAGTTTAAAGTACTTTCCTGAAGTTGGGCACATAACTGTACAACTAAGACAAGGAAGACAAACTACTACAAGTTCTTGATGCTTTTAGGTTTCAAATCTGTCATGATCTAAACCAGCAGAATATTCTGCGTGGTAGCCGTCTGAAAGCAGAAGACACTCTGGATTTTTTGTTTCTGTAGATGAGTGCCATTTAGCTTTTTCACTTTCTGCAATTAGAACTGAAGCAAACAGCATTTAGGTGCATTTGAGAATTCATTAAAAGAATTTAACATAGAATAAACAAGAATATTACCGACTAAGAGCTACACTGGTATATTTTGTATGAAAATCTTTAATGTTTTATGGGAAAATAAAGGAAAATAGGCCTCTTCAAAGAAGAAAAATGAATATTTTATGATTCCTGCCACTTATTGTGAGCTGGTAGATTACTTACCTTCAGGTACAACAACTATGTTATTTGAATGAAGGTACCTGGGGGGATGAGAAAAAAAGCAGAGGACACCACCTGTTACCCTCAAGGACTTCTGCTACATAATCAGTTTGCAAAATATCCAGTTTCAGATTGAAAGAGCACCCTCAAAGCCATTCCTCTCTATGACCACAAAAGCTGTGGAAACTGTATAAACTGGCAATGGATAGGTACTTAGGTTTCACTTAGACTATTAAATGATTAACAAAAATAAAAGAGAATGATATACAATTATTTAAAACAAAACATTTACAGTTACAATAATAATGCCCTTTAGTTTTGAGAGTCAGGAAAAAAAAAAGGAAAAAGAATAAAGCACACAGAATAACCAGAATGAACCATATTTGATCACCAGGTTATTCCACACTAAATGCTGGGCAAGAAAAAAAAAGTCCAAACCCACACAAGTTATACAGTTATGAACATCTTGCCCTGCTCATAAACTCTTACACCTTTACTGACTGGAGAAACAAGCATATGATCTACTCACTGCAAGTGGGTTTTTCAAACCTAGAACATATTTTTCAAAAGAAAAACCCAGTCTTACACATGGTCATTTCGGTAGTTAATGAGGATGGCTACATCTCTCACAAAGAATATTCAGCACCCTCTTCTGGAGCACTTCCAGTACTACTAGTAACATTAAAAACCAGAGTTTACACATTTTAGTTTTTAATCAACATTGCTGCAAAAACACCAAGAGGTCTTGTAGAAAATAACAGTAACAATAGTTTCAAATATTGATAGCTAACTGTAAAGGAACACTGAGTACTCGGTGTCCAATTGCTTCAGCACACATGGAAATTATTTGCACAGCATATTTTTTCCCATTCTATTCAAATACCATTTCCTGAAGTAGGAGCCCATCTTTTCAGGGAAATAGAGACAGAACAAGGAAAAAGACATCTGAGCATTTCAATTGCATGAAGCATCTGAGCCTTCTCTTTTTCTTTAAAAATTGCATACATTTAAAGTTTACTAAAAATGTAACAAACATAAGGATAGCAGATATGTTTGTAGAAATCCTTATATATATATATATAAAACCTCAGGATGAGAATTCTCCTACTCATTTCAGCTGCAGCTCCTGAAAATACTTGTGAACTATTTAACTAGAGCTAAAAAAAGTGTATATTATGACCCCAGCACGAGGGACACGATATACAAAGAAACACAGACAATAGTGAAGTTTTTTAAAATACGTAGTGAAATTGCTAAGGATGTAACTTTCAGGAAAATCAGTTAAGTTTGTCTTTCAAAATTTAAAGCTACTGTAACAAGTTATTCTTTAAATAAATCTTTATTTTGTGGTCTCTTCTCTGTCAACAAAAGATATCTTATTGTCTGATCAAAAATTGACTTGTACGATTAGCTACAGAAATCACAGGCCCACTGCAGGCTCACTGCAGTTCTCTCTAGAATGTGTGGAATAATGGTGGTACAACTAAGCTTGCTGAACCCCAAACAATTAGGTTTGGCTTCTATAATTCAGTAGAAGAGATTATTTTAAGCTGTAATTTATATAGGTTTTCCTAAAGGCATCATCAGATAACAAAGATTTCCTGATGTCCCATAGCAAATCATTAAATACTAAGCATATCAAATACAAAAATATTTATTTTACTGCTTCAGAGCATAAACATACTCTCAAGACTCAGGCATGATAAGACAAGACTGTCTCTTAAGCAAGTTGGAGACTGCAGTGACCTACAAACCAGTTCAATTATACTGTGGTCGCGTGTACCAGAAAGGTGTGCTTTTCAAGGGCCAAATTAAGATGACAAGATCAGACAGCTGAATACATTGGACTACTCAGATATACACCTCCTCCTATCTGGAGGTTTTCATTAAATAAACAGAATCAGTTACTCAACTGGAAGTGAGTCAAATGAGTTATATGGGGAAAAGAGGATGTCCCTTTTAACGCCCCCACCATCAATCTTACCATACAAGGAAATCATAACCTTACAAGAAAAGGGGAGAGAAGAAAATATTGACTCAGGGGCTTACAGCTTAAAATTAATTGCCAAAATAATACAATTCATGTGATGTCCCTTCTTTGGACAAGACTGGATAAACTACTCAGCCTACAACAATCATGAAATAGTTGCTACAGTACCTGCTCATTCCTGCTTCTATTTGACAATCTGTGACTTAGTTCCAAAAAACCTTATTACTACAATCAGCAAGACTGAGATCATAATACCCCTGGTAGCTGGGGTGGAAATGAGCAACTAGGGATGGGCTGGAGGCTGTAACATGTTACTCTAGCTCTGTCATAACCATCTGACCATTGTATTTGGAGGTTCCAGTGCTTTATCAGGGTGACAACAGTCTACAGAGGAGTTGGGGGTAAGTATTTTTTCCCTTAGCAGTGTAGACATTTGTATAACAGTTCTTGTTATACAAAAACCAAGAAATTATAAAAAAATATTAACATGGGACTGAATACATCTGGATAGACATCATTTAAACAAAAAAAAAAAAAAAAAAAACAGAAAAATGATCCTTTCTTGCCCTCCAAGAAAACCCTTCACACTTAAGAGGTAGGTTATGTGCAAGCAATACATTCTAGAATTATTTTAAGATAAGATGGATCAGCATAGTAAAAATATATTAGAACTCCTACACAAACTCACAATTCCACGAGGTTTGGAAGCTTCTGTGCAAGGTTTTCTGGCTGAAAAAGAGTTAGAGATTTTTTAGGTTTCAAAACAAAAACCAGACACACACATATTGTGTACCCAACTCATTTTAATAACCATACTAAAACACATCAGCACCTAGTCACAGAAAAAATGGCAACAAGGAGCTTGTATACAATACCCTATTTCCACATCCCCGCACATTCTCCATCAGTGCAATCTGGGATATGTGAAAGGTGAGCAATTCACTACCGAAACAGAACTACAGCCTAGAAGTGACATCAACATGTCCTCAATCAAATGGTAGTCAGATTTCTGAGGCTGAAAAAATGGATTACCAAAACCTCAAGTTTTGAAAATATATTAAAATAATTGAGTTAGTTGAAACCAAGAGACTGCTAAGAAGCTGCGACCTTTACAGACTTAAAGTAGAACAAGAACTATACAAGACATCTAACCATAATGTATTTTATTTTGTAATGCTAAATTGGAAAATGACCTACAAACTTAGTGTGACTTAGTCAATTACCACCAAGCCAGAAGTGCTGAATTCATCAAACTAAATTTACATATTTACATATTAACATGCATATCATTTTCTAACTGCTAACTGATCCCTAGCTGCAATTCTGTTTCTTGATGGCATTTATAACCATGAACATATATCACAAAACTAGCTTCACAAGTTTCAGATGTCATGTTGGTAACTGTTCAAAGTTATTCAAGGTTAAGACAGTTTTATTGCTCAAGAAATCTACTTTAAACAGATATGTTTTATTGAAAAATGTTTGTACAATATACATATATGCAGAAATAAATGAATTTTAAAGTCAACTCGATCACATGGTCAACTTCCTGTTAAAAAACACCTAGCAATTTTCTGACATGTAACTTTAAGGTATATTATTATCTAAAATACTTAACTTAGTGTTTATAAATTTATTATGAAGGAATATGCTAACCTGAAAAAGTAGTCATAATATTCTTATGTAGCAAACATGCCACATCCTAGATCCAAGTACAAAAAATAGCTTGTTTCTAACTATGGAGCAGCAAATGATGGCTCAATAAAATCAATCTGTTGACATTAAGACCCAAGAAACAGGCTATACCTAATCAGTTGTTGCCACCTACTGGAACGTTTGCCACAGTGCAGTTATCTTCTCGGCGTAGAATTTTATTTGGTCAAAGAGAAAAGCTTAAACTGAGAAAATACGCAAAGGCTGCAACATGCTCAAGCACAAAAAATGCAAGCTTTAATTTAAAAAAAAGAAGAGGGAAAATGAAAAAACAAATTCACTGTCATCCTACACCCTTTATTAGTATAAGGATACTAGCCTGAATCACAAACTATTTTCACATTATACATGAAGATTATACTCTTATTCTTGCTTTAACTGCTTCATATTGTAAGAGAGCTAAAGTCAGGAGAGACACAACTTTAAGTTTAGCAAGTCTTTAATAAGTTCCACTTATCTTCTTGAGTACCACAAAAACAATGTGTCTGAGTCAAAATTGCTCAATATAACATCCTACAATGAAATTGAGATTAAAAAACATCTATTCATGAACCAGCAATTGAGAGGTAAAACTAACTCTTTTCTCTATTGGCAACGACAACAAAAAATGATTATAAAGGAATCATCGACTCTGCCACTGGTTTAGGGAAGCTTGCCTTGCCCTCAAACCCACTGGACATTTTTCAAAGAGTGAACCTGCTGATCTGTCTGAACAGGACAGCATCGCACATTGAGTTGTTAAATCAAGAACAATTGTTTGATATGGCTAGATCATACTTCTGACAGTGCCATCAAGGAAAACTCACATTTCCTTTTAATAGATGGGAAAACAGGATTGTCAAAAGGCTAATGTTATCAGTCAAACATTAAATGAGGAGAAGTTGGAAGACTTGATGCTGCTATATAGCTTCTTGATCCATTCATTACATCATAGCCCTCTATAATTTCCATTTTGCCAATGAAGACAAAAATGAAATTGTTCTTAGGCAAGGTACGTGTAAATTCTGTCAGTGTAACTGTTCCACGTGTTTTCACAGCAGCTGTCTGTCAAGGACTAGAGTCATTTTAGAAGAACAAAGAAGAAAAGCTGATTTAGTCAACATTTTTGCAGAACTCTGAAGGAATGAACCGGACAAAGTACTACCTTACTTTGAAGAAAATGCTGTAGATTTAGTTTTGATGATTGCTAATAATTTATATGCAATTTAAAGCGTTTATTGATGAGCTAATGCTCATCATCATGCACAGAATCAAAGGACCACAAGACTGAAAGAGACATTAAAGCTACTCAGACAGGATTACCCCTCAACGAAATTGGTACATTTTCTCTGTCAAAAAGTCTCAGTGAAATGAATACAGCTTCCTTCAATAACCTATTTGTTTTCAACTATTCTCAGATGAGATATCCTGCCCTGCTCTCCATGTAACTAACTTACTACTTCTTTACTCAAAGTGAGCATATTACTTGTCCTACCAGCCAAAAAAATTCATTATGAAAATACTGCTTTGTAAAAGTACTGATGACTTCTGCTCTCCCCCATTCCTTTTCTATTTTTTTTTTCTTCTGTCTTCTCTTTTTGCAAGCAGAATTAACCTAAATCTCTCAACCTTCTCTCACAAGGCATGTTCTCTAGAAATCCCTTGTTGCTGCTTCCTATGTTCTTTCCAGTTTACCTATGTTGTTCGTAAGTATGAAACTCCAGACTTAATCTTTGCTCCAGCTTATGCTTTAACAGTATCCAATAATTATTCCCTTCTGCTTTTAATGGAGGCTGCAAAACTTTCTATGTTCCAAAAAGACATCTGCCTTTTTTGTAACATGCTGCTGACTTGATCTATTTTTGTCCACTAAAACTTCCAACATCTATTCTGCTGAACAGATACTCAGTGAATTAGACCCAATTTTGTTTAGACCCAATTTTGTTTGCCTAGGTCCTAGCAATAGCGCTATACACCTGAATGAGATTCCCCTAAGTCATAATATGAGCAAGTCATCCTGATCGTTTTGAATCCTAATGCTTTATTTCACACTGTTTGCAAGTAATTTTGCCTAGGTGTGATCTACATTTTAAGTATTGTTTCCGTTCTTTTATCCCAGGCCTCAATTATAATACCAAACAGTACTGGGCGAGAGCTGCCTCCCTCATTTGATACATCTTCTGTTGACAGTAACCATGGGTTATTACTCTTATGCCATCTTCCACATCTATTGGTGTGTAGCATTAACAGATATTGAAAGGAAAATGGAACTAAGCTGTTACTTGCAAGACTTTGTTTTGGTTTCTATTTTATAATTGCTTTGAGAAAAAAAAAAGCCTAGGCTCTAACACATACACATGCAGAGAAGTGACATGCAAAATTCTCCTTATTATTGTTTCATCTTCTGAGCAGTACAAACTTCACGAACCTTACACCACTCAATAATCACTGAATTTCACAAAGTGTCAAAACAGAACTGTTTACAGTCTTTGATTAATTTTTAAAGCAGCTTTAATTTGTAACCATGACTCCTATACTCCCATTAAATTATTAAGCAAAGGGCTTGCCCAAAACCAAAAAGTGCCAAAATAATTCTCTACAGTACATGCAAACTTAAGTGACTCATTCAAGATGAAGAAAAGGCATAAAATCTCCAAAAATCTTTTGGCTCAAGAAGTGAAACATTTATTGAGGAATTCTAATGTATCATTGTTAAAGCTTTAGACATTATCCCTTAAACTGGAATACTGGACTTGTTCTAGGAAGCACTGAAAAATATATGATTTTGGTGAATTTTAAGTAGCCAGGCCCTCCAGCTACTCTGCCCTGGCTATTATTTTACCTACCATATCATAGAAGATGCCAAGGAAAAAAAAAAAAAACAAACCAAAAAAAACCCCTGGATTACTTGGAGACTTGAGTCTATTGACAGTGGCAAGTTTTGACTCTCTCTAGAGTCTTACCAGCTCAGAATATCTCACAGTTATTTAAGTAGACCACACTGAATTCTGGGGTCACAACATTCACTCAGGGTGAGAATTTCTTCAGGGAAAAGCAACAAAACAGAAAATCCCACAACCCTGAAATTAACTATTTGTTCTTCTATCAACAGCAGCTCATAGACACAAGTTTTGCTGGAACCTTAACAGCACGCTTTGTATTACACCCTGGGATTGACGATGCCTTTCAGATAAGACACACACCAAGGTAAAAGTTGTTTAGCCTAATGAAGGAACGTAGACTAGACTTGCATAGTATCACCTAACAGTAGGAAAGGCCTGACCATAGCAGTTAACTCAAACAAGAAAAACCTCACAAGAAAACCCCCAGATCTTGACAGAGCTTCAAGAGGGTAACCATAAAATGTCATAAACTTTCATTTATTATACTCTACATTACCTATGCAAGTACAACCAAATATGAGTATTTCACAATGGATGACATCATTCAGGATCAGGTTTGCTATAAGATTACTATCTTTTTAAAAAAATTATCTTGTTTTTTTCCTGTTCCAAAAATCAGAATTCCTAAACATACAAACAGTAAACATCACAATAAAGAGGTTGTCGTACCAATGTGGTCAGGGAATTTCTTTTCATATAAAGTCTCTCCAAGTACTGCAGCCCCTCATCTTTCAGTAACTCCAAAGGAAAGTGATGGAGATTTCGGTAATTTAAGAACAAGTTCTTGTGCCTTTCCAGCTTTGCCTCAGAGATTGTTTTACATAGTTCTGATGCCATGACTAATCCGGTTCCAAGCACCACCTCTACTGCATTGCATCTTCTGAAAGCAGACCCATTTCTAGGAGACAAAGAGAGATTAAAAAAACCCCAACATTACCAAGGTGTATGCCATGCATTCTTTTGCAGATTTAGTTATTATGTACTAATAATTTATCTAAATGCTCTCGTTCTGGTTAATACATAAAGTACCCAGAACATCCACACCATAACATATGTTAGAAGCAAGTCTTTGATTATTTTCTGGATGAAGTTTTAGCGTGTTTTTGGACCTGAAATAACAAGATCTTAAGGTATACATGCTTTTTTTCAGCCACTTTCCATGGACCTTTCAGATAAGTTTGTCAAAGTTGCCACCACAAGAAAAAAAAAAAAATCTCTCTCTCCTAACTATTATTGATGTTCTATTGATGATCCATCTATTCCCTGAAATGTGCTAAAAGAAGAATCCACAGATCATAAGAAAAATGCACAATTTATTAGGGGAGTTTTTAACTTCAGATGACTAAAATGCCTTCATGTAGCTTTAATCAGAATGACAAAAGGCAGTTAAAGGTTGTTAAGCTTTCCCATATAAAAGTATTGGAAGAATTTATCAGTTGGAAGAGATATTGGGGATGGACAGCCAGGTAGGGCATTTTGAAATAATAAACTAATATATGAGAAATCTGAAACAGCAAGAAAATTTATGAAGCACTAAATGTAAGAGCAGATTTTCAGCTCTCTTTCCTAAAAATAAAGCCAGAAAGAACTAAATGTCAAGTTTTAACTGACAATTTCAAACCCAGAAAACAAAAACATGAAGACAAATTAAAAATTAACTTGTATCTGCAACCAGACTTTATTTAGCTTGCTTTTCAGGTATAACCGAAATTCTACTCATTATTATGTTGTCTGGATTTGATAAAAGCAATGCTACATCTTTTCAATTGTCTCAGAAGTGAGGAGAACATAATAAATCCAGTCTATTTATTAATTTAAAATTATCAGTTTGCTAGTCACGTGTATAAATTAACTTCACTTAATGAAAGGCAAGGAATCATAACCGCATTTCACCAATACCATTTTCTATTTTAGTTCATTCCTTCACCAAAGAAGAGATTTCTAATCATAACAGACATCGGAAGGGAAGGAATCCTGTCAGATTATATGGTAGTCTTTGTAAACAAAACTCCTTACCCAGCCTAAGACTGTCGCAACCGGACCACACATATAAATCCAACTACTTTATCAGTTTCAGTAATTCCCTTGATTTGCAGATAAGCAGTTTTTAACAGTGACCTAAGTCCTTCTAGATGAACACAGCGATTATTTTCTTACAGCCCCATAAACACTACTAATCACAACTTAGGTATAATATCCTGCATACCTTTTCTAGTCTTGAGTTATTTAAGCCATGCTAAGATCAGTTCTGCAAAAAAATTATTACCTTGTTGAGAATCCTTCAGAAGATTAGAAAGTATTTGTTCAACCTTGGTTAAACAGTATTCCTGTGAGAAGAACCATCACTCTAACAGTTGCCTTCATTAGCTATCTTAAGGAAAAAGGGTACACACACCACTGGCCCTTAGCACTAGCAACATTAAAGCTCCCTTGGTGCAGCAGATAAAGGAAATGAAGTCACTACAATACCAAACTCCCCAGCTGTGATCAACATTAAAATAATTCAAGAAAAAGCATTAGAAATTTTAATGTACATAGTCTGACAGTATTTGAGCATTAACTGCTACAATATAAGTAATGGTAAAGGTAAGCTCACCTTCCCCTGAAATATTTTTTTTAAATGAAAAGACGTGAAGTCACAAAACACATACATAAATATCCAGTTGTCCAGAGATGCTTTTTAGGTGTTCTGCACTTGCCGCCTTTTCTTCAGAGTTGTGATTCCACATACCAACTGACCACATTTAGCTGTGGCACACAGGAACACACAGACATACAAGGCCACAAATGCAAAGTCCAGTCATAACCTACTCTATTCTGGCTGTTACTTCAAAGGAAAACCCTCCTACTCCCTTCCACCACCAGCCAAACTTTTTCACTCTAAATACTTTTTTTGCAAAGATGAGACACAGCACTACCAAAAAGGAACAGACACAATCACGGTCTTTAAGGAAAGGAAAAAGGGAGGATGAGGACTGGTAACACCCAGTGATGGCCCTGTGTGGAGTCAGGTCATTCGGGGGAGAGAACCCCCATTTCACAGATGATGGAGAAGACAGAAATAAACCCTCACTGAGCACACGGCAGGGAGCAGAGGCTCTGTGAAGGCGTGCGAAGGGGTGACACCGGGAAGCTCAGGAGACCCCCCAAGACTTGCGGGCCGCCTCCAGCCGAGCGGGACTGCCCGAGGGGAAGGAGCGCACAGGGGCGGATGAAAATTCGGAGGAGCCGCAGGGCACAAGAGAACGAGGCTGTGAGGTGGGGCTGCATAGAGACGCCCTGCTCGGTGCTCCTCGGGCCCTGGGAACTGGGGGAGGCCAGTCTGTCACCGGGGAGCGCGGGGAAACCGGCCTGTCCCGGCTGTGCGGGGGTGTTGGGGGGGGGGGGCTGCCACAGGCGGAGGCCTGTGAGGACTGAGGAGACGGCGGGAGGCCGCCCACGTGGCTGAAGCCAGAGATGGGCAAGGAGGAACGGGCCTCGGCCCGGGGGGCCGGCGATGGCTGACACCCCCTCAGGGAGAAGGCGCCGTACCCGCGCGGTCCGGCAGACAGACAGCAGGGGACAGAGCAGCGGAGGCAGCCCCGCACACCCCCAGAACCCGGTCCGCCCTGTCCCGCCCCCTGCCCACCCCCCAGCCCGGGGGGGGGAGATAAGTCACTCACCAGCACCAGTGTCGCCAGAGCGGCGATCAGCCCCGCTCCGCGCCGGCCCAAGCACCCGGGGGCGGAGCGGGCCGCAGCCGCGCGAGACCGCTACCGCCACACGACTCTCGCGAGATGCCGCCCTGCCCCGCGTCCCGCCACAACACCGCCCCCTCACCGCCCACGCCCGCCCCCCACCCAATCACAAGGCACGCCACCGCCCGACACCCAATCAGAAGTTCTCGTCTCTCCTAGCCTCCTGCCCCTTTCCCTGTCAGCCAATGGGAGGGCGCCCCACCTCAGCGCCTCGCCCGCCTCCTGCTGCGGCCGCGGGAAGGCGGGACGGTCTGGCAGGCGGTGGGGACAGGGAGTGCCCTTCCTTCCCAGTGGGTCTCCTTTGGGCTCAACTTGCCCTCCTAGGTGCTTTCACAGTTCCCAGTGTTAACAACACTTATCCCTGCTTAACAGCTTTTGAAGGAGAACATCATTTGCAGGTAAAAGTTGTGGTGACCAAAGATCATCTTCCCTGCCAAATTCTGGTGCAACTAACACTACCTTTTAATTCTTTGTTAACAGCAGACTGGGGACCCTTAGGCACTCCTGCCTACACCCACAACCTGCCTATCACAATCATTTCTACCCATGATAGTTGGCCTGTTGAAACAGGTAAGGGAATTACGGAACCTCAATTTACCTACATGCTGTTCACCTGATTGTGATTTTATATGTATTCACACACACTGAGATGACCCAATACATAAATCCTATCCTAGGGAAGGTCTTGTTTGTGTTATGTCAGTACTCTAATGACAGCAAGTTCCCTCATACTCGGAATATTTAACATTGCCGGGTATTAAAAGTTCTTCTTTGTGGAAGATCAGCCCTACCAGCTGCCTAAAAAAGGAATCTCAGCTGCAGAAATCCTCTTTGTAGTTCCCACAGGCTAATTAACATAAACTTGTCTTAACAAGGTTCACATAGCAGGTCTGCAGGGAAACCAAAAAGCTGAATGTAGGAGATGAATACCTTGCAGAAGGCATTTCTTCTCTATTATATATTCACAGAACTTTAATTTGAAGCAAACTAACATGCAGAAAAAGCTTAAGATTTTTTTTTGCAGACTCATTTCTCTCTTTTTCAGTTCTAAATAAAGAATAGCAATCCTTAATTGCTCATTTGTCATTTTCCTACACTTGAGAGGCAATAATTGATTTTGACAAGTGTAGTTGCTCAGTCTTACTTGCCACTTGCAGTCTTTTTTGGAGTTGTTTTTTCAGATGAATAGATTAGATTTTCTTGAAATAATTTGAGATGAAATAATTTACCCTTCAAAATTCAACATCTTCCACATTTATCATATCATACTGCACACATTATTTCTTACTGTGGTTGATAGTACTTGTCTGTTTTTCTCAGCTAGATGTTAAATTCCAGGAAGTGGCCTGCTTATATACCACCATGGTTTTAAAAACAGCAATTATATCACACTTCTTAATGTCACTTTGGTCCCACATTATAAATATCTGAGAAATTAAAAGTTAAGCATGCTTCAGACCAAAGTAGAAGCTGAACATGAGCACAGTTAGCAACACATTCATCAGAGGGAATTCAATGATGTGTCAAACCAAATGTTCTTCTCCAGGATATTAAGTCATTGATCAGGACAGAAATCATGTTTCTGCCTTCTTCCACTAAAGTACAGACAGGAGGGATGAAGGTTTTTCCTTGGGAGGCCTGCTCTTAACAGAGCCGGGATACTTAATGCATTTGTTTACACTATGTTGTAGTGTTTTTGGGTTCTTTTGGTTAGGGGTTTTTTTGCAACAGAGGGAGGAGATAAGATTACTGCACTCTCTTTGCAAAGAGCAAACTTTCGTCTGTTTCTTCTTTTCTGCTCACACCAACAAAGTGACTAAACAGATCAGAGCAATGCTGAAATGTCTTTGGTTCTGCTCTGTCACAGAAACAAATACAGCTCTCAGGGTGTGCCTTCAGTGATTATAAAACATAATATACACATGGATCCAACATAAACTGCAGAAGCAGTTTAAGATCACTGAAACTATTAAAGATGTTAATTATATATAAAGTACTGGAACTGTCAGTATTTCAGTGGGGAGTTTTAAAACAGGATTTGAAAGAGTATTTCTAAAATCTCTCTCTTGTTTTCTGAGTGAGAGGGTTCCTACTAGCAGTATTTAAAATTTATTCTACCTACTGATAATTGAGTAGTGTATATGATTCCCTCCAGACTGCTTTTCAGAAGTGTCTGTAGAGTGAGAGGAGCTGTTCTTTGCCAATACAAACAGACATCCTCACCCACCTCAACTATATTAAATTTTATTTTCTTGTTCTAGAGCTGTATCAGGTTCATATCAGCTATGTAGAGGTAAGTGCCAGTTACCTTGGAGCTTTATGATATCCACAAGAATTTCTGATGTGATTTGAGTGTTTACACACCACTTTATCTTGTATCTGGCTTCCTGAAGTAGTCACTCAGGATTCTCTCTTTATTGTCATGCGTAGCCTGCAATCGTCACGCTCATTCATTCTCAGTCCGATTTTTTTTCCCCTTGACCAATGCCATCACAATCTCCCAGGCTTGTGTCATCAAATTCCGTGGAGTGCTTCTAAAAAATGCTGCTCTCTCAGATCCGAAAGCTGATCTCTGAAGCTCTGATCTTGCACAGCACAGGTGTACAGTTTTGCCTGTGGAGTCACAAGGCTAAAAATGATGAGCAGAGCAGGGGCGTTGGAATCTGATCTTCCGTTAAGGATAGTGCTTGCCTCATGGTTGCCAAGTCATTCCCATCTAACAAGTGAGACTAGTGGGATACCCTTTGCTAAGTAGATTTTTACTGTTTCTTTACCCTAGTTTAATTCTTAAATTTTGTGCTTGTGAGAGCAAGGAAAGAGGGGCTTGAAATTTACATCTTGCTCAGAAGGATGACTGATCTTCTCTGTGTCTACATAAAGACACTAATAAAACTTGTTCTGAAGTGCAGCTTTGAAGGCATTGATCTATTTAAGTAGTTTGCAGGTGCCATTGCCTTGAAGACCCACCTTCATCAGTTGGTTTACTGGAACAAATCCAGTAACTGGAGCAAATGGGCACAGCTTCACCGGTGATCCTTTGTTTGTGCCAAACCTATACAAGCCAGATGATGTAGTATGAATGAAAAGAGATGATGATACATTGTCAAATTTATTACACAAGGAAGTATTTGAGACTAACAACTTTGGGAAGATGCACTTGGAACTATCTTGGTAAAGCTTTATGCAACCATTTTCTTTTGTTTTGTCAAGTGAAACATGAAGAAATTATTTTCATTGAGGTTTTTGTGACAAGATTCCTAGCTCTCAATTTCACAGAACTAGGAAATCCAGAATGTCTTACTGAGCTTTTGAATTTGAGTTCTGAACACTGAGTTTCAGCCTCCCTAATAATCCTGGCTGAGTCTTTTCCACCAGTACTATGGATACCACTTACATTGAATCATCTGCATTAAATTAGACTTTGTAAGTTTGGATTATGATCAAAATATTCACTGAGCAATTGATGGTCAGTTTTTAGCAGAAGGAAACTTTATTGTGACTGGTGCATGACAGAAGAGTGTTTCCCCTTTAAGGTGGGATAATTAGCAAATATTTTTAACCTTTGCTCTTTGGTATGTTAACTAGCAGTACAAGATGGGCCTTCTTGGACATCACTGTATTCAGAGATTTGTAGTGAAGCAAAAATCCATCGCTACACACTAAGCTCATGCAGTTATACCTGGTACAGAGAGGTCCTGTGGGTTGGAGGAATCTTCTAGGCACAAGGAATCAACAGATCAATCCAGTGATCAACAAATGCAGTTTCAGCTTTCTTTAGGTTCTGCTCGCTTGAAGTGTTGGTGTGTACTAGAGCGTTAGCCTATGACATGCACAAGCGTGGAAAGCAGTAGGAACCTGGTGGACTGTCTGCTACATCTGCTGGGTCTCACAGCCAGTGAACTTCTTTTTCATGGTCAGACAGGAGAAGAACCTGCTTAACACACGCTTGGATGTTTGAAATGGCCTAGGAAAATGGCAAAGCTCTCCCTTACATGGCAGGATTCCAGTACGGGGGTCAATGATTTGTGCTATCCTTTTGTCTTCCACTTATCTCTAGAAAATGTACATGGATTGGAATTTTGAAAGTTCTCATGCAGTTGAGCACGCAGTTTCACTTTACGCTGTTGCAGACACTGAGAGCGTCTTTCTCCCTCATCTGTGAGGACTACAGACTTAGATTTTTCTTCTAACAAGTGCTGAGGGCCTTGTGTCATCACCAGATTCTGCAAACTAAGACTTCAAGAAACATACCTTCTTACTTTACTGGAGAGACAATATATGCTATGATGTGATCGTCACTACTAAGAATTTTTTCAGTTTGCGTTCTTCCTTCCAGAATTTCAAATCTTTTAATTACCCTTGTTTTCACTTTACAATGTCTTATAAAATGCTTTTTCAATATATACAGCTTTCATATAAACAATGATACAAGATCTCAATTGGTATAAATTTTGAGAATTTAGGATCTGTTCTTTCCATAGGAGGGTTTTTTGCATTACACATACATTCGTTGATTTGTCTCTCATACTAGGAAGAAATAAACTCACTAAAATGTTCTGGTTTTACTGATGGAGAAAGAATCCGTTCTCCAGAAAGTCACAGCTCTTCTTAGGAGGGGTTTCCTAACTTCCAGTTAGTAATTTTCGTGTAGTGACAAACCTGTCTTATTTGAGTGGAATAAAGTTACAGTGATTCATCACAGTACTAACTTCGATTCCATAAACCTTTTAAACTCTGGCTTCTGCAGCAGTACCAAAAGCTGGAAGGCAGATGGAGCTCCTGCATGCCAAAAGTGCCAGCATGCCAGTATTTAATGTTTAGACATTGTCCACCTTTGGCTTAAGTGTTTTAGTTTCAGTTTATTTGTTATTGTATTTATTAAACGTTAGCTGACTCCTTTTTCAATGGCACAGTAATGCTAATGAAAAAGCTAATTAGAAGGAAAGTTACTTGTACGCCTGGTGTGGTTCAAATCAGCATAGCTCAAAATAGAAGCTTTTAAAACAGTCTTATCACTAATTTGGGCTGAATTTGTTTTTTGAAGGAATTTTCTTAGTAATCACATTGATTATGTTGTGAAATAGATTTCCTAAGGAATAAATGGAAAGTACTAGTAGTCTGGACAAACTGCAGTTTGAATGGAACAACCCTAACACAGAGTAAGTGAGCAGTGGATTTTGGCCCTGATCATGCACTTTCTGCTCATTCTAAATTCCCACTGATCTGATTAATCTCAATTGGAAAAAGAACAATGCCTCGCCGACAGCCCCAGAAACCAAATTCCTCTGTTAATGTGCTAAGCAAATATAACAACGGGCAGAATCAGCATTTCTGCCTCTGCTCCATCGGGAAATCTCAATATGGCATCACCACAAAGGTAACAAATCAGCCTGCTCTTCACGGCTTATTCAGTTGTTAGTCCTTCTTTAATGACTGCTAAAGGTGCACGTAGCTGATATGGAGATGTTTTGTGTTACCTCTTGTTGACAAGATAATCAAGGCTTTCAAATTAATTTCAATTAACCAAGTATTTTTCAGTTTATCAACATTGCTGTATGTCACAAATGCATTAATGAATAAAATTTTGTTTATCTTTTGAAATTCACTTATGAAACTCCTTAAACTTGACTGATTTGGTTAAAAAATTTTATTAAAGCCACTTAGAATATTATCTCCAGTTTTGCTTCACTGTAAACCAAAAAAGTAGTAAAACTCAGATAGCAAATTTAGGCAGCACATGAATGTTTATTAGTTTCAGGCAGCAAATAGCATTAAATGTTCTTTGGTCTATTTTTATATGACCTCAATAATATTATTTTTTACTACTGCCCTCTGCTGTCATTGAGGCTGTATGGTGGTTATTTCCCCATCTTTCTGCCTGGCCCAAGATCTGCTTTCTTTTCATCTTCACCGCACTTTCCTTCAGTTCAATCTACAGATTTGCTGAGTTTGCAATAATTGTCAAAAGATTCCTGAGTGTTTCTAATGATTCATTGAATCTAACCAGACCAAAAATTGTTATTCATTCACCTAAACAGTGGTTTTAAGCTTATTCTGAAGCTGTTCCTACTTCCAGATGCAAAATTTACTCCATTTTTTTAATCCGATATGACTATTGTTGCCTAATGTCATGTTCTTTCTCCTCTCTTAACCATTTATTTTTCTGAGAAGTCCCATGTTCTTCTGTATGTCAGAACAAAGTAATGTTTTGTAGAGACACTCCATATGAGCAGTAAAGCTCCATTGTTACTATAAGTTTACTTTAAAACTTTGATAAAATATTAAGTCCTTATACTCTTGTCTACACAGTTCCATAATTTTAGTACATGTAAGCCTAAAATGGAAGTGTGTTTCATTTGTTTTTTAGTGACAATATGCATACTTGAAATAACATGTTTTTGTATATTTATAAGATGTTTGTATTTTTTTATGGAAAAGTTCCAGGTGAGGTGCCAGATATCTTGGTTGTGTAAGAGTGACCATTTTTATAATTTTATTCTGCCATTCATATCAGAAGGGTGTTAATGATGTGGCCTGTTACATTATGATAGAAATGAGGCAGGTGGTGAGCTATTTTTCATTCCAAGTGAATATAAATAGTGAAGGGGGGAAGAGTGGTGTATACACAGCTCTTTGATTTATGCTAGCATATTGTGGAACCTGTTACAGTGAAGTCAGATATAGAAATCTTCTGTTCCTGAGACCAGTGGGAGATTTGCTTTTAGAGAGCTTGCAGCGTTTCTCCTTTTCACATAAACCATCCGTCTGGCTACAGCTGGGGTCTGACCTTTCTTTCTATTGAACACACGAGCAATAGCTTAAATATACGCCTGGATGTTCCACGTGTTGGGGAGACACTCAGTAGACCACTTCCTGTTAAATGCAGAATTTTTAGTTTTCGAGAGCAAATCAGGAAAGTCAAAGATATTTGTTTTTCTTGTTATGCTCTGTGTATCCTCTCAGAAATTTTGCATTTGAATTCCTGAGCACTTCGTTACTAAGAAGTCCAACAGTCAAAATTTGAGCTAGAACAGGTAACAAAAGTCAAGACATAGTTGGGCTTGAGGAGACTCTTAGGTAGTGCTCAATGAACAGTCTTGCAGTAGTGGCTGCTTAGCGTATGTACTTTTTTTGAGTCCTTACCTCCTTCTTGGTTTTGTCACATTTGCAGTACAACACTGATAAAGGCCTTTCCAGATTATAAAATTGTGGCATAATACTAGCTACTAGCTCCCATTTTTCCTTGATGTCAGGAGTGTTTTGGACAATATGGCATTGTGTCTGGCACCAGCTCTGCTCCTAGGGAACTATTCCAGACCGTATGTCTGTACCAAGTTAATATGTTCTGACAAAAGGAGCTAATTTAGCCTCTGTTCAAAATCAGAAATGGAGACTCAGAGTAACTTCAATTGACTGTAACTAGACCCGCACACTGAAACTGTTTTTTATTTTTTACCAATGGCATAGGAGAAGATGTGCCTTTTACTCTCTTCCAGGGATTAATACCCCATAATTCTGGGACAGTGAAGTAATTAGGTCTATTAAACCCTTTTAGTGACCTAGTGCTTTTAGCACTGAAGTCATGTTCAATGAGTTCAAGTTTCTTAAATTCACATTGATATACTTAGAACAGCTATCCTTTAGTGAGCGATTGCACCTTTGTAACGGTAATCCATGGATACATGGAGCTACAAATTAGAGATAGCCCTACCAATACAGATTACCAGAGAAGCACTGCTGCAACATAATTATACTCTTTAAATTAATACTGGTTTCTTTCATAAAATAGAAGCCAACCAGACAACCACATACAAAACGCAAAATTTGGCTGCTGGAGAATACATCCCTGTCAGTGTAGCAATGCTGCAGTCCTTTTGTGTAACTGAAGAGGAATTTTCATAGATAGACTTTTGTTTCTGTTGCGTTTTACCCTGCCTTGAATTGCTGGATCAGGAAGCCAGTGTGTCCTCAGTGAATTACTGAGGATCTCTTAGAACAATAGGAAAGAAAATTTTTTATAAGTACAGTTTGACCCACCTATTTGTTATTTTGCTGCAAGAATATAATGTTTCTAATTTAATCGGGGCTACAATCTGTAATGTAAAGTCAAAAGCAATTTTTCCTTTTATTTCATTGGAGGAAAAACAGAAACTAAATAAGGATCCGAGTTTACCAATACATTTATGAATATAAATATTTTAGAACTTATACTGGTTTCTGTGTATGTTTCTATTATCATTATCAAAAGTGTGGTAAAAATCTCGAAAAGATTTTTTTAGTCCTTGCATTAATCAAATAACCTTTTTTTGTACTCGATACCTTAAACACACAAGCATTCAATAATCTTGTACGTGAGCAGGACTATGGCCTACATTAAAGACTAATCACAGTTGTAAATGTTTCAAAGAATAGAGATGTAAATAGAGACATAATTTTGACTGAATTCTAACTTGAGGAATTTGGTATTGGTAGACAAAGGAAAGACAGCTTCAGGTGGAACATATGCACCACAGCAGAGACTATTTCTACCCAAAACTTGCCACAACACATAAAAATGTTTCTGTTAATCCCTCCATAGAAGGTGCAATAAAAGATGTGTATCTCAGAATCTGTTCATGTATTCGTCACTTTCTTGTAGTTCCTTAGACTGATCAGATACCAGTGAACCTTGAAACTGCTACAGCTTCAGTCATTACTTTGGCACTGTTGAAGATCTGTTCATTTCATGTTTCCCCCTCTAGTGTTCTTTTGGGACACAAAACTTCCAAGGTGATGTCATGAGTTTTTTTTTTCTTTTTAACTACTGTTACTACTATATGACTTTAACATTCTACTCAATAGACAAAGGGACTGTTCATTTAATCATTTACTCTTGGCAGGTTCCAATTACTTTACAGAAACAAGACTAGAAAATTACTTTTTTTTTCTTTGCCTATGTAAAAAGCAGCTGACCAAGTTCTGCAGGCTAACATAATCTAGGGAAAGAAAGCAAAAATCAGGAGAAGCAGAAATAATGTAGTTAAAGAAACATGGGCTTGCTCTAGATTAATTAGTTCTCTTCCTGTTCTCTTCTAGTTCCTGAACACTTTGATGAGGCTGCTAAATAGCCATCTGACAGGAATTCTATTGCTAAGCTATAGACACAGGACTTTGCAGAGAAGTAGTTCATTAAAACAGACAATCTCCACACATCTGCTTATATTTTAGAGAGAATTTATAGATAAGGGGAATTAGGGTAGTGAGAAACCTGATCTCACCTTGAAGGTAGTTCTGCTCTGAGTAGACGTTGGCCTCCTGAGTTCCCTTGTGGGGATGGTGCTTTTGCTGTTATTATAACTGATGTGGTCATTGCTGTAGCATTAATCAGTCCTTGTTATAGACTGGGCAAAATGGCTTTGCACTGAGTAGATGTGGCGTTTTAAAAAGCCTTTCAGGCTTTTCCTCTCTGGTCTTTCAGCCTGGGCAAGGTCCTTTCCTTGGTTGAAACATCAAACAGTACCCCTGGCAAAATGTTTTCTTCCAGTCCCATGATTGTTTAGGTCTGTGGGTAGACATCCTTAGCACACTGCTATTGGGGAAAAAAAAAAAAAGAAAAAAGAAAAAAAAGGTTAATATTTTACATTTACTTTTATTTAGGTTTTGAACAACATTGTACATCTAACACCAAAGGAAAAATTTATACCAGAACTCATTTGTGTGTTTTATATTTTTGAAAAATGGGCATTCTCTGTGCGTATCCTGTCCTTAGACAGGATATCCTTAGAGATGACTAATAAGTCATGTCACTCCTGACCTTCCCAGATTTTACTCTGGAATAAAACATGTTAGATGTTTTAACATGTTCATCTTTTATAATGTCATACAGGAAGATACAGGGAAGGATGGAAGAGCTAGAAAATGAAGAATAATAATGTAGTCTCCTGCTGAATGTAGCCATAACTGAGATTGGAAATTAGATAGAGTAAAAGTAATGTTTTCCCCCGTGTCATAATTTTGGCCTGAGTAACTACTACTGCCATTGTTCTTGTGAAAGCTCTGTCTGTTGGGGTGTTGCAGTGACTAAGGTAGTAATTGCAGCTATTCCATGTGCTAAAGATAGCAACTCAGGTAGTATATTGGTAATAGCTTGTTTAGTATCAGCTCAGAGAGACAGTGCTACCTACTTCATGTAGGTAATTTGTTTGCTTCATCTTTTCCTGTGTGAACAGTGTAGTTTGACTGAAAGCAATTCTGGATGATCTCCTGCCTCTCTCCAGAAGCGTGCTACCACTAACAATTTAAAGTGACTGCCTTTGCCTGGTGGCGACTTCCTAGCTAAAGCTCAGTACCTTTTTAAAACCAGATTGCTAATGCATTGCTTACACTAACAGAAGTGCAAAGAATGTATATAGCTTAGATGAAACCTGTTTTGTTTTGGATTATCCTATATCCATTATATCTAAACAGCTGTGATTATTTTTTTAAAATAATTTCCTTATTTTAGCTAGACATAGCTAGTGTGATGAGAAATAGATCAGTCTGGATTTGGAAAACAGGTGGATAAATGCACCATGGTTTGGCCTTTCTTTATGTTTTAAAAAATCAGTCAAAATAGTCTTACTATACCCCTCAATAAGTGGAGAAAGAGAGGAAACTGATAACATGTTGTGATATTATGAAATGGAGAGCCATGCTTCCATGGGAGATTTATGTGGTACAGTATGCCAGCATTTAACAGCATATGCCAAGTTTGTATGGGTTGATGACAGGATCAGTTTTATTCTGCTGAAGAGGGGGCTCAGCTCTCAGTGACTTGGCCATCCTTGATGCAGAGAAAACTGTGTCAGTGAAGCAAATGATTTTTTCTTACTTCCATTTACAGGTGTTCCCTCCCTGACCTCTTCACCACACATACATGATTTTCAAGGCAATACAGGGTGAATGGCAAATCCTTTGTGTTTGAAAAATAACCAGTCCTTTTCCTTCAGTTCCTTAGGGGAAGGGCTCTACTGAAACAACATGAAACAACTACTAAAGATACTTTCCCTTGCTGAAAGACCAAGTCAAGGATCAATGCACAACAGCAATACTGAAAGATAAGAGCAAAAAGGGAAAGGAGCAAAGTAAAGTAGATAAAAGCATCACAGCATAAGTGCTTAGATGAATCTCAGTGTTCTGACCTCTTCTGCTGTTGTAAAGTGTTTCAGTTTGTTCAATACCTGATAGAAAAAGAGTCCAAAAGCCATAGAATGTATAGCATGTAAAGGGGGATTTCCTTGTTCAGTAGGGATGGAAGTTATGCCATGATAGACAGCCCTATTCAGACAGAAACAGCATCTTTCAGAGAACTAGCAATGAGCATTTGTTGTAACATGCTCTGCTGAATTCAGGATTGTGGCTCCATGTTAAGATACATAAGTACATTCCTTCCCCTTCTTCAAGGAGATAGTTATATTTAGTTTAATTTTATAAAGTTTTATAGTTTAATTTTCAGTCTTTGTTATGAATTGTTACAGCATTCTTGAGCACTGTTGAACTGCTTAGTTTCAATATTGAAAAAAGAGTATTTCTATACACTTTGCATACTAGTTTAAAAGTACTTTTGAATCTGGCAGGTTTAGGTGTACTGGGCCTGGCTGAGATAGAGTTATTTTTCTCCTGGTATTTCACAGTGTGCTGCATTTTAGAATTGTGACCATGACAATACTGGGAACACACTAATGTTTTAACTATTGCTGAGCAGTGTTTGTGTAGCATCAAGCTCCATTTCTCACTCTGCCCCCCCAGTTGTTGCTTCCACCATGGTAAGCAAATGAGACTCACCTTGGCAGTTTCAGGGCAGCATGATGTAATCAGTCTGCGAGGCCTCCCCATATGGATATTGCAGCCACTGTCCTTTATAGCAGAGAGGCTTTACTTGGCGTGTTTGTTTATGATGTGTTTCACATTCATTAATAACCTGTGCAATGGCTTGCTTTCTTCTTCCACTTCTCCTTCATTTATTAAACAATTTTTATCTCAACCCTCAAGTTTTCTTGCTCTTACTCTTCCTTTCCTTTTCCCCCATCCCACTGAGGGTGAGGGATGTGTGGTGCTTAGCTTCCTACAGGGGTTAACCCACAACAGAAGGTCTGTACTAAGTTAAAAATGATGCCATTCATGTTGCTGATTTAAGTTTTTCAAAATACTGCTGAGTTTGTTTTTCGGTGGTTGTAATATATACACTTTCCTGTGAACAACAGTAACTCAGATGTGTAAGTAAGAAAGAATTTGCTATTTTCCCCTCTGTTAAACATTTCAGTGACTGTTACAAAGTAGGTGGGCTTATTTATGTCTCATAAATGACATAGCTATTTAGTTAATTCGTCAAGTTGCTAACTGTAGGCTAAGACCCTTTACTTCAGAATGGAAGCTGATTTATATGACTAACAAATGTATTTAGTAGCTAAATGTCTGATGCAAAGTCATCTGAAGGCAATGAGATAAACAATGTTAGTATGCATAGAACATTGCATTTATAATGTTTGATTCTCTCAGAAAAGATATTCTTACTACTGACTTATTTTTTTCTTATCCCACAAAAGCAATCATATTTATGTCATTAAGTCAAATATTTGGCCTTTTTGAATTTCTTGTTTCATTTTGCATGGTACTTTTGATGGAATATTGTTTTTTCTCAGGGCAACTTGTCAGTTTTCTGTGCTATGTATTACTTGGTGCCCGCCTTCTATCTAATCCGTGGCTTTTATGAGCAGTATCTAAGTTACCAGATGGAGCTATAGCGAGAGACTTGAAGTAACATGAATAGCTACTTTGTGACAGGTCATAAAATAATGATAAGGCTTAGCTTTGTGTAACATCAAACTAACCATAAGTTTGAGTAAATTGCTGGACAACTTTGCTGGAGCTGAAAAACATTGCTCTCAGAGGCAGCACCATCAATTTTACTCATCTTAACTAATGTCTGTTTAGGATTCTTCCACAACTAGCACGTTGTCCTATTTGATTTTTTTTTTTTTTTATATTCTTGGGATTTTTCAGTTTTATCTTTCCACCTTATCTTTCCACCTCTATGCCACCATCTGTGGCACAGAACTCAGCAATATGCAAATATTGCAAGAACAACATTGCAACACTACTCAAAAGCTAGTAGTATTTCTCTATCCTTTTACTTATACAAAGCTAGAATAGGGGAGGATCTTTTTGCAAAAAAAGACATTACTCAGTAAAACTAAAATTCAGCTCAGTGCAGACAACTCTGCAATTTGCTTCATAATATTGCATTCCACATTATAGCTCTAAGTGCAATAATAAGAATTGTCCAGGTGGTTGTACACACTCTCATCTCTGGAAGTTTGGCGAGAGCAAACTCCAGTCAGTGTTAGCGCAAGTAAGAAACTATGTTTATTTACTAGGAGTTGGTATCAAGGATGAACCAAGGTAAAACAGGGATTTTGCAGAACTGAGTAAATTATTTTAAAATATTTCTAATACATTCGCTGCAGACAGAGGTCGTTACAGACATAGATAGACTCAAAGATAGAGATAGGCCCATATCCTTTAACCTTCCTACATGCACTAACTATCCAGTTCGAGCAGATCAGTTAAATGCAATGTGTGGGGAAAAGATAATATTTCCACAGAATGATTAATGCTAATTATTTAATTGGTTTATAAAAGTGCTGCTAGCAAAGTAGTTTCATGTATATTTTAAAAGGGTATTTCAAGTGACCAGAGACAGGAAGACCATGAAAGATTTGTGGTTGGCAAGTTTATAAAAGGAAAATAAACACAAGGGAAATAAAAACCCTTTCCAGCAGTATTTGACTTTCCCAACCCATGTGATAGACATAAGCAAACTTCTATCATTTTGTTCATGACACTTAACCACCTTCCCCACTGTTTTCAGATTCCCTGGATTTTTCTTCTTTCCAGTCCCACGATGAAGAGGTAAGTTATCTTCAAAAGGCTTGGATATTAAGTCCAGTAAAATTGCAGAAGTAGAAATATGCACTAATCAGAAAAGCAAACTTAATATCATATCTAAGTTTACATTAATTCTACCAGTATTTTAGCCAACACACCATTTTATTTCCCTTATGCTTTTCTGTGTATTTGCCTTCTTATTTTGTTTTAGCAGTTAAATTATTAGGAGTTTTGCTTTCTTGCTTCAAGACCTTAAGAAGAAACGCAGCAACATTTTCCAAGCAAAAAATTCTCATTTTTTGTTGAGCATTGCAGCAGAGAAAAGAGCTTTGATTACAATAGGATACTACAGGCTTGATTCAGCCCCAAGCTCATGGTGAAGGGAAGAGCAATATCTTTGTCTTCATTTTTCATACCTAATCTTCTATTGCAGACTAGAGCTTTCCTGTAGGTTTTGGGGGTTTTTTTGTTTCTTTTTTTTTTAAGTGGGGCCATCCCCTCATCAGGTAGCACCATACCCCTTCAAATTCTGCTCTGTTCCAGTAAATTTGCAGCTTTGGGCATATGTACCATTGGTTCTCTCTGCATTATATTCAGAAGAGGGCTCTTGCTGATGGCTCTGTATAGCTCTAGCTGCTGGCATCCACACAACGCTTAGGTACAGGGCTTGGGTACAAGTTCTCCTCCATGTCTAACACTCCCTGGAGAGGTAGGAAGGAACCCATATATAGTCAGTGTGGTGATCAAAGTTTGGGCTCCAGGCTAACGTATCAATATAGATAAACCCTGGGTTAGCACTGTATCACTGCTGGGACTGTACAGAGCACGGAATTTCCAGTGGGGGGACAGTGATAAACATTTGTAAATGGCATACAATCCAAAGTCAAATTCACCAGTGCAACTGATAAGATTAGCAATATTTGATGACTGCAATACCATATAAATTCTAGCTACAGATTACTAGTCCGCTCTTTTCCTAGCAAACTGCGACTACATAATCTCAAGTGGACAATTTACAAGTGCTTTAATTTCCTGGAGCTATTTACAAATCTTAGAGACCACAGAGAGAACTTCCTTAAAAGGGTAAGAAAAGCCACTGCTCTTATTGCAGCCAGAAAAGTTTCTACAGTCAGATCGTCCTTCTTTTGTTAGGTTAATTGAAGAAAGAGGGTGAAAAAATTAAAAATGTTTTGGACTGTGTCGTGAAGCACAGAAGTCCCATGAACAATCATTCCCAGAGATGAG
The DNA here is from genome assembly GCF_031877795.1 of Strix aluco. NCBI lineage: Eukaryota > Metazoa > Chordata > Aves > Strigiformes > Strigidae > Strix > Strix aluco. Next base: position 15,478,372 of record NC_133942.1, read on the forward strand.
AACTTTCTGCAAAGACTTTTATTGTCGATTCCAAAATGCAGTCAGTTGTAGATGACATTAAAAGGAATGTCCTGACTTCCTTAATTAACATTGCTGATGAGAGGGGATCACACAGGTAAACCAACTCTCAAGAAGATTTAGAGTTTATGAAATTGTAATTGAATTGCACTGAAAGCAAATTGATAGTGCACATTTAGGTAGAATATGTTGGCGACTTCACCCATCCTAAATTTCAGTTCATTTCAAAAGAAGTTTTAATGCTTATAAATGCTTGTAGTGACTGGCTGGTCTGCATGCAAGGGCATAGATGTCCATTCTGAGGTCACTTTTCAAGGTTCTAATGTTATCACTATGACTATTTTTATTAGACTTCCTAATACTCTGAAGACATACAGACCACAAATAATCATCTTCCCTAAGCCTTTAGAATATAAGTACATTTTCTCCCAGTTCCAAGTTTTACAGGTTGTATTGGGTAACTGCTCATACTGGTTTAGATGGCTCCAGAAACAGCTATATCAGACAAATTTTGTTCTTTTTTTCATTACAACTTTTCTGGATGCTTAATCAATTTGGAGAGGGGAAGTCAATGGATTAGTCTTGTACTTATTTTCTAGTATGCTGGCCTGCAGAATGATGATAACCTGAGGTAGACTAGCCTTACCAGGGTGGCCAGTGTCAGCTGGTGTCAGACTTATATAATAACACTTCTCCCCAGCACTGAAAAGCATTCAAGACATTTGCCTTTTGTTTATAGCTCTTTCCATAAATGATATTAATCTGAAGTAGCTTGCGAGGCAAAGAGTACTTCAGTGTAAACCTTCAAAGGGTGATACCAGAAACAGAGCTGCACACAGGCAGCCTTGTTTGGAATTGTTTCCCTCTGCTTTTCAATGCTTGAGCCCTTTCCAGACTCTGTTCTTTAAAGAGCATTTGAATACAGTCTGCACAACACAGCAGGCACCAGGCAGAGAGACATTTCTTTAACTCTGCTGTTCTTCCCCAGGTTGCAATTGTCACAGGTCAGTACATGGCTAACTACTGAATTTCAATAGCAGATTTGGGCCGTGTTCACAGTTACTTTGGAATCCATTCTGTTTACTGTAAACTTTCCCAGTTTATCTTTCATGCTTATATATGTCATCCCTTATGCTGTACAAAACACATTAGCACTTTCCTTACAATTTATTATATAAATTATGGTATGACAATTTAATGGCACCTTTGATACGACGATCTAAAAACATTTCATAAACACTGCTGTTATTAAGCCTGTTGATATTTTAAGCTCATTTGAGGGATGATTAAACTGGGATACAGAATACTCATGTCATTTTGCTAAAAATGCTCATAATAAGTAAGCAAAGATTTGGGAATGGAACCCAAATTCTTGTTCACACTTCTGTCCAGAAATATCATTGTATAATACTAGTCTGAGGCAATGATCAGAGGTTCAACACAGATCATGCTCAATACCCTTGGTTTTCGACATTTAATCTCTACCATCAAAAGTCAAACCTGAAAAATACAACTTTTTTCATGAGAACACCAGCTATAATGAATTACTTGCTTGTTACTCAATAAAATACATATTATATTTAAATCAACAAGAGTGTTTTCATAGGAAGTGCTTATATCCTCTCCAAATCAAAACAGCTCAGTAGTTTTGACACTATGGCAGCTTCACTTTCAGTGTGTGTATCTTGCATGTTCACTTAATAAAATATTATCCCAGTCCTGAAGTTCTATATTTGCCAATTTGTTGAAAAAAATTAGATGTAGATGTACATCTTTTGCATTACTGAAGAGCTAATAATGTCATTTTAGCACAGACTCACTGTCTATCACTAGGATTTTAATTCAGAGATGTTCAGTGTCCAAATCAGTCAAACTGAATTTAATAGACATCTAACTCCTTCAGGCCTGGTTGGAAAATGTCAGCCTAAAATAGCATGTGCTTGAGTACAACAAACTAGAAAGGCACTTCTGATGTATATATTTGTATGTACAAACAAGTGTCACAGAGTATATTGGAATAGCAACTAACCCCTTCTTCACAGAGCTGAATTGCCATTCACAGAATTAAGGTAACTGTAAGGAGTTGCAGGAGTAATACTGCCTTCCACTTGTATAGCACCTGAATAAAATGAAAGAACTCCTTAACTTCACCAGGTAGTGACTAGTGATCATAGGAAAGATTAAAATAGCTACCACTGAGGTACCAGTTACAGACTGGCCCAAATGCCAAGGGTTTAGAAAATGAGCTAATGCTCTAAACAAGACTATATGTATTGGGTAACTTACAAGTCAAGAACAGAATTTAATGCTACCTAGTAACATGAACATAGTAACAATTCAATTACTTGCTTTTGAACAGGATCAAGTTACACGCTTCTTACCTTCATTTTCAATTAGAAAAACAGGGTATCAGATGTACATGCACAAATAATTTAGTTTTGTTTGTAACTCAGCAAATGAAGTGTAGAAGTTACACATACCTCTTTCAAAGTGTACAAGATCAGTCATTAGCTATCCGCTGCCCTAAACCTTCCCTGGAAGCAAGTGAAAAGCTTGTCTGAAGTGTGCTGAAAGGTAAATAAAGCATTTAACGTGCCAGAGAAAGCATAACATATCCACAATTTTGAGGGCCCAGAGACAGCAGAAAGGAAAAATCCTGAAGCATGTTCTTTAATGGGGCAATTGTTGAGCAAAACCCCAAAGAATTTATATGGGAAATTTCTCTGATTCTTCCACTTAACAAAGAAATCAATAACTGTGGTTTTTCATCCCAAGCTCATTTTAAAAAAGCACGACAAAATCATTCTAGTAGAAATAAAGAATTCTGTATTATCACCTTGAACTGATGAAACAAGTCAGTATTCAGAAATTCTTAGATAAATAATTTTTATCTTGTTCATCTTACTGTTTATTTATAGATTTATTATTAAAAGCTAAACCTGTGGACTTCCTTTTTTTCCATTGAAATAAGTAATTTATACTATTTATATTGAAGAATGGTGAATTGCTTTGTTTTTCACTGTTACAAAGAGCTACAATATATTTCAGTCAGATTCCTAGCAAAGATGGTTGTAAACACATTTGAATTAATAATTCAAGTATAAATTTACAATTCAATTAAAGTTCAAATAAAATTCAAAGAATTCAAAGTAAAATTATAAACTAGATTATTGGAATTGGATTTTTTTTTTTTACTACAAGGTTGAAAAAATTTATTTGGAAAAAACCCTCTTTTAGTATCAAAATCATATTCTGTGATATCTTAGATAATTACTAATGGATGCATTTTTATAGAATTCAAGAAACTGCATTTAGCTTTTGTTCAGGTGGCTGGAAAATACTTCCAGAACTCTTTCAAGGAAGCTGAAAGTAATGTGGAAAATAATGCTTTAAAACTGAGGATTGTTCCTGTCTTGTTTCTTACAGCCTCAAAACAAAACCCACAAAGATCATTACAACAGCATGCCTGTCTTTGCTTGTTAACATTTGCTTATTTTATTTGCAGCGCCTGGATACTAGTTTGCTCATATATTGGTGCTATTAGGATTCCCATGTGCTGATGAAAGTAGAAGTCAGTGGGTTCCTTCAGGCTTACTATGCTATTGCCATGAACAGGAGGAGGCTCTTGAATATCTTGAATATATTGTGCAGATTTTTGGTGCGCTACGAGAACACTTACACAGTGGAGAATTTTCACAATGATACATTTGCTTTGTTAGCCACAGTTTGCTTCTTTATTGTTACTAATAGAGACCTTAGTTGCATTTTTTCACATTCCGTATTTTACAAATATTGGCACAGGGAATCAACAGGCTTTACAGACAAAAACTCTGACAACTGTGGTTGGATTATATTTAAGGATAATAATTACAGTACCAAACTAAAACTCATGGAAGACAAGGGTGAGATCTCCACTCTATTCAGAAGGCTTTGGATGAGGCAGTTTGCAAAAGCAAGTTGGCAGAAACACAGGAAACTATTACCTATCTTAGATAAATCCCAGAAAGTAAACTTTTGGTGGATTTTGGGGTTTTTTTTGGTTTGTGGTGTTTTTTTTTTTTTTTTTTTTTTTAAATGGCTCCCCTGTGTTAAAATAAAGAAATTCAGGTGGCAACACCCGAAGTTATCTTGCATATATGGTTCTGGTACTTATGTCCTGTCTTGACTAAGAGCATTTTAAGATTAGGCCACATAAAGAGATTTGGATTTTGTACTAAGTAGGATTTATTTTCATTTTCTTTCAGAACAAAAAATTGAAGTTAATTAGCTCATGAAAGAGTTGATATTTTTTCCTCTCTTCTCTGATGACCAGTTCCTGAAATGTTTTGGTCACTGTTTCTCTCACAAAAAGCAACTGTGCTGCTGAAAGAAGGGCCAGGAATTAGAATGGCTATATACAGGGATTTTAGCCCAGAAGTAACCAAGACAGAGGGGCGCCTGGAAGTGACAGAATGGCTAAAAGGGCACACAAATACAGCACACATGAAACCTAAGCAGATACAACCATTAGCTTAGGAGCTGGCAATGTTATAAGGATGCTTTTCAGATAGGCAATTTATACCCTGGCAGATCATCTTCTGGCTGACTCTGTAATGAACCAGGGTTCTTCATCTCAGTAACAGAAACTTGGCTCATCCAAATCATCCACAGAACTGGGGAAGTGCAAAAGCAAGCAGTGAAGATAAATCCCATATTTGTAGTTGCTGCTGACTGATTCTACTGGAATTCTAATACAGGCATCTGCACTCCATAACTCATGGAAAAAGTTATGCTTTTCAGCTCTGCCATCTAATATTAACCTGCATCTAACTTATTTCTTACTCTGTCAGCACTTCAGAAAAATTTGCTGTGGTATGAAGCAGGTACTGCTCTCCATAAGGGACACAAGACTATCATGAACGCCAGTAACTTCCCTACTTACAGTGAATCATGACCTTGTGGCAACAAGCGGGCATCAGTTAGAACATCGGTGTACAGGACAGAGACACCCGGTTCCTGCCGGAGCAGCATCGAAAGCTGTTCATCTGCTCAGATTCAGAACTCGTAGCCAGCTATATGGTTTAAATAGAAATTTAACCATTACCTATTTTGGTCTAAACTAACAATAACACTCATGTCTGTGAACTGTAGAAGCTGAAGAAGTTGCAGTGTCCCCTTCTGTTGTCCATGATACAGTGCTAGCTAATTGTTGGCAGATAACTGGGGACAATTATCTCCTCAGTGACAGAGCCCATCTGCCGGAGGCCTCCTACACTCTTGGGAATTTGGCTGGTGGTTCACAGGCACAGATAATGGGAGGTTCCTCCCCTCTGCTCTTGCTGGCAGGAAGTGTTTTATTTATGATATCACAAAAATCTTTGCTCTGCTTCAAGAGAAAAGAAGAGGGGTTGTCACTTCTTGCTTTCAAAAAATAATCTTTTCAATCTTATTCCTCTGAAAGCAAGTCCTAAAAGGGAGTTACCACGTTACATTGCTATGGGTTTGATCATCTCTTGCATGAAGTTAATGTCTCAACTATTTACTTTAATGATACGGGATCAGGGCCCAAGTATCAGCCATTCTTTGCAAATCATACCATATTCAAATAATTGCTAAGAAGCATGCTTTTTCTTCTCCCCCATGCTGAAAGGTATTTGTGCCAGAATAAGAGTGATCAGTAAGCCATCAGTGTATTGAATGGCCTGCCAGCAACTGGTTTACATGAAACAATTTTACTTTAATTTAGCAACTCAGTGACTTTAATAATGAGAATGTCCTTTGAAAGTTTCCAGGAGAAAGGAAAACTAATACATTTATTACAGAACACTATGTTTCTGTTCTGACAGAGAATTACATCCACTTAGGAATGCTGGCACAAGTTTTACTTATCTTTTTGGTTTTTCCCTAGCATTAATGTACACTTAAAGTGAATTCCCATGCTTCAAATGAGGTTAATCTATTTTCAGCTACAAGCAAGCAAAACCATATTTGGTGTCACATAAACAGATCTCCAATTTAGATTTTATAACACTAATTTAACCTTACTGCTATGTTATTTACCCTTAATTGAACTATAGTGCAAAATAAGATGTACAGTTAGTTATTAAAGAAAAATTGGACTATTTAAGGATTTAATATAATGTTTTATATTTTATTTTCTTTCTTTAAAAGAAAGCAAGAAATTAGCCTGCTAGTCCTCCCTCCTTGGTAAATTCAGTATTCAAAGTAACAATCACTTGTTATCAACATTTCATAGAAAAAGTAGCTTGTTGGATATTATGAAAGTGCAATCTTTTTTTCAAATCATTTATAGCAGTCCAAGAGATATTATGGCTCACTTCAATTTTTACAAAGAATACAGAAAACTGTAATGTGGAAAAAAAAAAAGGAAAAATTACTATATTGCTCAGAAGCTGATCTTTTCCTTCTGCAGGAAAATGCTACTAATCTACACAGTAATGTGCTGTTACTCATCTAATTGGAAGAAATTTATTAAACTTGACCAATTTTTAGAGAAAGATTTTTCAGTGAGAATGGTGCAAACTGTTCCTTTGTAATAACTAATCTGATGCTGAGTAGCAACATCTAACAAAAAGACAAAACTTGCAATGCTGAATCCAAGCCACAAAAGTTGCCTGATTTGGGATTCAAAAAGTGAGGCCAGTCGTCTCTGCACATAGGCTGTTTTTGTGGACTATTTTAATTGTCCATTCTGCATTCTAACAGCAGCTGCAAGGGTAGTTTCCAGCATAGCTGTTTGGAAACCGTTTCAATAGAAGTTTTTCCAGATGTAGGTTCAAGTGTGCCAAATAGTCTGGCTCTTCAGTATAAAAAGCAAACTGGAAGTTGAGACTATGGTGCTTTAGCAGTAAGCAGCTTTAATCAGTGCTCAGCTCAAAGAACATGTCTGCTCTGAAAAATTGTAATGGTTCCACAGGGCTTAATTCTTTCGCCTTCTTTCGCCCTCCTCCACCCCAAGTTTTTCTTTTTCCCTCCAAGTAATAAAAATTGTCTAATAATCTACATAAAGTTAAAAGGATTTCAATTGAGGCTTCAGACAATGGATTTTATACCCATAATACATAAAAAATACCCACTAATACTGTATGTTACATATCATTACTCTCTCACACAAGGAAAGGATAGATTACCAGCTGTCCAGCCAATCAAATTATTTACCATGCAATGAGATGGGATCTTATGGAATAAATAAATTCTGCAAAGGTACAACTTACCTATCAGAAAAGCATCTTTATAGTGTTTCTAGTTCTTAGGTTATAGGAATTCTAAACTTTTAATTCCTCCCCCTTCAAAGAAACACTGAAGTTTAGCAAGGACTGATGTCTGTGCCTTATCTGAAGTTTTGTTGAGTACAGTCTACCATTGCAGATTATTCTATTCTATTACTGTATGTCAGCTGTGAAGTACCTGGGCTGTGTTTAGTGTACCACTTCCTACTGCTGAATTAGAGGAGTAACCTAAAATACTGAATTGAAAAAGTTACAGCTTTTCAATTAGCTCACCTAATCTGGGATTCAGACTATTTCATTACAGGAGATTCACAGGGAGGGGTGTATGTGCATTCTCTGGTGTTCTGCAGCATATTTTTACTACCAATTTCCAGACCCTCCTTTTCCTCTTCCTACTTTCTCTCCCTCTCCAAACCACTGCAGGATCCTTAAATGTACATTATACCATGAGCACTCAGTCAGATGATGAAAAACCGTCTGATTTTTCAGATGTAGTGCCAGTTATCGCATATTAATGTCTATCTCAGTTACTGCCAGAGTTTGTGGAGGTGCTTGCAAATAATTTAAATATACTGGGTGTTGAAATTAAATCTTGACATTTATAGCTAGTGGGCTGAAAGCATTCAGATTCCCTCCTGCTACAGGAACAAGATCTACCTTTGTATGAAGTATCACTGGCATTTGAAAGATAGATCTCTGAAAACTCCTCAGTTTCTATCTAACTGATAACAGCAAAATTAAAATACTTTATAGTATTGCATTTAAAACCAACCATAAAACTAGTTATTAAAAATCAGTTTCTTGCACTATTTGCTTAAAATTTGGATAAAGCAGGCTCTGCATAAATAGCACCACATTATGTTTGTCTATGGGTATAATACCCAGCACATGCTGCATTCAGCAGGAAAGTATCACATAAGTGTGAATAATCTTATCAGTCTCCCAAGAACAGGAAACAACCATGTACCTGAAAAAATCTACTTTCTTTTCTAACTGCATAAATTCATCTGGAAAGGTGTATTTTTTTCTACAATATTTGCATTCGGATTTAGTAAATAGAGTCTTGAAACATTGAGCCTCAAAACTCTTTCTCAGCCCACAACTCCCTAAGGACCTATATTGTGACCCCAGATAATTTATTCTCTCTAAACATTCTTTGGCTTGCATAAAATTGCCGTGATAAATGAGGAAAAAGAAAAACATCAGCTTATAGGTTCAAAGGAAAAAAACAAAAACATGGTAATAAGTAATACTGCAACATTACTTTTCAGTAACTTACTTATTTTCATGGTGTTCTTTCCTGGCTTTGGTTGGTAATCTAAGGATTTTAGAGTAATTTCTTTAAAAAATCCTAATGCAAATTTCTAGGGCTTTGCTGTAAGAGCAACTTCCTTTGCCTGGAACAAAACATACAAGTCTTCAGCCAAGCTCTCACCAAAATTCCTTGCTGAACAGAACCTGATCTGCACCATCAAGGACAGCTAAGTAACAACCAGTATTTATATAAATGTTCACCACTGTACAGTCAAAGCCATCTACAATAAATAGACTTTACTTCCCAGTAATATGATAGCAAATATGAAGTTATCTTAATCACACTCCTGCCTCAAGGCACAGTTCCAGAGGCAATGTTTTTATGAAAGTCGACAGGTTTAATGAAATTAACTGTATCCTTATTTAGTTTCACCGTTACAGGGCTAACTGCATTACTCAGAGTAACAGTATTTTTCAATACGTCTGTATATACTAGTGGAAAATAGATTTATTTCAGTTTTCTCTTTATCAGTTTACTCCAGTGAGAGTCTTAAGAAATGTGTATCATTGAATTACATGTTGTACTACCTTCACTTACAAATCTCATTTGACAACCACAATTAAAAAAAGGGATTGATAGCAATTCAAGAAACTGCTGACATATTCAGAGTGAGTTTTTAATTAGATCTCTTCTTGGCTGAGCATCTTTTTGCATCTTGCTAGAATCTATGTTCCTTTGCACTTCTCAGAGATATTTGGGCACAAGAGTCACACAGATGCCTGATGGAAAAGACAGATGAGTCAAACTGTTGGAAAGTTCCCAGGGCAGCAGTTCAGATCGCTAACTCTTCAGACTTTTTCCTCCGCTAAATGTCAGATGTGTCACCGATTTAACAGCCATTGCCTGAAGAGATTTGATTATGTGCCACCACACCCCCCTTGATTAATCAAAGCAGCAAGTGAAAAATAAGAAGCTTCAGATAATGTTTTTCCCTGCTTTGCAAGAAATGAAGAACTCTGTTTTTTCTCAGTGTATTAAATATGGACAATCTCTTTTGAAAGTCTCACTTTCACACAAAAAAACCTCATTATGACCCATTTCTTGAATCAAGAGAAAACTGTGCTAAAGGCATGTTATTTTCATTACAAATAAAGTATGCGGTTAAAGAGAAAAATAAACTTCACAGCACAGAGAGAGGTACCATTTAAAAAAAGACATATATCCTTTTCTATTAAAGCTCTAAACATGCATAACAACATTTTATTTGCTAGAAAAGGGTAAAAGTTAAGACTTACCTTGGTCAAACCCCAGAATCCAAGGAAGACTATGATGCTGGCAACTTCAGCAGTTCCACCTTCTGTGTTGTTTCATACTCTGCCTCTCCTACTACCTGCTGTAGAACGCAAGAACCAGTGGTTGTCCACCCATGTGGTGCATACTTGCAATAAATAATGTTTTGCCATCATTTCTATTATCAACATGAAAGAGCTATGCTTTTGCTGGAATGAAAAATTATGTTCATTCTTTGAACTGAAATTAACTCATAGTCTGAGAGGCCTTAGAGCAAGACATTTACAGACATTATTGACAATGCAGCCTTAAAAACATAAGACAGAAAGAAAGAGAAACATCTGCATTGGTTTTGATTGTTTAATACTCAAGAGTGAAAAAGTGTAAAATCACAAAGCTTATACCACCACAAAAATGCAGTTTCATTACAAATGACCAAAACACAAGCTGCCTGCAAAGTTTCACACAGCTGACATCAAACAACCCAGTTTCAACATTCTTACCGTCTTTTTAAACACCTGCTATTCACAAACATCAGTCAATACAGAGTTCTAGGTCTCTCACACCTCTTTCTTTATATTCTATGCTCTATTTGCTTTCTAGACCAGTGGTTTACACATTTGGAAAACAGTGCCCCACTTCTGATCTATATCAGCATACAAATACATAGTTTTTACCCCCCAAATTACTAATTATATTTTAAAAGTATTTTGTTTAATCCAAACTCAGCAGTAAAGTTCTTATTTAATGAAAAGCACAACTTATATGAGTAAGCTTCAGAAGTGCACGCTGATCGAGGTTATATCACCAATCCTTTCAGCCACAGTTTATAATACTTAAGCAGAAAGTGATCATACAGGGTGAGTTAGTACATCAGACAGTAGGTTATATTTGCTTTTACTAGTAATGCATGTACCCGTGGCCTGAATCTGCAGATGCAACCATTAGGCCTGCAGGATGCGACTGTCACCTTAACTACATTTTTTTGCCTGAAGGTAGTATTATCCAAAAACTATCATTGTATCAAAATGTCTCAGGTTAATGAGAACTAAATGGAAAATGGGCTGCTTAAACAAAGATTTTTAAAACTTAAACCTTTTTTACATGACATATCTTTGTTTTCACAGCCTGAAATTATTCATGCAAAGGAACTGTCCATATGTTTAAACATTATGCTAATACACATTTCCAGTTCCCTACAATAAACTAACATTCCAATAGTTGATTAAAATCCTGTTCTTAAATAGAACTAAAGAAAATACACAGAACAAATTTTTCCCTCCAGACAAACAAAATATATCTTGGTATAACCTACTACATCTGATAGCGATGTGTAAAGGAATTTTTAAAGAGCTGTTGTTGCCTCAGTGGAAACAATACAGATTTTTTTTCCTCTTTCACTGCTAAGGCCATCTACATTTTATGATTCACTTGCTCCTTACTGGTTTATTCCTTCATCTGACATTATAATCCTCTGAGCAGGTGAAGGTAAGTATTGGTATATTTGTTCCTAAGAAGCGTATCTGTCAAAGATTCCATAAGGTATCAATAAATGTGTTTGACCTTGTAAGTAGCTTTTTGTTGGTTACGGAATACATTTTCTACAGATATTTATGTCTGTTTTACAGAGAATGTTTAAGTTTCAGCTTAGAAAAAAAATTTGAGAAGACTAACACTGATTATTTTTAACTCTGTTGCTTATTACAGACCTGACTTCCTCCCTTATGCAGTTACTTAATACTTGAAGTACAGAATCTGATTGCTTGCAGTTAGGCATCTAGCTGGAAAATTCTGCCTTATACATGATTATTAAAATAAACACAGAGATGTTACCATCTTTAAAATTATAGGGTCAGCTAAGGAAACAAAAGTATAGGATGATATTAGAAGTACTACAATTAATAGCACCCTATTTATAAATGGAAGCACAATATCTTTTTTGAACACATATCAATAATTTCAAAAAAATATTATTATCCATTACACAGTGAACAGTATAAACAGGCTTAGCATACATGCCTTTAGTGCTTCTACCCAACTCAGTTTCCTATTCATTTTCCAGCTGTTAGATACACTTCCAATTTCAACAAATGATTTCATAGTACATGATTGAAAAATATCCAATCCTGAGTACACTGGTACTCACACTTATACAAAATGAGGAAAACGTACAGAAAGTTTTGCAGTGCAAACAAACCTTTGAGTTAATCTTTGGAACATTAATAGCTTCGTACAGTTTCAAACTTAGTAACTAAGGCACACAACAATTAAACTGTCCCATATCTGAAACAGCAAGATATGTCAGTCAGCGTGGAGCTTCAGCTTTGCATTTACATTCGTATTATAAAGTAGCAGTCAGTTTTGAAAAATCTAGCTTCTGTTAATATTAAGGAATCTGAAAAGTGACTAGCCATGCCAGACTAAGATAGTTTAAGTGGATTCTAATATGGATTAACACACACAAAACTATGCTTACATAACCACAGGAAAAAAAATTCTGAGTCAGCAACCACCGGACTGGCACAATATAGCCATCCGGATACAGGTGTGTTTCTACCCTGCAGAGAAGGTGTGAGAGAGTGAGCAAATGTGCGTGTGTGTCTATGTAAAAATAGCAGCTTCTCATGTGAGTATTTTATTTCTTATATGCATCCAGTATGGTATCTTCTTACCCCAGTGACAAAAATATGTTGGCTGCTATTTCTGCTTCTGCTAGCACTGCACAGTTTAGTACAGCTGGTGGTGCTGGCTTCTGATCTGGACTTTGAAGTCATTGAATTATAATTGCAAAGTTAAATTATGTCCTTCATTTAACCAATGTGCAATCCAAGTGAAATTAGCTTATTTTCAAATGACTTAAGTAGAAACCAACTTTGGCCTAAGGCAAATCTTACAACAGAAAAAAAACGAAAAAAGGAAAATTCAAATCTCAGGTTGGGTTTGCAGGGCTAGTAATTGAAAAGGGCCTCTTCTCATTTGTAAACAAAGAAAGGATTATCTGGAAATGACTTGACACACAATGATCATAAGTGTCACCAATGCCATTCTTACATGTTTGCTTCAGAACAGAGCACATACTAGCTAATTTCACTGTGTTAAGAAATTAGGCATTATATAATCATGTTTGACACTTCACACTTACCTTTAGCAATACCTACTATCAAGGTAACCCATATACTGCAAAATTAGTTTATGTTATTAATGTACATAGCCACTGAATCTGTAAAGAGTTCTCCTTACCTCAGTGGAAACACTATCCAGCCTATTTTTTAAATTCTTTTTAAAGATATTAAATGTACTACTATCTAACCATAAAAATCACTATTTCTCATTAGGAATACTGTGAGAAATTCAGTGTTACCTCTTTCTTCTTTGCACTGCATTCTAGCTATACAAATAATACCATTTTTGTCAACTCTTGCTATGCTTAGTTTGATACTACAGAATCGTATTTATTTTTTATAGTTGTGATAACTGTATCTTAAAAGGCTTTCATTAGGTATTGCATATAAGTACACAGAAATAGAACTGAAAATCAGCTACCTACCACTCTCATTAGTCTTATATTCTGTTATATTTGTGGTTAGTAGCTTGAGATTTAAATAGAATTGCTGAATATTTTAGTAACCAAGTACAATACAGTATTAAAAAAAAAAGTCCTATTCAAGCACACACTTATTAATTGACCTGCTTCCTTTGAATTCCCCAGTAGCAAATTCCTGTCTCTACAGGTGGAAAAATCTGAAGTTATTGGACACAGGTCTCTGAGGAAAACATATTAATAGCATGATTTCTCCCCAAAATAAAATTTCCAATAAAGGAAGAAGTGTGATGAATAGGTAGAGGCTTAGATTCAATAATTCTCAGTCCAGTATTAATAATCTAAATAGCTTGAGTGTTTCCCCATCCCTTTTTTTCTCTTTTTTTTAAAAAAAAGGATAATCAAAAATATGTATAAACAATTTACGAAGTAGACTTCATTAAAGTGTCCTTTCAGAACCACTGTCCATCATTATCATCATCATCTTCCTCCTCATGGTCCAGATAGAGAAGAGCAACTTTCTTTTCATCAGAAATAACTGACCTTTGGTCTACCATTCTTTGCAACTGTACAGTTTTATCAAAAAATGACTTTTCCACTACTTTTTCACCATGATCTTGAGAAAAACTGGAGAGAACGTAGCTTCTTCTTTCATTGTCATTTTCTACAATCCGGTCACTTTCAACTTCAATCTGTGACTGACTAACAGAAGGGTCTTGCTTATTGGATATGAGCATTGTTGCTTGCTGTTCTCCACTTTTTACTGTAGATATTCCACCCATATTGGAAACATCCATTTGAAAAGTAAAAGATGTTTCCTTCGATCCTACTTTAATATGCTTTACAGGTCTACTGCTCTCAGATGACTCTTTTGTTTGTGAAGGATCTTCCAGCGTTTCAGGAATAGGTCTTGTAAAGATTATTTGCTCAGTGTGAGTTTCTACAGGACTTATTTTAACGTGCCTGAAAGATCTACTGATATCTGAGCTTCCTTCTTTCTCTGAAAGATGTCCTCCTTTGTTAATGAGTTCTGGAGTTTCAGAAACTGAGCCCTGATATATGATTTGTTCAGTGGTCTCAACTCCCACTTGACCTAGTCTAACACGCTTTATTGAGCCTTCTGAAACAGTCTGGTCTTCCAGTTCACTGATTTCTGTGTGCTCAGAGATGGGCCCTTGGTAGACAATTTCTTCCGCTGTCATAAACTCTTGAGGACCCATCTGAATGTGTCTGACTGAACTTTCTGTCGGTGAGAAGTCTGTAGCGTCACTGACCTCCACTTTACCAGAGATTGGTCCTTCAAAGATAACTTGCTCAGTATGAATCTCTTTTGGACCTAATCTAAAGTGTCTTATTGATCTGCTGAAATCCACAGACTCTTCTGTCTGAGAAAGGTTACCTGAGCTATTGAGCTCCAGAGAGTCTGAAACAGGCCCTTCAAAAGAGACTTCTTCAGTTACTTGCCTTGATCCTACTGTGACATGTCTTGTGGACCTGTTGAAGTCTGTTGAAAACTTCTGGGAAAGATTTCCAGAATCAGTCTCTTCTACAGTTGTAGTAATAGGGCCTGTATAAATTATTTCTTCTGTGGTTTGGATTTCTTTAGGACCCAGTTTAAAATGCTTCACAGATCGGCTAAACTCTGATGATCCTTCTTTCTGAACAAGATCTTCTGTAGCACTGAGCTCCAGCATTTCAGAACCAGGCCCTTCACATACTATCTGCTCAAATCTCTGAACTTGTGCTGGACCAACCTTAATATACCTTATGGATTTGGTCTCATCTGTTGATTGTGGCGAGTGAGAGGCCTCTCCAAAATCTGAAGTTTCCAAAACCGAACCGTCATAAATAACTTTTTCAGTGGTATGATACCCTGCGCTACCGCTGCTCCTCATTGTGGATGAGTGATAGACTTCTTGATCAGCCAAAGGAGTGTATTTATCACTGCGGGAAGAAACATCTATCTTGCTTCTATCATCAACAGCTCTCTCTGAGCTCTGTTTTTTCAGGGAGTGCAATGTTGCTTTCTCCTTCTCACTTGCAATTACTTCATCAAGCTGAGCTACATCGAATTCATCAGTATTAAGGGTCTGTGACAGATTGACTTCAGCAACGATTGTCACCAAGCCACCCTCCTCTGTTTGATCAACTTTTTTGATATCAAATTCTAAGCTACTGGAGTCAGCTTGGTTTTCTTTTGTTAATGCAGACAGTTCCTCTTTCACACTTTCTGGAAGACTGCCCTCCAACTGGTCCAAAGCTTCCTTCAACTGATGTTTAGGGTCCTTCGTTTCCTTTGATAAAAGTCCTCTTATTGAAGTCTGAAATTCATGGGGAATTTTAATTTCTTTTTCAATAACAATGGATTCAACATGTGATGTTTCAGCTTCAGGATGCTCTTTTAGAATATGGGCACTTGCTTCCTCCCCTATCACTTGATATGTTTCTTCTGGAGAGCTTACACCTTCATCTCTCTTACTTTGTGTGCCTTGCAAAAATTCATCTTGCCAAGAATACTTAATAGTTGATTCTTCTTCTATATGAATTTGCCCATATACTGAGTCATCATCTTTTTCATTAATAATAGGATGATCATCAGGAACAGATACAAAATATTTTTGTTCAATAGGTGAGTCATCTTCCTCAGTTACTTCTTCCACATGAGTGAAACTCTCATGGCGTTGTTTCTTCTTTTTAACATCTTCATACGTGAACGTTATGTTTTGTTCCTCCTCATCACCATAACGCCTCTCTCTCTCAGGGAATGTATCTTCCACTTCCTCTACTTCAAAAGGTGTTGAAAAATCAGTCCTT
This sequence comes from Strix aluco, assembly GCF_031877795.1. Lineage (NCBI taxonomy): Eukaryota > Metazoa > Chordata > Aves > Strigiformes > Strigidae > Strix > Strix aluco. The sequence continues at coordinate 15,494,519 of NC_133942.1, forward strand.
TCATTAGTGGCATAATCCAGTGGCTCCTCTACAATCTCAACATTAACAGACATGTTCTTTCTGCTCTCATTTCCTTTCAGGCCATGATGTACTATATTTTCTATCTCCTCTTTGGAAGGAGTTCCTGCAACACCCTCTCGAACCACTTTTCTAACATCCTGGTTTGATAGACCTCTTATGTCAGCTTCATCAGAAATATCTATGTTTTCTTGAAATTGGGATTGCACTGTGATCTCAGTCTTGATTTTCCCATCATCTGGTTGTTCTTGCTTATTGAAATAGGTCACTTTCTTGTCTGTTGATATTTGTGAACTAGAAGACTGTGTAAAGCTTTTAAGAATGTCAGCAACAATATTCTCTGCTATATTTTCAGTTGACAGAGTTGCCATTTTATGACTTCTGTCACTCACTTGCTCTTCATCTTTCAGACTCGATTCTGCTTCTGAAACACTAACTTTGTGAATTTCAGCAGGCTTAGTTCCATGGTCAACTGTTTCTCTTCCATAGGAAGTTTTAAAACCTTGTAACCTTATTTCTTTATTACTCTGAGATTCTTTGTCAGGAGCTGGCATTTCAAGACTGATAGGTATCTCAATGACTCCTTTGCTTCTTGATTCCAGGGTCACATTTGTATCTTTTTTGGTTGATTCACTTTTCAAAGTTCTTGCATTAGAAATATCACTCCCTGTTAACTTCTGGTTAATTACTTCCTCACGGGTATATTTTTTCTGCTCAGTCTTCCTTCCAAAATCAACAGTTCTTTCTTCTATAAAAGGTTTTTCATCTGTTTTCTTTTTCTCCTCCTTTGTTTGTTTCTCTAGCTTATCTTTTTCTTTCAGCAGAGATTTTTTCTCTTCAGTTGGTTTGCTGCCTCCACTTTTTTCGTTTAGCGTAATCTGAGTTTCAGTTATGGTTTCTTCATATTTAGATGGTTTAAAACTGGTATTCAGCTCATAAGTCGGAAATCTAGTGAAGCTTGGTTTTGTTCTTACATTTTCAGAAATCCCTGGCTTTGTGTCAGGCTTGTGGTCCTTGTCTGATTTTTCAGCGTTTTCCGATTGTTTGGAAAAAGATACTGTGGATGAAGTTGTAATTTCTGTTTTCTTCCTTTCTGGAATTGTCTTTTGCTGCATTTCAGTGTTTTTCCAGCTACTGTAGGCTGGAGTAAATGTTCTTAACTCTTTGTGGTCTGTTAGAATCCTTTCATCCTTTGTAACAGTTGTTGAAGGGCGATATATTGAACCAAGTATCTCTCTTCCAAAAGCTCTTCCACTAGCTGTTGTCTGTGATCCAGCCTGTGTTGACTGAGCTGAGTAACGTGCAGAACTAGTATTTGTCACTGGCATTCTGTGTCTTCTATCAGGCATCCTGATAGCTGGTGAAGCTTTATTTCTATTTCTTTCTTGGTAAGTAGAGTAAATATCCGTGTAGTTATATGAAGTGTTTATAACATCTGCAAAAAGAGCATAGGTAACCAAACATGAAAATAATGGCTTGTATCCAAAAAAATATAGAGGGCATGAACTAAGAAATTTTATACTAAATTTTTGAAAGAAATAATGGCTTCATTTTCAGTGGAGCTTTGTAAAAGCATTCCTGTAGGTTTTGTGTGATAATTAAGTCTATGCATAAATTATATTAAAACTGAAAGCAAAGCTTTTTATTAAGTTGCAAATTCTTGCCATTTTTACCTGTTGTAAGCTACAGGGTATTATGGCATTTACATAAGAATTACATGTATTTATATTATTCATTTACATTCACAACTTATTATTAAATAATGTATGCTAATATCCTAAGCTTGTTTTGCTTCATTAGTCAAAGTGGCCTGAAGTTTCTCAGTTCCTATTGTGAATTAATGGCATACCTGCCATCACATAGTGGAAACTGAAAACACAAATACAGCCCTTCACAGCCACAAGATACAAGAAGGTACAACAAGGGAGAGAAATAAAGAACCTTTACATTGTCTGGCTCTAAGACCAAGCAGCACTACACAACTAAAATCTCCTACTCTGAAAAAGCTAGCCACACCTCCTCTGACTTCTGGTAGTGTTTCCTGGTCTGTGGTAACCACAGAATATGCCTGAGAATTGTCTGCAAAAGCACTGGCTAGTCCAGATCAAAAACATGCCAGGGACAGTACTAACAATTTAACAGCACAGGCAATTCTATGTGAGCGTTTCAGCCTAGGCCCTAGTCTGTTTAATTTACTACTACAGACACAGCCTTCAAATCTCTTCTGGGACTACTGTCTATGATGGTCTGATGATTTTAAGACTACACATTGTTAAACTCAGGAGTATCATCGAGAGTAATTCTGTTATTAATAACAATGACCACAGCAGTCAGATCAAAGGTCTATCTTATCTAGTATCCTGTTTACAGTGACCAACAGTAGATACATGAAAAAGAGTATAATAACAGGGCAAGTAAATAGTGATACTTCCCTGGTATACTCTCACAGCCTCCAGAGATTTGCAGCTCCTAAGATAGAAATGGTATCTTTATGTTTAATAAGTCTTTGATTTTTCTTTCATTACTCTGCTAAAATTTCTCTTTAAACCCATGTAAAATTAGTAACACTCACAGAGCCTCATGATGATGAATTCCATGGTTTTAACTACATGTTTTGTTAAATACCTCTTGCGTTATACTTCAAAACTCTCTTAAGACCTATGGACTTCTAACAGTTCTTGCACTATTAGAGCTATGAAACATCACTCCCTACTTAAAAATCATAACTCAAGTGGAGAAGGTATCTCACATAGAATAGCACCATGTTGATTTAAAATATTAACACTCAAAACCAATTCAATATTCATTTCGCAATACACTCAAAGGTGTTCTTCAGGAATACTATAACACAATAGTTTCCAGTTAAATTTAATTCCATTCAACATTCATCTTTTAATATTCATTTTTTACCTTGAGGCAATTTCCCTGTGTGCTGATCTCTCCATGTAATAATCCACTGGTTGCTCTCCCCTTCTAACAAAGCTCTACAAAACACATAAAAAGGCATTCTGTTAAAATATTGGGAAGAATAATCATAATATTTAACATTTGTAAGTCTTACAAACTGAAAAAATTACCCTGCAGTTGGGTCAGATCTGAGTGCTTTTCACACCCCATATTTTTATTACTAGGAAAGAGAAATCCTTAGCATCTTCCAGACTCTTAGTTTGCAGAGTCCAGTTCATGAGAACAATGCAATAATCTTACAGTAGGTGACAGCAGCAGACACAGTACAGTTTTAGATCAAATCTTCCCCACTGGCCAATGTACTGCTTCCTGACATGGACAAGGTCCACTGATTTCCACTATGGAATCATACAAGCTAGCAATTTTTTCCAGAACGATGAACTTGTAACAGAGTTAAGAGAAAACAAAGCCACACAAAACTTAACAGATATTCAGTAAAGCTTTCCCAGAGAAAGACATGGAGATGTTTTATAAAGAAAAGGCAAAAATGAAAAAAAAATAAATTTGCAAGCAAATAGCCAGCAGCGTTCCTGCTGGTCATCTAGTACTAAAGGTGTTGTTGAAGTGTGATATATGAGGGAACTGTTAGAGCCACAATTTGTAAGTTCTATCCTTTTCAAATTAAAATTGAAGGAAAATATTACTTCTACTGTCAAACACTGGCTAGTGCTGGAGGAAACAACTTACAGTATTAAAGTAACTATTCTTAGTTCCTGTTCAATTGGAAATCAACACAGTGTATTTTACAACAGTGGACTAGGAAAATGCTTTCTGACAAACTGCTTGGTTTCTTTTAAAAACATCTCTTGTTTGTCCCCTCTGTTTCTCAGCCTTCCATTCATTCTTTTTTTGCAGTGACTCTCTAATAGCATCCATCTTTGCAGGGCCACAAGCTACATTATCCCCCCAAAAAAGTGCTCAACTGCAGCATTCTGGTGCAACAGCCTAGAAATTCTACGGCAGGTTCTTTCAATATGCAACGGAATGCCATAATCAATACGGTAACTTCAGTGTTTTTATATTCACTTCTACTAGCGAGATATCCGTTTCATCATTTTCCAGTTTTGGAAATGCCGGATGTTTTGCACTGATAACATACAGCTGCACCATAAAAGTTGTCAAGAGTAAGTCTGGAGGATTATGATAGCCAAGGCTTTTGACTCCCTAGGGGCGGAGTTGAAAGCAATTTAGGATTGTGGTAAAAACACATTTGCTGGGCATTTCTGTCAAAATTAACAAAGTAGGCATTTTAAATGTCACCTGTAGATTTCACGTGACTGATCACTTCAAACATTATATGCTTCTTTTGATTTCTGACTGCCTCTAGATTCACTAGGGCAATACTACATCAGCAAATTGTCATTAGTAAGGTTTTCTTTGCAATCGTGGATTTGCCTAGATTCAGAAGAAATGCCAGGTTAAAATTACCTAACATATTTACAGGTCACTTTCTCCCTTTAAAACAGGTTCAGATGGACACTTGCCATCTATTTTGTTATTAAAAAAAAACAAAGTAAAAGCAAGTTATCTTCATGTTAAGAGAGGCTTTATAGCAATTATATGACTTCAACACATAATAGAGAATGTTCCCAAGACCAAACATCTGATGAAGCTAGTGAATACAAAAAAAAATTGCTCTGATAGACATACGCTAGAGAAGCTGGTAGTGACGCTGCAGAAACCTATCAAGGAGATAGCAATGAAAGCGTTAACCATGACGAAGGAAACTAGGAATGTGGGTAGTTTGACTAAGGATTTCTGGCTGCTGTTAAAACAACAGTTGTTCGGTTGCTGCAGCAACATATGAAGTCACTAAAAATAAGTTCCAAGAGGTAACTGTATATGGCGAAGGGCAACAGCACACAGAAAAGCTGGATCTGAAATATTACTACTGAAAATACTTTGTATTTGAAAAACGGAAGGCAAAGCTTCGTGAAACCTCTATGAAGCTGGATGGTGAATCAGGGTTTTACTGTACACAGACCGTAATATGTATGTCCTCAAGCTTATCAGATAAACAAAAAAATGTTAAACTGATTTTGGCTTAATAAACTAGCATGAGAAACTAGTGTAATGTACTGAGCACTGGCTTGGAAGCCAGCAAACTCGGGTTATGTTCCTCAGCTTGACCATAGCTTCAGTTTATGCAAGTCATTTTGCTTCTCCGTTCTCTCGCATCCTTTCCTAATACTAATCATTTAAACTATAAACTCTTCGTGGTAAGGACTGCTTTCAAACTTAAAACTGCCTGAAGAATAGGGTGTTAGTCTCAACTGTATGAACTCTTAAGTATTCACAGTAATAACAGAAAGCATTCCTCTAAGCAGCACTTATAAAAAATAACCATGTCAGCTACTTCCTGGAAATCCAATCCCAAATGACATGTACACACATTGTGTTAAGTGTTGCCAGAAAATATTCCAACTGCACCTTTAACTCATCTCATTATTAATGTTATTCATTTAAAGTTAGCAGCACCATGCTAGTCAGCCCCAAGCCCTATAGTGTGCTGGATGACAAGAGAAATAACTAGTCCATGAAAGCAAGTGGATGAGAAACTGGCTGGGGTGGGGAGAGAGGAGTTACCAAAAAACAAAAGTATGTGGTGCAAATGTTATGGTCATTCACAACAGCAATGACTTTGTTTCAACTACAGAAACCCAAAATCTCAGATGGGCGCAGTTAGCCAGCAGGCCATAAAATTTCATCCTCTCTATCCTGGGTATTTGGTAAGGAGTCACAAAAATAAACCTTTCCAGGAAGTGGAATGGAAGAAGATTTTTAGGGGTAACCATCACAGGATGGGAGGACTGTGTGAAGAACAGCAGGTAACTGCATGTTAAATTCCCTGGGTGTAGAAAACTCCGAATGTTCTCAAAACAAATACAGGAATAGGACATATCGGATGGTACAAGTTGTAAATAGGAAATAAGGATTCTGACTGAAAAAGCTGTGGTGAGTAGCTGAGGAGGCCTTAATGTTGGTGATGATTTCTTGAGAGGAAGGCATGGTAAGGGTCAGAGGAATTGTTGATGGAAGAAACCAACCGAAGGGGGATTGGAAAGTATGCCTGACAAGTGTATTAAGAGATCCTGACAATGACCGTGACAAACAAAGGAAAAAAAAAAAAGAAAAAAGAAAAAAAAAGCTTTGTAGCCTCCACTGCTTCAAAATGCAGAGTGGTAACCTAGAATAGAACATTTGCATGACACTAGGATTTCAAAGCAAAATCTTTTACTCTTCAACAACAACATATTTTACAGAGGGCAGAAAAACTACTGAAACCTACGGCAGAGGCTCTGGGCAGCTTCTGCTATTTGAAGATAAGCTTCTGATAGCTGAGGAGAAAGGCTTGATAGTAATTCTGATCCTAGGCATATTTTCTACCTCCTAAAATTAAGTGTCATGAATAATTCACCACTACTCTCTGGAAATAAAACTTAAGCATAGTCTAAGTAGTTGTGGTTTTGCAGGGTTCCAAGAACACAGACCAAAACTGCAAGACACTCAATAAACATTTACTTCAACACTGGTAAAAAAGGATTGGGAGTGAAGATTCCCATGAGGTATAACTTCATAAAGCCACATAAGACATATATTTCACTTCCTAAGTGAGTGTCAGCTCCCAGAGCAGGAAGGGTGAGTAGAATCAGAGAACAAGTACACTTGGTCCCTGGGGAAGGGTGTTCCTTGCAACAGTGATCATTCTTGCCAGTCCAGGAGCAATGTTGCCTTATGGAAAGAATTGGCTTTAAAACAGGAGCTGTAGGAGTTGTAAAACAAAGAGAAAATACAGTGTGGGAGGTACAAAGAAAGCACAAAGAAGTAGACCAGATACCACACCCTTAACCTATAATGCCAGGAGAAGAGGAGGTGCCAAGGCCCTCAATGGAAACTTCTCAATGGAAAAATCAGGACGTTGAACTAAGTGCAAATAGGTGCTTTTTGTTTCCAGTATGCATAAGCAAGGGTATATGCCAGTATCCTTCACAAAAACAAACTGAAGCTGGCTTCACATGCCCTGGTTACCACAGATAAAAAAACCTGGGAGAGGAGCAGAATTTGAAAAAGTACATAGGTGAGCAGTCCAGAATTCTCCTACTAGTGGATCCATACTGAATCCCTCCCACAGCAGTGTTGATAAAGGCATACAGTAGGGAAGGCATTATTTTCCTAAGTGAAGGGAGAGTAAGAAAACAAAAGGAATAGGTAAAACTGCATAAATGTAAAAACACAAATCAAAACAATCACTTTTCAGCTTCTGATATTCTAAAAGAATTTTGTTTGCAGGCATTAGATAGCATGTGTTCTGATGTGTAGCAAGACCCATTCCTCTGCTTCCATCTGTAGATCTGTTTCAGTAGGTGGATGCTCATTTGTCCACTGAAGTCTGCCATGCCAACGCAATCAGTGATACAAGTTGCATTCACTACAATCAGATAAAGAAACCCTACAGGTTAAGGAGCTTCTCAACTGGACAACACCACATGCTGCAGCTGATGCTGACTTGTTCTCCTTTCATTAAGAAGGTCAGGGGATCCTTAGACAAACCAATAGTGCTCAGATGATCAGTGATATGACCTTTGGAGAAGTTCCAGAATTTAATGGGCTTACAGGGTTTTACAGAGCAGAAGCACTGACGGTTCACATATTAACTAAAAGCGTGTCCAAACAACTAAATATCTGGGCATTATCATTTCTACTTCTGGATGAATACTAATCATCAAAACAATTCCGATAATTCTGTTATTGTGAAAGTGCTAATCCCATTTTGCAGATGAGTAAACTGAGGGAGAAAGTTTAAGTGGCAACAGTAAAAGTCAACATCAGAGCTAGGATTAAATTCAGAAGAATCATATGTTTTAGCAAAGTTAACAGAATTAACACTCACAGATAAGGATTGCAACTGGCTACTGTTTCCACAGTTTATTTTCTACTAGTAATGCTCCAGATACTACTGGTTTTCCAAGGATCACAGGGATCCCACTCCACCAATAAACATCCAGGTACTGTTGCTCACCAACTGACTACAAATTACTTGTCCCACATACTGCTTGTGATTTCATCTTGTCCAGAAGCCAGCCTTGGTCTGCACCTCATAGCACACAACGCTCGAGCCATCTTGGACAGATCATTTTTGTTCTTTGATGGACTACAGACATCCTTTGCTCACTAGTCTATTATCATGCTACTCAGAAGTTATTCCTTCAAGCTTCTCATTTTCAGTTTTGAAACTACAATTAAATTTCATATTTATCAGTGGATTGCTCTAGTCTACACATTCCACCCATAATTCAGCTGGTGCCATCTTTATCCAGACTTAGATGCTTATTGATTCACAGCAACGCAGGTTGAATATGAATAAGGCACACAATATAGACAAGCTAATGACTGAGGCATACTCCTTAAAGAGAATACAAAAGTAGGCTGACATTAAATTTTTTCAAATTACTACTTTGCTCAGTAAGAATTACTGTAAGTATTTGAAGATCAATATCTCAATGAAATTTATTGAAAATATTGTGCTAGTTGTAAAAAAAAAAATACCATGATCTTTACAATAAGGTGGTATCTTCCTCTAGTTTTGGTTTGTTTTGGGGTTTTTTCCTTCCTAATCACTTTTATGCCCTGTGCCAACTGATACATCATGATTTTCCAGACAGAATTACTCTGGCTTTTCAACCCCACAGCTACTACGTGGCTAGAGAGATATACAGTACTGAAGATTCATTAGCAGAGATGTTTGCTGATATCTCACACTTCAACCAAACATGTTTCCATAACAAACCAAGGATGGAGAAAGCCAGGATTTAATCAGACTGACTTTTCTGTTATCTTCCCACTATCCTACAACTGAAACAAGAATGGGGAACTCACTCCTTGTATGGATGCTGCAGGTGGACACTAATCAACATATTTAAACAGGGAAATGTGCCATGTAAGTTGACAGATGGCAATTACACTACCTCATGTTTTATTGATTGCAGTTTAGGGATACTGGCTCCTCAGAGCTTGTAATCAAATATTGCATCAACAATTCACATCAATTTGGTATCAACTTGACCAGGACTAAGAAGGTTTCTTACATATCACTATATTTGTACAAAGTTAATAGGATTCCTATGGATTATATTGGCTTCTCTAATACACTGTTCTGGGGACAGAAGAAAAGAATGAATTACTACCAGAGATAGTTTTGCTCGAGTGATCAAATTCCAGTCACCTCTGCCCACTGGTAATTCTTATCAGTGTTACTAATGAATAACGGTATTTTACTATTCTTACAGTTTTCTCAGAGATCTCAGACAACTCCACATGTATTAGCAGTCTTCTGAAGGGGTGTTATCTTCCTTTCACAGACAGCACAGTTAGTTCAAATGGCATCGTGACCCATGTCACAGAACAAGCCAACAGCAAGCTAAAAACTGGTATTAGGGGTCCATTCACTCTATTTAACAAACTGTGATATATACGAGTCTTCACTGGAGACCCTAAAAGTAGTTGTCTGTAATTTAAATGCTGGAAAGAGGATGAATGGGGCTCCTGTATCTATAAAAAGTGATTTAAATTATCCTCTGATTAGACAGGAGTGTGACCGCAGTTCTTACCTATAGGTTTCAATTTCAAGGATGAGGCCTGCTTTCACCTGCAGTAGTTCTTGATAATCCTTCAGGTAATCTGTGATCGACATGGTCAGGAACTGCTTTTCTTCTTCTAGGGCGTCGATTATCCTCTAAACAGAAATACTGATTTTTAGTTTTGAACCAACATAAAAATCTGTACACTTGAATGCCTAATAATTTAAAACTTTTAATTAAAAAATAATAATCTGAGAGAATAAATCAATATATTCCATCACTTCAAAAACCATAACAAATCAGCTCTACGACCTCCCAACATACAATCTGAAATACATTGTTACTGAAGCAGAGTTTTATGCTAAGATTTCATTTTATGCCTTACTAAGCTAGTTAAATATTTCAGTAAAACCCATTCAGATGCCCTGTACAAAAGTCATCAAGTATACACAGCAGGGGAAAATATACTTTTTTATAAATGTGACTTAAATGTCACATTTTGTCATTTTAAGAGCATAGATGTGCATGCTTAAATCATACTTGAGTTCAGGAATTTTGGTGATTACTTTGCTATGAGAACCTGGCCTATTTATCCATATCAGTATTTCCAGTTCCATAGACACGTGGGTCCAAATCACATGGATTCTAGCATCTGGAGACACTCATAGTGCCTAGAAGGTGAAGGATGAACCTCCAGAGGTTCCTTCAAGCCATGTTTTCTACAATATTCGGACACCTCTCGTAATCCACCCAGCTTTGTTCTAACTGATACTCAGAATATGTACAAGGGATTGCTCATTTTCATCTTGATAGTTAATTATAACTTTGTACCTTCATGGGGGGGGGGGTGGTGGTGGTGCGTGGGAGGAGTGTAATTTATATGACACTCACAAATGACTTGAGAGCAGCAGCACTGATGAGACACTAGGTAAGGCCTGCCCCACCTTTCTTTAACAAGTTTTGGACATGGAGAAAGGGACTGATGAACAGAAAGACCAAAGTCCAAAATGGTCTAGATTTGAACACACTCTGAAATACTAAATGAAAGATAAAGTACTGAGTAACTGTACACAACAGAAAAAGCAAGGAAGACTTATGCAACAGAACATTAAGACTTGACTTAGATCAAGACAACTGACCCCATGCTCTTGAAAAGAACATGGCAGAAAGCAAGTGCTTTAATCACTGGTGTTAGCTCTCACATGAAGGGTAAATTGCCATCTTCACAAAATTAAGCCCTCCCCTGATAATTGAGAGGAGCTTCTTCAGTACAGACTCAGAGCTGGAAGGATTGCTATTAGCTATTCAGTGTGGTTCTTAATGTCTTCTGCACTGTGGATAGAATCTACTAACCCAGATCAGTCCTCCTCAGCCATCAGACTGATGCTAACTGAAATAGATTACACTTTGTTCTGGGGACTGGGGAGACAGAAATTAAATCTCAGCAAAGGCCTGGTTCTGTTTTGTTCACATCACTCTGCAAGGACACTGAACTGTCATTTACAGAGCAAAATCTCATACACGTGTACAACACTGAACAGGAATTCATGACAGCTATTTTAGATTGCATCCTAATAAATGCTGTGCAATACAAACTGGAAAATCAAGACACTGATAGTCTAGTTTTAAAAAAAAAGAATCAAAACACAGCATTTATATGCAGCTAGTGTTCAAGTATCACAGTATGAGCAATAGCATAAAAATGAAGATACAGCAGAGGACTCCCCAGATTGGTTAATGCCAGTATGATATTCTAGGCAGAAGTAAGGTTTAAGAACTAAGAATATAAAGTGCTGGCATTTCAAACATTAATAGGTTTTTTTTTTTTCTTTTTTTAAGTAAAAGTAAAAAGAAAGCTTAATGAAGGAAGCTGCCTGTATCTTTATATACACATGGGTATATCTCTCTATATAACACGTTAGTATTTCTATTTCTTTATTTGCATTTGCAACTGTTGTTAAATGATTACACTGATGTTTTCTTGGACGTGACAAACCTTGTCTACAGTCTTCAATGTACCTACAACTCCCTTTCTGTGGCAGAAGACAGATCATAGTGGCATATCTGAAAAAGCACTATCACCCATCCAGCAGCCTCATCTGGACTGCAGTGGAGGTAACGTCCTGCTCGCTGCTGTGCATGGCCATACAGAACTGCTGACCTTTAGTGGCTCTGAGGCAACAATCCTGTTCAAGAACTGACCCACTGGAAACTCCCAAGATGAGAAGGGAAGAAGACTGCCAGGCCCTGCTTTTAAAAGGAAAAGGCTATCAAGCAAGAATGGACAGGATGTTGACAGAACCAGTGGAGTCAGCAAAAGCAGCAAAAGACAATACAGACTGGATCTCTGTGGGACCAGCCCCTCAGGGTGGTAAAAGCTCTGATACAAAACATGAAGAGATTCTGGTGTTGGTTGCCTCCCCAATTAAATGTAGAGACTAACCTATACATGTGCATGCATACGTTAAAAAGAGCTTCACAATGGGTCTTGCTGCAGTCCCAGAAGAATCTATATAGGGAATCTGTACATTGGACTACAGTGTGTGGAGCTCTGGAAGACTGGGGATATTCACACTTATCTAGACATAGGAACTCCAGTGCCTCACCCCCAAGTTCTGCAGTCTGGCTTTGAAAAGCCACCGAGATTCTACCCACTGGATTTGGAAAGTACTCAGGATCCAAAAGTTTGAGTTAATGATTACCATAAGGGGCTACATAACTCAGCCCACTGTGTAATAATTCTAAAGGAATTCATTCCAACAGGAGCAGACATTGTATAGACTGGATGGCAGACAGCCACTCGTCTAGCCCTCCAGTCACCGATGCTTAAACATAATGCAGAGGACAATTGGTCTTAAGTCCTGTTTCCAAACATGCCAAAAAGCACTTCGGCAAAGTTCAGGAGATTGCAAGCCGACAAACTTCCATTTTGCAAAAGATAACCTGTATTGTTACAGCTGTGTTTGCTTCACACAGGACTTTTCTGGAAAGATCTGTTTCTCAACCCCATCAATCCCATGGCCCCCCAAATCCCAGTGATGTCCTGCTAGAACTCACTAACTGAGCAGAAGTGATTTTCTCACCCTTCAGATGTTCCTTTCCAGGCAGCAGTGGGAAATTTTAGAAGGGCAGTAGGGGTAAAAGAATTTACTTGGGTTGTCCAAGCTGCACCTACTCAGGGAATAAAGAGAGGATTCCAGGCTCCAGCCCTTTCCATCTGGTACTATTTACTGATCCCAGAGCTCATTCAGCGGCTCAGCAGGGGAGGAACTGACACTGCGCTTAGCTGGCTAGAAATGATACACAAAAGAATGCACATGACATATTGATATTATATGTTCATTTGACAAGATGTCGTCTTCTTCTGTGGAGCTCACAACACTGATGCAGGAACCGATCCTAAACCCACTGTATTAATGAAAAATACCTGCCTCATTTCAAAGCAGCAGGATAAGCCCCGGCCATTTTTAGAGGGGCTTTAGACAGGGCTTTCTCAAATCACTGAGAGTTTTTGCCTAAGTGTTGTCACAGCACACAGCTAAAATTATGTAAGAGACCTACTGAGTTCATCCCTTTAGCACTCGGGACCAGTGAAAGTTTTCCAAACAATGTAATGATTTACAGCTTGCCTGGTTCCGCTAAATTATAATTCCAAATGCATATTTCTATTTCACATTGCTGAAAGCTTTAGCAAGGATAAGGACAGTGCAGGAGGCAAAGATGGACATATAAGGCAACTGGAAGATATATGGAAAATATGAGTAAATCTAATTGCCATTGCAGCTGCAATGAACAATAATCACTTGACTTAAAACTGTACATACATATCATTTCTATGTGACACTTTACAATAAATAAGCATGGAATAGATGCTCTTTAAAGAGTAGTTTAAAATCCATGCAGAACATACTTTCACCAGTAAAAGAAATCACGAGGGAAGAAAAAAAGCTTTGAGCACAAGACCAAAACCTGAAACAGCTGCTTCTACACATTCTGTAATTTTTCTTCCTGGATGTGAGCAAAAGCTATTTTCTTTCTCATGTATAGTAGACTGGCTGCTGGAAAAGGTCTGTCTCATTAGAAACCAAACATTTTCAGTATGAAACTGTTCAGAAGTTATAAACCTTATGATATCATTTTCACCAGAGTTTAAGTATTATCTAGATATATTTTCAAAGATAAGACAGCTCACATGTTTTCAAGCACTTGTTTCTTCTTGTATTACTAAGCTTTGAAGCTATTGTTCCTGTAAAATCCAAAGCATGCCAAATGCTCGTGAGAGTAAACCAGAAGTTTGTTATGTTGGTATCAAAATAACAATCCATTTTTGAGTATTTAATCAGGACAATTCAAGGGCATGCGTTGATTTTGATTATCTGACTTTACAACAGGCTGCTCTATCTCCACTTGCTCTTCTGAATAAAATTCTTTAAAAATACAAACATACAGAGACAACACACTGATATAAAAACACCTTGATAAGTTGAAAGAAAGAGTTTGGGATCCACACCCGTTCTAACTGGCTTTAGAAGAAAAACTTGTATCATGAATAGTGAACTATACAAAATGCTCTTAAAATAACACCATATTTAAAGGTTTTCAGTTTGAGCAATGATGATGGAAGATCAATCAAATTTTCATTATAAATCCCTAACAACAAATACAGACAGCAAGGAGGACATATTTTTGGAAATCAAAGTAACTAGATATTAGTAGGTTTATGTACATTTATATAAACTTATACACCTTTAAAAATAGGGAAAAAAGAGGGTTTTTTTCTTTACATCTTCACCTGGCTTTGACTGATGGATAGATCTAATTAGTGAGAGATTTATATATAACATCTTCTTCCAAAGCTTTGGAAGTGTTTACATACATGATTGGAAGAACGAGCTGTCCTGTCAAAAATGAAAAAAAAAATTATTTAAAAGTTAAAAGCCGTTCTGATTACTTCTTACATACCTAATCTGCCTCACTTCACAGCATCTGCAAACTATGCAACTTGCAAACAATCTAGCAATGTACAAAAACCAGACACACAGCAACAAGTCCCAGTCCTCTCCCAGTTGCCAGCATCTCCATAATCTACCATGGCTGCTGGACACAATGTGACCATTAGCACACGGGGTTCAGACAAACACCACGCTCCAGCAGAGTGTTAATAAAAGGTCTAACAATGAACAAAGGAAGCGTTGCCCTCAGGAAATCGATCGATGGTCTGGATGATCTAATACGTCCTCTCCACTCTAAATCTGATGAAGTGATATTTTGCTGTTCCGGCAGCTGCTGATCTGCCCACGCGCGCAGGGCGATTATGCGTCGTTACACCAAATGTTATTCTGACCACAAGCAAAATCTCAGCTGCAGCTGCTATAACCCTGTGTTTAACACCACCAACCATCCACCTCGAACAGATACCAGTCACCTACATCGTTAAAGTTTTATTTCAAAAAATTCCCACTCTGCTCACTGCCTGTAGCACAGTAATGAGTCTTCCTGCCCTTAAACAACTGAAAGTTTCCTTCGCTATGCTGGGGCCCACAAGCCCTTCTCTAGGCTCAGGGTGCACAGGAGCGTGTATAAAGCCGGAAGAAAATTCAGATCATTTCTCTGATCGCGATGGGTCACCCTCAAGTCTCACACTAGAAGGGAAGCGTCATGTCCCACCACATGGGGACTCAGTTCGTCTGCTCCCAGGGACTGCTCGTGTCCCCTGTGCTCCGGCCAACCCGAGCAGGAGCCCTGGCAAGCCTGCGCCCCAGCTCCATGCTCTTGGGCACTTGCCAAGGGCAAGTTGGGGAGCAAGCACCTGTCACCAGGAAGATGTCCTCGGGGTCACCGTCTCCCTTTTAATCCCCACCCTTCGCACCCAGCTCTCCCCGAAGGGAGCAGCGGGTCTCAAAGGGACTCCCTGCTCCACCCAGGGAGGGGCTCAAAAGCAACAAGCTCTTGCTGGGCCACCTCCTCTTCCAGGCTGGGGAAATCCTACTGCGGGGAGGCGAAGTGGGCTGAGGGGGCCCTGGCAGAGGGATTCCGGCACTTCCCGCAGCAGCGGGCGCAGGAGGGATGGGAGTTGCTCTCCGGGTGCTGAGAGCCAGGGTCATGGGAAATGGGACTCACGGCCCACGATGGGCCAGAACTGAGTGGGAGGGCGGCAGGAAGCTCAGAGGGGCGCCAGAACAAGCACCGGAGGGCAGGGAGGACGCGGCAGGGCGAAGAGGGCTGAGAGAGGCCCGGGACCGGCCCGGGGGGCACCACCACGCACCTGGTACTCCTCCACCTCAGCGCCGTGGCGGTCCTGCAAGGCGAGCAGCTCCTGCTCCAGCCGCTGCCGCAGCCCGCACAACTCCTGGCCCTGGCGGTGCAGGTCCTCCAGGTGCTGGCGGCACTGCCGGCTCTCCTCCCGCAGCAGCTCCAGGTTCTCCCGGCTCCGCTGCGCCTCCTGCTCCTGTAGCACCTGGATCTGCTCCTGGTAGCGCAGCAGGGTCTCCCGGCAGCTCTGGCTGAGCAGCATCTCGTAGGTCTCCTCCAGCTCCTCCAGGCTCAGCCCGGCCAAGGGCGGCGGCAAGGCGGCCAGGTCCACCCGCAGCTCCCGCATCTCCGCCGCCTCCCGCCGCTGCCGCTCCGCCAGGTGACCGTGCTCGGCTCGCAGCTGCAGCAGCAGCTCTTCCAGGGCCACGCACTCGCCCCTCAGCCGCTCCAGCAGCTCCCGCTGCCCGGCCAGCTCGGGTTCCAGCCGCCGCCGCATCGCCAGCACCTCGGCGCCCAGCACCTGCAGCTGCTCCAGCTCCCGCCGCAGCCCGTCCCGCTCCAGCTCCGCCTCCAGCTTCGCCCGACTCAGCTCCTCCAGCTGCATCCGCAGCCAGGCCAGCTCCTGCTCGGGCACCCGCAGCCCGATCAGCTCCTGCTCCCGCAGCTCCGCCAACTCCCGCGCCAGAAAGCGGTTCTCCTCCTCCAGCTCCCGCACCCGGGCCACGAAGACCCGCAGCCGGGCGTTGAGCTCCTGCAGCTCCCTCTTCTCGTCCCATCCCGCTTCCCAGCGCCGCCACATCTTGCCCGGGACGGGGGGTCGGAGCCGCGGTGGCCCCCGGGGGTACGGGCGCTGCGCAGCTGCCGCGGGGCTCTGCGGGACCCTTGCGCAACGCTCCCGCCGCCTGCCCGGCCCGGCCCCGCCCCCGGACACGCCCCTCCGCCGCGCCAGGCCACGCCCCCGCCACGCCAGGCCACGCCCCGCCGCCGCGCCGCGGCCCTGCGGCGCCCCCTGCCGGGCTCCTGGCGCCTCCCGCCGAGCGGCGCCGAGGGGGAAGCCAAAGCCCCGCCTAGGGGAGCAAAGCCCCGCTTAGCACCGCTCTCACGAAACCCCTTCCTCGGCATCCTTGTCCTCCCTTCCCGCGGTGTGCGGCCCTACCGGCTAAGGCTCAGCCCGCTTTTCCACCCCTGCACCCTGGGAACTCTGCTCCCCAGGGGGTATTTCTTCGCTCTGTGATCCATCTGCTGCTGTTACTGTACAGTGGCTGGGCTTAAGTTAATATAAAGTGTCAAATGCCATTTTAGAACGCCACTTTTAAGTTGAGGAAGCCACTGAAATGCCTCCAATGTTGAGCTTGTGTCACAACTCATAAAGCCTTTGCACAACAGAAAAGCATCCCGCCTCGCGGGCTTAGCGCACAGCAGCAGCGCCCGCAGCCAGCGCGTCCCTGTGCCCGATTCTCTGCCTTATTTTGCACCATATATGGGCTGGATCCAGAGAAGTCCTTTCATTGACTGCACTGAAACTGGCTCTCACGAGCTGCTCAGCAAGGAGGCAGTGAAGCATCACACCCTGTATTATCTACCAAATGAGACAAAAAGACGAGGAATGACTCATTTCAACCTTTTTCATCTCCCCAGGCATTCTTTCTCCCTCTCATGCACAAATACATTTCAATTTCACCCAGTGCTGCAGCATGGGGAGTTCTGCAGAGATTTGCTGCTTCGTGTAGGGCAGCACAGCTCACACCTCTGCATTTACTCCTCAGGACCTCTCCCAGCTAAAGCTCACACAGGGAAAGGATTGGAATTTGGCACAAGCCCTGCAAAGCTGGGATCAAGGCACAGATTCACCACACCAATCTGCTCTGGGCACCACACTCCCTTCTCTGCTCTGTCCCATCCTTCCCACAGCCTTACACCTCAGCACCACATCCCCCTGCTGTCAGAAACGCCAGATTTTGGCTGGTTCTTTGCTCTCTGCTGAGTAAATTTCCTTCTAATCTCAATAAAGCCTTCAGGATTTGAGCCCAACCAACACAGATAAATCATTGGCTTTGGCCTAAAAGTCAGCCAATTTAGCCTTGGCAGATTTGCTCTGTCCAGAGGTCACTGAGAAGCTGAGATTTACTAAAGACACTTGCTTTTCCCTGGCTTTGTGGTCAAAATCAAGTCCCTTGGTGGACACTCTAACACCTGCTGTTCTTTCATGAGGGAAACTACTATGCTTCTGGGAAGAGGTAAGTTCCTGTGGTTTACAAAGTTTTTTCTAGCTCTGATGTCACTGTTATCCTAAAAACTCCAACTAAAGACCGCAGGGATGACCAGCGTGCTGCACAGAGCAATGCTGCTGCGTTGGCAGGAGCAGGGCGGCTGGTTTAAACGAGCTTTCTGGGGTTCACTGTGGATGTCCTGCCAAATGTCAAGCTAGCAGTCACTTGTCTTTTCATACTGGCAATTTGACTAATTTTTTGCTGCAACTGTATTCATAAATTTTTATGATTTCATTGTTGAAAGCACAGTAGATACTGAAGCTCTGCTTTTAAGCTTCTTGAAAAAACACCATAAACCTCTCTCCAGATGTTGGATAGCTTTCCAGGCTGGGGGATCTACTCCATCAAAGCTGTATATGCTGATGTCTGCTAAACAGCCTGTAGCTAATTCTTGGGCCTGGACCTGCAATTGGGCAAGGAATTTGCGGTCTAGGACAGGCAATGCCTGAAATGGGCAAAGTCTGGGCAAGCCATTTCTGAAACAGATCTTGAAGTGTTGTTAACTGGGTTCCAACACTCAGTAGGCCACTGAGAATCCCCTGACCGATGCAGTTATGTAGAAACCTGAAACACAAATGAGTCATGCAACTTCTCCCTGAAGGCTTTAATGAATTAATTTGCGCCTGCACAAAAAGGGAAAGAAACCTGATGTGCTCTACCAATGATGGGCAAATGAAAAACACCCAGAGGCTTTTGCTGCCACACTTATTTCTCTTTCTTTGTGGGAAGAAGGGTGGCAGAGCCACAACTTTGTGCTGTCACTGACATTGAAGACGGCTGCAGGAGCGCCTGACAGAAGAGAAAGTGAAGCAGCAGACCTTGGGCACAATGAAGACAAGCAATGGCATGGAACAACCGTCTTCCCAAGGCAAAGCCCTGCTGCCAGGGGCCACATCCTCTGTAATGCACAGGCAATAGCAGCAAAGATCCAGGAAGGGAGAGGGCAGGGGGAATTTACAATCTTCATTGCCACTTCAGTGATGACAGAGGCAAATTGGGTCTCTCTGGTCTCTTCAGCTGCAGTGAAGGTCTTGTGCTTTTGAGAGGCATATTGTCAGCACCCTACAAAGTGTCACCCCGGTAGCTCTTGGTCCTGCTTCAGCACAGATTGCTCTGCATGCTCTCGCATCTGCTGAGTTTAAAGGATGAAGCTGTCACTGGGGAAATGTTCTGATTCTGACATTCTTGAGATAGATTGACACAGAGAAAACATAGTTTATTAAAATGGTGTGAGATGTTGTGATTCCTATTTTTGTGGGAGTTTCAAAACACATGTTTGTTTACAGACAGTTCCTGCAATTAGATCAATGTAGGAATATTCCCTCATGGTGGGTGGGGAAGGAGTGTGTATTTCCCATCTTCACCTTTTGGCTTTCATGGCTACCCTGCATTTATAATAGAGATAATAAAGCAAACACCAGCCATTTACTATTTTAATGAATATCAGATACTTCGCCAATACTGGGAAAAGCTGGGACTTCAGCTCTCTGCATCCCCTCTGCTGGGCTCTACAAATCTAGGAAACCCACAACAACTGGCTAAAATATCACCAGGGGAGGGAATCTTTCTCCACAGACTGGAACTGAGGATCCTCCCTCTGCTTCCAGAACAAGGGGGTTGCTTTGCCGCTCCCACAGTCCCTGAAGTATCCCCACTATCCTTGCTGACTTCTGTGGGAGTTTCACAGTTTATGGATTTCTTCTGCAAGAAGTACCTAGGAAGATCAATTTCCTATATGCTGTCCTGTCATATTTGGACCACTTAGGATAAATCTTTGCAGATAAATAACCTGAAAGCAAGAGTCTATCTGCAGAGGCATCAGCCCCCGAGAGTAAACACCTTCCTTCTG
Source organism: Strix aluco (assembly GCF_031877795.1). Classification (NCBI taxonomy): domain Eukaryota; kingdom Metazoa; phylum Chordata; class Aves; order Strigiformes; family Strigidae; genus Strix; species Strix aluco. Next base: position 15,514,453 of record NC_133942.1, read on the forward strand.
TGCCCTTTGGATGTTAGAAGCATGAGCAGTGACCCTGTTTTCTTTGCAAAAGGCCATTGAAAACAGGAGTCTTATTTGACTTGGTACAGAAGTGCCTTTTTTAGAAACTCCATCAGAAATATTTATTTCAAAGAATGCAAAAGCTTTGATTAAAGTATTTTTGTTGCCTTTACCGAAGTGAAGTGGGTTTTTTTTGGGGTTTTGTTTGTTTGTTTGGGTTTTTTTGTTGTTGTTGTTTTGGTTTTTTGTTTTTTTGTTTTCTGTGAGCAGTTTAACCGCTTCCATCTGCAGTTTTTTTGAAGAGCACTTGCAGAGGTGATGTCCACCTCTAGATGGTGTGTTTTACTCAGAAGAACTTTATGCCTGGGCCTTTACATAACTTTTGCTCACTTGTCTGAGGTTGCAAACACTCTCCGACCAAACCACACAGATTTTACTATTTCCTTGTTTTCTTAACATGAGAATCTGGCTGCGGTGTAATGCAAAAATGATAAAGGTATATTACTTAGATGCTTCAAAAGGGTGTGTTATATGGCACATTTGGCTGGACATTTGAGGTATCTACTACGTAAATGATAGCATTGCGTGTCTTCTGGGTTCATTTCTATACTAAATTAAAACAGAATCTAATTTTTTCTAGTACAATGCCTCTGCTCTTGTACTTGAAGAAAGAGGGAAGGAACAAAGATGGGTAATACCACAAGGCTAAAACGGTGGTGGTGTTGCAATAACTCTGTCCACAGTATTTATACTTCTTTTCTCTGGACAGCATACAATGGAGCTATGAATCTTTGGATGGAAAAAAAGTATTTTAGCAAGTGTGTAGCATTCCCACAAACTCCTGAAGCTCTTTGAGAGCTGTAGACTGCTTGGACAGATGATTCCTGACTGGTTTAAGACGGTTTCTGTGGGGCATGCTGCCCAAAAAGCTAAAGAACTCTTTCCAAATATTAATTAATTAAGATTAAAACCTTTCTACGAGGCAGATTAAGTGTTCCTGACATGGTCTTCATGTCCCAGGCCCCTTTCAGAATATCACAGCTGCTCTAAATATGTAGCACGACAGTTCAGGACAGACAATAAAGATGACTCTCAGATCTGTGCCATGGAGGATGATCACAACTCCCTGCAGTCTGAATTTGCATCTTGGGAGGCACAACTCTTACCGTGATGGTAAGAGGATAGCAGGTAGAGATTTACTTTGCAGTGGGATGAGTAATAACCAAGGAGTTACACATTACATATGGGTAGGGCTGTGCAGGGCTGTACTGTAGACCTTGTAGAATTGCTCTGTGGAAATGTCTTGGAAGAATCAAAATCTGATCTATCACTAGGCTTGTGATTTTATTTTTTACCTGTTTTTTAATAGTCTGGAGGAAAAATATACAGAAGTATGTCTGAGAAGAACAAGCATCACACCTTATGTTATTCTGTTTTTATTCTCTAACACTTAATTCTCTAATACCCTTCAATACCCGGGAGTGTAAGTGATATACCCTGGTTAACCAAATAGCCAAGAAAGAGTTTGTGACTTACTTGAAATAGCGAGCAGTTTCCCTCTGAATGTCAGCATTTCCCTGCTTGAAGGAACAACACAAGATAATTTAAACCCCCAGTTTTTGTCATTTTAGAAAAGCAATGAGGAAGACATAGAGAATTAATATTACTAGTTTGGGGCTAGGGATAAGGGCCACTTGGTTTTGCTGCTTTTTGTTTTGGGGTTTTTTTGTTTGGATTTGGTTTTTTTTGTTAAGAAATTGAAAGAACATGTAGCTGTCTTCACTGTTCTTGGGCATAGGAATCGTATAGTTAAATTAACTAGGAGCAGAAAAGACACCAACCCACTTGCACTGTCCAACTGAAACATACAGAAAGTAATCAAATAGAAGAAAAGATAAAAAAGAAATTAGATCAAAAAATCTGCTGGGCTTTCATAAGCTAAAATGTTCTTCATAACACAGGTAAGGAAATTGCTCATGCCGACTTCAATGGGTCCAAGATTTTCTCCATGATTTCTAACCTGAAATTGCTGCTTTTAGAAGTTTAAAAAAAGGCCTTGGATGGAATCAACTTTTCTAGTGCATTATGAGTAATATCTACTGCTTTTATTTTACATCTCAGCTTAGCAATAGAACTTTCTTGTAAATAAGGGTTATTTCCACTAAAAGGCTATTATGAAGTTATCTTTGATGCCGAGGCTACAGTCTCAGTTCCCAAGCGTAAAAGAACACTTTAGGATATAAACAGCTTTGTTACGTCTGCTTAAATACCTTGTTTTCTCCAGGAGCAGCCTAGGGAGGAGTGAGGGCGCAACCTGGGCTGCTTTGCCGCAGCATGAGACATTTCACGCTCCACTGGCAGGTCCCCGACAAAAAGCCATCACACAGGAATTAGGCTTTCATGTGGTTATCGCAGGGTGTTGCTAGAGGGTTTCATTTAGCTTTTTACTAAGAGATTTTTCCTTCCAATTGCTGAGAGGCCCATAAATGCCATCAGAAGTACCTCTCCCACCGAGACCCTCTCTGTTTTTGCTTGCTGTGACCGGGGCTGAGCAGCCATGTGGTTATTGCTGGGTCCTGATTTAATGTGATGTTCTCCTTCATTGGTTTCAGATGCTGGAGGTGGGTGTTGAGATTCACTCTTGTATCATTTGTTTTTTTTTCTTTTTTCCAATTTATATCCCCCAATTTTAGCGTGGATGACAGACATTCCTTGCCGCAAGGCAGGAGCCATCAGGAAAAGACAGCACTTGGAGCCCTCTTGGAGGACTCCTCTGTCCCCTCCCACTTCTCCTTGGCCTTCTAGTCTTCTTCAACCCCCCACCCTGCTGCTCCCACCTTCCAGCCTCCACCACTTTTGGGCCTCCTGTTCACCTCTTCAGGACTCCAACCCCTCCTGGCCTCCGACTCTTTTGCAGCCCTCACCTCCTCCAGGCCTCTGACTATTTTTTAGCCTCCCAGCTTCTGACCCCTTTTCTGCCTCCCAACCCCTCCTAAACTCCCCGTGCCTTTTTTGGCTGGCCACACCTCTCCCAGCCTCCCATCCCTTTTCAAGACTTCCACCCCTTTTTCAACCTCCCATCCATTTTGGCCTCACTCCCCTTCTGGGCCTGTAATCCTGTTTTCAGTCTGCCACCCTTTTCTTCTGCCTGCAACCCTGTTTTTGACCTGGCACCCCTATTTCAACCTTTTTCATCCTCTCACCCCTTTTCAGTCTTCTACACCTTTTTGGCCTCTAACCTCCCCCTGGCTTCCCACCCATGTTTTGGCTGCCCCTGTTTGGAGTTTCATGAAGGGCAGCACTGCAGCTGGGCTATTTTAGATTCTGGAAAACACACCTGAGAGGTTGTTGATCACATTTTTTAACAGCAGGTTGTTTGCAAGGAAACTGCTGAGAGCATTTGCACTCGGAATTTAATCAGGCCCAAAATATTCAGACAAGCCTCAGCAACAGCGCTCTTCTTCTCCTCGTCTGTCAGCCAGGCGTCTGTGCAGGCAAACGTGGTGAGAAGTGGCAGATCTGCTCACACAGATACATCGCCTCTGACATTAGCCTTATCATCTTGCTTTCCTGTGTCCCCACAATCCTTTCGCCATGGCTTAGTAGCAGCTGCAATTGTTATTTAAGATTAAATGCCCTTGTGCTCTTGGGAGAGGGTGGTACCTCCCATGCTGATGGTCCTACCTCACCTGAAGCAGTAGCACAGGGCAAGGAGAGCCCGGTAAGGGCAGCTTGCAGAGGCCAGGCTGGTCTCTCATCTCCTGTTAGCCTTGGTAGCTTGGGTTAAACCTTCAAAATGGATGTTTTCAGCCCATGTGTTAATGCAAGATCTTCTCCCCCAAATCCTCCACACCCCATTCAGCCCTTTGTATCATCCTGGCTGGGAATGCATTGGCTGTTTTCGCACAGAGGATGTTTAAATTTTCTTCACGCACAAAGAAATGCTTTTACCAAGCCATGCAATTCTTGTCAACTTTCTAAAAAGCGGTGGTGGGACAGACCGTCTCAGATCTACCCCAGTGTTATCTCAGACTTGTATAAAGTTCAAGCAACTAGATTTGCAGGACAAATCTCAATGCTCCTCCTCCCATGCCACTACCTATTTTGACAGTCAGCTAAAGGAGGCAAATTTAATTTGTTATTCCAGCAATACTGACCGTTAACCTTGGATCCTTATTTAGGACAATATTTAATCACAAGCCTAAAAAGCCTTGAAAGGAGTCCTTTTTATAAATTATAGTCTGAGCCATTTGTCCTGCTCAAGGCTTTGAGAGTTAACAACAGGAACATCTGCAAGACAGTTATTGTGGCAATCAATTCCAAAATACCAATAACTCAATAATTTATAATAGACACCATTAAATTGTACTGTGCTATTTTTATTGATCTCAGTGCTTATTATGTATGTTTCTAATAATCTATCTGGCCTTTTCATTCACTTACTGGTGCTCGTCAGATTTAGCTCTGGTTTGGTACTGGAAAGCCTATGAAGCAGGCTGGATCTACAGTCTTAATTATTATTCCAATTCACTGAATGAAACAAATCTGAATTAGAAACTAACATTTAGCCACATCAGTGATGAATTCTTATTGTTCAGAAGAATTAATACATGCAATTATTTTGTCTTTTCAGGTTTCAGAGTCCCAGTCCAAGTTTTAGTTTTTGCCCTGGAACCATTTTCTCCCATATGAAGTCTGTCACAGAGAGAAGTGTCATCTGGTCCTTACCTCACCTTTGTCAGCACCTCTGAACCAACACTGGAGCACAGTTACATTAAGAACCAAAATTATGACCACCCATTTTCTGCTCTGGGATCTTTTATAACACCAGAGCTCTCAACATACCTGTGCCCTGGAGACCAGCCTCAGCTTTGGAGGTGAAGGCTGCAGTGTTGTGGTTGAAAGGTGCAGAACTGGAAACCCAGAAACCCAGCCCTGCTCACAGCGGACGTGAGGGCAAGCAGAGCACTTGGCTCTGGACAGACCGCTGGAAAGGGAAGAGGCAAAAAGATATTGTGATTTTTGGGTGTAGATGCAGTTGCTTCTGCAGCCTGAGGGCATCTGCATCCTTAGTCATGCAGCAAAGGTGGCTTGTGCAGGGAATTTGGTTCCTGTATTTCCCTATGTTAGGGTTCCTGTCAGGTTTTCCTTGCTAGACAATGTCAAAATGAGACAGGCGTGGGGTGAAAGTCCTCGAAGCAGCGTGTGAGGTGGTGCCAGCGGTTTTGCAGGTGACACTTGTTATTTCTGAGCAAGAGCGGAGGTGGTGTGGGGAAGGGCGTTGTGTTGTGCTGTCTCAGATGAGTTGAGAAAACAAGGTCATTAGGGATGCTGGGTGGCTTGGTGCTAGAGCAGAGCTGTGTTGTGCAGCACAAAGTAGGTTTTAAAGCGAAGCTGCATGCACAACAGCTCCTCAGCCTTGCCTGGACTTTCTTGTTCTTACAAATTAAGAAGCTTCATGCAAACCGTCATTTCTCAGAGGGCTCGAATCAGGTGCTTGCTCAGGAGGATTCAGTGATTTGGTTTTTAGACATCTTTGACCAGAAAGAGAGAGTTATACAAATACGTTCCTCAGCAGGAAGGTCTTTTCCAGTCAGACTTCCTCGCACACTCCCTGGTTTCCATCTCCTACCCTGCAAGCACTGTGCTCCCGCTCCCTTGGCATTTCGGAGGGGTGGGCTGATCCCCGTTGCTGTTAGCGGAGAGGGCTGCGCTTCAGTCCCCATGGAAACAATTTGGAGAGTTTTTGAGCGTGTGTAGCATTGCTGTGCTGTGTTTCGCCTTCCTTTTCACTTCCATCAGGAGGGCTGCAAAGCTTTAATGCATTAATGTTTGAAAAGCACTTTGAGGTCCTTGAAGAAGGTGCTACAGAGGAGCAAAGTATTATTACCTCAGATTGACTGTTTCTGTTTTGCCCTGGAGTCACAGCTGTGAGTGTTTGCTGTACTTGGGAGAAGTCAGAATAAGGGAGCGAGGTCTTCTTCTAACGATGGCCTCCTGGAGAGCTCTTTTGCCAGCATGTCTGTGCTGCAGAAAGTCACCTCCACACCGATGGGGAGGCTGAGTGAAACTTCTGCAACTCCAGTCAGATAGGGAATACGTTCTGGAAAGCTCAATAGTCTGATTTACATGGGCAAAATGGAGGGAATTCACGAGAGGAAATGGCATTGCACGGTTCGTGTGCTCTGGTGCATATCTAGGCGTTGCAGCCAGCAGGACAGACCGGGTGAGCGCTCACAGCGCTTTGCACAGCAGGGGGAACTGGGGATCCACTGCTGCCTCGGGTGTAAGGGTCACCCCCCAAAAGCTCTGTGAGAAGACACTATTTATGCTATTAAAATATCCAGCCACTTCAGGGGTGTATATCCACTTAATCCAGTTACAATTAAGAGGCCAGTTTCTGCTCCTGACTTCAGTGGTGTGAATGCAGAGCTCCCTGGTATAGCTTGGAGCAGATGGCACCCCGATGCTGCGGCGGAGTAATACTGCATACTTGTCTGTAATTCAGGAATGTAACATGTTATGGCCTAAGGGATTTTACATTTCTATTCCCTACCAAGTGTCTCGGCACCTTTCAGATATCTGCTGCTCTCCAGTCCCACCTACACTCCTGCTAAATCCATTTGCACTTGGGAATCACTGCACAGCTCTGGGTACTTCTGCATCTATGGGTTGGGCTCCATTTTCCCCACCCCTCACTCCTCTACCTGCTCCCCTGCGTGAGAGACCCCACAGGGTGGGTCCCCTGCAAAACCCTCACCAGCTTCTGGATGCATTGACCTCCCCAACTCTGGAAGAAGAGTCTGCAGCTGATGACTAGGCTTCCTGAGGAGCTTTGCAAACGGGTGCTTTGTCTGGGCTGGCTTTTTCTTTCCCTCCTTCAATTCTGGTTTGGGTTGGTTTTTTTTTTTGGTGGTGGTGTTTTTTTAAAATTACGGTTTTTTCTTTCTTTTCTTTTCTCTTTAATTAGTTGTGGTTTTCCAGGAAGTTACAAATAATAAACACAAGCTAAATTTGCACTACCTGCCTTGTTATGAGTACAGTGAGCTGGGACCACATTGCCCCATCCTGCTCTTAGTTCCAGCAATAATTACAGTTTTAAACTGTTTGTTTTAACATTGAAAACAAATCTTTTCCCATACATGCTTTCTCTAGTTCGGTGTGATCACCATACCAAAAAATGAAGGGATTGATTTCCATCTCAGTCAGGCCCTCGCCTGCAAGGCTGCCCAAACCCTGGGCAAGGGAGAGGCAATGGGACACAAGCCGGGTGAGTGCAGTCAGGAGGGGCCCTTTCTCTCACAGCAGTCTTAGGTCAACTTGACCCACCCACGAGCACACCCTCACTTTATCCTCCTCTTCCCTGGAGATACCCCATCCCCTTCCAGCCTCTCCCCTTGCTCCTCTGCAACATGCACCAAGCTGCATCTCCTGCCCGTCCTGTCTCAGATTCCCCTTCCCCCTTCTGTACATCCTCTTGCTGCTGTTGCTGTGATTCATTAATGCTTGAGAGATACCAGTCTGAGTGGAAAAAAACTAACCAAACATCAGGTTGTGCTGCTCTGTACGTTTTCTACAGTGACTCACAAGTCTGACCAGATAACTCCCCTTCCCTCTCACTTAGTCACCCTTGCAGATAGGCTTGTCTGACTCCTCACTTCACTCCCAGCTTATTATTACTCTGTTTTCTTTGCTTCCTTTTCCAGCCCATGCTCTGTGGTGGAGCTTCGAGATGGGAAGTTCTCCCTCGTTGACCCGTTGCACACAATGAAGAGCAAAGGAAAACACTGACTGCAGCAACTTTGCCTATGGAGAGACCATAAAGCAGGACTGCACTCTCACCCCCCTCTTTCTCTGCTTGGGCTACGCACAAATTACTTTGTCATTGCGGCGAAACAAATAAGGCTTCATTATCATTACCATCCTGATGGGAGTAAACAAGTTTATTTACACTTGAGCACTGCTGAAGAATAAAGTCATAGAGAAAAGTTCAGGGTAGGTGGCCTGTCTTTGTCATTAGGGACAGCTTTTACAAAATCACTGCCCGCTCGGCCAGACAGGCTGCTATTCAGGCAGGCCCGGGTTAATGAAAGTACGGTGTGTGCTTGTTAAAAGGAGGACTACAACACTTGTAATCATGGGTGGTCACATTTTTATTTAATGATACGTATCTTTCCTTTCTCCAGCGTTTGCTCGTAACCCTTTGCCTCCCACTTGCCAGTCCTTATGCAATGACTAATTATGACTCGCTAAGTAAAGTCTGATACCAGGTCCACAACGAGCTGAACCCACTTAATAAGTGATTTTTATTTTTAAATAATCTTTTCATTAACAGCTCTGAGATTCTGACAAAGCAAAAAGACCTCAAAGCATGAAGGGCCCCACATGTGTAATCACTGGAGCTAAAATAATAATAAAAGGACAACTGCAAACAAACTTACGGGAAGAAAGGGCTGCAAAACAGAACTGCTTCCTTTCTTTCAAGGACTTCATGTGGCCCCAGTGATAAATCTGTTCAGACAAGGATACTTCAAAGCCAGAGGTCGAGCTCTGCTCTCACTCGTGCGAGTCTCACAACTCGTGTCCATGGAGTTAGACCCAGGCAGGAGGCTCAGAGCTGCTGTTCTGCTCTCACAAACGCAATGAAAGCCAAAGCCAGCCGTGACGGGGAAAAATATCTATTTATCTATGACATGACCTTGCTGAAGTGCTGGGTACAATCATGCTACACTAAAAAATCTCCCAACGTCTCCCAGCTTTCCTGCTAATTCTTATGACTAACTAGGCTGAAGTGCTCATGCCTGGATCATGGGGAAGTTCAAGCTCAGATACTTTTTTTATGCATCTATGGGGTGTATTAAAGAGCTGCACGGAAGGGTGTGCACACACAAAGGCAGAACTCACCATGGCTCACCCAGATTTTCACCTGCCTGTTGCAGGCTGTTACTTCTTTCTGTGGTCACGCACAGACAGTTTCTCTGTTTGTCTATCAGCACCTCTCTCTCCCCACAGTCATTTCTGAACTTCACAATCACTTTTGACAGAGGAACAGAGATGTGAAGAAAATGTCTCCGAGTTTTAGAAAACCCACAGCTGTGTGAAAAGCTGATCCTCCAGTACATGTGAATTATTACCTGCCACTTAGGTATCTTATTCACAAATATTTTCCAATGGTACTTAGGAATGGAAAAACGAAATTACAAGCAGTTCTGGGAATGGGGAAAATTCCCTCCTCAGTTAGACTTTGCAAATGCTGGTTACCCCCATTGGTTTAGGACAGGGAGAGCAAAATGCTTAAGGCAAAGCTTTGTGCAATGATGTTACTTAGCTGCAACCCATCTCTTTGGTTTCCTTACCAGGTCAGGGAAGACCTCCTCACCATGGCTGCTGTCACCTCTTGATCCCCTCACCCAGGAGGGACCAAAAAAGTCAGTCCCCACATCCCCATCCAAGGCCTGGGGCAGCACTCGAGCAGGAAGAACTGCCGCTGATACGGAGAGAGAAGAAGGAGCAACATGAACATGTCACTGCCTGCCCTGGTGCTCCCAGCGCTCTCTGGCCCTATTTTAACCTCCATTTCAAGGCATATTTATTATTCCGGAGGAAACAGCCCGTTGGCTCTGTGAGTTATGATAAAAGGGTGAATGATGGACTTTCAAACTTGGGGCAGCCTGAGCCTCTGCATATTTCAGGTTCAGCAAGGAAAACTCAGGTAGCTAAAGGTATAATTCAATACTGTTGTCACAAGTCTGTGGGAATTAACTTGAGCAAAGCTCCCATAGCTCCTGGGGAAGGCTGCACAGGAGCCAAGCCGAGAGACTGCTGGAGACTGTCAGGGAGCTTGGCAGTAGCCACAGGGCAAGCTGCCCTCCTAGAGAAGTGACCAAAAACCTCCTTCCCTTATGCTGCACAAAACAACAGATGGAAATGGCTTTTATATTTTTCTTCAAAGCTAAATACATTCTAAAAAACACAGGAACATTGGTGGCAAATAGCATCACCCAGGGGTCTGGTGGGGTGGCAAGATTGTGCCTTTGGCCCCAGAACTCCTGGCTGAGCACAGGGTGCCAAGGAGGTTCAGGAAACCTACCCAGGGTGCCTGGACAGCACACAGCTGCTTTCCACACACTTCATCCCCAATTTGCATGTACAAACCTGGGGTGTGAAGGCATACATGTTAGTCAGGGGGAAAGTCTGCATAAATAAGGAGAGCAGGTGAAGTACCACAGCAGGAGGGTGAACAAAAGCATTGCTGAGGCTGCAGGTGACAAACAGGGCAGAGTGTTGCCTCTGAAGTAGAGGATACAGATATATTTATTAAATAAATATTCTAAGATGATAGGCAATGCTGAAACAACGTGCATAACTAATACTTATTGCTTAAAAATCATTAACCTCTCCAAGTGCTTTACACATATTAGCAAGCAACCCATGGAACCTTGCTGCTCTCCCCTGTGGGAGGCAAACCAAGATATCAAAAATGAAGAATCCGATTTCCAGATGATGTCCCTGAATTCAGGAGCCCAATATGAACCCCTCTAAACTAACAGGAATTATCTGAAAAAAGGAGATGAGAATGAGAGGGGTTTTTAATGCAGAGTGATAAGAACTGTGTCTCTGCATACACTGCAGGGATTAACTCAGGTGAAGAAAATTCAAAGTGAATACGTGAACCTCTCACCTTATTTACTGCTCTATGCTCACAGGCAGAAACAAACCCAAGCAGGCAACCAGGAACAGCCAAGGCCTCCCCCGAGCTCTGCAGTTACTAAAGGCATCCCTGGGTGTTTTCCTTCACCTTTTCCTCTTTCTTTTCTGTCCTTTTCCTCATAATTTACAGAAAACAAAGAGGAGTCGCTGGTCATGCAAGGGTTAATGAGTGAAAGCTTGCACCTTGCTACAGCAAGGCAAAAACTTATGAGTCTTCATGTTGTCATGAAGGTGTTGCTGAGCTTACGCTGCATGAAATATCCCAGAACTCCTGCAAACTGTGGGATTTAAATTCACAGGCTATAATTACAGAGTCTCCAGCACCCTCCCACGCTTTGCAATGCCTCCACAAGCGAGAGCAGCAAAAACACCTGTCCTGGGCTCCTGTGGGCTTGTAGGCCCTTGCCCGCAGTCAGGCAGGGCTCATTCCCTGGCAGGCAGCCGGGGCAGGCTGACCGCTCCCAGCAAAGCCTCCTGCCTGACGAGGATTATGGGGTGGGAGTCTGAATTGTCCCCAATGCATTTAGGAAACAACCCCCAAGCAGACTCAGAGCAGTCACGTTCACAAACAGGTGCTCACAGCCAGGTTAATCTGATGCCATTTTATAGTCAACTTGATGACCGGCTGGGAAGAACCTGGGAGAAGAAAGAGCATGAAAACAGCTTTCCTGGGATTGCTCCTGTCTGAGTGAGCCCAGGGAATGTCACAGCTGTGAACCCCCAGCAGTGCTCCTGAGGCTTTTTGGGGGGCCCCTGGATTGACATCAGCACAACAGACCTGGTACTATCCTGGTTGCCAGGGTGGGGGCCAGTTCTGGCCTTGGTTGCTGCTGTGTAAACCAGGTGCAAGTAAAAGGGGCAGTGTCACTGTTGGGGGAGAGGGAGTGGTTAAACTGATAGAAAATTCCCAATTATCAGAAGTGCAGTCCCAGGGTGCTTTGAGCTTATATTAGGCCAGTACTGCTTAAGATGAAGCTCACCTCCATAGCCACAGGAGCATCCCCTGTGCCCCTGGCAGGGGCTTGGGTGGCAGGCAAAGTCCCAGAAGCTTTAGGGACAGAGCAGAATCCCTCTGAGCTACACCAGGGCTAGGCTGTCTCTGGTTTGCAGCATGCCTTGACTACAGCCAGGAGCAGGTTCCCTCCACGGCATAAGTACAGCAGGGTCTCCTCTGGCGTGTTGTTGTGAAGCCGGTTGCGAGCTGATGTCATGAGAGGCTCTGCCTGGACTGGCACAGGCAGGCCTCTGCACAGAGGTGGTTCTCTCTGCCTCCGAGGCACTTTTTGGAGAGCCCTTCCACAGCATCCTCCCCTCCCTGCCCCCACAGTGGAGCGGTAAGGCGAGGAGGAGACCTTCCTTCCTCCTCCTGCTCTTCAAGTTATGGCAATGCTAATGCCAGAGCCAGCAGAGCCGGCTGGGGGGAGAGAAACTCCCCAGGACCTCGTTGGGCAGCATCCGGATCGCCTGGAGGAAGGGAGAGCCCACGGCCCACACCCAGGGCCACCTTGGGAATGCAGCTACAGCACTTACCCAACAAATCGCCTGTGCCAAATGGGGTAAATGTAGAGGCTGAAGCTGTCAAGGATATCCACAGCCACTAGCCAAAATGCAGCAGCGCCGGGAAATGGTGGTGCCTTGGGTTGCATGGGGACAGTAACACCTACATTGCATGGGGTAAGTGCATTCATGCTGAGAAGGCTCCTCAGTTCCTTCTCTCTCTGTCCTTACACACTTAATCTTTTTTTTATCCTGTGCTGGTGTTTATCTCGCCCCATGGTGATATGAGAGGGTATTTCTCATCGTAATGAGTTTGAGAGTTAATATTGGGTCCTCTGGTTTGTGGCAGAAAGTGCATGTAGCACTGCCTTGCAACTACACCTGTCCCTGATTGTGTGTGTTTGCCTTCCCTCCCCTGCCCCTTCTGCCCTGCTAATTCCACCAGGGCCCCCATCCCTGGAATTGAGCCTATTTGCTCTTCAACCTGCAGCCCATCTTCCCCCTTCTGCCCACAGCCACCTGCTCTCCTACCTGTTGGCTGCTTTAGCAATGAGTCCTGGAGCTGCAAGGAGGACCCTGCACAACTGCTCCAGCATCGGTCTCCACAAACATCCTCTGCATCCCAGAGGAGCAGAGGTAACTTGGAGCCTTCTCAGTGGGAGCAAGGGCCCTCTGTGGCCTCTGCTCCAGGCTCTCCTGGTGGGCCACGTGCTGGGTCATCAGTGTGGCCAACTGCAACCCCTGAGCAGCTCCTGCTCGATCTGTGCTGGTGTGCCTGAGCTTTCTACTGCTTGTTTGTCTGACTTCACTCTGCCCGGATGTGGGCTGACATCAAACACCCCAAACATGACTCTCATTTACTGCTACCAATTATCATTGTAGCTGTTACTTTATTAGCCCTTAACAGTTGGTCCTCTGCTGTTTCACTCCGAGGTGACTAATGCTGAATCTGATAAAGTGCACCTGATATTACTGTGAATAGCTGATGTAAACTTAGCAGACAGTCGTATGACACATCATGTGGGCAAATTAATAGACCCCCCCAATAAATTCAGCATGTGTCCTATAATCCCCCTTCAAGGGCATCTCTTATGTCAACATCACTAAGTTAGCTACTGTGATCCCCTGGGAACACAGCACTGGAAATTTTTGGGTCAGAGGGATTCCCCTCTTGCCACTGCGACCATGGAGAGGCAGCTCTGACCACTGTGAAACACTTGTGCTGAGCTGGAACATCTTTCCTATGGACACAGGCTGAGAGAGTTGGGGGTGTTCAGCCTGGAGAAGAGAAGGCTGCGGGGAGACCTTAGAGCGTCCTCCCAGGACTTAAAGGGGCTACAGGAAAAGTGGGGAGGGACTCGTCATCAGGGGGGTAGGGATAGGACAAGGGGTAATGACTTTAAACTGACAGAGGGTAGATCTAGATGAGATATAAGGAAGAAGTTCTTTCCTGTGAGGGTGGTGAGACACTGGCACAGGCTGCCCAGAGAAGCTGTGGCTGCCCCCTCCCTGGAAGGGTTCAAGGCCAGGTTGGACGGGGCTTTGGGCAACCTGGGCTAGTGGAAGGTGTCCCTGCCCAGGGGGACTGGAACTAGATGATCTTTAAGGTCCCTCTCAACCCAAACTATTCTATGATTCTATAAGAAGTGTGTTTAGCTCTTAGGGGGAACTTTCCACTCAGCAACTACTAGAATAGCACAAATTGTTCCTTAGGCATTTCTCATGCCTTAACTCACTCGTTTCTGTCTTTGTGCCATCCAAATTGAAACTGAGTTTTGGGACTTAAAGCAAAGCACATTCCCTGAGGGGAATGCAGAAAACAGACTCCCCTGAGAGGAGGCAGCTGGTGCCTTGTAGCTGCTCTTGGACTGTCCATGGCACTGCAGGAGTCAGGTTTGCATGGGAAGATTTGGCAGCTCAGAGGCAGACTGATTCCCAGCCCAGAGGTCTGGTTCTTGCAGGGTAAGCATGCTGCATTGTTGGGCTGGGACCCCAGCAGTGTGAGGGACACCCCACCTGCCAACAGGGTGCTCAGGGGGAATGGCACCATCAGCACCAGCATTTCTCATCCTCGCTGCTGAGAGGCTTCCATCTGCACAGCTCCTGTGCTGCGATCGGGGCGTCGTGAAGCCCCCAGTGCTCTGGGAGGTGTTTTCAGCAGGAGCCCTGCATGGCCTGTGCTCTGCACAGGAGGGCTGTAGGGCTTCTGCGAGGGGGTGGCCCCGAGCCCAGCTGCACTGCTCAGGGTCTTGCCTGAGCACCCTATCTTTCAGCTGTGCTTTTCTGTGGAAATAGCATCTGATCCAGTGTGTGCTGGAGTGATGGGCACCAACCCTCCCATGCTGGAGGTTGGACACACTCCCCCTTCAAAAAAGGCTCATTTTGCCCCCAGATTCCCATTGGGATCAACATATTGTGGCTCCTCATATGCACTATTTCAGTGACTATTTTGACCTTGCCCAAACAAAAAAGGAAACAGAGGGATGTGAAAAAGGCAGAAATAGAGAGCATTTCAGTCTTCAGAATCCCCAAGCGTTTAAACCAAAGCATTTAAAGCAGGGTCCAAACCTGTTTGTTTTGCTCATGGGACCGAGACAGAATTTCTCAAACCTCTCCAAATGGCTGTCACATCAACCAACGGCTTTCCCGGAGAGCAGCATGACGCAGCGTTGGGGCAGCTGGAGCCCTGCGTGAGCTGAGGGCCACCCAGGGAGCCTCCGCCTGCGTCATGCTTGCTCCGGAGGGCTGAGTCCAGCCATGGGTGTCTCAGCTGAGCTCCTTCAGGGGCCGCTCTGAGGTTCAAGGCTCTTTGCAAAGCACCGCCGCAGTCCCCTGCTCAGCCCTTGCATCCTCCCCTGCGCTCTGCAGGATCACCCCTCGTTTCTGTTTGCTCTCTGGGACTTCCTTCTGTAATCACACAAAACCCTCGTAATCCTTCAGTGCACACTCCGTTTGCTCCTCAGCATTGTTTCCCCAGCGGATATTTATTTAAAGGGTTTCATTAAATTATCGCACCAACATCAGTTGGTACACAACTACAAATTAATTTAGTCAGTTTGCATTTTGGCTGACCTAATATTCATTATATTCCAGTCAAGTGGATGTGTTTTCTATTTGACGGTTTGTTTCATGATAAGATACGTGGTCCAAAGTACTATACTTAGAAATAGAGGTAATATTTACAGACACTCCATGCAAATACTGCAATTACCTGATTAATTACAGCCCTTACATTTGGTTCTGCAGATTATACTCTTATCCGTCCTTTCTCCCCCCTTTCCCTATTCCCATATTTGTATATAGTAGATGGAATAGTCTTTAGATCTATATAAACAAAGCAAACCTGGCTGGTTTTAAAGCCTAAACACTACGTGGTCACTCAGAGCCGCCCCCCTTCCCAGTGCTGTGCTTGCCTGCAGTGGTTTGTTATGGCTGGGATGCACGGAGCATTACCAGTGCTGCATTTTAATAACAATCTCAGTCCAGGAGATTGGAAATCAGAGTCTAAACATAGCCCTGAAGAAGGATGAAAAGGGAAGTCAAGAGGGACTTTGAAATAGTGTTAAACATGCAGGAGTGCTGTAGCTGCGGTTCCCCTTAACCGCAGAAAATAAGCAAGCTGCAGACCGTGCTCTGGGGATTGACAGACAGACAACTGTACAAGGGAGTGTTACATTTATACAGCACTTTTCATCCTGGGATCAAAAAGCACTTTAAAAACTCTGTGCAACTGAGTAAAATGCAGCCACCGAAGTCAACTGCCCCTGAGGCGAGATGCAGACGCTGGTTGCACCAGCCCAGCGTTATGTTATCAGACGACGGTTCCTCTGCCCATTTTTTAAATCCCTTTTAAAATTTAAGTTTAGTTAGAGGGAAGAATTTAGGCATGAACATTTAGCTTCATTCTTGTCTGCCACTGTATTTGGTCCTTCTAACATGGATGAAGTCATTCCTGATTCACAGCAGTTTAGGAGGGCCTGTAGGTGGTTTTTGCTGCAACCCAAGCAATGGCTGAGATGTGCCCACTGGCTCAGGGTGGAGGATGGCATTGCCCCACCGTTGTCCTTCATGGGACAGCTGGGCAGCCTGGGGCAGAGGTGACCCTCATGGAAGCATGAGTTTGACCCCAGTGGAAGAAACAAAAGCAGAGCGGTAGGATGGAGGCCTGCTCGGAGCACATGGCCATTGCTGCAGCATTTGACCCATCACCACTCCAGCAAAACCACGTGTAGCTCAAGAGCCATAACTGCTGCGCTGTGGCAGCGCTCCCCACCCACTTCTCCCTGGTGCAAAGTACGACACCGGGGCAGGGCAGAGGAGAACCATGCCCCCAGTTTGGCCATGTTTCAAAAACTGCACATGGTAGATCCATGGCTCTGTGCTTTATGTGAAGGATGTGTGTGATGGGAAGCAAAGCTGGAGGACTGGAAACTGCTCCCAGCTTGATGGCAATGGTGCATGAGTGGAATTTTCTTAGGAGACCTCAACATGAAAAAGGAAGCAACAGAAAGGAGCATGTGAGCTGGAACTGGCTCCATCGCCCAGCTCATCTTTTTTGTATTACTTGTGTAGGATTGCTTCACCCTCCTCCTGCCATTTCACCCTCCCCTTGCCCAGCTGGGGACTGTGCATCAACAGCCTCTGCTGTTTCTCACCTGCTTGCAGGTACAACACTTTCCTGCTACCTCTTCCCATAACCCTTGCCAAGTGCCACCCTTCCTGCCCCCTGTCAGGAGGTTTCCTAGGGGCTTCCTTTTGTGCTTAAGCACCTTGCAGTCAGGAACCCTACAGCAATGCAGTTTCATTATCTGCATGCCAAATCCATCAATGAGCGGATCTGCAAGGTGAAATAAAAACATGCATTACAAATGAAGTGCTCTATTGCTCTCCTTTGCCTCCTGCCATCACCGGAGATCTTTGTGGTTAGTGTGCAAGACAGCTCTTCCCTACTAATTAACATTTAAAAGTCTTCTCTCACCCCACCACCATGACACAGGGGCTGCTATAGCCCAGGTTGTTCCTTGAAATAATTCATCACTTGAGAAACATCAGAGGGCTCACTGTAATCCCACAGACCTGTCCAAAAACTAAATCTGGCCTCCTGCATCCAATGCAATAGTCTCTGCAAAGACTGGCTTAGGACTTTAACCAGATTTATTTCTTAGAAAACACCTTTCCAAACAGTGTGCATCTGATTTTACAAGCAGGATTTTGTTTTTCACATCAGTAAATAGTCTGAGCAAAGAAAACACCTGGCGTGTGTGTCACCTGTGAAAAATCACTGAATATATCCATGTTTCCAATTTCCTGTTGAAATCCCACCCTTTCTTTGTACAGATCATAAGTAGCTGGAGAGAGATATTGCCCTTTACTTTACACATTTGCCTATTCCTCGTAGCTTTTCTCTTGTCCTGCAAAACTCATAAAATATAATCGACCTACATCTGCAGTTTCCCTTACAGGAGCAGAGTAACTTGGGGGACAAAGTGACTTGCAGAGTTCCCGTTTGCATGCTCTTGTGCTGCAGCTGTCATCTCATGGTGTGGGTTGCAAAAGGGGGGCATCAACATCAGGGGTATGTTCACTCTGTCCCTATCGTGGCATCAAACCTGCAAAATCAAGGAAATCCCATTTGCTCCAACTCACCTTCCGTATCCTCAGGGTCTCAAAATATGATGATAGAGATGCTCCCATTCTCTCTGTTTGTGGACCCTGGCAGCAGCAATGAACCCTGGAGGTCTTAACAGTTTTGGTCCTGCCTCCTTCTTTTCTTTCAAATGATATTTCCAGTGCCAGATGGAGAAGAGATCAGTTTTCAGTGTAACCCAACCGTTACCCACCAAGCTCTCCTGCCACAGAGCCTGGTTGTGCTCAGGCTTTCTGTAAATGCTTCTTAGGCTTTTGTTAGCAGTCACCAGTGGATTTTGTACTCAGACCTGTGGTTCATATAGTCAGGGGAAAAAGCAAAAATGTGCATCTACTCAGCAGTGGCTCAACCTTGGAAGGTGCAGAAAAAGTATTAAATCAATGACTGTTAAGCTCTCTGGACTAAACCAGCAGTTCCTAAACTCTTTTTACCCAGGGACTATTGACATGACAGCAGGAGCGTTCTGGGGCTCGCTACAGCCATGCAGCTCAGGTGATTTGCCACAGGATATGGCATGGGGCTTTGCAGGCAGGGCCACGTACCACTCTGGAGCACTGTCTGTGACACAGCATGTGCCAAAGGTAGGGAACCAAAACCTCAACACCATCATCTCAGAAACAGGGCTGGAAAGCAAATGTCTCTTACGCTTGTTTTGACATTTTTCAGACTGGTTATCAGTCTTGCAACGCTGGCCTACAGCAAGATCCACCTTGAAGACTATTGGAAATAGCCTCATAAACAGAGCACAACCCTTTGGGAACGTGCGTCTGGCTCCGCTCAGGCATAGCAAGTCTCACAGCCACTTTCATAGGATGTGTTTCTTGGACCAGCAGCCCTTTCTGAGGAGCAGGATGACTTACCCATGGCAAAGCATTGCACAGGCCTGCTTATAGCTAGTTCTAATATCTCAGCAGAAGACCAAACTGTGCTATGGAGATGGTCAGGCTTTTTTGTCATTCCACATACACCTGACAGAAGCAGGTTGCCACCCTGCAAGCTGGGCACCTACCAAATCCGTGTGAAATCCCACTGGCATTATTGCGACCCCCTTTCATCCCGCTCCCTTTGACTTCTCCCTCCATCTTTCACACACCGGTTTGAGTTTGCGAATCATGGGTGCCAGCTCTGGGGAACTGTTTGCAGTTGTTTGGTACCCATAGATGGGGGCAATGGTGAGGATGAAGCTGCCCAGGCCCAAGGATGCAGAGCAGCATCATGCTTGTTCTGCCAAGTGGATCTCTCCTGACAAGGACCAGGAAGCCACCGGGTGAGTCACTACTGGGGCTGTTGTAAAAACTCTTCTGCTCTTCAATGTTGCTGGGTGTCTGTTTGGCAGTAGAGAAGTGGGAAGCACAGTGTCCTGCTTTTTTGCTAACAAGACCAGGTTCCCACATCCTCACAAGCAGCAAATACCAGGTTGCTTTGCAGCACAAACTACCAGGAGACACCAGGGGTGAGCACCAGCACTGTCTGCTCTGTTAGACTGAGGACTAGGAGATGTGTGACCCAAGAGCTCCCTTAGTAAGAGGGTGTCTTTGCAGGATTATAATTCAAAACTGCTATATAAGTGAGGGTTTTTTCAATATAGCCCATGTTCTCAAGCATTAAAATGATGTGGTTTTGGTTCAGAGGAGCACAGAGGTATTTCAAAATGGTTCTGGCTTCTCCAGGATGTCTTTGTTAATGTGTAACACTGGTGAGTTTTCCTCTCAGTTTCATTAGTTGTCACTGGTATTTGTTAGAGGACAGTCATGGCTTGTCTCTAGACCCTGAACATTTCATCTAATAAATGTAACGCTTAAGTGTTCTTTAATGTTTTGTTAATTCAAGCAGGTCTGCAAATTATCTGCCAGCCCAATATTTTTACGTGTAATGTAGCATTTTCTATCTCTGCAGGATATGTCCTTTTTAACTGAGGTACGTCTTTCACCTAAAATACTTTTCTTGTTTTACCTGCTGTACAAAGCCCTCAGGAGACACCCACTGATAAGAAAGAAGCCCTGATACAGTCCAAGCTGCAATGTCTAGCTTGCCCATCTATTCCTTTCTTGAGTGCCCATCCATCGCTTTTGCATCTACATGTGCTGTACAAGAGCAAAAATCTGGAATGTCCCACCAGGAGCTACCTCTGGCTGCTGCTTAGTGCACTGGGTAGTCGGGTTTAATCCAAACTAGCCCCATCTGTAAAGATGATCTGTAAAGTTCATGATCTAAGATGTGAAGAGCCAAGAGTCTTGATCATTACTTGCGTCTCTGGGAATGTAAGCCATGGAGAAAGAATCACGGTTTTGGGAGTGGACGATGACAGAACGGTAAATTACATAATCTCCCATAAATGGAGCCCATTCGTAGCCCAATTACCCGTCCCAGCAGCCCCATGCAGTTGATTGCAGGATTATATAAAGGGCTTTTCATTAGTCAGAGAGTCACAAAGGGAGCTGTTTCCAAGTCCTCTTTAGGATTACTTAACCATCACTCCAGACAAGATCAGCAGAGCATTATTTGGATGTGTCGGAACAATACGCACCATCCTTCCCTCAAGCACGGCCCCTCCACTCAAGCGTCTTCCCACAGAATGATACAGGGACATGGGTGGTGTGTTTCTTGCATGAGACAGGGCTGCCCACATGCCGTGCCCCAGGATGGAGGGAGGCCCACTGTGCCTCTGCCAGGGCAAGACATCTCTAGGTTGGAGCACCTGCCCTGAAATGTTGCCGTGGGCTGAGCAAGGTCAGTGGAAACCCACTCTGCACCCAAAAAAATTCCCGCAGGCATTAGTGAGCTGGTGGAGCACCTGTACTGTCACAGCTAAAAAACTGAAGCTGAGCACATAGCAGATATCCTTCTCTTTCTCCTGCAAACTAGGGATGGACAGGCTTTTCCAGTCTCCTCTCACCTGATGTATATAATAAAGACACAGAGCACTTGTGACAGTGACACTGTAATTGCAACATTGCCACCACGCCAGAGAATGTGGCCAAGGAAGCAGGACCTAATCGCGTCCTTATCGCTGCCTGGTGATCTGACCTTAGAGAAGTTGCCTAATATAGCTCGTTCGCATTTCCCTTTCTCCATGGCAGAGATAATAACAGTTCATGGGTGTTGCAGAACTTCATTCATTCACGTTTGTTTCTGGTATCTCAGATTATCAAAGAGCAGTCGGGAAAGACTGGCAAAGAACAAGCTCCTATTCGCTTGTCAGTTAGAAACAGTAACCTATTTTAGATTAAAAAAGAAAAAAATAATAATCCTGAGAGTGGTTGTTCCTTGGTTTTTACTGCTGCTCGTTTTAAAATCTCCCCCAGCCTCCACCCAGCGATCGCCTGGATGCAATGTTGACCATTTCACAGCACACCAAATTGGTGTCTTCCCTCCCCTGGCAGGAATGACAATGCAAACAAAAATAGATAATGCATTTAAAAAATCTACAGTGGATCGTCATGGCGATAAATAATTGTAGCATGTTGCCATAGTAACTCTAGCTGTAATAAAGAGAGGCCTATCTGCAGCTTAGCTAAATTTAGTTGTTCCAAACTATTAAAAATATTTTCAAATACTCTGGTAACTCTTTTTAACATTTTCTAGGGTTGGAAAAAAGAGTTAATCTTCATTCATGCTTTTGTGTTGTCTCCGTATTCCAAATACACTTCATCACTAAAATAATCAATGCCATTCAATTTAAAAGTCATTAAACTGAGGAAATTGCTGAGGATTTTTCCGTTTCCCACTTCATTGAGCCTTTTCACCTGGAAGTGTAAAATCTGCCCATAGGAGAGTGCATTCTGCCAGGCCTCGTGGAAACCCCACTGGAGCCCAGGATCAGGCCCCCAGCACGCACTGATGGATGCTGGGGAGGTAACACGGGCTGGATATGAGAAAGGACTTGTCTATGGGTTTTTTTTTTTTGAGGGGAGGGTTTTTGGGGGCTGAGCTAGCCCTCAGCGAGCATGGTTAGCGTGAGGGTACTCTGCAAACATATGGGGTATCTCCGGTCCCAAACTGGGCTGTGTGTAACTTTCCCAGTTACCTGACTGCTTTAAAACAAAGCCACATCTAGTGAGATTTAAACACTACTCGTCCCAAATCCCTCCCTGCCTCCCTCAGCTTGCTGCCTGTTTGAATGGGCGGCTACGTCCTGCCTGGAAACCTTTCCTCTGTCAGACGGGCTTTACTTTTCTGGAAAGAAGCCTTAACTCCTGTAATTCCTGATTTTTTTCAGGTATTGACATAAGATGGCCTCTTTTAGATGAATCTCACTGGAAGGAGGAATGAAAACACACCGCGGGGAATATTAATTTTATTCATTTTCCTAGTAGTGCTAACTACAGGCTGAAAAATCCCAAGTTACCCCCCTAGCTCGTGCACCACGTACCCTTAGCTAAGCATGAGCACGTTGCTTCTGATCCTCCTCAGCAGAAAGGAGCTTCGCCGTTTGTCTCTAGAGACAGGGCTTTCAGATTGCAAACTCTCAAAAAGCACTTACTGGCTGTCTGATTTTGAAACCTTGGCTTCACGTTTCCAAGCTTATCTGGCTCTACGACAACAAAACTTCCGGAATTGGAGATTTTCATGTGAACATTTGATAAACGGCTCTGCGGTTTTCCGAAAGGCAATCGGCAGAAACACACTTGTCTGAGAGCGACGGCTTGAGGGATGGTGCCTCCTCCCCACCTTCCCCTCCGAGACCCTTCGCTGGAGTTTTTTGCAGGGTCAGGTTGCTGGAGTTATCTGAGATTTCTTCATTCCCATGATGGAAAGGTGGTTTCCATCTGCACTAATGTAGGTTTTTCCTGTAGAGCACAAATTTAATCCTCATGCCTGAGCTGTCTGCAGAGTAGCACTGCAGTCTGTGCCATGGCCCGTGCTCCATCCCGTGGGTGAGCCGGCAGCAGCAGATCTCCCTCATCATGGTGTGGGACCTGCCGGGTTGCCCATGACATCTCTCAGTCCACCCCAGAAAGAGTAGGATCAGCCCCTGTTGTCTTGTCTAAGTTTTCTAAGGCAGGCTAAAAGACACACTCTTAATAAACTCAAGTTGCAAAATAATTTATTGAACATTTTCTCATAGCAATTTATTTTGCTATCAGCCCGTGACACTGTCTTAATGGCACAGTGAATTATAGTTGCTGGAGGATGGGGTAACATGTTAATAGCCCTCTTCCACAAGCAAAGCTATGTTTCTAAAAGGCACTTTTTAGCTAGTATAATGTTCTGTGTCTGAAAAGAAACAAAAGCAAGTCATTTTATTGTTTTCTCATTGGAAAGAGACTGCAGCCTATGGCTCACAAACAACATGGCATAAAAACAGAACATACAGCTTTGTAGGCAGAAATACCTAAACTCCAAATAACCGCGTGATTTATGGAAAAAGAAACTATGCCTTCTTGCTCCGATGCAAAACCAGAGAAAAGCATTTGGAGTGCTCTTTAACACATCAGTGCCTGTAATTATGGAAGTTTTACGCTCTGCGCGCCCTAAAAATCTATTGAAGTCAAGGAGAGGGCAAGAAACACAGCCGCAAGCTCGACATAGGGAGAAGAGCCAGGTGATTACAGTGCTGAACACAGCCTCAGAGATCTGCTCAACCTTTATCTTGGACTTTTAGTAGGACCTTGGGGAAAATCACCTGCAAATGTTCTGCTGCTGCTGTTTCCAAACTGCAAAACAAGACTAATGCATTTACCTCTCACCCTTTGATCTCACTGGGAAGCCCTTCACAGCAAGGGATCATGTTTTGCTGGTGCATTTGCTCAGCACTCAGTGCATCGCAGCTCAAACTTCAGCTGAACCCTGAACACACTGGTAAGGTACAATTAATGATAACTCTTTGGTCCTGCTTTCCTTTAGCTAGACAAGCAGCATTGCTCTCCCTATTAGGCTCCTGCCTACCTACAGCTCCAAACAGCCACATGTTTTGGTGTGATCAATAGGGGTATGTCTCCAAGTGCTTGTTTGAAGGTTCCCACTGACAAACAGCAGAATTTACTGTTGCACTAGACAGTTCTGGGTTTTGAGCCTTCACTCCTCGGCAGATGTTTCCCGTTTCCTCATGCCCACAACCCTGGGTGAGCTCCCTGGCAGTGGATGCTGCATCCCTCCCAACGTGAGCTTTGTGTTTTCGCTTCCCCCTGTTTTTCTTTCCATGTTCATGTGTGACGCTGATGTCCCAGCCGGCAACATCCCACCCTCCCCTTGGCACTGCCAGGAGGTCCTCGGGGCTGGACCGCACGTGGCTGTGAGGGAGCAGAAAGGGATGCGGTGCCTTTTCCTTGGGACGATTTCAAGTTTATGGATAAACCAGAATGTGGAACAAGGAGGTAAGGGCTCTGCCCTGCACAGGGCTGGAAAATCTGTTATCGAGAGAATCGATGATGATGATATAATGAAAACCACTGCAATGTGGGCAAGACAAAGGCTTGCTGCTCCCTCTCGCTCAGCCCCTGCACAGCAGGGTTCTCGATGTCCTCATTTATGTTTAAAACTATGAAGAAGAGAGCATAATCCTGTCTCATTCATGGTCTGTTGTGAACTGATATTTTGGATACCGGGTCTAAATTAGGTTTTAAAAATAGACTAGTAGTCTTTTTTTTTTTTTTTTTTCTTGTTATAAACAGAAATTATTATCTCATGGAAACATTTAACCTCAAATGGAACCTCATCTAATTTTTGCTATGTTTATTATAGCCTGTGAAATATGAATGAGCATCACTGATACAACTCTATATGATTATTGAGCTGTGATGGGCCAGCTGGAAAAGATTCAGCTGTTTGGATAAAGAACTGGAAATTCTAATATCGTGTTGATCTTTGTTTGAATGATCCCAACTTCTGAGGCACATACTATTGGCTCAGAAAGCTCTGGGAATTGTCCTTTCTCATTGAATTTTATTGTTTCTGACCCTGGTCATGGCTGCAACCAGGAAACACAGGAGTCAATGGTGAAAATGCGTATCAGGTTGAAAAGTTACTAATTTACTTGAAAAAAAAAGTTAATTAAAAAAACATTAGTTTTACACTTTTATTTGTATTTTTTCAGGTTATTAAAAAGTCTGTAATGCAGAATGTTAGTATTCGTATTTCCCATTGTGATGCAATCCTAATTAATTTATTTATTATATGATATATATTATATGATATATAATAAATATATTAAATAGAGAACACTTTTTATATATAATACATATAATAAAACTGCAATGGGAAAATTTTGACTGATTCTACAGAAAGGTATTATTTTGTTTTAATTTCATTTGAGCCAGCAGTTTTGCCATCACAAGTTTAAAATCAAAATACTGTTTTAAGTAAATCTTACTGATCCTGCAAACGGTTCCTGAAAAACGCTGTGATTTATTTAGGTTGGGGAATTCAAGGATTATCTTTTTGGCTCTGAGTCTGTACAGCTTCTGGGACTAAGGCATCACATTTCATGTCTGGGTTTTCCAGACATTATTCTAATAATCCTAATGATGGCTGTTAATGCCACGTAAGGACTGTCTGCAGGTATCAGAAGGGAAGTTTTTAAGACTCTTCACTTACATGAACAACTCAATATATGCATTTAAAAAAAAATACATGCACTAATAAAAACTATACAGACTAAGTTTGCCACATCTTCCTTTATTTTTTGAAGTGGAACCAGCAGATGCATTGCCATAGGATTGACTTCTCTGGGGGTAGAGCAGACCCCTGCCACCACGAGAGCCACGACTGCTCTTTAACAACTGGTATTTTCATTACTCCTTGTAATACATGTTCAAAATTACTCAGATTTTTTATCATGGCCCTGGTTACTGGCTACCCGTGTGATGGATACAGAAGGCCAGAGTTGGTTCTTTTTAAAAACCGGTCACTGTCACTGAATTGACTGACACTGGATATCTTTAAAAGCAAGTATCCAGGGTATCTTTTCTTGTAAATGAAAACTAGGGTGCAGAATAGGAATTAGAAGTCCAATCCTAGGAAAGTATTTTACACATACTGAAGTCTGAACAAGTTCCCAAAATGGAGATTTAAACTGTGCTAACCCCACAGCCTCCACCCTCCCACCTCCAACAGTCCACGCAGCATTGGGGTAAACATTAGCGACGTCCCCACCACCACTGCCGAGGATGAAAATACATCAGGAGTGGATGCTGGTTGGAAATTTGGAGGCTGAACATAGCTGGAAGCTCTAGACTTTAAAAATAAAGGAGCTCAAGTTCAAGGGAGTTGAAGATTATCAGAGAAAATCAGTTTATAAGTTGGATTCCTGTTAAGAAAATAGCTACATTTCTAAAGCATTCACTCTCTAGCTCTCCTTTCAGTGATTTTACACAAATACAACTCCACTGAGTGCAGCAGAGTTACAGCTGATTTACTCTTGTAGAACTGAGGTGGAAATCAGATCAATCTCAAAGAAAAGCCTGATGTCCATTTGCAGATCAATTCCTGTTTCCTCCATGGAAAACGTCCTTTGTGAACAGTCCAGGTACGGGACCATTTTTCACAAAACCTCTGCAGAATTCTATTGGAAAAATGTAATATGTTTAATTCCACTTACTGGCTATTCCCTGAAGAATTCTAAATTGGAAAAACTCATTCTTTTTCCAGAGGAAGCAAAGAAAACACCAAAATACTCTGTTAGTCTGAAAAAAAAAAGAATTATCTGTACAGTTTGCTGGTCAATTGACTGGTGTATCATTTGTAAAGTGGTTTAACTATAGCAATTGATGGTGGTCTAGATAAGTTTTACATTAAATCTGTGCTTAAAAATAATTTAATTTTAAAAAGAAAAGATTAAAATAGTTGCTGAGGAACTAGTTACAATTAATGGATCTTCATGGAATGGACAGACAAATATGAGAATGGTAAAACTGTTCCAAAGAATAAATCAAATATTGCAAATCAAAAAACAGTTCTACTGTTCTCTTTTGATTAAAGTTTTCATACTTTTACATATGATACTCAATTTCAGCAATGCAATAAAAAAAGTTTAATTTTGTGGGATATTTTTTTCTAATATGGAAATAAGTAAACAAAATTCTGGGTTTTTTTCAACAAGAAAAATAGATGAATAAACAAAAGTGCATCTAAGAGCTACGTATGATGAAAATAGAGATAATTCTGTGGAACATCCTTATTATTAGTTATGTTATTTAATAATTTTATTACTTTTTCAGAGTCCAGCATTTAATTTTTGAGTGGTATATTCTCTGCTTAGCTAAACAGAGATTAATTTATATTCTTCAATAAAATGTTATCCAGTATCTTGGGGGCTTTAACTCTCTATTCAAAACTACCCAGAAATGAGAAATCGTCCGGTGCCTTGTGTTCATTAATTTAACAAAGCATATAATTTAAAATATATGCAGGGACTAAGTTCTCTTTGTAAGTTCCCAAATATCCAATACTCATGATTATTTGAAGTAATAAAAAAAATTTAGATGGTCATTTAGATGCCAGCATCTCCCTATGAGTTAAATAATTTTATGTGCCTGTGGGGCATCATGGGGAGGGGAGCAGCCTGTTGAGGTGACACCCACCCTGGTTTCTTGGGGTAGTCTCCAATGTCTTTTTCCTGACGGCATCTTGAATCTTCATCACAATAGTCCCATAGTGCCACGTGGGAGGTGCAGGTCTCATGCTCTCTCTGGAGAGACCATTATTGAGGTATCAGGGCATTAAAAAAAGCCTGTTAAGGAACAGGACTGATGATCAGCCATGACTGGGGCGCGTTGCTGATCCATGGTCTATCAGGGCAAAATAACCATGCTTACAAGGAGAGAGAGAAAGTGGGTGCAAATTAGGAAGTTGGAAAGCGTCATGAAGATGATGCTGGAAAGGACAAACTGGTCCCAGTGGTGTTGGGCTTCCCTTTTTGAAAAGCTGGGACATGGGATCCCCACGGGGAAGGATGATGCTGGGCAAAGATGTGTCCCACACCCTCTGAGTACTCATGAGGGAGCAACTGTTCTGTGTCAGGGATGTGTCAGGAGCTTCTGTCCCGGGTCCCCTGGACCATCACCTATGGTGCTGTGCAGGTTCAGCAGGATCAAGAAGTCACTGTTGCCTCTCAGTGAGGGGGGAAGAACATCACAGTTTTCACCACAGATAAAACAAAAAAGGGTTAATGATGAGAAGTGTGTGTTTGATTCTTACTGTCCTCAGAGCTAAAAAAAAAAATTTAAAAGTAAAAAAAAAAGTTTATGAGCATTTAAAGGCTGCTCAGAGATGCCAGACCCTTCTGGCTTAACCAGGGAGAGAGTGAGCACATTTTAAGATGGGAATAAAGATTGCAAGAACTAAATTTAAAGCACCCACATGGTGTGCAACTGGTCTGCGCTGTGTTAATAATATACATTTAATTTTTTGAGCATCCCAGGCTGCAGAGTTGAGTGATGTATTGAGAAGCAGAGCTGAGAGAGCATGTTAGAAGGCATATTGCTGGTGCTCAGGAAAAACTCTTTCCACCCCAGCTAACTTCCATTCACACCAGAAGACAGCCAGAGCAGCTTTTAACACGCACTGCCCTTCCCAGGCTCCTGGAAAGTTGCCAGCATTTGTCTTGATGTCAAAAAGCGTGAGTGCTTCGTCATAAAAATAATGTAGGAAGTGATCCACCTAAAGTAAAATACAAAAAGAGAGAATGGTTTTTAGATTGCAGAAAACTAACAAACAAACTTTGCATCATCCTGAAAGAAGGCTCCAGATGAAAGAAAAGATCTGTGCTGTAACAAAGCATAAGTTCTGGCCGATAGTACCTCTGTGAAGGAGGTGAGAAGGAGTACAGGGAGTGAGCTGCTACTCTGCAGAAAGTGAAAAATAGTGTATTGCTAATCCACAAATTTAATTTGGGAGGATCCTTTGCAGTCAGTGTAAAGCTCAGATGCAGAGGGAACCTGCTTTCCAGTAGTGTCAGTACAATTATTCATAACACAACACTGATTGCCCAGTATTTAAACGTTTCATTGATGGTCTTTTAATTAACCGGGAGAAGGTGGCTGGAGCCCAGCGTGGAGGCTGGGCTGCCCCAGGCTTTGAGTCCTGGGCTCTTCCCTTGATTTGCCAAGCACTTAAGCATTTGCTGACTCGAGGTTAAGAAAGGTGGAGGCACCGAAAGAACCTTATTGACTCATGATATTTTCCAGCCTGGCTTGTTTGTTTTCATTGTGCACACAAGTCCTGTTTACCTGGATCAAAGATGGCAAAATCAACAACAACACTATGCAGACAAGGACTTGCAAAATTCCTACCAAAGGCATGATTGTGCCCAGACCTGTAGCTCCTGCTCTTCCCCCCATCCTCTTTCTGCCATTTCACATCGTTTCTGCCTTACCCAACCCGTACTGCACCCTGTCTGCCAGGAATCACCCCCAGCCTCCAGTTGTTTTTCTCAAGAGTGGCAAATTGAAATCCAAGTTTCCCTAGCAGGACAGACACCAGGAGATGGGAGGAAGGAGGTGCACGGACATCGCAAGCTCCTCTTGCCCTGCTCGTGGTGTGGCTGCTGTACCTGCTCTTGTGCATCCCTCTGGACACGGCAGCCACCATCAGATTTTCAGCCTTGCGCTAATACCTCCTTGTCATGATTTCTGTAAAGATGTGGCCGCTTGGGTGTATTCCCCACTAATGGGCTTCGCTGGCAGAGAAGACAGATGTGCAGCCTGCATTCACTCTGTTAGGGTCTGCTCAGCTTTTGAGGGTTAGGGAGAAGCAGAAAACAATTAGGACAGTCCTGAAATTCTCCATTTTTACAGCAGGCCCCGAGCAAGTTTCTCCAGTGGGAACAGCAACACGGAGATTAAGATCTTCTGTCTGCTCCAACCTCTGGAAAGCTTCTGAACATGCACTCCTTGGAGGAGCCATTGCAGACATCCAGAGCGTGCTGTAACAACAGAATTAAAACTGGAGAGTTATGCAAAATCCATCTGCAGTTTATGGGCATGATGCAATGGTCCAGCCTCAAGCAGCTCTTGCACAGGTTTTTGTAGTAGTTGCAATACCAAGGACCCAAACTTAAGCAACATAAGGGGGCCTCAAGCAGCCCTGTCAGCCCTCAGAAATGAGACAAAAGGCATTAGAAATGCTGTTTTCTTTTAGAATTTCTTTGCTCCCTAGGTCCAATTTTAACTGTTTAAATTTAAAAGGCCAAGTAATTCTTTAGTTTAGGTTTCTTCTGTCCAGCTGAAGCCTGCAGCAGCTTCTCTATCTGATCACAAGTGCAAAGTTGTATGGTAAAGGCACTGAACAAAATTTTGCTCATATTAAGGAAGACTTTGTCAACAGGGTGCCCACCTGTGGTCTTGTCTCAAGACTTTACAACTCCGAATAATGTGAAGAAGCCACTATTTCTGAGTGATCCCCATTAACACCCTACACCTTTCGTTTCCTCCTCCCTCAGCATCCCAGCTTGGAAGATTATATCAGACAATAATTCCATGTATCAAGGCAAAACAAAGGAACCAAGGCAAAGCCCACTGGCATCAGCATAGGTAGCCAAGGTGGAGATAGCTGCACCCGGCGAAATCTGCTTCAGGATTCGGTGGTATGGTGCAGTAAATTGGTGTAAAATAAACAGTGTCTATTTATAGCGGAGCAGAGCCTGCCTGCAGGCATTGCAGCTGGGTTTTTTTTTTCCTCTCTTTGCACTGGATGAATGAGGGTTTTTCAATGAGGATCCAGGTTTCCTGACACAAAGTCCACCCCACCTCTTGGCATGAACCCCCAAAACAGTCCATATGTCATGAGCAAAATATGCGAAGCCCTAAAAACTGGAGTGGAGCCTCCTCTGGGTGGGATCGGGACCTGAAGGGAGACCCATGGGTGCTGGGCACCAAGGGCAGCCCTAGGGCGAGGAGCTGGGGAAAGCCACCCAGGTGGTTCCCACCACCAACCCCCTGGCACCCCATGGGAGCTGGGCAGCACTGGGCATCTCTCGGCAGCCCCCCCAAGCCATCCCCAACTGGCCAAGGACCAGCCACCGGTCGGTGGCGGCTTGGCCTTAGCTTTTAGTGTCCCACAATTGAGCCCAGCTCTCATAGCTCTGACACGCTCAGACACACACACACATGCAAGTAAAATGATTTCCATGCCTCCACGGCTCCCATCGGATGTGGGTGGTCCGGCGAGAGGAATGCGAGCGATTGGATTCACGTATCATCTCGCTGCTGCTCAGTGCAGCGCTGGAGACCTCCGGGGATTTTTCTGTAGACTATTGACCTGGGGAGCATCCGTGCTCTGGTGCGTTTTCCACGCACCTCTGATCAAAACCTCAAAGAATAAATTGATTTCTCCCAAAGTAAACGTCCCTAAAATGACAAAAGGGTTTTTTTGCCGCCCCCATGACAGCAAAAAAGGCAGAAAGAATAAAGTGTCGCTAAACCCCCCAGTGCCTCACCACGACACAGATTTACATCTCTGAGTCAGATCTTTGCAGCTCCCTGCATATGGTCTGCATGATATGCAGTTCCTGGCTAGTGACTCACTCAACACCAATATAAAGAAATCATTTCAGATCGAGTGAGCAAACAACCTGAATTTTGCCATCTCAGGCTCCAAGGGACGAGGGATGCAGCCTGACCTGGCCAAGCCTGACTCAGCTCTCACTGGGGTGAACCGTCAGCAGCTCCACCACCAGAGTCCTGTCACATTTTTTTAAAAGCTTCCCAAAATTGCCTTTCTGTCTGATATTTGCTGTGGTCGAAAAGAATGTCTAAGATTACAAAAATTGAAAGAGATAAGAAGAATGGTTTTATCTCTTTCTTTTCAGGTTGTTTACTTGGTTCATTCGATATCACTTTGCAGACAGGGTATTTGGTTTCAGTGTTTCTACTGTGCGGTCACTTAGGTAGTTTCCTTTTGTTCTTCATGTGGGTTTTTTTTTTCATAATGATGTAAAGAGAACAAAAGGAAAAACCTTTTAAAATATGATGGTTAAAACCACAAAAACTGTCAGGGGGACTCACACATGTCAATTCACAGAAACGAAATCCAATCAGCTACTCATTAATAAAAGAAGAATTTATTGTGGAATTGATTAAATTTCCAATGGGCATTATGCTAGATGAGCTCACAGTCAGACCTGTGGTGTCAAGTTTGCATGACATTTAGTTTGCATTTTGATTTTTTGGAGTAGTTTTAAATTTTTAAATCACTTTAAATACATAAAGCAGCAATTCAGTTGCCATTTTTAGAGGAAAAAAATTAATGATAGGGAAAGCAGCTGAAATTGCATCATCTAGAATTTTTCACAAAGTTGGTTATCAGAAGCCCCATAGAAACATTGCTCTCGGTTTTGTGGGCTGAACTGGTTCCCAGCACTTTTCCCTCTGTACATTCAGAATTCAGAAATGAGAACCTGGAAATACTTCTCCTCTGTAACTGAACAAACAGACTTAAAAAAAATGTGAGGAATCCCAGAATTTATACAAATAGCTATCTTTAACCTCTTTTGTTTAAAACAGTAATATGAAATCCAAAGTCATTTAATTAAATGGAAATTCTTACACTTAAGCGAGTACAAAAGAATGACCAAAAGGAATGCTACAGCCATTAAATAATCAAATAGTGATACCATTAAGTAAGTAATTAGTATGTGCAATAAATGGCTAGACTGTGTTAATGATATCTCTCGTATCTCCTAAGTCCTGTCTGATCCTTTGCACAGAAAAAGATCGCTTAATGTTGTTGACTCTCTGTTGAGGGATGAGAACACTTCCTTTCCTTTTCCAGGATATCTCCTACATGCACAACATCTTCTATCCAGCTTCAAGTACCAGCATTTGTGTTCTCAGCAGTCCTTTGCGTAGGAAAGACTTCCAGAAAGTTCCTGGGAATTCTGACTGAGAAGAAAATCAGGATCCTTTTTCCCTTAGAGTATTCAGGGATGAAGCACTATCATATTCCCTGATAGTATAGCTGGTGGGCATGTGATTTCTGTGGTCAACTGCTGAGCCATTGACTAGTACTGAAGAAGGAAGCAGCTCCAAATATACTCGCTCTTCCATAGCCATATGTAGGAAAATCTGAAGGAATAACCGGTGCTGACATAAGCAAATGTGATAGATTAGGTGAATAAAAGAACATAAAAAAAGAGCTGAAAATCACAAGCTTATTTTGACCATAGATAAGGTCTGTGGAAGAATTCACAGCAGTGTTGAAAGAAGAGTGGTTCAAATGGTACCCAGATGATATGGTCCTGAAATCTCCTTAGACGTGTTCCCATGTGCTTGTATTACCCTGAGCTGCAGCAGCAGCGCCTCGGTGTGCTTTGGCTCCTGTACAGAGAAGTACACCTGTAGAGCCCCAGGACCAGGAAAATAAAATTCAGAGGGTATGTATGAGCAAGGGCAGAAGAAATGTCTTGGTCAAGTTTGCCAAACAGGTCAAAAGCAAGCTTAGCAGTAAAACCCAGGACTTTGAAATCCTCCTCTGGAGATGGTTCCTTGGACCACGCCGCTTTCTACATGAGCAACCCCACAGATGGAGGATAAATGACAATTTTTCTTATTAAAGAACATGGACCCCCCAGTTATGCAGGCTCAGCTGCTGTAGTATCAGGCTAAACAACTTCTTTTCTGCTCACCAGTAAAAAAGCCCCCAGGAAAAGAGATTCAAAAGCGACCCAACTCCTTTTACAGATGATTTCCTGATCTTGACTGCTTACAGTCTACCACCCTGGCTCTGGAAAAGTTAATCCAGGCTATGCATATTCCTGGGAGTGGATCCCACTAGACAATGTAACACTCTAATTAGGTAGTACCAAGGCAACTGTTTACAAGTCTCTTCCAAATGCCTCCCTTGCATTTGCACCCTCCTACTACAACAGCAATATTTAGTAGAAACGTCCTAGGTATAATTCTCCTGGGGCTTATTCAAATGTCACTCAGCTCAACCGAAGTACACTGTGAAAACGGATGAAAACAAAAGAGGATGAGTTTCTGTCTTTCTTGTGAAGCAGCGTGTTTGTCAGGAGAAGGTTTCAGATGCACTAGTGAATGCTCTTCAGTAGGGGTTGCCAGAAATAAAACATGAGCCCACTGTGCGAAGGGCTGCCCTGGAGCCTGCAGTTCATTGCCCAGGCCATATTCACAACAAAAATTCATCTGATAGCCTGTGGACCTGGTGGGACAGAAGTCTCCGCATCCCTGTGCTACTAGTCCCTTCCCAAATCAATAGCAGCTCCCCCCACGGGGTACCTTGGCTGTTTGGTTGTAACACTGCATAAGAGAGGATGGGAAAACACAGCCACTCATTAATGTTTCCCCTGCAGCCATAATGCAGTGGCATTTCTTGCTTTTGAAGAACAAACAGGTTCTGCTGAGCCGGGGTTGAAATGAAGCAGAAGATCTGATGGCTAAGCTACTTGGGGTACACTGTGAGTGCTCCTATCACTGCACATCCCAGCAAGCAGGAGTCAAGTAGTGATGAAGAGACATGAAAATTGTGTTACGGGAAGTTCAGAGTGTGATAGATGAGGTTCTGCTGTGGCTGTCTGCAATATTGTCCTTTTCCTCTACCTCACACCATATGCTCTTGGCAAAATAGCTGTAATATAAAGGAATCACTTCACTTCCATTGAAATGCAGCTGCGTTAGACTACGCAGCTGTAATCAATGAAAGAAAAATACTTGATGCCTTTTAAGCTGTAAAGGGAATTTACAGAGGCATAATGAAATTATTCAGTGTGAATTCAGCTGGGCTCCAAGAACGGGCAAAACTTTCCTTTACAAAATCATGAAGCAGAACTTTATCCAGAAGTTACTTTGGTTTTCTGTGATCACCAGAAGAAAAATGACACAAAAAGGTCATGGATATTTCTCAGCTGATACCACTAGATCTGACTCAGACCAGTGGAAATTACAGGATATTGTCTCAGAGGGCTCTTGTGAGTTAATAAAAAGTTTCCTGGAATGATTTACAAATCTGGATTGCACAAAGGAATACAATGAAGGAAAATGGGGAAAATCAGGTTACACAAAGCACTGCAGAGCATTTGTGAAAGTCATTTTCTAATGGTGATGAGTAAAGAGTCCAGGTCTATGAGTTTCTGGGATTTTTTACACTGCTAAGTACTTATTTGCCTGAATATCCAACATTTCCATTACTAAGATAAGTAATTTCACCTTTCCATTGTTTTTTTTTTTAAAAAAGTTTTCTTAAGTTTTCCACTGAACTGAGTTGCACTTTGTAGTCAGGCTGGTGCAGCCTTTTACATGAGAAGAAGATTGAATTAAAACTGCATGCTTGTCTTGAAAATAAATTGACCCTTCAAACACTTTTTTGGGTAAGTCATGAAGGAGCTGAGGAGATAGTGGAGGACTAGAAAAAAAGAATAGTTGGTACAATCTTCAAGAAACAACAGAATAATGATTCTAACATCTGGCTTGTAACTCTAATGCAAATAGCATAACAATAAAACATGCTATTAAATTTTTACAATACAATATCCAGAAACATCATCAGACAGGTGACTTCAATGGAACTCTGGTAGTTTATGCCAGCTGGGGATCTCCGCTTGTTTGCAACACAGTGGGGGTTTATGAAGATAACATGCAGGTGTAGATGATGTGGAGAAAACCCAGCTTGAGGGATGAGCAGGGGGAAATTAGAGTATACCTGTGTGTGTATGGTGAAGGAAGGAAGCAGCTGGTATTTCCCTCTACAACCAAAACATGACAAGTACAGGGGGTATGTAGGGTGACAATTCTTGGTTCATAGTGAATGTGAATTGTAGCTGAAAACCCAGAGGAGACAGGGGCTGACAAGGATGGGTCCAGATGCAACAGGTGGGACCAGGCTAGTACATAACGTAAAGCTGCACCTTTCCCCCAAACACATGTCTGCAATTATTTTGTTTTCCTTCCCAGAGGAGGCCTCATAGCTCATCTTAGGGTCTGGCCCCTGGAGAACCGCTGTTATACTGCTACCAGTAGGGTTTCATCAGGCGTGAACTGCGTTCAGGGAGTTTTCTGTGGCTGAAAAGCTTGAAAGCTTCTGCTACAGACCCCTGTTTTTGGAAAGTGTGTGCTAGCCGCTCACCAAATCTCTACAGATGACCTGTATGTATTGTCTTTTTCTAATCACTCAGATTCAAATAATATTCAGATAATAGCTGTAGAATATTAACCTGTTATACAACATGTTCTGTGGAAGTAAGTCCTGGTATGAAGGTAATTTTGTCAGCGTTACATACTGGTGAGAAATGACAGGCTTAAAATTAAAAGGAAAAAAAAGACTGAAAGAATGGAGTGATACAGCTGGATATTCTCCTTTATTTAGAAGCAGGCAGCTACTGTTGGACTATTCAGGATTCTGGCATTACTATAGAAAAGCCCTAATCAATATGTATTAAAGTTTTTTCATGGGTTTGTGGTGACAAATTTATATAAGTTTATCTGGAAGATTTCTAAAACTAATAGCATTTGTCGTATGAATATTATACAATTAATGTCTAACTGAAATACCAGCAGTCTACTATTAATTTTAACATAAGAATGGGAACATTAACATCACCTGAATTCCAATTACTGTGGGAAGGAGCAAAATACCACTAATGGGTGAAAAAAGCTGTTCTTTACTATTCCATTCTGTCCTATGTTCATTGCCCAGGTGCTGGGACATGTTTTCTGTGGTTGTTTCAAGGCATTGGGAATCCAAAATGAAAGATTTTCTGAGCAAGATGCTCTCAATTTGAAAAACATGATGATATTTGGTGTATCACAGACTTAATTTGTGTTAGCCTTGTGTATGCGACAGTTTATTACCAGAAACCAAATCTTCTGAAGTGGCAATGCATTGTACAAACACTGCTATTGTTGTTTTCCACTACAATTCTCCTACCTCTTACTGATGGCAAATAAGGGATGCATTGCAGTCACGATGTTGCTTCTTGCTCAGCTGTCCTTCCAAAAAAGAATAATTTCAAACCCACTTTTCATAAGTAGAGTAGCATCCTATAAAACTGCATGAGTAATTCAAGCTGAGCTTGGTCCTTCCCTCCAATAGTGATCTCAAAAACCTTCTCCAGCAGTTTTTTTGGGGCAGTTTGGGTGTTAGTTTTCTGGTGGGGTGGTTTTGTTTGGGTTTTTTTGGGTGTGTGTGTGTGAGTCCTTCTACAGGCATCTTCATGTGGAATCTCAGAAAAGATTTCAGGGCACACAAACCCATGATCAGCTGCTAAGGCTTGTGTAGTGCCAGAAGGCTGCCCTAGGCATGATGCTCCTGTGACTCCTACAGAGAGGCAAAGGAAAGTAAAGCCCAAAGGCAAGGCAGTTTTTAACCTTAATTTCCAGCTATTCTCAGGAGCAGATGGGAAGATGGAGTCATGTTCTGTTCTCTGGACAGTCACAAAAATCCAGAGGCTGCAGAAGTGCTGAATGCCAGAGCTGAGAGGAGCATCAGCCACGTCTGCATTCAGTGGGGAAAGGGCTGTTGGCTCCACTGCAATACAGCTCCAATCTTTTCCCGATTATCCCCTGCGTGAACGTGGACAAGCTGACTTCCAGAAGTGCTCTTATTGGGGCAAAAGGGAAAGACATTGTCAAAAATATTGATTCTGTCTGGGAGGTTGGGTGCAATGTCCAAAGACTTGCTCACACTGCGGGGACATGTCAGGTCATGCTGTGCAATGCTGAAGATGCTTTGTGTCCTGACTTAGGGTTAAAGTGGGGAGGAGAGACAGTTCTTAGAGGAAAAAATCTTGAAGGGGCCCCATGAGCAAACAAAACTTATTCTGTAGTTGAAAAGTTCTACTGCAATATAGGCAACCCCTAGGCAGCAAAAAGCCAAATTCCCATCTTTGGTTACACCAGTGTCAGTGTGGAAAAACTCTCTTTCAGTCACAGTGACAGAACTGCAATCCCGAGCAGCATTGCCCAACATAAGCCAAGCACATACACAGTAGAGAGGATAACATTTTTACTAGGGACTAGAAGTGCTGGAAATCACTCTCTGGTGTGCCAGAATTCAAGAGTAGCAGCACTGTTCATTATATGATATTAATAGTGTGGTTTGGAGAGGCCACAGCAGCATTTGGGCTCTGAAGTTATATAGTGCCATGAGCTGCTAAACACATAAAAACATATTACCCTTTAAGATCTTGATTGTCTTCAGTTTACTATGCCTACTCGAGAGTGTTACGCTTTACAAGGGACAATATTACAGTACATGTGATAAAACTACTGTATCATCACTACAGCCAGAGTGGCTCGTGCTGTGCCCCGTGGGGACACATGTGGGGAAGCCAGGAGGCTTCAATGTTTAACTGCCAGGATTAATGCATGGGATCCAGGGAAAAAAGTGACTATACAGGTCCACTGTTCTTGCTCTTTAGGAGCAATGACACCCTCTGGAAAGCTAATATTCTTCAAAGCCTCTTCTTGAGGTACTTCAGACCTGGTAAAACCAGAAGATGCCTCTCACAGTGATTTATAGGATACTTTTTTTCCCCATGCCAGGCTCTGCACGAATATTTTGAGTGAGGAAAATCTTTGGCTTGAACTGATGCAGAATGGTGTTTAGGAGCACCAACAGAAAACTTTTGAAGAGAAAAAGGCTCCTTTATGGACCACATCTTTTAGCACTGCCTGCTCCATCTTCTGACTCAGGAAACTTATGACTTTTTTTCCTGGGTATTGTATTCACGGTTCTTCTGGCTTTGTCTAAGAAGTTGATAGTTCTTTCATATATTTAATCACTTGAATGGTATATTTAAGGTGCATGATGTACTGAGTGGCACTGCTGAATGACACAGTCCTCCCATCTGGTTCCTCGTAGGAAGGTGTTTTGTAGAAATCCTCTCTCCTGCTCAAGGCAATCAGTCCTCTGCCATGGTTTCCCCTCAACACACTGGACAGGGGTGCATCTTCTGTGCACTTTTTCTTGATCCTTGAGACTGTAGAGCTGATATATTACATCAGAAATCTTCTCTGAGGAGTCCACCTACAAAAGACAATAATCTGGATTAAGAACAATTTAAAAGATCCCACAATTATGGCATGGTTTTGTTTGATTCCTGAGTAACAGTTGTTACTATGAGTATTTGGAATGGAGCAAAGGAAAAGCCACTACCTAGAAAGAAAGAAAGGGAGAAAATAACTCGAATGTCCCCGGCACTCCTGCCCTGCAGCTTGCTTTCTCACCAGGATGGCTCTTTGTTGGAACTGCCCCTGCTTCCTCCTCAGCAAAATTCCTGCGATGTTGTGTGTTGAAAAGTGAAAATAACATTTCATAAATGTACGCAGGCAGACTTACGTCAACTAGAAGCTTAAGAGAGGATTTTTCAAAGGCGTATTTGACAGTGAACATGGTACAACTAAATGATTTGGAGGAACATTTTGAGAACTCGACTTGAGCAGGTAACAACATGGCCTTGTCTCAGTTATTTCTATCTGGATTGAGTAGGTGGAGAAAGTAGCCAGACATCGTCCTACCTCATTCGGCAGTTCATCTTGAATTTACGTAAACTAATCTATGCCAAACTCTTGTGAGAACGGCCTTCTCTGATAAGACCCCTACAATGATGGACATCCCCCTGAAAAATCTGCTCTCACGGATTTTGCCAACGAATTGGAATCTCGTGCCTTAGCCCACATGTAATTTTGCCTGGAGATTATAATGCTATTTTAATTTTTCTATGCTTACTGTAGCAAATACTACAAAATGCAAATCCTCTGGTACGAAGATGCAGTTATGTAAGACCTCATTCAAAAGTGTCTTATTTAAGAATGCACTTAAGCATATGTTCAGTTTCAACAACACATCCTAAAGAGTGAGGGTCTTAAAAATGTACCTGAGAGTTTTCCTTTCCCTCTCAGGGATTTAAGTACAAAATTATCTAATGCAACTGGGCATTTTTCTCAGTAAGATGACTAAGCAGAAAGAGCATTTTTTCAGACAAAATCACATTCCTTTTTCAGGCGAGATTACTTCTTAAATTACTTGCATTAGAAGTTTTTTCAGTGATGTTTAAAAATCATTGCATAACAAATACTGTGCCATGAAAAAAAAGAGACTAAATGAATTATTCCTTTTAAGTCTCAAAAAAAAAAAAAAAAAAGATCTTGGACAGACAATCTTTAAACAGGGGGAAGTGTGAGTTCATGAGAACATTTCAGATATTCACACTGGGGTACAATAGCAAAAGCAGCTTTGCAAGAATAGCAGGTATTTTTTTTCCCTACAATCTCTTGAAAAGACAGACTGATTCCTTTCCTAGGGACAGCAGAGAAGTGTATTAAGCTTTGGTTCATTCCCTGCATTCAGTGAAGAGAGTTTTTGGGAAAGATGCCCAGATACTATGGACTAAGTTCAGCTCCAGCGTAAGCAGACAGAATTCCCACTGAAATCAATGGGAGTTGCACCTGCTGACTTTGGAGTTGAATATGGCTCAATATGTGGATACTATAAAGGTTCTGTTTCCAAAGTTTCTTCTGGCTTGTTTTATGGGAATGCAGACCTGGCGCCAGGAACGTCAGAAGACCAATAAATTCACTATGGGAACTTCCAGGCAAATGACAACTCTCTCGCACAAAACAAATCCAGAAGCTCACACGATGCTGAAGGACAAATTCTCAGTGTTCCCCCAGTTAATTTGCATGGATACCAGTTTCAGAAATGCTCTGAGAGAATAAAATGGGGAGTGTGTGGCTGGGAGAGATACGAGGGGAAATGCTTTGATTGGTTTGTCCAAATTATTTAGATAAATATTTTAATTATCACAGCTATTTGTTAACTTGCAGGAATAGTGGTTCTAAGTCACTAAAGAAGGTATAGTATACATATACAAGCTATTTGATGGCTGGTCTCAAGAGCTGCTACACTACATCTTCCCAATTTGGACCGAATTTTAGCTGTGACTGTCTCCAGGGGCAGAATAAAAGTACAGACAGGGCTAGAGGAGTCCATCCAGAAAAAAGCAGTAGCTTGAATGTATCCACGTGGCGCTGAATACAGAGGAGTTAACAAAAGCATTATTTAAAGGAGACAGTTTGTCTCTGTTGGGGCTATAATTGGCTGGTAACTGAGATTTAAACAACTGAGACTCAAAGTCCATTTTTTGAGTAATTTCTGTATTATGGAATCAGTCTCCTCACATAGCACATGTGTTCTTGGCAAGTTGTCTGTAGGTAGTGGAAGTACAGAAAGAGAAAATTAAGACTGCAATACAAGAAATAATCTTGGACCCTCACATAAAAAAAAAAAAAAAAAGAAG
This sequence comes from Strix aluco, assembly GCF_031877795.1. NCBI lineage: Eukaryota > Metazoa > Chordata > Aves > Strigiformes > Strigidae > Strix > Strix aluco. Next base: position 15,555,498 of record NC_133942.1, read on the forward strand.
ACAGTTTTAATTCTTTTTAAATTTTAAACAAAACCAGCACTAGTTCCATATCCTATATTCTGATTTGACCTAAAGTTTGGAAATATTTGAAGTTGGTATTTCTGGTTCAAGTTCATTTCATTAATACACAAAACAAGAGCCTTCTATACATTCAACTCACTTGTTTAAATGCAGTAGTTTTCTAAACAACGTATTGAGAAGGACATATTCACGTCATAGCATGTGCATTGTGCCCACTCTGAACACCAATATGTGGTATAAAGAGCAAGGACAGAGGAAGGGGGTAAAGGCAGTGAGTACCCAGGTGCTGATGGAAAGCTGCCGTTCAAAGGAATATTGTGATTTCTTGTATTTGGCATGCCCTGGAAAAGACTGTTTAGATATTTCTTTTCCGAGCTGCTTATGATTAACAACCTTCTTTCCACGTCCTCCATCTCTAGACCAAGAATCCTTCTGCTGCCACTGAACCTATGTGAGTCATCCATTTTAAAAATATGCGGTGGTCATACAGTACACTAACACGCACACACACACAGACACACACAGAGTAAATTAGGGGAAAATTGGTGTCAAGACCTGTCAAGTATGAAGGGCCTTTTAAAACCAACCTTCAGAATGTGCTAATATTTACACATTCCCAAACCACCTGGAAATATGTTCCAACTGCTTTAAAACATTTTCAATATAATTTAAATGTATATGCAGCCATTTGCAGTTGTACATTAATTTACCCTAAAATCTGATGATAATTTGATCTCTTTCAAAAAAACACCTGGCCCAATCCTGGACTTTATAGGAACTCAGAAATCCTATTTCAACCAAGGAGTCAGTTTTTTTTTTTCTTCAACAATTTTTGGAAACAATTTTTTGCTTTTTAGGCTGGAGATCCAACTTATGAGTTTTAAGGCTGTGCTTTTCCATAAATAGTTTTCTTTCTTCTTGCAAATGTAAGATAGTTTGGATTTCATTAAGTTTGAGGGAGTTTTGATGCTAGCATGTCATTGAACTGATGGAAACACGAATAAATGAAAACATACATTCTTGTACATATCATGCACGTGTAATGTTTAGATCTTTTTATTCTGTATAGAACTCTATCAAAGAGTTGGTATAAATTAATACCTACAGTCCATAATTTAACCCACTATTGACTTTATTTTGTGTTTCATTTATATGTTCTGCCAGACTAGAACAAATAATCTTAATTTTCATAAATTCAGCTCCATCTGGAGTCTACTGCAAATACAGAGAGAAACAAGAAGTTTATTTTGAAATCTATTTTAAATAAATTATCATATACCTGAGATTTAAAAAAACACAAAACCAAAAAAACCTAGAAGCATTTGTGGCCCTTTTAATTCTATTGCAAGTAAAAGGGGTGAGCTTAAAGTGACTAGTATCAATCTGCATCTGTGTTTCTTTCTTCCCAGTAGCAATAATTATCCTCCTTACGAATGAACTGTGACATTTAATTGCCTATAAACTCATTTCAAGATCTGTGGATGGCTGCTACTATTCAATTGGAAAATGCAGCAAGTTTCTTCCAGGTATTGATAGGATTGCAGCACGCCCCTCTCAGCATCATGTCAACCCAGAGGGCACCCAGATGGGCCTGGTTTATGTTCAATAGGATTCATATACATCCAAAGTTTAAGAGGTGAAAACCCAAAGTGCTCAATGTAAAAATCATATAATATAGTAGGGACAGATCCTTTCTGCCCACTACATGGGGTAAAAGTCTGATCCCTCTCCCAGTTAGGTCGGTGGAATTCTTGCTGGTAATATTACATATTAAAGTTAAAATATGTGTTGCTTTGAAAGAGTTAATAATACAAGATTAATAGCTGTTACAAGCACGTTGCAGACATCAGGAGTTTGTGTTATAAAATGTAATAAGCACATCAACAGATGGTCTGGTAGATGCTTATAAGCCATGGTTACAAGCACGCGATTGACCTGTTGGACTCTGTAACAATCTCCACAACTGACTAGCCATGTATTCAAACACCTCTCAGTCATTCATTAACTCTTTGTAAACTATTTACGCACATGCCATTAATATACAGCATGATCACATTGCCACCGTCTGCAACAGGAGCAGAATAGAGCCCTAATTACTTGCAACAGTTTATTAATTCAATACATTAACGGTAGGCACGTTTTGACAGCCGCGGTGCCGGAGTGGGGAAGCCGACAGACGCTGGAAGCAAGCGGCAGCTGTTCCCCTGCACCTATCGCTCACTCGCGCCGCCACACTCACCTTCGAGGTGTCTTTTTTGACTAATTTGTCACGTTCAGAAACACGAAAGTGGAGACAAACATGAGACCGCGGAGGTTTGGTAGGGAAGTGAAATTGCCGTTGCTGTGCCACGTCACGAAGGCTGGGCGCAATTGTAGAGTGCATCGACAGCCTTTTAAAATGCTGTCAAAAAGGCACAAACATCAGCATAATTTATCGGTGGCTATTTTAGGCAGGTGCACGGGAACTCTAAATATATGGCATTCACCGCTTGCTGCAGTTGCTATGGATATGATATCTCAGGCCTGTAACTAGGGTTATAAATGCTGTTGTGTGCTTATTATTGTTGTTGTTATTAAAACATGAATTTTATAGTTATTCCTGCTCAGCTGCTGCCCCTAAATCGTCCATGTAACTGCATACTTCTTCGTTTGAAGGAGGGATGTGTATGGGAAAGAAGTAATAAACAATACTCTTTCTTCCCTTCTGCTTTTTATTTGCTCCAGAAGGGACCAATCTTCAGCCACTGTTTAATACAGTAGTATTAGGGCCAGGAGAATTAGAAATCACTCAGAGCCAAAGAAGTGTACTTCATTTGGGTCTATCTGATTAGTACTCTGGTATTTAAGTCTTGCACACATAAAACATGTCCAATCTTTTTTTTTCCTCCATTTGTCTTAAGAGGTTGTTCTCCTGCAGCTGCAGGGATTCTGCTCAGCCTTCTTGCTGTTACAGTGAGATGGTTACTTCTACCCAAATCCTGCCCAACATTGCAGATCTGGGAAAGAAAAGACAGCTGGTGGATGGAGAGGCTCTACAGACACCTTGACCACTGCAGAGGAGCTAGCGGCAACCTGCCCACCCAGAGTCGATCCGAGTGTGTGCTGTGCTCCTGTCCCCTTGCCAAGAGGAGACTGAGCATTTTCCTGCAGTCAGGAGCCGGTGAAGGTCATTGGTATGTGATGCAATTCACAGTAGAGCAAAAAGTGGCAAACGTGGTAAAAATGGGCAACCCACATTTTGCCTAGCATTGAAGGGTTTGTTATGAGCCTATGAAATGCAGTTTATAAGTGGGGATTTTGGAGGAAAAGGAGTAATGTCCAAGTATTTGTACATGTCGTTCAGGTGTACAAATCACACTCATTCAAGTTGTGTAAAAGATCACTCGCTCAGACATAATTCCTACCCAGAACACTTACCTACTCACACCCACATACAACAAAAGCGTTCAGCCTGAAATGGAGCCTGAACAAGGTGAGCTGGCGACATTAGGAGCCCCTGGAGAAGAGGAGGTGGCTATGGTGGGTGCTCTCTGCTGCTGGGAGCGTGGCAAAGGCCGTGCAAGGAGCTGCAGAGACCTTCAAAGAAGCAGCACCTCAAGCAGACACAGGCAATGCTCTGTGACGGCTGACCTTCGTCCTGAGGAGCTGACACGGTTGGAGAAGGCAGGAGAATAAATTTCAACTACTCCCTTACGTCGGTAACACAAAATGTTCAGATGCTTAAAGGTTATGACAAGCTAGCGTCTGGTAAAGAGGTCAGTCTGCCCTGAAAGCATTGCAGAAGCCAAAATAAAGTCTAGTCAAGCCTATGCGGAGAATGAGCACTGAGGCAGGGAAAATAGTGAGGCCTCTTTTCTCCCCAGTGGTGGCCCCAGAAAGCAGCGGTAAGGCTGCTGTTAAAATTAAAATATGGCTGAGTATTAGGATATTTGCCTTGGGCAGATATATGTTTTGAGAGACCAGGGTCAGTGGCTGTTTTAACCGCGTTGTTTCATCCCTACTGCCACACTTCCTGAATTTTCCACTTAAGCGGCATTTTAAACAGGACACAGGTATGCTGGTGGCATTCGGCATCACACTCCAGAGGGTAAAATGTGTGTGTGTGTATTCATGTGCTTCTGTCCATCTGTCTATCTCAAGGACCATAAACCATCAGTGGAAAAATGGGAGGCATGAAGCCCAGTGCAAATGGAGAGGAGGAATGATTGTAGAATCAACTTAACAGCAAAGAAAGTAATTTTCTACCATCAGGGAAGATTGACTCATGACAAAATGATTTCTTACACTAATGAAAATTATAGTTTAGACTTTATGTGCAAAAAGAAAGGAGGGGAAAACTTTGCACAAATCTAGATACACTGAACAGTGCTTACCTTATTTTCAAAATGTTTTATTTATTATTGGTGGCCTCATGTAGGAGACATTGCCAAGGATTGGGACCCCAGTGAATTGCTAGGCAATAACTAAAGACCAGTGACTGCTACAGTTTATGGCTGAGCTGTTGGGCAAGATGCAGCAGTCAGAAAAAGGGAAATGTGGTTTAAGTTGGGAGAATGACTGACAAAATAAACAGGTTAGGAAAAACTGGAGGGATGATTTCACCCAATCTCAGCAAAGATTGCAAATGGCCACAACTTGGGAAGCCTTCCCCTAACACATCCTTAATGTATTCAGAAGGACTTGGGGAGACTATGAACCATAGGAATTTTGCATTTTGACCACCTGATTTAATCCCTTTGCTGAAATGTTTCCCTTTCGGGCTGGGTATTTTTATATCCAGTCAGTCTTGCTGTCTTGTGATAAAGTTCCAACAAAACATTTTTAATCACTTCTCAATCCAAAGAAAGGCTTAAGCTATTCAAGCTGCTTTTAGGATCTTAGTATTGTTCAGCCTGGAATAGAATGCCAGATCTGGGTTCCCACTAAATAAAAACTTCTCACCACTCATATCAACATCCTTTGCTCAGGTCTATAGATAAAGACAGAGGCACACAGTATTGATAAGGAAACAGATTTCACCATGAAGCACCTTTGCACGTTACCATGAAAATTAATTTGTCCAAATTATAACTCTTTAGTTTTGCACGTGGTGCATGTAGTACAGTTTGCTTGAGGTTTTCATAGTCAAAGGTAAAACCACGCTATGGTTGTACATGCTGAAAAATCCTGACAAATATTTCCACTGAAAATAACAAGACGACTCTTTGAGAAAGATGCTAACATACAGGAGCGGAATCTGATTAAAAGTGTGTACTGAAGCTGAGCGTGTGTATGTGCATGGCTGGCACTGAAAGCTGCCGAACGCGTGGAAGGGTAAGGAAAGGTGAATGCACTGGGCACAGCTCTCCTCTTAACCTCTTAAGAGTACAGAGCTACGGGCATCTCAGCATTCCCAGCAAGAGGGCTTCTTCCCATGTACCTCCATAGCACAAAAGGTCCTGGCACAATCCAGCCAAATAATTTCAGATTACAAATTTCACACTGGCAGCTTGGGAGGATGGAGAGCAATGAGAATGCCTCCAGTTCAACACTGTGCTGTTATTATAATTTTTTTTCCTTTTGAAAGAATCTGATAGATTCCAGAAACAAACTATGTTACACCACCTACAGGACTGTGTTTATATGAGGCTGTAAGCAATTTGGGGGCACAGCGCATCTTTTTGTTCTCTGCTTGTACGGCATCCAGTACAACGTGCTTGTCCATGACGTACCCTATTCGTCAAAGTAATGAAAGAAAGGCTATTTTTACAATAATAAAAGTTCTTTATGGCAGCAGAATGATAAATGATAGACGCCCAGTTCCCACTTCAGCTCTGTCTTTACACAACAATACATTAATTTGTAAATAACACGTTACAATTTATGCTGCATCAATGCCATAATACACACAGAAAGGACACTTGTTCTGCTCAGTATCCGACACTAGTATTAGGCACAGCTGTACAGAGCAACAGTAAAAATTTACTGGACATGAAGATCCTTCTGGTCCAATTTAACTGAAGCCTGGAAAGCCTGCGTGCGTTTGATAAAGTCTATGGTAGACACAGGCAGGGCAGTCCAGGACAGTTTCATACGTAAATGCCTGATTGTCCTCCGCTGAATCTCGAGAAGGTTGTGTTACCACCCAAAGGGGCAAACACCCATGTTTTGACTTATTACTACTGAATTATTGACACACTCCCGAATAGGTGTGCATGTGTGGCAATTCTGCCCCTGTTGTATTCAGTGATGACTTTCCCCCTAACTTCTGTGATGCAGAATAAAGCCTTTTCATCCTTCCTAAGGGGTATGAGAACTAACGTGCAGCTATATAATACTGGACCATTCTGACAAGGCAAATGGTGTGAAAATGGTTGGACAAACTACATGAAGAAAAACATGTATAAGGTTGAGGAAAATGATGTAGTAACATAACTGAAGGCTGTTGTAATACAAGATGTTCAAGATGAATTTAGGTTTAAATGTAAAAACTTAATTTTGACATTTGCATTAATAATGTGACATTTGCATACTTCTTAATGTAGCGCTTTTTTAAAAGCTAGAATATAGCTAATGCTCACAGATGCCTTTCTTATACTTCAGCATCATTTTGATATCTCCCAATGCCAAAGTACTGCAACAAATCTGTGATTACTCAGGACATCCATATGCCGTGCAGCATGGCTACTACGAGCTTTGGTGAAACAGTGGGAACACGGCCCACGTTTTCCGATTCCGAAAAGCCCAAACCTTTTCTGCTTCAACTAATCCCATCTCTCCCCATTTGGGGCCTGGGCGTACAATGTCATTATAGACTAGCAAACAGTGGAGAAACGTGCATGGAACAGGCAATACTGAAGTATTCGCTGAAGATGCGAGTATGGAAGGGGACACGTTCTGCCCTTGTTTGCTCCCTGAGGTGAGCCAAGCGTGGGCACCCCTTTTGCTTGCTCTTGCCTGGGCTGCGCCCCAAAGAGTGGCGCACCTCAGGCTCAGCCCTTGGGCTGCGCTCTCCGGTGTTCAGCTCAGGGCAGCAACTGCCCTTAAACGCGGTAAATGAATAAACAGACCGTGTGAAAATCAAAGCGGTGTGTTTCTCTTTCCTCCTAACTCGGTCCCTTCCTTTTTATATCTTTTTTTTAATTTCTGAAGCACGCAGAGGTGTTTCCACCAGCAGGGGGTCGCTCGTTGGCTCTCCCGCCGCGCTCTCCTTCCGATGCTCGGCGCAGCCATCAGGGCTCCGTCGCCGCCTCCTTTTCCCCTTCCCCCGTTAACGCGGACGCCGGAGCAAGAGGCCGAAGCAGGCGCGGCGGGCCCGGCCTAGCTCGGCTCGGCCCAGTTGAGCCCGGCCCAGCCGCAAGCCCCTCGCCGCTGCTGCTGCAGCCGCCCCGCTCCGGCTTTTGCCTCGCGCCCCGCCGCCTCCGCGCGCGCCGCCGCCGCCGCCTGGGCGAGGGGAGCCCGCGGCGGAGAGGAGGACGAGGAGGAGGAGGAGGACGAGGAGGAGGAGGAGGAGGAAGGGGGGGGGGAGGGGAGGGAGGGGTGGGGGGGGAGCGCGCGCCTCTCCGTGCGAGAGAGGGCGCGTGCGCGCGCGGGAGAGAGAGAGGGCGGGCGCGAGCCCCGTCCCCGTGCGGCCGCAGAGAGGAGAAGCAGCAGCGGCGGCGGCTGGCGCGGCGGAGCGGCGGCGAGGCTCTTGTTTACCAGCGTTCACTCTCCGTCGTGCACAGGGAGCCAGCGCGGAGGAGGAGAAGGATAAGGGGGGGAGACGCGGCAGCAGAGCGCTGCAAACCCCGCTGCAAGCGCGGCGGCGAATTAATTGGGAGGAGCAGCAGACCCTTCCCCCCCCGCCCCCCTTCCCTCCCCGGAGGAACTACAGACCCTTCGCAACAAGCTCCTGGGCTTTGACCTTCAGCAAACCGGATCGCCTTCCTCGTCCCCCCGCCGCCCCCCCGGCTTACACACACACACACACACACACACACACACACACACCTCTTCCCGGCTCCCCCTCCCCCTTTCTTGGGCTGGGCAGCGCGAGGGGAAGGTTTGCAGCGCGCGCACACCCAGAGGAGGAGGGAGAGGGGAAAAAAAAAAAAAAGAAAAAAAAAAAAGGAAAAGGATTTACAAATTCGCTGGGTGGTTTTTGTTGTTGTTGTTGTTGTTGTCGTCGTCCTTCCCCCCCCCCCCCTCCCCCCCCGCCCCCGGCGCGATGGCAAGGCGGCTCGGAGGGATGCGAGGAGGAGAGCTGCGGGGGGAGGAGGCGGGGTGCTGAGCTGCTCCGCTCGCCCTGCTGCTGCTTTGTGTGTGTGTCCTGGATTTTTCTTTTTTTTTTTTTTTTTTTTTTTTTTTTTTTGAGAAGGAGCTTGTGGCAGTGGCGCCGAGGAGAGGAAGAGGAGGAGTAGGGGGGAAGCCTTTTTAATTCATTTTCGTTCCAAATTCCGCATTTCGAGCCTCTGCAGCCAGCCGGACTTGTGTTGTTGTTGTTGTTGTGGGTGGTGGTTGTGCGTGGGGTGTTTTATTCCCCCCCCCCCCCCCCCCTTCGCTGAGCGGGGAGAGGAGCCGGGGGGATCCCGCCAGGGCAGCCCCGTCCCCCCGCGGAGGGACGGAGAAGCTGTTGTTGTTTTGTAATAAGATTGTCTGGGTCGCACCCCCCCACTTCCCCCCCCCCCCCCCTCGCAGCCCTCCCAGTTTTTGTGTCTCTGTGTGTGTCTGCGCGCCGCCTCTGTGTGCGGTGTTTGAAAATGGAGGTTGAAGATGCAGACTGCCAGCCCCGATGTGCCTCATGTTTGCGACTCCTGTGCACGATGTACCACTGCAGCCAGCGCTGAGGAGAGACGGCGGCGCCCCCCGCCCCGCCGCCCCGGAGCCCGCCCCGCCGCCCCAGAGACAGCGTCGCCCCGGGGCTTTCATGCCTTGTTGTTGTTGCCGTTAATACATCTTGAATATCTGTGTATTTTTGGTGTGGTTGCTCCGGAAGATCAACACCCAGGGACCTCAAAAACCCTCCGGTTTGCCAGTCCGAAGGGTCTTGTTTTTTTCATTTCTTGAGGCAACGTGGATTTATTTATCCTGCCCCGCTTCTCGTCCGCCTTTTGCCTCCGTTGTTTTTAGAGGACGGGGAGAGAAAAGAAAGCGAACAGTTTTGGACTTTTTTTTGTTTTGTTTTCGGAAAGGGGGATTTTGTCCAATTAAAAAAAGAGGAATGAAGTCTGGCGCTGGAGGAGGGTCCCTCGCCGTCGTCTGGGGGTTTCTGCTCGTCTTCGCCGCACTTTGTCTGTGGCCAACAAATGGGGAAAGTGAGTATGGTGCGTGTCGGCTGGGGGGGGGGGGGTCGGCGAGGGGCCCCCGGGCGTGTGAGGGACCCCGGGGTGTGTGTGTGTGAGGGGGTGTGAGGGCGTCAGCTGCTTGTGTGGATTTGGGGGTGTGAGGGGGTCGGTGAGGGGCTCCCTGTGGGTTGGGGGGGTGTATGTGTGTGAGGGGCTGAGGGGGAGTGTGTGTGCTGTTGAGTGTGAGGGGCTCCCGCTATGTGTGTGGGGAGTGTTGTGTGTGTGGGGGCTGTTGTGTGTGTGGAGGTGTTGTGTGTGAGGGGCTCCCTGTGTGGGGGCTGTTGTGTGTGTGGAGGTGTTGTGTGTGAGGGGCTCCCTGTGTGTGTGTGGGTGTGCATGTGTGTGAGGGGCTCCCTGTGTGTGTGGGGGTGTGCATGTGTGAGAGGGGCTCCCGGGGTGTGTGTGTGTGGGGTGTGTGGGGGACTCCCTCTGTGTGTGGGGGGGGTGTGTGTGGGGGGTGTGTGTGTGAGGGGCTCCCTCTGTGTGTGGGGGGGTGTGGGTGAGGAGCTCCGTGTGTGTGGGGGGTGTGTGTGTGAGGGGCTCCCTGTGTGTCTGTGTGTTGAGGGGCTCCCGGAGGGTATGTGAGGGGCTCCCTGTGTGTTGGGTGTGTGTGGGGGCTCCCTGTGTGTGTGTGTGTGGTGTGTGGGGAGGGTTCCCGGCGGGTATGAGAGGGGCTCGCTGGGTGTGTGTGTTGGGTGTGTGTGAGGGGCTCCCGCGGCGCGCGCCGTTTCCCGCCGCGGTGAGCGGATTTCGCCCCTGCCCGCGGGGATCTGCGTGTTTTCCTCCTGTTACGCGTCTGCTCCTCGGGCACGTTTAACGACCCGGGGCTGCACGTCTCCCTCCCCATCCCTTCCTTCGCCGGCGGTGGCTGGCTGCTTTTACACACGGGGTGGGCAGAGCCGCAGACCCCAAGCCGGAGGAGGGGGTCGCGATGCCCATCCGTCCCCTTCTTTGTGTTTCCCCCACCTGACCCGCGTACTACTCCTGCCCCCCCCTCCCGAGCCCGGCGCGGTGTCTAGACCTCTGCAGCCAGGGCTGCGAGCTGCGTAGTAAACACTTGCAGGCTGGGAAGAACTGTGCTTGCTTTCCCCGCATGGCAAGAGCTTGATCTTTGTCAATATTTAGAGGCTGTATGCAATAACCTGCCATAGTGAGTGAAGAATTCCTGGAAATAAGCGCCTTGCCTTTTATTGCCGCTTTACTGCCGAGGAAGGATTTCACTCGCTCTGCTCGGGGTGCAGAATTACGGTGGCATCCCGCAATCTAAAGGTCACAGTCTGCTGTTGTTGTTTTTTTAAAAAAATTAATTTCTCGGTCGATACTTTACGTTCGTGCATAAACGGAAACGTTTGATGGCGGGATGGGCTATAATCTTAAAGGTGATTTTTGTTTTTCAAGCAGCTGTTGTTGCATCTAGCATGAAGGTTTGTGCAGCTGATTTAGCACTGTGCTTCCTCCGTGTGTGCCAGTGCTGCACCGAGAAAAACGTGGTTCATTGTGCGTGACCGCGCTGCCAGCAGCCGGGTCCCCAGCGCCCCGAGCTGCCGGGATCCCTCCTGCCGTTTCGTGTCTGTCTGTCTGGCTTGCTTGGGAGTTGCAAAAGCCCCGACTTTGTTTTTGTGCGTTTCAAACCTGTGATTCTGTTGCAGTGCCCGCCCCCTTCGGGCGCAGGGGGAAATAAAGGGGGCAGGGATGGCTGGCGCTGCCATTGATTAGACTGCAATCATCACCGTATTAATCCCGGTGCTGATCAGTTTTCTTCTGGTATGTCGGACTCAGGCTGGATTGAGGACCTCTTGCATGAAATTAGCCTTCCCTTGTTTTCTGGGGTATTTCTGTAGACAGGGAGATGGTAAATGTGCCTTGGAGCCCAACCATTTTAAAAACTGCTCTCTCTCCTTCGGCGTTTGCAGAAACAGGGATGTTTCCGTACTGCATCTTGTTGCTTTAATTTCTTCCGCTGTGTGTTTTTCAACATACTCCTTGAGCTGTTGCTGTGTGCCTCTCGCTTTCAAAAGGATACGCGTTGTTGGAGAGAAGGAACGGAGAGATCAATTTTCTCCATTTTAAACCTAAAGGGAAAGAATTTAGGAGCTAGACAGGCTTCTCTAAAAGTAGTAGTTCCAGGTTAAAAAGGAAGGCACGTTCTTTGGATGCACTGACAATCAGGCTAACTAAAAAAGAAAAGTAAGAAGCACATAGATGGAGTCAGTAATGCGTCTTGAGTAATACTGTGTTTCATTAGCCAGTGAATGCCAATTAACTCCTTGCAAATTAAGGCCCAACGTAGGCTTTTGCGCTGTAGTGGCAGGGCCAGCTAGGGCTGGAGAGCCGCAGTCTTACTTCCACGAGTTGAACTTTTTGGCTAGAGCTGTTTTCAAGAGGAAGGATTAATCTCTTGAGTTTAAAAACAAAACCCCAGTGCCCTTCTTCAGGGAAGGGCTTACACAGGATCGAATAGTGTGGAGAAACAGAGCAGGAGAGGAGGAGGAGATCTGGTGTGTCCTTAAACGGCTAGGATACACGCTTACAATTTTTTTTTCTTGTCTTACCTGGTACAGAACACCTTCAAATAAAAATGCTCGCCCAGCTCTGGCAATAAAATAACACAGGAACAGTATGTTAGGGTTTTAGGTTCCAGTCCTCTGAAGTGTTTGCGGTTTCCACTTAGCTAAAATGACCCAATTAAGAACCTCCCAAATGAAATATCTTCTTCTGAAGAAGATCTAAGCATTTAAATATGGGAAGATATGCTGAAAAACTTGTCTTAGCTGAATACTGTCTCTAATCGATCGTCTTTGTAGTTTACAGTTTAATAGCCTTTGTTTTCATGAGTTATTGCTGAAAGAATTTTGCTGTTAGGGGGAAAAATGATCTCCAGAGCAGATGTTTTGCATCTCTTCATATTCTTCTCTCTCCCCACAATAGTGGAAGGAAGATTAATCTTAATTTTTATTTGTTTTTCATATATACTGTGTCGTAGCTAAAAGGCACTTCCATTTTCGGTCAAACAAGCAAGGCATTCCTAAATAGGAATACAAAGGAGTTACAACTGGAGGGGAGAGACCCATCCCTTTAATGCTAAATTATCTAAAATCTGTTTGTGGTTATATGACAGAAACCTCTTTAAAATGCAGGTAGCTTCAGTGGAAAGCTTCTGATTGAAAAACAGTCATAAAAAAATTCTGAGAATTTCCTAAGATTTTCTTTAGAACAGCACAAAAATAAAAAGACCCTTGATTATGATGAAGTATGTGCTGGTGTAACTGCATTTGATGTATAAAGCTACAACTGCTGGAGACTCTTTCATCCTTGGGGTGGGTTTAAGATGAAGCGTAAACAGAGTGTTTTCTACCTTGAGCTTGATGGGGTTTTGATTTTCACCCTCGTGTAAGTTTACAAAGGGAATGTCTAGAAGGGAATGAGTTAAACATTTAGAATAAAAATAGTGGTTTTAGGTTTGATAATACTTCAGACTGATGGATATCTTGATGGATCTGTTCATGTTAGCTCTGAGCTTTTGTTTGTCTATCCAGGTTATATTTTGTGTTTCTGGTGTTAATAAACAGTAGCTCATGCTGTGTGTTTAATCTCTCTCCCAGGTTGCTTAGTAAAAACCCTCATGACCTCCCGAGTGTCAGTGTTACACACACCCAGCTTTCGCATCAGCGTTGCCATATACGCCTAGTGGTTAGTGAAGGTTGTTACTGGAGTTGGATAATTCCTCCTGTAATTGAGGTTGTGAATAGAAAATGCCAGAGCATTTAAGGAATTGGTGTCAGCCGGGTTCACCAGAAAGAGGAGAGGAGGAAAGTGTTCAGGGAGTGATGGTGATTGGAGTCCATGGGAAGGAGCAGTGAGCCCGGCAGTACTTTGACTTTTTTGGTTGTGTTAGATTGTACTTTCAAAGCATTTCCATACCAGAACTGGAGCAAAGGCTTGCATGACTCAGAAACTGAAAGGGTTAGGAAATGGTAGTGACTTAGCTAATATCAGGCAAAATGTGTTGAGAATGTGAGAAGGCAGAGGAATGGGTGTGGAAAGAAGATGTATGTTAGAAGTTTCAGTGCTGAACCAACTTTTGAGAGAGAAATACTCTGTGTAAAGTGAAGGAACTTTAACTTAGTTCTTAAGTATGTTGTGAGAAGTGAGGAAAGGAAGGGGCTACAGAGAGTGAGAAGACAGATCAATTAGTTTAAATTCAGTACTACAGAAGGCATGATTTATTGGGTTTAGTAGGGAAATTGCTCAGATTTGATAAACTGTTATGTTAGTTTTTATGTCAGCTTTTCCCTGACCAGTTGTTCCTTCAAACTAATTCTAGAGTATAGTTAAAGCACAGCTCCCGTGACACTGAAATTGTTTTAATCTTGAAATATACACGCAAAATCTACTGTTGAGGAATTTCCATGTGATGATTTTTGAAGCTGTCTTCATTGGTAAATAATTAATTTCTATCAGTATATGTTACCTTGGGAAAAGTTGATTCAAATCCTGTTTAATTTTCTGCTAAACTGGCACTTAGTAAGAAAATCTTGGAGGAGAATGTCTTCAGTGAGGAGAATTTTTTTTAAGTATCTAACATCTAGAATTAAAATACATAAATACATTTCTGGGCTGAAACTGTTAGCTTTAAAGGACAATTTCAATTGATGTTTAACTGAAGCTTTTTTCTTCCCCAGTAATTTTTTTTTTTTTTTGCTGAGGTAGATTTTACCAGTGATCACTGGACCTACTAATTCTCTGAGACCAGAAGAGGCAGTTCTGTTAAATGATTAATTATATTGTATGTATGTTCCATCTGTGTGAATTGTGAGCTACTGCAAACTTCATTGTAGAGAAGTTTGTTTATGGTCCTGAACTTTGAGAGAGAGAGGAAATAATATATGCAGGAAACCTGTTTTTCTCACAGTGGATGTTAACTTTATGATCCCACACAGAAAACTACTTACCTAGCTCATCATCTGTAATGGTCCTAAAGTTCATAACTTACAAAATGTGCTGAATTAAATTATTTTTTAAAAAAATTAGACTGTTTAGATTATCTGTAGTTAAATTAATAAACTTCATGAGCATTATTTTACTTTCTTGAAAAGGCAATGACTGAGAAGCAATGGCAACTTTCTGAAAAAGTTCTTTAAGCTTTGGTTTATGAAATTAAATACTTTATTTGGATTTTAGTGTAAAGCTTTCGCATTTGGAAATGCTTTGTGGTGTTATCAAGTAGCAGCTGTTTTTTATTTATATGTGTGAGTGCGCACATAGGAATGGATAAACTGCAGTTTATTATTGAAAACTATTGTGTATGCTAAATTTTAAAAAAAGCTGCAGTTTGAGTAATTGTCTCGAGAGTCTCATAATTAAAGTTGTTGCAGATTTGTAGTTTCAGTTTATTTCAGATCTTTCTGACACAGTTGAGCTTTTAAGGTTTCTGGGCTTAGGTGGTAATGGAACATGCTGCTTTTAAGAGTTCTGTGTTCAGAAAGACTTCAGGAATGCAATGATGTGTTTGAAAGGTAGAAATACTGTTTTAGTATTTTGATATATTTGACATGTATAATTTTTCTATCACTAAATTGTATAGACAGCTCTTTTGTGTAGGTTAGTTGGATTAGTTTTTATGATTTATGAAAGCCACTTTAAAAAGAATAGTTTCAAATTTTTTTTTATTGTACAAAAGCAGAGTTCAACAAACAGTAGTTGATGAAGACACATTTGTGGTTGTTAGTCAGCCTGTCCTGTGTGGGGTTTTTTGGGTTGTTATTTTCCCTCTTAGCCAAGTCATGACAGGTACAATCTGGACTGATTTCTGTAGTACTATATTTGTCTTTTTTGTGTCCAGAACTGTCTGGGTCAAACTTTGAGGACCAGCAAACGATTAGCAACATACAGTGTTCATTTATATATTTCTGTGCTCTGCAGACAGAGCTGTACCCAGTTTCAAACTCAAAAATAGGCTCTAATTCCTTTAGGCAGGACTGGTTGTTTCTGCTGAATAAGTTCGATAATAGTTTGATTTATTCATTAATTAAGGAGATGCATTCTCACAAAACTGGTGTTAGCATGGTGGTGTATTGTGAAGGTTTAACTTTAATTTATCAGTGAAAGTTTTTCTTTTTAACCTTTGCAAATGCTAAATATGAGCAGTTCCCTTAGGATATCTTTCAAGACATCAATTAACTACTTCAATGTTGAGATCCTCAAGAAGCGGCACCAGGTTATTTAAAATGTGCTGAAAAGCAAAATTGTTATTTCTTTATTTACAGATTGATTTGCATGACTTGTAAGCTTTAATGTCATATAATTTTATTTAGTAATTTTGGAATATCCAAACATCTCAATTTCCTACTACCCTGTTTCTTTCTTGGTAAATTTGATGATATGAGCAGAAATAAGCATCTATAAGTTTCAGTGACTCCCCTGATAGTTTTTCAAGGAGACTGCTGTCTTTGACCTACTCAGTGATAAGGCACCTTACACCCCAATAAAGTACTAAGATTATTCCTCTAGAAGAACGAATCCACTTAGTAAATATTTTGGTAGAACAGCAAATGTATGCTTTTGTAGCAACACAGTCATTTTAATAATAACTTGAAGCAATAATGCACATTAAGATTGTCATTGAAGAGAAGTGCTGACCAGATTGTGCTTTAAGAACTTCGTGCTATGCTGTTGACTTAAGAAAAAGTGTACATTACACAAATAAGAAACTTTTTAAGGAGGAAATTGGTCAACTGCACATGTATGCTTTACTGTAATAGTTCATAAAATAGGTGTGTGTCCTGCTTTTGTAAATACTTAGTTTGTGAAGATGTGTGTTTTGGGCAAGTCCAGTGACCTAATGAGTTCCATTTGCTGTGTGTTGCCAGTGAGGCACATGTTCCTGAAACAGCTCTGTGACCAGTCAGGGCGAGTGTTATCTGCAAACCTCTTATTGGTGCCATTACATGCTGTAAAGATAGCTCTGTTTACTTGGAAGTGTGAGCATCAACTCTGATCAAAACACTTTCTCTTAACAGGTGGGCTTTTTTTGGAGTTTTTTGCTGAACACCCCTTCTCCCTGTGGAAGGGAGCAGTGGCAGAATGTGACAACATCAGGCGAATGGAGAGAATATTAGACTTCTTAATGCTTGAGGCAAACTTTAAATGTGTGGGTTTTTTCCTGCTGTTGAATGGGTGGTGGGTCATTTTTAATGATTGTTTCTAGAATCTTGATAGTTTTTCTCCTTCAGTATGAAGAATTCACAAATTAGTACACTACTCATTTAAGTCAGCTACTTATACAAGTGGAGGGTTTGATTGGAGGCAGGAAAGAATTTTTTGAAGTTCAGAATGCATGAAATGAATACATGCTGAAGTAGTCAAAGATCCCTTGTACTTTATCAGAGAGCAGTCTGCTTGAATGAAAGGTACTGTACCTGCTGTTAAGTTTATAAACTTGGTTTATACAGATTACTTTTTAAATTATTCATGATGCTACATTACAAGTATATCTGACAGGTTTAAAATAAATGGCTTGATGGTAAGAGGGAGCATGCATAAATTAGAGCTGGGATAATGTGCTCTTTGAAGTTTCTCTTCCATTTGTTACTACTGGAATACAGTAGGTAGCTGCAGCTGAATGTGTGATTCTCAAGTATGGAGCACATGATTATCTTCAAACTGTGTTATAGTGGCAGTTCTTATGCAAGACAGATGAGATGAAGTGGCAGGGAGGTCTAAGGTGCTCACTTTGTATTTAGTTATATACACATTTCTGCTGAAACGTGGAAAGTATTTCTGGTATGAAACTTCTGTAAGCACAGCAGTTGAAAGGGTCTGCCAGTAGCTGTGTGTTTGGTAAGGTTAGGATAGCATCATAGTTTTTTATTTACTTTTTTTTTGGTAGCATTGCTGTGGTTTTGTAAGAGGTGTTTTAGCAAGGTGCTAGGAGGGTCTCCATTATACTTAGTGGGATACTATATCTGGTTTGCTTATGGATCGTGGTACTCAGCTTGAGAAGTCTTCCTGATACGTATGCACAGGAGAACTTCGCAAGAGCTGATCTGTTGTGTTTGGGAACGGTTACTGGTAGGGAAGGAGAATCCCAGATATCTTGGGTGCAAAACTAGTTTCCCCAAATAGAAATGGACACAGTACTGTTTTTTCTGATTTTATAGACATTATATTTGAGAAGCAAGTTCCCAAAATGGTTTATGGTGTAGAAGAAACCCTAAAATGCTGTGATGGAGTAGCCCTCAAAATAATCAGAAGTTTTTTTGAAAGTGGAAGGTCTTAACAGAGATTGATAATTCAAATCTTAAGTCTTAATCAAATGGGTACAGCATTTTGGAGAAAAGTCTTGGAGTGGTTTCCTCATTATCTGCATTGCCTTCAGTTTAGAGTCGTCTCCACATTTTGTCCTTCTACAAATAGTATGTTTAGCTTCTCTGCTGCTCTTGTCACATCCCCTTGGGTCCCTCCATGTGAGAGTGGTATGTACCTTGAAAGGCTTAAAAGCACATTGCAGATACCTGGCAGAAGAAGTGAAGGCACTGGCGCTGCACTGTTGGAACACACACGTGCCTGCACTGCTCAGCTGGTATTAAGAGTAACATTTGGCTGTAGTGTTAGAGTTGATATTGCAATGGAAATACCTTGTTTGTCCTATCCCCTGTGCTTTTTGCCAGGGCAGAAATTACTTTCATTGCTGTGTTATTGTTATTTTCTCCTGGGGCTTCTGATGTGTAGTTAAATTGTTAGTGTTGTCATCTTCAGTCAAATTTCATGTATCCCACTGGGGATTTGGTTTGTTCTCCAAAATACCAATGGAGTTAAATGGTGTGGATTGTTCTCATTAAGTTTTCAGGTGGTTCTACTTTTCTTTTAACTGAGAACCAGTGCTGAGAGACACTTAACATGACGATGGCACAAACTGTTAAGAGTTCACAGACCCACTGGGCTGGAGTGGGGATCCCACTGGAATTGCCATGGTGCCTGGCTGCCATGATGGGATTTTTAGCTGCTGCTTCTCTCCAATGGTTCTGTATCCCCAGCAGGTGGAAGCAGCTTGTGGTTCTGTATTGATTGCAGTTAACATTATCTTGCAGTTCATTGTGGCTAAAGTTTTGTGGTGTTTTGTTTTTTTGAGATGGATGTACATTTTATTGGTCCCTTGCAAATGCCACATCTCCTGCGAAGTACGGAGGGAATGAACATCCAGCTGTGTTAAGAGATGTGTGTAAGATACTGTTATTGTGTGTACTTTGTTCCTCGTCATTGGACCTGAGAGGTACTAAGACTGGCAGAAGGAAAGTTGCAAACCAGTAAGATGTATGACCATTTGTGTGTGGAGAAGGATGCCAAAAGTCGAAGGGTCTGTTAGTCCTGTTGCTCATGCACCTTGGGTACGGAGATTTTGTTTTAATAAGTTATGCTTATATTCCCTTGCAGCTCTTCCAGTGGCTACACCCACGATGGAGGTTGAGTCTATGCAGTTGTTACTGTACAAAAGAGCAAAAATGGGGTTTAAGAAAAGCACGTTTGTTGTTCCAAACTTGAGACTTGGCTTGGTTTGAGACTGTGACTTGAGCCTGCCTGGGTCCTGTCTGGGAGTGACTGGAGGTTTTGGTTGTATGTTTGTTTCCTTTGTTTGTGCGCTAATAAAATGTTTGTATTTTTGTCGTATTGGAGTAGGCTGACTACGTGGACAAATATTTTCGTTGATACTGTGTCTCAACAAGGGGGATGTAATATGTATTTAATACTTAAATTAGGTTATGAGAGTCCCTTTTAAAATTCAAGCTTACATATGCTTCGCTGGGTTGTGGTTCTAAAATGTGGCCAGTGTTACCAGTGAATGAACAAAGGTCCTTTCAAGTTGGTTCAGTTGTTATCCTACAGAAATAAGGCACAGAGAGAGAAATGCATTTGAGTGTGTGTGTATGTGGCAGTGGTTCTGGACTTCAGCAGAAACATGTGTGAAAAGGACATCTGTTTTTACATGGTTTGTGTTTTGTGTATCTCTCGGTAGTTCATTGTTTAAAGAAACATGTTGCATTAGCTGTAAGGCTTTAGTGCCAAATGCCCACTGATGAGATGTATTAGGGTTTTGTTGTTCCCAAGCCATACTGAGAAACAACAGCTTTACAATTCAACACATTTGAGGAAGATTACAAAAAGAATTTGGGGTGGATCGCAATCAGCACTTCAAAAGCAATAGCTTTGGAGTAACTCCGCTATAACACAGCACAGCCCATGGAAAAACACTGTCATCTTAACAGATGCAGTGTTATTTTGGAGATTCCACTGTATAAATACATGGACTGTGGTTAAATTGTGATGGCAACAGATGCAATCTCAGTTCTCAATTCTTTCATCTCTTTAATATTTAAGAATACCCCATAAAGTAAAATTAAAAAACAGCACCAAGGCTGAAAATATGCCTTCTGTAAATTGTTGGGGCTGTACCTTTTGGGCCTTGTTTCATTTCAGATACGTCACTGCTGATTAGACTTGGGCAGAGTAAATGCTCATTTCTGTGAGGGAGTCTCTGCAAGTGCTGCTACTCACGGTTTATTGTACAATTAGCATATGAATGGAATTATTCAGCTACACTTAAGAAATGTCAGCAAGATTGAAGTCAGAGTTGGTTAACCTGGCAAAATGATATTTCTAGTATTTTTCATGAAAGAAAGTGATAGTGTGAAGACAAGAATTACACATTCCACTGGCTAAGCCAGCATTGTCTGAGGATTTTCGTGATGTTTTTGTAGTTGATATCAGTGACTTTATTTTTAAATTTGTCTGCAATACATTGCAGTGTTTGAGAGTGAGAGAATTGGAATGTGGGAATCGGATGTTGTATCGTAATGCCACACAGTTGTGTTCACATTTGTTTTTCTTTCCAGATTTGGTTTTGTTTAAGCACTGATTTGACAAGTATAAACTGAGAGCAAGGGTCTCTTTGTTTTTTTTTATGAACAGCAAATAAAGCTTAGCAAGATGTTCTTATCAATGCATTCACCTCTATCCATCCACTAGTTGGGTAGAAAAGCCTGAAGGTAAATACTGTAACTGGATTTTAAAAAGGGACAGATAATTTTTGTGAGCAACAACATTGGTAGTCATGCATGCTAAAATAGGGAGTGATCACATCTCGTGCTTCAGAAGCTGACAGTATGCAAGGGTTGGGAAGAAATTGTATTCCTCCTCCGGGTGTTTGTATTTCCCTCCCCATTTGTAAAATACAGAAATGCTATCCTTGAGGGGTGGTTAAGGGGCTTGGTTTTTAGAACACTGACTTGACATCAGATGCTCAAGTGACTTTGTCATCCAGGTGATGGCACTTTCGCTGGGAAGCTGTGCATTGTCAGGCGTTTGAAGCAGCAGAAGTATGAGGATGGGGGTGTTGGAATCAGCTGGCTCATAAGGAGATAGTACATTACACTAAAAATAAACACCAGATCTTCACAGGCGACTGTTGAGATTACCTGGTGTCACATGCAGTTAGAATGAAACAAAAGTTGAGGTTGTTTGAGCATGGTTTGGCCTCCCTGTGAGGATGTGCTGTGATGCTGTCTGTTCGTTCCATAGGACTTCTCCTCATTCTCCAGGAGCAACCGCTCACAGAAGTGTGCAGCTCTTTAGTGTTTCTTGTTTGTTGCATGTATGGCCACAGGCCTTGTTTACTGCGGTATCAAAATACTGTGCTGACCTCAGGATGACTGTCACTGCTCATAGTGTCTCATGTCTCGAGTTCATCGTTAACACCCTCGCAGCTTCCCCCAGACCTGGTAAGATGAAGTGATGTGAATTCTGTTTGATTAGGGGGAAACAAGTGGGGCAGAAGTGAAGAGCAGAGGGGCTGAGGACATAATTGCCATGTCCACTGATTTTTGCAGGGGGAGGGAGCTGCTTTTACGATGTCTGCATACCCTGGTTGGGTATATCCCCCTCTGTTCTCACTCTCCAGCAATACTCAACCTGTCGATGGTGTCGCATGGTTGCTATGTCGCTCCTTGATGTCTTGGTTGAAGAAGAGCATGACTGCAAGGCTGGCTTTGTTGGTGTTGAGCCTGGTGCCCAGAAAGTGATAAATGTAGTTTTAGGCGGTGGGTCTGTGGCATGCTGTGCGCAGTTGTAACTGCTGAGATGTTCAGATGGTGGAAGAGTTCATTTTCCTCTCAGCTGATTTAACTAGCGAGTTAAACTGGTTCATGGAAGGGCACGATGGGAGCCTGAGGGGATGGGATTGTGTGGTTGAGAATGGGGTGATGGCAAAGCAAAACAAACGGTTGCTTTAGCACAGTTCTCCAACGAGCAGTTACTCTCTGCTTTTCACGTCTGTACCACGAAAGGTGGGTTTTGGTGACTTAGGCGTGCATCACGCGGGCCTTTGGGACTGGAAGGGGAAATACTTCCTCCAGGTTAGGGAGCATTTGGTATGTGGATGAAGTGTCTCTGCATCAGCTCTGAGGTGCAGCATTGCAACCAGCAAGGGGCAGCTGCCAAAGGCAGGGGCTTCTTACTGAAATGGCTGTGAATCTGAACATGAGGATTGGTGTGTGACCATCCAGCCATCTTCTCCAAGTAGCTGAATTATTTTTGTTGAAATATGGGGAGTTTGTTTAGCAAAGACATGCTTCAACAAAAGCTGCGGATTGAGTGCTTGATGAATGTGGTAGTTTTACAGAATTAACAATTCTGATGCTTCTATTGGGCACTACAACTCTATATAGTTTCATAACCTTCTGGGGGAAATGTCATGAATTTTGGTCCAATTTATCCTTTGAGTTTATTCTTTAGTATGAAGGCCTCAGAGCACTACTAGCGTATGAAAATTTTTTCTCTTTTATTGAGATGGAGTGATTTTCATAGTGAGTTAAAACAGCAAGCAGGAAGAGATTGCTTTAAATACACAGTTTTAATCTCATTTTGCATATTTTTAGCTGGATTTTTTTTATTGGCTCACAGCTGTTAGAACACCTTGATTAGCAAATACAACCTTTTTGGAAAGTACAGGCTTTTTTGCCAGTGAAAAGCATTTGCTATTTCTACACATTCATGTAAATGATTAGATGCCTTGGATACATTTACTCAGATCCTTAATTTTCACATTTTTAAGTGACAAAATGGCAAATGATGTATTTTCTGGTAGATTACTTCTCATTTGTGTTATTTTTTTATTTGGATGGAAAATGGAATTTTAATTGAAATGCAGAAAATCTGAATTATGAGAATTAAAACTTCAAGTATGATGGGCAGGCATGATTTAAAGAAACATCAACAGAAAAAATGGTTTGTCATTGTTTTTCAGAAGTTTAGAGCTAATAGATCTTGCCCACTGACTACTTCACAGGTTTCTATGCAGGAGTCCTTTTAAATTTGGGATTAAGTGCTTGTTGAACTGAACGGATTGAGTAAACTGAAATGAGGCACTTGCAGAAGTAGCTATTGAATGTGAAAACTATCTTAATATTTCAACAAAGGGTGGCTCCAAGAGAGCACTGAACAGTAAATTCACCAGCCCAAACTTTTTTGTGTAAATTATATGCTTACTATTTTTATTTTATTTAAATTACAGTAGGCATTTGCCCTAATATATGCTGTTATAATTTCATGTTAGATTTGTAATTAAATTTATTTTTAGAAGAATGCAGTTAAGTGGTTTATATAAAATGATTTTCTATTTTTGTAAATGAAATAATTGTTTTTATTGACTTAATTTCATGCAATTTTTTTTTTGACTTGGAGGTTATGTAAGGAGAAAAATTAATGATTTGAGAGTATTCTCATAATATAAAGAATAGAAGATTCGTTGCCACTAGTTAGGGGCACTGGTAGGCAGAGTTAACTCTTGTTTAGGCATGTTCAAACTGAGTGATGGATGTTATAGAATGTGGTACAATGGGTTTATATAATAAATTTTATTGATTATTCTTCCTGGTTAAGGTATTGTATCTGCATTTGAAATCTGACAGGGAGGTAAGAGTTGGTCATAATGTGGTGATATCTCAAGATGCCCAAATGTGTCACAGTCCATGGCAAATCTAATGGACAAGTGCGTGTTAATTGTGTGTGAGCCAGATTTGCTATTTTTAATTTGGCCTCGCTATCCTGTCTCTTCACAGATGAAATGTGAAGGCTAAGGGGAGTTGAATGATGAGTCATTATTGAGTTAGTAAAATCACAATTGATCTCCATTTCCTGTTGATTCCAAAATTACTGAAGTGTGAAAGCTGAGAGTGACTGATGACTTCTCGGAGGGGAGTTTGAGGGTGGAATGTGGAAGTGACTCTATCTAAAGTAATTTAATGCTGCCCTGGGTATTAGTACAAAAATGTCTATAGTGAGAACAGGTGTGTGTCTGAGATGGGAGGCTTGGAAGAAAGTGTGATGGTCTGGCTAGCTGAGTTACCTAGAAGTAATGATAATCTGGGCACTAAAATATGCTCCTCAGCAAGTTAGGGGGCGAAGAGGTTTCTTACGTGGCTACTGATAGAAGTTTAAGATTAAATTTTTCATTAGTCTCCTCAGTAGTGGAGATCTCTTCTGATTGACCCATGTTTCTCACACTTAGCTCAGAAGATTTTATCTTGAAATCCCTTTGCTCCCGGGTACTGTTTAATATGAAAGTCTCCTGCTCTTTTGCAGCATGGATGCAGAATGAATGTCAGACACTACACAGTGATAGAGAATGGGATGTAGGGACAGCAGTGTTGCATGATGGAGAAAATCTTGCATATCTGGGTTATTGTTTGCGATTACCTTTTGATGAATCCTTGAATTCTGCAGCTTTGTTCTGATTAAGTGGGATTAATGATCTTTTGACAGATACTAATTAGAAGCATTGGGGTAGCATGTGCAAATAAGATTTAATTTTTTTTCCCCCCCTCCTAGAACTTAGGTTAGCAAAACTTTTTGTTAGGAACTATTGTGTTACATTACTAGACTGCCCACATTGCATATGTGAGAGTAAATTCTGCTGCAAGGGGATTTGTTGGAAGAAATTAAAGGGAGGATATATACTGTTCTGAGTTATATTTGGAAGCAAGCTGTAAAGAAGTCTTGGAAGTATAACTTTAGGAAGAGAAAACTTAGTTTAGTTCCCTGGAGGAATAAAAGGAGGTGTGAGGTAAGGCTGTCCCTTCTCTGTTTATTGCATCCCTCACAAAATTCTGAATTTAAAGAATTTCTCTGAAGTGGCATTTTAGAAGGCAAAATAACAATCTGTGTTCTGTCTATGACTATTCAGATGGTCTTTGAACCGTTGAAACTTGTCATGGGTGTACACTCTGATACGAAGTGTTAAAACAGAAATAGGAGAAGGAGAAATAGAGTTTTTCCTTGGGAAGTGTGTACCAGCTTTTCCCAGTGTTGCCATATTTAGGATAGTAGAAAACTGAGAAGGGGGGGAAAAAAGAGATGGTTGATCTTACTGTCTGAGAACAGCTTGGTTTTCAAATTTATAAACAAAACAGGAAAAAAAAAATCTTCCAGGCTTTTTGACAGGCTAGGTGTGTGGTTTTCACATTCAGGAAAGCTGATTCAGTTGGTCTGGCTTTTGCAACGGAACAACCAGAGAAATAAATTGCTCTGAGAGGGTGTAAAGAACTTTCCTTTCCTCTAGAAAAAGTTGAGCAAACATGGAGCACTGAGTTGCATGGTGAAAATTTGGTGAAGTGTGGAAAGGACACTAGTTTTCAGAGAAGTATGATGTTCCTTCAGGGTGTTGTGAATTCAGAAGTAAGAGCTGCCACGCTTAAAAGACATCTCAGTCTTGCTGAGGGTTATAGGAGCTGCAAGAAAGCTTTATTAGGAGTGATCATGGCAGTTCGTAAAGCTGTTGCTAGCAGAGAATCTTCAAGTACTTAAAGCCACACCTTGGTACCTTATACCTTGTCTTGTAGGATCTGTGTTGCTATGTCCCAGTACAAAAACACTTTGTTAAACCAATTAAATGCATAATATTTTTATAATACTTATGTTCTGGAAAAATCAATATGACCAGTTTCCCTTTGAAATGACAAGAAGCCTGTTGTGCTGACAAAGTAGAATGCATTAGGAAGTGGTGCTTTGTATCCTCTCAAGAGTAATGTGCTCTTGTTTTTTCTTAATCAGCAGGATGTTCTCCTGTATGTCAGATGTCTTAGTTGTTTTTGTGATCTGTATCAGAGAAGAGCGAGGGGAAAAAAAAAATGTCGGAGAAACAGAATAGGTTTAAATGCTTCATAGCAGCGGAAAACCTGCAGCCCTGTATTTCTCTGTTTTTTCTCTGGTAATCGCCAGGTTAGTGTTGGACACTTTGTGTTTATGTTTGTGTTTTAAACAATAAATAAAAGAACAACTTGCCCTTCAGAAGAACATAATGCGTAGCCTGCTGAAATACTCTGGAGCATAACGGATATAATTAACCCTTATCCCTTTAGCTTGGTTATGTTTCAGAAGGTAACGCGAGATGTCTAAAATGGCTAAAATTGCTTATTTACCAGGCCACTGAAGTAAGGATTTTTCAAGTTGATTGTCTGAAAATCAAACCTCTTCTTCCTCTCTCCATTGCCTTCCCCTCCTTCCGTTTCCTGATCTGCAGTTCTAAATTTGTAATAGGTCTAGTACTGATTGCCCTTTTTTTTTTTAAAAAAAACTTAAAAGCAGCCATTGAGGAGAGAAGTTTATTTCCTGTCACTCTTGCTCAAGGCTATAGAGACTAGATCTTGGAAGTTTAGACACTTGTTCAGGCCTTTCAGAGGAATTCTTAAAAGATGCTTTGCTCTTGATGCAATGAAGGAAGGGCAATGACTTGAAAGGACTGACAGCACACCAGGGTTTGGCTTACTGCATGAATGAAACTTGCTGTGATCCTGAAGTATTTGGCCTTACTGACCAGGTGCTCAGGTAGCACAAATCTGTTCTGAACTGTTTCTAAGATAGTTTTGGTACTGTGTAGTGGAAGTGGGCTGAAATGAGAGAGAACCTGAAATGCTTCCAGCTTTTTTTTCCCATCTTGACTCTTCTTGAAGAATGTGAATTAGTGTGAGAAGGTGTTTGTAGCTCCCACTGGGTCAAATAGAGGTTGAGATAAAAATGCGTATCTCTGTGTGTATTGTAATATTGATCGTCATGTGGTAAATAATTCCTTGGCAGCAGGATTACCAAGTCTGATGCTTCATCTGTAAGTTTTGGTACAGTCTTGCTGCTGGCTCTGTGCTCAGACCTGCTTTTTGTTCTTTGATGGATATCTTCTTCATTACTTCCTTTTGACCAGCCTTTCTTTTCAGATAAAATGTCATTCTTTGGATTGGTTAATATGGCTGAAGCTTGCTTGATTTGTTAGTTCACTAGCTACTCTCTTTTTGTTAGGATATTTTAATAAGTTAACAATCTCCACAAAGATCCATTCCTGTCTCGTGCTCACCTTCCCTAGCATGGGTGTGTTCATATTCACACCAAAACAAAGATTACTTCGGAGTCTTTTTTTTTAATTGTTAGTTTTTCTGTTCCATTTATAAACTAATTTGAGTCTGTTCCATGTGGTGCATTTTAAGGAGGAGCACTGACCTGTGTGTTACTTTAGATTACTTCTCTTTTTTTTTTTTCCCCCTTTTCCTGCACAAGTTGTCTTAGTTGGAATTTTTGGATTAATTTGGTGAGGAATATCAAAATATTACTTGGGTTGGAAATAAGATAGTTCAGACTTTAGCAGCATAAGTGAAGCAACTCCAGCTCTTAGAAGTTCTGGTCTGATTCATTTGTGCTGTCTTGTATTTTCCTCTGTGGTTTAACTCAACTTCGGGTATCTAAATTCAGATTAAAGCATGATTCTTCAGTGTTGTTTACAGAATATGGTATTCCTATGTCCTCTGTACCAAATGTAGCTTGGAAATAGGTCTGTATGTTGACTTTCTAGTTTGCAGCTTTGTCTCAACTGAGGTGGCTAATAGCTGTGTGCAGGCTTTTGTGGAGATGCTGGGTGGAACTGGAGCAGCTGGGACACTAATGTGTCCCATGACGATTTTACACTGTGGTGGCTGTTGGGTGTGTCAAGGTGAGCCAGTGTCTTGGGCTAATAGAGAAGAAAAGGAAGGGCAGGTAGATGTCTTCCAGCAGTCTGAGTTTGGAAGGGGAAGATGGTGATGGGGACAATTCTGCTTTTGTTGTCCACAGAGGACACCAGAGATGACTGTGGCTGTGGTGCTACCCAACGCACTAGGGGACTCATTTTTGGGTAGTCACTTTTTCCAAAGTGGACTAGAAAATTTTCTGTTAAAGACAGTGTGTGACCTCTCACAGATCTGGGGGGTGGTTTGTGAATTTAGAACTTTCTCTGTGTCCTAAATTGCTGGTTAACTGTGGAGGAAATAGGGAGACTGAGTCCTGGTATCTGAATCTGAATGAAGCTGGCGTATGTGGTAAAGCAAAGCACGGGCTGCTCAGATGTGTTTTCTTAATGTGGAACCAACTAGCCTTGCACAAATACCGTGGTTTTCTTTCACAACAGCAGTGAGAGGCCAGTAGAGCTGTTGGACAAGTGAGATGAGGCCAAGGACTGTCCATCAGCTGTGCTCTCTAGATGATTTTTGCCTTCAAGCTAGCAGTTGGAAAAGAGGATTTCATGTCTTCCTGTTCAGATCCTTTTTACCTATGCTCTTTTCTGTTCTGTTGATTTCTGTTTTTCTTTCTCAGATGAGACTTAGTTTAAAGCTTTGCAGTATAGCTGTGTTCAAGTGTGTATGTGGCACTGTTACCCAATGTAGTTATGCCATCGAACACCTGCCCCATAGGTGCAGTTTATGTTGGCAGGAGTTGTTTGGCTGGTGTGACTTGATGAGGCAAATTGTAACTACAGTCAGAAAAATCTCCTCTCCTTTTTTTTTTTTTTTTTTTTTCCCTTGAGTGACTGTAGTGGCACATCCTTTGCAGTAGAGATTAAATTCTTCCTTTACCTTACAGGATTGGCAGCTGGTTTCACTATACATTGGCGTGGGGGAATGAGGATGCGGGATGCTGCAACTAGTTCTGGAATTTCAGAGCTTGGTGAAACCTTTCTTATGTCTGAAGGAATGGGTCTTGCCAAAGCTTTGTTGAATGTGAAGTAGTCTGGATCCAGAGAGAGATTTTATTTGATGCAATCCTATAGCCTAATTCTGAAGTGTTTTGAGCAGTTTCTGACCGTACGACAGTCTCCTTCATGTGAAGAGAGGTGCAGAATTATTTCCGCTGATGGTCCCTCTGTTTGAGCGATGGTAGCTATCAGCTAATATTTTTTTTGTCTATCTTGCACAACACGGCTGTATTGTTACTCATGATAAGAGTTTTAGAATGCAGTGAAACTAAAGAATATGTCATTCAGGTTTATACATTTAAGAGCATATTACAGGGTTGATGTGGTTTCTCTTGCTTCCCTTTTTCTGTCTAGCTGCTCCTCTTGTTGCAGTGGATAAAGTTTATTATTTAAAGTAATTTAACGTAATTTAAGTTCTCTAAGGAAAGATTTCTCATCACAGGTTAACTATAAATATGCTTACTATAATAATTTAAACATTAAGTAGTACACCCTGGTAAACAAAGACAGAGCACTTTGCTGAAGAAACACACTTGCTCAGCAGGCAAAAGTACCAAGTGAAGAGAGAAACTGTTTTTGTGAAAAATCAGCATCATTTAGTAGTTAGTAAATCCCAATAAACAAAAAAACCAACCAACAGCCCTCCCAAATGTAAATGCAAAATAGTTAACTTTCATTTTGTGTCAGAATGTTATGTTTATGTATTTAAGTGACAACTGAAACTTAGTGATTGAATTGCATTGGTTAGAGCTAGTCCACTCTTCCATTCTTTCACTTAGATGTTTTTTTCTCCTTGATGTTGCCCATCTCTTCTTTCTGGCTCAAATTTCTTCTAATTTTTAATGTCATCTTCATGACCAGAACAAATAGTGAAATAATACCAGGGAGTTAGCAAAACTCAGTTTAAGTATATGTTCTCCAGCTGTACCTTTAGCTAGGAGTGGGTTGTGTGTGCAGGGTATAGGGCTAAAATAATGATGAAGACAGAGATCTCCATTTCAGCTTTGCTTTGATTTACCCTCTGGAATGAGTGTGTGCAGCTGCAAATCCCAGTGAAGGGAGGTGTCTGAAGTTGGAAGTGTCTCAAGCATACAGGTTTGATATTGCTGTTTTATTTGCCTCTAAATCCAATCTCCTGAAACTTCTTACATCCTGTTCTTCCAAAACTCTTCACCCCCAGTTTTGGCTCAGAAGGGAAGTGTAATAGATAACCCCTGATGATGAGTTGCTGAGTGAAATGTGCTGTGGATGTATTTCTCTCACCCAGTTGGACCCACTGCTTTCTTATGGGTGGATTTGTTTGAAATGCATTAGGGCAACCTTTTTGCATCCCAGGTCTCCAGAAGTACCTGCCAGAGAATCATAATTCTCCTGCTTGCTCTGCCATTCCAATCCTCTTCTAATAAAAGTGGATATTGTGACAATAATTGCAGTTGCCAAGCAATAGAATTCAGTATAGCTAGGCTGATGAAATACCTAAACCATTTTGTTAATCAGAATTATAACATTGTGCATCACCCACAGTGCTTATAGGCAGTGTCTAAAAAACGTGTATGAATTTGGAAATCAAATGTCTTGGGCAGTATATAAATGTAAAATGAAGAATATGGGCTGAAATGTCACCTTGAACTTAAAAGCCAAGTGTGAAAGTGTGAACAAGCGACTGGGAGTAAACCACTGTTGGTACTTTTTTTTAACAAGGTGTATATTTAGTTTTCATATTTTGTTTTTTATTTTCACTATTTTACGGTGAAGGTCAAGTAATTGCTGAACAGATCTGCGTGGGTATATTGAAAATCCTGTACTCAGGATTGGAAGCTTTTCTTTATCTTCAGAGAAATGGAAACCTTGGAGTTCTGGTAGTTGACTGTGCCTAAAAGGGCTCTAGTTTTCCATGCTTAACCCTGTTTATCTGGTTGCTTCTCACCTGTGTGCATTAAGGGTGCTTTGTCATGAGACTCTTCCCCCCCCCCCCCGTATTGTGCTGTGGTGCCTCTGAGACTGTGAATGCTGTTCTAGTAAAAAGGACACTTTCCTTGGTTGAACTGTGTTTATGATACTAAAAGCAAATTGGAAGCATCCAACTAACCAGAAAAGTGAGTTCACATAAGAGTTCCTACTGCTATAGCTACTTTAGTTTATATTTGCCTTAAACTGTGTTCTAGTGCAACTGTTTTTTGTTGATAAGACCTGAACTACTAGTCACCTTGTCTCTGGTGCCAACCCACATGTTTTACCTTGTATTTGGAGAGGAGGGTTCTTTTTTCCAATCTAGTTAGCTTATGACTGGAAAGTCCCACAGCACCTGCATGTGTGTAACTTAATACCTTTAAAGCCCTTTTTGGGGATTGCAAGTTGGTCGTATTTTAGCTGCCTGGAGAAAGCAGGTTACAGCATGACTGATGTGATTTTAAGCTGTGTAGCTGCCATGTGAAGGGAGGACTCGCTGTTCTGTTGAATGAAGTTTCATAGCACTGTCTTTTTCTTCTGTGCAATTAGATTTATTTATTTTTTAAAATATTCTAAATCTCTGTTCAGGTGGAAATACGGGATTAATGGAACTCTTAGTTCAGTTTTTTAAAATAGGAGCACTACTATGGAAGGTCACAGAATGTAGGAGTTCTGTGTTTCATCATGTAAGAGATAGTTAGCCCAGGACAGTAGGGCCATGTGTTGCGTATTGTTAAGAGTAATTGCATCAGGCTTTGAATTTTTCTGTGGATCTAAGTATAACTTCCTGATGACTCTATTAAATCCTTTCACTGACCATGATGGATGCAATTACATGTTATGATACTATATTGTCAGTTTGCTTCTAATGAAGTCTAAATGATCTGGCCTGGTCAGCCAGTCATTTTTTAAAGATTTAAAAAAAAAATAATTCCCCAGAAAGTTTAAAGAGAAGCTGGTTTCCTAGATAACTGCAGGATGGCAACTCAGCAGGCAGCTAAAAGCATAGTAAAGTGTCTCCCTAAATGTGCATTGCTGAGCCCAGCCACATGATGAACTTTCTTTCTGGAAGAATTGGCTGCTTATCGTGGCTACCTAAGTGTATATCCCATAGGTTTCTGTCAGGCAGTTGCTGAGTCACTTGGATGTGTAGACAACTATGTTAAAAATAAATAAATAAAAGCCTGCACACAACTATGTTTTTTTTAAAGGTGGAGAAGAACAGTCCCCAGGAGAGACAATTTCTGTTAAGCTCTATTGTCATCACAGATTGTGAAACATAAATTCAGTGTTATAAACAGCTTGTAATTTCAGTCTTCCATTTTTGCTTTAGCAGGCATTAGACTGAAGCTACTGGGATAGGGTTTAAACATTATCATCACAGTTAAAAAATGTTTTACTCTCACAGTTATTGATCATAACACGCCACCTACTCACTTCTATGTTACGTATTTTGTATAGAATGGCATGCTCTGAAAAACTTGTGGTGCTGTCAGAAAAGTGGTAATGCAGGGTAAGAGAGAGTGCAGAGGTTTGAAGTCTGTCTTTCTTCCTATGAGGATGGAGCTCATCTTTAGTGATTTAGGCATTACCTGCTTTCTTCTGCAGGTTTTTTTGTTTGACTTTTGACAGTTTTCTCACAGGCTGGAAAACATGACCGTACTATGACTCGAAAAGTGTTGCAGTGTAGTTAGTTCATGGAATTATTCTGGAGTTGCATTCAGCTGGTGCTTCAAACGGCTTTCCCTTCCTTGTAAACACACAGAAGTATCTTACCAGAGGTTTGAGTGTTCAGCTCCAACCATAATGCTCAAACAATGGCCCTCAATGCTTGACATATACTGGGCATTAGTGGGTGAGGAGTTTACTGTAGGTCTGATTTTTCTGTTAAGATTTTTGTTGTCGTCTTGTTTGGTTGAGTGTCAAGAGCAGGCGTTGTCCATAACCTGGGCCCTACAGATCAGCGTTAGAAGTGTGGTGCTACTTTAACTTGGTTTGATAGCCAAGGGTTCTGGGGCTCAGCCACTTGAATGTTATTAGCTCTATAATATCTTCCTCCATTTTTGCCCTGTGTACCCATGAGGATGAACAGAAGCCCATGCCAACTGAGCCACTCACTCATGTTATGCTATTTCAGTAGTAGGAGGTAACAGATGTGGCCTCAGAGGAACCCCTGAGGGATGTGCTGGGTCAGTGCAGTCTTGGTGAGACAGGATTAATTGGGGGATGACTTTGTCATGAGGATGCTTTCACGTGAGCTAAGCTAAATCTAGACCCACTTGTTCTGGTGAGCTGTGTGGAAGGCATCAATCAATATTATTAAAGGGATTCAGTTCATTTTGTTGGCTTCATTTTTGCTAAGCTGCTGTTCCTGTTGACATTCAGAGTAAAATGTTGGCAGAGAGAAAGCAACTGAGATGAGGGACAGAAATGTGATTTATTCTGAAAATTTTTTTGTGTAAACTTATAGAGAAGTTGGAGGAAGTTCATGGAAAGCAGCAATGCCAGAGATATCTTTAGCCAATGACAGCTGAAATTGCAAGAGCAAAAAGAGCCAGTTTGAGTTTGTGATGTGGGTTGTAGTCCTTCTGTGTGTTATTTTTGTGAGTGTTTTGTTCTGGTCAGCTTGGTAACACAGCGGCCTTTGGATTGGGAATATATAGTTAGTAGAGTGGTAAAAGAGAAAATTCGGGTAGGATGTGTGTATTTTTCTAAGGGCTATGGGAGACAACGAGAATGTGTGGAGAAGGGGAATCCAGTTGTTTTTTAAGGTATTTGCACCAAATTTGATTGGCCTCTTGTGACACCGCTATTTCCTTCCAAATCTGGGAGAGAAGAATCCTGTAAAAGGTTGCTAGGAGTGACGAGTGACACAATTTAAATTAATTATAATAGACTATATTTCTCAGAAATGACAAGCTACACTGCAATATAATCTCCAGTCTCTTGAGTGTTTAGAAGATCATAGTGGTCTGGCTTTGTCTTCCAAAGCTTA
The DNA here is from genome assembly GCF_031877795.1 of Strix aluco. Taxonomy (NCBI): domain Eukaryota; kingdom Metazoa; phylum Chordata; class Aves; order Strigiformes; family Strigidae; genus Strix; species Strix aluco. The sequence continues at coordinate 15,588,808 of NC_133942.1, forward strand.
ACTTCTAATTAAATGAAGAAAAAACCCAAGCCCTCTTCCTGGGCCTTAGATGTGTAAACAAGAACGTTCTCAAGACTTATATTCAAGTGGAAACAGTTGTTTTTTGTTTGGGTTTGAGTATTCTCTTTCATGTTTTGCAAACCAAAGATGGCAGCGTTGTGCTAGTGCTAGAAATACAGAAGTTGAAATTCAATTATAGATTTGATTAGCAAAAGCTATAATGGTTGATGTTTTCTGAATTGTGGGGTGCCTTTTATCTGTTCCACCACCCCCCTCCCCCCGCAGAGATGTAACTTCCTAAAATATTGGTAAATGTAAAGTGGTTTATGTAGCATATTGTTTGGTGGTTAGGGAGTCAGCTTGAATCATGTGGTGTAGATTTAGTTCCCTCCTTGTTACTGGTTCTGACATCCCAAGAGGTAATACAGAAGCTGGCTTCCCTGGGAAGAGATCTAGTGATTGATGTGACACATGCAGGATAGGTGAGCTTAGAGAGTACAGAAATTTTGTGGGAGGTTGTGTAAGTACATTAAAGACACTAAAATATATATTTCATTCATAGTGTCACTACGAAGGCAAAACCAAGAGCTCAGTGGGTGGTGGAATCCTGTGTTAATGTAAAGTGTCATAAGCAATCTCTCCAACCACTGATTTCTGTGAACTCCACATTTAATTTCTTCTTTGCATAGTATGCAATTAAAGAATCCTTAGACTTCTGTAGTAATTTTTTTTCCCCTGCGTCTGCAGATGGTGCAACTATGCTGAAACTTCATGGGCTCAAAGAGAAATTCTGGTTGCTAATTGGCTCCTTCTCAGTCTTCTACTTTTGCCTTCCAAGTCCTGGAGTGAAACTACAGGAACAAACTAGGCTTAAGACCAGGCCATGGACTGCAGTGCCTCTCTGTTCAGTGATGACTGAATAACAACACTTAAAGATTTTTTTCTTCAGGGCTGTATGACAGTCCTGATGGTTTTCTTAAAACAAGCATAATACTTAGCCCTAAGAGTGGAGAGGTTAAGGTCAAGTTTTACTTTACCCTGTTTATAATCTGTATGTGTGTAACATTTTCAGACTATTCCCTCTCTGTTTCCACTGATGTGTCCTCCTGCTTCTCTTCTGACCAATTGCAGTCAGGTAGAAAAGAGGCTCCTTTTAAATCTGTTGGCGAGCTTTATCGTGTGTTTAGCTCTTTTTTTCCTAACCTGATTCAAACCAGTTTTTCAGATAACATGGAGAGTAGGATGCTGTCATCAGCCGAAGTTGTTCTTTAACTTTCAAGTGTCTGCAAGGAATTTTTTTGAGCCATTGTTTTTTTTTCCAGTGTGCTAGACAACCCCTCTATTGAGTTGACCCAGTGTATAGTAAACAAGTCAATATGCAGGCCATTATACATTATGGAGATCTAAATCCACCCAATGCAATAAACATGTTCTTTGTTGTTAAGAGAGAGGGATGGTAACTCTGGAGATGTTTGCCTTAGAAAGGACGCTGCATGTTCTGGATCTGGGATGAGGGCTGCTGGACTGCAGCCACATTCAGTAGCTGCTTTGGACCCTTTTTTTTATAAGGACCTGCCATAGATTAAAACTAAAAAACACATGATGAAAAGGAAGTGACTCTGTTGGGAATAAATAACAACACTGTTCATAAGATGTGCTGATCTCCCAGAAAGACCCACAGCTCTGAGCTGACATTACTGAAGGATGACGTGGTGAAGCCTCTTTCATTAGAGAAGTTTGGGAGAGAGCAATGTTCCTGTGTTCGGTAACATCAGCTCTTAGCTGACCAGAGACTAGCAGTAGCTGTCTGGGAAAGCAGACCTCTCACTGAAGTGGAGTGTGCTCAGAAAAAGCCATTACTGGCAAAGTGAGACTTTTCTTGTGGTGGTGGTGGTGTGAGCAAGCTACTCTGCTAAAAGTAGAACTAGCCACAATTGGTTTTTGTATTACGGCTTGTAGTTCCTTCTTTGTGTAGGAAATCATCCAGCGCTGATGGTAACATACTGTACTTGTTAGCGCTGTACCGAATTTCAGGATAGATGAGAAGTTGAGCAGCCTTGTGCCCTCCCTTAAAAAAATCCTTTTGAACCTTGTGGATCACAGGCTTTATCCTCAGAATGGGTGTTTTAACACCTGGGCAGGAAAACGATACGGAATTGGAACAATTTCTGCACCTTCAGCACTTCAGCAATGGGTGTAAGGGGATATGTGTGGGTGGTTGTTTTTGTTTTTGGTTTTGTTTTAAATGGAAAAGCTGAAGGTATCCAGGCTCCTCATTTGAGATAAAGCTTTGCATCTCTACTCTGAAGTGAAGGGAACAATCTTCACAGAAGGGAAGTCAAAAGAGGGAAAACAAAGGGAAATCATAACTTGCTTTGGTAACATGCCATGAGTATACAAAACAGGAGAAAGGTGAACAGGAGTTGGTTTCAAGATTGCTAGTTAGACGTTAAGCAGTCTATCCTGATTCTCATTTCAGAAATGTAAACGCCTGCACAGGCTGAACAAGTCTCTGTTGCTATGGAAAGCCTGACCCAGCTGGAGCAGGCTTAGGTTGAAAAGGCCTTGGACTTGCAAAAGGGTTGTGCGGGGATGACTCGATGACTCAGAGCTGCCTTGGTGCTGCTTTGTCTAAGACTTTGGTGTTGAGAGAGCCAGACGGTGAACAGAATTCTGGATAGTTGAGAGGATACTGAGACCTTTCAGTGTAGTAAAACCTTTTAACATTACCCAAAAAAGTAAAGGGCCAAAGGCAAGGCTTAAAATGTGAAGGTGTGTCTTTTTTTCAAGAAAAAGCTGTACAGTTGTGTTTGTTTCGAACTTCTAAAATGGGGTAAGTGGGAACAATACAAAATTTGGAAGCAAGAACTACACCATGATGAAATGGTTCCTTTTAGGAAGTGAATTCTTCTCTTATTAAAAACAGTGGATGTGTGAACTGTCAATCTGCCCTCTAACACCTTAGTATTGATAACAAATTAACTGGTATGAATATATGTACAGCTGTGACATACTGTAGCAAGCAGAAGTGATATTATAGGCTGAATGTTGAACAGCAGGGTTTCTGCTGATTTGTCTTTTGTAGCATGCCACTTTGCAAAAGGAATGGTTCCTTCGAAACGCTGAAGGGTAACAGGTAAGTCCTTCTGGGAGTAGTTAGTGACCTGAAATAGCTAGTGGATATATAAAAGAAACAAAGACCTGCTGCATGGAGTAAATGATTATTTTATGATAGATGATGATTAAATAGCAGGTGTTTCTCAAGGTGACAAGGTTCTTCTCCATGTCAAAATGTTTCTTGGGATGAAAATCGTAGTTAAGGTCAAGAAGAAGCGACTGAATCGCTGTACTCGGAGCGCTTTGTGTTGCACACAGCTTTGCTGTAGTCTGCCCAATCTGTGTGTACTCAGTAGTGTCAACTTATTACCCGTGTGCTGTGCAGTGTGCATGTTTGTTCACAGCCTCTGTTCTGCTCCTTGGTGCCCTAACTTGGAGCAGCACTTAGAAAGGAGACTTGCCAGGAGATTCTGCCAGATTAAGGAGTAGGCTGCAGGTCATGTTAATTACTCGCATCATATGAACCTGTTACATGCAATCATTTTTCCTGGTAGTTCATTGACCCCATCTCAGTTACATGATCAGACTTGGATCTGTCCTCTGACTAGGAATGGGCTGCAGGTCCTCAGACAGACTGTAGTGTGGAGTGGGTGTTTTTATTACCTTTGGAAGTTTACACGCCCTGCGGCTTGCCCCTGGGATGCTCCCAGAAAAAAAGAGCAGAAGTGAGCTTCTTATTGGATAGCAGGTGAAGCTTAATACTTCTGGACTGAAGTGCTACTTCCAGGAAGGCATTTGTGTTTGTCTAGGTAAAGAATGCGATGCTTCTCTTTTGTATTTTACTGTATTGGGGGAGTTATCTTTTAAACAAATAAATACATATCTCTTTTTAAGAACTAATTTCTCACTCAGAATTAGGTACTTAGTTTAGAACAAGTCTGAGAAATAATAGGCAGTTTAAGGAAAGGCTTGGAAATCTGTAAGCAGCTGAATGAAAACAGCATGAATCTGACTACTGGTAATTATCCTGGGTGTTTATAATCTACCCAAGACCCAAAACTATTGGGGCAGGGTAATAAACAGATGTTGCATTTTTGTTTTCTGTTAGTGAGCAAAAGAAATACATAATAGTTAATTTCCAGTTCTGAATTGAACATGAAACAAAGCAAAGTTATACTAGTTGTATTAAAAAAGCTTGATAAACTGGAATACAAAAAACTGTTAAATGGAATATAAATGCTCTAAAGAGCGTTTTGTGTGCATTTCATGCTGTCTGACAGACCAATGGGATCCAAAGAAAACACAGCACAGCCAAATGGAAATTGTAGTTGACTTTGAGCTCTGATTAATTTGTTTTTCATATAATCCTTTTCAGGGCAGTGAGAAAAACGTGAGAAAAAGATGATGCATTGTGGTATAATTAACTTTTGTGAACAATGTAAACTTCAAAAGAAATTTCTTCCTTTTTTTAAAAAAAAATCCATCTGCTTTAATTGGAGCTGTTTTTTTTCCAGATGTCAGTATGGACCATGATGCTTGTCCTATTTCATGTTTGGGTCTCTGCAGTTCTCATTATATCATGAAGTTCTGCAAAACATAGCTCACTAGATGAGCTAATAAGTTCTTAAATCAAAAATGTCAACAGCATGTTCATCTGTAATCAATTTCTAACATTAGAGCCCACTGGACTTTTCCTTATTAAGGGAATGATGTTCAGAATTGAGGCAAGTGAGTGTGTACATTTGCCATAAAGTTCTAGAAATCTCATTGATTTATAAAAGCATTAAATACCTAAAATTAAGTAACTTTCAAGCTGAAACAAGCATAAAGCTAAAAGCAATATGACTTTTAAAGCCCAGCCTCAGAATAGACGCACGAACAGATATATAATGCTTTAGTTAACGGTTGCTGCCATTTCTCTCACAAATTGTTCTTTAGGGTATTGTAACTCAGCTGTTTTTAAACCCATCACTCTGGAACCTTGCCTGCAAAATGTCAGCGCAAGTGCAAATTTTATTTCTTTAACAAAATAAAGGGCTTGGAGCAGTTAGGCTTTCTAAAATTTTATGGCAGTAAAATAAATTTTGCTACTTTTGCTTTGCCATAACAGGAACCATACTGTTCACCTTGTCCTGCCAGCAGGTAGAGACAGAAACCAAAACAGTTTAATTGGAAAAACACTGTGTGTTCTAACTTGCCTTTTTTAAAAAAGAGAAGCCCAATGTCAAAGCGTAAATATACTCATGTTATTGTCGGGCTGTGCTTTGGGCAGAGGGCACCATCCCTTGAGGATGGGTGGAGGGCTGGTTTTCTTCTCAGAAGTTGAAAGCAAGATATGGGTACTAGTTTATTAAAGGTATTTAATGTGGGTTGAGGTTGTCTTTCCTACTGATTCAGGAGAGAAGCCCACACTTTCCCTGTGCGTGACCAGTGCATCTCTTATCAGATCTACTGTCTTGGAGTAATTTAACATTCCTGCTCTCACATCTGGCTTTTAAAGCTGGATAGTGCCAACCCATTCACCTTTTTTTAATGTTTTCCTGAAGTTAAAGCCTTGACACACATGCCAGGCAGCAGTATGCAATTATTCTGTAGTCAACATATACTAAAATGGAGATTTCCTGTCTCACTGGTCTTAATGGCCAAGGTTACTGTTGGTACATTAGTTTCGGTGGGGTTTTTTTGTTTTTAAATGTTTAGGGAATGAACTTTCTTGCATATAGCTGCTTCTAGTGCAGCAAGTCACATTAATAGCTTCTGCTTTCAGCTTGGGTCTTTACAGAAGGAAGATTAGGTAATAGTTTGTGTAGACAACATCTGTTTCTTAACAAAGATCTTGCCCTGTTGTTTTTTTACATTGTCCCTCTAACAAGAAAGAACTTTAGTCTTCTAAAGACTTAAAAGTCTTTAAGTCCTTGTTGGATATTAGAGTTGCTGTGGTTTTAGCATGCTCATGTTCTGGATCCTTTGTTAGCTTAAGTTATTAGTCTTAGATAAGTGTTGTGGGATGGAAGGACTGCTTTCTATTGTCTGTGCAATTTCGGAATCTCTGGTCAATTTGTCTGGGTTAGAATTTAAGTTTTTTGGCTCCAGTGTTTGTTTAGACCTTTTCCTTGTCTGAGGAAAAGACGTTGTTAAAATAATTAAGCCTAGCATGCATAAAAAGAGAACCTTTCCACAAAATTGAATTGCTTGGGGTTTATTTAACTTTTGGGTTGCTTAAATAAATTGGCATTTTACTTTGTTTGCTTACAAGCAACTTACTATCTGTTCTGGGGAGTCTTTTTTCCATGTTTTCCACAGAAAATCAACTCTGAGGGTTTCCAAGAACAACAGCTCTCTACACTCTGTAGTTCTTTGTTTTACATCAAAGTGCATTTTATGTGGCTAATTATTACACTGTTAGTACACTTTTCTTCCAGCCCCTTTAAAATTTTTATTGTGATACATGTCTAATGTGGAAAGACCTAATATATAGATTTATTAGGGTATAATGCTTTTGGTCATTGTTTTCTTGCGAGTGCATTGAGTTCAGCCTGCTGTTTTCAAGGGAAATTCCTGATTGTGATGTTGTGTATTGTAAATAAATTTATCTTGTGTTTCTTAGAACTGGAGAAACTTTTTCATATCTTGGTGCCAAAATCAGTGAAACTTGTTCACTGGAACATGCAAACAGAAATTCAGTGCATTAGCTATACAAGTCCAAGCACTTTCTTTTCTTCTTGGTCACAGTGCGGGAAGTGCTGACCAGCTTTCCGTGGATTTTGTGTTGTTGCTGATCTATTGAAAGACTAACATTTGAGTATTAGGGCTGATTTGGCTTGTGACGCTGGGAAGAAAGACTGATTTGAGAAGTTGAAATTTTCTGGAAAGCGTTCCACTTTACGTGTGTGTATCTTGAGGGGGGTGGGGGATGCAAATTAGTAACATAATCACTCTCTATACTACCTAACTTGTTTGAAGGGCTGAACCCCTGGTTTGGTCACACATGACGTCATGTAATTTGGAGCAGGGTGTGCAAATGTATTTGGTTTATGTTTATCAATCTAATGCAACTCTTTTCAACAGCAATAATAAAACAGCATTTCTCTTTCTGCTGCAGAATATAGTTAGCTTGCATCTCTGTGCTGGTCCTGGTAGTGTTTATAGTGATAGGTTAAACGAGATGAAGATTCAGTGTAGGTGTAAATCAAGTACTCATTTCCTATTTTAACATTGTAACCTAATTAAGAAGTTAAAAATTTTGTGGCCATCAGAATATCCTACTTGTATTCCAGTTTCAAAAGGTTTAAAAATGCCTTATGTACTAACTTTCCTTTCTCCTTTTACATTTCCAGTTTGTGGGCCAAACGTTGACATTCGCAATGATATCCATGAGCTGAAACGCCTGGAGAACTGTACGGTAATTGAGGGTTTCCTTCAAATTCTGCTCATCTCTAAAGCAGAGGATTACCGCAACTTCCGCTTCCCAAAGCTCACTGTCATAACTGACTATTTGCTGCTGTTCCGTGTGGCAGGCTTGGAAAGCCTCAGTGATCTCTTCCCCAACCTCACAGTCATTCGTGGGAGGAACCTCTTCTACAACTATGCCTTGGTTATCTTTGAAATGACAAATCTTAAAGAGATTGGGCTTCACAACTTGAGGAACATAACCCGCGGGGCCATACGGATTGAGAAGAACTCTGACCTGTGTTACCTCTCCACAGTGGACTGGTCTCTCATCCTAGATGCAGTGTCCAATAACTACATTGTTGGGAATAAACCTCCAAAGGAATGTGGGGACTTGTGTCCAGGAACAATGGAAGAGAAGCCATTGTGCGAGAAGACATCTATTAACAATGAGTACAACTACCGCTGCTGGACCACCAACCACTGCCAGAAAAGTAAGATTTGAGTAGATAATATGTTGTTGTTACCCCTTTCTGAAGTAAGGGTTTAATTTTCTGGCTTTATTTTAAACTTTTTGGTAACTTAAAATTTTATTCTAGTTGTGTGTAGTCCACATAATGAGCTATCCAGTTACCACACAAATAGATTCCTCTCCAACCGGTAAAGGATCATCTCACTTGATTTAAAAAAAAACCCCAAAACTACCACCAACAAAAGAAACCCCCACAAACTTTCTGGGTTACTTAGCCATGGAAAAGATGCAAAGTAAGTGTAGAACTAAAACCATTCTAGCAAAGCTGGAATGTTTTACCTCACTTGAGGACTTCTACAGGAGGTGGCTGTCAAATGCCATCTCTTCCTCCTTGCTGAAGTGACCTTACGTGTGTGCCAGAGTCATTGCTATACTGAAGCTGTTAACTGGAGTTACTATGGCTTTTTCTTTGCCTCCCTTAGCATGCACCTTCAGAAATTCCTGTCATGGTCAATTGTGTATGTAGGAACTTTTTTTTAGTGAAATCAGTTTTAACAGTACAGTCTCTAGTGTCAAAGAGTCAATGAACACCTTGACTCTCGGTGAAATTATCCTTGCCCGTTTTGTTCTTATCTGGCATGATGGGTTTTACGTCTTTCCGATAGCAAGTATTAGCAAAACCAAAACCTGATCTCTTCTCACTTTTTAAAAATAGAGTAAACAAATACATAAGTTTACTCAAATAACATGATTACATGGCAGGCTTTTTGAGTTCATCCTGTAACTTTACGAAAGCTGAGCCCTGCAGTAGCAGTAGGGCTTAGTTACAAGCAGTCGCCACTGGGAAGAACGGTTCCTAAATTCCATTTGCAGTGTTGACCGAAGCTGCTGTAATGATAGGAAACACCACAGCGAGAGAAACAGGAACAGGGCTATATTCAGGTTACCTTCATTTGGGGATACTGTTTTTTCTAAAGTGGCTCATCAGTTGCTTGTGAAGCCCTCACATTCAATTAGAACTGAAATTAAAGTAGGTTGTAGGGCAGTTTCAGTCAACGCATGCCAAAAATATCTCTGCCAAAGGCATTTGTAGGGCTGTGCTTTTATCAGTATTTCTTAGGGGAAGCAGTTTGTTTTTAAACAAAGAAAAGAAAACCCCTCAGCCTGTTATTGGGAGACTTTGTGATTTGTCCAAGGTGAGGGAAGTAAGCTGCATTGCTTTCTTACTGTGTGTTGCTGTGAGTCTTTAGGATTCTGCAGGCCAAATATAAGTCTTCATTAGAAGAGTGTAACTGTTGTCTACAGAGGGGTGACCTAGGTGATTGCTGTGCAACCTCATTGCCTTTAGTGGTTTGAATGGATGTAACTAGAGTGTATTTAATGAGATATAACAATTTACTTGCTTTCTGTTGTGTGTTCTGGCAGTTTGGAGTAGACAAAAGTGAGGTGCAAGAAAAGCTTGTTGACTTCTAGGAGAATGTTAAAATAATTCAGCTCCCAAATGCACATAAGAGATTTGTTGAAGTAAGATGAGGTCATAGTTATACTGTGATGGCAGCACTTCTAAGGCAAGGGTGTAGATCAAGTTTTTCTTTTCCTATATGCTTTCATTTTCTTTTCATGGGAGATTGTGAAGAAGAAAGCAAATACTGGAAAAGAGCCTTGAAAGGCTTGTTAAGAGCATTACGCTGTGGAAAACCAATGTAGGTTTAGAGTATCTTAGGATGCAGAGTGTATAAGGAAATGGTCAAGTTCTAGTCAAAGTCAGAGTAAGAAAGTTGGACCTATTTAACCTATTTGTCATGATAAACTAGTGACTTTGGAGAAGAAGACTTAAAATTTGCCAGCCATTCATCTAAAAAAAAAAAAAAAACCCAACCCAAAAGTACTCCCATTCTGAAGAAAAACAAGGGAGGTATAAATGTGCAGTTGTTCAAAAAGAAGCTTTTTGTCTCTCCTGCTAGATTGCTTGGGCACTTTGGCAATGAACTCCTGATCTGGAGAGGACTCGTGCAGTACAAAATTACACAAGACATGAAAAAGAATAGAAGCAAGGACTTTTAAGTTACTGAGTGTTTCAATCTGCATTTTCCTACCAGTAGAGATATAAGACCTGTGTTATTTTCCAGGGAATGTTTTTCTAGTGTAGTATCTAATTTAACCCTGACATTCTCCTTGTGCGTCACAGTAATGTTAAACTGAAAATGCTGTCTATCACTCAGTGTTCCTTTATGCCTTTTTATTTTTCTTCACCCTGGATCTGTGGAGGAGTGTGTATTAAATCTCTTTTGTCCTTGTTTAGGTTTTACGCTGAAAGATCTGAAGTTGGTGGGTAAATGTTGTGTGGGAACACTTAGTACTTTAAGTAGCCTGGCTTCTGTTTAGTTTTGCCGTTGAGTGGAAGTTGTTTTTGTCCTTCTTTTTCTTGCTGACAAACAAAGGAAGAACCCCATGCTTCCTTCAATATAACTTGTGCAGGAACAATGTTGAGGGTGGAGGCGGGAGAGAGGGAAGGATATGCTGTGTTTGACTTAGAATAATCCATTGACATTTCTATAGTAAAACAAGCTACAAAGAAGGTGTAACTTTTAAAAATTGTTCTTATTTTTTAAGGTTCAGTGTAGAGCGTCAGCGGCTTCTCTGCCAGTTTTGCTGCCCTGGTTTCTGTGTAGTATACATTCCTCTACCTTGGAGTGCCCCAAGGCAGCAGCCTTACTAGTTTGCTCACTTTGGAGCTGCGGCTGTGTTGGGTTTGGCATGCTATCACCTCTCTGACTTGCACCTACTTTTCTTTCGGTGTATCACATGCCCGCTGTACTTCACTTGGGTTGCAGGTCCACATAGAAGAGTCCCTTAAGATAAAAGGAGTACTGAAGTTATTTGCATTAGTGGTTGTGCTTTGGGGCACAGGTAGAGATGGAAAAGATAAAAACTGAGTGTCCAGACAGACAAATAAGACTATGGCCTTTTTGGTGCTGGGTGTTTCGTTTTTTGTTGTTGTTGTTGTTGTTGTTGTTCTTCTGGCAGTTGTGACTGCTGGAAACATTTATGGAAGCTGCCTGCATCTTGCTCAGCAGTTGATGTGAGAACCAGAAAAACTGTTCTGCTGTGTACCCCTTGAAAGACTAGTCTCTGGTGTCATGCTTGCTTTTCCTGTCCACTGGTCTACTGCAAAGAAAACTTGTGGTGTTTTCTATATTCCTTTTGCTGATGACTAAGTTTTGAGGTCTGCTGCCTTAGTCACTAGGCCTTTGTAAGTCTGCAGAAACCAAGTGTAAATTACAACCTTGAAAGCCTGCCTGGAAGTTTAGGATCCCTTGTCTACCATAACCTTTGTGTTATTTTTCGAACAAGTCCAGCTAACGTGTCCTGAGATACCTTTGCGTTTGCTGGGGCCATAAGAAATAAACTAGGCAAACTGTTTATATGGGAAAGTAATAGCAAAACTAGCAGTGATCCATATATAAGGTCTGTGGTGTTTTTTCTTTCTTTTTAACTTCATCTTAATTATTCGTCCTCTCTCCATCTACCCCCCAGTTAAGTTGGAGGTGCTCTCTGTCAAGTATTAGTTGAAATCCCTCCTTTCCTACTCTGATAAAAGACAGATTTGGGAGGACAGACTGTTAATACCCGCTATGAAGAGTTAACGGCTTCCACTGCAGGTTCGGTGTGAGAGGACAAGAGCACAGTCTGAAAGCCTGGGTCTTGCCTTTGTGAGAGAGCAAATTATGGTGCTGCACAAAGGGGATGAAATAGCCATGCTTCCCATAAGAGCAATGAAGGTGAGTATCTGAAGTGCATGAGGGACCTTTAAGATTCAATTTGCCACTGACATAAAAAAAAAGCAGGTTTAAATTGGTATTGTAGAGAGAACATGGATTAGGGCAGTAAGTCGTAAGCACTTGTTTCAGAAGAGGTGAATTTGACATTAAAAACAATAGCTCATGTAGACTGCGCTCCACAATACAACAGAAGAAAACTTTCAGCTTCCGAATGTGTGAAACTGAAGACCATGGAAAAGGCATGTGAGGATTTGGAGGCTGATAAAGAAGCAGATGGCAGCTAAGCACAAAATGTTTTTAATGAAAATGTATCCTTATTCCTTTTTGAATTGGTTTGACAGTGGCCTGAAAAGTTACGGTGTATGTGAGGAATGAGGAACAGGAGGGAGAGAATGACAGTGAGTGGGAAGAGTGGTCCATATGTACCTTCTACTAAAATGTTTAAACATATGGGGACAGTAACATGATGTATTCTCACAAATATTCGGAATCTGCTCCTGTTTGTTTACACGAAGCTCAAAAGATAATGCAGTCGAATGGTATCATTTGACATAGCTTCATTGACTTGTGCAGTACTTACCAGTGTACGCCATCTGGGAATCTGCTCCTCGTTGATTCAGCAGAGTAGTGGTAAAAACAATGTGCTGGCATTTTTTTTTCCCCTTCTCTTCTCCTTATTTTCCCCTCTCTTGAGGAGTATTCACTATATTCCTCTGTCCTTTAGAAATATTGAACATACATGATCTATGTAGATATAGAGAGGAAGAAGTTGGGAGCCAGAAGTGCTGAATCAAATTACACTTATTTTGCTTTAAATTACATCTGTGTGGTTTTTTTTGTTTGCTGCCTGATTTAAGATTTCTTGTGTTTTTTCGTAAACCCTGAAATATAGCAGAAATTGTGTATGTCATCAGAGGACAATATGCTTTAAAAGTTCTACTCTTTCAGCAAGCAAATTTGATGTGGTATAATGTTAAGTGAAGCTAGTCTGTGTAATGCCAGTTCTACCTCTGTTGGGTTAAAAACCTCTATCCTATAAACTGGAACATATTTTGAAATGGACAGGTTGTCTGTTTTGTTGGTATGCAAACTCTCCAGCAAATAAACATCTTCTGAAAGGAATAAACAGAAGGGTAGACATTAAAAAAAAAAAATAAATGTAAAAGGCACAGTTGGTGTCACTGAATTAGAAAAATCTGGAGCATGTTAGAAAAATTTTGTTAGTGTTTTCGTTCTGAATGAAGTTTTTTCCTGACTTTCGCTCCCCTCCTGAGAAGCCTGCTTTTCAGCCAGAGATTTCCCAGAATTTTTATTATGGCTGTGAGAGCGTATTTAATTAGTAAGTTGGAATGTCCGCAGAGCAGATCAGGCCAATCTGCAGTTAATTACTGTAGCAGTGCTTTATATTCTGAGAAAAGGGCTAAAATTAAACAAATGTATACTTGCCATTTTTCTTTGTTCTGTTGCAAAATGCCATAACCTGGGAGGAATATCTTGAATCTTGCAGCCTGTCCTAGTCACAAAAACTAAGTGCTAATGTTGAATACTCATCTTGGCTTCCTAGTTTCTTTTGGCACGAAGATGTGTAGTGTTTTTGAGAGGACTTCAAATTTTGGAGTTTTGTTTTCCAGTATTAAAAGACTTGATGCAATAAATTAGGTTTATCAGTGACACTTTGCCATGGGTTGAAAAAAAAATCCTTTTAAAAAACCTTTAAAATATTCAGACCTTTTCCCCACTTTTTGGAATAAAGAATAAAAAAAAGTTAAAAGTGTTTTTAGGGTTTTGGAAAATTCCTTGTGTCTTTTCTACTAACGTGTACACACACACACACACACACTTTTCTCCTGACAAAACATCGTATTTTACAATTGCTTTGACTTCCTTTATCTCTGTCACTCCAGAGGTGTGTTTATGTTCACCCTGTGGTGTGTAGCCATATTCTAGTGACCATCCATGCTGTTGCAGAAATTTATTTCTTCTGGTATTGTTTCTGATAATGGGGAGGGGTAATCCATGTGTTGCAGAATGAGTGGTAAATGTTGCTGTGATTTCAGTGGAAGTACACAATACCTTGTTAAGTGATAGGTTGGTTAAATGTATATGCCCATTTATTCTGAGTAATACAAACTCTATGCATAGAGACCATTCTGATTTAAGAAAAATGAGAATTAGCAATTCTAAAGTTAACCCCACAACAAACTTGCTCAAACTAATAAGTGGTGGCAGAGTTTTTTGTGCATATGTAAATGCATCTTATAATTGCAATTAAACAAGAGCGTGCTGTGATTGAAGTCTGGCTGGACAGAAAGCTCTTCCAGATCCACACTCTGCCTGTCTTTCGTAGCTTCAGATTTTTGCTTCATGAAACCTTGAAATCTTGAGTAATCTTTATTGCTACTACAATATGGATTTACTTGAATTGTCTCATGCCAAGCAACTGCTTCACTGTCAGAAAAACAACTATAAAAATATAATTGGAGATCACTCGTAGGAAAGAGTCATTCCCTGGTTTTATGGATTGCATGTATGTTAATTCCTCAGTTCAATTTTGCTGATGCTCTGTGGTAAAGGGTAGGGAAGAAAAACAATGCCAGTCCTTCTTACAAGAAGATACAAGCGTTACTAGATTGTCACGCATACAGTGTGCGATCTTTTAATGTGTAGTGCTCGAGAAGAAGTCCTGGTCTAACCTCTCATTATATGGAGACTCATGGGAGAAGGGAATGGACTTTGTACCCAGGGGGCCTGAGGCTGTGGAGCAGAGCAGGATAGGAAGATGATGTCTACCATCACATTCAGTGAGGGTTTCTAAGATGTTGCTTATTTATTTCAAACTTTTTTTTTTGAAAAAGTACTTCAAAACCTCATTAACATCCTAAAGGTACTTTCAAAGGTACGTTAGTGTTGTTAGTGATGTTTCAGAAATTTGATAATCTGGCATTAGCTAGGATTGGAAACAATGCTTTTGGTTTTACTTGCAACACTTCTGTTCTTCGGAACTTGCTATCATCCAAGAGGAGACTGAAGATGATGCATTTAGAGAATTATTTTTTGTTTTCCCTTCCTGTGCAGCAGTACCAAGTTAAATCTATGACATTAAATATGCATCTAAACTTGAGCCAAATCTTTGATTAACCTGCTTAACATAGGCTTCCAGGCCCCATTGATATATATTAGACAAATGTTTGTTAACAGAATAGGCAGTTGTATTGGATAGTTAATTACATGTAATGTAAGACTTAAATTTTATGATGAATTTGCAAAACAACTGGGAGCTGGGAATAGCTAGCAGTGTTACAGGGAAAATGTCAGGGAAATGTCAAGTGTAAAACCAGAAGAAAGCTGTGTTTTTGCTGTGTTCTTGCAAATGTCGCAGGGACAAGGCAAACTCAGCCTGGCTTAGCATTTTCCGCAGTTCTCTGTCTGTGGCTCTTATCCACGCAAGGAGTCTGGCTTATAGTGGGTTGCTAGCCTTCCTGGGGATTTCTGTTTCGACAGTTAACACTTGTAGGGATGTCTAATGACGGGTGAACTTGAGCCAAAGTCCTTTTATCTTGGTGGGGGCCCTGAAAAGATCTGTCCTCCACCCAGCTGTCCGTTTTAATGAAATATGTAGAAATACATATTTTGTGATGACTGGTCTGCAATTGAATTTGGCTGAAATATGCCAAAGGAGGTTTGGATGTGAGTAAACCCACTGAACTTGCCAGCCTACTTTTCATAAGAAGTAAAGGCAAACCTTAGGTTCAACCCTGGATATAGGAATTATGCCCTCTAAAAATTAATAGTAGGTGCCATTTTCCTTTTTTTCCTTCCCCAAACGCACATGAATGTAGGAATGAATTGTCCTTGAGCATTTGCATAAATTGTTTTCATGTGGCAAACAAGTTTCTCAGTGTTAAACAGTGATGAAACAGCCTTTGTTTAGCCTTCCGTCCCACTAATAGTGTGATTTCCTTCTCAAGTCTGTTTATGGCTCTGAGAATTAACTTATAATAAAAAGATGTTCAGATGATAGTATGTTAATACAGATTGTTGAATTGCCTTTTTCTTCTGAGGTGAACTCAGCCTGGTTCAGTTGTCAACTGTCTCTTCCTCCCCCTCCCCAGCAAAGTTTTCAGTGTTTGGAATGGAATGTGCATGTGCTATCAGCTGAGTGCTAAAAATGATTTAGCAAATAATTTGCCCACCATAAAATGGTAAGGGTCTGAGGTGCCCATAACATGGGCTTTTAAAGCTAGAAACTGCTATTCTCTAATATTTTTTTTTGTTTACTGTTTCTTGCTGGGCAAAGTGAACTTGTAGTTACCTGCCTAAAGCATAGTTCTCTATGCCCTGGCTAATTATTAAGTGTGTTTGTATAGCCCTTGACAGTGTAGGCGAGAATGAATTCAGCGCATGACTTGAGGATCCCTCTTGGAAAGGCTGGTGTTTTTTGGAATTTCGTTGCTGATTTGCATGTTCAGAGGGATTTGAGAGGCAACTCAAAGTTCTCATTGTTGCTAGTTAAAGTTCAGTTTACGCTCTTAGGTGGATCAAACTTCTAGTTTGTACATAAGTGCGACCTTCCTGATGTGTTTTTTCCTTGTTGCAACATATTGGGTTTATAGGCGCTTAACTGTTCCCTTCTTAATAAACAGTGCTCTATAGCTGTTGAGACTCATCTCTTCCCAGCATACTCATCATCCCTCCATTAATGGCTTCTCTAACTTCTTACAAGCGTAACTCAGTTGAGGGGTCTGTTTCTCCTATTTTTTTTTTTTTTCCGGTTGATGTGTGAGGGATATATATGGATGAGTAAAGGTTATAGTTTTGGGAAATGATGCCATTTAGGAAGCATGTTTGAAGTGTTGAGCGCGCAGAGAAAGTCTTTTATATCAATGCAGGCCTTGGGAGGAGGAGATGTTTTTCTATGTATAGAAACTTCCCGTATAGAATGGCAAGAGAAGGTTGCAGGGGGATTGCCTGTCTCTTTAAGTGGGTTTATAATTGGCTAGGAATTTTTGTCAGCTTAGTCACTGCAGCATTCAGCGGATGAGGGAAAAAAACCACAGGCCCCAACCGTTACGGGCCGTGGATAGGCTCTGTCATCCCAAAGGAATGCATGTGAACAAAACACTTTGTGCGGTGCAACCGTTGGCCTAAACAGTATTGCATTCTTAAAGCAGGCTCTGAGTCACATGGAGCAGATGGATTGTTTCACTAAAATGGAAGTTATGTATCACTGAGCACTCGGATCGAGCTTTTAAGTGTGGTTCGAATAGGTCACAATATGCGAGTGTGATGAAGGGGTGTAAAGGTAAAAAAAAAAAAAAATCAGCTCTTTGTTCTGTGGCTGAAATAGTTTCTGTGGCCTTGAAAAGGTAGGAAGTTCCTTTGCTTTGTTAATTACTGGGCTGGCACACTGGTCTAAAGATTTCAGACAAGCATGGTCCTAATTCTGAGGCACTTTGTGTTCATCTGGGAAGCTTCATGCTACCCAAACTAATTCAAAGAAACCCCTGTTTTGTGGGGGGGTGGAAAGAAAAACCCCAAACCAAAAGCCAAACCTATTGGCGTTTCTCACAATGAAACCAGCTGCTCAGCTCTTCTTCCTCCACCCTGCCCAGCCTTTCGCCCCCAAATCTATCTTCAAGCTGTTCTCTCTAGTCTGCACAGTATATTGATTAGCGAGAGAGTGGCTCTGTCTCTGTGGGTGGCGTTACCCTTTATTTGGCTTCATCTCTTCCCTTTAAGGGATTTGAAAGGATCTGATAGGAGCGTTGCCAGCCTCCAGCCTTCAAAGCGTGCAGAGGAGGAGCTGTGACTTCTGGCTAAACAAATTCATAGCTGTCAAAGTGATTTTTTTTTTTTCCAATTTTTTAATGAATTTTTTCCCCCTCCTGTTTTGTGGGAAATCCTCTTTAAAGAGTGGTCTAGGATTTAACAGAAAACCCGGCCTCCAGTTGGTCGATATTGACAACTGCTGTCTTTTGGCAGACTGCTGCTGTTCGGAGTGGAGCAAGTTTGGAGGTCTTAATCCGGTTATCACTAAG
Organism: Strix aluco; assembly: GCF_031877795.1. Classification (NCBI taxonomy): domain Eukaryota; kingdom Metazoa; phylum Chordata; class Aves; order Strigiformes; family Strigidae; genus Strix; species Strix aluco. The sequence goes on from NC_133942.1 coordinate 15,606,546, forward strand.
GCAGGTGTTTCAGAATTAGTGCCTCCCTGTGTAGTATTAATTGAATCTTAAATCATTACAACACAAAGGGGGAACATTGACTAAATTCCCTTCCATCTCTGGAGCTTTCCTCATGAAGACAGCACATGAATAGGAACTCTCTCTTAGAGAAGATGCTTTACTTTCTAAGTGCTTGATGAAGGCTGTTTGGCAGAATCAGAATTGACTGGTCCACGTGAAACACTACATGCAGGACCGAAATTGCAAGTGAGTCACTGTCTGCTCTGTCTTTTGTGATCTGAGAGTCTGGGATAAAATACTGCAGTGGGTGTTACAGATAAAACTCAGTATGCAAATCCTTAATTCGGAGATGAAGCATTCTTCCTTTTCTACTCACTGCAGTTGTTTGTGTGCATCCATTTCTCTTCTCTAGCAGAGCAATTAAAATAGTCAGTAATACCTTGCTCCAGAAAATGAGGAGAGTGGTGGCAGGGAAAACAAATACCTCTTCCAGCAAACCAGATGTAGAGCTTCTTAAATTCAAGGGCTGGTTTAGGATCAAGTTGGTTACAGGAGAATATAACTAATTAGAATATATCTTACAAGTGGAAAAATTAATATTCTTCATAGGCAAAGATACTTTTTTTTTTTTCTACCTTTAGGAAGTTTCTTGGTATGCTTAGAATTGTCTGCACATGATCTTTTTAGGAGAAAAGTGCAATATAGGTAAAAGGGGGCATTTTTGGAGTGGGGAGTGCAGTGGAAGTCTTTCCATATGGCAGTGCCGGGTGAAAGTGGTGGGCCACTGAAATCTGTGGTGATTGCAGGTCCCGGTGTTTAGCTTCTTGTGACCTGAGAACTGGGCTGCCTGCTCTAGTAGGAACATTTTGCTCTGTGAACTGGTGTTGCTGTAGCGTGGCACTGTTTTAATCATACTCAGATCCGTGTGCTGTACCTGTGATGTGCTGTTAGGACTCTGGATACAGTGTCTATATGCTTTCTGTTTAGATAAATTCAACATCATGCATGTATCACCTGAAAACTTCAAGCTGTGAAGCTTCTTGCTTTTCTTGTCTACTTATTAAATATTTATTAAAATGGTAGTCAGCCTGGGATGAGGAGGAGACATTATTGAACAACACGGGGCTTACCAGTCACCATAAATGGTGCAAAGCTCTGTGCGGATCCTCCAAGGGATGTACTTTGTTTACATTAAGCATGCTTAATAAACAATAGCTGTAATAAGGTTACTTCAATGAAATTGTATAGCAAGAAGTAAAAACGCTTGCTTTTCTTTATCTGCCGAGTGGACTGCATGATCTGACCTGTATGCGAGGGTGCTGTCTGGACAAAGAATGTCGTGAGCAAGTGGACAGCTATTTTGCAATGTCATCCTACTCATTCTTCTAGTATCCAGGAGACATTGGAGTTGATGCAGATAACTGTGCCATGCCTGGTTAAACACAGTGCCTTAAAACAGGAGTTAAAAAAAAACCCTAAAATGATGACATCTCCACCTCCAGATCTTACTAGTAAAGGCTGAAGGAAAAGGAGAGTTTCCTCCGAAATTGTGATCCCAGCAACAGCAGCAAGCGTGGCAGTAACTTGCTTGGATTCTCACAAGCCATGCTCCTGTCTTAAGACCTCCTGCCTTTTCTGTCCTCTTCTTCCAGTACATGTTCGGGAAACTGGGAGCATTCCCCTTGCCTGCCTGGTCCTTATCTCTGTTCTCTGCAGCAGCACAGAAATGATGTGCCTGTCTCTTTCATTCTGCTGCTGCTTGGTAAACTAATGAGCAGAGGCACTGCAGCTGCCAGGAGGAATTCCTTTCCAGCAGTTCTGCAAGAAAAGTCAGCAGGATTAAGGCCTGGTTAAAACTTGATGTTTCAGCAGATCTGCTATGCAAACCATTTGGGTGAGGGAGAGAGAGCAACCAGAGTGGCAACCAACTTCGCTTGAGGCAGAAAAGAACTGTGGGAACAAGGAGGAGACTGTCTTGTTCTCTATAAACCATAGTGCTGCTTAGAGCATTTTGGTGTGCTTGAGTGTGTGTGTGTGTGTGTATATACATATATGTACTTTGCTGCAACAGCACCCCAAGTTACCGTCTGTCCTGGCTTAGAGGAAATAATTATTTCAAAAGCCTTTCTTAATAGCCTTTTGAGCTGCTCTGCTGTTTCGCTGTTTGGATGTGCCTGCTCGTGCCAGATCATGCACTGGATCTCACTGTTCTGGAGCACCTACTTAGTTATCTATCTAGGCAGGGAGCATTGGGGCACCTCCCAGGTATTTAAAAATAGAAATAAACATCTCATGCTTGCTCTTCCTTCCTTGATGAAATTTATAGGGTTTGTGTTGGGCTTGTTTTGGTTTGTGTGGGTGAGTGGGTGTGTCTTGTGGATGAAAAAGTAATTGCAGGAGAGCTGGAGTCAAAGGAGTATATTTCTGCATTAGTTTAGAAACTGTGAGGTCTTTGGTCATTTTACTTCCTGGAGTCAGTTTACGTGAAGTTTCTGCTTTCTACACTTTTAAGATTTTTATTTTTTTATTTTACTTTTTAAAAATGGTTCCTAGCGGCTTCTAGTGAAATGCAGCTGCTGTGGGAGGTAATCTCTCTGGTAGCTTGGGCCATTGCCATGAAGCATTTGAAGTATCTGGAGAGAGACCTTGAGCGGGTACAGAAGGTAGATCTTGTCATCGTACTGTTGGAAAGACAGTCTGCAAATAATAGCTTTCTAGGATATGATAATGGAAGAAGTGTAGTGATTGCAGTAACCAATAGTGGAAGTCTTCAGATGTGATTATAGTAATGTGTTCTTGAGTAAAGTTAGGTGAAGCAGCTGTTGAACTCTTTTTTTTTGATTTTCTTGTTAAGTTCTTTGTTGTGCTAGTAATTTTTTTCCATTCTTGTAAAGCAGGTATGGTTTCACCTACCTATATGCTGCAGTAATGAACACTTAGACTGTTGTATGTAATATGTGGAAAATAAGATTAGAGAAATAATAAAAACACAGTGTTTGTGCTGCTGCAAATGTGGGAGCTAATGGGACACCCAGAGGCAAGTGATGAACCAGTTAAACAGGGATCAGACACTCTGGTTTAGCAAGCCATTCCATTCTGAACACAAGTGATGGATACAAGTTAGACCGTGGTTGCAAACTTGTTTGTCTGACTTTGCCTCAGTGCTTCCTGAGCCAAGCTGCCTTATTATATGAGGGAATTGCTTCTCAAAATGACTTCCAGATAAATCATTATCTGTACTTGAATGACTCATATCTGTAGCAGTCCTGTTTCCACATGAGGAAAGTATTCCTGAGGGTCTATTCTACATACATTTCCTTCAGAAGACCTCTATTGACATGTTTTAGTCTCTTTTCTCACTACTTACTGTATAGAACTAGGAAAGAAAATAGTGATTGTAGAGAAGAATATTCTGGCCCAGATAGTCTGCTTTGTACCATGCATTATAGAGGGCTGTTTGATTTGTCTTCAGCGCTGTTTTGTGAATTTGAGCTGTAGAAAATCTCCAGAGTAAAGTTCAAAATCTTTCTTTATATAGTGTTGGGTAACTCTTAAATGATACATTACTCTGACAAACTTGTTGCTTCCTCTCAAAACAAAGGAAATGCTGATCTACAGTTAGCTGATGTGAAAGGCCTTTGCAGATATTGATAAAACACGAAGAGTGCAAGCGATCTTCAGAAAGATTGCCTCTATGGACTACTGCCTAACTGAAATGACAGAGAAGCAGTCTTTCATATTATTATGCACAAGCCTTTTCTTACATCCCTTTCTGCTGCTATTTTGGGCTCTACTTTGGGTGGACAAAATATTTGGTAGCTTGAGTCACAATGCTGCATGTATCAGCAGCTTCAGGTGAAGTGTAGACCGAGGTGAGTTTGTAGAGGTCTGTCATCAAGTGAACTTTCATTACAGAAGCATCTCTTGCTCTAGTCATGTTCTTACTCTGGATATTCTGCCAAAAGCAGTTGCAAACCAGGACTTCTAAATCAAGGCTAAGTATTTCTCTGTGAATGCATCATGTTGCATCTTGCTCCATTCGAGGACAATATTGATAAAATAAAAGGCATCTTTCAATCTTCAGGAAAGATTTTCATATATATCAACTTTCTATCATTGACAAAATAGTGCTACAGACATGCCACTGATTTCTTGTCTCATTTCCTACTCCGTGTGTCATCAGTGTGGGGTTTTTTTATGTGAAGCAGTGGGGTCATACTGTAACATAATATTTGAATTCTCATTTTAACAATTTACATGTGTTATGAACATTTCCTGAAAGAGAGGCTCAGCTCTCTCTGGATCTGGTATTGGGGAAAAAAAAAAAAAGATGGGGAAATTTGGATTTTTCAGTGAGATACCCTGATTGATTAATTTTATTTGTCTTAAGAATTGTTCTGGTCCACAGCTCTCTGGGCAGTGTGACAGCTCAAATGCAAGGTCCTGAAACCAGTAGTCCTGTCTGAAAATCTAGGCCAGAGGATTTTGCCAAGTGTAAACATTGTCTCTTGGTGTGAAAAACAACCAAACAATTTTAGTTCATTAATGTAATTTACTTCAAGGCAGACAATGCACTTGACACGAATGTTTATACCCAGGCTTTTATACCATTCATATATCTGATTGATTTTTAAATTGGTTAGTTTAGAGCAGGCCAACCAAAAGTGGCTTATTTAATCTATAGTAGTAATTCCTAGATTGTCCAATTACACTGGATTCATTTATTAAGCAGGCACCTTAAAACTAATCTTCCAGTTGCCTTCAACGGGAGTTTCACTGGTCCTTTCCTTTGCTTTTTTCCTTTTTGTAGAGCCTTAGATTATTGCAGCTATTTCTGCAGATAACTGGAAAAAACCCACCCCAGCTTAACTGTGGAATTGGGTCCCATTCAACTCCTGTTGGATCCAGCTGGTGGGTATACACTGTGATTTCACTGTTTCACGATAGAAGCTCCAAAACCAGCATCTGGATCTTGATGATCTGCCCTGGAAGCAGAGAGAGATGGGAAAGATGCTGCACTCATGTCCCAGTGTGGAGCAGTCTCATCAGAAATGCCGCCGCTGTGCTGAGAAGCGTACCTTTCCAGAGTTGCTCCCCCTCTAGCAGCCAGAATAATTCAGTTTTGGGGGGAAAGCCATCACTGGCAGTGTAGTTAGTACAGCCCTCTTGTAACAGCTGGTGTAAGCGATTGGACAGCTTTCCGTCTCCCCACCTGCCTTTTCTTCCACCTCCCACGTTTATCTGGTTAGAGTCAGAACAGCACCTGAGCTGAGTCTGTCTTCTGCTGCCTTTCGCAAATACACGATGTATACGGAGCGTTGTTGCAGGCTGTCTTCCTATGTGTAAACTCCCCTCTAATTTTGTGGGCTTGAGAGCAATTTCACTCTGTGCGTAGGTCACGTGGCTGTAATTGGGTTTATGGAATCTCCCCAGTCCTGTGCATTCCCCAGGGTTTGTTGTTGTCAGACCTCATTTTACCCCCCACGCCCTTCATCCTCTTTTGTTAATCCATGAGTTTTGGGAATGTCTGAATAGTGTTTATTGCTTTTATTGTTTGGGTGGGAAAATGGCCATGGAGCTTTGATTGTTTTATGGCAGGAGAAAGGCCTTGTAGAACCCCAGGCACTTTCTTTTTTTTTTTAACCCCAACAAGGAGTGCAGAAAAGTAACCAGTAATTTAATTCTAAGTGAAGAATCTCTTGCTGGTTATAGCCTAGGGACATGTTTTATGTGAGTCCAAAAATCAACCAGAAAATAAATTTAATTACTTTCTAATATGTCTGGTTAAAGCATGGATCAGTCTGTACTGCAAATGAGTTTTGGAGCTACTAGTGAGAGACAACGTAGACTTCAGTTTTGATGGTAGATTAAATGTTGGATGTCAGCGCTTTCTCTGATAACAATGTTGTTGAGAACTGCACTGGCACAACAGATTGCCCTGCATGCCTGTAGCTTGCTATGTAAGCTAACTCAGGACTTCAGCTTGTTTTGTCGTGCCTTGTTTGGAAATTTTTTATTTGGGAAGGGGGACAATAATGGTGCCTGCTTTTAAGTATCTAAAACAAAAGTGTGGAAAGCTGGAGTGGCTAATTTTGAAGCTTGTAAAAGAAGCCTTATGTATTTTTATTAAAAGAATAACTTAGTTTTATCTTGTTATATCTTTCAAAAGCTCAACCATTGCATCATTGATATCATTAAAATATCAACAGCCATAAATGATGAATGTCTAGTCTTGCCTTGCCATATTTTTTATTTGGTTGGGTTTTATTTGTTGCTTCTTTTGGAAAGATACCTTTCTGCAAGATGAAGCCCTTTCTCCCAGCACACTTCATGTGTGTTAAATCTATTCATTTTGAAAAGATGCTGAGCAATGCTCCTTGTGCTCTATATTCTTGCATTTTTCCTGTGGGTAAAGAGAAAAAATATTTAATAATTTACTCTGTTCCTAACAGTTTAAAAATAACTGTTTGTAGACACTTTGTGTTAATTTATATGCTAAACACTGTTGATAATGACTTGAAACATGTCAGCTTGTTTGATATTTAATGTTTTCTGTATACAGAAATTTACATAGTTATGGGTTTAAATTTGTACTGACTATCCCTGGTAAGAGAAGTAAGGTAGTTACTATTGTTCTCTACATAAAATACTTCAGATAATCCCAAAACTGATTTTTTTGTTCCCTTTTTCAGTATTTTAAAATCTTCAATTGTGTCACAGTATTTAGATTAATCCAATCTTGTTCTTGTGTGTCTGAATTTTGAAGGTCTTTATCTATGTTTGATGCATTGTATTTGTGTCTGCTCTGTGTTATGTTTCTGTGTATGGGCAGCTATTTAAAATGGTCTTGCACTTCAAGATGTTAGACGAGGTTCAGTTTCTGTCTCTGTCCTATCCTTGCTTTATGGGAAAGTCACTTCAGTTGCATTATCCCATCTGTCCAATAAGGAGGATAACCTTATTTAATGTGAGTATTGTGGTGCACCAGTTAATGTTTGTGAGCAGTTGCAAGTACCTTTTAAATACAACATAAACAATTGATGAGCATCTTGCTTGGAAATTTTGTTGTTAAATGCATTTTTGTTACTATATAACCCTATTTTCTTATACTGCACTGGACCAGTGATGTGCAGGACTGTATTACAATCATGCAGCTTGCTGCTTCTGGAAAGCACATCTGTTTGGGTGGGTATGCTTGAGGTTTGGGGGATTTTTTGATGCACATGTAAAGCACATTAAGCAAAAGAGACTTACATTCATCACTTGAGTATAATGAAGATCCAACAGGACAGCTTACAGGTTTTTCTAACAGCAAGCTTCTTAAAGAGTTGAGGTATTGCAGAGGAAGGAAATATACACCAGAAGGAATACCTGCTTCTCTGTTATTTTTTAACTCCCTGTTTTCTTTCATGTGTCTACTCATATACCTAAGGCAAGAATAGAATACATTAAATTTTTTGCAGTGAGGGAACAAAAGTAGTCTTTTTAGATAATATTCTTTATCATATTAATTCATATTGCTCTGTCACTACCGGTGGAGAAGTAGCTAATGTGAACTAACTATATTTGCACTGGAAAGCCTGATTAGTTTTAATTTTTATTTTTTTTTTTTAAAAAAATGCATCTCAGCAAGAGAGGCTAATGTTATGCGTTAGCGACTTGAATGAAATGCTGTATGAATCGAACAGTAGCTCTTCTAAAAGGTTGAAAGTAAGTGAAGCATCTTATTTTATAATTAATTAATGATCCACCTCTATTAGGAAGTGATGTGTTCTACGTAGTGCTATCTGCATTAAAAATAAGAGAAATTTCAGATGCTTTTTCTCGTCTCCAAGCCCAGTCTAGTTAGGCATAGAAAGTATGTAAGTAATGTGAAGCTAGATGGCCAAGGTGAATGGGAAGGTGAAATCAATTATCTGCTAAAATGTTGGTGCAGGTATGTCTTTGGGAACATGAACTGCTGTTCTGCTACTTGCTAAGAAGCCTGCAATGTGTATGTGTCCTGACACTGCTTTTTTCCTCATTGTGAGGGGCAATAGGCATTTAAAAAATAACACATGCTGTGACTGCCCAAAAAACCCCACAAATGAACCTTCTTCTTCTTTCTTGAATTTGTAGTTGAAATGTCTCCATTTTTTTTGAGTTTTATTAACAGTGGTGTAAAAGCTGTTTGTCTCATTTTAGTATCTATATCCAAGCAAGTTCTGTCACAAAGGAATAATGTATATTTGGCTTATGAAAATAGGTCAGTTCTGTACTTAAAGTGTTTCTTTAAGTGGTAGTTAGTGGGTAGCCTGCAAAAGGGAGAGTGACTTGACTTTCGTTATTTCATAAACATGTTAGCCATGACACAGTTTTGCAGTGTCTGACTTGCTGTCCGATCTGCCATCAGTTGTCAAGAGAGGCCACTCCAGACAGGGCAGAAAAAGCATCATTTGATGTGAAGTGACGAATTCGGTCAGATCCATTTGGTCCAGCTATCATTCAGGAATGTATTATGAATAAGGTTTTGGTGCATATTTATTTTCATTTTAAAGAAGCAAAAAAATGCTGATTTTTTTTTTTTTTTTAATAGTTAACTGTAGTCACCTGTTACCTAGGTGCATCCTTTTGTAGCCTTCTAGGAGCATGACTATTCTTTGGGGTGTAGAGTTGGGAAAGGTTTTCATGTAATAAAATAAGTCTTAAGCAAGCAAAAAATTTATTGAGAGAGGATTTTGTTTATTTTAAATGGAACAATTTCCCTTGGGAATAACTGGTTTGTGGGTAGCAAATACAGAAATTTGAAGGTTGTGGTGGGAGAATGTTGGAAAGACAGAGGTCTGTGCACGTTTCTGAGGGTGAACGTTACCGAAGTTCTTCCTGTAGGATCCTTTCTCAGAAAATACGGTATGGCTTAAAAAGGTAAAGGTGAAGTCAACTACAATGAGTGAGGCTTAGATTTGTGCATCAGGGAAAACATCCTGATTCTGAGAACCATTTGGCTGTGGGATAATGCTGTTGGAGGGACAGGAGGAAATTTGTGCTCATGTATGGGGAAAATGAGATACAGAATACTTAAGTGACTTGACCAGATTCACATGCCTGAGAGTAGTAATAGTGGAAGGAGAATCACATGCTGCTTGTCTGGTAATCCAGCTAGAAGGTTGTGCTTTGCCAGCTTAGTAGCAATGACAAGGACGTGGCCCTTTCTGAGAGTTCCCTCCATGAATTTGCTATACCTATGTATTTTTAAACTAAAAAAAACCTTTGCTGTGTGTCTGTTTTATATGTAACTACAGTCTAGAAACTAACATGATAAGGCGGCATGGGTTTGTTTTTCTTCCTCCTTTTATTTACCTGCTAGAATTGGGGATTTATTGAAGTGTGAGGGGATAGTGAACATTTCATTTGTTGAAACTAGAAGAAAGATGCAGTAAACTTTAATTCTAAAGAAGCTTAAGCTTTTCAAATAAATCCTTCGGGGAGTCATCTCAGTGTAGTGCATTGACTGAGAAAGATTGACTTGGTCAGGTTACGTTTGTAGAAACAAACATATTTTCCAAAACCCTAGTTATAATTCATAATGCTTTGTTTATAAAGGCTCTTTTCCCTGCGAGTTGGCTGGAGTGCTGTAAGTGGTCTCTTTGCTCTGTTTGGATTCCTCGTAGCTGGGTTTGTACGGCTGGAAAGCGCATTGCTTTTGTGTGGCTCATAATCCACTGTCTGAGCATCATCCTTTAGTTTACTCACAAAGAAAGCCTACATTTGCTATGCAGCAGATGAGTTCAGCCAGCAAAATTTTTATCAATGCAATGAAAGTGAATCCAAACAAGTAGAGAAACAATGGGCTCTTTTTGCAGCTCATAGGTGGCAAATAGTTCTCTGTTTTGCTGTGGCTTGCACATGAGGCATCGGGATTGCTGTTCTTGCCTTGTAGCTTGGTATTTTCATCTTTTCCAACACACATGGATTAACCTCTTTGGTCTAGGATGGCTGCTCTGCCAAAGTCTAGTATTGAACTGTGACCTGCAAAAGTTTACTTAGTAATCTTCCTTGTCCCTGTTTTGCATGGAAGACTCTCCTGGAAATGCCTAAGGGAAAAAAGAGGGGTTGGAGGTGGCTGGTTGTTGAAAGCAGTTAAATTTTTAGTAAAACTGGGCCAATTTGAGAACTACTGGCACAGTTCTGTGAATTTATTCGTTTCGTTTGGCTTGTTTCGTTTTTTGGATGCGACTTATATGAAAGGAAAACTCTGGATAGTGAGGAAGAAACTATTTTACTATTTTAGTTGCTCCTCCTTCCTCTAAATTGAGTAGGGTAGCGTTACCATTTCTATGCACCAGCAATGTGAAGGTTGCAGACTTCCTTAGGCAACACTTGCAGAACTGTATGCAAGACTACTAAATTTCCCTCATTTTCCTGCCAAAAATAGTAAACCTTTAAAAAGATGCGAAGCATTTCAAAGCTTGTGAGTACCAGTGTGCTGAGCTACAAAGTTTTTTTCATTTAAGAGTACTGTTTTAGATGCACTGTGGGCATATTTGTGTTCTTGTACTGCAGGCATGCTACCTTGGGCTGCTACCTTGTCAGATGTTGTAAGCAAAGGAGGGTCAGGCCTATAAAGTCCTGGAAGGGAGAACTTCAGAGAAAGCTTAAACGTTGGAAGAACTTGGCTGATTGAGATTGGTATTCTATTTTTAATTACTGATGCTGCAACTTAGTACTGGAGGCATTGTTGTACTCTAAATGGCATCTTTTTGACTGAGTGTTCAGTGGAGATCTTCACTGCTTGAATCAGCATTTATCGAAGGTACTTTTTCTCTAGAATTATAGAAGTTAAGTGTAAATAGTTCAGAGTATGCAACTATTTGATGTTTTCCTTGCTTTTTCAATTTAATACTGTCATCGTGGCTTTGTAGACTTAACTGTGATGTACTATTAATCACTTTCAGAGCAGCTGCTATGTTGCTCCCAAGAAGTGAAAACAGTGATACTATTTGCAAAGCATGTTGGGATGTTTTGAAATGAAAAGCACTTAATATACATTATTTATATCAATCTTTTTGTTAAGTATTTGAGTGCTGTGTTACAGGATGATGTTCTGAGACAAGAATTTAGGACCAGAATGATTGTTTTGCGTTAAAAAAACAAAAAATTATTCACATCACATAAACCCCAACAATTTAATGCTGGAGAGTGCTTTTATGTGAAGATGATGTTAAAATTCTGCAGGAGATTACCTTTGCATATCGCCTAATCCGAAACCCTGAAATTCTTGAAGTTGTATCTGTAAAGTTGTTTTTTATTTAAAAAGTCATTGCAAAACAAGCGAGTAAAAAGAAAAAAACCAGCCATGCTTATATGCATTTAAGCAGAAGATGTGTTAAGTATCTGATTTTCAGATTTGCATGGAAACAATACATTCTTTCAAACAATTAAATATTTTACAAATTAGTCATACTTAACCTGGTAATTTTTTGAAGCAATGATAAAAGCATTTATTGAGTTAAGAGTCTCTTGTTGCTTCAGTGCTAATCCACATTAGTTTTTCTGATTCATCTAGCCATAGTTGCCTTTAACATCTCTTGAACTTTGAAATGCACAAATAAATTTCATCCTTGTAGTTGGGAGCAATTTTACTTAAAAAACAACCACCATTGTTTTTTCAACTTTGCCACACCCACCACAAGATAAATTCCTTAATTTTGTGCTGGGTTGCAGCGTAATCACAGGGAAGTGTGCTCCAGCAGCTGCGTGCATTCAGTTGCTGTTTGTGACCACACCTACGTAAGTCAGTGTTGAATGTGAATTTTTGGGATTGTGTTGGAAGTAACAAAACTTCATCTGGGCATTATCTTTATTTATAACCAATGCTGCAATAGCGAAAGCTGCAAACCTCTCTTTTTAAGCAGCAGTTCAGTGAGATTAGAAATACTAAGGCAAAGCACTTGGAGTTTGTAAGAGTAAAGACGTGTAGTGTTATGTCTCTGAAGGATCATGACCTAATCTTACTTATAAGTATCAAATGAAGGAAAACATGCTTTCCTTGTATGTGCAACATCAGCACCTGCAAAAAGATGACACTTACTTCCTTTAAAACAAAACAATCTGTACCAAAAAGGGTGATTGGTGGCACTCAGTGTTGATTTAGGGTCTTACTGACGTATTTCTCTACCAGTATGTTTGAAATAGCAGTGAAAACGTTTTAGGCCTGTGACTACTAAAAATTAGTATGAAAATGAAGGCCATAGTGCATCATTACCTCTTCATTGAAGCTGCTGTTCCACCCTATAGCTGGGTAGGAGGACATGAGCTGGCTGGTCCCAGCGTCGGGCTGGGATGAGTTTCTCATCTGTTGTGCCGAGTCCAGGTGACATACCAAAAATCCTCTAGCTGTTACCACTGTGAAGAAAACCTTCAAAAGAAAAGAGGCAGTGGGGAAACTAAAACCTGCGGAGATTGAAATAAGTCTTGATATATGAGTGGGTTTTTTTGTTTGGGTGTTTTTTGTGTTTTTCTGTTTGGTTTTTTCCCCCTTTGGGTCCCAATTTGAATTCTAGGGATGATCTTTTAAATGGAGCCACAGTTGTTAATGATCATGGAAGAAGAGTGAATGTTCGGAGAGGCGTAGGGTTGGTAGAACATCTGAGGACTCTCTAGTAGGATCTGGGAATATAAGAATTGTATGAAGGTTACTGCAGTGAGAGTGAAATTGCAGTTTCAGAGGTACTAAAGGAAGATATCTTGAAGATGCCAGTCATCAATCCCAAGTGCAACTGTACAGAAATAGCTATGCTTTTTTCATTTTTTTAATTTTCTCTCTCAGTATCATGGCTGGCTTAAATGCTTCCTTGCCCTGTACCAACCTCTGTGCCGGTACAATTGTTCATGGACTCGAGCAGTGACTGGGAGCAGAGAGCTTCATCTGGGTTAAAAATAACTTGGTCCCAAAAAATAAGCTGTATTTTTAACCTGGATCAAGTTTCCTGATCCAGAACACTGTGCAACCCTGCAAACGCTTGTAGTGAAACAAGTGTGAAGGTGCTGCAGAGGTCCTTGGGTGCAGCTGAGGCAGTTTAAGCCAGGGTTTATGTTATACCCCAAGTGCACTAGGCTTGGTAAGCAGATATGGAAACATTTTCTGCTGCTGCGCAAGCCTGCAGTGGAGGGATGCACTTTGTGGGTGTTTGGGGCCTTTTTGAGTGCGAAGTATTCTGTCAGCATGTTTTACATTGTCATTTAACCAATAAGGTGTATTTTTCAGTGATAATAATTGTAAAAGATAACATCTCTTTTAATACTGAAGTATTTTAGTGAAATGACTTGAGCATCCGGTGTGTGAAGGGAGAGAGAAATGGTAACATCCGGAGGCTTGTGAAGTGTAGTTCTAAACGTTGTGTTCTCCTCCGGTATTTGGTGGGTCTCTGCTGAAAAGGTAGGATGGTTTTCAAGGCCTATCAAGTGGGAGCAGAATATCATACCTTTTAGAGATGTCGAAGGGCTGCCAGTGATCTGTACGTCACTCAGTGGAGTGTAAGTGCGTGTCATCCACTTGATTGGATGTGCCAGGTCATGAGTTGTCTGTCTATTGTCTCCTGTCACCCAACCGACGTGGCCTCTTCTTCACATCTTCCACTCCCTATGAAAATATGTATTGAACTATCCTCTAGCCTCAGCAGTGTTACAGAAACAACTCAGGTCTGTTGGACTTGCTTTTAGCAGGAAAAATGTGAATCTTTCTGAAGCAGAAATGTCTCATTTTTGATTCTAGCAAATAGAAAAGTCCTACTTACCTTACACTTGGGAAAAAACCCAACATGCTAAGGAGTGAGCTGCATCCTCCCTTTCTTGTGTAAATTCTGCCAGAGGGCTCAGTCTTCTACTGAATGTGGATCTTAATTTCAGGATTCTCTGGTAAAGTTTAAACCGCTATCCTGTTTCAGGGTGTGGGGAGGAGGGTAGAGGTGCATGCCACGGGCCTGTAGGATTTTGCTCTCATGATCTTGAAGATGTATCTGGTTGAGACAACTGAGTCTGCTTTGGGTCAGTCTTCTGCCCTCTTAAGACTTTGTTTCTGCCTAAATGTTGGGATGAAGGGCTGAATGTTGAGAAGTTAGGATCATCTCACAACTTAGCCATCAGCATCTTAGAAACAATGGGTCCATTTATGGTGTAGGGTTGGGTTGAGGGGGAGAGAATTGGTATATGGCGGGGGGGTCCTGTTTTGGTTGGATTTTTTTTAAGAAACGTGGTTTAAAAATGTTAGAAATGGAAAGTGGAGTGAAACCATTTTCCTTTTTTTTCTTGCACTTCACAGAACTCTTCTAGCATGGTAATCGTTAGGGATCTAGCAGTGGGATGCCTTGGTTCCTAATATGGTAGATACTGCATCTGTTTCCCCTGTGCTATCAGACGTGTTTTTAGTTCTGGGTTGTAATCTGCAAAGCTCTTGTGGAACTGGCCCTGGTTATTTTAGAGGCCGTTTCAGCCTGTGGTCTGGAATAGTACAGTAATCAGGGACTCCAAGCGGACAGGGCTTAAAGTGATACTATCTGGGGGTGAAGGGGAGCTTTCTTGGCAACACTTAGCCTGGAACTCTGTTTTGCATGATATGAGCCTGAGCCTGGATTTTACTGTTTTAAGGGTGAAACATGAGAAGGTCGGTTTTACAGAAGGTTTATCTGCGGTGCTAACTAGTAGAGTGCTCCAAGTGAGGGGGCTTTCTAAAGAGTTTTTCTATGCCAATACCTGAATGTAGTCCGATTCTTCAGGGCTTTAGTTTTTTTACATAATTACCATGTTTTCTTATGTCTGATTTTTTTTTTTAATCTTGTTAAGAAATACATCTATCTTATTTTGCTATAGTCAAAAAGTATCTGTTTTCTTGGCTGTGTCATCAGCATAAGTTTAAGTAATCACTTAAGAAGTGCTGGCTGTCTTCTACCTTGGTAGATTTTCAGAGGTATCCTGATTTCACACTCCCTTATGTTTTTTTAGGTAAGAATAAATTCCAGTTCCTGAAAATTCTCATGTATAAAAATCCAAACTATTTGTGGATGTCTGCTACTGAAAGAAAATCTGTGTTGAATATTAGATGCTAAAATGTTGGACAAAACACTTCAGAGTGGCAACAGTGGAGGAAGTGGGGAGAATAATGTTTGTTTGAAGATCAGTGCACCCTGGAGAAGAAATTTATTATGATAGTATCAGAGTAAATAAAGTCCTCCTTTGGTGTAGTTTTGTTTGTGTCTTTCTAATTAGCATGGTTCCTTGGGGGCTAGTTTTCTGCTGGAGCTTGACCTGTATGGGTTTACAATAAGGGTGCACAAGAAATTTTTTTCGTATTTTATTTTATTCTAAGCAGGTGTTTTTGCTTCCTTTATGACTGATGTCTGTAGCAGTAACAAAGGAGAGAATGCCTTCCTAATAATTTTGTTTGTAGTGTGGGGGAATTATCTTGAAGTTAGTGTTTCATGTACAAACTGTTTAAATTCTGGTGGGTTTTTTTTGTTTGGTTGTTTTTTTGTTGTTGTGGTGGGGTTTTTTTTTCCTTAAATTTGTCCTGTACCTGTGCTTTGACACTTGCTGCCTGTTTTTTACTTAACTGTAGCAGACTATGTGTCACTGCTGGAAGCTCCTTTTTGAGCTGTGCTCTTTGGTTTCATGGTTGGACTTGCAACCTGTTTCAAAACTTTGAACTGTTGTAATGCGGGAGCTGGTGAGGTATGTTATTAGGGCCATCTGTGTAATTACAAAACCCTGATTTCAAAAATACGTATTTTTTAAATACACATACTAGACCACATTGCCTTGACAAGTTCAAGAGCGTCCTTCGTTTAATACTTAGGAAAAAGAAGTTATATGAGTAGTTCTCAGTCTTTGACCCTTTGATCAGATCTCAGCCATAAATTGTTTGCCTGCCCAAAGTAAGCAATATTGTTTGTAGTATCCAAGTGAGAAATTTTGTGTGCTGACATGGGTGATGTGGGTTGTATAAGCATCTGTCGTGTAAGGTCTCAGTTGGGGTACGAAATAGATGGGGAAGTAGTAGCAAGCTACTCTACCAAAAGATTGGTTTTGGTGGAGTAATAGAATGAAAGTTTTAGTGGGACGGGTAATAGGAGGCCATGATAGCAGTTCAGAAGAAACCTTTGACTTTGGGCCATGGCTTCAGAGTGAAAGCTGTAGCTATGAGAATAGTTCAGTAGTCATGGCTGTTGTCTTCTATCTAAACTCTTGACTGCAGCTGCCCTGGCTTCTTTCTCTCTGGTCTTTACCAGGAATAGTCTTTGCAGAGTTAACACTGTCTCCTACTTGGATTTTGGTACCCCTCTGGGGATTGCACCTAGTCTGGTTCTGTGCATTCAAGTTTACTGCTGGTCTGGCCTGAGTCAGAGCTGAAAGACAGAGCACGGTCCCCACTTGCACTTGCTGGGGGTTACCTCAAACTGCGCTTCCCAATTTTTCCCTTGTGCCTTTCTGCAGTTCTCCCTCTGCAGTCTGCAGGATGGGTGGGTTTTTCCACATTTCACTAGCCAAACTCAGCTTAACTGCCATGCTAAAACGCAGGTGATAGTAGTCCAAAGTCTTGGAGTGCCTCCAGGCATCTCCAACACAGGACAGGCACAACAGTTTGGGGATAGTTTCACAGCTTTGGCGGTTTGCAGCTGGGACCTGCAAACTCTGCAAGTAGCTGTGATTTAATTTGAAATGAAGAGCATGCCTCCCACTTGCTCTCCCAACGGCCACCACTGCTGAAGGGGCTAGTGCGTAGGGTCGTTTGAGAGCGAGGGAGTGCTTTAGGCATGCTTTGTGTTGCTGATTTCTCCCAGTGCCATGCCAGATCTGAGAAGCTAGTGAGTCATGCTAGTGTCACTGTTTTTCTTTGCTCAGGTTAAGTTAATGAAGTTTCTAAAATTTGTCGAGTTTTCTGCAAAGATTTTGAACAGTGAGCAGTCTTTAATGGGGCCATTTTGATTTCTGGAATGCAAATGCTGAGTGATTCCATGTTCTAACTGGAGTGAGTTTGTGTACTCCTTCAGTACGTAAGTCTCAGACCTGCTCAGTTGTGACACAGTTATTTTATGTTAGGAGAAGTGTATTTAATGTCAGGAATTGAGTGTAATCAGCATTGCAGATGAAAGGCACAGCATCCTGATAAATGCTTATTTTTACTTATGAGATGAATAAAGACAGAATCTATGAACTTTTGGGATGTTTTAAGGGTATAGCTTGTTCAGAAATGTGTGTCACTTCATTATGTGCAGCAGTTTCTTCCACTTGATTGGCTGCAACTGCTGATCGTTGCCTTTCCTTGTACACGGACTTTGTAATCTCCCCTGGAGTCACGCAGGACTGAGAAGCTTCTTTGAATGTTGCCGAGGCAGACAACTACTGGTCAAGGCTGTGAGCTGATGTTCTGCACCCTTACTCCCTCTTCCAGGCACAGGGGACATTGACCATTGCTCCTATGAGTAGACTGAGCTCCCTGCGTCACAAGCAGGGCAGGTGGGAGGCTGTTGGCAAGGCTCCATCTGGTACACCGCCGCGCTCGGTGCTGCCTGCCACCATGGCAGCCAGGGAATAAACCCCGCTGCCTGTCCTGCCTGCCGAAGCGCTGCCTTGCCTTCCCCAGCCTAGATTTACAGGGTTAGACTCTGCACCAATTTAAATTAGTCTAGTGATGTATTTTTATGAAGAATTGAACTGAATTGCTTTCCCACTCATGCGTTTACAGATAGAGAAGTAGTTTTTCATATAATCCCATGAATTATTGATTAGTCTGGACTTCTTTTCCACCTTAGATACTGCTGCTTTTATTGAATTCAAAGAGATGTCCCTGCTCTGCAGCATCACTGAGATCTGTGGGGCAGGGAGGGGGGATACTCCATCAAGTTCAGCGTTACAGTGAACTAAGAGTGTAGCTAGCAGAAAGCCCCATTGGACACAGTGATAGTTCAGCACTGATAATCACCTTTTCTATGATATGCCTGTGTGGTTAGCAGCAGATAGGTGGTAACTCCAGGTCACTGTGACTTTTTTTTAACTTTCAGGAAAGCAGTGTGGTTGGAGAGCTGTGTAGCATGTATGTGTGTATTCTCATGTCCCCGTCCCTGTGGTGTCGGGCTAGAAGAGACTTAGATTGCAATAACAAAAGTTTTCTAAAGCTTCTGTATTTATCTTATATTTTTAACGATAATGAAGGGATGGGAAAAAAAATCATATGATATTGGCCTTATGTACTTTGCTAAGACAACAGTGTGTTGCAGTTTACCTAGACAGCAGGATTTGGAGCAGAGACTCATGGAATTTTCTGTCCTGGGGTAGGTGATGAGCTTGTTCTGTTTGCTGCTCTCAGCTCGAAACATAACCATTTTCTTTGTGACCTGAGCATGTGTATTTTTTTTTCCTCACTTTTAAGAACTGAAGACTGCTTTCTTGCACACCCCCCATGCCTGTAGCTGGCATTGCAGTTCTTTTCATGGTCATGGTCTCTCTTACACAGAAGTGCACTCCTGCTGCATAGCATGTGGCATGCTCCTGTGGTGGCTGCATCTCAGTTACTGTGCAAATGCCTGAGTGACTCTCTTGACGGAGATGCTGTAGAAATAACCCATAATGTTGCTGCTGCTCTAGTCCTGCCCTTGAAAGCAAGAATGTTTATGGAATCTTGGTGTTATTCTTCAGGCCTTGCATTCCTCAGTAAATAACAGTATTTGACTGTAAAATACCATTTGGGGTTTGAGTAAGGAAATGCATGAGAGGCCCAAATGCATGAATTGGGATGCTTTCGTTCTGTGGCCTGTGTAGCGATTGGGTCTGCCTTCTGTGCAGGGAGCAGAACAGGCTGTGAAGTCGGTTTGTGAGGTTGTGCTTTAGCTCTTTGTTGCATATCAAGTGCTTGAAATTTGCATTGTCTTCCCTCTTCTCCCTCTGGAAAAGAAACACCCCTCTGTTCTTACTCTTTTCATGCAGAATGAAATGAAGTAAATCTGGGATTTTTATCAGCTGGGTGTTCTGTGGCTTAATGCTCTCTGTAACAAAATATGCTGAAGTTGATTCTTTCTCCTCTCTGACAGTAATGAGGGGGCGTAACTTGAGGCAGGATGCACCTTCCCATCCTTCTCTGATAATCTAGTCAGCTTGGAAAAGCTTAAACACTGTGGCCTGGTTAGAAGTGTTTACTATGTGCAGGCAGGGAAGAACTGCAGCACTTATCACCCCTCCTGTTTTTCCTGTCTTGAGAAGCTTAAAACTGTCACTCCTCAGGAATTCCCCACGATGTTTCTCTTGTGTGCTTGTGTTTCCTAAATGACCCTTATCAGTAGTGACAGGGCTTTAGTGACCAGCTGATCTGCATCTGGGTGGCCACTCGTATCTTGCACAGTGACTTTATTTTGAGAGTAAATTCTGTTGGTCGTAAATGGAAATTACCACAGTTCTTGCTGACTTGCTGGCTGTTTGAATCCTGCTTTTAGAAGTTGGATAACAGTTTTTAGATAAGAACCCTTAAAAAAAAGAAAAAACCCGATTTGGGCCTTTCAGACTATATGCCTTTCTGGTGGTCAAATATGGGAGCAGAAAATGTCTCTGCCATTACCAGTAACGTAAATTCAAGCAGATCCAGTATCCTGTGGTGGTTGTGCAGACATTAAATTGTATTAGTCAGTGCAGAAGACACAGTTAACTGATGCTGATGTGATTCAGACAGTTGCCTCTGACAGCTTTGTTCACCACCTTCCCTTTAATCACATAAAATTCCAAAGGCATCACACTTAAAAATTTTGTTTTAGAACCTATCCTTTTTTTCTAATTCACTGATTTAATAAAACAGGTCAAACCTATGTGGAGAATGTCCAGCCTTGTAAGGTCAGACACTGAGGCCTTAGTGTCTTGCAGCTGCGTTTGGTGGCTGTCCCTGTCACTTAGGAATAAAAAAGACCTGGTGTTAAGTGATTTTTAAAATCTACCAACAAAGAGCTCAGTCTGCTCTCTGACGTGCACCAGAATCTTCTGGAGAGGGAAAACAGAACACACCAGTGGATGTTTTTTTGGGTGTTGTGGTGGTTTTGGGTTTTTTTTGTTTGGTTTTTTTTTTCTTTCTTTTTTTTTTTTTTTTGTGTGTGTGTGTCAGAAAATGTCACTGTGTTTGAAGGCTCCGGTTGCACAAACTCAAAAGGGAGAGTGAGGCTTTGCCGGCAACTCTTTGTCCCTGTGAATCTTAAGAGTTTTGAACAATTAGTACCACGTCAGCGTCAAACATGTTTGAAATCTCTCCAAGGCTTATAGCTTACGTTGAAGTCCACGTCAGTAGTTTTCCATGTTAGAAGGGATCCTTCTGATTAAAACTAGATGCATGTGTCAGGACCGTTTAGTTTACAATAGTTGCCTGTGCCTGCCAGGCTGTTAGGTCAAATAGATAGCAGGAAGCTGTGGCTTTCCATGCCCATCGGTCTAATTTTTAACCCATTGGGGGCCAGAACTGTTGTCTTCTCTTCCCAGTGCAGTATGGATGTACAGCACATGTTCAGAGCACTGCGAGTTCCCTTACTTCTTGGATGACGTTAAAAGGCATCTGTCAAGGATTTTTGGTATTAAAAAGACATGTGGCTATAGGTTGGGGCCTTCTATAGGAGCAGTACACCACCCAAGCTTAAAACTGTATGCCATGGTGTTCAGGAGAGTCCACTAAGTGCAGTTACTCCATAAAAGCCTTTGCAGGCCATACATGGTAGCTCAGGACTCTCTTCACCATGTGTTGCTGTGTTGTTTTACCAGAATAAAATCTTCCTGAGCAATCCAGTAGATGCAGTAAGCAATTGCAGTTAGCAAACCTACATCTAACTGAGGAGAATGTTGCTGGCTCTTGCAGGGACCTCAGTGATATCATTTTTCTCTATCTTAATGAAGCATTACAGTTAGTTTACATAGTGATAAATATAATAATTATTGTAGCGATGGCTGTGTGCCCAAGATGCCTAGAAAGCTGAACATGACATCTTTTTAATGGCATCATAATGGTCTTTGTAAGTGTTACAGATTTCCTAGTGTTATGTGTAATAAATAATGCACATTACTTTCCAGTGGACTTGTACAACTCAACAGTATACACACAGAAGAGATTTTATCTCGAGAAACTAAATTTTTTGTGGCAACTTTTTCTGGTTTAGTGTTTGGCAGTGGAAACTACATGATAAGCAAACTTACTACACTGGGCTTGCTGGGGAGTGAATGTGTGTTTGTGGAAGTGGGGGAAGATGAGATGGAAAACACGTATTAGGCTTCGAAGGGTAAGTTGGGTACCTTCCTCTCTTTGCTAATCCATTTTTGTGCATTAATTTCTGTTTTGTAAATAATACATTTCACAGGAATACACAGACTTACCACAGTGGCTTCCTTCCCCTCTCCCTCTTAAATATCTCAAAGGAAACAATCTGTAGCCAGTGTGAGATGCTTGTTTGTGGATTCTGCTTCACTTGGCAAACTATGACTCTTTTCACTTTGGGTCCCATTCCTGGCAAGGGTCAAACATTTAACTACAGAAATCAGCAGGAAGCTGTTGGACCAAGATGCATCAGGCAAGAGAAAAGCTGTTTGTGGTTTTTTTTTTTTTCTTTGCCTCTTCCGGCAGATTTGAATTAAAAGTATGTGGAAAAGTGTTAGGCCCTTGAATTTTTAATACTAAAGTGTACTCCTTCCTGTTGTTTAAAATTCTATGCCAAGAGTGTCTGTGCCACAATAATTTGTTGAAGATGAACCATGAATTTTCAGAATTAGTGCTGAATCCTGTACGGTCACACCTTCCCTTACACTTAAGGATAAGGGTTTCCAGCAACTCTGGGTTTTTAGGAGGCATGAGTCAAGTAAGAGTTAACAGTCAAACTATTAGCATCCGAGTAGAACAAAATACTGCATCCATAGCAACTACAAATAAGACAATACTAAAAGCAGTGATTTAAAAAAAAATTCTTTCTTACGCCATATTTGTAGTGTTCTGTGAAAAGTGAAAGGGGAACAAGTAATAAGTTGAGAAAATATTTCTATCTCTGGTAACTTTCAGAGCCATGAGTTCTTTATTACTTTGATCAATCTCAGTAATTTGGATTATTCCTTGTAAAGAGCACCCTGTAAAAAGCATCTGTCATGGTGGTGGTGTGCAGATGACTACTTGATGAAACTCAGTATTAGGGACTTAGTTTTCCTCTGATTTCGGTGCTTTGGCAGGAAAGGGAATGAGAAGGAGGTGAGAGAAAAAGGGTGGCTAGTGAATAAAATATACAGCCTTTTCCTTTAGGAATACAAAATATGTGGTCTATCTCTTGAGGAAAGTTTTTAAAGTCTTCATTCCTGTGAGTTCAAGCAGAAATAAGGGTCTCTTAAAAAAAACTGGTTTCATGATGAATCTTGTCCAGCAGAATGTTTCTAGTGTACCTAAGTGCTTCCTTGGCCCACACAGTTGTGTTATTACATTACTCCCTTCAAACAGGGGCTTCAGGGTATCTCTCCAGTTGCACCTGTAGCTGAGGAAAAGTACTCACCTGACAGCCTTACAGGGAGCAACAGCATTGTCAGGCAAGAAGCAAAAGCTGATGTCTGTTTTAATGCACAGCATTTTCTTGTCGGAGGCCCACTGCAACCTTGTAAGTATGAAGAATTTTGACATACCTTGTGGAGCTCACCACAGACTGTTATATTCGTGTTCTTGGATGTACCATACTCTGTGTAGGGGAAGTTTGTGTAATATACAAAATTAAGGTGCCCGCATATATTTGAGAAGAAATACACACACAATTTGCACACAGATTTAAATGTTTTCGTATCATGTGCAAGGTGATTAACCTGGTGAATCTTTTGTATTTTAATTATCCTCTGTCGCCCTAAAGACTGTTGATTTACAGGGCTGAGTAATTCCAGGCTAGTTGTCATCGATCATGCCTGATATTACTCTGTTTCAATTGTTGCTTATACTTCATTTCTAGTCCTAACCAGAGACTTCGCTGGTCAGCCCACAATGCCCAGATGCCATTTAATTGCCGTGGTCAATATGTTGAAATACTGTGGTGGATGTGGAGGTCTTGTGTCTTTTCCAAGGTGACTGGAAATGCTGGTTATGTGTTCAGTCACATCGTGCTGAGTGCTGCTCTGGACTGTGGGCTCTTTCTTCCTCCTTGCATACTAGAAATAAATGGTTTTGCTTTGCCCTTTTGGACTCTTGCTGCAAGCTGATGTGCTGTAAGATGTTGCCAATACCTCTTTTTCCTAATGGTTTGAAAAACCCATAAAATCTGCTTGCTTGGCGGAAACTTTAGTGAGTTCCTTCAAACCATGTGAAGTGGGCTCACTGGTGTCTCCTTGTTTCTCTCCTTTGGCTACTGGGTGGCTGCCGGTGGAACAGGGAGGCTGGAAGTGAGGGGTTGGTGCCTTAGGCTGGCGCATGGTGAAGAAATCTGCTTTAAGAAGTAGAAACAAGTCTCGCTGCCTGTGGAAAGCCAGTTAGTGTGGGGCTGCACAGTCTTAGAGCTGACCTGAGCTCTGTGGTGTCTGTCAGGGGGACTGTGAAGCTGTGTGGCTCTTTCTCAGAGCATGCGTTGGCCCAAGTAATAGGAACAGGGGTAGCTGCAGCCCCTAAATCTGCTGTGCTGAAATGCAGAGGCAAGGATGCATGAGTAGTGGTAGTGCTGAGAAAGGAAACGGGGAAGGAGATGTGCGGTTGCTACGGCAGCTTGTAGAGAGCCAGAGGGGTCTGTTCGTTCAAACTCAGGGCTGGAGGTTACCATGTCCAAAACTCAAATTAGGGATAGACAGCATACTTCCTGTGCCCTCAAGTCAATCACTTAATCTGAGTTAATTGACTTACTTTGTGTGGTTTCTTTCCTGTTTAAGGTAGGAGTGATAGTGTTAGCTGCTGCTGTCTCTCTCAGGTGTGTTAGGATTAGTGGGTTAAATTTAGTTAAGACATGTCAGGCAGAAGTAGGAGATAAGTGTAGTAAAAAATGTTGCTGAAATACCATCTAGGAGTAATCTTCTTGCTAACTTCCCAAGCACAAGTCTGCTTTAGAGGGGGAATTTCCAAGTTTGAACCGTTTAAGGTAGAACAAGTACTATAATACTGAAAGTTTCTAAATTGTACCAAGGTATGATTATTATTGTCATCTTGTCTCTTATAATCAGTAAACAGGCTTGTTTGCAAACAGATTAGTTGTATATAATCAAACAAAGCTGTCACTTTAAGGCTTCCTACAACATTTTAAAATAATGATTATATCACAGGGGTCAAGTAGGTGTATTGGTAAAAAGGATGACAGGTTGCAGCTGAGCTGGAGGAAATTCAAGTTGTGTCAGCTTCTGCACAGAGTTCTCACTAAGATCGGTTGTACACCCAGCTTGGATTACCTCTTTGCAACTCCTGCTGTCTGGCACAGATACTGTTTCCCTCCAAACACTGTGGACGTGAGGGTTAACTATCAATGGAAATTTCGACTGCGTTAAATGGGCTTCTTCTGACTTCCCTAAGCAATGATGAGTTACCTCTCCCTCATAAAATAGCTTATTTTTTTTTTAAATGCTTTTAAATAAATCCTTCTTAAGAAACAGTATGGAGGGAATTGCCAACTTTTTTTTCTTTCTTCCCCTTTTTTCTTTATTATTATTTTTTTTTTAACCTGGAAAAACCCTAAACCTGCCTTGAGTCTGTAAGAGGGGATTTTGAGGGGTTGGGTGGGAGGAGCTGCAGAAGGGGAAGGGTGTTCCATGTTTTGCTTCTCCCTTGCCTGGAATGCTTGAGATTGAGTAACCAGGGTATCGTCTGGCATATCTGAGGCCAGTACTAAAGCTTACAAAGGAGCTTAAGTAATTTCAGTAAATGAATTTAGCTGTTGTCCATCTACATCCTGTGCTTGTTGAGACTTTGCTGATTCCCAGCTGTTTTCTATTGCTCCTGTGCCAGCAGTTGCTCCACCTCCTCTGAAGAGCTGGTGGAATAATTTGAGTGCTAACTTCCTCCAGGCAAAGTCAGTCAGGTTTGAACCTCGTAAGTGATGGGGAAGAGCAGGGCTGGCTCAGGTTTCTGCAGTGGGTCGGGAGTGCTCCTGCAATTCCTCCCTCATCTTTGCAGTTGGGGTGGGAGTGACAGTGACTTCTGTCGTTGCATTTGGAGAAGTGATTTTGATATCCTTGGGAGCCTTTATCTTTTGTATACATTTAAATGCACTAGTTCTAGTGCTGTAGCAGCTTGCTGTAGTAGAGGAGGAGGAGGGAAGCAGTAGGAATTCTTTCTACAAATTGCTCAGATTTCCTGGAGGCAGTAAGGGGGACAAGCATGTCATGGTAATATTTAAATTTATGTGAAATACGGCCTTTGCATGTAGTCATAGGAAGACTGTCGTTAGTAAAAGAGTAGGCGATTAAGCAGGTGTTTATCCCAGAGGGTGTGAATTTCCAGAAAAGAGGAAAGATTAGTTGATGTTTCTGTTCTTCTTTTCAATATGCTGGCTGTACTGTCCAGGTTAAGGTTCTCTGCCCCATCTTATCTATAGAGGAGAAGGATTTAAGCTTTGTGGAGATCAGTCTATCATCTCAGTGATGACTTCTATATACAAATCAATCCTATAGGATCGGTATAGTACAGAATATATTCGGATTTCTTTTCCAAAGAACAAGGGAAAAAAAGATCTATGCTTCCCACAAATTATTTTTCATGGACTGAAAAGCCAGTATTTATTTTCTGGTTATTTTGTCCCTCTGATTCAGTAAAAATCTTCTAATGGAGTCTTTTTGAAGACAGAATGTTTTTATTAATTTGAAGGTAGTCAAAGTACAGAGACAAAATCCCTAGAAAGTTCTTTTAGTGCGCTGGTTTTTAACAGACACAGCCTTGGGAAACTTTTAAGTATTTAGGGGATTATGTTATGATTTGCTTTGAAACACAAGGAATTGAGAAGCAGGGCTGAAACCTGGTCTGTGGCTCTGAATGTTTGGAGGTCTTAAGCTGTTTGTATGTGACCTTTTTGCCTGGAGTGGAGGGAAGCCTCTAAGTCTGCATTCAATTAGCATTGGCTGGGTGATGGGGAACATGGAATAGACTTGTGATTGTAACCTGGGAGCCTGGAAATAGTTGTAAATGGAGAAAGTGATCCAAATTTGTGCTCTTCTTGCTGAAATGCAGCCATCCTTAGTGCATCTCTCTATCCATCGGTCTGTATTAGTCATGAAATACTACAGGTTCTGCTGGGACCATAGAGTAGGCATAAAGGTAGAAGTGTTAGTCAGAAATCCCTCAGAATACTGGAGGGTTTTTTTGAGTCCTGGAAGAAAACTAGAGAAGAATTTAAATTTCTATCACTCTTTTCTTCTCTGAAGAAATCTTCCTCCCCAATCAGCTATAATTTTAGTAGCACAGGTTAAGGCTGGTGGCATTGATTTCAGTGTAGCTTCTGCCACTCTGTGGACAGAAGAGCTTGTTGTGTGTGGTCTGTCTTCATGTTTTCTTCTCTCCCCTCCTTCTCTCTCTCTCCCCCTGCTTGCGCTGTAATACTGAGATTCTGCAGTTTTTCAGTTGTAGTAGCTGCTCAGTGGGAGTGTGAGAACTTGTGATGTAAAGCTCAGTTCTCACTTTTGAATTTCTTAGTAATTATACAGGAAAAAAGACCATTGCTGAACTGCATGAAGACTAGCTCTCGCTGGCTGGTCAATGAAATGCAGTTACAGAACTCTTCAAAATAAGGAAAAAAAATATCTCTAAGTGGCATTGCTTTCTTCATTATGGCAATCTTGTTCTTGGGACACATCTCAGCTCTGTAAATGCTCTTACTGAATTAAAAAAGCACAACTCTTTATTAAGCTTTGACTAAGTAGTGGAAAACTTTTAACAACACTTAACCAGGACTTACTGCAAAAAAACTGTTTAAAGTGGCTGAAATAATTTTTATACATTAATAGGCTTGATTAGTTTAACATGAACTGAATATCTAAAATTAGAGGCTGCTTTTTGCATTGGTTTCTGCTTTTGCATTTATTTTGTTCTCAGTTATGAAGGTTATGTTTTCTGAGCAGGACTTAGGAACGTGGAACAAGTTATGGATACTTAACTTGGCAAATAAATCTGTCCACACCTTATTTTGCTTTTGGGAGATTTGCTGAGAGTGAGGTGGTATGAAAGCAAGAAAGGAAGATGTGGAACTTGTGGGGAAGTCACAGACTTCGTAAAATGAAACCACCAAAACAGCTTCCTGTGATTGAGCTGCTATTGGCACTTGTTACTAGCAGTAGTATATAAATAATGAAATCTAAAAGGGTATGAACAGGCTGATGAGGGTGGCAGGGTGCTTTGTTGGTTTCAGGTGAACAGGTGGAGTTGTTTTTACATGTGCTATGAAGAGTGGATTTTCAGATTTGTATCGTTGGCTGAGATATATTCATGTAAAGCTGTATGAGTTTGGGATTTAGTGATTCAGGTTTTCCAGATGCAAACAAAAGGTGTTGCTTTTGGAGGCGTGCCCTTTCCAACTATGATAGCAAGAGCAAAAGTAGAGACTATGACAAAGCCTGTATAGTTAATGTTCTAGTGTGTGGAACAGTCTGGTGTGTGTTATCCAAAGACACTGTTTCATCAGAGTTTCTCAGTCAGAGATGCTTTTTCTGAAAGCTGTTGGTGTCAGTTTGGATAATGAAGGGGGAAGAGGATTTGGGATTAAAATTACTTGCTGCCTGGTATGTGCTATAGATAGCTGTGAAATAGTGCAGTTTGTTCAGGGTCAGCTTTGCTACCTGGAAATAGAAAATAATCCTGGGGTGAAGCTGTGTCCTGCCATGCAAATTTTGTAAATAAAGGAGCCTTCTCTGGAATGACAGATGAATCCACCCAAGTACAGGGCAACTTTTCCTTCTATGTGTTGTCAGAGGCTTGTAGTTGCAGCCCTGGTTTTGAGAGTAGTGTTTTCTGCACTTCTGTGCAGAATTTCTTTAAAAAGAAATTAAAACTGTGAATTGATTGGGGGGGTCAAATAGAATTGCATGTTTGATACACAGTCTTTAAACTTGTTTCTAATAATTTGACAGCTCCAATCTACATAGTGTAAAGGGGCTGAAACAAATCCCTCTAAGAATTAAGTACGTTTCTGTTGGTGTGCTGAGAGCAGAACAGCAGTGACATTCTGTGGTTAACTGGGATGCTGAATAATATTTTTCCTTCTTTGAAACCTACCAGTTGCTTTTGAACTTACGGATGTTCTTCTTCTGGAAAAAGTATGTTTACTTTGCCTCGTGTTCCTGATAAAGATGTGGAGTTCAAACCAGAATAGTTTATTTAAATTTATTTTGGTAATGAAATATTAATTTATTTCTCCAATGGTCAGTTGGCTAGAATCTTAACTTTGACCTGCCACTGGACTGTAAAGCACTTGGAAGTACTGTTGTTACAACAGGGTCACTGTCAATTTAATTTTAGCTCTAAATTTAAGTCCTGTTTACTTAAAAAGTAAGAAAAGAAACAAGGCAGTGGAATTGTCTGATATGAATGTTTTCTATTTTAATCAAAAATTGTTGGTTTATATCCTCATCTGTGGAGGGAGCAGCCCCAGCCCAGCAGCACTGATCTGGCATGCTTTTGCAACTGAACAGTGAAACTGCGAAGTCACACTTTTTGGGGTGGGGAATGTTTAACTTTACTGAAAAGCAGGATAAAAAAGTAGTGCTGAAGAAAAGACACGAAATACATTTTGAGTTGATTTCAGTTGTGGTGATTGATTAAAAATAGGTGAATTATTATAAACAACAGTTCTTAACACTAGCATTTAAGAATTCAGTACAGTAATGAGCCTTGTATATTTTCATTCTAGGATAATGTATCAATTTGAGCTAAGAAGAAAAAGTATCTGCAGTATGATTAATCCAGTGTTTGAAAACACTCCGTTCTTCAGAATAACCCCTTGCCTTTGAAAGGAGAATCTAAAACTTTAAAGCATCACAACTCCTCCTTGTACACTAAAGTCTGTACCTTAATGTCTGTTGAAGTGACTTGTTCAAGGTCACAGTCCTTGCCATGGCTTTAAACAGGTGTCCGATGCCAGACTTGCTGTCCTCTGACATAACCACCAGACACGCTTTTCCCAAGTGCATTCTAGAGCCATGATGGCTACTCCTAACTTGAGAACATGAGAAAGCTGTGTGGAGAAGTAATGATGGAGGTCTCGCCAGCCACGGTTGCAGTTTCTGCATACACAGAGTATGTTTTGAGTATGAAAAGGCAGTATACAGTCAGTTGAAAGTATAGGAATTATAGGATGTCTGTGGAGAATGTGGTCCATGTTAAAAGCATTAGCGTGAGGAATTGCAGTTTTCTCAAAGTGAGTCAGTTTGCTGAATGTAGTGCAGCAGTTAAAAATAAAGGCTGAAAACAGAGTGATATAAACAGTTAAATGTTTTCGTTATCGTTTTACTTGTATTTTGACCTATCAAGCAGATATTCATCAAATTCTTTCTGCTCTTGATGAATTACCTGAACAAACGTAGACTTTATCAAGGATTTATTTTGGTATCTGGTTGTCTGCAATCTGCCTGCTGTTCTTTCTCGCTGAGGTGTTGCAAACTTTTCCCCTCTTTGCTTGGCTGAAATGAAAATCTTCAACTATAGAAACCATTTGCAGAGTTAGAAGAAACGAGAAAGTATTGACTTGCAATGCATGGGTATCTTTTCTACTGACTCGTAAAGTCAGCATAGTGTTTAAAGCATCAAAGATGCTGCTACCAGAATTTTAATATGTTGCTAGGAGTTAAGGTTAAAGGGTAAATTTTTCGTTGCTATATGGACAGCTTGTAACAGGGCTCGTGGAAAGCTAATGCATGAGATGAATATAAACCTTTTTTCTTTATTTTTTTTTTTCTTCCTCCTCCCTGGGTGTACAGAAGATTTGCAGCTCATTCTGGGAAAAGGATGCAGTGAGAAAGGAGTAGGAGGGATTCAGCTACAATTTTAGAGGTTCATAGAAATGCTTGTGCTTTGGACAGTTTGGTAACCCCGTGCAGTGGTGTCAACTGTAGAATTGTAGTTTGCATTTGTGGCTGTATTAGAAGCAGAGCCTGTGCCACATTTATTCAGCTGTCTAATAATCTCAGTACTTGTATTCCATGCTTGCGTGTCTGATGTATACTAATTTTGGTATTCTGTCCTTTCTGTTTCTTCACATCCCGACACAACAAGCAGCGATATAGTGTATTGTGAAACTACTTTATTGCCAGGGTAGACCAAAAATGGGTGACTTTTAAAAAATCTGTCATTTGTTCACAAATTTATTGCAAAAATCTTACTTGGTGTGTGTGCATGTGTAGTGGGGGTTTTACATGACTGTTACCTGGCACAGGCATTATGTTTTATTATGACTAATCAACTGTCGCTTGACTCGGATAGGTTTTGTTCCTATGATGATTTCACTTTAAGCTCTTGAAGGGAACAGTGATAGGAGAATGTTTTTTCCGAATAACTTGTTGCAGGGAGTTTCTCCTCAGCTGTACTAACATCCATACTCCCTTTTCTTCAGTTTCTGGACTTCTAGAATTACTATATGTTTTTGAAGAGCCTCTTGGAATGCCCTAACAGGATGTGAATCAAAAAGTTTTCACATCTCTCCAAGTCACTTGTGGTAGGTAAACTTAATCTGTGGAAGTGAATCCTTCTGGTGTCCCAACTGCCCCCTGTAAGATGGTCTTGGAGAGAGGGCACAGCATCTATTTTGCTGAAGTGGATTTGCTAGTCAAAGGGTGCTGTGGATGTGTCTAGGATTTTCGCTTTGTACAAATCTGTGAAGAGTAGGTGGCTTGCTTTTAATGTGTACCTATCCATTTTGGTCTTTCTAAGTTTATTAATGAATCAATGATGTGTATATACACATCAGTAGCAAATAATTTTGAAAATGGGCTTGAATGTTCTAAAAATGTAGGTGTTCTTGTGATTACTTAGTGTTTTTCAGGTTTAAAAAGCTGCCTTGCAGGTTCTTCCCTTTTGTCTACAAAAAGCTGCTGAGGCAGTCGCTTGCCTTTTGTGCCTTGTTCATGGGTGCCCTGGTTCCACTTGAAACGGGTGTATGAAATCCAGTGCTCTGCATTTAGAGCAGCAAGGCTGGTTTGTTTTATTTCCAGAGCCTGGTAAATGTCTCTAAATGTGTTAGATGCCGTTTCAGTGCTTTGCCAGAGCAGGAGTTGAAGCAACATTCGGTAATGCTTGGAAACATACCTGATGGCTTTAGTCATCTGAATGTTGCATTTCTGTCAGCGGTGCTGGAGAGGCGAGCAGAGGATTTGGATGGCTCGCAAGCCATGCAGTACCTGAACAGTGGTTTTGAATTTCCCTTAAGGCAATAGCAGACTTATGAAACCCATACAACAGAAAATACTAATGTTTCATGCACTTACTGAATGCTTTTGCTTGCCCTTGGAATAGGCAGTGTCTCATGGTACTAAAAGAGATGGAAATAAACTTTAAATGTGTTATTTTCTTTTTTGTCCCCTCAACTTTAATTCCTTTGTATCTTGGCTAAGATTCTTGTCTGTAATCAGTGGCAGGTTTTTGCACTTGGCCAAATCGGCCTGTTGAGAGGGAACTGAGTACATCCCACATGGTAAAGCCTTTTTATTGCTCCCTGGAGGGAAGGAGGCTTCAGATCTACCACCTGGACCCCTGCCCCTCCCTTCTTAGACCTCGCTTGGCTGCTGGATCTCTCCTGGCAGCCATGGCTGGCTTGGGAAGCCTTTCATTGCTTCCTGGAGTACTTCCTGAAAAGTCTTTAGGGGCTCAGTGAGATAAACCTGCTTGTTTCCTCTACTGTTTCCTGATGATTTGTCTACAGTACAACTTTTCCGGTTTCTAAGGGAGGGGGAGGTTTTTCTTACCCACCCACTTGACTGGCCCAGTCACAGTTACGGGGTGTTGGTTCGTCCATCTTTTTTCTGTAGCTCTGTTTTACCATTTTTTGTGTTAGTTTTATTGTTTTTCCCTCATCCACATAGTTTAAAATGAACCATTTAAATTTTGGCAAACCCCTGATGGCCATAGGACTATTCAGAGTGGGGTCAAACACCGAATTTGTCCTTTCCTTCCATTGCAAAGCAATGCTGCAGGTGGTAGCTTTTTGCTGACCTTGAATCTACCTAATAAGCTATTTTGTAGAAATCATTTCAACTTTTCCTGTCCAGGGAAAGATTTTTTTTTAATCAGCCTCTGCCCCCACATGCCTCCTTGCTGCTGCCCCCCCCCCCAAACTTCTATCTTTGGGATCCCTCTCACTGCTACAAGAGCAGTTGGCATTTGCTCTGTTCAGCCTTTAACCTCAGTACTTTTCTAATTGTTGAGACTTTTGAATTCTCTGTTACGTTTGGTAGATTGACTGATAATTTGTGATCAGAGGTTTCCCCTCAGCAGAGTGAAATTAACTTCATCATTGGCAGTTTCATTGCTGCTGGTTGTGTGTTGCTCACCAGTTCAAACTACAAGGTACTCGAGAATGCATTAATTTAATTTAAAGATTGAATATACTGTGATCATGTATGAGTATATAGTGTATTCTGTGTATGTGTACAGCGTTACATATAATTGAATAATGCATTTGTTCTCTAAGTTTGTTTCTGGATCCTTTAGAAAAGAGAGAAAAGTTGTTAGATGATCTTTCTGCTGTGTCTAGTTGCAGTCTGTATCATCTGCTTTTCTTATTGTCTAGTTACCATACAGTCAAGTGGTATTTTAACTGCAACTTCCAACTGATTTAGAGTACTTATTTTTAACAATAAAAATAATTTCTGCTACTTTAAAACAGGCAAATGTAGTCAGTGAATTAAGAATACAAATGTGAACTTTGTTTTGGGTTGCAGAAGAGCCAAAACTGAGTAGAAGTTAACTTGCAGTGGTGGCTCAGGTTGTAATTAGATCTAAGAAACTGCAAGTACTGTTAACTGCAGTGTATTTCAGGCTTCTGAATTTCCAGAGCTTTGATGTGAAGGACAATAAAGTGTAGCATGTGGGGAAAAAAAATTTCAGGATAGTCAGTCTGTTACTTGTGTATATTTTTTTTTTTAAGAAGTATTGTCACAGCTGACAACAGTCTAGATGATAGTTCAAGAATTACCTAACTGCCTAGCTCCTGTACTTTAGGAAATGCAGACAGTTACCTGCATCTTCAGGCTAATTGTCTGCAGGAAATAGTCTTAAAATTTTAACTGTCTTTCCCCTTTCAATAAGAGTTAAAAGTCCCCCAAGGAAGCTATTTAACACTAGCAGTCAGTTCTTATTGAAAAGTCTTGACGGTTCTTTTATTCAAAGTAATTGTTTTAGGGAGGGTTCTGTTTTCATTGTGCAATTAGAAGTAACAAAGTACAGTGTAAAGATTTCCATTTTTTAAATTTAAGTTCTTATTGCCACTCCACACACCTGAACTTCCTGGCTTCAACAGCCTGTCCTTAGTTTTGGTAGCAACAGGTAATGGTGTGGTGTGTTGAACGGTACTGTTCTTACAGAAGGGGTGTGTGATGTGTAGTGTGTATCTGCTGCTTAACTGCTCAGCTGTGTGGAAGTGAGAGTTTGGGTTGGAAAACTGATGAAATGGGAACTTGTGGGTTTTGATGGTGTCTCGTTTTTCCTTGCTGCGAAGGAAGTGCAGACTTAAGTGTTGCATTTTTGTGTCTGTAAGAGCATATAGGATTTTGTAGAGATGTACTGACTTCAGTTTGGCTTCATCTGTGCATTCAAATTTAGGGGAAATTTGAGGACTTGATTTGCAGTGCAGGCCTTGAAGGCTTTGATTGCTAAGCTGCTTTGTTTTCTGTTACTGATGGCAGTTTCATTTCACATGCCCACCCTTGCATGAGTCTGCGTTAGGAATGCCATCTTTCCAGAGTGGTCAGTGGTCTTATCCTTTTAATTTAACTCAGGGATCGTTGATGGTACAGAAGCAAGCTGTATTTTACTACATATAAAACCACACACAGGCAATGTCAGTGTGATCAGATAGCAGTGCTGGTATTTTGGGTGTAGGATCAATGTGTTTTCCTACCTGCTAGGCAAGTTGCTGATTCCCATCTCTTGTTGTACACAGAAGTGCCTTTGAAAGGCTGAGACCTGAGCTCTGTATGTCTTTGGCTTCTGAAAAGCTCGAGCTTGAACACATGGCTATGCATCTTGGAGCCACTAGTTGCTCAAAACTTGTATTACTTTGTGTTAGTTCCCTTTTCCATGAACATGTTCTTTCTGTAGCTGAAATTAGCAGGTAGTCTGATATTTTATATTATTTGGTGATGACACCATTTTCTCTAGCTTGCAGTAGTCCATATGAGTCCTTACTGGTAAGTACTTGTGGCAGGGGAAGAGGAAAGCAGTAGATGGCAGCTTGTCAGTTAAATTAACAATTTATTTTTTTCCTAGTAGTATTCATGGGGGGGAGGAGAGGAGGAACAGAAACTTCTTTTTGAAATCTTAGCATCACTGAGTAGCAGCAAGCCTAACAGCTGCAAGTGTCTGCTCAGTGGGGACCTGCTGCTGCCAGAAATTGAGCTGATAATGATGAGCAGCTCAGTAGTGTAATTAAGGTCATATTAACTCCAACAGCTCCTCCTATCTTAAACATAAAAATCCGTGAAACCCATGGTGCAGGAGAGGAGTTCAGGGGTGGGTCCTGTTAGGTAGAGCTCTGAATCTTTGTGTTGAAAAACAAAGGGAAGTTAAGAGAAATTCAAGTTGATCATGGAGGAATGTTTGTTACAAATGTCCTACGGTTTCAGGACATCTTTCACATCATGTTGTCAGAGATACTTCTTCAGCAACCTTTCCACAGCACAGACAGCTCTGCTGTACTGGAGAATTCCTAAAAGTAGCTGGAAAGGTTTTGTTGCTTCTGAAACTGGAGGAAGGTGGTATATAAGCTATCATCTAGTCCGTACTGTGGTGGGGAGAGTGGGTGAGCAAGGCTTAGAGATCCAGGAGATTCCTTCCAGCCTTGGTGTTTTTTCCTGAATTTCTGAGGTGTGATTTATGAAACATATCTGAAAAGTTGTGTCAGTAAATGCTGACAACATTGACTGTGTCATTCAAAGGAAAGCAATGCTCTGTTCAAAATCAGAGAGGTGTTCAAGGAATGCAGAAATAAGTGCTTGAAGTAAAACTGCGTATGATACAGGTGTAATGTAAGAATGCTCATTTGTTTCATTTTTCGATTCAAAAGACTTCTTCTGGCTGGTGTGACATCTTTGGAGGAGCTATTGTATTTTAATCTACTTCTCCAAATGTCAGATACGGCTACTCTGCATTGAGTTCATGACCTGTAAAAGGATAACATCATCATAATTTTAAGCTGGTCAGAAAGCTTCTCTTGTACTTGATGTAACTTATATGACAGGTGTTTCAACCAGAGATTTTTAGTTGAAAGTGCTTCTGGGCTAAGACTTCAGAGTTACTTACAGCCCACAGGAAGTCTTGTGAGGCTAAGCAATGAATTTCTTAAAATAGGGTTCATAATGCAAATTCTTAACTGTAGCAGCATTAGTTGTGGTTGTTAAACTGAAATACAGTTTTGGAAAAGGTGTCTTGGTAATAGGCAAATTGATCAAGTTGGACTTGCTTTTTCTGAAATCAGCCAGTTTCCCTGATACTGTGATTTAGGTGAAAGAACATAACCACATTTAAGAGTTTGGAAGAAAATCCTTAAGATTGGTGATAATGTGCAACCTTGTGCTGCTGAAATAAGTTATTGTGGCTTGGGAGCTAAGTATCTGACCAAATGTACGGTTTATTGCAGCCTGACACAGTGTCTCATTGTCTTGCAAGGGCAAAATGACAAGTTCCTCTATGCAAATCCTCCTTGTGTAGCCCCTGAGCAGAGGGCTGTGCTGCTTACCCTTCTCTATACAGTGATGTAAGCGTAGCTGTAAGTAGTAGCAGTACATTTTTCAGTGGTTATTAAAATCCAAGAATTCTTCAGAAGAGTAGCCAAGTGGGGTTGAAACGGATTTGCACCCCATATAGGAATAACGTGCTTCTCTTGTATTTGCTGTGTGGATCTTAAAGCACTGCAGAGTCAAAGTGCTAGGAAAAGTAAGTTTGTAGCGACTTTCCAGAAGTATAAAAGTATTGACTGCGTGTAAGTTTTCATGACTCTTTTGTAAATCAGTCCTGTCATGAGGTGGTCAGTTGAAAAGCTTGTGAGTCCAGTATACAACATTGTGGAGAATGGTCAGCTGCACTGAGGAACCAGTCTGGTGTGACGGGGGCATCGAAGCTTTGTAAGGTGCTTTTCCTGTGTCCAATCCATAATTAAACAAACACCTGGAAATCTTGTTCTTGTGCTTTGGTCGGTTTTAATGCATGGGGTTAGAGTGAGGGAGTGACGAGACAAAGTCTGCCGGAACTATTCCTCACTCCTGTTTGTTTTGATGGCTTGAAATTACGTGGTACCATGTCGTACCTGTGTTTTCACTTCCCCTTTCTGACATGAAAAGTGGCCATCTTGGGAGTGTTTTGAAATCTTGCACACAGAAAACACTTTCATATCCTCAGAAAAACCTGTGCTCTGTGCTTTATTTGCAGTCTTGATTCCTTAGAAAGGAAAGTAATTACATTGTTGACTGAAAGTCTCTTTAATGCTTCAGAGAACAGGTTTCTGTGATTGTATTTCTTGTATGATTTTTTTTTTCCCCTTTCACTTTTTTGAGACATCAGTTTCTTTTGCATAAAGATTGGCAAGTGTTGTCTCTAAAAGGCTTGTAATGTCTCTCCAGAGTTGCCATTTTCACACATACCTGGGGAGGATTCTTGCTCCATGTTACTGGGAAGCTGGAAGTGTGATTTCTTCTCCAGGTGGCTGACTGAGAACTTGGGTTCTCTGTGCTGCAGCTCTCTGAGTAGAGGTGGTGTTTTCCCGTACCAGAGGATTTTTATGTGCCAAGGATGTGTTTTTCAAAGAAATGCATGCATGTAAATCAGTCTGTGTTTATGATTTTTTTTTTTCAGGGTGTGGTTATAGCAGGCTGGCTTTTTCTGTACTCAAAGTCATGCAAAACAGCAACAACAAAAGGGGTGAAGCAAATGAAGTGCTGGGGAGACAGAGGGAGTGTGTGCTTTTAAAAGTGGTGATTAGGGAGGGTAACTCAGTGCCTCTTTCTCCCGCCTTTGCGAGGCTCTGTGTCTGTTTTAAGCTGCTCCAGGCACTGCAACCTAGTCTCAGCAAGCATGTCAGCGTGAGGCACCTCGAAAGGGGGAAAGGAGAGGGTGGCCTGTTTCTGCCCTTTGTGTGTGTGTATGTGTGTGTGGGAAGAGGAATGACATGGAGTTTGGCTTTCCACACAGCTTTTTAAACCCGTAGTCTCCCCAGACTTGAACTGAAGATGCTTGTTTGCCATTAGACCAGAGGTTTTGTTGTTGCTTGTATCCCAGAAAGAGGTTTCTCCTGGCTCTATTTATGAGCCAGTGCTGTTTGAGCTGGCTGTGATTGGGAGGAAGGAGGGAGGCAATGAATGTTGTGCCCTCTTGTTTTTCTCTTGTACAGGAAGAAAAAAGCTGAGGAGCCTGTCCTCCTCCTCTGAGTCAGCTGTGGTTACGGTTTGCTGAGTAGGCGTGCATGTTTTGAAGGGAAAAGCAGCTTCAAATTAAGTCAGCTAAATACTGTGCCCAAATAAGTTTGGGGAAGTTCCCCCGCCTTGGACATACTCTTGCTAGAGCTGACGGTTTGGGGTAAAATTGGCTTATGATAATTACTGAAACTATTGTATGCCTTGTGTAATTCTTGAGCCAAATAGGAAAACAGATTCTGTTCCCTGGTGAGTTCTCCATTTTGATAGCTGTTGTTACCGCAGCAAGTTGAGGTACTGAGCTGCAGTGAGAAAGTAGGATTAAGTATTACACCAGCAGTATGATCTCCCTGCTGTAGGTATATCTAGATCTTGCTAGTACAGCAAGGGTGAGCTATCTGCGTCTGTGCTGTGCATGTTGGGTGACTTGTGGTCAAGATGAAAAAAGAGGGTCTGGAAGAGGACTTCATAAAATTAGAACATAACTGGGGGGGCAGAAGTGAGGATCTTTCATGTGGTAGAATAGAAGAAGAAAGGATGCCCAAGGAGTTCCTGTGGGAATCTGACAGCACCAAAAGTTAATCTCAAAGTTGATAGGTAAATGTAATCATACTATGAAGCAGCTCTCTAACAGTATTAGAAAATGACACACAGAGAGAAACCCAATTTCTCCACTGTTGCATTTGGCCTGTCATTGTCAAACATGGCAAAATCATTTAGTCAGGAATTTCAGTTAAAAAATAGAAACTGATGTGTGAATGTTTGTCTTCAGCAAATGCTTTAAGAATGTACTACACTTAGATTTGTGAATAGTCCTGTTTATCGGTGAGTACTCCAGGAAAGTGAGAACTAACTTCAGTTGGCACTGGTTCTTTCAATATGAAAACAAATGTGTGCTCTATAAGGTGTCCTGCTTCTCTTTTCCCGTATCAACTGTGGAAAGTACTGGGACACTTCACACAGAGATGCTTTTAGATCAAGTGGTGACACCTGCAGCCTCAATTATCTGTACAGCATTGAAATATTAGCTATAGGTGATAAGGAGTGGAGTGACAGGTGAGTGAAAAGGTTGGAAGTACAAGAATGTGCCATGCAACAATAAAATGGGTGACCTGTTGTTGAGATAAAATGGAGGTAAGTTAAGTTCTTGTTTCAGCTGTGACTCAAGGACTGTGCTCAGGAGTTCAGTGTTAGGACACAGGAAGCAGCTGATACTGGCTTGATTTTTGCATGTGATCTCTCCAGTATTTTGCAGAAAAGCCTGGCTCCTAACTGTACACCTTCTGATGCTACTGGTTGTTGCCGGTGTGACAGGAAATGTTAATTCCTTTTGTCTTTAGTTGCTATATCTTTGCTAACAGAAATAGTCTGTTCTTGTTTTGTGGCAGGGATGGAAACTCATTTGCTCTGCTTTTTTTGGTGTATCTTATCTTTTTTCCTGCAGAAATGAACAGAATATGATTTGTAGTGATTGTTTTTTGGACAAACTGATCTGAAATGAAATGTAAATGATAAAGTGTATTTTGCCAGCACAACTGGAGTTCTAAGTGTACATCCTGTTTGTCGTTTTGTGAGAACTTTGATCATGGTGGAGGAGCAAGAAAGTACATAATGATGTTTAAGTGGAAGAGGAATGTATAAAAGCTGTTTTGCTAGTCGTAAACCAACACTCAGCCTGTATAAGAGACTTTGAGCTGACATCCCCAGGAAAAAAATAGAAAAATATGTGGGCTTTCTGGCTGGATGCAAAATTAATACTAAGCCATCTCCCTAGTTTCTGGTTCAAGGTGAACAAGTTATTTTTGTCACTAAATGTTGCCTTAGGTCTTGGTAGATTGCTGAGATTTGAGACCAAGTTTCCTCTTGCGAGATATGGTTCCTGGTACTTGCAGTTTGTGGCTTCTGGTGTTTTGTTTTTTTTTTTTTTACTAGAAGCTTTAAGTTAGCTATAGAGTGTTGGGGAGTATTTTGTGGCTCGTGATGTTCAGGTACATGTGATACTCTGTATACCCTCCAGGACAAAATGTGTATCTCTGTGCTGCTTGAGATTGTGGAGTATTGAGGTTAAGACAGAAAATGACTCTTTGAGATTGTCATATTTTCTATACTGAAAATATCTGATTCATGAGCTAGAGGAAGAGCTGTGATTTACAGGCTGCAAAAACAACCAAATGCGGTGTTTATCTGAAAAGTTTGATCTGCTTTTGATACTAAAAAGTAGGATATTGTAGAGCTTTAAAGGATACCTTGCTCCAAAGTTCGATTTGTTTTTTTGTTTGTTTGGTTTTTTCTTTTTTTTTTTTTTTGGTAACCTGAATGACCTGTTTCACTTACCTCTGAGGCTGTCCAGAGACTTTCTCTCATCACATAATACCTCTGCCAAAGGACTTATTTTGGGGGCAGGTGGACAAAATTTAAGGAAAATCAAGCAGCTTCCTTCTGACTAGGCTGTTTCCTAAGACATGCTATGCAGCAATGGTCAGAGGTTTACATACAAAGAAGCTTCAAGCCAGTGCTGTGAAAAAGGTTGATTGTTGTGTTGTGTGTTTTCTCATAAAAGTGGTTTGATTCTAAGTTGTGACACTCCTTTGTTCATTGAAGCAGTGCTAAGATACATACATGTATAATGTGTATGTGTTTATTATGTGTATATATACATACACATATATAAAAATAAAAACATCAGTACTATCTTTAGGTGGTACTTTTAAAATATGGTCACTGCACAGTAGCTTAGCTCAAGGCATGTGCCCTTGTGCACTGAAAAAGTGTAACTGCTTGGTGTGTGTCTTGGCCAAACAAAAAATTCAGTTTCAACAAATCAGGCCAAACAAGCAGGAGAATGGGTGCTACCCCCTGATTTATCTTACTCTGTTTGAAGTAATGATATAGGAATGTGTTCTGCTTAGCAAACTGTGCATGTTGGTTTTTTTTTTTTGGTCTTGCTGTTGGAAGTGCCCCATACTGCAGGAGGCACAGATGATGTATGCAAGAGTTTGGTATTACAGTTCTGTTTTAAGAATTTTCTGTCCTTGCAAGTGCTGTTTTAATTAAAACAGTTCCACAGATGTAAATGGAAACCGTGCCCATAGAAAATTGGTTCTGGAGTATTCATCAAGAAATGTTCTCTTGCAGAGCTTGTGGGTTCAACCATTTCTTCTTGAGTATAAAATCTTTGGTGATCCCACCTGTGGGGAACAACAGTTGCAAATTATTTTCTTCAAATGCCAGTGGGAATTTCTCCCCAGAAGTATGCTTTACATAGGCAACTCGCAAAATATTTTACAAATAGTTCTTTTGGGGAGAGATGCCAGTTGTGGTTTATGCCTTTGGATCTGATAACAACAGTATGGCTGCTCTTCAGAGGCCATGACTATGGGGAAAAAAAAAACAACTGTCTTTCAGGTTTCACGGTTGTGTGACAAGAGGGAATGGAACCTGAGAGGTGATGTGGGTTGGGAGTGGGGGGGATTCTTCCTGCATTTTTTGAGTGCCTTTTTTGTGAATCTGAGCTGATTGATACATGTGTGGAATAAACAGTCATCTCTCAGGAGTTTTACTGCCTCTTTTTGGTAACTGAATACATCCAGGTGGGTCAGATGTGGTAACGCTTATCTGGTTGGGAGTTTGCAAACCCTGTTTTCTTTTGAAATGCATGCAAGATGATGGATCACTGCTGAGGATCTTGCACCATTTCACAGTATTCTGTGGGCACTTTTATGAAACGTTGATGTTCAAATATCTGCACCTTTAATCCGTTTGATTCAAGTTTGAACTTGTGTGAATTTTAAGGCCTTTCTGCCCCCCCTTCCTTTTCTGATCTAGAAAGAAATTGTTTTGATGATAGAGATGTAGCTGGGATCTTGGGTTAGTTCTGCAATACCTACTATTCCCCTAGTGTAAATATGTTCCTTCCTTTCTTCCTACACAGTGTAAAATGAACAAAATAGCAGGGCAGGCCTTCTTTTCCTGCTTGTGAGTTGGTCAAACGCCTGCTCTCACTTGCATGCTCTTTGGGCTGGGGGCCTCTCTGGAGGTTTAGTGAAATGGAAGAGAGAGGTTATTTGTCATCTTTTACATTGTCAAATTATTCTAATTTTGGAATAAGGAACTGCTTCCTTAAGGGAATTACTTATCTTTTTGGAAAGTTGACTGTAAGTCTGTTATTAAATAGCTTTGTAAGAAGTGGATTAAAACTCCTGATTTATTGTTTAGCAGGAGAATTTTTCATTGTTCAGCAGGAATTTGTTTGTTTAGCAGGAGAATCAGAAATTAGTAATTCAAACTGATGGTGACAATTTCAATAAATTCATTTATTTTCTGATAATGAAATAAAGTCCTTGGTCAGGCCTCAGCTCCCTTAAGCATCTATCATTAGTTACTCAAGGTTTTGGGCAATGCTTATAAAAATTTTTCTTAGCATTCCTACATCTGTGCAAGTCCTGAGCATAACAGGTGGGTTCTTCACCCTCCTTCATGCACCTTCCTCACTCCTAGGCACATTTTCAATTTAATTTTTCTTTTTCCTTTTTTTTTTTTTTAACATTTTGGAAATTCCCCTTTGTAACTACAAACAGTATACTGTATTGCCTGTGATTTATTAGTACTGATATTGTTACGGCACGTTTGAGTCTTGTTCTACCTAATTAAAATGTTCTGAAGGAATTCTGAGCTGCAAGTAACATGAAGAGAAATAAGGAGTAGTAGAATTACCTATGCGTGCATGTAAGCTGGGGATGCACAGGAAAGCTTTGCTTCTAAGCTACCAAAATTTGAGGTGATAATTTCTTCTTGAAATCTTGTCTTACTTATTTGTTTCTCTATATACATACATCTACAGATTCTTTTCTTAGCAACCCCCTACGCAGAGTGAGGACAAAGGCAAGCTTTGAGAAGTCAGGCTGGTAGAAGAGGTGCTGCGTGAAACCCAGGCTGAGCCTGCTGGAATTCCTCTTGTCCGATGCGCAGGCACCTCCATCGTGGGGTGGCGGCCGTAAAGCCGCTCCTGGTAAACACACTTGCAAAGGTTTCCCACCATCCCAAATTTCAGGGTGAGAAAAAGATTTGAAAGAGGAGAGAAAGAGTGGATGACTACCGAAAAGTAATTAAATACTTCTTAGAGCAGATTTTGTCCCTCTGGCTGTGTCGGCGAGGGGCACGCGCTGCTGTGTGTACATGTCGGTGCTGGGGCTCTGCAGCTGGAGCTCCCGAGCAGCCATTTATGAATGAGGCACCAGAAGGGGGAGGAGGGGATTTCAGCTACAATAACAGCCTGCTACTAGGTTTCATTCACTCTTTGCAATCTCAGTGTAATTGACGCTGTATTTTAATAATGCTATGTCCTGGTTTTTTAAAACAAAACACATTCTTCTTTTTTCTAATTGAATCTGTTGTGTGATTTACTTCCATGTAGTTGCCTTCCTGCATCTTTCTCCCTTTCCCCCCCTGAAGCCCACCCATATGCTAAAGGTCACGGCTCCTGGTTTTGCTTTTTCTTCAAAACAACCGAACAAACCACACAGCTATTCCGTTTCTTTTCTACCCCAGTTAGTAAGCATGGGCAGAGCTATGCACCTCCTGGCTCAGCTCCCCCCGATGCCCCCCATGGCTCGCTGTGCAGGCGTGGTAGCAGCGCTCTGCGTCACCAGCCCCTG
Source organism: Strix aluco (assembly GCF_031877795.1). NCBI lineage: Eukaryota > Metazoa > Chordata > Aves > Strigiformes > Strigidae > Strix > Strix aluco. Next base: position 15,649,721 of record NC_133942.1, read on the forward strand.
ACATGGCTCTTGTCAGAGGAAGCATCAGCCTTGTTTGAGGCACAGGGAGGGCTGGATGAAGGGGGACTGTGGCTAGTGCAGAGTTCCCCTCCTTACTCCTTCTAGCTACTTTAGGTAGCCCATTATTTTCGGCACTTCAGACCCCTTTGTTGTGACTGAATTGAAGCCGGGTGACAATGGCACCCTTGCTTCCTATTCTCAGCAAAATGAAGAGACAGGCCATTGTCCTGAGCATAATTGAGCCTCTATCAAAACAAAAAGACAAAGAGATGGACAACTCAGTTAAAGCTGCTTGTTTGAGCTGTAACAGTGGAGGCTGTTTAGGGCTAGAAACCTAATTACCAACAGTAAGCTTTTTAAAGCCAGTGCAGCATCCCTTCTTAATTTAAGGCTTGCAAGTTTAAAAAAAAAAATTCTTGAGATACTGAATGTTATTTACAAGTAATGATACAGCTGAGTGACACCTCACAAACCACCTACTTCCTAAACTTGATTTTTTTTTTAAAAAAACAAGCCAGGTCCACAAGAGATCACAAGTTTAGCATCAACAATATCTCCTCAGTTTAGACAGCTAAGCCAGCAGTTTCAAAAAATATTTAAGCAGCATGTGCTTTGTTGAGTTTATATTGTCCTGCAGTTTTCACTTGCCCCAGTAGAGCAATGGTATTAGCTGTTGTTCTTCCTGTCTTCTGAAGCCTCAAAACATAATTAGTCATTTTCCACTTCTAATGCATAAACTGCAGAATTTTTCTGTAACCAGTCTCATAAGAACTGCTATAAAATGGCCAGAAATACTCCATATGTAAGTTCATTTTCCTAGCCTAGATGGGAAGCTTTACAAGTCATTTCCACTGCAGTGGTTATTTGTCGGCCATAGGAGAGTGAAAACAGTTGTGCCATTTAGTGGCATGTTTATGCTGCTCATCATCCTTCTGACTAACAGCCCAGTCTCTTTTCTGATCATCCTCAAGTAAAGGGTAGTGCACACTGGCTTAAGACAATAAAAAACCCTATATTGTTATTTCCAAAGAAGTTAGTATTTTGATCACCTGATGATGTACTAGGATTTCATCCACTTAACCTTGTGCTGTGTAAGTGGTAATTTCACAGAAGATACTGAAAAGTGTGCATATTCTGGTGTGCCTAATATATGTAGGGTGGGCAATAAGGAAATCTCGCTAAAGAGTACAGATCTCCAAGCTGGCCTGTAACTTCAGAAAGACTCTTTAAAAGGTTTATTTGGCCTGATACAGGAAACCAATGAAAAGGTTGGGAAGTATGGTGAGGGAAACTAATTTCCTGTTTTTTTATGTGATCCTTTGGGAATTTTATCTAGTGGGAATGAATTATCTCAGGGGTGGGGGGAAGGTTCATCTTGCTTTTTTCCTCTTAATACCTGAAATAATTTTTAAACTGGGTAGGCATTTTACATTTTGGAGACAAATGCTGAACTGTTGGTTGAATGTGTTGTTGAGCAGCTCTGATTTCTGATGGCTGTTGTTGTGAAGCGAGTGGAAGGTGGGAACACCACCATTTGTTTGGGCAGATAGAGTTGAGCAGAGCTCCGCTCCTCTCAGAGCAAAATCTGGCCAGACCACTTTTCATTCTGGTGACACCAAAGTAAGCAGTGATACACTTCTAATGATATAAACTGAAGTAATCTGTTTCCCTAAGATCCATATCCTTTTTAGTGTTGAAGTTAAGGGCCTCTTTGTGACTCATATCCATTAATGTAGACACAAATCTCTGAAGAAAAGCTTTAAGGGATGAGTAAGCTGAGGTGACTTGAGAGGGTTATGGGCTACGAAAGGCTGGCTAATAGCAACTGGAATGAGACTTCAAGTTGCTACAAAAGATATCTGCAGATTATGTTTGTTTTTCAATGATGAGCAATATACAAATAACTGAATATAGTGCAGAAATCAGGCTTCACGTAAAGAATTAGGTACCTGGGGCATAGTATGGGCATAGGAGTTTCACCTTCAAGACCCAGCAGACAGAAAGCATTTGAGCAGTAGAACCTGGCAGACTTGGCTCTTCTTCCACTCCAGCCTGCGTATAGACTTATTTGCATTTTTTTTTCCCCCCTGAGAGTCAACCAAATCAACACTTTGTTTCCGTGTGAGTGTAGGCTGCAGACGTGTTTAATATGACCCCACCAAAGTGGTACGCAGGCATCTGCAAAATCCTGCTCTAAATGTTTCAGGGAGTTTGTTGGGGCCATTTTTTATTTAAGCTTTCTATAAACAAGGAAGATACTGGAATGTTTTGGGTTTCTTTTCTGGAAAGACCTTCTCAGTGTCTCTCTCTGCAGTTCTGTATGATTTATGTTGGTAGGATGCTCAACTAAGCACATGCTACTTAAATATTTTGCAATATTGTTGGCTTACCAGGTTTAGTTCAGGAGACACCCTTGATGCTGGAACCCGTGATGTCTTGCAGACCCCGCTCAGAAAAAAAATGCAGTTTGGGAGGTAGATGGTTTGTGAGTTGTCATCAGCGATATCGCTACTTGTAAATTCTTGCGTAGCTATTTTTAATATTTGGAAATGTGCAAAGCCTGTCAGTATGCCAGTTTTATAAAATTGTTGAAGAAAGTGTAGGAAAGAGCTCATCTTGCACCACATAAGTGAGCTCTTCCTGTCGAGGTTAAATAAGCGGACTCTGAACTCTGCCGATCAAAGGCAGGCACACTTAGCCAAGGAGTAACTTTAGAGGTTTAGCTCCAGGCAGTGTTCAGTGGTTGCCCTCCAGTTCTGAGCCCTTTGCTAATAAAACTCCTTTCTCCTTCACTGAGATTTACCTAGTTGCACATTAGGGACTAGGATTTGGAAAGGGAAGTGGGGAGGGATGTGTTTGTGGCTTTGCAGTTTCAGACACGTTCTTTGGGGGTTTTATAAGCTATTTAGTGAAACTGAGCTGACACAAAGAAGGAAAATACCTCTTAGTTTCATCATATTAATATATTATTAAACAAACAAACACATAACAATTGTTAGTTATTTTTGTTATGTGGAAAATACATATAATTTTATTTTGTGGTTATCTTTTCTTGAAATTAAATTCACTTGTTGCCAATGGTAGACTAAATGAAGACTGAAAGGAGATAGGGGAAATCCTGGATTTTCTAATCTTTATATCTAGTATGAGCTAAGCCTGTATTCTGTGCTTGTTAGGTGATTTCCATTTGAGCAGCTTGAACATAACAAAGATTCAAAATGAGCCTGTGGGGTAAACTGATGGACTATTCCATTCTTCGTAGAGAAAACGTGTGGAGAGGGCCAAGGCTGACCGCATGCCGAGTTCTGGGTAGGTACTTGGAGCTGTGACCTTGCTGCAGGTTAAAATTATGCATGTACTACTAGCTTGGATACAGATTTCAGTTCACACATTTCAGAAGAAACTCTGTCCTTGTGCGTCTTGACTGCATCTGGTTTTAAAATATCCTTGTGATCTCCATGTGAATTCTTTTTCCTGTGGCATACACACTTACTGCAGTGCTTCCAGACCAGTTTGGTGTTTTGAACATAAAGAACATGTTATCTGGACCTCTGCTTGTCTCACCGATTTCTTTCATTGCAGAGCTTTCTTTGCATGACGTAAATTTGCCCTCCCTTATTTATGTCTGGGGCAGAAATTTTATCTGTGGTTCAGCAGCAACGGGTTGATAAATAGGGTGATACCGTGTGATATTATTAGGAATTGTTCTGGGGTTTAGTTGATTCTAAGCTACTGCAGGAATTTTTTAATTGCCACTGACTTGAGCACTTTTTTTAAACAAATTAAAAAAATCAAACCCACCACCAAAGCACAACGTGGGCCTTCTGTGTTTTTGTATGCTGGAGTCTTTGCCTTGGAGGTAATTAAAAATGTAACTGCTCTCCTTAATGTGATTTCTACATAGCTCTATTTTTTCACCAAGCATGTCTGGGTGCAGCTGGTTGAACAGAAACATAATAAACATGAGAAATGGCTGGCATTGTACTCAGAATTTCTTAAATATGCGTGTGTGTGTGTATAATATATATTTATTTAAGAGCAGATCCTGTGCAGCAGCTTGAGTTATACCAAGTTGCCTAGAGAGCTTTTTTTGAAGTGACCTTGGAAAGGACAATTGCAGATAGGGAGGTGCTGGCTTGGCTTGTCATGGTAAGTGCATCTGTGTTCTGTGGTCATACAGACATACAGACCATGTTGTAGTTGCTGGAGGTGGGGTGGGGTTGGGTATTATTTGCTTGTGTGAGTTCTGTGGGGTTTTTTGTTTTGGTTTTATTTCTTAGACTAGTCTCTATGCCTCTGTGTTCTCCACAGATAAAACAATGATCGTGGACATGGGTCAGAACTGTAATTGCTTACCATTGGGGTTGACTTGCTTTGGTTAAAGCTGGCCCCATCTACAATAACCTTGCAGTTTGTCCTTCTCAAATCATCATAACTCTGTACTGAGGACTTGGCATCTCATGGCTAGGGATGAGAGTCTTTTATCATAATTTGAGCACCCTGACTTCACTGAAAGACTAAACTCTAAGAAGCAGGCTCATGGGGAGGGCAGTACAAAATGACTCGGCAGCTTGGATTGTACAGTTTACATAGTTTTTCGGTACTGTTTAGGTATTTGCTCCTGTAACATGGTCTTGAAGGACTCCTGTTTAGAAATGAATTTTGTTTTCAGCACAAGTTTATGGCAGTTTTGTCTCCCTTGTATGTCTCCTTCCTCCACAATCCAAACACCCAGAGCTCACAGTTAGCAGCTTTGCCTCTCTGTGTGTGTTGGTATCACTGCCATGTGGATGCAAAATATCTTAACATTTCAGCTCTGCAGGTCCAGGTTCAGACCTCTGCCATTTTTCTTCTGTAGTCCTGTAATACTGATGCATGGATCAAGATGCACTCTATTTTTTATTTTGCCTTTGCTCACTGCCATTTTTCAGGGTAGCTACTAATGTGCCTCCAGCTCTGGAACTAGCAACCATGGGGGCCCAGGAATAAAGGGTGTGGGTGTCTGCCATGACTGACCTCTTTCTTTGAGTGGACTGGGACAAACAGGTTAGGCAGAAGTAGCTGTGTTTTCCAGTAGTGCTTCTACCAGGGCAGTGAGACTGGTAATGTAAAGAAAAATGCAGGATGGCCAACCTTTACCTTAATGGCAATGCATTGCCTATGAAAGCCTTGGCTCCTAGCCTGGGAAATTTAAGCAAAACAAAAAAGTGATGATTGTGGTGATAGGGAGAAGGTTGTTGACCAAGGATATTTTAGTTGTTTGGCAGGACTAGGAGACTGCTGCTTCTCAGAAAACACAGAGCTCTGAAGTGCAGCCTTGGGAAAAAACAAAAACAAAATGACCAAAAACTGAACAAAGTACCCCAACCAACCAACCCACCCCCACCACAGAAACAAAAACTATTCAACACTGGATGTTTGCAAGCACTAGGTTACTACCTCAGATGTCTCTTGCTGAAGTCATAGCTTTTGTTTGCATGGATTCTGTGTGGGATGAGGAGCCCAGGCTGGTGTCAAGGTGATGCTGAGACAGAGCTGCTCCAAGTCTGTCTTTACAGGGCCTGGCCTGTCAGGAAGGGCCCTGTTCGGCACGTGATTGCCAGAGACCAGCAGCTTACGAGCTGTTACCCCCTACCTCCAAGTGGTTGAAGATTTTTGAGAAATAATAAAGTATCTTGATAGATAATGGAAATTTTGTCTGAAGTAATTAAAAGCTCAGTAGGCATTGGCCTTATGTGCATCATCTGACAGCTGAGAGAAAGGGAATTGTAGTGAAGCTCAGACTCTATAAACACACAGCCTGTGAAATCTTAAAACAACATAGTATATGGCATTTCTTCCATGCTGGTTATTTGTCTCCAGCTCTGTCACTTAAAGTAGTACCTCTTCCAGTGGGAGTCTTTATAAAAAATAATGATGCTGCCTCTTTATAAAAAATTATCAATATCTGGATGATGGGATCTGAATAATATGCTTCTACGCTTCTTGGTGCTAAAACAGAGACCGGTAGATACAAAACTAAATATTATGTGAGGTGCCCTTGATGATGCTACTGTTCACAAATAGGGAGCCAAGCAACATGTACGTGGAAGTTGCCTCTGGATTTCTTCTAACGTACTAGAGTACTGAATGTACCGTATCAAGTTGTTATATGCTGTTTTCCTTCCATTGCCATCTGTTATCTCTCTTCTGGTCCTTATCTTTAACTCTGCAAATCCTTTTAGAAATTTCTTGAAAATACTGAAGGGGGAAGCTGGCTCTTAGGTAATGCTCTTATTCATGGAGCATTTGTTTTTATTTGCACCACCCTCTTTATTTCATCCTGGTATCTTTCTGTGTATTTTGGGTGCAAGACTAGTGTGATCTAACTTGCTGACTCCAGTAATACAATGTAATTTAAGAACAAAGTACTAGAAGTTGTGAGTTCTGTAAGCTTGTCCCTTCCTCAAAGTAAAAAATAAATAGTATTAGGTGCACCAGCCTTTTCCGTCCAACTAACATCCAATGCATAAACAACCTATTGTCATGCTCATAGAAACTTTTCTTGCCCAATCTCAAATTTTAGAAACCCTGAGAGTGAGCGCTTGCTACACATAATAACTTGAGAACATCCAGGTACTGAATGGAACTCATTCTCCTTAATGTGCCAATTGGTGAGATAATACCATATGTTTATTATTGTAGGGATTTCGTTTGAACTTGGAAGGGCAGCATGAGTTTCCAGGATGCTCTCCGTGTATGATACTAATGCTCCTCAATTAGTATTTTAATATTCTTGCAGTAAAGTCTTCTGATCTAACGAATAAGGGGGAGTAAGAGGAATACAGGCAATAAGATGCTAACAAAGTTTATGGCATTTGGAGTGTGAAAGCAAGGAGAATTCATGTTAAGAGCATTCAGTTATGTACTTTGGTTTGTTTTTTAGGATAAGAAACTACTATCTTGAAACGCTGCAAGTCCTTATGGCTGCAGAGCTGCTTTTGAGCATTGAGAAGTTTCAAAATGGGGTAACAGAAGGATTTGTCTGTTTGTGAGGGTGGGAAAGGACATTCCCCCCTTCTTTTGGTAATTCAAAGTCCTTTGGTTAACTTGCTCTCAAAATGAAGGCAGTCATAAGTGATAGCTGAATATGATACTGTTTGTTCCGTTTATATAAATTTTGCTTTGAGTTAAGTTCTGGCAGCTTTGCTGAGTGGGAAGTTGATATGTTTGGCCTCTGTAATGGCTGTGTGGGCTGTCATTAGGAGGTGTTTTGCAGAAGTTGCTGTATCTTACCTTCTCACTTCGTTATAAAGCTTAAACATGCGATCTGCCCTCTCCCAGCTGGCACTGTATTTGTGGGTCTGAAGTGGTTTTAAAAACGTTGGGTTGCCAGGCTTGCGCAGAATGTAACTTGTACTGCAGATCGGCTCGGAGCTGCTGCGCTCATTCTGGTTTTGCACCCCAAGTATTTTTATTAGCAAGGTACCTGCCTCTGAAGGAAAACACCTCACTATGTAATTATGAAATACTGCCTTGCATTGCAAAACAGGGTGTCCACATTCAGATAAGCCTAAACACATGATGCTAACCTAGGCTAAATACTGTATCTTGCTATTGGAAATCAGGAGTTGAGTTAGTAAAGCAGAATGTGATGAGCTGGAAAAACATCAGGACGTGAGGGAAAGGTAAAGTTATCAGGTCAAGCAATGCTCCGTGAGGGGCTGTACTTGATTTAGAATGGGAAAAGCTCCTTGCTGTGGTAAGTAGCTCATCCTACAAGAACACAGAAATAAAGCATGATGACAAATGACTTTTAGTTTGACTATTTAAGAGCTAAAGTTATGAAGGAAAATTACCAGTTTTTCTGGCAATTTGTGCATGCGGGTTAAGGGCAAACTTCATGGAGGCCACAACACTGGTCATGCAGATATGTGAGAGGTGCTTGTCAGTGTTGTCAAACGGATGCACCACATGTAAAGAAGGGGAATGTAGTTTCTACTTTCTCCAGAAAAACACTGGAGATTTCCCTCTAAATTATCCCTATATGTGGAGGAATTCTAACTTGCATAACCATGAAATTCTCTTTAGAGTTCAGGCAAACATTCATTGTGGAGGCCTACAAAACATCAAGGCAGAAATGAACAGAAGAGCAGCTAGCAGATAAGCATTGCAAATGCGGAGATACTTATCTGAATCTTTTTGGTTTAGAAATTGGGTTTGGGAATCTTGAGAGAGCCTGTTCTCACGATAAGATGCCTTGTAAAGCCTGGACTCCCACTAGTCAAGAACAGCACACGTTTAGCCTTTCATTTAAAGGATTGAATCCCTATGCTGAACGGAGGTGGTGTAAGATGTGCCTTGCATCTAAATATTATGGTTAGGGTCTCTGGATAAAAGTTTTTAGGAAGTAGAAATTTGGTATTAGAAACTAAATGTCTTGTTAACTATATGCTTTTCTTAAAGTGCTTGTGATTTTGGTGAATGTATTTTAAAGTGTAATACACGTGTAAAAAAGCACTACAGATAGCTATAAATGCAGAGATCTGTGTTGTTATTAATTTGTGGAGATTTTCTTTATCAGCTGTTTGAAGTGCAGTCAGTCTTTTTCCAAGGCACTCTTATATATCAGAAATACATAAATTATTTTTTTTTTCCCATGCACCCCTATATCTTTTCATTCAATTCATAGTTGGGGCCCCTGAAATAGGAAGTGTTTATACTTTGCACATTTTTCTCAGTGTTAAGGTTGTGCTTGCATTGAAACCTTTAACTTCTAGTGGCATTTTGAGATGGTGTGGTTGCTAAATGAGAACACCACTTGTGAGGTAACCTTGATTAATTGGTGGTAATATTTAAAAAACCAAAACATGCTGAACTCTCATGTTGAGATGAGGGTAACAGATTATTTTTTTATAGAAGACATCTTTTGCATTGAAAATGAATGGTATCAATGGTGCATAGGTTTTAGGAATCATGAGCGACTATTGGCAGGGGTTAATTTTAACTTGTATTTTGTTTTGTCTTTGATTCTACTGCTTACGTGTGAGCATGAGAGTTTGTATTGTCAAGTGTCATGTCAAATAAGAGTTTTATAGTGCACTTCTTGGTTTCTGACACAAGATGCCAATTTTTTTTTTTTTGCTATAATGAAAAACAAAGATAATTCTTCCTGCTAAGCATGGTGTTAATTGGAGAAGTGAGCACTTCCCCTGAGCTCACTAGAAGTTTTATGCCCAAATTAGTAGAAGTGCACACCTCAGTCCAAGATACTGTTTGAGTGAAGACTGGCTTTGGAGATGGCAGTGGAGAGTGTCTCCTTCACGCTGCGTCGGCAGGAGGTGTGACTGAGCTGTGGGAGTGTTACCTCTGCTACCTGCCTTACCCTGACTCCCAGGAACTGTTAGCAGGCACAGCCAGGAAGACAGGCTGTTGTGATTTTTAACTATGTGCAGGGTTTTGTGATGTCCAGATAACCTCTAGAACTTGGGCAACACAAGTATGGAAAGTCCCACATGAAGGTGCTCTTTGTTCTTCTTGCGCTTCTATGTTGCAGCACTTGCACACTTTCTGATGAGCTAGTGTGTTGTAATCCAGGCCATTGCATATTGTCAAGTCACTTCTATTTATGGTATAGAGAAGGAAGGCAGCCTTGCTAAATTCATGGGGTTTTTTGACATTTTAACAATTGGCTCTTCTACTAAGCCTGAAGACAGGTGCAGGGGAAGCTTTCTTGCATCTCCAGGTGCCTAAGAAATGTTGCCCTTTTCTGCCACTTGGCTCTAGTGATCCACACAAGGCCCTGATCTCCTAAGCCCTTAGTAAACGGGGATGTGGCTGTACCAGTGATCGTGTGATCACTGTTCTCCCAGAACCAGCCGTACTCCTCTGGGCTGAGGGATTTACCGAGCCCAGGCTGGAGTTTGTCATGACAGAGGTTGTTTGAAGGAGTTTGTGGAATGAACTTCTAAAGCAGTTTTGGAGTAATGTGATTACCTGCAGAGTCCATTGAGAAACGCTGGTTTTATCCAAATTTTTCACTCTGAGTAATGTATATGTGATGTTATTGAATCTGTCAAATATATCTATAAATACTCCAACTTTAGTCAGAACCTTTTGTTACCTGAGAAGAGGGAAACACATAGAATCACTGTAATCCCAAACTAAGCTCTTAACATGTATGTGTTGTGGAAACATGTCAGTACTCAATGGGTGGTGGATTAAATCTCTCTGCAAATTATCAGTAAGGAGTCTGAAGTTAAAATTAGACATAAATGTGTAGAGAACTGGGGCAAGTACTTCTGACAAAAGAGAAAAAAGTGCTTTCATAGAGAATTTAATTATTTTTTTTTCTTTTTAGAAAGCCTTAGTGAAGTTTTGTTGAGTCTCTATTAGTTTACTGGGTATGGTCATCCAAACTTCCAAGACATCGTAAGTGTTAATGTCATGAAATGGACAGGTACTGGAGTTGAAGGATCTCCACAGTGATGAGGGGTGCAGAGGAGCTGGGGCTGGCAGAGGTGAAGCCAGACAGCTCTGATGTGGGGCAGGGAGGGACACTTCAGCCTTCAGATGCTCGGGTGTGCTCTGTAGCTATTAAGTGATTTAAATTCTCCTTTTGTATAACAGGAGAGTATTTTCCAAATACACTGGTATGTCTTAAAGCATGTTTTTAAAAGCATAACCAGGTAAGGTCTCGGACAAAGTGGTTTTGCTCCATTAGCTTTTCCCTATTTTCTGTATGCCTTAGTATATAGAAAACCAGGTAGTTCCTCCATCTGTAAATGCATCTTGGAAAGTTTTTTTACCATGTATTTTTACACTATATTCTGGTTTTTTCTGCAAGTTTTGAAGCAGGCATTTTGCAGAAATTTGTCATAAATTTAATTGCTGTGGCTGGCACCTGTCTGTTGTTTTCTTTATGCCTAGTATGGTGGGTGTTTCAAAGTGTAGTTCAGATCAGTGTAACCTGCACCGATGCATTTATTGTAGTCTTTTTGATGCACTTCAAAAACCAAACAAAATAACCTGATTTATTGCCAACTTGGGAGTAGCTATCAGTGCTCTTGCAACTGGCCACATGTACTGTGCTTTCTTCTGTTGTAAAGAACAGTCTAACTGTTTGGTCTCGTAGCTGACTTAACGGTATTATATTCGGTTTACACAGAATAATATACTATGTTATATATAAATAGTATACTATGGTAAACCTCTGGCTTTGGGGAGAGATGGGTACTAGTATGGGCTGCTAGTACTAAGTAGAATTAATGGATATTTCAGGCAGGCAGGTTTGGGCAGTCCTGTTACTCTGGCTTGGTCTTTTCCCAGCACGGACACTTCCTGGTGCAGCTGACATACATACATACATACATACATATATATATATAATTTCTGAATGTGCTTATCTGTGAGGTGGGGTAACCAGCTGAATAATCTGTTTGGAAGAAGTGTTTTGTCCAGAGCCCCGGGACAGCTAGACCTGCAGCTGGGATTTGGGTTCCTCACATGCTGCGTACCGGCAGCGCTATCTGGGACATAAAAGGTGGACAGAAGTGCCTGCAATGGGCGGTGGGGTACTGGGGAGCACTGGTGCCCCTTTGATGTTGCTGGAACAGGTTATTTTCTAATTTCTGACGTGAAGGAGGAAGGTGAATCAGTACGGGGAATTACAGCGCTCAGGTTTCCCAGCTCAAATGGGTGACTCTTTCAAAACACCTTATAGGCAGAAAAGGTGTTTTCATTGTTTTCTTTTAATATCCACACAACAGCCCCGCGTGGCCTGTAGTGGCTGCCCTTAGACAGCTTTTATCTTAAAAACAGTGAGAGGCTGCGCTTGTTCAGAGGAGCTTGCTGGGGCAGATGTGCAGAAGCGGGTGCACGCCGACAGCTGTTACGGGTCACCAACACCCCAAATCAGTGCCACAACGCTCACGTAGGGTCCCCTTCTGGGGAAATAAGAAATGTTTCTCCATGTGAGGTCTGTGACAGGGCCTGAGGGGCTTTATAAGGAGCTTTTGTTTATTTGTTTTGGCTTTATTTATTTTTTTTTTAGCAGGACTCCTCCGATGGCTGCCGTTTCCAAGTCCCAGGGGAGGGATGGCACGGGAAGGCGAAGGAGTAGGAAGGGAGCAATGCGGGCAGAGCAGGAGCGAGAGGCCCCAAGCCCTGAAAGCCGGCCTTTGTGTCCCCCTCCCCCCGGGCCCTGCCTAGGGCAAAACATTGCACAATCTGGCTATTGTTTGCTTGGAAACGTCTACGGCATCCTATTGCAATTATTTATGAAAGAAAATATTTGATGTTTTTTGTGGAAGGTGGGTGGGGGAAGCTGAATTTACCTCTCTTCTTGTGTGGAAGTACTATTTCTTCCTTTTGTTCTTCCTGTCCAGTTGTTCCAGAATTTTTCTAAACAGCAAAGAGTGCCCGTGCCTGTAGTCTGTGCTGCAGTGGAAGTCCTGCTATGAAAACACACACGCGCACACACTAGTGCTACTGAACTTCATTTGGTGTCATAAATAAAGATACCCACAAGCTCTTTCTAGGGATTTGGTTCACGTCCTTTGCGCTTTTGTCTGGTATGTTTTACAGTGGTAGCATTTGGAAATATTAGATCTTCCTCAATTTTCCCTGGAAGTGTAGGCGTAGTGAGAGAAGGAAGGAGCTAGGGAGGATCCAGAAGAAGATGATCCTGATGGAGAGGCTCAAAATAAATGACATAACTTGAACCAGTTTTTCTCAGCTTGGGGCCCTCTCTGCAAGTGACATCGAAGGCATCAGGAGTGCGGGTTAAAAGGGATACTAATAATTAAAAGTCTTTACACACTTGCAAAAGAGAACTAAACTAGAAAATACTAAAAGTAATGAGTAAATACCCAACACTTATAACACGTTTCACTTCATGGCAGTACTGTGCAAAATAAATATCAGAACAATTTTCCCAAAGGCCAAGTGGTTCTTCTAGGTTTCTTTGAATTGAACTTGAGAAACTCTATTATAGTTGATTGATGGACTTCTCTAACATGATTTCCAAAAGAAATCTGAGACTGATGTCTGTCAGTATTGCTTCATCACATGAATTGTGGGAGCTTGCTTCATGTGTTCTTTAGGGAGATACTTTGTTTTAGCTGATGGATTTGGGATCTTCCCTGCTTGTTGTCTTTGATCTATCTGTAGGACCTGCCTTGTGATGCCTTGTCTTGTGTGTTCTTGCCTCTGGCACATGATGGAAGAGCCCTCTTGCACCGGTGACTCCTCCAGTCTTCCTCTTTGCATCATTTTTAGGCTGATACTTGTAATTGGTTGGTTGGGGGAAATGTTATGAAGGCTTATTGTTAACTGTGGTGGTTAGCAGGAAAGATTTGGAAACTCTGCAGTCTCATAGCCAAAATCAGAGTGAGAGTGAGGGCAACTCCACTTCATAATTACTTGAAAAATTTATATCGAATCAGGGAGTAAACATTTTCCTTTTGCTAAAGGAGCTAAAGAAGTGCCTTCTCACTGGAAACTGTAGGACAATTCCCCAAGGCCTTTCCTGCTGTAAGGTATGCTCAGGTGCAGTGTCAGATGTTGCTGGGGTTGTTATTGGTGAGACATATGGGGGAAGAATGTGTGTTCTTGTGAGTGATGAAAATGCGTTGCTTCATGCAAAATGGATTGTTTGGATTTTTAGAGCATTCTGGAAAGTGTGTGATAAATGAAGAGATTGTTACATTTCAGGTCCTGCTTAACGATTGCAGCCTGTTTTGCTGAAGTCAGGAAAAGCTTGCTGAGCCAGAAGGCTCACTGTGGTGCTCTAAGCATGACCTACTCCCTTGTGATAGTAGAAAAGAGCATATCTATCTTCTAGCAGCTGTCTCATGTCTGCTGCAGAAGATCAGACAGACTAAACTGTACCTGTGTTGTCCCTGATGCATGTGGGGTTTACCCTGTTAACCCCAATCGACGTAAGTTGATGAGAACAGATTCTGCGTTTTCAAGTCATTTCTCACAGGGCAGCAAGGGAACTTTGATCGCTGAGGTCACGGTTGGTGGAAAATACCCCTATGAAATAACCATATTCTAAACCACCCAAGGTAAACAAAAGAAAATCTCACTTCTGTATTTGCTTAATTTCACCAGCATTTTTCACCCTGCCTTGTTACTGTCTAGAAGTCGAAGCTAGAAGTTTTATAGCAATTTTATTTCACTTGCACATAAAAGCATTCAGTTTCCTTGTATCTAAGGAGAGCTGAATTACTGTCTTGGTAAAATGTGCTGAGGTAGAAAGCAGTATATATTAAAATCTAAGCTATTAAGGCACAGTATTAACAATAGTTCTGGGGTTTTGGGGATACCTTTTAAAATAAAACAAACGTATTGATTTAGTGTCTTGAAATACTTATGCTCTTTTAATATAAAAGAAATAGTGGCATCGTAACATGTAAAGATGATTAGGCTGGTGATGCTGTATGTGAATTTAGGAAGAACTAAAGTTACATTGGCTTGAATTTATATAGTGGCTTACGGTACTACCTTTCATGCACAAGGAGCTTTTCTCTGAAAGCTTTTCTTCATAGGATGCGTTAAGATGGCAGTGCAGCCTGTCTGAAAGTTAACACTCCCGCATAGCATGATGCTGCCCTGCCTTTGTGCTTGGGAGTGGGTCAGAGGCTTGGGATTTGTAGAATGGCCATCCTTTATGGTTGTGCTCTATGGATGGCGTGGGTTATGGGAAATACACTTCAAATACAAGGTGCTGGAAGTGTGCAGAAAATGCATTTTGTAAATACAGGAACTAGTTTCAGAGCATGATTGTATTTGCTTAATTGGTTTTGTGTAAATAGTTCATAAAACATGTTTAAATTGCAGGCATTGTAGATCTGTTTTGATACGTTAATAGTCGAGTACAGTATGTGGTGTCTGAGATGAGTTACTCTCCACGCCATGTTATGGACTCAAGCTCAGCATTAACAAACATATTTTTGTACTTACTTGAAACTGATCTTCTGCCTGATTGATCTGTGTTCATGTGCACATGAATAATTCATACATATATGCAATTGTATATATGCATGCACACACATCCTAGTGCGTGCGTGTGTGCTATATAGAAAATGTGCAGTTTAGTAGGTACACAGAGGCGGAGCAGTCCAATTTCCAGTTTATTTTTCCAAAGCATTGTTGTAGACCAGATATATTTTCCTACTGTTCTATGTGCTATAAAATAATATTTTTCAAGATGGGGAACATATCAAGTTACTTCCATTCTGTGCTTTTATAAAATCACTTGAGAAATTAACATTCTTTTGTATCAGGTTACAGGCATCCGAGTTCAGAAGGGGCGAGCTCGTAAGGGGAAGCAGGATGTTAAGTTGGAACAAAGGCGGCCTGGCATTGCGGAGGGGTAAACAGGAGATGATACCGCTTTGTGCTAGATCCCTTATGGATGTTAACGAAAGAATGGGTGCTTGGGTGCTCTTGAGCAGTCTTTGGAGGAATTTGTCCTCCTTGTAGTTCTTTTCATACATGTTGTGTATCCGTATATAATTACGTGTGTGTGCATGGGTGTTGTTAATTGCATCTCTGTTGTTACATTGCATATGGTTTCCATTTTCCAGCCTTTAGGTCTTTTTCTGCAACAAATTTCTTGAGTTTTGCTTTAACTCTTGCTGCCTTGCTACGAGCCTATGACCCCTGGTTATCCTCCTAGCAATATCACCTTTCCCCAGCTCAGAAAACCAACTTAAATAGAGAAGCAGCAGGCCTCTTCATTTTGCTGCTGCTTTTGTGCAGGGAAGCCCCAAGGTGGGGAAGGCAGGTCTGGGCTCTAGTGTGCTGCTCGGGGCGTGCTGCCTTGCTCCACTCAACTTGGCGGAGCTGTGTGAGGTCTGGAGGTCCCTGAAAGGGGGAAGCTGAAATGCAAACACGAGGCTGAATAATAAAATGATGTCACTGGCAGCCAATCAGGAGGGGTGATGTCACATGCCTGGCAGCCCCCGTGCCCACAGAACAAGAGTAGCAGCCCCTTCTAGCCAGTTGTCCCTTTCTCACCACCAGTAACTACTGGGGATCAAACCTTTTGAAGTTTATTATTTGAGAGTTAAGTGCACGTAAAACAATTCATCACTCCTGCAGTTCATGAGATTCAGGAGTTTCCCAAGACTGTAGAGCTGTGTGGGAGCTCTTACAGCCCTTCCATGAAACACATGACGAACAGGCAAACTAATTTTTTTTTTTTTTTTTTTACAGCACTTGCTGTTCTGCCCTGTGTGTGCTGGGCAGGACATGTGTTGGTCTGTGTTTTCTACTCTTGATGTGTATGGTACACCATCCTAGTTTCCTTATTTATTTTGTGCTATACATTTGAGTCTTGTTTTTCATTAGCAAATCCCACAGATAAGCTCCACGTTACTCACATTATTTCTGTTTCCTCCTATCCAGTTAGCAGAGGCTGAATTCAACATCTTGGTGGTTCAAGCTGTTGAAGGCTGTGAGAGCTGTTTATTATTTCTGAATGAAATTTAATAGGTTTTCAAACCAGAGAGCTGAGGCACCCTTTCTGATACTCGAAACAATGACTGTATATAAGGTTGAGGTAGACTTAAAAAAAAAAAAAAAAAGGAAAAAAAAATACTATACTGTGTAAGGACATTATTGGCACCATCCAAAGAAGAAAGATGTGAGCAAACAAAGCAAAAACCTAGTCTTGGAGGATAGACAGGGTCCTGTGTTATTATTTCTAGTGCTACTTTTTTTTTTTTCCGACTTTTTCTGCAGAAACATAAAGAAGGAGGAGAGAAGGAGGAAGTGTGTAGGTTTTGTCATGGCTTTCATCTGCATCTGGGATAAGGAAAAGTAATGTCACGGGGTACGGATAGTTTTACATTTTCAGGGGTAGATAATCTTCTCCTGTCCAGATACTGGAATTTTTTTCCTATTTTAGTCTACATTGGAGTTCATGTGGCATGTACAAGAAATGTTTGATAAACTTTAAGGATAGCCATGTGACCCAATTTGGGATGCCTAAAACTATCGTTGGAATGAGAGTTAAGAATGAGGCTTGGGAAACAATACAAAGGTGGTGCTTTGGATCACTTTTGTGAGGGGTGAGAAGGTAGAAAGAGACATGTTGTCTTTATAAACTGAGAAATCACAAGGTGAAAGGCGGTGAACAGTTGATTCCTCCTGATCCCGGGGCAAGTGGCTGGTAAGTCAGAGTTGCTGAAGGCGGGAAGTTAAGCAGTGGAGCACAGCCTGTGTGTCCTCTGGTGGTTGTGGAAACTGTTCATATCATGACCCAAATTAAAGGTTTTTGTTTTCAAAGTGCAATATAAGTGTGGTTTAATGTTTTGTAATTGTTTTCTTGGAAAAAAAAAAAAGATATTTATGTGAGCTTCAGTTAAAGATGCATGCAGCTACTGTAATTCATCTCTGAAGGAGCTGGAATATTTTTAAAATGTATGGAATAGCTTAAGATAACTGTATTATTAAGAAATCACACTGGAGCTATAAATCAAAATGCATCTTTGAATTTATTTTTTTCTTCACAGCCAGGTGTATAGACAACTGTGTCATTAGGCCAATGGGAGAGAAGATTTAAGATTTCAGTCCTCTTCATAGTTTTCTTCTTTTGTTGTAAATAATCCTGCTGTAATGACAAGTCTTGACATCAGAATAAAGTGCTTTAGAAAAATAATTAAAATAACATTATGCATTTCAGTTTATCTTGGGTGGTTCTGCAGCATTGAAGGGTTGGAAGATGTTTACCGTATTTTGCAACTATCAGTATGTTCCACACTAGCTTAAAACACCTAAAGAGACCATAAAATATTCTAGCTGATGGGTGGCTGTTGGTGTGGATGTTTGTATGTAAGATACAGAACATGGATTTCCCATTTGTATGAAAAAGAAATGAGCCAAAGGTTGCATGAAGTGTGTTATATGAGGAAAGAAGGGGAAGATGCTCTGAAGGAACCATTACCGCTGTGCTGTTTATTGTGGTTCCTGTGCTCGTGGCAAGCTCAGATCGGTGCTTTAGGGCTCTGTAACAAGCAAGAGGAAACCCAGACAGATCTGAGTCCTCTTCAGACAGAGAAGTTGCAGCTTTCTATACCGGACAGCCACTCTTTATAGGGTGTTGTTGAAAAATAGCAATTAATTAGTTTTTAATCATAATTTACAGGGCATCTCTCATACATGGTTTCCTAGAGGAACACTTGTTAGTTGAAAGCAAAAACAGTACAGCTTAAGTGTTTCCATTTTTAGCCTGTCTAATTCTGGGAAAGTCTTATATAGCTGAGTTGAAAACTGAAGACTAGACATAACGATCTTTTTGCTACCCGCAACTGTGACTGAAGCTCATTCCTGATGCGTTGAAATGGTAAATTTTGTATTGTAACACAAATTGGAGACGTCTGTGGGGCTGAGTTTGCCAACACAAAGAGTGTAGATACAGTTATTTGAAAAAGGGTGATATAGAAATGCACCAGCCAGTGTGGCCTAGCCACAGTAAGGGCATGTGTATCCTTGCTCCTTCATTGTGTTTCACAATTGTAAACAGCCAACAGTTTTTCTGATCATTTGAGGTAATAGAAATAATAATCTGACATAGGAAATGACTTACCCATAAAGTAAAACTGTTGAAATGTTAATATGCTGGACTTGGACAAAGCTGTTGAGGTCCTTTAATACACTTTTATATTTCTGTCTTGGATTAGTGAGTAGCATGAAGAGGAAAGCACGTCAGCGGTGCTCTAAGTCCACATTCGGATGCTAGATCTGCTTTTTGGGTTGTGCGTCAGGAATTTCTGAACTCTTACTGATGTGTTTTACTTGTGCTGACTTGCTTGATGACCTGATACTCTTTTAATAGTAAAATGTGGTGATTTGTGAAGATTTCCCGCTGTGTAGCACCAAGGTTAGGGGATGCAGTGATCACCCAGCTGGTAGGTGGAGATGACTGTTTTTGCCAGATGTCTTGGATATCCTTCCCACTTCAGCTTTTGCATTACACCTTGCGCAGTCCTTCCTTTGCCAGCAAGGATGCTTCAGGAGAAGAATGGTGGTGAGATTTTTCTCCTTTTAAAACATGGACTGGTGTTGTTTAAGAGGCCAGATAAAGAACCTGGGGATCTAATTGTAGGCAGTTGGTTAGAAAATGTTGGCTGATGCTATCGTAGGAGTTGAAATCATACAGCTTCTCTTCCCATCAGAGTCTTCTAGCATATTGCATGAGCTTTAATTTCATGTCAGTAATTTGACCAAAGCTGTATTCTGAGGTTGGACTTCTCTTTTGAGTAAACTGATACTAAGTTTAAATTGATAGGCAGAGTTACCAAAAGGGCTTGGGTATATTTGTGCTTTTTGTTCTCTCCTTTCTCTTTCCCACTTCTGTGTTGTTGGCAGCTGAAGTGACAGCTCTGCCGACATCTCCACAAGTGGCACAGCTGACCGTTCCGGAGCGCTTAGTGTCTTAGCTGAGTGCTACAAGATAGCTCGGCTGCTCTCTCACTAAACTTTGCCTTTCCCTAGGGTATAAATGCTCTGTAGGGAGCCTTGTGGTCTCAGGTTAAGTTCTGATTGCTTCAAAACAGATGGAAAGAGCAGCGAGCAAGATAGGACACAGGACATGTGGCTTACATGGTCCAGGGTTCAAATCTGTAGTTGATTTTTATTTGAAAGCACCCTGAGCGTGCTTCCTGTTGCTGCCTGACACCACTGTGTGATGGGAGGGTGTTTTTTAAACGGTTAGTGTGCGATGCTGATTGCTGGTTCCTTCTCTCCCTTTCCTCCCCCCCCCCCCCCCCCCCAAATACTTCTAATTCTTTTGGTGCTGTGCAAATAGATAATTAAAGCGTATCCTTCAACATAGATGACAAACAGGCAGTTGCTTTTGAAAGTATGTGCTTCTTTTTAAGCCTGCATTTCATTCTGTTGTTGCACTTTGAGATGCTTGCCTGTAGAGGGACGATGACTGCTTTAATTCAGTTTGTTTCTCTGAAGATTGTAGTGTCAAGAGTCAGAGTAGATTCTGAAGAATCTTGGAGTGTTTTTGTGCCAAGAGAGCATCGTTCTAGTGACTCCAGGCTGTTTTGGAACACTTTGTGGCTTTTAAATCTTGTATCATGTACCAATTATGATCCTAAAAGAGGGTGGCTATATTAGCATTAGTCTATTGGAAATTTTTTCCTGGGTATGATCATGCTGGAGATCAAAATCACTTCAAATGGACAAGAAATGACATCGGGCCACTTATGGATCTTAGTACAACTCAGTGAGGCTCAGTGTTGATACTAATTTTTGATGGAAGCGTTGGCGTTTCTTGTTTTAATATAAGCTTTTGGTAATTTTACAGTATTGAGACTTTTAGCCATTTCATTTTTGACTATACGTATACTTCCGGAGAAAAAACAGTCACAGCTGATTCCCTTCCTCTACATCCAAATGAATCTTTGAAGTACTGAGACTAACAAAATACTGTAGAAGGCTATTAAAGTAGAAACAAAAAAGAATGAAAACAACTTTTTAATGAACTAAAAAACAAAGTGACTGACCTGTACTCAGGATTTCCTAATGCATTTATATATGTGCCTTACTCAGGAGCGTGATCTGCCCTGGAACGATGGGTTCTCATTCTGGGATGTGATTTCTGGGATTTTTTTTTTTATTTTTTTTTTTCTGGCACTAGAGGCTGTTGACTGTGCAGTGAAATCTGCTTTTATAAGCTCAAATGTGAGCATAAACTGTGGCCAGTTTAGGACTGGTGAGATTTTTGTTTCTCAGAACCACCTTGTACAGTGTTCAGTAGCTATACACTGGTATAATGAGGCATCAGGAGGGTTTCTTTGAATTAAAGGCACAAATTGTAAAGGCTAGCCACCACTGACAGGTACGCACAGAGTACAGGTCCACCTTATTTATGCAAATCTACCATGAAAATATGAAATTCACAAATGGTTACGTGGGGCAGGACTGTCTTCTATTTTTATTTAGAAATAACAACTTTAGATTTCTCTGAAATGTCATGCGTTACATCTTAGTTTAGACAGAATCTTTTAGATCAAGCTACACAGTGTTGAGGAAAATGAGTTATTAATGGGAACATAAAAAGCTAACACCAATATATGGCGAAGTGGAGGTGAAATGCTTCTCTGAAGAGAAAATGCAGTGTCTAAAGGTAGAAAAACAAATTTTTTTGAGAAGGCACTATTTCAAAGGCTGAGGTTTTTTGAAAACAATTTGGTGCCAAAAGCTTAACCTGTTTTTCATAAACATGGTTGCTGGTTGGAGCCAAAACAAACAATTAAGGTCCTGAAATGAACCGAAGTGAGGAATCATAGCTACCCTAGCAGACTGCTAAAAATTGTAAGTGCAGCTAAGTGTGAGTCAGAAAGGAAGTTCAGAAGTGGGGGCTCAGGTGGTGTGCAGGGTTTCCTGGTCACTTCTTCCTCAGTGTTACTTTTCTTGGAGGTAAGATGGATGCTTTAGCAGTGAGAGTTAGAGGTGATCTGTGCTCTAGCTGAGAAACCAAGGTGGCTGTAACTTGACAGAAGTGGAAGGATGGCCAGTATAGACTGTGTTGCATGTGAGCCAAACGTATTACTGTGATGGATATTTTTAATCACTGTCTTTACTATCTCTCCTTTTTGCCTTCTGAAGCAGCCCCTGCCAAAGACTTCATTTACAATTATGAAGTACGTGTGTCTCAGGTCAGCATCCTGGCCTCTGTCTGGCTGGATCGAGACCCATTAAGCTTTGTTGGAAAAGGTCCCTGCTTTCAGTGACCTTTGGAGTCAAACAACTTTTTGTTGAGGGATGCCTCTACAGTGCTGAGGGCTACCTGGAAACTTGTGCATGTAAAGGATTACCCATAAAGGCAGGGAGGAGCTGGCTGTGTCTATTCTGAGCACTTAATGATTGCAAGATATAATCAGAATATATTCTTTTCAGCAGTTTTAAAAGCAGCTCTTCCATACCACCTTTCAGAATATTAACGATACTGTACAGAAGAGGATATGGTTTGTTTCTGTCTTTTCTCTCTCTTGTGAGAGTCAGGCTGAGGATTCTCAAGGTTTGTCATAAATCATATTCCTTTGCTCTGCCTTGCTTCGTTTTTTCTGTTTTCTCATGCTCCGTGAGCTTAGGGTGGCTACATTAGATGGTAAAAGATTGAGTGAAGCTTCAGAGAATAGTTAAAGATATCCTGTCTGCTGAAAGCATGGCCCATATGTGGTTTACAGTCAGTTTTTTGGGACTTCCAAGAGTGACCCAAGATGGTTTCCTTGTAGAGATTTTGTGGAATGTGTGTAGGGTACTGGGAAGACTCTGGGGTCTGTGGGGATCTTGGGCAACTCCCTCTATATTCGTGCTTCAGTTTCCTTTTCTAAACCACCTTTATAAAAAGTTCTACAGGAAAAGTCCATGTGTTTTGGTTGACTAGAGAATTGCAGATACTAGTGGAGAAATGCGCTGGATGGTCTTAAAGTGGCCTTAGCTATCTAAAAGATTTAAACAACATCTTGAGAGATACTGTAGCTGATCATTGTAGCAATTGAATTTAATCTGCTTTTTGTACACTTCTGTTTGGGAAATAGTTCCAACCTATTCCAGAAGGTAGAGGACTGAATTATAAGCAAAATCCCTTTTTTAAGGACAAATCTCCAGAATTTCAGAGACACCGTGTAGTCATAGCATTTCACTTGCCTGCATACTCCTGTCTTGGCAGGTTTAGAGAAGCTGGCAATGAAGGTTAAGCTCTAGAAAGCTGTAGGAATACTATTTTCTCACGTGTTCCTTTATTGTCACAAGTATGGAAAGGACAGACAGAGATAAGGATTATTCACAACCATAAAATGAAATGGAGTTTGAAGTTAATTTTAAATTTACCTACAATAACAAACCACAGGCGGTAGGGTTTTTTCTTTTTTACTGTGTCTGCAAGAGAAGTGTCAAACTGCAGATTATTTACGAGCTGTTGCAGATATTGGACTTGTGCATGACATCTTCACCTCATAAATGCCTTGTTGGAGAAAGAAGAATAGCTGGCACATTTCATTTTCCAATCTTCCAACTCCCACAGACGTACCCTGGTTATCTGACTTGACTGTGTGGCAGCCTTTGGCAGTCCAGAGATTTTTGCTGAGTGAACTTGCAGGAAGTACTCTGAGACAGATCAGCTGGATGTGTGCTCAGTTAACTATAAACAAAATATTTGTCTTTAAACATAAACCAAAAAGGAAATGAAGCAAGGAAATGTTAGTAATCCTCCTTAAGGAGTATAAGTAACAATGTCAGTGTTGATTCTTTCCAAAAAACCATCTTCTCTGCCTGTTAAAATGTTTTTCTGGTGGGTGCAGAGTTTTCATGAACACCACAGAATTCCTATATAGTGAGTATACCTGCTGGTTGTTGGTACAAGAACGGTTTTGGCATTTTTAAAATGGGCCCTGTCCTCAAAATTTAGGACCTGAATCACAGCTTCAGAATCTACATATTGCTGGAGAAATTGCTTGAAGAGAGCATGTAAAGCATGCTTGGGAGGTGATAGAAGGACAGCCTTCTGACGCTGCGAGGCTCGGGTAGTCTTGTGAAACGTTATGGACAACTGCACCCTCTGCCTCCCTCCTCTCTCCTTGAATTGCCTCCCGGCTCCCTCTAATTGCCAAAACCTCCTGACTTCAACTGTCGCTGATGGTGACAGGCAGTTGGGAAGCCGTGCCCTTTGTCAGTCAACTCTGTGTGCAGGAGCTGCTCGATCCTGGTGCACTGGCACCTGGTGATGGGGAATTCTTCCCTGTTGTGACCTTGTGGCACTAGGAGAAAGCAGAGCTGAAGTCTAGTATGGAGGACAGAATGAGGAAATGAATTGAAAAATTATTTTATCAGCAGCAAATGCACTGACCTGTGAGTACAGGATGGTGTTACAGCCCCAGACTTTCTCATCCCATAGATATTTGTGTCAAACGTCCAGTGAAGCTTTGCGCCTTAGCATCACTCCGTCCTCTGTTTTTACTGTGTTTCCTACGTATGTGCAAGGGTAATAGCCTCACAGCTTTCCCAGGCAGGGAAGGGTCTTGCCTTTTGTTGAAACAGTTACCATATGTACTGGATTCGATCTCCTCACATAAAAGAGCAAGTACAGCTTCTGTAGTAAACTCTGTTGTGGTTCTGTTACTATTTTCTGTGTAGAACGGGGACTGCTTTGTCATTATTGATGGCTGGTTCAGTACAGGGACCTGTCAAGGTGGAATATCCAAAGCAAGAACCTCTCTTTCCCCCCATTTTCCCAGATTACTTTTTCTGACTGGTATGACATTCAAATCAGTAAAAGAGACTATATCAACAAGTGGTAGGTTTTCAGTTATTTTACATTTTACAAGCACGTTATCTATTTAAAAGAAGCAGCTGTGTTTTCCCTTAGAATAGTTACCTGTGATCTGGCTGAGTTTCTAGCATTTGGGCCCTGTTTGCCCGAGAGCCTGTGAAGGATCTCGGATGCTGTGCAAGATGCTAAACAGGATTTGTGCATCGCTGCCCGAGAGCTGCATGCTGCTGGTGCCCGGCTCCTGCTCAGCTGCAGGTGTGTACTGAGCAAGACAAAAAAAATTCTGGCCTGATCCCCAGCTGGCTCCTGGAGGTTCCTTTACAAGGAGGCAAACATCTTTCTGGTGAGCTGCAAGTTTCTATTTAAAACTCAAACTTTGAATTTAGGTGTAGAAAGAACACGCTACCTCAGGACTGGGACTTGGACTTCAACTGGCATTGGAGCCCTGCTGTGCGAGGTAGCCTCTGTGCACATTTGTAGTATTGGGTTTCTCTGTGTGTCTCTTCTTGCTGAAAATCAACAAGATTTTCTAATTGAAATCAATAAGAAATCAAACCTGCTTTTGTAAATGTTCCCAGTTGCAACAGCCGAATGACAGAATCTTTTTTAATGGTTTCAATGAGGAGAAATCAGATGTCAGAACTACTGAGAGCAGTGATTTAGTTAGTACTTAAACCTAAATGAGAATAAACCTTGATTAGTGGAGACAAATCTCAAATACTTAAAGGCACTTGGAAAGAGGTTTTAACTAGCTGTTGCATGAGTAAATGTTATGCAGGCAGGAGCTGAAAGAAATATCAATGTGAATTTCACATTGGGCAGCTTCTGCAGTTAATGCAAAATCACAAAATACCCTGTTTCCTTCTCTTGTCAACCCACAACCAACAGATGCTGCCACAGTTGCAGTGGTAGAGCCCTGTGAGGAGCAGTCTGATACTTAACAGAACACAAGAAAATTCTTGAAATACTTGAGAACTTCTTTGTAAAGCAGCTTTGAATGTTTGTTATCGCTTTGTTGCTGAAATAAATGTTGGGCTCCTTAGCAAACACAAACAAATGATGAGCCTAATGCTGGACCTCTTGCAGCCATGGATATAGTAGGTGGGGATTTTTTTCCTCTCTCGAAAGGAGGGGCTTCTCTGTCTTCATTTTTGGCTTTTGGCACATGTTACCAAAATATTTGCAGTGCTGTAACATGTATTCTTTCATCTTGAAAGTGAGAAATAAAACATATTTGTTCCTATATGTAAATACTCTTTTCCCACAAAAAATGTTTGCTTTATAAATCCAGTCTGGTTTTGTCCTCATAGTGTGAATTCCTGTGAGCTCCGTTTCAGAGGACAGGCACGTGCACTTTCAGGTTATTTTGGTGCCGAAATAAAGGGGGCTCACAGCTCTCGCCCTGATATTTGTAAGAATAGGTGAGACTTCTTAAAGAAAGGACGCCAGTGTAGTGGTTAAAATGACCTTCTTAGGAAATGCCATTCATGCCGGAGCACATAACCTTCCTCCCCATCTCTTCCCCTGCATAGGAGGGGCTGTGGGATACAAAGGAGACTGAGAAAGGGAATGCGTGTTCTTCTGTACAAAGGAAGCTCAGAATCCCATGGTATATACATGCATCTCTCGGTCTTCCCCCTTAAAAATCTTTTTCTTTACCCTGTAATCAGAGAATTTTTTCCTTATTAATTTTACGTTGGGTGGAGAGGAAAGGGTAAGATCTATTGTTTGGATGGAAGTGGCTGCCGGGGGCGACAATTGGGCTATTGTTGGACTGTAATTCTAGTCTGGGGCTCCAACGGGAGGTGAAAAGGAGGAAGAGGAATATGAACAAAAACAAGTATTAACTCTGTAATAATCTCCTGTTGTTTACCTGAACAAGGACAGCCAGAGGTTTAGTCTTTTTTTGGGGTGGGGGTTTTTTTCCCCCCCCCTGAAGGCTAATGAAACACAGTGTTATTACAAATGGTGATGCTGCTCTCCTGTGAGCATCTGGGAGAGGGGGAAGAAGGGAACTGTTTTTCCTCCAGCTGAGGACATGCAGTTATTTTTCTAAAGCCAAAATCAAAACTGTTAGTTGAAGGCAGAAACAGGCCTCAGGAAATGCTGTTTCTTCTGGCAGCAAGAGACAAAGATCCTTGTTCTTTAGACCAGCTTTTGTATAATTCAGAACAATAATAATTTTTTAAAAAATGTCTGATAAAGAACAAGTACTCATTATCATAATGTGTTAACAGAGCTATAATTAAGATTGTTCTTGTCACTTTTTTTAATATACCATCTTCCTTTGGGGGATCTTAATTGTTGAAAAAAATTACTGTGTATTTACATTTGGCAAAAGGAGTCTTAGGGACTGAATGTTTTAAAGCAGTGCTGTTTGCTTTTCTGGACTCTTTCATGAATATGAGAGAAATTGAGAAAGGAGTGAAAAGATTCTGTGGACTAACTCAGGTGTTGCTCAGGCTCCATCCAGAAGAGGAAGCAACCACTTCTCTACTAGCTTCTTAAAAACTTTCTGCCCACCTGATGTTTCTGGATTGCCTCAAATACCCCAGAATTGCTTTGGGGTCACCCCCCCACTGCATCCATCCTGAGGGCATGCTGGCAAAGCATTTACACCACTAAATTGGTATATATGCTTCTGCTTTGAAATAGAGAGCCTCCTTTTGAGGTTAAATAACCTCTTTTATTATTTTGATTAGAACTGGAAATGTTAATTTTTCTTGTGTATTTTTTTTTTTATTACGCAGTATTGATCTCGAATGCTGACTGCTTCTAAATACTGATGCTCCCTTGGTCCTTTGAGTCTAATGATGAAATCACGTGTACTCCAATGAAGACTTTAATATTCAGTTTTCATATAAACTGTGACTTCATCCTTAGTGAGACATCAGATTTTAATGCTCTTTTCACATGTGGCCCTGTCAGGTGACAGCGTTGGGGAGGGAGGGAGCTGGAGGTACCTGAGACTTTTTCACCTTCAACTTGAACAGCTGGTTGCCTGCCAGAAATAGGGAAGGTTGTCATTGATGCTTTTAATTTTTATGAGCGTTTGAGATTTAAAATGTTTACTCCTAGTTTTCGGCTGTAGAGTCTTTGTATTTAAAATAAATAATCTTGTTTTAAATTATCGTTTCCTGGAGGAAACTATCAGGCTGTTACGAAGTGCTCTGTCAACAGTGCTGTATCCTCATACCAGCAGAAGAGGAAGGATTCAGCGTTGTTATGCAGAGCTAGGGAGAGCTGACACAAAGAAATTCCCGTGAACAGGGCTTTCTTTCTGTTCCCTACCTTTACTTTCACAGATGGGTCTCTCTGTTTTTGATTAAACATTAATCAAAGATCAATTTATGACTCCATGTAAGGGGTATTAGATAATTCTCCTTTTATCCATGGTAAATAAAGACATTGTTCAAACATAAGCAAACAACAGTCTTGGCTTGGTTTGAATTTAAGAGTAGATCAGGAGAGAAAATTGTAATTAAGACTGCAGATTTCATAATTGAATGTTCTTATTTCATGAGAATATTTAGTTTATGTTTTTTTATCCTGCCACAGTTAATGAAGCTGAACATCTAAATGCTTTGCAGAAGAGCACAAAAATAAGATTTCAGAGATCTTTCAGAAGAAAAAATAATTTCATGAGTAAGGAGGAGATTCCTGAGTAGGCAAAGTGTAACATTGATCATAATGGACAATTTGGACAGCCCACAGGATTTTGGGGTCTGAATACTCTGACTTGAAAGGTGAACTGAACATCCACCCTGAGCATTCTAACAAACAAATAGAAATTAATTTGAAGTATGGCTGCTGGCTTGGAGGTAGTTGAGGAGACCTTTTCCCTGTTAACCTGAATTACCAAACCAGTTCTGTCAATGGATGCTTATTATGGAAGTACTGAGTCTGGAATCACTACACCACCAGACATGATCTCTTGCTGCTTGAGATTAAAGTACAGAGCAGTGAGATACGGAACTTGCTCGGGTTCATTCATATTCTCAGAGCAGAGAGGAGTGTAAGTGGTGATGGCTACGTCTTCCAACATGTTTGTGGTGTGTGTGTTGCCCATTCCCTCCCCCTATTCTTTAGAGTCCAAGTCCAGATGAAATCAGGGAATGGCAGACAAAATGCTGCTGTTGAGTGTTGTACAGGGTTATTAAAAGCTAGTCAGTGTAATGACATACCTGCAAGGACTTGGCTGCTTTTGTCATGTTTTAGTGTGGTTTTGTAGGGGGAAAGGAATTGAGATACCTGAGTTGCCATATGGATCTAGATGTCCATTGCACTCTAAGGGTAATGCTGCTGAATTTTACAGTGGGAAAGCTAATGTGCCATTAGCTATATGTATCATTAAAAACTAACTGCTGTGGAAAGCAGTGAGTTCTGCCATCCCAATTTCAGCATACCTGTCAGTTGGGTGATAATGCTGAAATGAAATGTTGTTCTCTAATCAAACACAGTGTTTAAATGGTAATAAAGACAACTGGCTTATAAGAATATTGATTAATATAAATATATTACTTTTGTTCGACATGAACCATGCAACAGTTTTAGGGCCTTCCATACTATGTTGCCTTACAGTTTTGTTTTAAGCTCTTGGGAGCTGTAGTTGGCTCTGGTATAGTGATGCGAATATATATCACTTGAAGATAAGGCTTGTCAGGAGACCTGTTGTCCTCTCAGACTTATTTTTACTCACAGCTGGCATAGAAAAAACCCACAAACTGGACTGGAGTCTGGTATGCTTTTTTTCCTTGGTCTGGAAAACAATAATTTTTGGAAAGGCTTATAAAAACCAAAATTAATTTCTGTACGCTAACAGTGTATCTGGGTGGTAGAAGGAATGTGCAGCTACAGTCCAGTTACTTGTAAGAATTAAATGCGGGTTTAAGCATTTTACTTGCGATTAGTCTGACAGTAATTGTGATTTTTAATTCTCTTTGTTTCTTCAGGCTGAAGTACTGAAGAAGTCTTTGTTTTCATGCATATGTGAATAGCTCTGAGTCTTTGTCATGCTTCTCTGTACCTCTTCCAGTTTTATTCCATCCTTTTTGAGCTGAAGGGATCAGAGTAGCAATCTGTATTTGAGATGTGAGGAACCTGCACACTTACAGTGTTATAATGGAATTTTTTCTCTTTTCCCACTATTTCAAACAAAGTTTTTTAGTGGTGTGTGGTATCTGCAAGGCACAGTCCTCACTGGCGTGGATTCTTGGTGAGGTCACCCCTTGGGGTCCCAAAGCGGGGATGCAGCTATGGTAAGAATAAGGAGAGGTATTCTTGTGGGCTTGGGCACAGTGGCTTTCTGTTATGTGATAAAAAATGCTGGACCATTTGTTGTGCACAAATGATGTAGTAGTAGTTGGAAGAACTTTTTGGCCAGCTTTGACTTGTTCTGTTTGTTAGTTTTGTTTGCACCCAGAGTGCAGGGAAGAGGATTGAATTAAGCTTTAGCATCCTCTCAGTTATTGGGCCAAATGCCGCTACTTTTGCTGCCAATAAAGCCTACAGAAGATGTGTAGGCATGAGGAGTGTGGGAGTTTCAGAATACACAGCATCTTTTAATTGACATGGGATTTGTAAAGTGCAGCTTGTGTAACTGGCGATACCTAATCTCTTGTCCCTTCCAAAAGGCACGTTGATGATCCATATGCTTGATAGAGGTGTTTCTTTGTTTAAGGGAGATAAGAATTGCATCGCTGATCAGAGATGTCTTGCCTCTAATTTGCCTGCAGGCTTCCAAATTTAAGCCATAAATTCAGAATATTCTCTTGTTAGATGGAGGTTTAATATTTTAATTTTTTTAGAAAAAGTTTTCCTCTTGCAAAAGGAGACTTACCTTCCTTCATCCCCCCCCCATTCCCCCTCCTTTTTAAAGAGGGAAAGAAAGAAGTGGGGGGGATGAGGGAGGGGACCACAGTGTTTGGTATGAGATGTGTAATGGAAGGTTAGACCATGAAGTCAGGTGTTTTATGTTGCTACTCTCCTCACAACTAGGTGGATGCATGAAATACTGCTTTGCAGGTATTTTATTACTTGATGTGTTGTCATTCCTCCTGAGTTACCTGGCATGTTTAACCCTGCCTGATCCCCAGAAATTACGTACTGCTTTCTCAAGCTTCCTTGTGGAAGAACCTGTTAAGACAGCAGTTACAGTAGCTTTGGCCTTTGGGGATGGAAGGCGATAGCTCACACAGGCAGCCCTGCTTGGGGACTCAGAAGAGTATCTCTAGGAAGCAGGTGATATTTGAATCGTAGAATCATTTAGGTTGGAAAAGACCTTTAAGATCATTGAGCCCAACCGTAAACCTAACACTGTCACATCCACCAAAAGTCAGGTTTAAGTAGCTGAAGGAGTAAGTTTTGAGAGACAGTATATGTCCAGGAGAGCAAAGGAAATTGGGAGGGGGAGGAAAGGAGAATGAGTTATAAATACTTTATTAGTAGGTATAGAAACAGGGTATGCTGACATCTGTTTTTCTTTCCCAGTGCAGTTGTTGCTGTGTACTGCACGTGGAATAACTTCAGCCTTCTTTGTGGCACTGTCCTCCTTAACAAACAAAACAAACACACACAAAACCCCCACAAAACAGTGGAAGTGCAAACTCCACTGAGCCTATAGACAAGAAGCTTGCTTTTGTTAGCTGCTAAATTCTTAAGACTTTATTTTTCCTGTGCATCCCAGGTTGAGTTTCTTTGCTCTGGAGGTTTGAGGCATCAGCCAGTGGTGAGTGCAGCAGCATGGTGGCTTGGGCTCGTGTTTGGCAAGATCCTGAAGTTACTTTTGTAATTTTAAGCACAAGTAATGCCATGAGATTTAATGTAGGTTCTTCATAGCCTTAAAGTCAGTCAGGGGTTTTCTTGTTCTTCAATATATCAGGAATTTAATGGACAAGACTTTAAAGCGAGTACTGGGTTGATTTCAGTTCCTACTTATTTTGCAGATGCTTTACAGCAGGTTTTTTTTTGGTCCTTCTTGTAAGCCCTTCTGTTTTGAATCTCAGCACCCTGACAATCCCCATGTCTCCCTATCTTATACTGTGTATTTGAACAAAAGAATCGGTAGTGGGGAGCTGGGCACAAATCTGAGAACACCTGTTTTTTTTCCTCTTTGCACCCCCCTCCTCCTTTTTTTTTAATACATAGATTTTTGAGTGTTACAAAAGGGTTCAATCTGGTTATTCTCTGTTTTGAGAAGATGGAAACAAAATGTCAATGATGTTTCATTTAAATTTGTGTTTCATTTAGTGTTTCTTGATGTGTGATATGTAGGCAGTGGTAGTGCTGTGTACAGCTGTGTAAAAATTAGGAAATGCTGTCTTCTTTCAGAGCACTTGAAGAATAAATGGAGGCCAAATTTCTGCTCCCTTATAATACTCTGTGTGTTGCCATTGACTTCAGAACAGCTAGGCTTTTTTCCTTTGTGTAGTTGTGCAGTGGTATAAAGGAGGACAACTTTTTTCCTGGTGATCTGGTTTTTAGATTATTTTTAGTTGTGGTTTTTTTTTTTTTTTTAATGCTGCAAGCTGCTACTGATGGACTCTTTCCTTTTTGTCTCTCTTAACATTTCCTACAATGCAAATTGCTTTTAAAACATGATATGGAGACCATGATGTCTGAAATACTCTAAATGTTTTCAAAGCTAGCTAGTTACAGCACCAACACACACAACTCTGTGCATCCCAAAAATAGTCACCTGAAGTGAAACACAGAAGATGAAATTGAGCTGCTGGGTTTCGGTCTGCCCTGCCGGGCTGTCTCCCCACACGGGCTGCGCTTGCATTCCTCCGGCCGGCAGCCCGGGCCTCTTTTGAAAGCAACCTTTCAGGCTCATGAAGCTGCATTCTGTAAACATGTTCAGCAATAATTTATTCTCTTGAAAGAGGCCAAACTAATCTTCCCATCCTCGTTAGAGGTGCCTTAGATGCTAGTGTGAGCCACACATTTTCTGTCTTGCAACAAGCATTGACATCACATGAATATAGCAACATAATGTGGTCAAATACCATTTTATACAAATTCTAAAATCTTCCCCCATGGGGTGGCTGTATTGGGAATGTTCTTCCTTCATCTGTATGTTATCAAGTTGAATACTAAGTCTTGGGTTTGGTAGAATGTTTCTATATGTGTAGAAAAAAGCCCAAACCCATTGCTGATTTCAGTGTGTTGGTAATTTTCCTCCTGCCTTTGTTTTTTGTCTTGAGGGGAAAAAAAAAATCAAATGCTGTTTGTAAAAGGGGAGAGAAGGATCTTTATAAAAATCTACATGCATAGAAAATAAATTATTTTCTGCAATTTGGAGCATTTGTCAACGTAGTTTTTGTAAACAAAATCATAAAGTCCTTCTGGAGAAACATATGACTCTGATTTTTATTTTTTTTTCCTTTTATAGGAGCAGCATTCTTAACTTTTGCCTTACAGTGTTCTAGTGCAGCCTCAGAAGCTCCAGGTTGTTTTTGTCCTGTAATAACACTCGTCTGAGCAAGGACATGGCATCTTTGGGGTTTACCTCTGTCTCCAGCCCCTGGGAGGTTGTTTACTACTTTCTGCCTGGAATAACAGGCCAGTCCCAGGGATCCTCCCTGGGGAGCAGGATTATTGGCTTCTGCCAAAATACCACCTCGGTGCCGGGCCTGGCTGCAGGGTGGCGGCGCGGGATGCTGCTCTCGGGGATGTTGTCGATGGGGGTGGTGAGATGCTGGCCTGGCTGTGCCTATGGTTCCCATGGGGCAGCGGGATGCTGCCCGCGGGGCGGTGGGATGCGGGATGCTGCTGACCATCAGGGCAAGCAGAACCCCCGGCAGCGTGAGTCCAGCCCACTTCTCTTGAGGGCGGGGGGGGGGGAAGAAAACAGTGAGACCCTTTTCAGGAGTGAGGTGTGTTTAAGCCTATATTTGGATGCTGTGCCTCTTCTAAATTTGGTTTCTCCTCATTAATACAAGAGCTGTTTTAATCGCCCTGTAGGGAAAAACATGGGGTTGCTGTAGAGTGGGTTATTCTGGTGGTTGTTTTTTTTTTTTCCCCCCACCTTTTATAAAAGACCAAGGTCTGTTTTGAAGGACTGAAGTCGAGGGAAGGTGGAGGAAGGGGTGGAGGGCAGGAGGGAGGGTCTGCTCGTCTGAGCTCCTTTGTGTGGCACCACATTTCCCTCTTCACCTTCCGTCCGCCTGACAAGGGGGGCACTCCAACAGGGGGGCAGCTCCTTTGCTTACTCATAAAGGCGTTGGGGCAGACATGGCTGCAGAGACGTGCAGGATGGCCGTGTTGTGGGAGGGGGATCTGTATATTGTTGTTTCCATCTCCCCTTCCCCAGGCAAAGGCAGCCTTTGGGTTTTCTGCAGGAAGGTGGTTGTCCCCAGCTGGGGGGAGTGTGGAGAAGGAAGCGTGGCAGCATCGTGTTAAAATATGTGTTTTCCTACCTTTTGCCGTGACCTGAATCAGGTTTCCCCCTTTGCAGCAGCACGATGTGCTTGCAGTGGGTGTGATGGAGGAGTAGTGGACAGGAATTATTTGCGCCGGGGCTGCTGGGAACGTGTGGAGTGGAGCCATGCCTGCGAACGGGCGCTTCTCGCCTCCCAGGCTCCTTGCCGAGCCGCCGGCGAAGGAAGCCAAGCTGCCATGCTCTGCTGCACCGTGCTGTGTGCAGGATTTGCCAGCCTCATTGCATCCTTAGGTGCCTTTCCTTGAGTGCCAGAGGTATTTATAAACTAGCTCCCTTTTGTGACACAGTTACAGTTGGGACGTGGATGGCAGTGGATCAGATTTGAACATTGCTGTATCCATCGGGGAGGCTGAAGGGCCTGGTGGTTTTGTCTGCTGGCGGCGTCCTAGTGACCTGGGCTGCTGCACGCATCCAACTTTCATGTAATGACTGGCAGAGACCTTTGCATCTGTTCAATTGATGATTTGCAGTAATTACTTCCAGTTGCAGCAGCATACAGAGCAGGGCTGGATCCTTTTTGTACCTCTGTGCAAGTTTGAGGGAAGTAAAGCTTCAGAGAAGATGCTGATAAATATGAACAATTACGAAAGAGATTTAGGCCAAAAAAAAAAAAGTGTAGAAATACAAGTCTATTGGGGTATAAAAGCATAAAGGACTTTGGGTACTAAGCTTAAAAATCCAGACACCCTAAGGAAATACAACAAAATTGAATTAGTTGCAGGCATTCATTTTTGTTAACTCCTGCTATTAATCATTTAAATTATCTGAGATGGAAATTACAATTATAATAGTTACTTTTTGCTGTATTTCAGAGTACTCTTCCCTCCAGTAATTTGACCTAGTTTACCGGTGTTTTAATTCCACTCTCTCATTTTGATCTCTTTCTTCTTGTTACCAGCTTTGTCAAGTCTTCTAAATATTTTACTGTCTGCTCCGTTCCAGGGTCAAATGGGACAAGCATTCTCTTCTGGCTAAAGGAAAACTGTGTTGAAAACCAGTACTAGTAAAGTCCCTTAATAGAACAGATGCATCTGACCTGAGAAATTATTTATATGCTCCAAAATTTATTCCATGCCGCCCCCCCCCCCCCCCCCTCCTTTTCCAACAGCATCTGATAAAAGATTTTTCTACTCTAAAAATCCCTTGCTTATATCCTTAGACCATTCCAGTTACTAAACCCCACGGCTAGCCAGCTTTCTGTCCATGGGTGCTGAAATAAGGTGTTTTTTCTGTTTTACACTTCTAGTAGTCTTCTGTAGTGAAGATTGACTTCATAACCAGGATTTGCTTTTCAAAAATCTGTTTGTCTCTTGTGAAATTTCTATGGAGTTTCTGCTGAAATTATTTGTTTGATATGTATTTCATTGTATTGCATAAATGATGCACGTGCTCCTGGGGAAGCAGTAGATTCTGGAGGCGACGTGTACAGAGAGATCTTGCTTTGTTGTGATAGCACTCATTTCTAGGACAGATGTACTTAACTAATTTTTTGAATTAAATGCAAATCATGGGTAGTGCAGGGTGGTAGTTTACCAGTGGCTGTTGAAATGTGTTTTTCTATGAGAAGTGAAACATGCTGCTTTGAGCGGCAGTCAGAGTATGAAGAGTTACTTCACATATTTATCAACAAGCAAACCTGACAGGTCTTTAGATAGAAGGTGAAGAATTATGTTAGTGTTTATCCCTTTGACTTGTGCTGTAATATATTTTGTAGCAGTCCTCTTCAAATGTGTGGAGTATTGTGGATCTGATAAAATCACTTGTAAGGAATTAGGCTCAACTTCTAGAAAGTTAAGATCTATATGGCTAGGGTAGCGTGTCCCCCCCCCCCAATTAAATAATTACGGGTATGTCATTTCTTCTTTTAGAAGAAAATAATTGTTTTCATGTACTGTATGATACCTGTATGTAAAGTATCACATCTTTGCATTGATTGTGAAGAGGCACAAATAGTGTTTGTCTATGCTCATATTTCTGGCTTTCAAAATAATCAGTAAAAATTCTTTAGAAAATAATTTCTACTCCATTCTTACTCCCCCATGCTGTCTAAGGATAGACAGAGCATTTTTACCCCAGGTGATGATCCTAATCATCATGGTTTCAAAACCAAACTGTTTACTTTTGAGAAGGCATGAATTAAGTACTGCTTTAAAAAAAAAAAAAAGTTTTTTGAAAAAAAAACTTAACAGTGTTTTCTGCCTTGTGTTACTGAATTTCTAGCAGTTTAATAAGATATTTATTAATTTGGACTTTTCCGGTTTTCATGAAACTTAGATAAACACTTAGTGACATACTTTTGGTTACAATTACTCAATCTCTTTACCTTGTGGGCTAGCACAGTTTCCATGATGTTTCAAAAATGCAATAGGTAGATTCTTAAAAAGCTTTTTAAATGTAAGTGTATGCTATTAACTAGTCTCATTTCTGTAATAATTTCCCACTCAAAATGTACCACTCAAGGCTACATGGTGTAAACCAGAGCAAAACACCAGTATGAAGCTCTCCATGCAGCATGTGCTCCCTGCCCCTCGGCCACCTCTTTGGCAGTTTCCTACATTTGACTTGTGTGACTGTGCCCAGCACTGCTTTCCTGTTTGTGTTGGTGTACTTCAGCCTTCCCGTTACCTTCAGAGTTCAGCAGACTTGGGTTTTTGTGAGCAGGAGTTGCTAAGCTTTCATTTGGAAATGTGAAGGTTCCAGGCTGTGACCTGTATCTTGAAGGTGGTTGTTTCCTCCCTGGGTCAGAAAGGGACAAAGTCATATTGCTCTTCTAGCTAATGTTTACATTTCTAGTTGATGAGACAACCCAAGTAAAACAAATGCAGGCTTTGAAAGTACTGGAGTAGCTTCTATCTGGGTCTCTTCTGGTTTCCTAGCCCAGAGCAGGAGGCCATGGTGCCTGATGGCCCTGCACCGCTTGCCTGGCTTACACAGGGACCTGGGCTACTCAGATGAGTTGAAAAAACAAAAGCAAACCCCTGAAGTCCATCATCACAACATCTGCTCTGTAAAGCGTTGGTGTAAATTATTATACAGTGCGTTTAAAATAAGAGTGCATCTAAAGCCTGCTGGATTTGCTACCTGGATCTCCAGATTCATGGGATGTCTTTTCAGTGAAAGAGAAATAACCGCTGAGAGTTGATGGATGGTGGATGGCCTTTGCAGCAAATCAAAACAGGGTGGGAAATGAGGAGTGGATAGCGTATGACTGATAAGTAGCACTTACTGTAAGGAGCTTAAAAAAAAAAAAAAGAAATAAAAAGGAATGATCTAAGAGTGGCTGCAACTTGCAGGAATTCAGGATATCTCACTTGTGGCTGTACTGAAATCTCTTTTGCAGCTCTTCTTTTTATATCCTTTGTCCTTTGAAATGCCTTGCTGTTAGGGTTGGGCTCTTATTTATTTATTTCTTCCTCTCGGCAGCTGCAGTGCTCAGACTAGTAGGCTGAGATGCTAACAATGCATTGCCTGCTGCCAAGAAAGGAGGTATTTGCATTCATTTTCACTTTCTTATTCTGAATATAAAAAACAAATAACCCCCCTGCGGTCCCATGGAGTCCTGCCTCCTCTGAGAAGTAAATACATGTGCCGATACATGATTTTGAGTACTCACTGGTGGTGTGTCACATACATCAGTTTACCAGGCAGGTAATAGAAGTGTCCATATTCTTTAAAACAAAGCAGTCTTTACAGTAAGCCAGAATAGCCATAATCAAAAAAAACCCCAGCAAACAGTAATAGGTTTCATGGCAATTAGTTAACAGATTATAAATCTGATGCTTTACTCATTATTTTTGCTGAATTGTTTTCTTTTTTGTCAAAATTACGAATTGTTCATACTGATCATATCAGGAGCAGTCTGTATACAGAACAGGCAAATTGTTCACATTTCTCACTCTTCAAGTAATTTTGACAACAACACTAGAAAGAGGAATTGGAGACTTGTTTGAAGTTCTTGCAAGTGCAGCCTTTGAGGTGCAGAGCCGGGTGGTGGGGTGACACCTGTGTTCATTTGGAGAGTTCAGAGGGTGTGTGGGAGGCAGTGCAGTGCCGCTCGCTCCTTCTCACTGGCAATCCTATGAACGGAAAACAAATGGGATCGTAACCTTTCTGCATGTGGAGCTTGGGATGTGTTGCCTGGGTTATGAGGGCAGCATTTTAACTCAAGGGATGTAATTTATTGCAGGGGGAGGAATCCGATAAACCCAGAATTTGAAACTTGAGGTTTTTAATATTGTAATGTATTGACTGAAACAGATATCAAAAGTAACCCTATTGCTGTGAGACTTGTTTTTGTGTGTCTGCTCAGTTTTTAATAAACCCCTCATTATGATTCAGAGCACTGCATAGAAATCCACTATGCTGTCTTTTTTTAAATGCATTAAATGATCTACAATGTGTTTCTTTTGTGGTGAAACCCCATTGCCTCAGCATGAGGAGTGCACAGTGTACATGTGTCTTTGTTTAATTCAATACGTTTTCCTCTTTCAGTACTGGAAATAAGACATTTTAGCGAAGCGGTGCGTTTCTGAGAGTGTGCAGGGCATTAGAACGGGTAGGAAAGGCACACTGTGCATTGCGCGCAGGTACGTGCTTTGGGTCTCCTAGACGCATGAAGCCCGTCTGCTTCTAACCAACAGCTCTCGCAGCGAGGTGCATCTTGAAGAAATCACACCCAAAGAAGCGGGGTTCTGCAGTTTTGAACTGGGCCTCTCTTCTGTGTAGTTTGTGGTTGGTTTTTCCTTTCCTCCTGAAACATCAGTGTAAAGAATCAGAGGGCTAAAGGGGGGAAAAAAAAAAAAAAAATCTGCTGGTACTTGTTTAGAAACAGTAAATAACCTCCAGTGTGGGATTTTTATCTTACTGTCTTTGTGGTAAGAGAGGTAGAGAAAAGACACTTGAAAGCCTACGATGGGAGCTATGAAAGCTCCTGTAGGAGCTTCACAAACTGATTCAGATGTTCCATTCAGAGCAGAGATTTGATACAGAGTAATGAAATCAAATGGCTTAAAATAATCTTTTATTGATTTTTATGGAGAGAAATCTATACCTGCAGAATCAAACAGAGCTTATGGTAAGATCTGCCTTTAAAATTCGCTTTGTTTTGTGCATGCGTACACTTAAAAACACGGGTTTTTTCTGTGCCCTGAATGGCTGCTTCTGCTTCTCTTTAAGTCTGAAGTCGAGAAATGCATGCAGAAATGTTAACAGCATAAAAATGTTCCATCCTATGACACATGCAGAGTTTTGAGAAGACCTTTTTTATGAAGAGCTGCTGTGGTGCGTTGGTTTGATGCGGTGTGGGGGCAGTGGCTGTGTCCCCTGCCCGTGGAGCAGGTCCCCGTGGGGCGCAGCGGGGGACGCGCCTCGTGATGCTGCTTCAGACTCATAAACAAACTGTCACGTGGCTGCGCAGCCCTGCAGAGCAGTGTGCGGCCAGGGATAGACTGCCAGAGCATTATCCTTATTGGATTTCCCCTCCGAGCTGGTGCTGATTTGAATGTTTTGGAATGAGTGGTGAATGAAACAACACAAGGCGCTCCCCCCTC
The DNA here is from genome assembly GCF_031877795.1 of Strix aluco. NCBI lineage: Eukaryota > Metazoa > Chordata > Aves > Strigiformes > Strigidae > Strix > Strix aluco. The sequence continues at coordinate 15,688,989 of NC_133942.1, forward strand.
CCCCGCCCCTCTTTTCTGTTTCTTTTTTCTTTTCAGCGGTGGAGTTTAGGATGCACAAAATGTCACTGAACCTGTGAGAAGCTTCTCTAAACACAGGTGCTTGCAATGCAGCCTGCTTTTCTTTCTTGACAAAAATACGTTAGTATGACCAAGCGATTTACAGTTACCGTCATGTGAGAGAATGTATAGGTGCAGATAAAATAACAGTTGAGATTTTAAAGAGTTTTGGTCTATGCATCTTCCCCCCCCATTTAACTAACAGAGGTTTTATTAAAAATGGATTTCTCTGTTTGCTGGTGTGTAATTCCGTAGACCCACCATGTACCTGGTGGAAGATGCAGCGCTCTTGGATGCGAGATGATTTTTTTGGACCAGTCTGCTAACCCTTGATTGTGAATGATTAGATTTCAAAAGCATTTAGCTGTAAATGTAATGATAGCTTAGTTTCTCTGTGTTGAGTCTTTTGATTTGCAGTGTGCACATTATAGATGAGTAAGATACTGCCCATAAAACAATATATGCTGCAGTACTTTGCTAAGAACATAACTTAGATCATGAGATCAGACTTACAGCTGAATACTTCTTAGTTGTAATCTTCATCTTTAGACACTGGAGCTCAGCAATCCTTTAGTTTGTTGGATGCATGTCAGCATTGCTGATTTAAAAAGCTAACCCTGATCTAAACCAGCAGAAACTAGATGTGGACTTGCATGAACTCTGTAGCTTCTGGTTATTGATAGGGTTGCCAGTAGGTTGTATTGACGTTTTGGAAGTACCGAGTTCATTATGGTACTTTATTAATGGTTTGTAGGGAATAACTCATGAGGTTGCATTTTTAGGAGTCTGGGGTAGGGAGGAGGCCTGAGGAGTGATTTAAGAGCTCAGGGAACAGACTGCAGAGTGTACAAGCTCCTGAAGGATAATTTAGGCCAACGGGGGAGCAGGGGCAAAGCTAATGTACAGAAGGAGATAGCAGAGTGAACAGGATGCTGTCCTACCTATCTGGAGATGACACCAATGTGAGCAAAGTTGTGCGCTGCCGTGCAAGGGAGATGAAATCTGAGGAAGTGAGAAGCCGGCCAAGGGGCTTGTGGACTTGCAGAGTTTCTTTTAAGCTTACCTTGGCAGATTTCAAACTACATTTAAAAAGATTTTGGTTTCCAGAGACGTTGCTATTAAGTTATTTGTGCTGAGCCTATTCTTTTTTTGTTATCCATTGCACCAAGAACCAGAAAATGCTTATGAAATTGTCTTTTTTCAGAGGTACTTAATGCTCAGGAACACATTGACCTGGTAATGTCATTCTCTAAATGATAATTTTTAAGCCAGATACATTTGTTAATCTTAATAAAGACAGTTTGGAGAAATCTCTGGAGTTATGATGCAGACAGTCTGGACTGTGTCCCAAGCTGCGCAGCTGTGGGCAGGTCACGTAGACTCCAGGTTCCTTCTTTATGGGTGAAATCCTGTCGCCTCCCCACTAGTGTGTTGAATAAGGCCGATAAATCCGCCAGTGACCACAGGGTACTTGAACACTGTGGGTATTGGTGGCTGAGAAAATCCAGTCGTGACTGACACTGGTTATGTAGTAGAGGTTATATCAGACATTTGAACAGTGGAGTTAAGTGGGGACCAGAGGTAAAAGATGGGATTGAGATAATGGTAGTTGTGTGTGTCTGAAAGTGGCTAAACTAACTCTGTGTGTGTCCATCCCACAGTGGAGGAGTCTACCACCTCTATCCAGTGAGCACAAAAAGCAGAATTAGATTCACCTTTCTTTTCTCAAGTGGCAAATTTGGCAGTAATACCTCTTAAAAACAGTTATTGGGATGAAGTTAATTCAAAGACACGCAATGGTGTAAGCATGTAACTTGGCCAGGTGGCACCATCTGCATCTGTGATTAAAAACAACTAGGAAGTTGAAACAAAGAAAACAGTGCAGTTTAAAAAGTGAAATTAACTTGTAAAGCCATTTTACGTACTACTTAAAAAGCCTTCAAAACCCCCTAGAGTCAAAATATCAGAAATTCAAAACTTTTGGAAAAGATACCTTGTATACATTTTCTTATGAGAATCCCAAGATTCTGTTTTACATCCTTTTCACTTATGCAATATATAATACTCTTTTCAGCGAAATCTTCAAGTTAAGTGATGTGGTGCTGACTTTCATGGATCCGTCATCTGTCATGTATCACTGTAAAGCCGTTGGCTCAGTACAGGTTTGTCAGACATGACTCACTTCTTTCCATGCTGAAGATGATATTTGTCGTCATCCTTTAAAGTCTGTAGAATCTTCACCAGAATATCTTTGTGTTTGTCACAAAGGACCCAAGTCTGATATTACAGAAGTATTTTACATTTCAGACTAGGCTGTGGTCCACTGTTCTGTCTGTTTCTTTGTGGTTACTGACACATCCACTGGTAGAATATTTTGCAAATATCCCCAAAACAAACAGATTTCTAAAATATTTTTCAAAACGTAATCTGGCTTCTGCTTTGTCTTTTCTCTATTATGTACTGTCAGCCTGGCAAGAAAATATTTGAACCTCAGGTCCTTTGAATAGCATTTTGTAATCACATACTGAAGTCTGTAATTCATGGCTTGTTACATTTTAAAGGAAAATTATTACGGTCATGTAGTGTCAGGGGCTTTTGCATATCAAGACAAACAGCTGCTTCTGTTCCTAAATCTTGTGCTGTAACCTTGAGTAACTTGTCAATTTTTACTGCATCTGTTCCCCCCTGCTTTAAAAGAGGCATCAAACACAACCACTCAATTAGATTTCATGCTTTGTAAAGCATTTTGAGAACTGCTGATTAAAAAGCACTGTATAAATGTAAAGTATATATTTCTCTGTTATTAAGCATTCGTGAAGTTTAGTTTGTAGGAACCAAGGCCAAGAAGCTGATATTCGTGTGAACAAGCCCTTCAAAACCTGGGAAAGGGAAGCAGGTTTGTCAAATGAAGTGTTGGTTGAAAAGCACTTCCCAGGAAAGGTATAAATGGATTAAAAGTTCCCCTTGTGGGGAAGGACATGATGTGGGGAGGAGGGAGTAATTAGTCAGTTTGGAGATCCTTCTGTAGCTGTTAATCCTCCAGCGCCAGCGTGGCCACCAGCGGATACTACATCCTTAGGGATGATCTCTGAGAAGCTGCTTTACTTTCTGTCATCGCTTTTAACAAGCCGCAGTGCCTAGATAAAGTGCATCAAATGAATCTGAGAAATAAGCTGAAATATGTATTAAGGGTAGTAGCTAGCCCAACCCCCTTACTTTTTCCCCATGTCATTCCTAATTCATAAAAACAAACCATAAAAACCCCTTGAACTTTGTGCAAAAATCTGTTGCTCTGTAATTTGCAATTTAAATGATACTTCTCTGTATTTGACTGCAGGCAAAATCAGCTATTCTACTCCCATCCAATTTAATGCTTTTAGTTTTGGGGGGGTGTGTGTGGGACATCCTGGAATACTAATTATTTTTTCCCTTCTCTGTTTCTTGTTTCATAACGATCAACAAGCAGGATCTGCTGTTATTTGGTAGTTCTCTTTTGCTGTTTTTTAGTGAAGGTTCTGTCTGCAAATTTGGATTTGTGTGATGATTTTTTTTTTTCATTTAATCAGTGTGATTTTCTTTTTTTTTTTTAAACAGGGTGTTCAGGCTAGTGTTTGCATAATTACAGAAAACTTTAATGTGTATGGCAGTTTACGTTCATTTAACTGCAGAGAAGGCAGGGCCTTCCCTGCTTGAAATAGAGACATATCCATTTGTTGTTTCATTTTGCAGTCATGAACATTGGAATAAAAATGTCATTTCTAATGATGGAATTGGAAAGCATTTCTCAAGTTGAGTGTGGTCTGATGACTATAGTGCACTGTCCCCCTGCAGCTGGCCAAAATCAGCCACTGGGCTCCTTTTATAGACACGAGTATCTGGACCAGAGGTGATAGATAACTTTGTCACAGCATTTCTCAATGTCAGAATTAAATGTTTCTGGGGATGATACAGTATTGATAACTCTAGCATAGCCAGAAATATTTTGTTCTTGGTCTGCTTTGTGTATTGTAAATATACACCTAGAGAATGTACAGAATGGCATGGCTGGCATGTTCAGAATAGATCAGTAAAAGGAGGATGCACTTCTCAGTAATAAAAAGGCGGTGTAGCATCATGAGGAGTTTGAAAATGGGAAGCATGATGATGATTTCACCCATTTGACCTCTGTAACCAAAGATATCTGCAGTTACTGGCTCAAGGAGACCCATAACTGGAAGAAAAGGTAATTGCACTCTTGTTTACTGCAGTATTATTGAGAAATAAAGCTTAGAATTCATTAAATTTTCCATTTGTAGGTGTCCTATAAATCTAATAATTTCTAGGGTAAACAAGGTTGTGAGCAGTCATCACAGCCTGTCTGAAGTCTGCACATTCTGCATGAAGAAGCTAGAAATACTTTCATTACTGAATTGTGTAGTGCTTGTTTGGTTTGGGAACTTGCATCTTCTATACCTAATACTAACCCTCTGCAGAATAAATTAAAGGCTTAGTGGAATTCTAATGTTAAAAGAGAATTTTTAAAAACTTTAGAAAATGGTCAGTCAAATTAGAATGCTTTTGTGGAAGAATGCCTGTGCTTTGATTACTACAACATAAACCTTTTTTTAAGGTGTAAGTATGTGAAACCTGGGTTGTTTTTTTTTTTATCATTTCAAAAGATAATACTAAGCTTTGCTGTACTTAGTTCTTCAAAGACATTTTTATAATTTTCCTCCCTGATTGGAAGAAAAAATACTCCATGTCTAAATCCTTCCCTCAAAGTGAAGTGAACTTTAGTTTCTTGGGATAAATTTAGATAATTTTTGTTCTTGCTAAGTAGGAGGAGTTTTTAATAGCTTTTAAAAGTTTATCTTGTTATGGGTATGCAAAGTGCTGGAAAACAATTGCACCAGTAGCATTACTGTTCAGGTGGTAAGAAGTACAGATTTTGTTTTTTTTTCTTTGAACATCTGACTCACCAGAGTTGTCTGTTAATCTTGACAGCTTTATTGCAAAACAAAGAAAGCGGTTGAATAAACTGGAAAAAAATTGCAGCACTGCTGCCTACCTGCAGTGAAGACTGTGACCTTGGGATTAAAGGGAAGGAGAGGCCTCAGAGTGTTCCCTTTCTGTGCCTCTGATGAGAACTGAATTTGCAAAAGGTGCCACTTCAGAGAGGCTGTGGCCTTTGCTGAGATGACTTCAGCTGTGGCGCGTTGTTTCAGGTTGTTGTAATTGTTTGCAAAACATGTTCAGGGGCTCTCCCCATGCCAGTACTTGTTCTGAGCATATGTAATGTGCAAACAAACCAGACACCGAGTGCCATGAGGGTTTAAGGTAGTGTTTCTTTGTCGCAAGTACCCGTATCTTCACGTGCAGTGTGTTACTCTGTTCAGCTTTCAAAGCAGCTATTTTGAGTGAATCAAAATAAATTTTTGTTGACCTATGCCCTTCTTTCCTTTTGAAATATCTTTGTGCTTTATGGGGTGACTTAGATTATTTCTCTCTCAGCTAAAATATTCTAAGGACAAATTTATTTTGCTAGAGGAAGACTTTCTCAGTTCAGTTAAACAGATTGGGCCATGCTGGCCACTTGCTTTCCTGGTGATGTTTTTTGGTTAGTAGGTATGGAGGCTGAATCTTTTTAAGCATAGTCCAGATCTTGCCACATTTTTGTATGTGGAGCATGTGTAACCCCAGATAAATTCCTGTGAGTTTGAATATGGTCTGACTCCTCAGCACCGGGGCGGGGGGTTTGTGGAAATGGCGTGAGTCATTACGTGGAGGCTAGAGTACAAGGCAATTATACGAAAAGAGAAAAATGGTTTCCATGCTTCCTTTCCCCTTCAATGCTGGGCAGTACTCTTTCTGCTTTCTCTTAATTCCTGGTGTGACAGCACCATTCGGTGCTCTTCTGTCTCTGGACTCTGCAAATCTTCATAGGAAGAGTTGTGGGTTTCTTGATTTTTGTGGTTTTTTTATAGCTCAAGAACCGTAATGAATGTAACTCCATGAGATTTAGATCCCAATCCCAGCCACCACAACATATTTTGAATTTGAAAGATCTGCCTGGGTCTTTTTTTCCCCTCTGCTTTTTGTATAAATATTTATATTGAACATATATAGGATCTGTAAATTAGAAACAGTTTCTGTGCTCTGCAGGTGCCTGGCATGTGTTAAAAATCCATCGATTATGAGGCACCTCTATCATGACAAAGACTTGGATTTCTTTCTGGGATTTATGAACTAGTAAAGTGGTTTTGTTTAAAAGATGAGCTGTGGTTGCGTGATTCTTGGGCAAACATTAGGACATTCATATGGATTACAAGTGACACCGAGCCCTCATTTGTATGAAATCCATCTTTTTCCTCATTTTGCTGCATTTAGATATCTGATGCGCTCTCTTTCTCTGCCACCCATTTGAGGTTCGTAGTGTGCCAGCATCGCTGAATGCTGCATGGTCTTGGGGGGATTTTGGCTGAAGTTTGAGGGTTTTGTCTCCTTTTGATTTTGAGAGGCCAATAAATAGTCTGTTGGACTTTGTTGTAATGGCTTGGATTTGCCTGGTACTTCTGGTGTGTCTGTAGTGTAGGTGACTGATGGAGCTGCTCAGCTAAGCATGGAAGTGCTTCGGCTTGCAGGCGCTGCTAAAATAAATAGGGTAAGTGCGTAGCAATAGCAATATGGTTTGGGCTGTAAGCGGGCCTGGGCTGTAGATGGTGTATCAGTAGCATCGATGCACAGTCTAGTGCCAGTTAGGCATGTAATTGCACAGAAATGGCCTCTAATACCAGTTTCAAGAAGAGCTGCCAAAACCACAGCGCTCAAGGCCTCTCCCTCTGAGTTCGGCCAATGCTCGAACGAAACAGCTCCCAGCTTGTTCCTCCGGGACACAGGCCTGCCTTGTTAGGAAATCGGTGAAGTTTGGGAACCCACAATACCTCACATAGCTGTGTGTACAGTAACGGAGGGTGGAAATAGGGCCATAGGCATGAGCAACCAGACGAGTTATAAATATAGAATACTCTCTCAATTCCAGTTTCGTTAGTCATGGGAGGACAGTGAGAGTTTTATAAACTTATAAGGAATATACAAACAGTTCTGAATTTAAAATAACTCTGTATAATTTTTTTAGTGTGTGAAAAGAATATTCTTTTTTGAGACCATCCATGTAAGTATCTGCTATACACAGAGAGTAAGGATCTGTGTATTTATATGTTCATGTGAATGTGACTTGAGATGACAAAAAAAGGTACCGGAGGAGAAAAGCGTAGCTCAAACGTGCCAAACTCTAGCAGAAACAGAGTGGGAAGCAGTGTGCTTCCCACTTTGTGCCAGTATCAAAAACATGGATCTCCCCCCTTTTTCTTCAATAAGTGCCATCTGATGCCGTCTCCGGCTTCAGAGCAGCCGGGCAGTATCGCTGAGCTGGCTTTGCTGCAGCCTGGAGCCCCCGTCAGATCCACGCATACAGCTACAGCTCACCTTGACTGTCCTTCCTATAAATAAATAAATAAAACTGTCTGTTAATCCCTAATCTGATCACAAATCCTTACTACAGGAAAGGATTTAGAAAGTCCAAAGCAATGTCATTATGATTTTTTCCCAGTCACACTAATAGGAATTCCTCAAAAGCATGTGCATGTGTATAAGCAGAGACAACTCACGCATCCAAGTATTAACAGTATATTTGACTACATGGGCAGCAGTGGGGTGTGTGCTGTTTGTCCCGTGAGTGTGTTATGTGTGTTTGCAGTTTCTGGGGGATGGCATAGTCAAGTGTGCTTTTCCTCATTCAGTTTATTTTATCAGTGTGCTGGAAGAACTGAAATAGTTCTGTTTCATAATGGAGGATGTTTTTAAAGATAGTGGACTAAGTGCAGGCTGGATGACATAATGTCATCCTCCTCTTAGGTTAGAAGAAAACACTGAGCAGTGGAGCAGCAGACTTCTAATTCAGGTGATTCAAATCTTTGCTTGGCTTGAGCGAACTGGGGATTCGGAGCTGCTGGACTTGCAGCGGTTTGCTTGGCGCTTCCTTTGGGCTTGTGGCAATGTCCAGTGCCTCTGTGGATTGGGAGCGTCCTTGTGCTTCTTCTCAAACCAGGCTCTGCAACCCAGCTCAGCCCTTTCTAGCCGCAAACAGAGCTGTTAGTAACCCGCAAGCAAACAGGCAACTGTTGAAGCAATTTTGTTCTTTGGAGATCAAACCATGTAGGATGGAGTTAAAAGTTCGTGTCCAGACAGTTCAGGATGATTTACAGACTATGAAAGCAATTTGCATCAAATCTGAAAAGATACTCAACATTTTCCCTTTTCCCTCTGAAACGCTTCCATGCACAGTTGTGGTGTATGAGAAGAAACTAATTTTAATACAGATTTGAAGTCAATTGTATCCTTTCCGCTGTCCATGTTGCCTGTAAATGTGTTAAAATGCAGTAATGCGTGATCTTCCAGTCTGCTTTTGGGTTCTACAAACTCTGGCACCTTCTGTATTCCCTCTGTGTTTATAATAGAGAAAAGATTTGGAATGAAAAAATTATTCCATGATTATTAAAACCAAGGAAAGAGCTCACCGTTTCTTTGTTGTGGATCTCAAGAGGACAACCTTCAGTTGCTGTCAGATTTGCTTACGCTCTCTTGTATTTCTGGAAGTTGTGAAGGAAATACTTTGTTTAATAGTTTTGAACATAATTGCTTTAATATTGTTTGAAGTGATGTTGATCTTAACAGGATGCCTTCATTTGCAGGGTGCAAATATCATAAGTGATGACGTACTCCCAGATTTGCTAGTCTGTAATTTAAAACAAATGCACTCAGGTGTCTCTGAGAAGTTTCCAAGCTGTCAGTATTCTTGCATCTTGTTTTGCCTTTCCACTGTAATTCTCCTCTTTTCTCAGGTTCCTAAGTATCTAGATCTTAATCCCATTTTTAGTGGACTATCTCACTAGCAGGTGAACAGCTTGGAAAAAATTGCTCTGTAGTAAAACAATTTGCATGTTCTTGCTCTCTTGCTTGAGTTTTAATTTTTTCAATGTTTAAAACTCAACAAATTTTGTACTTGTTGTTAACACAGGTATCCTAGTTGGAGATGAGCAAAAACTTTCTACGTTTGCCCTACTGTGTGTATTGTAAACATTAGTTTTAGGGAAGCTTTTTGTTTTTTCATTCTTAGTGTAATTAGCCTTTGACTGGAGCAGTGTTGATGCCTGCCTCTAAGACGAGCATTATGTTTCATTGCTTGTGCCAGAATGGTTAAGCCTGTTGATGGGCTTAATGCATACATGCGAAGGGCATTTCTGAAACGAAGCAGGAGTTGAATCCCTCCGAACTGGTGACTTTTTTTCTCCTCAAGATTAAACTGCTGTTATCCTTCAGCATTAAGAGAACTGTGTAATTTAGGCAAGTGTGATAATGTTATCAAACTGTCTTCCTCCTTTAGAATAAACCTGGAATGTGAGTAGTATTCTTCCTCCAGCTGGGGTTTTGCCAGGAGGTGACTGACCAGCACTCCTCCTTGCAGTATATTAATTAAATCCTGTAAAGCTTATTGCCTTACACGTGCAGCATTTGGAAGACAGGCAGATTAAGTCTAGCTTTAAGGAACAAAAAGCAAAACCCCAATAATCTGGAGTGAAAAGAAAAATAATTTGCTTCAGAGCTGTTCTGCAGCAGCCTTTTTCTTTCCGTATGTGTTACTGAAGAGTTCAGGAACTTCAGTTGCCCCTTTAGAAATGTGAACAGATTTGTGACCATGAGTGGTGGGTGACTGCAGTGGACAGGGAGCAGCTTTCACCGCTGCAGGGTGACCCTTGCTTTCCTGCTTTCATCCCCCTTGGCATCAGCATTACTGTTCTGATTTGCATCTTCCAGTGGGAAATTTCCCTTTTCGTAGAGGAAATGTTTCTAGAACAGTGCACTACTGATGGTAAAACATTCCCAACCAATTTGTTTACCTAGTGTTGAAGATAGAGTAAAACTGGCCTGAATACTTGATAGATGCTTGTGTATATGCCTCAGTTGGGTTTGTTTATGTACTGAATTCATACTGGCGTGGAAGGGACAAAATGGACTTGTTTTTTTCCTCTTTCTCTCGTGTGCCAGCTGCAACGGTGCCAGTCTGGGTTGTGCTGGGCAACGTAAACTGTTTTGAAAGAGAATGCAATTTGTGCTGCCTGGGTTTGTCAATAAGTCGTGTTTATTTGCACCTTCCTGGTCGTTAGTATTACGCACTTTGGAGCAAATGGAGTAACTGTACTATCTATCGGTTCCTGTTGACTGTGGTCTAAGGCAGTTGTTTTGTTCACTCGGGTTTCCATTTGCTCTAATTTCAGTGGGATGTGAGTAGCTGTAACGCTGCTGGAGCTTTTAGCAGGGTTGATTGCTTCACTTGCAGAAAACCTGAAGGGATGGGAGGTTTTACAGTGCCAAATAATGTCCCCGAGTCCTCTAGTCACTCTAAATAAAATGGATTTAGCACACACGTTGTTATATATCACAGCTGAGAAGCCTGGAAGCTGTTTTGAGGTAACTTCTAGGGTAAAGAATGAATGATAGATGGCTGAAAGAGGGGTGTGTCAAGGGGGGTGGTCATCAAACTCCACTGTATCCAACTGAAATATGCTTTGGGTTGTTTTCAACATTGTATTTAATAGGCTGCTCTGTTCTTTTCATCTGGGAAGGAGAGCTACAGGTATGTTACGCTGAGGCATTTGCGTCTTTGAGGGATTACAAATCATGCCATAGGCCTCTGGCTCCTCAGAGCTGTGCTGATGTGTGTGCTAGTCTGAAATTCTCTATGTACTAAAACTATTCTGAGGGAAAGAGAAAATATTAATGTTGAAGAAAACCTAGAAGATTTAGAGTACCTCACCACAACAATATGTTCTAGCAGGGTGTTGGTTTCATTGAATGATGAATGTTTCATAGACCTTACGGCATCTGGTGGCATCTGAGAGTCTTCAGGTGCTGAGTGGTGCTGGGCTTTCTTCTCCTAACCTGTCTCTGGTCCTTTCTTCCACTTCCTTTGCTGTAGAATCATCTATAGGTGCTTCCATCTGAGAAGTTAGATCCAATTGCTTCACAACTGGCTATACAGGCTTTCAGTGTGGTATTGTTTTTCAACCATAAAATCCTGAGGAAGGGGATGCAAGAGTAGATTCCTTTATCAGTCTTTCATATGATTAAAAACCAAGCAGTTAGTGGGCTGATGTCAGGTTGGGCAAATCCTTTGAGGTTATTTTGAGGTTCTGGATGCTTCATCACACCTACTCCTTCGCTTAGGGGATAAGTCATACAGCATCCGTGACAAAATGATATACCAAGAAGCAAGAGACCAAAAAGCTTTGTGTGGAAGCTGACCAGATGTATGTAGTTAAACCTCAGCTGGTTTTGTATAGGGGGAAGAAAGCAATTCAAGGTCCTTGGAAAGGTCTGCCAGATAAAAATGGGCTGGTAATGACTAGGATGTAGACATGGAAACATGTGAGTAGTGAAATGGTGTCGAGTCAGACATAGCTTGCAGGCTGTAGACTTAATGCCTGCTTCTTGGTATGTTTGTATAGACCTATCCAAATATTTTACTGGTGGGCATGATTGTGTGCATACTAGAGGTATAAAGAGGAAGGAGATGATCACTTTGAAGTCCTAGTATCAGTGCTGGCTGGAAGTGAACCTCTGAGATGTGGCAGTTAATTTCAAAAACTGCCAAACTTTATGCCTTAACTACCAGGAAGTAGTTCAATATGGCAGTGGTTTTTTCTTTCAGGATTTTCACTGAATGTGAGATAACCAGTTTTAGAGTGCTGGGGTAAAAGAGAAAAGACAAAAAACGCACCATTGTTAATGTGTTGCTAATACCTGTTTCTGTAGCAATATAAAGGTTTTATACAACTGCTCTAAGCTGCCTCTTCAGTTCTTTGGAGATGACTTGTACCTGTATTTCTGTGATCGGAACACGTTACTGCATGTATTTAATATGTGTATTTCCTTATTGCAGCCTTTATTCTGTAGTTATTTGATTCCAGCCCTGGCCATGAATCAGTGGAACTGGATTTTCTGAGTAATGTCTCTCCAGTCTCTCTATTCTCACAGTATACTGAGCAAAAGAAATCAGGTCTTGTATAGGCTGCTTGAGCATTTGAAGTCAGCTGTTCAAAAAACCGTACCAAAGTTTAGACCATTAAAATGCAATATTTTAAAAATTCTGTCATGTAGAGGGATTAACATTCCAAAAATGATGGGGTTTTTCTGTCTTTGTGGATAAATTTAGACAGCTAATTTTTTCAGTAGTTGGCTAGGAGAAAACACTCCCTTCCTCCTCTGGTTTCTCTTTAAAACTAGGCTTTCCCTCCCCCCCTTTTCTGAAACATTATTTTATGTGAAGGATGCTTTAAAAAAGCAGAAACAGTATAAAAAAGGAAGGATCGAATATCATTTTACAAGGAGAGAAAGAATCTTTAAAAAAATATTTATCCCACACTTGGCAACCTTTTGCTTGCCCGCATGTGACTGGCATGGTGCCATCCTTGGCAGAGGCCAGTGCCTCAGCTTGCCAGAAGTCTTCGTCTTCTGGCTGCATTTTCGCTCCCTGTGACTGATTGTTTATTCACCTGATTCTTCTGTTTCAGCATTGCTGAAGTCATGGCGTCTTGGAGATGATAAGAACACTTTGTCTGTCCAAACTGTACGATAGCCATGATGTCAACGCAGAGTATTTGCAGTGAGCTTTAGCTTTGTGCGCACTTCAGATAGCAGGGAGGTATTAGATGTCATACAAACTTACTACCACATCGTTAGCATGAGGCTGTCCAAAAAGGAACTGCCATAAATACGGGGAGATGATTTGTTTCTTGCCTTATTTTTTTTTTTTTGAAGAGTTGTGTTTGAGGTTTTCCCAGCCTTGCATTGTGTTTGCAATTTTGGTTTAGCATCTTGGCGATTTTAATTGAGAATAATGAGTCTCTGAGTCAGATTCTCATGGAGCTCCTCTTGTTTGCATGATCTTTGTATTTAGTTTAAGCTATCTCCTTTCTGTATGTTAGGTCTGAAATCTGATTTGCTCAGTAAGTTGGCATCTTGGAATGATATATTTAGACTTTTTTTGGAAAATCTCCTGAATTTGGTTGACAAGAAAAACTTCTCATTTGTAGAAGTCGAAAGGTAGAGCATGGATGGTCAAAGAAACTACTATTATTGGTTTTGCTCCAGTAAATTTGTTTTGTGGCTACTGGTAGTCTTGTAATATCCTTCTCTGAAGATCTGATGATTATTCAGTATTTTCAGTCCCTAAATATAAATAGACACTTTGGTCTAGTCAATCCTCCATCATCTCTCTAATAAAGTCATGAAGCTGCTTAAGGGTCTGCCCTTCTCCAGGTCTTGCTTTGTCTTCCTTCTTCCATGGCTGCCCTCCAAGGTCTCTGAAATTTTCCATTATCTTGGTAGCTCCACGTGATGACAATTAAGCATTTTTTGCCCTTGTGCTTGTCAGCAAGGATTTGTTCAAGGGTTTGGGGTTTTTTGTATACAGTCATCAGCCTTCATGATCCAAGGCACTGTTGTACCTGGCTGATAAATTCTGTCCCCAGATGTCAGCCCACTATTGGCTTATGTTTGTCTCATGTTCTTGCAGACTAAAGTCAAGTTATTGAGAATATTTCAGGAGATTTTTTTGGCAAAAGTATTTTGGAACTTGCATTTTAAATGTTCTGGTACAAATCTAGCAGCCCAAGGAGCAGTTTGGGAGGGCAGGGGGAGGATAGATGGGGCTGGATTTCTAAGGCCAGCCAGTGTTGTTTAGTAAGATTTTTATAACAGGGATATCTGAGGGAACTGACACGCAAGGCAGATAAGACTTTTCATTGTTGTTATAATATATCCTACACACACACAAGTTCTTATTCTGCCTCTTCAAGGAAACAGGATACCCGTATTGTCTGCAGGCTGAAAACTATGCCAACGTTAGCAAGAACAAGCAAAAAATAGGACTGAGAGAAAAGCGAGGTTGCTGAGCTTTTAAAAAATTATCTTTAAAAAGTTTTCAAGAGTTCTTGTTAAAATGGTTATGATTAAAATATTACTATGGTTTTGAAAACCTGTTTCACTGATTGCCTTTTTTATGTGAACTTGTACATCCTTCTGTGCTTTAATTTACATTTCTGTAGACAACAGTCAGCAGATTTACCAGGAGATGCAGGGAATCCTATTTATATAGCAGACTGTTCATGAATGGCAGGAGGCATTAAGGGAATACAAAAGTCTTTCCCAAGAATGAAACAAACTCAATCTCTTTCTACTATATTTATCTGAATACTTAATGTAACAGCATTTGGTTTTTAGAGAATTGTCTAGATGAAAGCAAAAAAATCATGTAGTTGATCAATCGATCTAGTAATGAACTTTGTGGAGGCATGGGGTGTGTGTGGGTTTTTTTCTTAGTAGGGCTTTGAACTGGAAATGTAGCTACCACATGAAATCTGAGTTCTGGCACCCACTCAGAACAGCAGTCCATCTGCTAGCAAGGCACACTGATTTTTTTTTTTTTTTTTTTTAATTCCTTAGTAGTTGCAAATGCAAGTAGTACTGTATACCTTAAGGTGAAAGGCAATTTGTGATGCCTTACTGAAGTGGCATCTGGGCAGACATTATTCCCTTTACACTAGTGCAAAAATAATATACACCTGCATCCTTGTGTATTCTTGTGTAATGGTTCGGTGTGTATGGTTTTTTTCCTTTTCAAGGGAAAAAAAAAAATCTAACATCTTGACACAACGCATTATTTAGCAGTGATTTCCTCTGCATTCCTTCTCTGAATAGTCTTACAAGTAACTGGCTCTGCAAAAATTTTCTTAATTTGGCCTGCATGTGATATTTGTGCTACCTGGGCAAGCATCGGCCATGCTTATGCTCCCATCAACTTGTTGTCATAGTCTCCCCCCCTCCATCCTCTTTCTATTTTTATGCCTGGTTCCACTCTGAAAAAATGAGTATAGAGGTGTACGGAGCAGTGATATTGGGTTATAATAACAGTATATGCAAGGAAAGGGTTGTAGGGTTAAGTAATGTTTCTTTTCTAATTGGAAAAGACAGATGAGCTCTTGGGCAGCTTCAGTAGTACCTTCTCCTCCAGTAGACCTGCTGCATTCAATTCAGTGTATCCAGGCTATCTTTAATGCAAGCCTGTTGTTTTAGTGGTACGTGGCTACATATGTACAAGAAATAGCACTGTCAGGTATTGTAAGCAGGTCTGATGACGATGCTTCATAGCTACCTGCTAATATAGGGGACATACTGTTAAGGCCGTCAGGTTACTTGGGGAGTACCTGCAGGTTGAATTTCCTCCACAAATTCCTTCTTAGCCTTAATTGTATAAGGAGAACTCCGCTTTGTACCCAGATGATTAAACTTGCAAAGTTGGCAGTTAGGGCTTAAAAAAAGAAGTGATTAAAATTAAGCAAGATGAATATAGAACCCTTTTGATAAGAAATGCGAAATTCTCTGATGCAGTTTTACAAGTCCTTTTCAAGGTGGACACTACCTTAAAGCTGGCAAAAAAATGGCTTCTTTTAATTAAAATTTGACATAGGATGTCTAGATCCTGATGCAGAAGAATGAACACGTTTTTTTGTTTGGTTTGTTTTTTTAAATTACTGCTTAATAGCACTGTCATGCTTTTGGTCCCGTGCATTGATTGTGGTGCTTTGCTCAATAGCATTGTAAAATCATACTGTAAAGCCTGCTTCTCATTATGGGAAGATGAGGGGGTCAAGATTTCAGGATGTTCAGTCCTGCATTAAAACAACACTGAAAGATATTACCATGCAGAACTTTTGTGGAACTGTTACAGTTTCATAAACACTGTCTTTCTCTACAGGCTGGGCTCTGCTGCTTCCATGTTCATTTTAGGATAATAACTTCTTTGCTGGTTATATGCTTTCTGCTCAGATCATTCAGTTTAAATGTCTTGTGGTGCTTTGCTTGGATCTTGGTGTAGTTGTACTACTGAAATTTTGTTTTATGCTGTTATTATTGGTACTGTGTTTTAGCAAAGTTAGAAAGTGGAAAACAGTTACTTACTCCAAACCAGATTTCCTATCTGTGTTTGTTTACAGAGCCTCTGGCACACAACTTGCATGGCTAAAAGGCCATATATCGCTGTAATCAAAATGTTGTTGTTACATAAATATAATGCTGCCACTTCTTTTGATGTAACAGTGGTGAGTTTGTCTGCTGACGATTCTGCTCTTTGTTCATGTCTTCCAAGCTGAAATGCTTTCACGTAAAACAAATGTCTCCATAAATTTGCGCCATTTTTTTCTCCCTTTCATATTTTGTTCTCCGAACCCAGAATTTGGGGATAAAGCAGAATTCTGTCATGTTCTTCAGGGGAAAATCGTAGCTCCATGATTCCACAGTATTTGATGTGTACCATCTGTACTTTTATTAAACCTCATTTTGCATACATAAGCAACATTGGGATGCTACATTGGGGTCAACCTAACCATGTGTGCTACAGTATAGCAGTGCTTTATTGTACAAGTGTAATTAAGTTGTTAAAAGGAAGCTTGTTTTCTTGCCAGTAAAAGACCAATTTGAAGTACAAATAGGGAAGACAAGAAATGCTTAGAAAGACAATAAGTCAGCACTCAAAAAAAAAAAAAATTAACCATAATACTAGGGCTATGGAATAGGTTCCTTCCCTTTCCATTATCCTTATGTTGATCTTGCTTTCAGCAGTTTTCCTTATTATTTAATTGGCTCATGTTATAAATCTGATCTGAGAAAAATATGTTTTCAGGCAACTAAAACTGAGAAAAGCAGAATTTAATTTGTCACTTTTACAGAGGTTCTTTCTTTTTCACAGATACACTAGGGCCCAAGGAGTGAAAGCACAGAGTTGTATGGATCAGGGTTTTTTGCTTTAATGCCATTCACTTTATTTACTAGCTTTTGTTCATGCTACCTTGCTTTCTGTCTTGCAGTGTGCCCCAGCTCATGTGGCAAGCGAGCCTGTACAGACCAAAATGAGTGTTGCCATCCCGAATGCTTGGGGAGCTGCACAGCACCTGACAACAACACCGCTTGCGTGGCCTGCCGCAATTACTACTATGAAGGAGTCTGCATGCCCACCTGTCCTCCTAACACCTACAAGTTTGAGGGCTGGCGCTGCGTGACTAAAGAGTTTTGCTCCAAAGTCCCTGCCACTGAAACCAGCGAATACGAGAGGTTTGTGATTCACAACGATGAGTGCATGGCAGAATGCCCTTCTGGATTTATACGCAATGGGAGCCAAAGGTAATGCAGCTTCTGGAAAGTCCATCAGAGTTGTCGAGTTTTTCCACCCCCTATTCTGTGGCAGCTTGTGATGTAAATTACATTAGGTAGAAATGAGAAGGTACGATGAGGAATTGCGTGACTTCCTGGTAAAGGCTTGCTTAGATGAATTCACCATTGAAAGGTCTGATTGTGTGTGGTCTTGGACATTGTCAGTTGTCACTGATTTTTCTGAAGGACTTGAGGTCAGTACAATGCAGAACCGGGTCTTCAAGTAGGCAGTAACAAAATGAAAGAGAAAGCCCAGGAACACAAGGTTGGAGGTTGGCCGATGACCATTATTGCACAGGACAAACCGTAGGAGTTATCTTGCTTTGCATATTATTTGCTTTATGTGTGCTTGTCTTGGGCACATGTAATCTGTGGTGTATTTCATTTTACTTCCCTTCTTTCACTGTTTCCAGAAGGATAATAATGGTGTTTTAGAAGGGAGCAATCATGTAGATGGTGACAAAAATAATGCAGCAGCTGACAGTGCTATACAGAATAATTTCTTGGAAGAATGTCACTCACCTGCACTTATTTAATTATAATTGTTGGAGTGATGCATGCTTATGATTTTCTTACTTGGCCAGTGGTTTAAGCAAGCAGCCTTAGTTATCTGCTGACCTTTGGAAGTTGTGGACTTCTGAGTAAAGGATAGTCAGAGGGCTGAAATTCATAGTCCTTCAGTACTATGCTAAAAAGATGTTTTTGTAGGGTGTTTTTGAAAGGTCATTCTGATGATACCTGCACAGGTTGTGTGTCTGTGCATGTGTCATCCGTCTGTTCAATCAAATAGTAAGGCAGTCTCCGGTTGACATTTGGATGTAAGCAACTTAACGCTGTCTTTACTCAAATCCAGATATTCACCTGAGAAATGTTTCTTTTGTTATCTACTTGAGCTTGTAGTACCAGCTGTTTGAACCACTTACACTGAAGTGCATGGCCATCCTATCTTATCTCAGTGTTGTGCTCTGCTGCAAAGATTGAAAGGAGCTGTAACTCAAGGCTAGTGAATGTTTTGTTCCCCAGAGGTGGTGTTAACAAATAGTTGCAAATGGAAAACATTTCCAGCATTCTTTGTATGTTTAGTTGAATGCCTCTTGCTTGTGTCTGCAGTTTTTAGTGGTTTGTGGCATGTTGTAGTGCAGGATTTTGAAATAGGTGCTTACTACTATGAAAAGGAAGCTTCTTTCTTATATAGTTTATGCATGAAAAACTGTTGTTAACAATTTACATGTTTCTTTAAGCCTCAGAAGAAAGTGGGTACAATTTCTTTTAAAAAGAATAAATAGTAAGTCCGTGTTCATCAGCATTGCCATCCAAAGCCTTTGTCTTTGGAGCTGGGGTTGGTTTTTTTCTTTCTCATTTTTCCTTTCTAAAGCAATAATGTGGAGTAAGTAATAATGAAGTACAAAGGAAAGTGCTAGAATAAATTGAAAATTTAAAAATGACCTTGAATTGGGAAAGGTACTTACCAGGAGGATTGATCAGAGGGCATGTTTTGTGCACACATGAAGTGTTCATTTGGAGAAGAGTATGCAGACAGTATAACATGAAGCCTTTAAAAAGCTGCTGTAGCCAAAGGCTAGGCTGGCCTGAGTTCTTGTCCCTTGAGTTAGGCCACGAAAAAACACTTCTGTGAGTGTCTGTGAGTATAAGAAGCAGGAGAAGTGAGCCTGTGCTTCAGTGTTTCCTCGCAGCTTCTGGGAATCCAATTTCTTTGAGTTCAGGTCTGTCTTGGTGTTTTATAGGTCACTGGTGGACCTGTTCTCTCTCCATCTGTGTAATCAGTTTTGAACCTGCTTAGACTTCTGGCCAGTCTCTCCCAATTTTTGTTGCAAATTAGTTTTGCCTTGCATCAAGATGCATGCTTCTGTTTGTTTAAACTTGCTGCTTTAATACCTCTTAAGCTATAAGAAATAGTGACTAATTCAGTGCTCGCTTTGTCCACATCACTCATGACTATATGCTCCCACAGTTGTCTTTCCTGAGCTAAAACAGCCAGGAGCATAGAATTCCCTAGTGCTGAGCTTCAAATGTTGGTTTAAGGGCACGGAGACAGACAACTTTATAAGAACTTGAACAGTATTTTCCCATCTCCATTTCCTGGCTGGCCTATTTTTGGAGGTTGGGCCTGGATTAGCATGAAACTTCACAGCACTCTGAGGCTGTTTGCATAAATAAGAAGGGTGGTTTTTCTGGGTATAATTAAGTTAGAGTAAATGCACAAATGCAAGGCCAACGGGTTTTACCCTAAGTACCTTCAACTTCGGAAGGACTGCAAATCCTTTCAGAAGCTGGCAGACAGGGGGTATAGGTCCGTTCATTCACTCCCCTGTTGCTCTAAACAGGAGGAACGATGCTCCAGCCTCTCTGGAGTCCAGCGGGCAAGTGTGCTGAGTTATCTGCAGCCCTCTGCAGAAGTATGGTAACCTTCATTCTAGCTTGAATGTCTTTCAAATTGAACTCAAAGCTGTCCACAGACTCAGAGTTTCATATCATGACTTATTTTGAGTCTCCCTTTCTTTTTAACAGCATGTTCTGCAGTCCTTGTGAGGGGCCTTGTCCCAAAATTTGTGAGGACGGGAAAACGAAGACCATTGACTCTGTCACGTCAGCACAAATGTTGCAGGGATGCACAATTCTCAAGGGAAATCTGCTGATTAACATCCGTCGTGGAAGTAAGTGATTGCCCTCTCTTTATGAACCTCTGATAAGGCTGCTTTTAATATTTTTCCTTTTGTCTGTCAGCATAATAAGAACATTAAAACCTCAGCAAACTGCTTTCCAGTCCCATAGCAGTACTTCTGTTTGATTTGGCCCACTGTAGCACCATTCTTCAACATGCAGATGGAATAGGTATTCAGCTACCAAGTTATAAAAGGCAGTGAAAGCTAGTATTTTTGTTAGCTTTTTTGGCAGGACAGGGAACCAGGATTAGGCAGAGATGAGCAGTAGTCCCAAAGGAATAATAAAGGCCTGAGAAGGTGAAGTTGAAAATCCTTGCATCTGGATAGGTAAATAACTTGTCTGAAAGTAAAGCGTGACGCTGTAAGACTGCATATCCTCACTTTTTAAGTCAAGGTGCAGTGTCTTCCTAAAACATGGAATCCAAAGTGCTGAGAGCTCATATAAAGCCTAGCACTGTGCCTCTGGATGGTCATTGTTAGTGAGCTGGCCACCTTTGTCACATGTCTTGAACAAGCTCTGGATTAAATTTGTCAGAGCGGTGATTCATCAGCCAGGGAAGTGTTGACAGTTGATGAGCTCTTAAAAGCAGAGTAAAAATCACTGTTAGTTTTTATTGGATGTGTATCTCCCTATGGAAGTTCCCTTTTGGTTTCATGAATAAGGTTGAAAGATTGAGATATATTTGATTCCCCTCCTCCTGCTGAATGAAAACTTCAGGGTTTAGAAACAGCATGTGGATTATTTCACTTGTGATCCCACTGCTACAGTCTTCTATATGGGAGATGTTCCAGTTACCTGGGGCAAGTGTGGGTTGTTTTATTTTTTTAAGTATTATCTTAGAGTGCTGAAGAGCATCTGCTTCCTCCCAGCTTATTTGCTGTGGGAACCAATCATTGGTATTGGGCTTCTAAGGCATCTGTTAGGACTTTGGTGTGTTTGTTGCCACCCCATAGCAGCTTCTCTCCTCCCAAGAACTTAAAACCTTCCCCTCACAACTGCAGTGTCTGCAGCGTAACTTTGCAGGATAATGACACCAGGCAGTGGGTGTGGGCCGGGGATTGCTGGAGGCAAGGACTGCAAAGCTCGAGCCTTGTGAAGGATGGGGTGTTGCAGACCTAGGCAGGGACAGTACAGTTCCTAAGGAGGGGGCAGTACTGAAGAGTAGAGCTTGCTCTGCAGTTGTTCTAATAATTCATTCTAAAAAATCACCTTTAGCGAGCTGTATGGAACATGCTCCATGACATGAAGACATCCTTATGGTTTTATCTTTGCTGTTTCATCAAGAGTTCTCAGGTTTTTTTTAGCCAAAGCTTTTTAGGTCACTGAAGCAATGCTTTATGCCCCAGAGAAGACCAGTACCTCCACCTCTTTATCTTCAGTTTCATTCTCTGTCTTCCAGTGGAGCTTTCTGCCTGAGCTTTGCTCTGTAGCTGAAGAGCAATTCCAGTCTCATGGATGTGTACATTTACACAAGGGTCTTTTTTATCCCTGCCAGAATGATGGCTCAACATTTGGTGCTGGCTTTGGAGTGCAGTGTCCATGGAAAAAGCAGGTATACCAGTATGGAAAAGCAAGACTGGTTTTCCACTGTTACTCTGTAGCTTTATTTTGCACTTCAACCATCTGTACACACAGGCAACTGTTCCTGGGGGAGGACTACCACTGTGTCTCATTTTCAAAAGCAACAAATACAAACACTTTCTTCTACTGAGCTAATCTGCATTAAGCAGAATAGCAGTTAAAGCTATGAATTCCGCAATAATAAAATTACATTTTTCTTACTGTAGATAACATCGCCTCAGAACTGGAGAATTTTATGGGTCTGATTGAGACAGTAACAGGGTATGTGAAGATTCGTCATTCCCATGCATTAGTCTCCCTGTCTTTCTTGAAGAACCTGCGGTATATTCTGGGAGAGGAGCAGGTGGACGGGTAAGTGTTCAGATATTTGTAGATGTAATTTCACTTTAATAGAAAGTCACAGAGAATAAGTCTAGTAATAAACATTCACATACCATTTATAGAATCTTCTCTTCCACTAATGTGCAGTGTTTTTCTCCTGATGAACACCACTGCACAGTCATTGCTGATTTGGATTACTTTCCAAATCAGCATGTTAAATTGAGTATATTAGAAGTAGTTTTATGGTAACTTTGCTGTTGCTTTTCACCTTAGGTTTTTCTAGGAAGATTCTTTACATAGATAAAGTGTCATAATTTGTTCTTTTTGCTCTATTTGAGAAAAGTGTCTTCAGAAACAATTGGATGTCCTTGCAGTTTTTTACTGTGGACTTTTAAAGGGGGTTTTATGGAGAATGTCAGCTGAAAAGAAGCCTGAACTTTATTAACCAGGGAGTGCAACTGGAAGTGACCCAAGTAATATGAAATAGATCGCAAGTTGCAATTGTTTGCAACTCCTTGAAATGCTAACATTAAATGAATTATCTATTGAGCAGGAAAAAGAGTGGTCAGGAAACGTAAAGTTGATCCCTTGAAGTGTTTGCTGTGAGTTATTACACAATGTTTGATACTTCTTGCTGTATATAACTGCTCTTTTCCTATGATGATAAGAAATAGTTGAGACAAAAGTTTTTATCTCCACAGACCTTGCAGTGCTGAGGTGTAGTGATGGTCCTTCAGCAAACTGCCTTGCTCTTTCTCTTCCTGAATCAAGTAGCCATCCCAAGTTTAAACCAGTGTTCTCTGAGAGAAATAAGTCTCCCTTAGTAATTACAGAACTAATAAATGAAGAATTTTGGGAAATCATATAAGAAAAGGTGGTGGGAGGGTCATGGGAAAGGTTGCTTGTGTCTGATTTATCTGCCCCGACAGGATAAAGTTACAGCATGAAGGATTCTTCACAACCTCCCTCTTTCTCTCAGGCTAGTCTTTGGTCAGCCTTAAATTCTTAAAATTCCACCATCTGACAGAGCAAGTTAAAGGGCAGCTCTTCATCTTGCACTTGAAAAGCATGCTTCTTTTCACTAAAGAACACTGGCTCTACGGAAAAGCTGGTTTCTAATTGCAAATCCTAGAGGCTTGTCACTTTGCCGAGCACAAGGCTCATTCAGCCCACTTACGATGTGGTGTGCTCTCACAGATACTCCAATTATTGATTTGTCTTTTCTTCTGTCCCCCTCTCTCCCTTGCTCTCTTTAAATTTGAGTTTAGCTTTGTGTTTCAAGTAGTAATTATGTTTATGGTGCCTTGTATGTCAGCAAGCAGAGCTGATATGAAGGGAAATGGCAGGTTTTTAAATCAAATTCCCAAATAGAGAAGTAAATAGGTGCATCTTTGAAGAGGAAAAGGGGGACAAGTGGGGAAGGTAAAATTAGATCTATAGTAAAGAGCTACTTGGGCTAAAATTCACCCATGCTAGGAAATTACTGAAGTTACATACTTCAGGTCAGGGACAGTCTCTTTGCTTGGAAAACGCCTAGCATAATTTAGGCATTACCAGAGTCTAAATAACATTTCCAAAAATACTTAGATGGAAGTAGGCACCTGGCAAGAAAGGACTGAGCTTGGACAATTACTTTGGCAGTTATGAACAACAGGGAGTGGGGTCTTAACCTGGGAAGTAGTGGGCTGCTGGAACAATAGCTGTTTATGCCAGCATTGCCTTGCGGGGTGAGAGGAAGGGTAACTTAAGATCCATTATGATAGTTGTTCATTATGTGACTGACCCCACCACCACCATCCCACCGTCCCTTTTTTTTTTTTATTGAACTGGACTAACAAAACTACTTCAGTATTTCTTTCTTCCTTATTCAGTTGCTCGTGCCTGCTTTGGGTATCACAGAAAAATGAAAAGTTTAGAGGCAATTTACTTTGTTTTCAGAGTATTCGTTGCCTCTTGAACACTGTGTCTGTAGTGAACGTGCTCCCATGGCAAGAAAAACATTTCTCTTTGTAAATAGGGAAACTGAAATGGAGATGTGCTGGAGGTGTCTCAGTGTCCGTTGCGGGATTTTTATTCCTCGTCTGGCATTCAGTCTGCTGGGCCCCTCTGTCCTCCGCTGGGGTGCTGTGTGTTCGTTGCTGTCATTGACTGCAGCTGCCATGTTGATGAATGACACTTCTCAAAACATCTCCAGGTTGGGTACCTGGAAAATGAGCCATTTGTGGCCTTTGGGAGCAAGCGAGGAGATGGTGGCTGAGGAAGGGTTCCTGTCATGACACTGACTGTCTGCTGCTGTTGTGTTAAAACTTCTGTAGCAAACTCGGAACAGTCTCTACAAAAATGAAATGAACCCCAACGAAATGAACCCCCCCCACCATTTTCGACATTGTTTGAAGCAGAGGCATCAGTAGCATTCAGGCTTGTTGAAAGGCGTGAACAGGATCTCGAGGTTGTATGGCTCCTCACTGAAGATTTTACAGTTTGTTTTCCAGGGATTGTTAGATTATGGTCAATTCAAACAGTCAGCACGACAGCAGCAAGGCTTGTTCTAGCCACAGCATTTCAAGCAGTCACCCTGTGTGTGGGAGTGTTTTAGGAATAACGTCCTCCGGGCTGGTGATAAACACAGGTCGTGAGCATGTCTGCAGTGGCAGGGTCCCATGGGGGAATGCTCCTCAGCTTCCTTTTTGTCAAAGGGGAGCCGATAAAAGACACTGTTCTCAGCCTGCCATCCACATGCAGGTGAGGTTTCAAAAAGTGATTTGGGGAATTTGTACACTGAGGTGTGAGGCTGGGCTCGTGTGGGGGTTTAAGAAACTCATCAGTTTGCCTTTTTGAGCTGGACAAGAAACACTGAACTTTAGTATTACTAAGGTGCATTACTTCTAAATCCATGGGTTAGCATAAAAGCCCTTGGTTTCCTACCTGTGTATTTGCCTGTGGAGATGCAATTCTTGGCCCAAATCAGCTGTTTCTAAGTTGCTTACAATTTATGTTAGCAAGGTGTGTGTAAGTATCTGTTAGAGACAGAAACTCTGTTCAGTCCTTCTGTTTGAAGTGCTGGTGGGCAAACACAAGTGAAAGAATATAACAGCATTATTAAAACATTAGCAATGTTTTGATGAAGTTCAGGCTTGTAGAGAAATGCTGAAGAATGAACCTATTTAGAGAGACCATCAAATGGAGCATTTTTTTCGAGTATTGTCCTCCGTACTGTTCTCTCTTGTGGTGGTGTGCTATATTTGTTTGAGTCTGTAGTCAGGTCCTCATCAGGGATCAGGGTCACACTGTGATACAGGTGTAGAACATATATGATGTTAATAGACAGTTTCTAGCCAACTTGTGGCATGTTTTGTGTATGTAAAGCCGTAAGTGTTTTCCTTTTTTCCTGTCTCTTGCTGGTTGATTGTCTCAGCTATCTGGTTTAGTGGGATTTTCTGTCTGTCTTGTCATTGTAGCGCTGAGAGGGGAACGTCTTCTATTCTGTATGTCCTGCAGAGTTGATCATCTTGTCCCAGGGTAGTCAGTCTGCTATAAACCTCTGCTGCCTGGTAGGCTGCTCATTCACAGTTCTCCGCCAGTTCTCATTCCCTTTTTAGTGCAAGTCACTTGCCTTTCTTCATGTGCATTACTCTCTTATTAATAGTGTACTTATCTGGTCATTACCCCCTCCAGGAGCTTTTTGTGTCCTGTAGACTATGGAGGGGGATAAAGGGCGGACTATAGCATCTTCAAGGTCCTTTCCAACCTAAATGATTCTGTGATTCTGTAAAGGGTGATTGAAAGCTTGTTGAGACATTTTCATCACCTGCATCTCCTTTTGGTTTGAATCTCACGTTCTGCCTCCTAGCTTTACAATGGGTGAATGTGCACAGATGCAGCATTGCTCGCAGATACAGTGTGAAGCAGGCTTTTCATGCATGCAGTCAGTCATTAAGTGGCTGTGGGTGCTCTGCAGTTGGGGATACACATCATGTTGTGGGAATTCTCTCCTGTGGGTGTGCATGGGTTATGCGGGTCGCCTTGAGGCTTTTTATGGCAAGCCAGAACCAGATGTGCCTCCTACTCCTCTTCAGAGGTTTAGCCTGTCCTTCAGGCCATAATCTCCAGTCATTCCCTTAGTTACTGTCTCCAGGGTTTGATTGGCAGTGCTTTGTTTTCCTACAGTGAATCTTTTATTCTTTCCATGCTATCTTCCTTTGCATCCTGATTTTTTCCACAGCTGTTAGAGCCAAAGTCTGATACAATCTTTATTTATAACTCTATAACCTAAGCCCTAAGTGCACTCTGGTTGCCCTCTGCTCCACCTTTCAAGCCATGCAGTGCTGCACCTCTCCTGTGACTGAGACTGTATATAGGCCTCCAAATGTGGTTTCCCTGGTGCTTTGAATGGTGCTAGAATAACTTCCACTAATTTATACTTTCAGTGTATATATGAACTCTTAGGACCTGTTTGCCTTGACTCAAATGGCTGCTCAAACTTGTGCAGATGGCTTTAATGTATGAGCTGCAGTAACTCCCAGCTCTGTCCCAGTTGCTGTGCAGTTGTGTGAAGCACCAGTGTGTGCTTGATTTGCCTCATTTATTCACACTCTTGAAAGCTTAGCCCCGTTGTTTTAACACAAGAATTATCGCTAGTGTCTAAAGCATAATTGCCACAGTTATGAGCAGAAGACAGGCTAGGCTGTTATTAAATATTTAAGATGGTTTCTGTAGTTGTGGAGCCACACCTCTGTTTATTGTGTTTATTCTGAGTCCAGCTTTTTGGGTCTTTCCTGAAAAGCTTAGTTGCCATCACTTAATCACATGGCTAATTACAGTGAAGCATCATTTCAGCAGTGCACAGGGAGCTGCAGGCATTTTAGTCATCTGTGACAGAGTAATGCCTGTCTCAAACACAGTTTTTCGGTGATGTATGTCAAATCCCGCATGCAGTTCAGCATCCTTGTTCTCTCCTGGCAAGGTGCATTTAAAGCACAAACATGTATGTGCTCCCTTGTCGGCTGAGCACGTTCTTCTCTGCATCTGTCTGAAGTAGTACCAGGTATATCGACTTCATCAGCAATCCTGGATAATCAAGGGACAGTTGGAAATAGGAGAAAACACTTCTTTTTCACATTGTTCTGAAAATACACTCAGCATTTCAGTATGTTACAAGAAACCACAACTGTGGTCTGCACAGACTGCAACTGGAATGCACAGTTTTCACTTCAGGTTGGGTGAGGGGGGAATCCATGCTAAAGTTTAAGTGAAGTAGTTGAAGGAAAACCATAAATGAGTAGTATGTCAGCTTCTTATGAGCCCCATGGTTTGCCTGCCATGTTACCTTGCAGAAATTCTGACTGTAGTTAAAGGATGTGTAGAAGGCCTAGTTTAACTATGTTGATGTGGGCTTACCATTGCAAGGCTTCATTGTGCTAACAATGGATTTCACGTTGCTGTGGTTAATGTTGGTGGGACTTTCCACAGAAGTATAATAAATGCTGCCATTATGGGTTGGTTTGATTTAGGTTCATCAGCTACACAGACCTTTAATCCTTTCCCAATTGTGCATTCCTATTCCTGCTGTCCCAAAATATAAGTGTCTTCGCAGGTGTTGTCTTGCTGCTGATGTAGAGCCTATAATCTTGCTTCTGCTGCACCTGTTTGGTTTTTTCCAATTCAGCACAATGGAGTGGTACTGGGAACTTCTTTATATGTAATAGGTTTTACACACAGAACTTTGCATTTAGTATCTCTGGAAATAAAGGATGTTCATGTTATTCTGCTGCTGTGTTTAAGGAATGGGCTCAACACATGCTGCTGCCTCTGTTGTTAGTTGTGTACTTCGAAGTGTGGATCCTGTGCAGTCAGTGCGACTGTTTACTGTCAGGTTTTGATGTATAGGTGCAACTGTACTTGGCACAACGTAGGAAATCTTTATTGGGCGAAGCAGTAAACTAAGAAAGGCAAGGAAACCTCACTATGCAAACTCTTACAGTTGCTTTTGTAAACATAGGCAAGACAGCTGTGTTCATGATTATATTTTATTGTCAGAACTGCATCATGTTTTTCCTCCCATAAGGTATGTAAGGTTATTGCTTCCCATTTGCCAGAAAATGGAAAATCCAGTGTAGAGACCTGCTGTTCAGAGGACATGAATTTATATTGCTCATAGCAGCTTCTATACAATTATTAAAACACATGTTGGAGTGGGCTTTACGTGGTGTGGTATCAGCCTTGGAGTCCTGTGTTACAGTCATGTCCCTGCCCTCTGACCAAAGTGAGCATTCAGTGGAAACGTGCTCCATGAGAGAGAAGAAAATCCTTTACTCTGCTGCACTCCAATTTAAAGTAATAAGAGGAAACATAGTGTTTTAAAGTTTTCTTATATTAAGGTATTCTGGGTTGGAATTGGCTATGAATTAAAACTAATATTTTTCCTTCAAAAATTTCCTTCTAGGAATTATTCCTTCTACGTGCTTGACAACCACAATCTTCAGCAGCTGTGGGACTGGAACCATCATAACTTGACGATCAAGGAGGGGAAAATGTACTTTGCATTTAATCCTAAACTGTGTGTTTCTGAGATTTACCGTATGGAGGAAGTTTCAGGAACCAAGGGGCGACAGAGCAAAGGCGATATAAATCCAAGAAACAATGGGGAGAGAGCCTCTTGTAAGTAAACAAGCAAACAAAAAAATCTTGAGGCAAACTGCATAGGAGGGTGTCACAAAAAAAAAAGCAACAACCGAACATACTGCCACGTTGCTGTCCACTACAGTATTTAGAGTTTAGAAATTACAGTAGGCTTTCAGTCATTCTGTTTGTTCAGTTTTTAAAATGCAGATGTGAAGGTATGTTTGCATGCATGGAAAATTACGTGGTTACATAGTCACTGTCTCATCTGCAAAACCATTTGATGAAGACGACTGCTTTCCAAATACCCTTTGTTGTGACAGCAGCATCGTATAACAATAGGAACATACCTGGGAAATGAGAAATAAAATCTAGTGGTTTGGTATATCCAGCAAGGAGTGGTTTTTTGCTTTCCTTCGCAAATGTACATCATTATAGGTATTTTCCTCTCTTGGACATGTACTCTTTCTTGATACTAAGGAGGCTGCTGAATAACAGTTCCGCAGACACCAAAACAAACTATTTCTGTTCTGTACAAGCTCCTTTTCAGCTTCTGCCAAATCTTGTACCTTGTTGCTAGAAAAGCTTGTTGAGAACTCAGTTTTCTCTGCTTTATTTTCAAATTGTTTGCTTTTGAATTGAGAACACTTCTTGGTGTTCTACAGTATTTCTAAACTCCAGTGTATCTGCATTTAATTTTGGATTCCGCAGTGGTCAAAGTTATTGGAAAGCTCTCTTTTGGCTTCAGTGGTCTGCACATCAGGTCTCCAGGTGTAATGAACACATTTAAAAGCAGTTTCTCATCTAGGCATTAAGATGACAGAATGCCTACAAATTTGACCTCATGTTCAAACTCTTAGAACTGACAGTGTGTTTTTCTTTTGTCTATTTGTGGTATTCTTGGAGCTGAGTAAATGAAAATGGATCTTGTGTATAAGTCAAGTCCCCTTGTTCTGGATGGTGTTTACAAAACTAGGACACGTACTCTGCTGAATGTCTCTTTAGGCGTGATGCATAAATGCAGATGGCATAGATCCTTGTTGTAAGCACACTCCATTCTTTGCACATTCAATAGAGCAAAGGCTTGCAGTCCTGGAGGAGTTACAGACACACAGCCAGTCCTTACTACCACTGAGGCTAGTGCCAGCCGCTGCCTGTTTTTTTTAAAAAAACATTACAGAAAGCTTTCTGACTCCGAGAAGGGGAAAAGAATCAACAAAAGCTAACTGCCTTTGAAAAGATAGCACCAATAGTGCCAGTGTACATGAGGGTGAAAACCCCTTTATTTTCAGAGACTTCTATTGGAACATTAGAAACTAACTCACAGTTGACACTTAGAACACAATTTCTTCATCCAAGAATTAAGTTTTTAAAATGCTATTTTGTTTTGGATTGGAAAGCTCAGTGAGTTGGTAGTGGGAAGCCATTCATTTCAAAGCTGCCAGCTTCCATCCAGCTCTGTTCAGAAGAGTAGCTGGAAGCTGCTGCCATCAAATGGTTGTGCCGTATATGAACTGAGTTTTGGAGTTCTTGGTCCAGCCTCTCATGAATAGGAATGTAAAGCCCTTTGTCCTTTCCATGTTGTCCATTCCTCAGAAAAACCAACTGTAGTTGTCAAAAGTTGTCCTGGAAAGTGAGAACACAGAGGCCAGTTACTGCTCTGTGACTGCATTGGAGTTGGATGATTAATTTAGTGCTTCTAAACCAGTCCTGTGAATAAACAGGACTTCCATTCCTCGCTCAGGGAAAGTCTGAAGTAGTTTTCAAGAGCTTTCTGATGGTGCATTAAAAGAAAATATGCTTCAGAAAAAATAATAGCAGGTATCTCCACCATATTCTGAAATGATTGCCAAGGTCACTGCTTGCCCTTAAGCACTCAAATGTAGTAGAATGAAATACTAAGCTCTACAGAGACAAAGGCTGTTGGTACACTGCGGTTATCGTGGG
This sequence comes from Strix aluco, assembly GCF_031877795.1. Taxonomy (NCBI): domain Eukaryota; kingdom Metazoa; phylum Chordata; class Aves; order Strigiformes; family Strigidae; genus Strix; species Strix aluco. The sequence continues at coordinate 15,719,502 of NC_133942.1, forward strand.
CGCTACTGGAAAGACTTAATTGGCTAAAACTGATACCTAAGAAACAGCGAAAACCAATGGGTGATGTGGTGCTAACTCTGTCACATCCTGTCCTTTTGTATTGCAGGTGAAAGCCACATTCTGCGTTTTGTTTCCAACACTACACTCAAGAATCGGATTAAGCTAACATGGGAACGGTATCGCCCTCCAGATTATAGAGATCTCATTAGCTTCACTGTTTACTACAAGGAGGCGTAAGTAGATGTCATCAGAGACTAATGGGACAGTCCAAGAGATAGTAGACAATTCTATTCTGACTGTTGGATATCTCTCCCACTTTACGTATTTCCTCCTCAAGTCCTGCTTCTGTTCTTGGTGGAGCACAAGCCCCCTTTAAAAAGAGGATTGTTTTGATTGAAGCCTACAAATGGATTCCAAATCCATCAGGAAGTTTCAAATCTTAAAAAAAACCATATTAGGTGGATGGCTTGGCTGTTCTCAGGGGTATAATTTGGCACTCCATGTAAGTCGTATCATGTTTACTGAGATCTTTTCCTTCTCTAGTCATAGTACTGACTAGAGAGCATCACAGATCAGGAGTTTGCCCTGTCACCTTGATGACTTGTCTACTTAGGGTTGGGGTTATTTAGATTATCTGGCTTTGGTAGTTTTCTGCATTAGTATCTCTTGATAATGGAGTGGGACAGTTACTGGAGAGATCCTAACTTCTAGGGAGGTGTCTCTGCCTTTGCACATCCTTGTAGCGTCTCAGATTTTAAAATAGTAAAAAATACATATGAGCATATAATAACTGTTGAAGCAGTTTGGAGGTATGAAAAGGAGTTCAGAATGCTGGTAATGACATACAGAGCGAGACTGTGAGAGACAGAAGCACAAATTGTTAATGTCCAGCATCATTTGAAAAAGAGTATCATTGTGACAGTGTACTACGATGCGATAAACTTAGTGCTGATGAGTTTATGGTAATTGATAACAAAGATAGTACTTTATATGCTCTTGTGCCAGTGTTGCAACTTACAAAAAGTAGAACTATGTGACCATATAAGTGTGTTTGTATTGTGTTGAAATAAAAGGGGGAGAAAACCGTGTTGGACTGGACAAGGCCAGTCATGGAAGTTTGAGTTCTTTATGGTAAAAAGCTCATCCACTATCAGTAACTGTTCTGAGTTGCTTCTGTTTCATATATGCTTAGCTATAGTCTAAATATGTCTGAAGCATTTCACTGTTATCGATAAAAAAAGAGAAATTTAGTGTTTTCTTAGAGAACTTGGTGTTACTGCTAGTGACTGAAGGCTGAAGCTGAACTCTGAATTTTGTAGTGCTTGGAAATAAATACGAATTTTATTTTGTTTTATTCTGCTATGGAAAACAAGTGAGCTTTATTTGTCTCGTTGAGCAACATTGAAGTGAGGCACTCATAAATATATGACCATTTTTAGGAGAAAATAAATGGTTTGTACTATTTTTTGCTTTTAATATTCCAGACCATTCAAAAATGTGACAGAGTACGATGGGCAAGATGCATGTGGCTCTAACAGCTGGAACATGGTCGATGTTGACCTGCCACCAAACAAAGAGAACAATCCTGGAATTCTACTGCAGGGATTGAAACCTTGGACTCAATATGCCATTTATGTCAAGGCTGTTACCCTCACAATGATGGAAAACCATCATATTCATGGAGCAAAAAGTGAAATTGTATATATACGAACTAATGCTGCAGGTGAGATCATGGGCTTTTGGGTAAGAGGTTGATAATGCTGCAGGTGTGCTTATTATAGCATTATGCAAGTTCTGTTGTTAATGCAGAAATTGAATTTAGGTGCAGGTGACGTGTATAATGCTAGAAAGTTTCAGTAATTATGAAAGCAGCATTAAGATCTTAATTTAAACTCTGTGATTGTTGAGACATTGTTTTCATTGGGAACTATGGGAGTTTTTTGGAGTTTGGATTTCAGACTTTGTTCCGTTGGTGAAGGTAAGTTTATGTACAACTTTGGATTGGGACTGTACGTGGTTGCAGTTGAACCCTTAATAACCATTTTTAGGGCTTAAGTAGGAAACATTTTCATTGAAATAGATGTGTGTTTTTTCTTGCAAATGGATGGGGATTCAGTTCAAAAGCTTGCATCAAAATACATTGTAGAAGGCTCTAGATTTAAATACCTTCCTTTTTTTCTTTATTCCCCTCCAGTGCCATCCATTCCCTTGGATGTTATTTCAGCATCCAACTCCTCATCCCAACTGATTGTGAAATGGAATCCTCCCTCTCTTCCCAATGGCAACCTCTCATACTACATCGTACGATGGCAGCAGCAACCTCAGGACAGTTACCTTTACAGACACAATTACTGCTCCAAAGGTAGGAAAGTGAAACGTGGTTCTGTTGAAATGCCTGTGACTCTTACCTGCCAGTACACTTTATTGATGAGCTAAAGTCTGTGCTCTGCTTCACAACTCCTTTGTGAATAACAGCAAGTAGAAGGAAATGGGTAAACATGGATTGTTGCTCTGTTCATAATATGGGGAGAAAAGCAACAAGCTGCCTCTGTTAATTTCTTTTAAGATAAAGTCCCAATTCGAAGATATGCTGATGGGACCATTGATACAGAAGAAGCTACTGAACCCACCAAGCCAGAGGGCTGTGGGGGAGAAAAAGGACCTTGTTGTGCTTGTCCCAAGACAGAGGCAGAAAAGCAAGCTGAGAAGGAGGAAGCAGAGTACCGCAAAGTCTTTGAGAATTTCCTTCACAACTCCATCTTCGTCCCCAGGTAATGGATTTTGGACACTTTCTCTTTGCAGTGGGGCTAATAATTTAATTTTTTAACATTTCCTAGAGCTGAGACTTCCTGGACATGAAAGCATATGTAGATAACACCTAAACCACATAAACGTTGCCTTTTTCTTTATGTGAGACCATCCACAGTCTTACTTTGCAGTTTCTGTTATTCACTGATTTTCATTTCTTTCTCTAAATTTTAGCTAGTAGTAATGGTTCTTACCTATATTGTTCAAGGACTTTAGTGATGGTTTCTTTTCAGAGTCAAGAGTCACTTGAGGAGCTCTTTGTCTATAAGGGTTTCAGAGATGAGCAACATGTTACAGACAAAGGATTTCAGATGTAATCTTTCTCTAAATAGCCATTTAAGTGCTTGTGTTCCTAATCTGAAGATTTATTTGCCTTTGAAATTGAGGGCATAGTCACCTCACGGAATTGAAACTGGTCTTCCTTTCTCACTGTGCTAATTGCAAAGGCATATTGGTTTCCTGGATCTGTGCAGCAGAGAAGTATTAAATATGCCCACTCTTCCATGATAAACACTACCGCTTACACATTAAGTGGAATAGTAACGATTTTATGCTGCAACATAGAGTAGATACTACTGAATTAATTGGCGATTTTGATCCTTGAGTTTCCGATTTATCCTTCATGTAAGCTGTTCTTGAGATAATTGGATCCTGGGGCCTAGCACACAGTGTATAGCTTTTATATTACAGTCTATAAGCAATCGGATTTCAATTGTGCATGTTATCTCATTGTCTCTGGCAGGTGAAGTTTATGGTGAAGTCCGGTGTTTGAGAACTCTAAAATGTGGCATTGCTGCTCATTAAAATTGGTTTATATCACTCTCCGTTGTGATTTTTTGGACCTTTATTCAAGGATGTGTTGGATTGACGTGTTTGGGGTTGGAACTGATACATGTGCAGAACTTCTTAGTTCTATCCAAAAAATGAGGAAATAAATACTGCCTCTCTTTGGAAGTGCTAAATATTGTATCTGAGCCGTGTTTGAGTCACATTTATCATTTGTGATTGAACTTGGGCAGTGTTTCCCTACTGATGATGAGAACCAGCAGCAAAGATGAGGTACAGAGAAATAACAGTCACCATGACTGGCCAGGATGTAATTCCTGAACAATGTGAAGTCTCATAAATGTGATCTGATTTTGGACTGTATGAAATAGCACAGTAAGGATTTTGAAAGGCATGTGTCAGGTCTAAACAACTTGAAAGTCTGGTGCAAAGGAATTTTTTTTTCACCAAAGCTTTGTTACTTAAAATGTGTTATCTTCTCCAAAATTTTCTTGTGTTCCCCTCCTCACAAAGGAAACTCACAGAACCTTGAACTCAGACAGTAACAAATAAACTGACCAGTTCACAAAGGATTTCCTGAAAGCTTGTCCGTTTTCCTTTTTTTTTAATTTACTGTCATAAGGGTGTGTTTTGTAACAGCAAGGGCAGATAAGGTAGAACACTCAGAAATAGCTGCATAGCTAAGCAACTTTAAAGTGACTGTGTGTCAGGGAAATTAAAGATTATGAGCTGGTGAGATGTCTCCATGGGACAAATCTAAGCAGCTCGTTACTTGCTCATGTCTATTTTTTTTCTCTTTCCCAAGGGAAAAGTCAGTTAATGTGTTAGTGCAAGCCTCCGTAGTAGTATTCGTTTCCAGTGTTCTACCTGTCTCCAGGATATTATGAAAGAGATGCAGCATGCAATACGGCATGAAAATATTTGACTGGGTGGTTTTAAGGTCCTTGAAAAAGCGTGTTGGTCTAATCTTGTGTGCAATTTATGGATGACCCCATGTGTATTACTGCAGTGATGAGGTATATTTCAAACATTAGGACTCTGGTTATTCTTGGAGACACAACCACAGGAGGATGAGTTATTCTTCAAGTTTTTAGTTTCTCTAATAAACAGGATGAGATAGGCTTTCTGTGTAGTAGAAGATATCTGAGAAGTAACATTAAAATTGCCATAACGTATGAGAACAGTTAGCTTTGATGTTTAAACAACCCACATTTTTTCTTCTTCGTTTTAATTTCATTTAGATTTAATTTTTATAGTGTTATTTTTTAATTTTTCTGTTACATTTCTCTTTCTTTCTCTCCTTTAAGAGAACAGATGAATTTTCATGTTTTTATCTCTAGAGTTTTCCTTATTTCCTTGAATGCTTGTTTTTGACTTTATCTGTGGCTTTCACAAAAGCAGGAAGCTGCTTGACCAAGAACCAATGGTGTCAATTCTCTTGATGTTTTAATCATGTTTGCCTTGTGGTTATCCTGCAGGTCTCTTTCTCTTCCTGGTATGACTGTAGTTTTCACCAAGTTGTGTGTTGCTTTCTTTTTATGTTTTTCCCCAAAGAAAAGGTAGGACAGTACTCCCTCCACCCCAATACCACCAAGAAGTTGAAACTTCATGCATCCCATAAAAGCAGTGATAAAGTCATGCCTTTTGGGTTCTTGTGTTGGCACATGCTTCTGTGGTTGATGGAAAATGAACTTTGTATTTTCACTGCTTTTATCACAAAATCTGTGCAAATATTCATCAGTTCAGTGCTGGGCATCCTGTGTGCTTTTAGCAGTTCAAAAGTTTGTTCTTTACACTGAGTTAAAGCAGTAAATAATAAAAAGCTCATCCTAAGCAAGGTGAATAGGTTTAGTAACTTCCATACATACCAGTGTAGAGGAGATGCAAGTGCTTACATCTCCTATGAAATTCCCCCATACCCTACTGACAAGTTGAGACATTCACTTGTATGTTGCGTTAAACAATTTCCTGGTAATTTAGGAAGTTTTTTCCTTGTCTTCATTTTATTTCAGTGCTGTGGTTTACATGGCATCTGAGAGTGTCAAAACGACTACTCAAGACATAGTAAAAGGATTTTGGAAAATTTTGTAGTGAACTCCTAAAAAAAATTTCATCCAACCTCTGCCAGAAGATTTCAAAACCAAGTCAGCCTGTTTTTGGCTCTCTCTGCAGCATGCTGTTTTGTGGCTGAATGTACTAAGACAGTATATTTGACAGTGAATTAACTTCTCCTGTTGAGTCATCTTTCTTCCTGTTGTGTGTTTGAGGGAGGCCTTATTTGTCTGGTTTGTAACTTGCTCTCTGATAGAAATGTGATAGACTTCACCTTTGTCCTTGATAACCCTTGCACTGGCCAGGTGCTAAACAGGCACTGGCTAGGTGATTTCAGGTGGGGTAGGATTCAAGCCAGATTTTATAGTGTGACCCTTCTTGCGTTCTTGTTTAACTCCCCTGGTGCATTGTTTTCCAGGTGTGAGCAGTCCTGCAGATTTTAGAGGCTGGGAGAGCAGGAGCCGGAAAAGCCATCTGGCCCTGTGTCCTTAGTGAGTGCTGCTGTGCAAAATGGCCTTGGGTCTGACACAAGACGGAGTGACAAGCCTAATGTGTAGCCATCTTGTGTTGGTTAACTAGTACCATTCAAATGTTTATCAGTATTTTCATATTGGCTCTTGTACTGATACTCAGGGCTGTCCACTACAACAGTTTCTTAGACTTCATAAGGTAGTAGTATTGCTGTAAATCCTCAAGCTTTTAACTGCATAAATTTCATACTGATGCCTGTAAGGACAAGCTAAGTTGCTCCGTGAGCTCTCTGCTATGCACAATATTAGTACTGTGTTTACTCATATAGGAAGATTGTTCCTTTGGAAAGCTTCTGTTTGGGTGAGAGAAGTAGAATACACAAATCACCGCACTGTAGTGGTGGTTAATGTTCATGATCTTCAGCTACCTTCCAGGGTTTCTTTTCTCAGTGCAATACATTTGAAGTTCTGTAATTTCCTTGCAACTGAAAAGAAAGTCTACTGAGAGTTAGCTTTGCTAATCCAGCAAACTTCAAAACAGTTTTTTCCCTAACCTTTTCAACCCTTAACATCTGATTTTTATTTTAAGCATCAACATTACTGTCATTAAATACAAATCTCGGATGCTTATTGAATAACAGTGAAGCCATTTTTGCTATTTGGTTTATTGTGTGAGGTCAGAAGTTTGCATGTTTATCTTGGGGCGCAGTGTGAACTTCAGAGTTTTGATTGGTTTCTGACCAAAAGAGAGAGTAATAGGGTGTGCTGCCATGCTGCAGGTTCAGATTAAGAGAAAGCTTTCGTCTTGTTTTGCAGTTCCCTTTATTTAGTTTTTTTAATAGCAGAGCTACCTATTTTACTGGGGTTTTTTGTACAGTTTTCCCAGAGCTGGAAAAAAAGTGGATTTTCTCTTAAGAGACCTTTTCTATACGTGTTTACTCCACAGACCTGATCGGAAGCGGAGGGACGTGTTCCGAATCGCAAATGCCACTTTGGCCACTCGAAACAGGAATGCGACTGGGACAGATCACTTCACCAATGTTTCTGACGCAGAGGAGAGTGAGGTGGAATACCCGTTCTTTGAGACCAAAGTGGATGGCAAGGAGAGAACTGTGATCTCCCATCTCCAGCCTTTTACTCTTTACCGCATTGATATTCACAGCTGCAACCACGAAGCTGACACACTTGGTTGTAGCGCTTCCAACTTCGTCTTTGCAAGAACCATGCCTTCAGGTATGCTCTCACAAGTATAAAGCTTTGTTTTATTTCCTGGGAAGAGATCAATCTCAGGGAGGACAAAGTCTCCAAAAACATTTAGAAAAACATTGGGGTGTAATAAAAGAATTCTATGCAAAGAAATAAATTGGAACTATATAAAACTTTGTTACAGTAGTTTAATGTCCTTGACTGGTCTCTTGTGTGATACATATTGAGTCTGTCCTGTGATCTGAAGAAAGGTAGAAGTGTGCACATTGACTGCTGAGACAATTATGAGAGAATCTATTTCCCAACGATATAGGTGAGACCCGCAGACGTGGTGGGTTGAAAAGTTTTATTCTTCAGTTGCCTATATGCTGAATGGAGACAGGGGAACGTTTCTCTGCTAATGTTTAGTTTTGCTGTGTTCACTCTGAACTGTTTGCAGATGTTAGAGTTTTGCTGGTGGGAATGTTTGCCAAATGTTTCTTCTGTCACAGAATGACCATGCATTTGTCCAGCCTGGAAACAGGAGGAGTACTGTGTTGCTTTGTGCCCAGTCGCCGGCATCTAGAGTACTTCAAATAGGAAGCATTGAATGCTGTACTCATGTTTGGGACTTTTACAGATTGTACTTCTTCTGAGAAGAATAGAGATGATTTTAGTGTAAGCTCATATACATCCGGCAAAGAGCTTCTGACTCCAACAGATGTCTGGGAATATTTGATGCAGAATGGCAGCAATTTTGTTTTGTTTCTGGAAGGAAAGACTATCATAATCCAGATCCAGCTGTGTCAGTAAAAAAGCAAAAAGTATTGCTTATTTCAAGGAAATAAGGAAATCTGTGAGATCAGGGAAAAGGAAATAAGTGTTCCCAGATTTTTAGCACATGGTTCTGAAAATTAAAGGCTAAACAATTCTGTTTTCTTCTAAACCTAACAACTGTGTTTTTGAAAAAGTGGTCTTTTTTCTTTGACTGAAATGGTCTTCATATTCCTGTTAAGTTTTGAATAAAACACAGAAAATTATCAGGAATGAAACAGGGATAACGCAGTTCCTGAATTGCTGATGAGACTCTGTTTTAAACTGCAACACATCCCCTAAGACTGGATCTTGTGTGTTTGCAGCCATTTGCAGACAGGTTGCTGTTTACAGCCATGTGGTGGGAATAGCTGTCTCCACCGTTTTGGTGTAGTGGAAAGTTTGGAAGGAAGAACCAGATGCTGATAAACAGGTTTTTTTGGCACACAAAGCACAGTGACTAACACAGAGCCATACCTGGTGAAGCTGTATACACTGCACTTTTTTTGGCAACTAGCAGTTCAGAATCTGCTAATCTCTCCAACAGACCCCTGGCCAGTGCGTTTTGTTCTCTGGATCTTTGAATAGCACTTACTGCAATGGTTCAATACCTAAAGAAATAGCATGAACTTTTTATTTTCCTTGTGTAAGTTCTTGTTTCAGTAATAGGTGTTCTTCTCACATCACTTGTAAATATTTTACAGAGGGAGCAGATAACATTCCAGGAACGGTAGCATGGGAAGCAAAAGAAGAAAATACTGTCTACCTGAAGTGGTTAGAACCTGCAAATCCAAATGGGTTGATACTAATGTATGAAATCAAATATGGGCAGCATGGAGAGGTGAGGATTTGACATTCCTTTGTGAAGAGTTACTGCTTGTAACTCTTAATTTATACACAAAATGGGATCTTCCTTAACATGCTTCTGTGCAGTGCTGCAGACCAAAGATAGAAATTGTCATTTCAAACACCCAGCACCAACCAGCATGCCATTCCTTTGTTTCATTTATTTTGACAGTTTTTGAATTCCACATATCTCCTGGAGGTATTTGAAGAAAAACTGATCAGATGGGGCTTTGAGTTATAAAAATTAGCTTATCCTGCAGCTATATTGTTTTCTCAAGAATAAAGGAATGTGAAGATATTAATGTGAACTGTAAATGTTAATGGCTTTTTCCTTTTAGGAGAAACGGGAATGTGTTTCCAGACAGGAATACAAGAAGCTTGGAGGAGCTAAACTGACTCATCTGAACCCTGGAAACTATTCTGCTAGAGTTCAGGCCACTTCGTTAGCTGGAAATGGCTCATGGACTGAGCCAGTCTCTTTCTATGTGCAACCCAAATGTAAGACTAATGTTTGTTGGCTGTGTCAAACTGGGGGACCATTGTCTTTTTAATAATTCCTGATGTTTATGTATGTAACTGGGCATATGAGCCTCATGCCTGTACACTGAATACTCCTGTTATTGCTTATGCTTCTTTGGGAACTCATCTCTGTTCCATTGTTTTGGCAAGTGTTGACAACCAGGAGGTGTATCTGAGGTGTGGTCCTTTTCTTGCATGAGTTGTGTATATATATGAGAGGTGCAACCAGGTGGTGGGTGTGTAGAACACACTGCTGTGGCTTCCTTTGATGTACAACTATGTTGGGAATGTAACATTAGCTGTAACAACATGGAGTTGGGTTGTACAAAACCGGGGTAATAAGACAAACCTGTTTTAAATTGCAAAATAATACAAGAAACAAATAATTTGTTTAGATTTTTGGCAGGTAGGATTTTTAAGGTATCAGGATGCTTTTTCATCTGACCTGTTCCGAGTGACATTTGATAAAGATAACATCCTGATGAAAGGGTGATGCTTGTCCTGACATTGGGAGTAATTTATATTTTGGAAGAACACCACCGTAGTGTCCAGAGACCCTCTAAAGAACTTCCGTATTTAGTTGTAGAGCACATGTACCCAGTGTATCGACAGAAAGCTGAAACTCCATCTTTTATTCCTTTTTGGTTTTCTAATTGATGGACTTTGAAGAACTTGAAGTAAAGAGCAGTGTGTATATATTCTAGATCTAAGTATAAGCAATAGCAAGGTTAACAAAAGGTGGAAAAAGGTGAATATGTAAGCGAACAATTACATATTATTCACTGAGGAATGTAAGTCCTGCAGCATAACTTGTGAAAACAAACCCCAGACAGACACTGTTCTGTACAAAATTAATGCTTTTCCCTGTCTTGTTTTCTTGTTCCACTCATCGGCAGTCAGGGATTGTTTCTGCGTACATTTTTCCACATCAGACAAGAAAATGAGTACTTTGATTTTCTTCCCTGTATGGAAATATACTGAGTGGGTTTTGAATGTTTCTTTGTTAATGGAGATTTTATAGAAACCCTGATACAATTGTTTTCTTGTTGGTTGCAGCAGCAAACTATGGAAACTTCCTGCACTTGATAATTGTGCTCCCTATTGCTTTTCTGCTCATCATTGGGGGATTGTTGATAATGCTGTATGTCTTCAACAAAAAGAGGTGAGTCGTATATGCTTGTGGTTAAAACTGCAGGAAGGGAGTGTTTATTTTCAAATCTGTGCCCATGGAGCAAGTTAGAAATTAAAAAGAGAAATGGCATTCAGAGGACTTGAGAAGCTAAAGTAGATTTGCTCTTGTTGGTGTGTAAAAGAAGGTGGTTTAGAGTTACCAGCAAGCATCTGGCTGCTGCTTGAGATATGAAGAGGCTTTTTATTACAGTATCATGTTCAAGAAGGAAGAGGAAGGCTTGTCAGGAACATACTCACTGGGGCAATGATGGCAGACACTGAACCTATATAATCAGAAGATTTGCCTGAAATGTGGGTCAATATAAATCATGAAAACATAGTTCTATTTAGAGTAATTTGCTTTCTTGCAAATTCTAGAGGTTGAAGTCTTTATATTCACTTAAAAATTTACATCCTGGACAGAGAAGTCTAGGGGACTGTTCTATTAATTCGTTTTCCTCAGTTTTGTTTTTTGTAACTAGAGATTTTATTTTACTTGAAATACATCACGAGAATTTAATAGAAGTCAGTGCTAATGTTTGGTCTTGCAACTTTGTAAGTATGGAGGATTTTATTAGACTCCTATAAATTATGCTGATTGAGTATCCCATTATTTCCAGCTCTAATTCATTTGTGTGCAGAAAGTAGTACCAGTTCTCTTCAAGCACTCCAGAAAGGGCTTTGTATCTAGTGAAGTGCAATACCTGCTTGGCCTTCCCTTGGGCTCTCCTTGGTGAACTGCCTGATAACTCATCCTTCTTTAAACTGTTGTCCTAGCCCACAAGAATGTTTTGTCTTTGATTTTTCTGAGGTCTAATTGATAATTTTATTTCTACAGCCTGCCTCCTGTAAGAGCTCTCACAGTGCTGAATAAATATTTCTTATTCTGAAAATCACCCTAGTAAATTTGGTGGGGGGAGGTGGACGGATGGGGTGTGTGTGTTGGTTTTTTTTTTTCAATAAAATAATAGAAACACTTATAGTTGAATAGAATTCCCCATTAAAAACATCTTATCCTTTGCGAGATCACTTCTCTCCCACAGTAGAGCAGATGATGTTAAAGTATGTTCTCAGCCACAGGTCTCTGGGGTGTATCACCATACAGCTGCCTTTCTTAAAGGAAATTTACCCAGCAGCTGAAAGTACCTCATGTTTAAGCTTTTCTGGTGCTGATTTGGTGTAGAGAAGACTGCAGGTTTCCTGGGAAGGCTATTCTGGGCTGTTTTCCCTTTGATTATGTGAGGTAGAATAAGAACTTAGTTTGTCCCCTTTGTCTCTAAAGCTCTCTATATACAGTAAATAATATTCTGTAGTTGAGTAAATGGTGGAGAAGCTGTAGAAGAGGTTGTCTGAAATTTACTTGGGTTTAAAGATTAAAAAAATAATAAAAAAAAAAATCTTTCAACAGGAACAGTGACAGACTGGGCAATGGAGTACTTTATGCTTCTGTGAACCCCGAGTACTTCAGTGCTTCAGATGGTAAGTGTGGCCTTACGCTTCTGAAGCTTTTACTTTCATATATTCTGTTTGTATCTGACTTTGAAAAGTATGAAACTCTAAAAGGGATGTTGTAAAACTGCTTTCTCTCTTTGTTTTATTAGCACAGCCATGGAATCCATCATTGATAATATGTAAATGTCATCTGTCTGTTGAAATGGGATTTTTGGAAATTTTTCCTATAGTTTATTTAGCAGAGGCAAATTTGGATGCATTAGTTCAACTGTCAGGTTATCATCTACTCATCCAGTGATGTTTTCACTGGAATGAAGGAAGAATTCATAAATTCATCATCTTTCATGTTTGCCCCTTTTAAGCCCTATTCTGACCTATCGGAACAAACCTACTGCTTGTTTCTATATACTTCTCACCTGGAAGATAGTAACACTTACAAAAACTGATACTGTCTCCTCACTTCCCATCCCAATAAAACTCTCCAACAACTTCTCACAATTAGAGAGGAGCAATATTGTGGGCTTCCAGACATATCACATGCAGAAATTTTGTGTTAAAATGAGCGTGCGTGTCTAATGTCATCCGTATTTGTTTCTCTTAATAGCTGGAGTGTAGATAAGCCTGTTTTTCTTTAGCTGGCAAAACAGTTTTTTAAAGCTAGTTTCAAACTGACCTGATGTATTTGTGACTGATGTGTATATTTGGCCATGGCAACATTTAGAGGTATTAGACTGTGGCAGTGTTTAGATCCCAGGTGGTATTTTTGTGTTGAATGCTCTCCTAACAAAGTCAAATAATTGTAGTTCTGAAGTCAGGTGTTGGGTTTTGGGGGGCACCTTTAACTTCTTAGAATTTTCTGTGGGAAACACAGTGTGGATAATGCTCAAGTATTTAAACCTTCCAGGAAATAAGAATTCTTTAAAACAAAATTGGTGCTCCTAGAACAGCATGCTTTTCTTGGTTTTGCTTTCTGTACATCTGTATTATTTTCTTGTACTTCAGTATCAGAGGAGGTTGTGCCTGCTAATGGTGTAGATGAACTTGTTCTTGTGTTGGCTGTCCCTGAGCAGCAGCAGGAGCTGAATGAGCCTGGCAGTCCAGGGATCCTCAGCTCTGCATTGTCAGAAACCCCATGTGCTGCGATTGCTGTGGAATGGAGAACCCTGAAAATTCAGTTTTCTGGCTAAATGAATTGCTTTCAAAAATAATAAAATACAAAAAGCAACTATGTTCCCTCTGGAACCCTACTTGCTAGATAATTAATTTGTTTCCCCACACAAACACATGCATAGAGGTGTGCTTGTCTGTAACGAGCGTGTACCCATACTGTATGGATTATGTACGTGTGCAGGAGGAAATCAGAACATCAGACAAATTTCCTTGAGGCATCAGTTCTTCTGTTTATGGTTTAGTTTGGTGCTACTGCTGTACACTTCCTGCTGGAATAGGGTTTCCAAAAGCCCCCAGGAGGCTAATGGGCTTAGCCAGAGTGGCAGCGGACTGTTTTTCTTTCTTTTTTTTATAGTGGCACCATTAGGGTTAAAGGTCTGTCAATGCTCATGCTATAATCCTCTATTTTTGCATCCTGTCATTTCACCCATCCAGAGCATGTGACAGAACTGTCCCCTCCTTTGGTGACTGATAGGCAGCAGCATCAGTGACTACTCAGATGTCTTCTTGCCTGAGGCAGTCCTCCCTCCTGGCAGTCACCTTTTGAGATCTCTCTTCTGCCTCAGATCAAAGATTTGCAGCAGCAGCAGCAGCAAACTCTGCCTTAACTGCTGCAATAGTGTGAGTGCAAGTGATCAGAATAGTTTCATGCAAAAAGCCTACTAGATCAGAGAGTCTGTTTCCCTCTAGTCATAAGATCAATCTGTTAGTAGAGAATACAGCAGGCATTAAACTGATTCAGATGATCAAGTATGTTTGATGCTGTCTGGAAGAATTAGAAAACCAAGGATCCCAAGAAAAGCTCAAGGCTAAAGTATTGATTCAAGCCTCTTCCCACCCTGGTTTTGTGCTTTTGAGGTTCTTATTTCTATCCTGTTATGTCAGTGTCATAGTGAGGCCACTTCAAGTCCATTTACACATTTCTTTGGGATTTATTTGTATGCTAAGCATCTACCTATCTCTGTATAGGAAAGACCATGGGCTATTAGCATACATCGTGCAAGTTCTCAGCATCGTGTGTGGTGTTTTTTACAGTAAAACTGTTTGGGCAGTTGGTATCATAAAGTGGTGAGTGATCACACCACTTGCAGAAGTGGAACATCATGGCCTGTTCTTTCCCTTCTTAGTGTATGTTCCAGATGAATGGGAGGTGCCCCGTGAGAAGATCACCATGTGTCGGGAGCTTGGGCAAGGCTCCTTTGGAATGGTGTACGAGGGAATAGCCAAGGGAGTGGTGAAGGATGAGCCGGAGACCAGGGTGGCCATCAAGACTGTCAATGAGTCTGCAAGCATGCGAGAGAGGATAGAGTTCTTAAATGAGGCCTCGGTGATGAAGGAGTTCAATTGTCACCATGTGGTAAGTCCTGAAAATGTAACAAGGCTGTGATTCATACAGCCGGGGTGCTTATTGGCATGAGGGTGTTCATGGCATGTCTTCGCTGACTGAGGCGGGAACTTGGGATTTTAGCTTCAACTCTGTGCAGCTTTATAATATTTTTGTGAAACAGGAGTCAGAGAGTGGAACCAAGTCTACTGTCAGATCTTTCCCACAGGTTCATGGGTGTTCGGGGCTCCAGATCAACGTGAATAAATTATTAGTACGTTTCAATCAGCTGTATTTGTAACTGAATGTTTGTTTTTCCAGGTTCGGCTGCTTGGTGTTGTTTCTCAGGGCCAGCCTACGCTGGTTATCATGGAGCTGATGACACGTGGGGACCTCAAAAGTTACCTGAGATCATTGAGGCCAGACACAGAGGTGAGTCATGAGTTGCTGGATGTTGGTTTTTTTTATTTCTTCAGCTAGAATCATTTTGAACAAAACAGTGTCACATTAGAAGCAGCAGGCAATTAGCCTTTCTTGCCCTTCTCCTTAAGCTCTAAGAACAAAATATGAGCTGGTCTGTGATCTGCAACACCTTTTTTCATGAGGTAACTTTTGTAAATAGCCCAGTGTACTGCATGGAATAGGTCCCTTCTTGTGTTACTGAGTCCTGTTTTACAGGTTTGAAATAAATCTCTTGGCTAATCTAATTTCTCATCAAAATGTTAAACAAAAAATTGACTAGTTGAAACATGCATGTTAGGATGATCGTTTCATGTTGTATATCCTGCCTGTTGCCTCTGTTAGAAAGTAAAAATCTAATATCTTGGCTCATATGCATACTCTAATATGTAGACCATCAGTCTAACAGCTAAAATTACCACATATGATACAGGATCTGAAGGATGAAGATGACACATTAGGTCACTTGCCACTGAAATCACAGTTGAGTCTGTAGAAAATGAGCTCGGCAGTTTTTGCCCTTGATCTAAGAAATTCTGATGTGAATAACTTAAAGGAACAAAACATGGGCACAGTATGTGCACAAGAGAATGAATATGGTATAAATGGAGGGCGTAGCATGTAGCAAGAGCAGATTGCTGAAGTGATGGGATGCAGAAAACAATCATACTGAATACAGCGTTCAGAAAAGACCAGTGGGACTACGGACTTAAGGGCTTGACTAGAATTTATGATTAGTAATGTTTCAGGTTATATTAAATAGTTTTGGTTGAATTCAACAAACTTCCTAAAAAGATACAGTGACATTATCTAGAAATTACCAAAATTATGATCTCCGTACTTTGTCTTGTATGCTGGTGCTCTCCAAAGCAGTCTGTGATAGGCCTGTGCCTAAATTCCCTGTCTTCCTTGGTGTGCAATATAAAGAACTGAGTGAAATCTTCTTGAGGGAGGACCTGTATGAGGAGGAAGGCAGGATGTTTCAATAAGGTGTGGATGGAGGGCTTGCCTGATCACTGGCTTTACCAGTAATTTATTTAACCATGCAGCTCCCATACCTGTCTCTTCCTCCTGGGGATTCAACTCGCATTAGTTCTCCTAGGCTTTCTTGGTTTTATCTTCTTGGCTCCCATAGGGTATGTTGCATTCAGCTCTTGGGAGCCTGCAAGTAGTGGGTATGGCTCATTATCTCAACACAAAGTAGCACAGTTTGAAAGTGATGATGGGCCTGGGCATGAACACTTTCCATGGAAGGTGAGTAAGGGACCGTTGAATCTCTGGATGGGGATGTTGTAAAGTTCAGTGGCTTGATCTGTGTGCTTCAGGATCTTTGCCATTAGTAGCATTCAGTATATGAGGCCGTGGTTTTGGTTACTCTGTCAGGGATGATTATCCAAGAGGTGTAAAGCTTAGGCAAATTCATACTGGTAAGGGATAGTGCCACTTAACTGACTGTGTATAAATACCTGAATTCCTTCATCCATGAGATTGAGAATGGCAGAAGCCCTGTATCCATGGATGCTAAGGAGTGAATTTGCTTCAGAAGAAATTGTCCCATAAGCTTTTCTCCTGTGTACAAATAGAAGTAATTCAAGAGACATGTGGTTGTGGAGAATTGGGGAATGGGAAATTAAATCATTTAACATCTTCTGGTTGGTTGTGAAATCTCTAAAATAAGCCCTCTGCTTTGTATCTCAGAACTCGTGTGGCAGAAGGATGGACATTTGAACTCCATAGGTGTAAGATAACATGCTTATAGCAAAAAGTCCTTCTGGCTTGTTTTCCCTAAAATAGAATGGCCTGTTGTAAAAGAGCTATTTGGGAGTTCTGTTTGTAACCCAGCTTGGTATGGCCGGTTTTCCCACTAAGCAGATGCAATGGTGTACATAATCATGAGTTTCTCCTTAGCCTGGATCATGTAGGGCTGAATTGTGCTAATATGATTTTTTTTTTTTTTCAAAAAGTATGTTGCAGTTTGACATAGAAATAGTTACTTTTTTCTTGCCCCATTACCTGTTTTATCTTCTTAATCTTGCTCAGAATAATCCTGGCCAGACACCTCCAACTCTGAAGAAGATGATTCAGATGGCAGGAGAGATTGCTGATGGGATGGCATACCTCAACGCCAACAAATTTGTTCACAGAGACCTTGCTGCGAGAAACTGCATGGTGGCAGAAGACTTCACAGTGAAAATTGGAGGTGCGCTTTCTCGACTTCTACACAAATGCAAAATCAGCATCTTAGAAGGCATTTTGATCTTTTGAAAGCTGTTTGAAAGACCTTTTAAAACTTAGCTCTAGTTTAAATTTCTGCAGAATGAAATATGTTCCTTATAAAGGCTTGCTGTGATTTAAGACCTGTGAGCAGTCAACATCAAGTTGAAACTCTTGGAATACCTCTGCTTGCCATTGTTCCAGTGAGGAAATAGTATAGCATGTGGGTTTAAAAAGAGCTAGTGAAGCAGTGATTTGAGGTGCAGATGCTGCAGACATCTGGGTGGATGGCGTAGTTACCACTGGTGTGTCATTCACTTTTCTGTTAATGCACAAAAATAATTCCACCTCCTGTTTATTGATTTAAGAATAAGAATTTTAGGATTATTTTAAAGCATATCTGATTTGGAAGTGGAATGTAAGGCTTGACTTCAGCTGGGTGCTTTCCAGTCTGAACTGGAGTTCTGCTTTCCAGACAACAGAATGGCTTTTCTTCTGCTCTGCTGTTAGAACACCACTTTTTTTTCCCTTCACCATCCCTCCAAACTAGTGTCAGATGAGATTTTTCAGACTTCTCTCCAGAGAGGGTGATTTTAAGCTTTTGGCTGTTTTTGAGTTGTGCATATTAAAGTAACATGTATAGCAACAGCCTTCTGCTGTAGGAAACTAATGCTTTTTCTCTGAGCTTAACTCAGCTATTTTGATAATTTGTGTAAGTAATCCTGTCATTTGGGAGAAAGAAAAAATGATTTCATTTTGAGTCAGTTAATTGGGAAATAAGATCTTTGGGGGATTTTGTGCATTTTCTGCAGGTTTGGGGGAAGTCAGCCTGAATCCTTCCCATTCCAGTTTTTTCACTCCTCCTCCCCCCACCATCATGGTTTACAATTCTTTGAACTGAAAATGATGCATTTCTTCCCTTTAACATGGTACATGGTTACCCCAAAAGCATTTCATGAAATACTCTGCACTGCTCTCATTTACGTACCAGTGTTGAAAACCCCTTTGTGTAGGAGCAGTTCAGGAGCATCTTGACTGGAACACACCAACTCAGACTGTTTAGATCTCAGAGGAAGAGCTTTATGCTACGCTATCTTATGCTCGTTGCTATCTGTTTCTTATTTGCATTGCATTTTTAAAGAATTTTCCATTCAACCAGGATAAAGTCACCCTGGTGTGTGGGAGTGATGGAATAGCTGCACAGATGGGCTTTTTAGTCATAATCACTGAGGGTACCCATGTCCCTAGCAGACGAGGAACGAGAAGGATCAGTGGCTGGTCACTCATCCAAGCCTGGTAATAATGACATCCATAGACTGGTAATAACAGCTATGAGAACTGGAGGAATTCTGTCCTCTTTTTCACTCCACTTTTCCCAGAAAAAGAGGGCGAACTCCAGGTCTGTATTGATAAAATGGATTTTGCCCTAGGTCTGCTGTGTTAGCAAACAGCATTTAATATTAGTAAGAGATTTGATGCTACCTGATATATTAACTTTTTGGCTAGCGTCTGAAAACACAGTAACTGGTTTAAATAGGTTAGCCCAAGATCCAGCGGTTTTGTGTGCGTCAGGCTGATTGTACAGAAAAAAAGTGCTGGAATAAATCTGAATTACAGTCAGGAGGTGAGTGTTGTTAGATCCAAGTCTTGCAAAAGCTTGCGTATTTAGAGCTAAGGACATGCATGTAACCCGAAGTACGTCTTTAATATTGGTCTGTGTTAGTCATAAATGAATAACCTAATCCTCTGTAGCATTTGAGATGGAATATTATACAGAGACTGGAAATTACCTTTGCAGAGAGGAAGAAAAACAACCAACTTGAGAAGCATTTCCCTCAACATATGAGATTCTTTAATTAAAGACAATACTGTTAAGTACTAAAGGAGTTCTTTACACTTTTTGAAAAGGAAAGAAAATCATTGAATTCAGAAAACAGATCAGTGAATTATATGACCTTCAGAAGATTTAGCTTACTGCAAAGCTTGAGCATAAATCCTGGAACTTTTCATATTAATATATTTAAATCATTCAGACTTCTCACCCACTGAAGTCAATGGTAAAACCATCTGTTGGTTTTGTCGGGAGGGAACCAGCCCTAAGGCAGCAGGTAAAGTGCCTGCAAAGTGTCATGGTAACAGATTGCAGATCCTTTGCACCAAACTGTGATTCTCTGCTGGCTACAATGGCTTGTAGTAAGGGGAAATGGTCACCATTTTATCATGCAAACTCAAAACATTTATACCTTCTAGATTTTGGCATGACAAGAGATATCTACGAGACAGATTATTATCGTAAAGGAGGGAAAGGTTTGCTGCCTGTCCGCTGGATGTCCCCAGAATCACTGAAAGATGGAGTCTTCACAACGCACTCCGATGTCTGGTAACAAAAAAGGGGCTCTGAAAAATGTTTTAGCCCCTCTTCTTTCTAGCCTCTTTTCTTGTTTTAGTAGACTTAATTATGTATACTGCTTCTTCTGTCTCTTCAAAGGTAACTCTCTTTTTCCACTGTGAAGCGGTTTGCTTTACATTTCATATTTCCATTCCAAAATCAAGAACTCTTGAGGTTAAATTCTGCGCTCAGAGAGAGCAGAACTAAATGGATTTCCAAAACTGGAGGTGGCGGCATGTTTCCTGCTGTGGGTTGTAAAATCAGTTGTGCAGAGAAAAACATTACCTTCACCTGGAAGAGCAAGTTGTCATTTTTCAAATTGCCCTCCTTCAAGAAAAGCATTAAAAGTTGCCAAGAATATAGAAAGGTTCATAGTGCTGACCTGCTTTTCTATGAAAACCTTCTGTGTAAATAACTCTACTTTCCCGCAGACGGTTTGTGTACACTAGCAGGTTTTTTCTTGGGAGTCCTCCCTTGTGTATATCCTTCTCCATTTGGAGCTTTGTTTGCTTGTTTTATATACCGCAAGATGCAGAAATAGGTTTTTCTTTAAAAGCACGTTGCCTGGTTGCTGTATCTGTGAAGTTATTAATAGATGCATTCAGGAAATTTCAAAATATGCTTCTTAGAAGAAATAATACTCTGAAACAATTCCCCCCCACACACACACCCCAAACTTTTGCAGATAGGTAGGGAGGACTTGGCAGAAGATGAACATGTACTGGCAAAAACTCTACTCTGTCTTTTATGATTTCTCTGCCTTCCTAACAAGATGTTTTTACTGCTGATCTGTTACAGAATTGGCAGATGATTGTCTCCAAATGTCTAGAAGTCAGTAGGAATGGTATTCTAGTAGTAAACTGCATTTTCTTTAAACAGCTTGAAGATTTTGGAGTCAGTGGACTGTTGTCCACAGCACCAGCTCTGAGTGAAAGGTTCATAAAAGGGATTGTGTAGCAAATGAAAAAGCAAAGCACCAGAATTTTGCTTAATTTTTTTTTACATCTGGCTAGTAACTTATTTATGAATCCAGTAACCCTCAAACTTGGAAATAGTTGAAAATAACCACTTAGAGTTTGAAGGGGAAGCCCCGTGTCAGCCATTTATCTAACGGAACAGCACAGGCATACTTTTGGCCATCCCCCTGCAGTAAAAGAATTTTGGGACTCGTAATGGCTTCACAAAGCAGACAGAAATTTGGAATATATCAGTAGAAAATCCCCAGATGTAGAACTGAGTGAGCCTGGAGTGAAGAGCTGGCAGACCTGCCTGTACTTACCACACAACAGCAACATCTAAGTCCCACTGTCATCTGCAGCCATTGTATCAGAGGCGGACTGCAGCGGGTCAGGTGTCCAGCTTCGGTGACGTACTGCATTTGTTCCATACATGCTTCCCTTTTAACCTATATTGTTTAAACAGAGCTCAAATTCCAAACAAAAAACCCCCACAGATGTGATGCCAAATCAAGCGTCAGAAGTAAATTAGTGCTTTAGTTGTTGCAGGAAGTATGTGAGTTCTCCCTTCAGTGTTAACAAGATTTGGCCTTCGTCGGTCGTTCAGTCCAAAGCAGAGTTGAGCAAACAATAAGCAGTTTATCAGCAGGACAGTCTGAGGGAAATATCCTAGCCGAAAGTCACATCAAGGAAAGTAGCTTACTGATTATAAGGTTGGAAAACTTAAGAGGAGGGGGAGTTAAATCTTGACAGATTTTTTACTTGAAAGCATGGAGAGGAAAAAACTGTTTTATGGAGAGGAGGTCCACATCAGAATTTCAGACAGTTCCTCCTTGGGATGGTTTGTCACCTTAATTGTTAGTTCTGACTTATTCTGAAATTTGGTTCACATAGGTGTACTACCTTCAGGTACAAAAAACCCGGTTCAATGTGCTTGTTTGATTAGAACATGTATACATTTGCATTTGCCACATGTATCCACAGCTATAGATTCAGAAATCTCAATCAGAATTCCAAATGTGTAGTGGAGCTTGACTTATCACTGTCATGACATACTGTCTGTTTACTTGATCTGCTTATGGCTAAAAGGATCATTCCAGTTTACTTCTCAATAACTTTTAGACCAAATACTTACATTGAAGGTCTCCATACCAGAAAAAATTACCTGACTCCTTGTATTGGTTCAGATTTTGTGGTTGCTTCATGTAAACTGTGTAGCTTGGCTGTTTTGGGGGCCATTTATTTTCATCAAACAGTAAAAAATGTTGAGATGGTTTTCCCTGCCTTTTTGGTAGGATATTGTGACATCTGGTTCCCTGTTCTTCGAGATCAGTTTTAGAAGCCAAAATGTCAAAAAGACAAAACTGTGAGTGGTCAGAGTCCAAGATTTATAAGCTGAAAGGTGAAATGGCAAACTGCAGAAAGAGTGTCTGGAGGTTTTGAAGGGTGGAGCTTTATTTTAGCAATTCATTCTTTTATTGCTTTTCAGACTGAAGAATGAGGTAATTAGACAAGACTGTTTTTGTTGTAGTTAGGGAAGGAGAGCACTTTAATGTAATACTGTTCAGGCTAAGGGTGTATTTTTATAAATAGGTCTTCAGCATCTTGCATTCTTTTGGAGCTGGTAGTTGCCTTGAAGGAGGAACATAAGTTTATTTGTTATGATAATATGACTGGTAGGTGCGCAAGACTTGTTCTCATTATTCCTGCAGCGATCAAAGTAGCTTCAAAGGCACCAAAATGTTGAGTTGACCCTCTGTTCCTCCCTCCCCTGAAAGGCAAACAATTGCAAGTCTGTTTGTGGCTTCTGGCTCCAGATGCAAACCATTTTAGATACAGTGGATAACTGAAAGATAAAACCACTCTACCATAACCAGCTAATAATACTGGACTCCTGTTTTCATAACAATACCCTATTGAAACTACGCTTTTTTTTCTCTAAGCTTGACTCAGCGTTTTAGTCACAGAAGACACAGCATCTAGATTTTCTTCATTTGCACAGCAGCTCTAAAAGTAGGTAACTCTTCAGGGCAGACAATTTGAGCCATGTCTGCTCAATAAACTAATTTTAAATGGAGATATTTTTAGAAAGTGTCAATACTTATGTCCAAACTACCCAATTACATAACTATGCTTCTCTTTCTTCACCAGTAATCAATTCCTATTATTAGACAGATTTCTTTTTTCACTCCTGCTGTCCTTTGTAGTTAGTTGGAAGGAGTTAGAAGCTCTGTTGCAAGAACATAGTTACACATATTGTGCAAAAGGGGTAACTGAGTTGCTCCTGGGGGCTTAAATTTCGCTGCTGAAGCAGCAAATTAGGGTCTTGGTACAAGAAGCCAGAGAACATTCACATTTCTTCCATGTCTTTCTCAAAAAATTGGTTTTGTGGCTTGATGCTGTATGCTGAACACCTTGATCCTTACCTTGCACCTTTGACTTAGAATGTGGAAGAAACCAAAGCAAGGGGATAAATGGAAGGTATTACCCAAGAGTTGTTTTTGTGCCTGGGGAGTTAGAGGTTGGTTTGTTTTCTTGCTTTTAGTGGTAAGGCAGATGAGATGCACAGGTGTGGTGGTGTGCATTTTGCTGTCTGGCTCTCAGCTTGCTAGAGTGGTAAGGGAAAAAGGCAGCTTTTAAATCGGATTTGTGTGACTCAAGTATTGCTGATGAAAAGCAGCTTGCACTGGAATGAGAGCTTACAGTTCTGCATTATTGCCTTCTCAACTGCTATCAGGAGTACCTGAGATATGTTACATGAAGATTTTGATTTTAGTTTTTTTTTTAACGTACAGATCTTTTTTTCCTGCTCTCTCTGTGGCTTGGGGGGTTCTTGTTGAGCTCACTTTAAATAACCAGTCTCTGCAGCTTCTCCATCTGCTTAGAAGGTTTGATTCCCTGCACCCAGCCACACACAGATCTTTTTGCAGACATTCGTGATCAGGTGTCTATCCAGCCTGGGGTCCTCTGTACAGGAAGCACAGAGATAGGGAGAGAATTAAAATATATTTTTTTCCTTACCTACATCTTTCCTTTTCCCCTCCTCACTGTTCTTCCCACCTTGCAGTGCACCTAAAGTCTGAACTCAAAGCCATGGGAAGGGGAGATGAGATGCAAGCTGATTCTTCAGGCAAGCTCCCAATTTAAATCTCCTCTGAGGTCGGGGGCTTCTGGTCAATGCAGTGAGCTTGTGGTGGCCTTTTTACTGATTGACCTGTTCAGAACAGGTGTAATCAAGCCATGTTGGACCACTGAATGATCATAATCATGACCAGCTCTGAGCTGTAGATCATGGTGTGAAAAGTGGAGATGTAGTATTACCAGTCGTTTCTTACAGAGGCTGTTCTGAAGAGTCGTTCAGAACTGGCAGTCTGTTTCTCACCATTGGCTAGAGGTGTTTGAAGTCAAGGCTGTTACGCTTGGTGATGTGGCTGTCACCATATCTGCGTGCTTTTTGAGCAATTGGAATTTTTTGGTA
Organism: Strix aluco; assembly: GCF_031877795.1. Lineage (NCBI taxonomy): Eukaryota > Metazoa > Chordata > Aves > Strigiformes > Strigidae > Strix > Strix aluco. The sequence goes on from NC_133942.1 coordinate 15,743,593, forward strand.
AAAGAAAATACCCATGGACACCTACCTGTGTATCTAAGAAAAATACCCTTGTAAAGACTGCTTTCTAAAGTCCTGATTTGTTTTCCAGGTCTTTCGGTGTTGTACTTTGGGAGATTGCAACGTTAGCGGAGCAGCCGTACCAAGGCATGACCAATGAACAAGTGCTCCGCTTTGTGATGGAAGGAGGTTTGCTGGAAAAACCAGACAATTGCCCTGATATGCTGTAAGTGTCAACAGTGACCACTGTTCTCAGTGCACAGTTTATTCTTTGTGATCCCTTCAGTGTCTGCTTCTGCCCTATCTACCACAGGAGGTGTTATTAAACAGTGATAATAGTGTGAGGTGCTGCTTGAACAGTCTCTGTCAATCTCATATTTTGTAGTAGTTAAGACATAGCAGGAAACAACTTTGCTTGTGGCCAGAAGCTTGCTTGGGGCTATCTCCTCAAATAAGAAAATAAACCCCAATCCTTGTGTTCCTGAATAAATTTAAATTTAATAAAAGCTCTTAAGTGACATTTGCTACAGCCGGAGACTTTGTGCCTAAATCTCATCTCCTCTGCTTAAATGGGTTCTGTGAGTATAAAGACAAAAAAGAGCTTAGGATGTATTGTGTGTAAACTCCGTGTTTTTTGACTTTTCAGCATACAGAGAAATGAATGTATCGTTCCTTTGTTTGAGGCAGCTTTGGATCTGCAGTTTCAGTCAACAGCGCTCATCACGTTGAGATAAACAAATCTCCCCAGCTAACAGTTTCCTTTCCTGTAAGCACAGAAAGTACACAGAAAAACCTTTGCCTACCCCTAGAATCAATACAAAGCCTTGCAGCAGAGAAGGGTGTGCAGTGCAGCAGGCTTCAGTTTTTAGCTTTACATTGTTGAAATACTTCTGCTGGCTTTTGTGTACAGCACTTTCAGTTGTTCAGATTTTATTACTTTGATATACTTCCCAAACTGGCTTTTGGGAAGGAAATACTGTGTCTTGCAGTTATTGAAATTTGTTGGAGGCCCACAGAAGGGATACAATCACTTAAGGGCCTCAGCTGCTTGGGATTCTTAGGAAAAGAGCTTTTTTGGCTGGAGTGCTGGCTTTGGTTTCAGATGACAGGCAGTGTTGTTTTGTTGTTTGAGGGGGGTTGGTGGTATATGCAGGGGGAGGTGTAGCTGCCATGTGATTCCTCAGTTTCACATTCTTTCCCTTCCACGATGCTGTGGAGCATTTCTCGCAGTCAGATTGACTGGAGATTGTTTAACATGGTCAGAGCTGTGTAAGGGAGAGGGGGAGAAGGCAGAAATGGGGGAAGAACAGAACATGTGAGGGGGTCAGCTCCCCGAGTCCATAGGAGAAAAACACCTCTACAGCGAGAACGAACTCGGCAAAAGATTCAGCATTAGAAATTCCCCGTTAACCTGGGGCATGTGTGTATGAACAGGGGGACGGGAGGGGGGAGTCACAGCAAGAAGCTCTCTTCACTGCAGCCCACCCAGCCCTTTCTCCTTCCTCCTACTCATAGATACTCCTCTGCTTGCTGGGTGTTGCTATAGGATGAATCTACTTCCAGGATTGCAAGCTGGGAGAATTTGGTTAATGTCTGGCAGAGCAAATCTTTGCACCAGTGTGTAACAGCAAAGGCCTTTTTTGTGCTGATTTTAATGAAGAAGCTGTTCACGCATTAGTTACGGCCACCAAGACTTTAGCCTGACATTGCAGAGGTGCAGAATAAAAAAATCTTACTTCTGAACTCAGAACTAAGGCACATCCAGTTTAGTGGTGTCTTTTGGTTTTTTTGTGATACAGTTGTGTATAAAACATCCTGACTCTGTCCAAAAAGGGGAAAAAAAAAATAAAATAATGTATTGACCTTAGAAGCTTATTGTGACTTACTCTAGCTCTCTTTCAGCTTGTTTTGTCTTTGTGTTAGGACAGACACCCAAGTCTGCTGAAATTCAAATAGGCTCTTGTGGGAATAACAGTAGGGAGCTCCAGGAATAATCTTCACCTTTGTTCCATGCACATGCATTTGGCATTCAAAGTACCTATTTTGTGTTACTGTGGTGCTTTTTTCTTTGCATGTTTTCGCTTCTTTCCCTCTCTTCCATCCTGTTTGCCCAAGACGCTGTGAAGGTGCTGCGAAGATGCTGTGCAGCACTCAGTAACCTGACAACTGCTGCCAGTCTTGGACCTTGTGTGTGCTGCTGCTGGCAGGCACAGAGACCTGGTCTGTAGGCAGAGTTCCTCTCCCACTCCAGCTGTCTGATAACCCGCTTCTCAGTGTGGGACCTAACAAGAAAATGACTGAAGGGACAGAAAGGTGCTTGCAGCAGAATTGCAGAGAGCCCTGAAATTGCATACGGATCTTGCTGTGCATCCCCAGCACGTTTCAGGCAACTGCTTTCTCAAGCGCTTTATGAAACCCTTTGTAAAATAGGGGGTCCTCTTTTTTGTGGAGAGTGCTAAAAGATTCGGTTTAAAGACAGGTTTCTTGGCACATCTGTGCCAGTGAAAGATATTTTTTTAGTCAGCACAAATTCTTACTGGTGGAGACTGACTGGTCTGTGATACTTTAATATTAACTCACATTATTAACTCAAGATGTCCAGAAAGCAAAGTCCACCTGCTGCAGGGAAGTCAGTGTATTTCTTGTGCTTGGTACTGTGTGAAAGCAAGCGAGAAGGGGAGCCAGGAACTGCACTTCTGTATATCTCATGTAGTAGGCTACAAATGCAGAGACACTTTTTTCTTTAAATCAGTCTGACTTGGAAACAACTACAATTATGGGCATAACACAAATTTACCTCTCTGCAGAGAGAGGGGAGTATACTGACATATAAAAACCTCCCAGAACAGGTGGAGGAGGTAGACTGCTGTGGGGAAGCATAGATGAGAATAGAGAGAAGAATCTTGCTGCAACTGTCACTGAATCTACTATTTTTAACCTTGCAGATTATGTGAGTGTTGACACTGCCGTGCACGCTCCAGCCACAGTGCAGTAGTTTTTGTAAGGGCCTCTTGTTGCCCCCCCTGCGTGAATGCTACATGGTGCAAGCAGCCTTGGACGTGCCATCTCTCCTAAGACTGCAATGCTAGTAATGCTTGTTAGTGGCTGTGCTTTCCTAACCCCTGGTAGCAGCCAGTCAGTAGCTTTTAGATGGATCCGAGAGCCAAGGACACTTGAAGAACTGGAGAGGTTCTGCTCTGCAGCTTGGTTCTATCAGATGCTTGTGCAAAGGGGGATTTTATGGCATGGTTATCTTGTGGTTCAGAGAGGTGGTAGATCCCTGTGAAAGGGCTAAGCACAAAGGGGACGGTATTTCTAGAGGCTTTTTACTCTTACACAGGGTGAAACAAGACTCAGTTCTGTTTATGCTACACCCTCTTGGCATAGTTTGCATGGTTTTACAGACAGAACTATGCAATAAGACAGATGGTTCAATAAGACGGTGCCAGGAGAAGCTTTGCTGTTTTTCTCCTCTTCCTGTGTAATAAGTTATGTTTTTATGTACTACCATTGTTATGGCAGTGTTCATCAGGTGATGGCTGCGTGGCAAGGAGGTTTGTTACAGCTGAAGCTCTCAGACAGTGTGTTCCCATGGGGCTTTTAAAAGTTGTGGAGGCTGGAATTCCACTCTGTTTTTGAAGCAAAATTGCTTCCCCCATATGTATTGTAGATGACGAGAGTACTTACGCATTGCTGATTTTCCCTTTGTTCCTGTCGAGCACTCGGTTAGAAACCAGGGTCTGCTGTGCAGGGGTAATGTCAGCGTGTAGCAACAGCAGAACAGGAGAGGTCTGCTCACTTTTCCCCACCAAATCAAGTCTGATGCAAAGCACAAACGCACACTGAAATGGAATGCAGCTTCTATAGTAACTTTCCATTTTCTCTTTTTACTGTCTCAGTGCAAAAAGTAACTCCATTTCTGCTCAGCTCTTCGAGCAAAAGATTCATGTGAGAGATGTTGGCTATTCCTCTATCTCATGATGATGCCTCTGACTTCTTGAGTTCATTTGCCACCAGTCAGGAACATACTTTATAAAACTGCTCAGGTTGTATTAACAGCCTGTAAATTCTTCCATTGTCTAATGGAAAAGTTTGTTTTGTTTAAGATAATGTAAACAAGGTCTTTGAACCCACAGAATTACAAAGGAAAAAAAAGATCCTTTTATGGGAACTGTGTAGGGTTTTTAAATCTGGAATGGCTTAAAAGAAACATCACATGTCCTTGTTTGTGCTGATGTCACATGCATTACTCCACTGCTTGTGGTATCTCCTTAGCATTGCCCTTAGGCCTCAGGGCAAAGCGCCAGCGAATATCCAGTGTTCTTGGCTCCAGCTAATGCTTCTATTCAGGGACGCAGCAGTCAGCTGGAAAGGAAACAGCAATGAAGTAACAGAAATGGATTTTATATATTTATGTCTCAAGCTTTCCTCCTCGTTTGTGGGTGAGGGTATAGTGCAGCTTTATAGTTTGGCTTCACTTTCGCTATGAAAGGCTTTTTAAAGACTCCAAGACGAGCAATAGTTTAACAGTGTTTATATGTCTACGTGCCTGTTACAATGCAGCATTGAGTACCCCGGGAGTTCTCCCAGCACAGACTGGTTTTGTCAGCTTCTTTTTGGGTGTCACAAGGGCATGCTCAGGTGGCTGACTTTTGTTCATGCAGCCTTGTGCCAGCTGAGCTCTTACAGGAGCATTTGTGACTTCAGATGCACTTCAGTTAAGGTTGCTTTTGTTTTGGTTGAAGCACTCTCAGCAGTATTTGCACCCCAAGCACAGCAGCTCTCCGTCTCTTTGCTGGTTCACGTCAGCTGAGAACATAGTGCACCCTATGAGGAAATGCAAGAGTATTTCCCAAGGAGCGAGTTTCTGCGGGAGGGGATTCCTTTGCTTTGGTTTTGTTTCAGCCCAGGGTTCCCAGACTCTCCGGACCCCGCTGTGGGCAGCGAAGCACAGCAACAGGCTTCAGAGTTCAGGGTTTTCCAGCTCAGTGACAGTCCTGTTGAAAGGTTTGTTCTAGAGCAGGGACTCCGGAGACATTAAGACATTACTCTGTGATGGACTTAGGTGCTATTCAGAAAGGAGTGAATTTTTGTTTGGTTTTGTCTCCTTTTTTAATTTAAAAAAAAAGTCATTCCATACACTCCTGCAGAGATCTAGTAAACTGCTGCTGGGGCATAAGGCAGTGAGAGCTAATTAAAGTATAAAATAGAATTGTGTGCTTCTGTGGAAGTTAGGAAAATGGTATGGGTGTTTTATAGAATCAGAACTAAAAGTTTAGGTGACCTGGCTAACCTCGCACAGGAAGGCTGGCCAAGGTGGGCAAACAAACCCAGACTGGCCACCAGACCAGGCTGCTGGCCAGGCAAGGAGAGGGAATCTTACTGGGACTGCAGGTCAGGGCTGGAAGGTAAGATGTTTCTCCGAGTGCTGTGTATGCAGAGGATTGGCTCGAAAAATTAATGCTAATCTTCCTTTCCTTATTTAAATTTGTCCTATTACTTGTGCCGTGTTAACAATTCATCCCTCTTCCACCTTCACAGACAGTGAAATCCTTTCTTGTGTTGTGCTTAAAGCTCAGGGCGATCTCTCAGGAATATCCAATTTTGCTGTGTCATGAAAATGCTGTTTTCATTCTGTATGTATTATGGTTTCATTTTTGTGGTTTTGTTTTGCCAGCGTGGGACATTGTACAGATCTAATCATGGATGTGCTTAAACAGATGATCTCTCACTTCATAAAATATTAATGCATCCCTGGCCATAAATGAAAACAACATAATTTTAAAATAAAAGATTAGAGAATGTCTTTGAGATTGGCAAATGTCTTTTGGGGATTACAATTAATTTTAATGTAATTTTCTTTCAGGGGGAAAAAGCAGTGCTTTCCTTTGTGTGTATTTCCTATTTTATTTTTTTCCAAGGCAATATCAATAGGGTAGGGATTGGTTGTTTGAAGAAGATACTCTTGAGAGGCACTGTCATGTAGCTGTGCGATTGAGTAAGCACAGGACATTGGAGGAAAAAGAGAGAGACACCGAGTCAGAATAAAAATACGAAATGCTTCTGGATGTCAGGTATCCACGAGAGTGTTTTATGGGCGAGTGCGTGGAAAGGAGTGGAGAAGACTGAGATAGGAGCTGTAGAAGTAAATAAGTGACTAGGAAGAAGGTCAAAATGTGACCAGGGGATCTCTGTCTGTAAAAGTTCTGTCACTTTGTCTTCCATCAGAATTGAATGATTTTCTAAAACGCGCGGTCTGATTCAGTCACAGTTGGGCTCCAGCCGGGGCTCGTAGAACACCTCAGTAAATGGTTCTGTTGTGTGTTTCCTGTCCAGGTTTGAGCTGATGCGCATGTGCTGGCAGTACAATCCGAAAATGAGGCCCTCCTTCCTGGAAATAATCGGTAGCATTAAAGACGAGCTGGATCCAGCATTCAAAGAGGTCTCCTTCTTCTACAGTGAAGAGAACAAGCCTCCGGATACAGAGGAGCTTGACCTGGAGACTGAAAACATGGAGAGCATTCCTTTAGATCCCTCCTCCACCCTCCAACCCACTGACAAGCACTCAGGACACAAAGCCGAGAACGGCCCGGGCGTGGTGGTCCTTCGGGCCAGCTTCGAGGAGAGACAGCCGTACGCACACATGAACGGGGGACGCAAGAATGAGAGGGCCTTACCGTTGCCCCAGTCTTCGGCCTGCTGATCCTTAGAACCAGAATCTCACAGAAATAAAACACAGAAAAACACATGCATTGGGGGAAGAAAGAAAGAAAATTACAATATATTCAAAAGCCTACTGTACCTCAGTGGATCTTCAGAACTGCCATAGCTGCACTTGGGAGAACCCTTTTTTCAGTAAACAAGTTATCGTATTTTTCTTTTTTCAATATGCAAGCAGATGTTTGTTTCAGTAAAGGACTCCATTCATGGGGCACACAGTTGGCCTTTTAAAACTCTAATGTTAACACTTAATAGCAACAGAAAACTTGAGATCTGATGTCTCTCTCTCTCCTCTCTCCTCTCTCCTTTCTCTTTCTTTCTGTCTCTCTCTTTGCTTCATAATGGGAAACATATCTGCGTGCAAGTTCAACCGTACAGCACTTTTATCAGATCAAAGATATCGCAGGCCAGGTGGCTCCCCGGTACCCTTGCAAGCACCTGCCTAACACTGTAGGTCTTTATAAAAAAACAAACAAACAAAAAAAACACAAACAAAAAAACACACACAAAAAAAAAACAACTAAAAAAGACTGGATTTTTAATGTTGCTCTTTAATCTTTTTAGGAACACGTAAAAGAATAAAAAAGGGCCATCATTCGTCCAAGGTTGTTACCATTTTCAACGCTGCCAAATTTTGCCAAAAAAATGAACTCTTTGTTTTTTGTTTCTGTTTTTTTGTAGGCATGGAAGGAGCACAGTAATCAACTGCTCTGTTTAAGAGAGATCCTGACCAATACATTCTATTCAATCATACACTGGTATTTTAAAAAAAAATTAAAAAATCAAATTGTCTAGATCTTTTTTCAAAACTGGACAAAATGTGATTTACTTTTTTTTTTCTTGTGATGGAGAAGATAAAAGGGATGGGGGTAAAGAAACAGCCCTCCCTCCACCCCTATCCCCATCCCAGTGAATTCTGGACAAAACTGGCAGTGGTGAGCTAAATAAACACGTGCATTTCGTACAAAAAAGTCAACCGCACGCCAAAAATGAGAAACATGAAAATAACCGGCAGAGATCTCCATCGTTGCAGCCTGCCTTCCTTCACAGGCTTGCAAGGAAAAAAACACCTAGAAACATAAATTGGAGAAGACAAAAAAAAGCAGTAACCGGATTCAAGTATATGATGCTTTGTTGACCTTTTCTCTTTATTATTAAGACTTCTCGAAGGGTCTTGCAGTTCTATGTTAGACCATGGATCATTTGCATACACATTGTCTTTTGTGTCACTTTTATAACTTTTTTACGGTTCAGATACTCATCTATATGTCTGTACAGAAAAAAGCTGCTATTTTTTTTGTTCTTTATCTTTGTGGATTTAATCTATGAAAACCTTCAGGTCTGCCCTCCTTCCCTTCCCTTCCCTCCCACTTCAACAAATTTTCTTATGCTTTGTACTATAGTGTGTAACTTTTACTTCCTCCTTCCCAGTAACTGATACCTTTCATATGATTTGCCATGAACTGTTTAATGCCTTTTTATAAATACATTTCCTCTTTTTTTTTTTTTTTTTTTTCCATTAGTTGTTTTACAACATCTTGGCTGTGTGGGCTACAGGGCTTTTGAGGGGGACATGGAGAAAGAAGGGACACCCCGCACGGAAACACTCTAGCAGTGCTGTGGTGTGGTGTTTTTAAACCCCAGTTTTCCTTCCTTCCCACTAACCTCTGCCCAGACAGCATGCGAGTCTCTTACAGTGCAAGGCATGATACAAACTCAGGTCAGAAAAAAAAGGTTAAATATTTAGTACATTCTTGTTCAGTGTGTATATTCATTGTTGTACAAGGGTCCTACCCCTCCTCCCCTCCCTGCTTGTTTTGGTTGTGGCACACATCCACCCACCCATCCCCACACACACTCCCCACACAGACACACACACTCTTTTTTTTTTTTCATTTTTTGGGTGCAACAGCAGACACCAGGCTTTTGGGTCACTGATTTTTAAAAAAGGCTATTGTAACCCTTCTGCCCTGTGAACAGGAGCTATACCAGTTGCAGCTGGCGATGCCAGGCGTTCTTAGGGTGGCCATTGAACACCTGGCTCCAGCAAATCCCAGCTCTTCACCTTCCTAATGAGAGGAAGTCCTTGTGGAGGGCACCCTGGGCTGCACTTCGCACCCTTGGCAAGAATAAAAACCCAACAACAAAACCAAACCAAACCCACCATGCCATTTCCACGGGGCTGGGTGGAAAGCCTGTAGCTGGGGCCAGTGGCTTGGCTAGCAAACAGTTAAGTGTTGGCAGCTATGGAAACCTGTACAAGTAAGAGCTTGTTGCTTAAATCATAGACCAAACCTCAGAACAAAAGAAAACGAGTAAGCTTGTTTGTTCAGTTGCAGAAGCCTTGGTGAAAGGGGAAGGAGGGGGCCATCAGAAAGTCTACAACCAAGGAGTCATACCAGTTGCTCATCGTACCTTAGTTACAGCATCTTAAGCCTTTGTTTAGCACTGATCCAACCAAATGATGGCAGTGAAGAGGTGGTTCTGGGATGGAAACATTGAAATCTTTTGAGTAAGAACAAAGAATTAAAATATACTGATTGCTAGTTTTGACTGGAGATTTTTAAAAAGTTTGTAGTGCTTTTTGCTTGTGTAGTTTAGGTCCCATTATCTTCTCTTGCCTCTGTCCCATAGTTATTTTTCCCTTTTAAAAATTAAAAAGACAAAAAAGTTAATTAAGAAGGTATTCTATGTAGGATTTTTTATTTATTTTTGTGATATCAGTTTAAATCACTGTAGAGATGCCCCATAATAAATTTAAATACTGAGATAAGGGGTTTTGAGTATGACGGGGGGACAGTTTTTGATTTTTTTTTTAAACATTTATCTACCTCACTCTTATTTTTTTATATGTGTGTATATAAAAAAAAATACATCTCACATTTCTCAGCAGCCAATAAATGCCGTTGATACTGGTAACCTCTCACTCCATATACCACATGCTCTAGGTTCTGGAGGGGAACAGTCACTGCCTGTTACAAAGGGTCACTTCAGAATATTTGCCTCAATTCTAAGGAGTTTCTCTAAATTTTTGGTTCAGATTCTTTATTGTGAGGAGAAATCCAAGAGCTGTCTGATGTAGGGTGACCATTCTTTAAGGAAACACCAGGGCTTTTCAGTGTGCTGTTGCAGCAGTCCTCAGGTCAGCAACAAAACACTGCGTGTTTAGACAAGCAGAGACGTAGCTGACCTGATATGAGGACTTCAAATTATGAGTATTGGATGAAATCTGTTACAGAAATCGATTGTTTACAATGTTTGAAGGTCCAGAAGAATTACTAAAGGGAATGGTCTTTCTGTGTGTCCTGTAGAATGAGCTAAGTCATTCCTACCAGTTTTTCCTCAGATGCCACAAGCACCAAAAAGGCATTTGGCTGAATCAGCACCTAAAAATAAATTGGCTCGTACAGCAATAGCTCTGCTTTCTTGACCAGAAAAACAGTGAAAAAACCTGTCACAGGCTGCCTGATGATACTACTACATCGAGTTTACAGCTTTGGATCTTTGCTGCTTCTGTTTGATGAGAGCACTGATTTTTATTTTTTTTTTTTTCAAAACTAACATTGAATTGATTTCTTTTAACGTGCCAGTAAAAATTCAGTTCCCTTTTCTTCCCCTGTTTATATGCTTCATAACTGTGGATTCTGATGGACCAGCCATCAAATTTTAACTGCCCTCTGACAGCGTGTAACTGGTTTACAAGCACACAGGACTAACACGAGCTTGCCATCAACTTGATGTATAGTGTTTCTATTTTTCCAGCTCTGGCAGCTGTTCGTGCAGGTGTTGGTTGTGGTATCTGAATAATGTGGTGCTTGGCTACTTCGAGTTGTACATGGCCTCTTGAATACACAGCGCTGTGGTTAAGTGCTACAGAGTTTGTCTTTGGAGCGAGTGTTTCTCTCTGGCCCTGAGAAACCAGCAAAATTTAAAGTTTTTACTAGGTTGTTTTGCTTTTCCATTTTTTATTAGGTTCCGGTGACCTTTTGGTGCAGTGGCTGTTCCCCTCTCTTGCACATATTGATTACCACAACTGGAGATCCTCAGATCTTTCAGCTGGCTAGGAGGGTTTTGTTAAAACTGTCCAAGTTACTGGTTTTTATAATTGTATGTAGGTGGTTTTAAAATGCATTAGGAAGAAACACTAATGACGTAGCACCCATCATGATAAACATTTCAAAAAGCACTTCAGTAGAAGACAGCCGCGTGGCATCACGTACGCGTGCGTGATGACAGTCAGCTCTCCTGGACCAAACCACCTTCATGATACCATTGCATTCTGTGTTTGCAGTTCAAGCTTAATTCCTTTTTTGTTCTGTTTGTTTCCATAGCTTTTTTTTGTTGTGTTTTGTGCATTTTGAATAGCTTTATTCACATGGGTTTTTCATGCAGACTTCCCTTGGACAGTAAATCAACTTGTTTGTGCATGTGAACAACTGAGAATTAATGTTGGCTTGATAGAGTCATAATACGGTTTGTAATGTTGTTCTTCCCTGAGACCACTGGCTTGTCTGGTATGGAAAATTTATTTAGAACTTCAGCTATGTTTGAATAAAGTTAAAGTAATCCAGTTTGTTTATAAATTAAAAACAAAAGCCCACCCAGCCCTGAAAACTAGCATTTTGACAAATGGTACCAAGATGTTTTAATGCAGTAGGATAACAAATTGGCGTCACTGCGGGGAGCAGGCAGCTTTGATGTTAGTGCTCGGCCATTGTTCCCACCTGACTCGCGGGTAAAAGCTGCTCGGCGGCACAGAAGGTGGTTTGGTTGCAAAGGAACGTGGCTCCTACGTAAACACAAAGTGTCAGCTGTGCGGTACCAAATGAGATGCTCTTTTGGGGGAGTCATAAACTAGGCGCAGAAGCCGAGCGTGACGGAAGGTGTGAGGCCAGCCGGTGGGCACCAGGTCTTTCTCAGCGTGATGCCGCTGCTCTTTAAAGCTGGTTCTAAGTGATGTATGATTCTAGGCATGTTCGCACTGATGCTCCTCTTGGTCTTTAAAAACAAAGGAAAGAAAGCCCAGTTTGCCCAGGACGACTGGTCACCAGATGGAACTGCTGTCAGGTCCTCTGGGAACTGCCGAGGGGTGTTCGGTACAATCCGAGTCCAAGTGAACAACACTCCTATTGTTGGTATAACTCCATATATATATATCTATATATACATATATATATCTGCATATGTATATCTATAATATAGATATATATCTATTTAAACCCTTTTCATTCCATTAGTACAAGTAACACTTGTTTCCTGTTATTCTTACTTTGTTTGTCAACAGTGTACTTAATCACTGGGCTGAACAACAGTGGAGGAAGGTGCAAGGGATCCACTCCTTACTAACCAGTGATAAAAGCCAGATATTGCAACTTAACCCATGAGTAGTTGTGCAGACAAGAATTTAAGAATGATATGTAGAAACAACACTAGCGGCCAGGGGTGCTGAAGATACAGAACTACAGATAGGCAGGAGGGCTTCGAAGGGTGCCTCGGTTCAGAAACTGGCTGCTCAGAGACGCTGATCGGCCTCCAAACCGGAGCACAGCCAGGAAAATCAGAATTGAGACAGGCCGGTGTGGAGACACATGGAAACAAAGGATGCAGAAATGGGTGTTTACAAAGACACAGGGCTTGGCAGAAGATTGAGGTAGCTTCCTGAGCTTGGTATGTGGGACAGCATCAGAGCTCAGGTATCACAACTCTGATCGTTGGTACTTGTAAATAAACCTCTGGACTTTCCAGCTGGGGTGGTAAATTCATTACCAGGAGTTTAATGGTCATTAGCAGTGGGCTCTATGAATCGGTCTCAACTTACAGTTGGTCTGTTTTGCAAGTACCTGAAGACTATCACTAGTTTGTGTGTGTGCATATGCGTGTGTGCTCATCTTTTTTTTGGTATGCGTTTCGTTGATTAGTAATCCATTAGCATTTTCAATAGGGCTTTAAGTCCAGTAGATTACGGGTAGTCAGTTGACGAAGATCTGGTTTACAAGAACTAATTAAATGTTTCATTGCATTTTGTAAGTACATAGAATAATTTTATAAAATGTTTGTAGTTTATAAATGCCTAAAATATAATTTAAGGGCACTTTTCTGTGTCTGTGTATGGGTGTGTCTGTATGTGATCAGTTTTTTTGATGGTACCAGTTTACTAGCTAGCTTTACAATATGCCAAAAAGGATCGCTGACGTGTCCAATTCATGGCGTGTCCCTCTCCCCCTTCCCGCCCAAGCTTTGTGTCCCAGTATACAGCGAGTGAATAAAGAAGTTGGGGAAATGTTCTGTATCTTCAGTATCCTGGTCTTCCAGAGCCCTCTGGTTGGGGTGGGATCATCTTAACTGGTCATTTCACGTTACTGTCTAGGGCAGTTACCTTCACGGATCACAAGAACCTCACTGGTCAGGGAAACAGAATGGGTTTTGCTGCTACCCAGTCTCGCTCGGGCTGTTCAGTACCTGCTTCACGGTGGCCGTGTGGTTTTGAAGGATGCGACTGCAATAAGGGAAAGAGGGAGGACGGTTTTCATCATGACTGTTGAAGACCTATTTGCAGATTTCTTGTCACTTCAAAAGTTTGCGTGCAGCCTCTATAAAGACGTTGAGCACCATTTGAAATGCGCAAGGCGGGGTCCCTATTTATTTTTATTTAAGCGTATTGAAGATCCCTTCACCCTCACTCCCCCCAATTTGACTGACCACATTGCTGAAGGGTTCTGATGATTTAGATACTGTTTAAAAATCAGCTCTTCTGTTTTCTGAACCAGTGAGGTTTGAGATGAAAGGATTGGCCAGAGTTTGTCTACCTCTGGGACAAAAACAAAACTAGAAAGTGCTAAGGAATGGATGCAGTTGCAAATACAACATTTTCCAATTTTTCTTGTTTAAATTTTTTTAAGAGAAAATTAAACAATAACATGGCCAATTTATTACATAAAAAGACTTGCTGTGTATAAATTATTCCTAAAGAAATTCCTGTGTTTATATTAAAATGAATCAGTAGATTAAAAAAAATTTCAAAATGTTTTTGTATATTCTGTTGTAAGAATTTATTCCTGTTATTGCGGTATACTCGGGATTCTTTACATTATGAAAAGAAGAAACTTTGTCTATTTTGAATGGCTGAAGCTAAGGCTCCTTTAGTTTCTCTTACTCTGCTTTTTTCTAGTAGTTTCAGTACTACATGATTTAAGTTAAATAAAAGAATTCTGTATGCATTTGCCTGTTTCTGAATTTGTTGCTCCTTATGCAAAGCAAGTACAGGTTAGAAAACTCAGAGTAAATTTTCTCTGTTTTTCTTCTGCCCTTTTTGGCTGCATTTAATTGAGCTACTGCGAATAAATCTTAGTTAGAGGTCAGTACTGCCATTGTGTTGTGTTGAAATCAGAAGTATTTTCATCCAGTGACACTGAGCGTGTAGGACCCTTTTTCGATGGGACTTTGAGTACTGTTTTGAGTAGGTAGTTCCCTTGAATAAGGTAAGCATTTTTATTTCTTTATTTATTGGAAGAAAACCTGCTTATTTACCCTTACAGCAAGCCACAGATGAGGCATTCAGCCATCCAGCACGTGGTTATCAGTTTTCTGTAATGGTCACTGGGAAAGACAGTGGCAAGAAAACTGGCATTATCTTGGCATTTCCAGTTCCTCTGACTCTTGTCATCCAAGTGTTGACTAAAATAAGGCAGGATGGTGGCCCAGGGCTTCATCAGCTGTCTGTGTTGGAGACATGGAGGAGCCTGGCTTGGCAGGGAGAAGCACAGAAGTGATCTGTCACTGTCCGACTCCCAAGTTTTACAATTTGGAATCTCATTTGGTTCCTGTTTTGTAAGTAACATTATGTGCCATAACACTTTCCACAGCACAGTGCTGCAGGGATTGCCTTTCTTGGGACAAGTCAGCTTTTTGATTTTGGTGCGTCAGTCCCTGAATAGCTGTGACCTATTCTACTGAAAGACTGTTGTCCTTGTGCTGTGCTCTGTGGAAGGACTACGGTGTGTTCCTTTGGGACAGGCGCTGAGAATTTGGGCTAAGTGGTGTTTTCAGGCAGTTGAAACCCAAATTACTAATAGCGTTACAGTTCCAGCTGGATTCCAGCTTTTTCTTAACTAACCCTTGGTCTGTAGCCCATTTCTGATGTGGAAACCAGCGTTTACAGCAGGTCACTAAGAGATAATTGTAAAATGTTACATTCACATAACAGGATCCCTACCTGTGTTTTATTTTCTCCCATATTTACATTTTTTACGTGGGCACATTGTAAGGCTGAACTCTCTGGGCTCGGGCGGGGGCTGAGGGGGCCTCCGCTGTATCCGCCCAGTGCTGAGCGTCCTTACGGCTGTGGGCATCCATCTTGGTTCAGCAAGTCTTATATTAATGTCTTTCTAACCATCAGAACTAGGATTAAGCATCTAAAATGTTTTAAATCCAGTTTCACGCCTTCTTAAATCTGAAGCAACCTTATAATTGTTAGCAATACAGACTGCCAATCATTTGGTTTTTCTCCTAAGCTTTTTACACCAAAGAGATGTCAACAGTTGTTCGGTTTTTGTAAGGAAATTTCCCTGAAAAGCACACGGAATAGAAAATCCTTTATGTAGGGGTTTTAGAGAATCTTTAGATTTGCTGCATTTAAGAGGTAAGGAATTGCATTCTAAGAAATCCTTTTTTTTTTTTTTTCATATATGATCCATCTTACTCTCTTTCTTTCCCACATTGTTTCAACATTTCTAAGATAATTGTCTGTAGTGCTTTTCCTAGAAATTCTGCTGTTACCGATTTGGATAATGGTGGCACATGGATGAAAGCGGCTCTTCCATTGCCATAGTACAGAGAAGTGTAGTAGGTGTAATCACAGATATACCTGCAATATTAAGAACAAAACCAGAGACCTGAATTAAGAGTGAACTTTGCTGAAATTTAATTTTTTTTTAAGTAGCCAAACCAGATCTGGTTTATGAAATTATTAAAAACATATTCGCTTAGTGAATAAAGGAAATGCTGAAATAAGCCAAATTTGAGAAACAAATGTTCCTTATCTGATGGTTTGGTTTCTCAGACACCCACCCAGAAGGAACTTTAAATAAAAAAATCACAAGACATGCGTTCTTTTCTAGGCTTGTATAAGCTATGTGAGATGGGAAAGGTGACACAGCCCACTGGAACTACAACTGTGTAATACAGTTTTTTGTGCAAGTTGTACAATCTCACCATCTGGAGGGGTTTTTTTTCCTTATCACCCTACTGTTTAACTTGCAGGTGCAAATCCTGAAATTAAGGGCCAAGATTAGCTGATTGTAATTTTTTTTTTAAAGAGATCATTTACTGTTTTCTCTGTTTTCCTTTTAAATTAAGACTAGAATAATAGAAAATTGCTTCGGTACTACTGAAACATATAATGAGATCACAGGCATCGTTCTAAAGGTACCTGTAATTGCTCTGCTCTTCAGTGTACGTATTTACATTTTGTATCCCTCCCAGTTGGGAAAAATAGATTAAAATCTGCTACTAGTCAGTATTGCTTTCAGACACTCTTAATAGCTCAGGTTTACTGGGGTTGTTAATCACAGGGTGTGCCATGTTGAAACTTGTTTCTTTTGGAATTTACAAATCCATGGAAAAATATCTACTGGCTGTAGCTTTTCATGAAGGCTGCTTTACATTAAATTTATCCCAGTTTCAGACTTGTGCCCCTCTGAAGACTTTACTTCAAAGTGGTTTTGGTTGGAGGAAAAGTCATTGCAAAGATTCTTCAAGGTTAAATGAGCTGATTGAGTTACTTCTGCTTTTACTGTGAGCCCTCGATATGCAGTGTTTACCTTCCCGCATCTCTGGAAAAGATGATATCAATCCCTTCCACTGAAATGTTTTTCCAGAGACTCTTCATATTAATTGTAGATTCAATCTTTTCCGGGCCATCTAGCATGCAACAGCCACCTTCTGGGTGCAAACCACAAGCATCCATCTCTTGGTAGCCTTTGTTCTTCCCACACTGCTCAAGGATGATGAGTGCTTTGGCGGATGAAGCCAGCCCAACATGAACAGTAAGCTGTTTTTTCCCACCAGAGCGAATAACAGGAAATTAAAAATGAGACCTGTTTTTTTAAAAACATGTAATGCAATAGTGCCAAGCATTATGTGAAATACTAGCTTCAAGGTAGGGAGTCTTTCTGTAGCTCATGCCTACAGAAAACTTCGATAAGAGATTATAAATGTGAATTAAAAAAATGCCTTTGTTTTTGTTGGGTCTAGTCAGCTCAGGACTTCAGAGCTGCAGTACCTTTTTTGCAGTTTAGGGTGGATTTTTTCTTTCCTTTGTGCAGCATGCAGTTAGGCTGTTGAAATGGCATGGGGTTAAAACAGCATGTGAATTACTGTGTGCTCCGCATTTCAGTTTGAAACCTTTTAATAGTAACTTCCCAGAGTTGTCTGATGCACATACTGTGCAATACGCTTTTGGAGATCTTTTTAAAGATCCCCTCAGAATAATAAGATTCATAAGCAAAGGGGAAAAGTTATGTAACTTTCGAATTACTCACCAGTGGGTGAAGAGTTGTCCATATCTTGAAGACTTGCTCCTTTGCTTTTTGGTAAACCACGGGCAGCTGCATGATATGGAGATCAATGTTTTTACCCAGGCCTCTCTTGGACAGTTCCTGTGATTACAAAAAAGCCACCATGGACTTGTAAGAGCACTGGATTTCTCAGAGTGTGGTAAAGAAATCAGGCTGGTCCGACTGAGAAAACATCTGAAAGAGCAAATGCAGGGCTGTCTAAGCTCAAGGCTCCTAAACACTGATCTGCAGTGAGTTCACTTGTTTTGCAGTAGCTCCCATTTTAACTGGGAGAGCCTAAAATGTGCTGAACAGTTTCCTAATGTCACGTCCACTTGGAGCAGTTGTGTTTTCCAAAGGGATGCTCAGTCTCCAGTGGGCAGGAATGGTTATCGCGTAGGGACTGGTCCATGGAGGGCCATGAAATACAGGATCCCTCAGGAAAGGTCCACCCTTGAAAGCATCTAAATAGGTTTTGATACAGGTAAAAGCTGTTCCTCCCAGAGATCTAGTAGGTCAACCTGCGCTATCAAGAGAAATGAAGGAGAGTTCATATTAGCCGTCCGCTCAAGTGACACGCGATGTGCCATCTTGAACTGGTTCAAGGTGACTGTCAACATGAGGAAGGTCACATTTAGAATGTTTTTAATTTCTTTCTTTGTTCTAGAATCTGTTGCTCTAGTAAAAGAAAATGTCACTTATTGGGATGCTACTTCTTTGTCATTTACATACAGTTGATTTTCCACACAGGACCTTTCCCCAGAGGAAACAAAATTTATGCTGAGGACTGAGGTGAAAGAAACGAAGGTGCCCTTGAAAGCAGCAGGTTGGCCAGATGGTTGGAAGATGGTCTGGAGAATAAATGTCATATGGGAATGACTTGAAATTATTTTGTCAGTGGAAGATGGCTAACAAGTAAGGCATAAGCCTCTAAGTAGAAAAAGGCTGCTGCAATGGCAGCATGCAGAAGGGAGGTACGGAGGTAGAAAGCTTCATCCAAGAAAATCAAATGGTGTTTGGAAATCCCTGTTGCAGTTGAGTAGACCACTACCAAAGGAGGGTGCAGGTGATGATTCTAGGGGGGGCATAGGCAAAAAGTCAGCAGCAGAGGTGTGTGATTAGCCCAAGAAATCTGTAACTTTATACTAAATGTCATTGTCTTCTCAAGCTTTCATTTCTCACTAAGGATACTTGTGTGGATGAGGCCCACAGTTCTATGCCGTGCTAACTGGGAAATTTGCCCTTCAACACTGGCTTCCTATATAAAGTGTTCCAATTTTCTTGTCAGCGGAAACATTGATTAGCTGTGCTCAATAAACTATTTGACACAAGCAAGGAAACAATGCCTGCAGGGAAGTAAACACATTTAGAGAACAGTGCCAGCCTTTTTTCCTCTGGGCGCTGACAGTCTTTGAGAGACCATTGCATCATCTTGCCTAAGAATGCTGTACTGTGTCTTAGCTTCCAAAAAAGAAAACCCCAGCTGGTTCACAATTAGCATTTTCTTTTCTAAAGCATCTTTAATTTTAACATTTAATGAGATTCTTCCTTTTTGACTGTAAGGCTTAGAGGACTCAACTACCCGTAACTTTGGTACAGAATGTGGAGACCCAAAGTAAGTTGTGAGGCTGTTCTCCTCTCATGCTCTCTGGACTGATGCTCTGTTGTCACTATTTGTCATGGGAGAAACATGCAGAAATACTCTTGTGCAGGACAAAATCAGAAGCTGGCCAATAGCAGAGCGCTGAGAATTTGTGTCAAAGGAAGAGAGTTCACTGTGTCCTAAGCAATTTCAGCATGTTGTAAGTATTACTTTGTTGTCTAAGAATCCAAACCATGGGCTTATACGCCATTAGACCAGATGTTGTGCAAACATGGGACAACAAAAAAAAAAAAAAAAGGTTGTTCCTTGTCTCAGCCTTAACCAAAACCATTTTTGCATTCAAGGTGAGAGACTGAAGATGGTTAGAGGAGGATGACTGCATCTGACAACTTGAGCTCACGCTGGTGAGTTAATTCAGTAAACAAGTGCCTGCCTTTTGTAGTTGAAACAGCAGAGGAAACTTCAAAGAAGGACAAAAGTTTTGGAGGATGTTTTTGTGGGAAAAGTGGTTCAAAAGAAAGCATGAAGCTGCTTTGTTGGGAAGGTCTTCTAAAAGGGAAATGAAATCCTACATTATCAGCTGATGACCTTGAGCTGGTGGTGAGTTGCAGTCATAGTCCTGGTGTGTCACATGGGGTGTTAGAAACATCTTGAACTTCTAGAAAACTCCAGAAAATGTCACTGAATTTGCCTGAGTTTTTACTGATTTGGGTTGCCAGGGAGGGGGGCAGGGGGCTGCATGTGTTAATTTTGTGAACCTGATTCAAAAAGGCTGTAGAAGGAAAACCAGAAGTTTTTAGTTGACCTAGACAGTCTGCAGGTATGTTGCAAAAAAAGGGGTTTTGTTTGGTTGTTTAGTGGTTTTTGGTTTTTTTTTTAATCCTGAAGATACCTTTTTAAAGCTTTAGGGATGTAAGAAAGTTCAAGAAGAGAAATGAAGGCACTAAATAGCAATGTCGTCTTAGTTTCACAGATGATGAAACTAAAGCAGAGAGGGAGACAGAGAGATTAAATGACAAATTTCCAAAGACCACATGGTCAGTGGCAGGATGAAAACTGCACTCAGAGATCTGATCCTCATCTCCCGATAGCAAACATAGTTCCCAGAAGCAGTTGGAAATGTGACCTGTTCTTTGCACTAACAGTTTAATTACTATGAATGTTGTCACTCAACTTACATTTGTGCCCTATTAACTGGGGACTTTGACCTTGATGGTAGACTGCCCTGGGAGGTTATTTAGCTGCCAAGTTGCAGACAGGAGTTTCTGGAGGAGACACAGAAACAGGGTCAGATCAAGGGTTATTAGGTGGGACCATCAATCTGTAATGTGGACTAAATAATTCAGGAGATCTGGGACTCTGAAGGTCCCATGTGGTGCTGAAGAACTAACACATCATGGTAACTCAGTGTGATCTGTCAGCAAATGCAAAGTAAATACTTGCTGGTGTTTTCCTTTAGAGAGAATGTTCTGCACTTCCAGAGTTAAAAGTGCTGCTGGTGGACCTTTTGTGGGTATTTTAGGAGGGTATTTCAGGTGAATGGAGTTACGAGAACCATGAAAAACTTAGTGAGACAGGTTTTTAAAAGAGAAGCTGTCTTTCTGGTGCTAGACAACCATCTTGGGCCATGTCACAGTGTCTATAAAAACTCTGAAGCTTTTCTCAATGACCCTGAATTGATGGGTTCACCTGTACTTTCAGATCCACTTGAATATCCATTTCCCTGAACACTCGAGGGTACTTGCTAAGTAACGAGTACTCTGTGGATGCAGTGCTGCTGAGTGCCTTCTGTGTATGTCTTGTGCTGTGATGAGAACGTGGGTTCATGAAAAAACAATGGGGCACTCCTCACATTCTTGGAAAATTATATTTTCATATTCAAAACCAGGCAACGTGGGACAATGCACTGCTCCATAGTATCAATAAGAAACCCAAGAATTCAGAACAAATACTCTTTCTAAATGAACAGAAATAGAGATTTGGAGAGTTTTATCAGCATTTATCACCTGATTCTTGTGGATTTCAGAAAACTGAAATTGGCTTATTCAACGAAAAGGTAGTCATAAATAGTTAATTTGTAAGAGAAACAATACCACACAGCCATTTTTCTGAGTGCCCAATGAGGGCATAGAAGGGATGTGACTATTGGAATGGGCTGGTGCTTACTGAATCAATCTCTGAGCCTCCCTATGGCAAGAGAAGAGGTTCAGGAAAACAGCTGATCCCATCAGTGAGGCAGAGCACAACAGCTTCTTAAGGAGAAGCTGTAACAGGGGTTTTAAGGAAGCAGTTGTGTGTAAGAGCAAGCATTGCTCACAGAAGTGAAGCCATTGTTCTCTGGTGAAGACTCCCATTTCAAAACACATGGAGGGCGAGGCTACGCTTGGAGAATTAGGACCCTGGAACTCCTGGTACATGTATTTTTACAGGATTTCAGATGCTTTTGCTATAAAGACCCTTCTGGGATGTGAACTTTTAAGATCACACATATCAGTGTTACAACGTCTCTGAGGATACCACGGTATCCAGGCTTTTGATAAGAACCCAGTTCATTTTGAAGTAGTAATTAGGATAGTTCTGGCTAATGCTGCAAAAGCATTAAGCCTGAGCAGTCGTTCTTAGTAGCTCTGGTCTGGCTGCTCAGTACTTTCTTGGGGATGAGCTTGGGTGTACTCTTGCTTGGTTCTCAGAAAAGAGACTCAGCAGGAGGCCTTTATGTCACTTCAGTGATCCATGCAGAAACCCTAAGCCAAGACAGGATTACTTCCAGATGTAAATACTAAATTTTGCTATCTTTAATATATGTGCATAAACTTCCTGAAGACCATGGGGCTACACTTGTGAACAAGGCCAATGGAACAATACTGTGAGATATTGCTATTTAGCATGGAGAAGCCTATCAAAATTGAAAGTACTTCCAGATTTGCAGCAACTTTCCCTGAATGGTCTGGATTAACCACCTTTGCCAGGGAATAGGAAACCAAAGCAGCGTCCCCAGTATGAATACAAATTCATTCCACACAGAGGGTGTCACATCAGAGGGAGATGGATTTGTTCTCCTCCATAGACAAGGACTGACATCTGTTCCATTATGGAATGCTGAAGCCCTTGTTACATAACTTCCTGGCATAGCCAGCACATGGCATTGTACAGAAAACTCATCTCAACGGTGCGCTTTCACTTCAGGCTGTCTTACTTGAAGATAAAGAACATGTCTTTTTTTCAGCCAGAAGAGGATGATCTTGTACCCAAAATTAGAACCAATAGGAATCAGAAAATAATAAGCAAAACACTGTCAACTGACAAAGATTTGTTGTTCAGGGCACAGGTCAAGTTGGAGTTAAGATAATTTATGGGTCTCCTGTGATGACTGGGGCAAAGGTACCATGGAAGTATTTTTGTTTCTTATTAGCCTACAGGGATAACATCCCTCATGACTTTGGGTGGGTAATAGACTTATTCTACCAAACACCAAGTTGCACTTGGCATTCTTCACCCAACAAAGCTAGAATAGAAAATATTTACGGGTTGTGGAGTTGCCGTAGCTTTGGTCTTTGGGAAAATGTACTAGCTCCTTGGTTTTCAGTCATCTTGACTTAACTACACTTCATTTTCAAGACAGATATTCAGTAGCTGCCAACAAAACTTGTAATATGGTTATAGTCCTGTAGAGTCGTTATCTTTCTATCACTACTAATACTTTCTTCTAGCTATCTTTGTCATTTCACTGTCCAGAATAATTTAAATGTGGGCTTATTTCAGTCTCCATAATAGAACATAGCCCCCTCAGTTTGTTTTACATGTCTTGCTTTCCATTTTTACCAGTATTATCTCTCATCTCTTGCAGATATTGGACCAGTCTTCCAATTCGGTTTTACTATCTTGACTTTTCCCCAACTAGTTTCAGATTTCTTTATGTTAACCTTCTTCCTACCTTGGAATTGTAAAGAACTTGTGTGAAAGACCCTCTGTTCATCAATACCTTATAAGAGTAACTGAACTCAAGGAAAGGCCATTGTCTGTGCTAGGGAGAATGAATGAACCTTGCACGCGACCCGTACAGATACTCAGCAGATCTCTGCAGCTGTTTCAACTGTTTAAACATATATACTATGACCTTTCATGCTTTAGACTGAGCTAGAGTGCTAAAGTACCAAACTAGTAAATTATTTCATTGTAGCAGACATACCCTTACATACAATGGTTGGGTATTTATTTTGTAAGACATATTTAAAGACAGAAGTTACGTTATTGTTAAAATTTAAATAATATTTTAAAAACGAGTAATCCTGTTCCTGAAAAAGAATCTGTTTGTGCAAATTTTTGGTGTGTCCCAAGAAATATGGGTTCACACAAACAGCAATCTGAAAATAAACAATTGTAACAGAAGAGTTTATGCTGAAAGCCAGCTATCCAAACCACATCGTTGTATCACCCAGCTAAATTTGTTTTAATACATATTTAGGAAATAAGCAGGAATTTTCAAGATTCCATCTTAGACTTGTTGCTGCTAGTCAAGGTGTATGGAGGGGGAAGAAATCTGAATGACCTTTTTTCAGTTTTAGCTGTAGACTTCACTGTCAGTTGAAAGTAGAAGCCAAAGCTGAAATGTGAAAACATAATTGGCAGGCTTTAGGTTTTGTGTTCCTGAAGTAGGCAGGAAGAACTCAATAGGCTACACTTGTGTGAGAAGGAAAATGCCTCACACAGACATGATAAAATGAGTTGTGGTATGAGATGATCTGTTTACCTGTGGCATATGCGTTAGCTGCAGAGAAGGCACCCTGGATAAAAAATATCCTTTTTAAAAATCAAGAATAATATTTTGAAAGGTGTTTAAATAGCACCAAAAAAAAATCTTGCGAATAAACTAATATTTCACTTCTTAATTATCTTCTTCCTTACATCTTGGGAGTCTGCTCCATGAGGCACAATTCTGTTTAATGATTATGAGAAATAGCTTTTTTGAAGGGAATGGAAAGCCTGAAAACAGTTTTTATTGGTATCTTCACAAAATAAAAGCCCTCCCTCCCTTTTTTTCATGCTTACCTTCACTGCTTCCCAGCTAGAATTAACCAGGTATTGTCTAAAGGGACCAAAACCTGAAAAGAAGGACAGGCACTTTTAACTTATGCTTGCTCTGCAGTCATAGATTAGGTGCCGACATGTGTGCACACACATATTTGTTCTTTATCTTCATATTTTTGGTTATGGAGGTTGAGATTTTTAGATAGGATTTGGCCTTTATAACACTTATGGGAACAGTATTTTCATTTTGTATATGCACTTACATAAGAACTAATCCTGCAATCTTCATTCATGTCAAGGCTTAATTATGAGAGAACCTTAACTGAAGCTGGTAAATGTACTGGAGCCACTAGGACAGATCATGTAAATGATGATTTTGGGCAAGGATCATCATCCATAGAAATACCACTACTAAAAGATCTGGTGTTAAATACTCCCAGGTCACAGTCAGTCTACCATTCTTATTATTAAAGCTCATGAAGAGGAAGATATGCACATTTAATGAAAATGT
Organism: Strix aluco; assembly: GCF_031877795.1. NCBI lineage: Eukaryota > Metazoa > Chordata > Aves > Strigiformes > Strigidae > Strix > Strix aluco. The sequence goes on from NC_133942.1 coordinate 15,768,005, forward strand.
TTGAAAGAGTAAAACTTTTATTTCATTTGAAATATTTTTTTAAATCCCAAGTAACGAAAACTTAAGTTTTCTGTCAGGGAAAATGTGCTTTTTGTGGTGCTGGGCAAAATCTCTTCCTTTACTTTTTCCACACAGGGAAAGAGAAGGAGGAAAGAGAAAAGGACTCTCTGAATCCAAAGTACTACATTTAATTTTATGCATTAATTTTTGTGAAAGACTTTTTTTAAATAAAAAAGAAAAAAACCTCATTTTGAGCTAGATGGGCATTTTGTCATGAAAAAGTTTGATGGAAAACTCCCACTATCTTCATTAATCTCAATTACTGTTTTCAATCCAGAGTGTTGCCAAGTCTTAGAGACTGGGTGGCAGAAAAACAAGTTTGTTAAATGGTTTTAATGCTATAACTCTTAAATATTTAAAAATCCTTAAATGGACAAATAAATACTTCACAGCATATGATTGCTATTTTGCACAGTAAAATGTACTGGTATGTGGAGACAATTAAGCCTAAACGCAGGCTTATGACAGCTTAATTAATGTTAGACTTTAAGCATTTCTTAATTTGTTAATACTTATTTCATAACTGCTCAATCTTTTCTCTTTAATATTACAAAAAACCTGATTGTGCTAATATTTTTGACCATGTTTTCCCCAGGTTTAAGTTTGTACTGTGGGGAGGGAACAAGGGAAACAGTACTCATTTCACATTAACAGGGAACATAAAACCTCACTAGGCCCACTATGCTTTCAGAGCAAAATTAGGATGACACCTACTCCATTTCGAAGCTGTAATTGTGCATGTTTGTGTACCTGTGTGTGCAGAACCAAAGAAGCGTAATGAAGTTATTAAATAGCTCACAATGAAATACATGCATCTCAGTGGTAGCCATAAGAAACTACTGCTTAGGATTAAATTGTTCTATGAAAAGAAAAGCCTGAATGTAGGAGAGTTTTGCAACAACTTGGAGGGCTGACTGGCTTAATATCATTAGTGCTATATAATAAGCTGGGCTCACTGCCAGCAGGTTTATGTAATGAGCAGGTGAAAATGTAACAGAAGCATCTCCCTAATAGCTTAAAGATGCACCTTAAAGATAACAGGACACACTAGTCTAAAACTATTTGAACAAGTAGATTTCTGCACCTAAATGGCTATCTAAGGGGAGAAGAAAACTAACAGGGAGCTAAACAGTGTGCCTGTCAAGGGTACGTGCTATAGGTATCACAGGAGAGAACCAGACTGTCAGCCTTTTGCGAGGTTAGCAAACACCTCTTGCTCTCTCCTGTGCTCCCATTCAGCTCAACTGCAGTTGTCTAGAGCAAGCCAAACTAGTTCTGCCCATCTTGCAGCTATTAAACACTTTTTACATTTTTTTTTTAATTGAAAACAGAAAGATGCAAATCTCTTTGATGTAGTTTCAACTTCATTCCTATGTCCTCAGATGACCTGCAGTGGAAAATTATCCAGCAACTCACATGTCAAGATAAGTGTAATGATTGCCTTTAGATGAGCCAGTGGCAACAAGAGGAATAGCGAGTGGCAGCATTCCTTAGGAGCTTTAACCTTTTAAAGCTCAGAAGTCTCTAGCTGGTGGTTCTGCCAGTGTGATTCAGCGGTGGTTATAGCCAGCAAGAGAAACTCCAAATTTGGTCCCTTGTGCTGCATGTTCAGGCACGCTCCTTTGGTATATTTAAATTTAATGGTCTAGTGTAGCAGTGATGAGGCAGCATCTCCTCTTTAAATCTCCCTTACTTTGCCATGAAACTGAGACCCTGAAACTTGCCATGTGTTGCTCTAATTCTGGACGCTGACTATGTGACATTGTGATGCAACCTGGTTTTCTTGCTTCAGAGCTCCTTTTGGGTAAGCTTTATCTAATACTGGGCTGCACTGCCTTGAGCTATGTGGTTTGGATCAGAGAGAATGTCAACAAAGATTAAAACATGGAGAGAATGAACAACAAACCAAACTGGATGGCAGTAAAGAGGGCAGACTGCAGTCTGTTTCCTCTGACATGCATCTGATTTTTCTTAGGAAGGCAGAGCAGCAAGTTATTTTCCATTTGGAATTGTTAGTATGACCATTTGCTACTGTTTTTCCCTCCAGGGAACTGTTTACGACAAAGATCAAGCATGTGTGCATACCATCTCTAGCTAAAAGAAGAATAAAATAAAAATCTTACCAGTTACAACCACAATGTTGGAATTTGAATCCATGAAACCTACGGTCCAGAAGGTGAAATCTTGTCTTTCAGTTCCAAAGAGTATTGTAATTCATGTATCTGTGGCAAACTTCTTCATTTGGGGCACCTTTTTTTCTTCTAACTGTGATGTGTCTGGATTCACATGACACTGATTATTTGTGATTCATGTAACTTTCAAAGCAAAAATTGTTACATCTCTGTATTAAAAATAGAAGTCTGACTGACCAGCTGACTGGCTGGGACTACCCCAAGCTTCTTTTCCTTTCTTCAGGCATGCAATAGTACCTAGGAAGAACAGGAAAGTCTTAAAGAAACTACTTTTGCAAAATATCCAGCAATGTTTTTCATCAGAAACATGTTTATCTACAAGTAAACAGAAAATAAATTGAATCAGTTTTATATCTCTGTGGATATTCTATTTTTAGCACAGTTGCAATTCACTTTAATCGTGAGGAATGGCAACTACAAAAACATATCTGTCCATTTCCACTGTTCTTAGACTTTTTCCTACTGACTTAAAAAACTCAGGGGTAACTTTGCTGTTCCTCTTCATAGCAGTTATCTAGTTTACTAATCTTGATCTTTATCTTACACTCTTTATGAAAGAGTCCAAGTGCTTTACACTTCTAAAACCAAACACCAACAGGAAAATGTATTAGCTAAACCAAAACATTTACTCGGTAATATCCTTGAATAGGCAACATGTTAAAAAAAACTCATTCCAACTTGCAAGGTCAAAGGAACTCTAGAAGCTGGGTTATGGCTCACCGAAACTGGTGAGTTTAGTAGCTGGTCTGTCCTCATTAAACTGAAGCATGAGAACCAATAGGAGGGGCCTGAAATCAAAACATATGCACATTGTCACTGCCCAAAACAAAAGCATATGAAAGTTCTCCTGAGAATTATAACTATGTGGGCAGAGGGTTTCACTGGGTCTTGTTTTGAGTAGGAAGTGTATGTGTGTGCATGTGAGAGAGAGAGAGAGAGGGAGGAATATGCTAAGAATAGAAAGCCACTATATAATCTCAAGAGAGCTGGTAATTGTGAGACTTTAAGAAAAAAAAAATCTCTGAAGCAATCTCTTGGATTGGGTGGTGGCTGAATGAGGTTTGGAGCTATGAGCTGTGCCAGTCATTTAAATCCTCCTGTGCTAAGACACAAAGAAATTTGTGGATTCTTTTAAATAAAAAGACCTTGATTCCACCATCCATTTCTTCCCCTGACTAATACGACTTGCAAAACTAACTTTGGCTAGCTGCTGAGGCTGAAGGAGCAGCTCATACAGTAAACACAGAACTCTCTGCAGCTTTAAATAAGGCAAAATTTGCCACTGACATCAGTGAATTACATCTAAAATACTACAGTCTTTCATTCTCCTATGTCAGTTAAGATTTTTATAAATTAATTTTTATGTGTGACCAGTTAGTAAAACTCTTCCTATGATACTGAACAGGACAATGACATACCAGTCTTCTCATGATCTGTGCTTTTTTTTTTTTTTTAAAAAAAAAAAAAAACACAAAAACCAAACCACTCCAAGTATAGAGTGGTCTAATGAACAAAGCATATACATAGAATATAGCAAGATTTAAGGTCTGTAACTGCTTAGTTTCCTGCATGAGAAATTATGCAAGTGTTTTGTTTGAGACATTATAGCTTCTTTATAGATATATATGAAGGGTAATGTTTGAATGCCATAAAATACTAGGTATTTTATTAGATATTCTTGCACAGTGTAGATATAAGTCTATTAGATCCATGCACTCTGAAACAACTGATAGTATCTCTTTGGACAGTAGTAATAGTTTTCAAAGTGTTCACAACCAGGAAAAGAGAGTAGAAAAAATATAGAGCATGGAAGATTATTTCACTAATCCTTTGTGAAGAAGCTGATAGAAACTTGGGGGGAAACCCCCCCAAGACACTTTTTAATGACTCATCAGTTACGTATTGTCTTCAATAGTTAAGTTAGTCCCTTTCCATGAGTAGAGGTTTGCTGATTTGGTAGTAAAGATTCTGAGACCTTTCCAGTGTTGTTATATGCCTGTGCAAATGTGGGAGGAACACTAGCGGTTTGAATAAACCAGGAATCTGAAGTGCACTGAAATTAATTTTTGCACTGATTTAATTGATCGCTTCTGTTCCCAGGCTTTATGTGCATGGTAGTATACTTGGAGGAATAATGCATGTATTGGAGCTGTACATGTAACAAACAGAAAATAAAGGATATGGTAGCTTCAAAAAAGAATAATAAAATCTTATGGTTAGGCTTATGTTCTACTGAGAATTTTAATTCAGAAATGAAACTTTTTCTTTCCCTAATATTTCTTCAGCTGAAGTTGAAACTACTCTTGGAATTTTTGTGAAAGTATGATTGTAGCTTTAATATTAGCACTCACACATGTATATGTGACCATAACAATAGATACCCAAGTCACTGGATTTTTGAGGTCTGTGCAAATTAATCTCCCCATCCATAATTAAGAAACCAAGCCCTGGATATCTGAAAGAAAGTCACAGACACAGCTGACTCAGCTAAACACTAGTTGTTTTTCTTCTTGCTAGACACAAATGTGATTGGCATGGTGCTCATCTAGAGGTAAAGAAGAAATGGAAGCAACTCAACTATGAAAGCCCTAGTTATCACCTTGAATATTTTTTCTGTACAGTTGTCTGATAAATTTTAAAATTATTTGAGCTGCTGAGTAAGAGAAAAATATGTTTTCTGCAAATGCATTCTGACCACATTGCAGAACTGCCAGAACACTACTCAGATAGCTTTTTAGTACCGACGGTAACAAGAACCGAATATGGCCCTTCATTTAGAAACAGCTCTTTAATTTTTATCTCTTTTATTATTACTTACATATAGTTTTTTATTTCTTGTTATTGGCAGGCACTGACCAATGTTTTAAACTGTTAAGTGGAAGTGCTTAATATATTCCAATTTTTATCTCAGCTGTTCAACATTTAATGAGAGCAGGGAGAAATCAAGCTGTTATGCTATTTAACATTAAACTATAATGGGACTTTAAATAGAAATTTCAGGATCTAACACTCTATATTTCTTTTCCATTCTAATAAAAATAAATGATCCTCAGGAAAGACTGAAGCTGGTCTTTAGGTAGATGGAATGCAATGTCACAAAGAGAGGAGACAAATGTTTCAGTGTAAAGTCTTGCTGTTCCCTGTGGACCAATGCCTCTTCTGTAACAAACTCCACAGAAATGGTAAATGGAAAATGTAATGGCAATTTCACTTATCTTTTTTTTTGGATAGAAAGTGTTATATATTTTGTTGTTGCCCTATTTATATTAGTTCTTCTGCAGTTGTTACCACTGGTGTATATCCAGTGTTTAGTAACAAGAGAAAAAAATTGAAATTTGTATAGTTTAAATGTAGCTAAGCTGTTGGGTGGCTATTAGTTCAGTTCTGGTCTTCTTGCAGTATTAGCAAAAATGAACTGCTGTGTAGGGGCAGATTTTTAAATGTTATTTAACTTTAATGCAGGGAGAAAGTACTTTAGCAGAAGAGCATATAACTCAGGATCAATGGGTTGCTTTTGTTCAGGTGTCATTTACCATGTGCAAAGAGATTCTGCAAGCAAGATACACACAGTATAAGTAATTATTTATCAGCTAGTATGCCAAATAGATAGCTAGGACTAACAGAGATAACTAGGCTAAACAGTAATATGCTTACCACTCCTGATAAAACAACTGATGAGTCTTAGCTGGTCTGGAAGCTCCCAATATGCTGGGGAAAGTTGGTCTCTGCCATTTCTCGGTACAGGCTGATCTCAGCATTACTGAGCTATCTTTGCATTTTCTGCTCTTCTTCCTTCCTTGTCTTTTTTCTAATCTTTCACCAGCTAACTACTGTCATCCCAGCAACAGCATTTCTGTGATTTTAACTTCTTGTCTTTCAGGGCTTTAGTTCATGTACTTTCTCATAGCTTAACAGCTTTCTCAGTAAAACTTAGGCAAGGTCACACAGCAATGCTGCATCAGACTAGGCCTTGGATCAAACCTCTGCACTGAGTGTGAGATGGGGAGTGGTAGAAGGTACAAAGCTTCAAGTGATGATAAGAATGTGCTGAGATCCATGGATGCACTGTAAAACGTGGTTGTGTGACATCTGCTTTTTGGGAGTGTCAGTGTATGGGCTGAGATCACTTTGTCCCGCTGCAGAAAGAAAATACAGATCTACTTTAGACGAGCAATGGCGTACATAACCATGATGTGAAGCACTTAAGACGATGCCTTGAAAACTTGTCTCCAGGTCAGAGAGCTGTTTCCCAATGGTGTAAATGAAAAGGTAAGTTTGTTTCTTTGCAAACTTACTGTTATTTCCATGTACTTTTTTCTTCATCTCTTTGATACTTGTAGCTGCTATTTTACAAATAATTAACGGATCCCACACTCAGGGTAGAAAGACTCCCAGGAGTCAACACCTGGATTCCACTTTCTAGTTTTGACAACTGTGTGTTCATTTTAATCTCTGTACCTCAATTTTCACAGAATCACAGAATCATCTAGGTTGGAAAAGACCTTGAAGATCACCTAGTCCAACCATTAACCTAGCACTGACAGTTCCCAATTCCACCATATCTCTCAGCGCTATGTCGACCAGACTCTTAAATACCTCCAGGGATGGGGACTCCACCACCTCCCTGGGCAGCCCAATCCAACACCTAACAACCTGTTCTGTAAAGAAATAATATCTAGTCTAAACCTTCCCTGGTGCAACTTGAGGCCATTACCTCTTGTGGGGTTTTTTGGTTTTGGTTGTTTTGTTTGGGTTTGGGTTTTTTTGGTTGTTGTTTTTGGGTTTTGTTGTTGTTGTTTTATGGTTTGTAATGACAAACAGCAGGCTGTTTGCCTAGGTTTTCAAAAAGCCTGTCACCCTGACAACAATCACTGCAGTACAAGGCTGAAGAATGCTATAAAAACGTCATTTTCGTACTTACTTTCCCTCATAAACCTTCTGCTTCTGCCACCTGAGTTTAAAGAAACTGGTATTAGCTCTGTGGTTTGTCATTCTGTGCCTTTTAAATGAAGAATTTGGAAGCTGTGTTGGGAGCTTGTGTTTCAAGTGAGGACGCCGTCCTGGGCTGGCACTTGCCGAAGGCCGGGCCTTGATGGCGGAGGACGAGGGCTGCCCCCTCAGCCTGCGGCCACCGTGCCGGGAGCTCGCAGCCAGCTTCCCCTCGCCTCTCCAGCCCCCGCTCCTACAGAAACTTCGCCAGACTCTTTACCGCCACCACCCCCGTCCTTTTGTTTCCCCAGCCGCCCCACGACCGCCCTCCCCGCCTCCCGGCGGCGGCTTTTCCTGTCAGCCAAGCCCCGGCCCGCCTGGCCCCGGGCCGCCCCGCCACCGTCTCCGGGGCGGGGGCGGGCCGCGGCTGTAGGAGCCCGCCTCAGAGGAAGTGATGGAGGCCGAGGGAGGAGGAAGAGCCGCCGCTGGTAAGAGGGGAGGGAGAGCGCTCGGGGGCTCCCCCGCGGCCTGGCCTCCTCCCCCACTTCCCCCACCGCCCCCTGCCCCGTCTCTCCCCTCACGGCGGCCGCCCCGCTCGCTTCTCCTCCCTCCTGCTCTCGCCCTCAGGCCGGGCCGGCTGCCCACACCCGCAGAGGCTGGACGCTGGTGCCCGCCCTGACGCACCGCCCGCCCGGGCTGTCCGGGGCCGCCGCCGGCGCCTGCCCGCGCCTCCTGTGAGGAGCCCGCGGCGTGTCCCCCCGCCGCGCCGAAATGGCGGGGTCCCCGCGGCAGCGCCGCCGGGCTTGCCAGGAGCGGCCAGAGCGCCGCAAAACACTCGAGCCTTTCCAGGAAAACTTTGCTCAGCCGCCTGCGGTCATGACCGGGCGAGCCCCGGCTCTTCACGGCCGTGTTCCCGGCGCCCTGCTTTCGCAGGATCGCCTGAGGGGGGTGGTCCGATCCGACACCCCTGCACAAAGAGGGATCAACCCGAGTAGTCTGCTACAGGGTGATTTGCTCTTTTCCCAAGCGTACAGGTAACTTTTCCAGGTTTTAGGCTAGTTCAAACCTGTCCTGAAGCAGAGAGGAACCGGCCTGATGATTTCTGTCAGCTTTGGTTCGGCAGGTGATGCTGGTGAAAGGCTCCAAACGCCTGTTTCCAGGGTGTGTTTAGAGGTCTCACAGCACACCTGCACGAGTTTGGGACTTCAATGGCTAAGTGCTTGAGAACTGCTAAGGAGCAGAGGGAATACTGTGTAAAAATACTTCTACAATTTTAAGGACAAATTTCAGACGGCATCAACAAGTGTTTATCCAAACTGAACAAAACATGGTTTAACAAAAGAAGCATGGGACAAAAGGGGCAGTAGACACGTTGCTTTTTGACCGCAGAAGAATAATTAGTTGGATTATTTTGGTGTAGAGATGAGATATAACAGGCTTTCTATGCTGCAGAGTACTTGCCCTGTCTTTAAAAAGTATTCAGTTAAAACTTCCTTTGCTGATCATGAACTGACTGTAGAACAAGGAATACGTGGTCTCTAATGATGAATTTGGTGGGGAAAAAAGCAACTCACCCCTCGTCTCCTTTCAGCAGAAGTTAACTTATTGGTCTTTCTGACAGTAGGCAAAGAGTGCTCTGCCCCAGCTGAGGCCAACAGAGAGAACTCAGCCATTCAGTACATGGTGGTCTTATGCTGCTTTGAAGTGAACAGACATTATGTTAGTTCCCAAATGGCAGTGCTCCTAGTGCTTGGTAAGGAAGCTGATTTTAGGACAGGTGGATCTTCTGCACATGCTCCACCGTGGATTTCCAAGGGAGTCTGGCGTGTAAGCGTTCCTGGTTTATATTTGACTAGGAGCACTTCCAAGAATCTCTGTTCACGCACTTGTTTGGATAAGGGCCCATTGCATCACCTCAGTTAGCTTTTGCACTGCTTTCCCTCATGCTCAGTTTTTATAGTCTTCTTCCTTAATTTGTCACGCTAGCAGGTAAATGGTGAGAAAGTGAATTTATCTTCTGAAACACATTTTAAGTTGCTGCCATTTATCTAAAGCACCTACTTCATCCCCTTCAGTAAAATAATGATGTTGTTCATTAGTTCCTCTAGCTGCTCATGGCTAAATGTGCCATAGTCAGATTGCTCTATTTTCTCCCTCCTATCAGCCTCTTACGAAAGTCAAACATTTGTAATAATGCTATTGGTTTTTTGGTTTTTTTGGAAGATTCTCAATTCTGCTGATGTTTTAAATAAAATATCTCTAGATGAATGGGACTTGGTTTTTCATGTCCAAGCAAACATTGTACTGTTGGGTACTTCAGTTAATGTCTACGTTTTTCCTCTGACTTTTACATTACTCTCAAATTGAATGTTTAGAATAGTTCTTCCATCCCCTTCCTCTTTTGGGACATCTGCTATTTGTTTCAGGTATCGTCCAAGTTTTGGCTTAGTTATTTAATTGAATATACCTATGTTTAAAATAATTATGGAACAATTGGTAATAGTTTCATATACTCAAACAATTGAGTATACAGCACACTGTAAGAGCATATTGGAGTCAGCCATTAGCTCTTCTTATGTAAATGGTGCTTTTCAGTTTACGTCATGCTGTAACATGAGATGCTACAACTAGGTCTTGAGGTTTGTTCCCATAACTGTTTTTCACAGGGCAAGATTGCTTACACTTCCAGGTTTCTAAGCCCCTTTATAGGTCCTAGGCAAACCTTACCGTTGAGAAGCAGACCAGCTGTTGACCTGGAACTTGAGGTTCTTGTTTTAAATTCAGCTTTGTCACTTTAGAACACTTTAAAAGTCAGATTTGTATGTGTTAACCATCTAACAGCAAGGCTAGGAAGGACAGTCAGTGAGTAACAAAATACATACAACTCTGGAGCCTGAGAAATAGTTAGTTACTGGATGAGAAACCCGTACATCTAGTTTAACAATTGCTTTAATGAAGCCTTAAATTTCCACCAGTCTCTCTAGGAAGATGGAAATCTCCCTGCCCTCCATGAAATCCATATTAATTGGTTTACAGGCAGGAGGTCAGCAGCCTGGAAGGTGGAACCGCAAAATTCAGGTAGCATATAGGTGCTATATATAATGAATGGGTCCCCCACATCTAGAAAAGCTACTCAAAGGTCTAAGATGAGACTGATCAACAACCATACACCTTCAGTATAACTAAAATCTTACGTCTGGAACAGGCAGAATTTTACTCACGCTGAGGAGTGTGTGTATCTAAGAGGTGAGGACTGTCATAACCTCCTTGCTTTCCATGCCACGGGTGAGGCAAGTTACTGAAACCTTGCTTTCTTTAACATAATAGTTATGGTCTAGAGGAAAGAAAACAGGAAACAAAATCCTAACTACTTTGCTCAAAGAAAAAACAGTCCAAAACCCACCAAACAAACCTGAGTCCCTTTCCATAACAGCATTACAGTGAATACACTCCTTCGCTTGGGGGAAAGTATGAGAAAACAAACAGCACAAGAGAAAGTCTAGCCGGTTTAAATTTGCAAGTGGGAGGTGTGCAGACATTATGGTTGTGAGTATGTTTTAAGAACCTACGTAGAACAGGCTGGTATGTATTTTCCACATCGTGTAATGGTTGCGTACTGAGAGACTCCCAAACACTTCGCGTGGCGATTCACAGTTCTGGTGTGTTGTCTTTGCAAAATGATTGGCAGACCCTCAGGTCGCACATATCTGAAGTAAACTGTGTCCTTCTCAGTTACCGAGCGGTCTGTGGATGCTTAAAAATGTTGTGTTTGTAACCTTTGAAACTGCTGTCTGGTCTTTATAGTATTACTGACAACAGATGGCAAATGGCTCCGCTGATGTAATTCTTGCTAGTGTTTCATTCCTGTGAAGTTGCAGAGTTTCAAAATCTCAGAAAGTACCTCCATATTTTTTCTGTGTAATGATTTCAAGCCAAACTAAATAAAAACATTTTATATTATTCAAATTCCTATGGTGTCATGTGACATTTCTGTAATGATTGCCTTGCAGCAGTTTCAGATAAGTGCACGTTTGGTAGCAATTTAAGGCCTGTGTCCTTTAAGTAATGCTTATTAGTACGTAACAGATGCCATTTAGAAACATTATGCCTTTTAATAGGCTCTGCTTTTAGACTACATGTTCTCATTCCAGGCAGGCTGTGGATCAGGCAAGCTTGGAGGTATGCTGTCGTTTATGCAAAGCCTAAGTCAATTTTCTGCTCTGAAGTCAAGCCATGTGTTTTTCCTTGTTTCTTCCATTCTGGTCATAGCTGCCTTGCTGTGTTTTCCCCCCCTAGTCATATCTTTGGCTGATTGTCAAGCCATTACAATCAAAACCTTTTGCATTTTTAACCACCAGCAGCGGTTTCTTTTGTCCTTACAGAAGAGCCTGTGTAAACTGAATTTGAACACTCTCAGCCTTACTGTCAAGAGCACAGCAAGCACAGAGTTAGCCCTCTGTTGCCAGCCTGTCCTTCCTTCTCTGCTTCTTCCTCCTCCCAAAAGGAGAAAAAGGGAAAAGCAGAGCCATGCTGATTTTGGAGCACCTTCAAAGACATGTAGAATAGCTGACACAATGGCACAGAGAAACAAGAGAGTTGTTTACATATTTCCTCCACTACTTGCAGCTGTTTATTAAAGCAAGTTCTGAGGCAGGATAAGAGGCTTGTGATAGCTAGTGCAGGTGACGTATTAATTTACAGCTGCATAATAAATTTAGCAAAGTGGAAATTACTGGGGGAAGGGATTTTTTTGTTTCTGTGTTGTTTTTTTTTTTTTTTCTCAAATTAATTGCTTTATTTTCAGATTATTCTGCCTGTACAAATTGCTCCTTGCAAGTAATTTGGAGAAAGGCTGCTGGGCTTTCTTAGGCAGACTTCTGCACTCTACTGGTGGGAGCAGTAGATTTGTTAGACGTAAAGCATTTGCAACTCAAATTAGGTGGCATCTGAAACTGGTATCCCTGAAAATCTAGACAGTTGTCTCGCGTTTTCATCGTTACTTCGTTTGCTTGGAAAACATTGTCCTTTCTGATAGCAACCCGGGGCTTTCAGGTGCTCTTGGTTTGCTACACATACTGCCACAGTTTGTATGACATGAGGATAAGGGCTGTGTGTGACCTTAGGTTTCCCACACCTGCTTTGAATGATGGTAGTAATAGGGAAATGTATTTAATGTGGTACTTAAATGCTAGCCCTAGTGCCAGGTTGTGACAGTGGGTGTTTCAGTAATAATTTTAAATGCTCCTTGGTCTTAAAATGTGGCTATTTTCTGAAACAGTCCTGTCAGTCTGTCTGCCTTCTCACCACAGGATGAAATCGTCTTCATGCTAAACCATTTGCTAAACTCAGTTGTCAGTTCCTGTCATTTCACTATTCCTTGTTTATCACTATGGGAGACATTGTCTTCCTTTTTTCCCTTAAGTTATAGGCTGACTTTTGACCAACACATCCTCCTTTCTATCTTCCATCTTTGTAAAGGATTGAACTACCACTATCTACATTTCAACTTGTGATTCATAAAAGCTCTACTGCTGTTCACGGAATCTTTTCTGTCATTTTCCTTTCAAATCAGCCTCTTTGAATAATGAAAATACTTCAGTGATATATTTCAGTGTCATTCAGGGCCTCCCATTTCTTTTTTGCTTAGACTTTAGAGTCAGACTCTAATTTGAGATCAGGCCTGGACTATGAACTTCTCCTGGCATGCTATTTTGGCTATGGGTATGATGAAGTGAGATGTAGCACTGACATAACTGCTGGAAAAAGCCCCTGATATGGACACAGTTGTTCTGGAAAACTTGTATATTTTTCTTCTATCTTTTATTTTGTTTGGGGGGTAGACAAATAATTAAGTTGACAAACCTAGATTTTTGTTCTTAAATATACGAGAAAATCTATGCCACTGTCCTCAGGAGTTGAAGTTAGACTTTTCCAGGAACATTTCTGCCCATTTCTTGGTTGTATGAAAAACAGTACATATGAAGAACTCAGCTCTGATGTTTGCAGGTTCAGAGGTATTAGCAGCAATCCCACTGAATCAATAGAATTTCCTTGAGGAAAACCTGATGTGAACATGAACCTTAAAGTCTAATTAATTACAATCCTGAATGTCCATTTTCTTCAGGACTACATCTTCTCTGAGTTATTCTGTAAGCTCCCTCCTCCTTTTTTACATCTAAGCTCTGTGAAAAAGAGAGTTAAATGTGCAGAAGTATGAATTCCTGATATGTCATAGTTACAGCTGGTAGCACTTCCATGGTTTAACAGTATGCTACAGTTTTTATTTATAAAGTCTGTTTCTGGGCCACAATACCTCAGCTTTTTTCAATTACGTTAGGTTAGAACTTTGTGCAAAACATGCCAGTCCAGATGTGCATTCTGTGTATAATAGGACAGGGGTAGCCTGTTTACACAGATGTATTTTAATTTATCTGCACTCTGAGTTGGGTGTGGCTTTATTTTTGTAAGTGTAACACTGCTAAAGATCCAGCTGAGGAAAAATAGATACAGTTGGAACCTGTTTGCTGGAACTTTCAGTGCGGGAGTACTTCAGGTTAGAGTGGAGGAAATACCCCTTCAATATGAACTTGCTTTTCTAGCTTTGAAAACATTTTAAACATTGTGTTTCATGTAGGTATTTTTCCAAAAAGAGCTAAATAATTAAATCAATTATTTAATTCTCTTTTCAATCTTTTTTCCCATTTCATAAATTGCAGATTACTTTAAGTTTTGGAAAATAAATAACACATGGTTTATAGTAGACCCTGGTCATATGAGGTTCTAAGGGCCTTCAGAGGTCATTGAAGAGAGTGAAAATTGAAGGTGTTTGACATTTTTCAGAGTTAGGCTTGTCTAGTATCTGCCTTTGCTCATCTACATTCTGTTAAATATATGTGTATACTTAAAGCTTTTTTATTCTCTTTTCTGAACTCAGTAGTAAAAATGTGTTAGCAGGAATGGGATGGCTCATATGATAGTACCTTGCATTTGGGATGCCTAACATTTGGTCTGCCCTCCATTTGAGTGACAGAATTTGCAGTAATGACACATATTGCTACAGCTGAACTCATGTATTTAATCTGTTTGGTTTCTTAACCGGGAATGGGATTAGGATTATTTATTTCCCTTCTGCCTTCATTTATTGATTCCATAGCAGAAATTTATTTACAGACAGAAACTTGTGTTTAGTTTGTCTTCTGAAGCCCTTCTTGACATTTGAATTGTGATAGAATAGAAATTAATATATAAATGGTGTTTTTGGATCGAAACATAGAAACCTGTTAATGCCAATGCATCTTTTTCATCCTTTATGTTCCAAGAGTGATTGATCTATTAGTAATGGTGAAAAGCAGTGCAGGGGGGAAGAACATTGTTTTCATTAATGATGTACATGTGGTTAAGAGCTACCTTGCCACGTTGGACAGATATCACACACAGCATTTGTCCACTCCATTGCCACCACATGTTGTTGTGATACTGAAGTCTCGCTTACACTAGAACTTGGTTTTTGACATGTACTTGCTCAATTAAATTCAGGATATGAGAGTCAGGTTCTGCATGTTCTCCCGGGAACGTGGCAAAGACCTCTTCCTTCCTTTGAAAGGTTAAACAAATATGGTTGTCTAATGATAACCACATGCCTAGAGTTGTTCAAGCTCATTGGAGGGAAAGAAGAGTTGATGTTAAGCACTGCTGTTTAACACAGAGCTCCCACTCCTGTGAGAGTGTAATCGAAAACACTTGTATGTGCACGATTTAGAAGGGCAAAAAAAGTTATCTTTAGATCCTAGACGCTGTCATGGTTGTGCTGCCATAGTGTGGCAGTGACAGTCCACAGGAGAACAGAGAACAATTTATGTTATATGACTTCTTTGTCTTTTTATGTTGGGACTTCAGAGGCACTGATAAGAAAAACGTCACACCCTTTTGAAGTGGTAGATAAGACATACACTTAACTGATAAGAAACCAGACAGAAGATGAAGTGATTTGTTGGGGGCCACAAAACCACACCTGTGTTAAGAATAAATCTTAGGAGTTCAGGTCTCAGTTGCCTGGTTTAATTACAAGAACACTCTCTCTTAAATATTGATGTGATATACTGTCATTTTGTGTTGGTGCACATGTTTGTCTCGTATTGCAAAGTGTTTTTTGATTTAAAAAAAAAGGGAAATAGTTCTTGGACAAAAAACCTCACAATACTGTCAGAAACACTGAAAACCTACTGAAGTTTGATTTTTTTTTTTTAATTGTGAAATATATTAGCATGAAAATAAAGCCAATAAGTAAAACCAGTACTACTATTGCAAGCATTAGAAATGGCAAAACTGAATAAATAATGAAACTTGAAAGTTAGAAATGTTCTTTTTATCTATATTGTTTCTGCACCACTTGAAATCAGATTTAAGTATTTTTCATATTTTTACATGTAAAATTATTCACAAATTTGTACGAATGTATAAAGATGCGCAGTCCAGATACAAATCCTGTGGTGACTGATGGCTTTTCTGTAAACATACAATTCTTAATGGATGCATGTAATGTCATTCTCTGTGTGTGTAGAACATGAAAAAGTAGTTGTAGGATAAATGATTAATTCACTTCAGACATAACACTTTTCATGCTTCATCTACGGTGAGGTTGATGTATTTTGCTCTACAATCTAGCTGCATCCTAAATGTCCTTACAAATCTCTGAAATGGGCTTTTCAACAAGTAAGTCTTTCCTGGGAGTACCAACAATACCTCAATGCATCTTAATCAACTCAGTGATGTGTCGAGTCTGAAAAAATTGCATCACCAACTTTGTTGGTTTAGGGAAACAGTATTAATAAGCCACACATGAATGCAGGGATAGAAAATTCTTAACAATGAAAACAAATATCTCTTGTTTAATAAATTGGGTTCATGGTCAAAAAATACAAATATATTGGCAGTACATACTAATTTGAAACTTAAATGAGTATTTAAAGGATCTTTACAAAGAGACAGAGTTGATTGTCCCAAGTTGTAACTGGTTTGTTAGATAATGGCAAAATAGTAACACTAATACATAGGTACTAAAATGACTAGTCTAGTGAAAGAGAGCTTGAGGGATATAATGGTGATATTAATTGCTGTAGCATTATACTAATGAGATAAGTCTGTGGTTATCTATATTCTAGTTAAATTATTTCTATTATGGCACAGGGTTTAGTTGCAGAGGATATAAAAGGATCATCACAAAGAATCTTCAGAATATCTGATTAGATTGAAGCATGTCATTTACCTTCGGGCATTACAGCAGTCTGTAGTTTCACTTGTGGAATTTCACATACAAGTGTGTGCACCATGTGTTTTCTGTTGTATTGAGAATAAATTATTTTGCCCATGGAAAAATATTTCCTGCTTACTTTAACTGATAGAATGAAATTCTTGCTGAATCTGTAATGATGGTGGTCTGTCTCTAATCTACAAATATTAATGTGTAGTTTAAAGTAGAATATTGTCTTCTATTTTATGCTTGCATTTGTTATTTATCTATCTGATGCAGAACATAAACATGTTAATCAGATCTATCTGGATTCCCACATATTGATGTTTCTGGATCATAAGTGAAGTGAACTTTGTCTGACTTTTACTTCTCAAGAGGGATAATTGTCTGTGAAACGACTATAAAATTCAGCTCTCTATTTTGGAGAAAATCAGAGCAGCGGGTTTAGAAAAAGTTGAGTTTAGGGATCAGGACTGAAATGGGGGCCTTGGTTTATGCCTTATTGGCAGAGTTGTGTAATGTCTTAGACTGAGGTACCTATAGGTGCTGGAGGGTAGTATCTCATAAAGATGACTGAGTTGTATGGGCAGTGCCCGCTTGTGTGTATAGCTGGTTTTAACTATAGCTTTTTCAGTTTAAAAATCAGATTCTTAGTGCAAATTGATGACAGATCACTAGAGTGAGAGGATATGCGCTTACACATCCTCGCTTGAGAATGTGGCCCAGACTGCTCCATGGAAACAAAAGAGGAGAAACAGAATCCGTGTTAGTTTTTGCTTTAAAATCTATTCTGCATGCTTGACATGGAAATATGCCCATTCACATTTCTCATTTATCTCTAGAGAAGTTTTTTTCAGTGGAATTGCATATACTTCCTCCTCCTTTGCCCTGAATGCTGGTGCCCTGTAAAAGACAAAGCCTGGTACCTCTCTGTAAACGCCGTAGAATCCGCCTAGATGATGTCTTGACCTTGTTTACCAGCTTTGGCTATTTAAGATGGCAGCCACTTCAGAGCTAATGTCAGGAATCCCTCTAATGCAGTAGGCCTCCCGTTCTAAATTTACTCTCCTTATGGTTTATGGTCCCTCCTCTGTGGCTGCAGCAAGAGGCCCCCTTTTTATGACTCACCCCTCCTGCCCCCCTTGCTCCCCCTCCCTCCCTCCCTCCCTCCCTCCCCCAGATGGTAACCCTTTGTGCACATCGCCTGTTTGCAAGGAGTGCTCGCTGGGTGTCTAGCAGATTGGCTGCCACAATGTGCTCTTTTGTTGCTGCTAGGTAAGATCAAATTCGAATGAAATCCTGTAAATCAAATCAGGTTAAAAGGCTGTCCTTAGAACTTCGCAATTTTGGTATCCCAGGATGCTGATAGGGGCCTCAGACTGAAGAACTCACAGGAGAAGAGCACTGCTTTTCTTTTAAAGCAATGTTAACAAATTATTTTGCATTTGATTTTGGAACCTTTATAACATCCTGTTAGCCAGCAATTATTGTTGTAGTCAAATGCCTAACAATAGTTATGGTTAGACTTTGTTGAGGTGTTTTTTTTTTTTGTTTCTGTATACAAAAAAAGCATAAAAGGGACACATACGGGAGGGCAAATATAATTTCTTCACTTTTTACTAGGGAAAACTGGGAAATACATTAGTTAATGTAAAAAAATTCAAAATAGTGAGTTTTCTTCTGCCTATGGCAGCTGAACAGCATTTGTGGCATGTGTGTGTATGTGCACGTTTTGGGGGGATGTTCACAAAAGCCAGCTTTAGACCAATCTGACTTCTTGAGGAAACCCCAGGGTACCTAAAGTTAGAGTTCTGCTCCGTATTGTCCCTAAAGGAACTTCACTCTTTCCTCTCCCTAACATACAGAAGCCAAGACAGATTTGTTTTCTTAATGAAAAATTTTTGGATTTCCCCTTTACTAGAATATGTGCTCCTAACTCACTTGGGTGTTTTCAGAGTATTACACAGGAAAGACAAGTTAACAGGTAGTTTAAAATGGTTTTAAGACAAAAAAATTACTTCTATGGAAAGCTGTATTAATGGAAAGTTGATCAGAAGCTTTCTCTAATGCCTCATTATTTAATCTGTGACATTATTTCATCCTTCAAATGGTCACTATTACTTTAGAATACAGGAATATTATGTACAAGAAACGCATAGTGTAACTTTGAAGGTACTAGTTGTTTTGTTCAGTGAGGAGAAAAAATGATTGTGCTTATCAAGTTGCTTTGGTTTAACAATGGCAGGATGTAGCCTTGTAAGCAGTGTCTCATGAATAGTATTTATTAGCATGGCCAATATTATTCTTTGTGCTAAATTTAAGTCTTACATGCTGCTCTTTTGCAAATAATTAATTTACTAGTAAATTTACTTAAGTAAATTACTAGTTTTTAATAATAACCTTTAATTTTTTTCCCTTATACGCCTTCTTTGCTCGATGGTGTTAAAGACTACGCTGGGGAAGGCCAGGCCTCTGCAGAAGAAAACTGCCACTGCTAAGTACTGGCTGGGATTTTACAATGTGACTCAACTTGCCAGTGTTGCAATGCTGTTTTCTCTCCCATTTTGTCACATACAAAGATACTATGAAAACCATTTACAGAGTAGCTTCTGTTCAGCATTCTGACTACATAGCTTTGCTGTCAAGCCTCAGGATGTAAGCTGATTGCCTGCAAAGGGCAGGAAAATAGTGTTTAAAGCATTTTAAGCAGTGCTGGGTGGTGGTGAATTATCAGTTGTAGTTTCTTACCCTTTTGCTGAGGAATCAGATACTGATCACTGCCAGAGGGAGAATGGTGGGACCCTGGGTGAATAGTCTGACCTGGTACTGCAAATCCCATGCTCCTACTTTTAGATGGAAAGGTATAATTTTCAATATGGTACTTTTATGAATCATAGTTTCTAAATCTTAATATAGACAGTTCTTGCAATGACCCTCGTAAGACTGTTCATTGTCTCAGCCATTAGCTTTACACTTACTATCAGTGCAGTTATTTCACATTAAACTTGGGTCACGGGAGCTGCCATGTGAGAACAAACCATGATTAAAATGGAGGATTCAGAACTGAGACTCCAACTACCAGTGTGGTAGAAGATTTTGTCCTCAGTTTGAGGCTTACAAGAGCTGCAGGTGTAGCTTATTCATTGAAAGCTCCTTAAATGGAAACTATTTCCTTCCTATGGTAGAAGACTGACAGAATACTATTTAGACTGCTAACCCATTACTTCTGATGTTCTTTATCTTGAGCTGGTGATGAGCCACCAACCAGTCTGGTTTGTTATATCAGAAAGAGGTTGTTTTGCTCCTCGTGAGCACGGAGTTGGACTTTGCATTTAGGTAACAGGCATCAGATGTATGTAATTTTTGGTATCACATGGATACCCTTCAGCACTGACTCACATGGATTTAAAGTTATGTTGCATTAAAGATGATGGTTACTGTTTTGGGAACTCTTATGTGGGTAAATATTTTAATATTTTTTGACATTATTTCATTGCTGTGAAAGTGCCCAACTGAAGTTACTCAAAAAAGACAAAGAGAAAACTAATGATACACAACAGATCATGGACTGACCCAGAAAGGGGCAGTCTTCCAAGAAAGAGTGGAATCTTTGGAATTATTTTCCTGTTACATTTTTGGACTGTACTGAAACTCAGGTTGCATTTTGAAGAAGTTGTTTTTGCTCTTCCAGCTTTAAAACAATTTACTTACACCTAGAGAAATTTGAGACTGTGCTTGTTGAATTCAAAGGAGACAACTGTGATTTGATGCTGTCATGCTTCTACTTTGTAAAATTGCATGCCAAGAGGTAAATAACACATAGATAGGTTTTTTACCAGCCTTTCTATTTTAGACTAGGATTATATGAAAGGCTCTAATGGGAACAATAAGGTCCAGCTACACCAGGCAGCTGCTGGGAAGACTGAGGTTTTAAAACTCATGTTTCTTAGTTCATTTAAAAAGTAAAAATATCTTATGTTTTAACTACAGGTTGCCTTTACCTGGTAGATACGTTAGCAGGAGATCCAGAGGTTCTGCGAGTAGATGCTGAAACATACCATGAAAAACTTTTGAAGAAATCATCATCCACTCCTGATGTTTTGTCAATCCCTGGAGGAGAAGAGGTAGTAGGCTGATGTTTTTCATACTGCAAGTTAGACACTTGCAAACTAGTTTGATGGCTGTGCTCATAGTCTGTCTGTGAATAGGGGTAAACTGGTGTGGCGGGATTACAAATCTCTTCAAATCAGCAAATTCTGCATTATTTCAAATAGTTTGCATGCTGCAAATGAGAGATAAGCTTAAACTACAAGTCTAAAACCCCCTGAGTGTGCATGAGGGTTTGAAGTACTTAGCTGATCTTTACATCTTGACCTGCCTCCTTATAGGACTGAATCAAAAGTAGATTTGATATATGTTTATACCATGGCACAGCTCTGTATTCTGCCTCTACAGAATTTTGTTTCCATTCTTTCCAATACTTACACTGGTAATTTTGAATATGGGTCCTCCCAAAGGAATTCTGATCAGATGTGATTGATAGATGCTATAAATACTGTAGGTGCCAATGCTTTAGGGTCCATTCCTGAGCCACCTGGGGGGATTGCATTGGAGATGACTGAGCAGACCTGTTAAAAATTCTGACCTCAGTCACCTATGAAACCTTTCATTCTGAGCATTTTCTAGATCATAAAAGGTGTGCTGGCCTAACTGTTATTATACTATCAAACCAGTAAGTGGATTAGTTGAAATAACTGTTTGGAATATGGTGGCTTTTCTACAGTTTAGGAAAATAATATGCAGTAGTTTCCAGAAAAGCGCTGTTTCAGGTGGGTAGCTTCATCTTTGAGCCGTGAATGTAACTAGCTTTAAATACTCTTTTAATGCCCTCTAGTGGACCATGTAGGGTTAAATACAAACAAACCTGAAAATGCAAAGATCCCCCAATTTAGGGCTTTTGTGTCCTTACCTCAGCCTTTCATGCCTGGTTGTAGTTTTAGAGGCTCATTTGCTGTTCCATTAGAAAGGAGGGTAAGTTAAAATCCCAGGCAATGCAGTGTGTATTCCTGCAATAATAGCTAGACACAGTGAGATCAGTTAAAGGTGGACTTCTGGCTTTTGATTTTTGAAACTGTCTTGATTTTGTGGCTTGTCATCAGACCTTAAATACATCACATGACTGATTTGAGTCTCATAGCAACACATTTCTCTTTGCATTCATTTAATTCAGGTCTAATCTAATCTGCAGTCAGACAGCTAGTCAAGGGCATAAGTAATGGTAATGTTCTTGATGTATTTTTCCTTATACTCTGTCACGAATAGTTCAAAGAATGTTGATATTTTGTAATTAAAAATAAATTAAATGTAATAAGGTAAAGCTCCCATCCCCAGTGAACGACTCAGCTAACCATCTCTATTATATACCTACAATCTGAAGGATGAGAATTTTGGTGTTTGAATAAGGGCTGCAGTTACCAGGCTTTTTTTTTTTTTTTTTTTTTTTTTTTTTTTTCTCTGTGCATCTGAATTAAAGCAGGTTTCAAGTGGCAGGACTGGCAACCGTGAATAATTATTTAGCAAGTGTTAAGTGGCTGTCAGCTCACTTGCTCGGGTCACAGAACTTCTTTTTGGTATGGCATGGTCTTTGGTCAAGCATTCAGCACACAAATAGCAAGGATTATTGCAAGTCGGGATGGGAGCACATTGGCAGCGTTCACAGAGAGCTATGCTTGGCTCATGCTGATGTTGTTAGCACCTGTGAAAGTGCACATTATCTTATAAAACAAAACAACAATCATAGCAGTATTGGAAACAGTACTGGCCTTTTCATTATAGTAATGCACCCAGGTGCCCTAATGGCATCGATGCTGTTATATTTGAAGCATGCAAAGAACGACTGAATCCCCAGAACATACCGAGATTTCGGGAAGCTCACGAATACAGATTTCAGGCAGTTTTCATTTTTTTTTCCTGGAGTCCAGTGTTGGCATAGATGATCCCAGAATTCTGGCACTCATAAACTAGTGAACACTGGTTTCAACTTAAAGTTGTTATCTTGAATAATCCATATTCATACTACTCCTTCCATGCACCAAGAAATATTAAATGTATCACATGACTGATTTGAGTTTCATAGCAAACTGACAAATGGGTGCAATTAGAGAGAGAGGCACACCCACACATACACAATGGACCAGATTTTTGAAAGTACAGTACATACTGTGCTAAATTATGCACGCTCTTTGCCTGTACCTAAACTTACACGAGAGCATTTGCAATATTCATATGGAAATCGTCATCTCTATGCATATAGAGCTGTTTGAGCACAGTAATTTTGTGTTTATGTGTCACATCATTTAGAAGTTTAGTCTAAGACTTGAGAGCTTGAGAGCTGCATCTTGATTTTAGCTTTGCCTTCAACATAACCACCTTGTGCCAATTATCTACCCTCCCTGTGCCTCACAGATAAACTGCCCAGGCACTGCCCTAGTGCTTTGATACTCCCTGTACCCTGAGGCTTAATTCATTGTTTGCAAAACACCACAAGTACTCAGCTGGACGATGCTGTAAGAAGTGCAAGTTGTATTTGTTTTTATTTGATGTGTCTGGCCTTTCATAACACCATTTATCTGCATGTAACAGTGTTCAAAGCCAGGTTATTTACTAATCATAGTAAGTCGGCATTAAGGTCTTTGCTAACTTTGGTAGCTTGATTTCTTTTAAATTAACATTACTTACTGATAATATTAGAATATTATGTATGTTTCAGTGCCTTGAAATTCAGGACTGAGAGGGTGTTGTGCTAAACTTATACCATGCACGTTAGTAAAACATATCATAAGTGTATCTAATACATGAAATATTCTCAGGAGCTTTGCAGTACAAACAGCTACAGGGATTGTTTGTTTTTTAGGTTAAACTTGAAGATTCCTGTGTGTGTTTTGTTCCTCTCTTCCGAAATAATTCTACTTGCAAAATGTTGCTGTTAACTGATCCAAAGGATAAAGAGACAGGTTAGAATTGGTCAAAATATTTTGAAATTTGAGTAGTTGTACTTTCTTTACTTTTAAGATGGTCTGCTTGCTTATACATTTAAATATTTTGGGTTTTGTTTAGAATATGAAGTGGATTCAGCTTGCCTGTCAGGGATTTATGTTGCTGCACTACTGATTAGAAGGGAGGATTGACAATCAGGGCTTTTAAATTCTATGCATAGACCTGCTGGTAGCTGAAAAATCACCTTGGGTAAATCTGTTATTCTTTCTGAGTTTGTTCAATGGGGTAATATTTTTCTAATTCAGAATGATGTGAAACTTAATGCATTATAGTTTGGATAGAATTCTGAAATCCTTAAACAAGAGCAAATATATATGTGAAATTTTATTAGGTCTTACTGATTCTTATTCATATTATTTTTATTTTATTATATCTTCTTCAGTCCTAGGTTTAATTGCTTCCTATTTCCAATACTGGTGTGTGAGGGGTAAATTTGGGGTGAGACCGTACTCAGGAATTGAGCTAAATCCATTTTATTTGGCAGTTCTCCCAAGATATTCTTTAAACTTTACCAGGTTTGCCTTGCTTACTGCTAGTAATGTTGGTGTTTTCCCATTACAGCCATGTGTCAGCCTGACAGGGATACACTACAATTGTGTTACAGGCAGTAGAAGTCAGCATGTGCTTACTGGTGTTTCTGTTTCATGAGTCACTGTTTACAGTATCAACAGGTTATTAAGATTTTATCAATAATTGTATCTAAATCTTATCTTCCTGCTATCAGGATTGTAGTATCTTCAGACACAGCCTGATTTCTTTGTACTTACTCTCTTAGGCAAGTGTCTTTGACTACGGAATGTGAAAAAATACAGATGCAAAATAAGTAACAACTCTTGATTACCACTGTCATTAATGGGAAACTTCACTCCAAGCTGAGGAGTACCAGAAGCCCAGGCTAGGACCCACCTAGGTTAAATGAGGGGTGCTGGAGCTGTTGTGAAGCAATGGGCTATAGAATTTTTGGAACATCTACAACAAAGACATGAACCTATGCGTTGACCAGTTGTGTCACTTAGGGAACACAGAACACATGAAACCTCTTAAACTTTCAGCTTCCAAATGTGGCAGCAAACTAATGACACCTGTCATTAAAAACATACTTTTTTCTTTTTTTTTTTAAAAAAGAGATAAGCTATAAATTATGCCTGAAAGGCTTTAATAGCCAGTATTCTTAGTAATACAATAAAGGCCAGGCAAAGAAGTTTAGCACTCTGCTCAGTTCTAAAGTGTGTCATGTAACTATCTTACGCTCCTAGAACAGGTACTATTAGTGTAACTAAGTATTCATTGTTCAGTCCAAACCCTGTAACCAGGAAATGTCTTCATAAGAACAAAACACAGATTAAAATCATCTGTGGTTAAAGGTGAACTCTGCAAAGTTTTCCAGCTCCTTTTACATACAATTTCAATTGGACGTTTGCTAATGGGTTGTGATTCACATAGTTGAAGGTAGGAGACCTTTCCAAGTTGCAAGTATAGTTAAAAGACTTTCTGGTCCCTCTAAAACTACTGATATAGAATTACTTTACTGACATTAATTTATATATTCTATTAACATTTTTCCGAAGAGAGACAGGCACTGGTGTGATAAAGGAGAGAAGTGTCTACACCGGAGGCCAAACTTGCTCTCTGAGTGCAGTTGTGCATACCTACTGACTCATGCTCAAAGGAATGTAGTGAAAACAGCATTAACTTAATTTAGGATGCACAAGAGGAATGGGGGTCTGTAACAACTACAATGAAAAAAAAAAAAGAATTATTAAATAAATGCAGGTGAAAGGAGTGCATTTAGCACAAATCGTCAGTTAAATGATCTAATGGTATTAGGAACAACAAGTATTAATGACATACATGTACACAAGGAAAAAATTATTTCCCACAGGAACAAGTCAAACAAGTCCACATTGGAGCCTAAATTATATGATAGCTATCTACCTTAAAAGCTTAAACCTGGCAGAATAAACACCTTATTATATTCTAAACAACAGACTGAGTGACTACTGTGACCCCCTTGCAAAACTTTAGCTTGAGTCACCAGCCCATAGTCACAGAACCAATCTCACAGAGATCAGTAAGTCTAGTTATTTAAGTAAAGGCCTACATCATCTGGCTTTTAATAATTCCTTTTAAAAGTATGATTTAAAGGATTTTACTGGAAGTTCTTTGTTTCTGGATTTTATATGCTATAAACATGTGGCCAGCCTTCCTACACACATCAAATTTGACTGATGTGATTTTTTTCTTTAGATGAGTTTTAATAAATTTTCATTAGTCCTCTGAAGTCTGCTGGGGTGTGTGTATATGTGTATGCATACCTATACATATGGGTATATACATTTGAAGTATTTTGTCCAGATATTTTTCCCACAGTTCAACAGATTTGGAATTGACTCTTAAGGCAGCAGACTGTGTTAATGTGGCAAGTCCATCTGGATTTGCTTACCTATATGACCTTTTATTCTGACCAGTGGAACAGATCAAATTGTTTCAAAACCAATTCCTTCAGAGAAAAGCAGTATTTATTAACTCAGTCATCATTACTTAAGGACACGGACAGAAAGTTAAAACACTAAATAGGTTGCATGATTTTTTTTTCCTCCCTTGAGCTTTACATTTTTCTTGTGAACTCGAGTTTCGTCCAGATGGGTGAAGCAAACAATCTTGCTGTAGTTGATCTTTTCTCTTTCTGATGTGCTGTCTGGTATGTCTGCATTTTAGTCTTACTTCACACCAGGAGTGCTCTTAGAAGCAAATTTCCTGGTTGTCCCCACTTACTGTGCTTCAGTTAATATCAAGGAGCAGTCTCGGAGTGCATGAACTGGATTACTTTTGGCTGAAATGAAATTAGAGGATGCACTCCAGAAGCATACCGATGTACCCCAACCTCTAATGGCCTTGTAGTTTTCAGCACCAGCCTAGAATTTGTAAGCATCAGATTCTCTGCACCAAATGTTTTGCTCTGTGAATTCAGTTTTGTTAGTGTTAGTCTTGCTAATGCAAACATGGCCCACTGATTTTTCCTCTTGCAATTAGTTTGGACATTTCTGAAGTCCAGTGGGGGAAGGCAGCCAGGGGTGTTCCAGGATATGCTGGGGTAGAGGTGCTTTACTGAGAAGCAACTGGAAACAGAGTAGAAGAGGCAGATAATAAATGCATAGGGCACGTTTAGTTGTGTTCTTCTCAGGTCCTGGTGTGGATAGTGAAGGAGCAAGAAGCATTAAAATCCTCATTATTTGGTTCTGCCACTGCTCACGTGATGCTCTGAGACCATATCATACTGCTCCCGAGAGCCACAACCTTCCTCTGCTCTGGTGGTTCTGCTGACTGGTGACTGCCAAAACCCTGACTAGAGCCTTTTCCATTTATTGGTTCTCTTCTCCAGCTCTATCCCTGACACCATGAGTTCCTTCAGCTTCTCTCTAATATCTCCAGCTTTGCTCCTGGTGGCTTCCCAGCATCCCTTCCTCCCTAAAATGAACTCTGTACCAAGCCTTGACAATTGCTGGGGTTAACCACACACCTGGGCAGTACCTTCATCTCAGTGAGAAAGCTGTATACCTTGTATGTCTTATGTTCATATGTGATGGGATTTCTTCTTTCAGCTTCATTTGTGTTTACATCTATAATGGTTAAGTATTGCATAGATAAAATGGTGTATATAATGCTTATGAAATAATAGTCACTACAATATACTTATTTTCCCACAATTCCTGAAGAAAATATTGTCAATCTAACAATATATGTTTGAAATTCTAATAATTTAGACTCTGGAAAAATACTGGATTTAGCAGCCTAGCTACAAGTTTGCCTGAGAAGATCTTTAAAGTTTGATGGCATTTGATTCTCGAACATAGGTTAAAGAGGGGTTGATTCCAACACTGAGATTTATATCTGATCATCTTGATCAGATGTCTTGTCCAGAAGTTGCGTCTAGCTTGTGGTCTGAAATGACCTGCATATTTCCAAGAGAAAATGGGTATGGTAGCTTTTCCACAGGACTTGGTCTTGGTTGGGAGCATTTTTAATTTATTTTTGATGGGCTGAGTGTTCTGTTCTGTTAGTATATCTGTACGGATATTTTTATGAGAATGTAAATTGTGTTGTAAGGGCTTACAGAGCGTAGCATGGGTGATTAACATCTTTATAACACTAAATAAACATACCCTATTGTGGCATTTTCTCTATGCTGTATATAATAATTTACAATAACTGTTAGATGCCATGGAACATTTATCACAAGACATTTGCAACAAATCATTGAGTAAAACTCGAATTGTAGAAGAAAATGTAATTGGTTGCAGGAAAGATATCTGTCTTAGATACTCGAATGGCTGCCATTACTGCAGCATCTGCATGCCTCCCAAGCTTTAATGTATTTATTTTGATAAGACCCTTAGGAGAGAGAGAGAAATGCTCTTACTCCATTTTAAAGATAGGGAACTGGGGGACACAGGTATTCAGGGTGTGTCAATGTTGCAGGACGCAGTTTAATGTAGGATCTCAGAGCTAACCTAGGCTTGGTTGCATGGAACTAGTTGTTGGGGTAATTTACCATTCTCCTTCCAAGGTGGAAATCTGGCAAAAGCAGTCTCTGCAAGTATGTCATCAATCTGAAATACTACCAAAATTAAGGTAAAGATGACTTTATCTAAAGTAAAGAACTGGTACATTCTATATTTATTAAACAAACTCAAATTACATCTCTCACGTGTAGCATTGACTTTAATTTAGTTTGTGACTGAGGGATGTGTTTCAGCAATTCAGATGAAGGCTAGGGAAAAAGAAGTACCAAGCTGGATGTTGTTTTCATTTTTCTGCTTTACTCTGTGTGTAGAGTCCTGATGTGCACATTTCATTCAAATAGTTGCACACCAGTGTGGGAACATTTGGCCAGCATAGCCTAGAAAGTAAAAATATAATCCAGGCCTGGGTTGGGAAGGATCCATGTTTGCCTAGCAAAGGGAGACATTTCATAATCACAATTGCATTATGCTTAGTGCCTAATTCAACTCAGTATTTTTCAGTATGTATTCCAAATACCCGTAGTGGTATGGAATCAGAGGCTTCAGAGGCTCTCAGCTTCTAGTGACACTATGAATATGTCTGTCTGACTTCAAGTGATGAAAGTACTGAGGTTTAGCAAGCTAATGCTTACAGGGCAAGCCACCCAACTAAGCATATATATACTCTATTAATTGTGATCTGAAATGTATTGGACTTGATCCTTTTCACCTAGTCTTGCAATTGCAAGATCAAGCACATCAAGACTTGTAATTACAAGATCATTGTAGTCATGTACATCATGATTCACAGGGTTCAGGTGACACATGTAACTTACTGTTGGCAATAACTTGATCTCTTATGATCAGGTGAACATAACCGAATGTCTTGGAAAGAGCAACAAGAGTGGGAAAGGAGAGTGAAGGAACATGTGGTCTCACAAAACATGTTTGCATTTGAAATAGTGTTCCTCAAAGTTGATTATAAAATGAAAATGAGAATATGGGAAAGCATGGATAGATTTAACTGCGGACCAGATGTTGACTTGAAAAATTATAACAAAAAGCAAAGTACATATGTTTGTGTGAAATCTGGAGAAATGTTTTTCCTTCAAGGAAGGCATCCATATAGATAAGGTTGCTCAAGTAATGTGATGTGACAGTTGCTATGTCAACTAGCGTTCCCTTCCACACATTTAAATTATTGAATAGCACAGTAAATGTTCTATAAAAGTAGCTCCTTAGAACACGGTTATGCATCTTCTTATTTTCCTCAAAGATTTTAAAAACTTTTCTGACCTTTACTATGTGTGTTGTATGTGTCTGAACTATGTGCCAAACCTCTGTGTAGCTGCCATTAAAGTCAGCGTTTGGCCCATTATGTCCCCTTTGTCTGACTCAGCTCCCTTTGTAGCTGCATGTTTCATGGATGTGTAATGGAGCAGTGCCTGCCTGCATTTGAAAGCAGAGTGAAGGGATTGAGGGAACAGATTGAATCCATCACAGAAAGAGTATGAAACTCCCATGCAAGTAAGTGAATAATATTTAATGAGTTGAATCTGGTGCTATAAACAGGCATCTGCCCTTGCGTGCAATACTTTCTTCATTGTTAACCCAGTACACAAAGCTTTTTGGCACATGCTTTAATAATTTATTCGAAATATAAGTTAGCTAAGCAGAACCTCCAGCCTTAGAGCCAGTGGGAGCTGGTAGAGGCTGAAGCAAAAAAGGGAAACCTAACCTACACACATCAGTGACATTTGTATAACCTGAGGTTAAAGGAGGTAAATGCTGAATCCTCTAAAGCCATTTCACTTCCTTGTGTGTGAATTTATCTCTAACTCAGAGATGGTTTTTAACTTTCTTGTGTTTGCCCCTAGTTGAGTAGCTTAGAAAACCAGTGGACGGTGCACTCTCCTCTTAGGACTCAAGAGGTGTGAACTCCATGTTGTTCTTTGCAACATACTTCCTATATTATATTTTATCTTTTTGTCTAAAAATAGGGATGCTAGCTGCCCTGTTTGAAGATAGTGAAGATAATGGTGTTCTTGAGCAATCCTGAAATAGTGGCCGTGTACTTTCTTAAGTGGATGTCACCACTGTAAGGATAATAGAGTTCTTTTTGCTGAAATATTTGCTGCTTGATGTGTGGGTGGTCATAACTGGTCAAATTTCTGTGTTTATTCTAAAACCTGATCTAAACCCTTAAAATCTATTCTGTATCCTTTGAAATGACCCAATGTTAAAACAACTTCTGAACAGGGCTTGGCAGCAATTTCAGCGTCACTGTTGCTGCTTCAGTCTTTCTCTTGTGAATCTAATGGCAGGCAATGAATTCTGTAGATGAACATGTAGGAGTAGGGTTTAAATACTTGTTTCTGCATATGTAAAAAATTCAGGAAGGATGGGAAGAAGTGGGGTGCGAGTTTTGCATAGCACCTACACAAGGACTTGACTTACATGTAGATTGGTCACACACTTCTGCATCAGGGCAAAGTGCATCTTACTTACGTGTGCATATGTCTGTCCTTTATTGACAGAAACCTCTCTGTATGCATTTGAACTTCTGTGTGTATCTGTCCATGCAGAGATTAGGAGTCTCCACTCTAAAGGTACAGATAACCAGTCACATAGGCAGCTGAAAAGTTATTTGATAAAGTGGATGTGAGAACTTTTGTGTTTGACTTGTGTAGGTGCAAATATGGGCATGTATGCATGTGGACAGGGGGAAGTCTGAAAGAAACTTCAAAAATATAATCTTTAGCTCTCTCTGTCCCAAATGTCACTCAAGCTTACTGTGCTACTGAACAGATATTACGCAGGAAGTCTTTATTCATAAGGCACGTAGGTTGTCACACCAAAATCTGATCAATTCCTGAGAAAAATTAGATTCATCTGCTGTCTAGTGTGGTACTGGAAATTGGATATCAAGGGACACGGAGGTGAAACTGAAATACAGTTGTTGCTCTGCTGTCTCACAGCAGATCAAACTGGAGACAGCTGGAGGGAGAAGTAGATCTGAAGCTGTTTGTGGAAAGATTCAGAACTAACTTTGTATTTATTTGCAGGTAATGTGTTCCCTGTCTTTTTCTTTTTGTAGTTTTGGCGGTTTATCTGAACCAGCGTTGGTGGCCTGTTGAAGATGTAGTAAAGACAGCTGATCCTTCTAGAGATGGGCTAATTTCAGTAAGGATGCTATTTTAAACAATTGCCTTTACCCTGGAACTTCCCAGCTAGAACAATCACATGTAACTGCCTCTGGTCTCCTATAGCTCATGCTTTATAACCTGTGGGATCTGGGCTATGTGGCTCACAAAGTACTTCACATGTCTCCTGTTGCACAGTGGCATGGACATTAACCCTCTCTAAACAATTTCGTGCATACAATTTATGATTCATCTGTGGGATTTATTTTGTTTTGTTTTTAGTTTAACCTCACTGCCTACTAAAGGAATAATCAGATAAAGTGAATTACTACATTAGCAGTAACTCTTCACATTAGTGTTGCTTGACTAACTGTCTGATGGGAGGTGTTTCTACCCTTTGGAGCAATGTCCTATCTAGCTAGTTATGATTTTTTTTGCCTTGGATGATGTTTATATTGTGTTAATTTAATGAAATTGTTATTTAATAGTTTCTATATCTGTAATTCTTTTTCCAAATAAGCTGTCTTAATACAATACAACTACTTTTTTGTACTTTGAGAGATTTGGGTAGCTTGTAGTCTGTTTTCAACTAAGTCAGATGTCTACTGCATGTGAGCTTTGTGTTGCCATGAGGCTATTAAGTCAGTTATGTTTTTTACCCAACCCTCTGTGTCCAGCTTTGGTCCTTAATGATTCTGATCCTGTATAATTTTTCCCTAATATCTGCCATACATAGAGTTTAATTATTCGCTGAATTAAGTAGGCTTTTTGTGGGTAACTGAACTGAAGGGATTTTGAGGTACAAATCATTGCAAGATAGAACTTGGAGCAGAAGAACAGGCCTTCAGAATTTCAAGCTTCTGCTGTATCAACAGAGAATGAAAAAATATCTGAAAATAGAAAACTTGCCCCTTCTAGCTCATTGCTAAGAGGTAAATTGTCATTATCTGTGGAAAATATAACTTTCTTTTTCAGCATTCATATAAAGCCTGTTGGCACCACTTTTTACATTGATGACCAGTATGATGTTGTTCCTTTATATTCCTTCATCTCTCTGTCCTGTTGGTTGTCTAGTAAGAAGCACAGCATAAAAACTAATTGTTCATGTTACACCTAGATTATAAACTGCTTGGGACAGCCTGTATTTATTCTCTGTTTTGTACAATGTCTACCTCAGTAGGGTCCTGACCCACTGAAGTTCTTTGATGCTGTGGCAAAACAGGTAATAGGGGAGAGGTGACCAGAATAACACAGTGAATCCTACCTTTATTTCACTTTTGGGTAGGATTAGGTTGCTTTGATCCTGTTTCCAAATCTGTGACTAGTATGCTGTGACTATGATCAAGATACTTCTTTTCCTGTTGCTTTAGATTTCCTCTCTGTGACAACAGGAGGTATGTCAAGCTTTATAAATTGTTACTAAATTATTCTATGCCCTCTGGATAAAGGGTGGAACACTGGGAAAAACTGGTTTTGTTATTCTATCTGAACCAAATCATGAGGTATTTTCCCCAAATTAAGTGTACATGTTTCCTGACCTACTCCTTCCCAGGCCCTTTTAATTTTGAAGCCTTTTATGAAATGCAAAATACTGTTCTCTGTTTCATTTTTCTTTGGTCTGGTTTTGTTTGTTCTCTAAGGTCCAGACATTCGGAGAAAGGATTGTCCTCTTTGTTCTGAACTACATTATTTTTGGAATGCTGGAAGGGAGTTCAGCTAATGATGCGTTCTTTCTACCTCACTCTGCCACCGAGTGTGCCAAGATACTCTGGAGAAATGGCGAGGCTGTTGCCTTTTACTCGGTCAAGATGAAAGGTAAGGTCATTTCAGAGACACATTTCCATTGGTTCCCAATAGCTAGAAATGTAATCCTTTTGTTTATCTTTCAGTGTAAATAATCCTGGTTCTCATTTACATTTTTATATCAAATCTCTCTCAGAATGAATCTGGGGAACAAACCTTCCCTGAATTTGGAAGCCATCCATATTATTTTCATTGAAACATGATGGCTCCAAACTCTATTCTCAGTTACACTGAGTGATCTGAGGTACTGGATTATTCCAATAAAATAGGCTTTAACGCAGCCAAGTAGAAGGTTGTACATCTAGGAACAAAGAATGCAGGGCCTACCCACAGAATGGATGACTGCATCCTGGAAAGAATGATATCTGAAAAATGGAGTACAGTTCACAGTGGAAAACTGGAGTAATAGGAGTGGCTGGTGGTGAGAAGTGGCAATATCCTTGGATGCGTAAGCCTGGGTTGTGTAGAGGAAGGTGCATGCACTAGATCAGTCCTGGAATGCTTTATCCAGTTGTGGTACTCCCAGTTTAAAGGATGACAATTAATTGATTTCATCATTAATTGATTAACTAGCATAGAAAACAAACAAAATGTATTTTGGTTCTTGAGGGATATTTGCACCAGTGTAAGCTTTAGTGAAGGTCTTTTATTAAATAGAGAGTTTGTATTAACTCAGGTACATTGCTATTAACCAGTCTATAGTGGAAAAAGCTTCATTAGAATAACTCCAGGTATGCAGTTGTGTACGTACCCCCACGCAGGAGCTGTTACCAGTCTGTGTTTAAGATTTGTGGGTCTCATCTTGATACCAGCAGCTTGAATGTAGAGAAGTTGGTATCTTTGGAGGTAGATGTATTGTCCAAGTCAGTAATCTGTAGCCACCTGTTCAAAAGGGGAGAATAAGAAGCAGCTTGAGAGCTGCACAGATATGGATTGCTTTCGATTCCAAAGGACAGTCTGAAGGTGCTTTCTCTGATAGAGTCTCAAAGGCCAGCAACAATAAGAGATGTTCTGCTCTTCTGCTGCCTTGGCATGTGCAAAATCCTTATTCGCACTAAGGTGTAGCTTGTACACACCTGTGCTGGTACAGTGCTACTGTACTATCAGCGATGAATCAAGTCTCAGCCTATGATAAAGGAATCTTGTATGTCTGTGAATATGCAGATGAACTGGTTTGTAATTGGCAAACACTT
This sequence comes from Strix aluco, assembly GCF_031877795.1. Lineage (NCBI taxonomy): Eukaryota > Metazoa > Chordata > Aves > Strigiformes > Strigidae > Strix > Strix aluco. The sequence goes on from NC_133942.1 coordinate 15,802,133, forward strand.
CATTTGCCATAGTACATTTTCCTTTAAGTCCATAAATATTTGTGAGCAAAGCTTTTGGAAAGGAACACTTGTATGGGCTGTAATGATTCATGCTTCAGTAAAATAAATTTGCACAGTAGTCTGTTATGGGTGGAGTATTAGCCAAGTTGAAACTGTTTCTGAGTAAGTTGAGAGTCACAGTTTGGTTTTAAACCAGGTCCACATAAAATACAAATTCTTCAAGTCCAGCTCTGTCAGCATCTGTCTTTTGTTGCCAGTGGTTTTCTTCTCTGGGCAGCTATATTTGTTAGTTTTTGGCCTGTGTTGCAAATTACTGTAGTCTTTTGCCAAAGCCTTTTCGGGAAGCTTGAAGTTGATTGTTTTTGCCCCTTTTTGCTATTTGCTGTATGCATTTAGAAAATAATTCCTCTTTCTGAAGTTCTGTGACTTTAATTTCATACCAGCCATGCTCTGGCTGATCCTATTCTCTCTACTTTCTAGAAGAGCCATGGATTTATTAGGCCCAAAACAGGCTTTTCACATGGTTGTTTTAGATTTTTTTTTTTTTAACTTTTCTATTTTTTATCATAACGTAAGTTCCTTTTCCTTTTATTGTTCTGGTCAGAACAGTTAGTAAGGGCAGTTTTAAGTACAGGACTTTATATTGTGCTGGGCTTCTGTTACAGCTTCTGGTCCTAGAAAGAATTTATTTTCCTCTGTGCCCATCATGTGATTCCCTTTATTTCCATGCTCTGCAATTACCTGGCTATTCTTTATAGTTTTGTTTTCTTCACTAGGTAATTGAGACTCTCGTGATGATGTTGTATTCAACTGTATTTCTCATTTGTGAATTTTTCATTATCTACAGTATGACAAAAAACCGTGCTTCAGTGGAACCAAATAAGCCAGAACAGATCTGTGGAGCATGGCTATTTCAAACTTAAGTTATCTAAGTGAATCATAGAAACAGTGACCAAGGAGGAGAGAGTCTGTTCTATCTTTGCTACAGATTTAGTGTGCTGTTCTGCAAACTAAATTTTCAGTGGACTTCAGTGATTCCAATTAACTGTCTTGGCAATATTGTAAAGTAATTTCCATTTGCCAGTTCCTAGGTGGCCTGTACAAAGTGAACTTGGTAATTTTGGTCCAGTTCCACACATCCATCCATCTTATGAACATGCTTAGCTGGATCTCTTTTGATAGTCTAGCTAAAGAGGGACAGATGGTCTTGAGCACCCGCCTTGCTCAGAGACGCAGTAACTGCAAGTCAAGGTTTTGAGACAATTTGGCAACTACTGATACTGACCATCCTGCACCTGTTGTGTAGATAAACAGAAGACTCATTCTTCAAGGCTATCACTTTTCGTGAGCATTAGACACCTTTATTAAAACAAAATTTATTCATGACTACACAGATCATCACCATAGCCTCTCTGGTATGTGCCTATTCCTGTCCAATGACAGGCATGCAGCATTTACCACTGGGTATACTAAAGATTGATGAGAAGTACTAAGCCACTAATGAGGCTGATAAGACACTTTGTCACGTGTCAAGATAAATGTCTCCAATTTTATCTGTGTCAGCGGCTTCCATAATAGACAGCTGAGGAGTTAGACCTTACTGAATGTAGCTACTTAAAGGTACAACAGGAAATGACAGTTCACTGTCCCTTTCTTTGCAGACAGCAACCTGAAAATGAAATATTTTGCAGAAAGCCTTCATATAGATACTTTGGTTTTGAGATCTGTTTTACATTCTTTTAAGTATTTCTTTCAGATTTTTTTCTTGGCATGCCCTAAATCTGTGTGAAAACCTCAAAAAGAATGTGTTTTGTGTAGTGATGTAGGATTAATGGCCATGGTTACTGACACTATTTTTTTGTGCAATAAGACCATGTAATCCCCTGAAAGTTTTTCTTTTTTATTTACTGAAGACTAGTAATTACTGCAAATGGACTTTTACCACCTTCACATAAATGTCAGGAGAATGTAGAAGATTCATAATGCAAATAAATCAGTAAGGAAGTTGGAAGATGCTATGAGCCAGGAATGTCTTAGTCCCTTTAAGAATAAAACAGAACAAAACTCCATTTTATATCCAGCTTTTTCCCTCTACTGTTATGTATTGCTGTTCCTATAACACATAGGACCTGCCCAGTTGTGGACCAAGCTATCTGCGGTACAAAAAGCAAAGGAGTCAGATTGTCAAAGCTTGTCCCTTCCCAAGCTCTCTGTGTCCCTCTTGTCAAATCTTAGTAGTAGAAGTGTGGAGAAAGATGGTGTTCTCTGTGATGTGAGTCAAACCAGACTTAACAAAATTAGGTCCTCTGAGAAGTCTGTAAAACACGCAGTTGAACCAGGAGTAAATGCATTGTTGGATTCTCATTCATTCTTTAGAGATGCTCCACAAATCACAGTTGGGAACACCTGGCTGCAAAAACTCTAAGCTGATATAGGGTAGGCAGCAAAGCAGCCCTGGCCCAGTCTCTGCTTCTTCCTACCCCTGAGCCTTAGAGATGGTCTTTGGAAGTTGCTACCCAAGCCAAAATCCATTTGCCACTTTTCTTCATACAAGCCTTCGCAAATTTCTTTTAATACTTTGGTGGCCCAGGTGGTATTCTCCAGAAATAGATCCCTAAAAAGATAATAGGATTTTATTTTTCACTGATTACATACATTTCTTTTACAAAAAAAGATATTAAATCAGAATTGAAGTTAACCTGACAGACAATTAGCTGAAATCTTGTTGGATAATTGCTTTTGTCTCCCTCTGTTTTCTAGCAATAATATTTTTAATGTGCATTTCTGAGGCAGACTGAAGGTTCTGGCTGTAATAAAAATTAAATGACTACATACCAGTCAAGACATGAATTCATTTAATTTTATTGAAGCCAGAACCTTTGTTCCCCTTCTCACATACAAACTCACACAATGGGTTGACCTTGGGTTCTATTCAGCAGAAATATTCCCCACCCTCTACACAAGCACACAGCCTGCTTAAGGCCTGTCCAAACATGTGTGTGCCAAGCCAACTTGTTCAGCAGGGAAATAGTCAGTATGCACAACCTTGTTTTGTTTGGGTCTGTTGGATGTGGGGACTGGATTGTTTTTTTTTCTGGTTTGTGGCTCTTTGGGAATGCTAATGGCTGTCTGCTTTCCTGCCCTTGTAATATCTGTTTACCATTTTGCTGGCTCATAAGTTGGTCATTTGGCACTCGTGACCTAACCAAGCAGATCAAAGGCTTTCAAAGGGCAGACTGTATGAATACTTCCATCTCCATCGCCAATGCCCTTATTTTCCCTGTCTCCTCCCTCACCTCAAAACTTAGTCTGTTTGTGTGTTTCAACAACAAAAGAAAACTCTGAACCAAATGTGTGAGAGCCTAGTGGTCACCTCTGGGCCACCATTAGCTTACGGTAACCTCTTTGCTATTGGATGGGAACTGGAGACAGTGGCCTTTGTTCCAAAGGTTGGTTTGTTTGTTTATTTTATTTCAAATGGCTGTGGGCTATGACTCCTTTAATATGTTTCCCAAGGACAAGGTGAAGAATGGCTTCATGGTTTCTTTATTTACAGTGCCTTTAGACACTACAAGTTTTTGTCGTCTTCTCAACACAAAATCAGGAGCACAGACATAAATCACTCAGCTCCTGGGATGGCTGCACAGCAGTCTCATCAGGATTTATAGGAGACAGACTATATGAGATAATAATAAACTTATAAGGACACTTGCAACATGCAGGAATTCATAAAGCTATTGACTTCATGAGGAAAAGTTTGTCCCTTTCTTAGAATGTATGGTGCAACACTGCTGGAATCCAACATCTCTGTTGGGCTGGCAGCTAACAATGGGACTGGGGATATACTCAATTTTTTGGCTCATGAAAAAAGAGTAACTACACATCATGTGTTACAAATATTGAAAGGTTATAAACACCACCGCAAGCCATCCTTTTCCAACAATGTGCTTGAACATGTGTTTGAAGTTAAGCATGCACTTTGATTAAGCAGAGGAGGACCAAGCCTGGATGTGAATGGATTGGTTATGTAGCTACATACTCTTGTTGTATGGCTGAGTATGCGTGATGTGGATTCTTGCTAAGTGGAGAGCTACAGCCTTGACAAATCAGGGTCTAGAATTAAACATAGTCATGTATGCTTTGCTGAACTGACATCCTAGAAAAGAGAGTAATCAAAGCCAGGCCAGGGGAATATCAGCAAAAGGTACTAGACACCAACTCAAGGAACAGCAGTAGACCTCAGTTTAAGATAACTATGGGCATGTGATAAAGGAAAAAGGGATCTATTAAGTAAGCCTTGCACTGGAATTTAGGAACAGCCATTCAATAGGAGATCTGTGAACCAGTGCCTCAAGACACTGAAAACTAGATTGAGTGGTACACTAGTAAGTGGTAAGAAAGAAAACTGGGAAGGTCTTAATGAGGTTTAAGCAACAAAGAAAATGTAATCTTTTTCTGTTATAAAGGCCTGGATATTTATTTCTATTTAAACTGCCATGTACCCAGATAGAAACAGCATAAAATCTTTATAAATATTTTCTAAAAATGAAAATAAATCAGCAAGATGTTTCTATGGTGACCTTATCCTATATATAGGTAGTTGGCCATTCATTTCAGGGTTGAATGCTTATGCTGTCAAGTAGTTTGAGGTTCTGTTTTCATGGTATTCTGCACTGAACAGAAGCTTTACAGTGAATTGCTAATGTACCTCCTTCAGTAGGACCCTAAGTTGTTTAGGGTGTACATTAAAATTTTGGACCCTGAATGTCTGTTCTTGATCTTGACTCCAGTTTGAGTTTACCATATGTGATAGCAAAATAAATACCTTGGTTCTAATTTTTTTTTGACAGTTTTCACCCAGAACTGAGTTTTAATAGTTTGGAGGCTTATACTTGAGTCTGTATTTTGTCTACATGTACAGCATTATGTCATGTCCCCGTGATTTCAAGTGACAGACTTGATGTGTTTATTAGCAAGGACCGTCCTTGAGTCAAAACCCTAGTTTAACACTGATAGTAGCAGTTCAAGTGATGGACTAGAAGCACATACATGTGTGATAAATTACCACTCAGTAGAAATCAAGTGACTTACAAAGGAGCACTTGCAGTGCTTTCTTAAAATGCACCACTCTGTTGTTTATGGTTTTATACCCAAATACCTTAATTAATGTCTATACTCATCTTCCTACAGAGGTGTGACTTTCGTGTGCTGCAGTGTAAGGTTGAACCTGAGCTGCTGCCGTGAGTTTACCTATCGCTTAGATTCTACTCGGTGCTTTCTCAGACATGGTTCTTCCTCTTTGGGAAGTCATTTGCCTCCCTGTTACATGTTGGGTTGTTGGGGCTACCCAGCTTCTGCTCTGTTTTCTGAAGGGACTTCCCTTCCTCTGGCCCGGAGTCACTGCGAATGTGAGCAGTTAGGGATCTGTTTCCAGTTTCAGGTGGCGCAACCTCAACACTTTTTGTGTGGTTGTCTTACCAACAAAGTACTTCTGGGTATGTGTTGACAGATAACTGAAAGAGAGAAATATTCTTTTGTACAGTTGTTTATGGAATTTACTGAACTAGGAGATCAAAGACTGAATATGCAGTAAAAGGGTTGTATAACTTTCTGACCAGTAAAAGTCAGAAAGGAGGTGTAAATGATGGGATCAGTCAAGTTTCATACTTAAGAGTATTATCATACCATTTGGGAAAGCACAACAGCAATGTGTGCAGAGGCCAAGAGAGCCTCTCCTCCCTGCAGTCATTATGAAATTGTTAACTTAAACAATATTGGGAGTTTACTCTGGAAGCCTTCTCTACTGCCCAGCTGCATCAGGCAGCTTGGACCTTCTGAGAGTTTAGATCATACTGCGTTGTGTGGTTCAGTGTATTTCATAAAAAGAGTTTGTGGGGTGATTTACCAGAAGAGCCAAAAGCTAAAGGAATATGCTGAGATTACATTCAGAATATTTATACCTCTCTGGCTATAGCCCAGTTATGTTTTTTCAGTGAATTTTCCTATATATGTTGCCTGTGTACCTAGATGATCCAATTATGAAGACTTGGAGTCTGGAAAATACTATGGTGAGACGTGTAAACCACATGTTAAGCAGACCCTCTCAGTTTGATGGCACAAATCTTCCTTCTGGAAAGTGTTTTACTGTCTATGCAAATGCACTGCAGTTGGGGGTGATCCTCATAGCTTGTGGAAAGGTATCAGGGCAGTATTTGTGGCTAGAATCACACAGCAGTTAGTTAGTGCAGCCATACAGATTTTGTTTTCAAATTCATGTATTTTTTACTGTCTGTTTTCAGGGAGCTTGTGTGATGGTACAACCAGTCAATGTTACATGCTGCCGGTTTTGGATACTATATTCGTCCGGAGAAAGTATAGAAGAGGTGGCCTAGGGATGAAAATGCTGCATGATTTCTGTCAGTCTTTCATGGCTGAGGATGCCTTGGGGATCAGCTGCCCTATTTCTGCTGCCATGTATCAAGGTAAATCGTTTGATGTGGAAATGTTAGGTAAGGGTCATGTATAATGTATGCATTTCAATATGGTCTTGGTAGGATTTTCTTAGCTGTATAAGAGTTCAGTGCACTTGTCTGAACTGAACTGTTGTTAGCGTGCAGCTGGTTACTTTCCTTGAGACATCTGGAATTTCCTGTAGAAAGGTAGGCCATTATTTATGTAAGGCAATAAGAAGCATAAAGCTCATACTGCCTGTTCAATATTTTGCATTATTATCTCATTCTGTCTTAGAAATAGAACTATGTCATTGCCCTAGACAGTGACTTACATATTTTATTTGACACCGGAGGGAAAAGAATCATAAGATGTTGTCAAGCCTACACTATGCACGTAATGCTCTTGTAGATACTGCATTTGTAAGAAATTAGATTTAATAGGCCATATACCTAGGCTCTGCTCATTCATCCAGTCACATCAGTACTTGTTTTGTATTGACTGCCTTTGAACACTTGGCACTTCTAAAAGATCACTATGTAGTTATATACCTTCTCTGTGAAGTTCTGGTTTTACTAGTAAAATTTACAGATTACATTATTTATAAAACTGTTATCTTTAGAAAAGCATTTTGTCTTAAAGTTGTTCTCTGTATGGCATACAGTCTTTACCATCATTTTTTGGGAGGTGTTTCTATTGACTTATGACTTTACAGCCATTTCCTAGTAAGTGTCAGCAAAACTTTATCTGTTCTTTCTTGTGGTCAGTATGTGCCATTCAATGTATACAAATGTACCCCAATGTATGCAAACATACTCCAGGAGTTTCTAAATTCAGAAAGGAGTAGTACTGACAACATTCTTTCTCTTCTCCCAGTAATATCCATCTTTCCTATGGCAGGCATCAATGATTTAGACACTATGGATCAGAAAGCTGCATTGTTTATGTGTTAACGCTAGCGATATATTGCAAGACTATGCTTTCATCTCAATTAGGTTTAGAGCTTACAGTGAATAAATTTGACTTGTATCATGTTCTATTTAGGTTTTCTGAGCCTTACTTTTATAAAAATACTAATGCTGTAAGTTACATTTTGGGTATATTGAAGTCGCTGCCTGTTTTTAATTTCATTGGAGCCACAATCTCATACTTTGACAAAAGAATGCAAACTTTTACTCTAAAACTCTGTACTAAATGTGCACAGTTTTCACTAGCGTGTTATTTAATGTGCTATAGAGGCCCCAAAAGAAGTAAAAAGCATTTTAGCAGATATCTCTATTGTGGTATATGTGTTACTTTCAGTAGCTTTTATTGAAATGATTAATTTAGTTTGGATACCCTTGGATAAAATTAATGACAGCAATATGCTCATTACTGTAAGGCAACTGTTTACATACCAGAATTAGGGTTTTTGTTTCAATATCTCATTGTTAAACTCAACTGAATGTGAAGATAAATTACCCATTCTGTAGTATGAGGAACTACAATGGACAGAGGAGAGCATGAAAACAATTTTGTTGTTTACAGATTGATGTCTTAGTACAGCTGATGGAACTGACAGAATGGTGGTTAAGGAAAGTTTAAAAATCCCCTTTAAATTTTTTGAACTGTTTGTCCTACAACATAAGCCTCGTCTTGACTCTGCAGACATCCTCAGGAAACCTCTAAAGCAGCAAATTTGAGTTTGATAACATAAACTTAAATTTGATTGTTTATCCAAATTATATTAATGTTCGGTGTGTACTGACAGTGATAGGAATCAGTGGGACTGCTTTCTAAAGGCACTATATCTGACACAGGTACTCCTGTTATTCCTCTGTTAGTTCTTCCTATTTCCTGTTTTCCACATCCAAAAAAGCAATGGAGTATAGGGTAGCAGTAGTAAAATGGAGGGTGGTATTGGCCCAAGAGCAAACTAATACAAAGGTTTTATTTGTAAATAGAAATTAGAGTATCATTCTTAATGGTTCAAGCTGGAAGATACTGAAGCACCTTTATTTCAGAGTAGTGAGGGTGAAAAAACCCACACTGCTGTTAATCTAAAGCCTGCTAAATGTCTGGAGATAGTTCTGTGATGCAGTGCCAGAAGAAGGTGGCTCAGTAAGTCATTTCAAGTCCTGTATTTCTGCACTCACAAGGAAGCAGATGAACAGGATTCACTCATGCCTGTTCAGGTCATTTCACATAGACTTTTCCTAAAAGCCCCGGCTAAAAGAAAAAAAAAGAAGATGAGAAGAGAGAAGAAAAGATTTCCAAAGGAACTAATGGAAGTAGGTCTGAGAGCATTTCTGGGATAGAATACACTCCCTCATCCACTGTACTTTTCACTCATTCATGCTTTTACCCCTTGGTATCTTCTATTCAGTTTGCCAGAAATTCTTGCAGACTTATCCCGAGGAGCAGAAGCGACTGTGGGAGGTGGAAGCACCAGGAGATTGGAGCCAGCGAGTGAATATCTGGTTAAAAATTCAGATGGAGTCATCCCCTTCAGGAAGTGAGTTAAAATAAACAGTGTGAACTTGGCCATGTTAGTTATATAAAGATAAGAAATAAAATCAAGGCTTAGGTAGTGATAATAGATAGATGGTTTCTCTGTTGTTTGCACATTGAGAAACTACTGAGTGTGCAGTCCAGTTCACTGGTCTTTTCCCAGTAAACAGGACAATTCTTAGAAATTATGAGGTAATGAAATTGAACTACAGAGCATCTGAGAGATACTGAACAAAGCACAATCTTGGCATAAAGTTGCTGTAACTCCCATTGCAGTGCACTTACAGCAGGGTAGAAGTTAGCCCCAAAAATTCCTGTTGCACAACACAATGTCTGGGTTATAGAGAGGGGTTTGTTTCCCTGAAATTATTACAAAGAAGAAATTTGTATGGCCAATGGGCAATGTGTTTAATTACCTTCAATTTGCTGCCAATACCATTCTTGGATGGAAACACAAACATTTTCATTATGGCTTTTGGAAGATTCAGAATACTCTCCTACAGGGTAAATCCTTCTTGCTGGGAGCATTTTCTAGTTACTTCACAAAAGATAGCGACAGAGTAGGAAAACCTTTTGACAGTTCATATGGGCATCTTGTTGATGTAATCTGTTCAGCTGGCTTGGGGATCCAGACAGGCTCCTCTGCTGCATGCACACAAGCTGTGATAAGCATTAGGTTCCAAAAGAAGGGCACACATTGCCTTTTTCTGGAAGTGCAGCCAGGAGTGCTGCAGAGCAAATTGCTCCCGTGACTTCCCACATCTATCCTGCTTTGTATTGGCTTGGGGACCTTCAGTTGAGACATTGCGTTTCATCTTGTCTGCAGTACCCCACAGGAGAGTTAAGTCAGAGTTTAGCCCTAGGCTGGGTTCCTCTGAAGCCATTATATTTATGTTCCTCATGCTTTAAACCAACAAAACCTGGTGTTGCTCTTTCCTTTAATCCATCTTGCTAAGTTCAGTTTATTAATGGCAATTGAAGAGAACTATGATCCAAACAGAAAGTGGATCCTGGAAGAGAGTACACTTTCTTTTTTCTTTCTTCTTTTTGCCATCTTGTACAACAACAAACAAACAAAGAGAAATGACCCAAAACATGGGTAAATAGAATTCTACCATAGTGGCTGTCAGTAAAAATACACGTGAGGCCTGGGAACTGCCTTGGCCAGTTCTGCACATAAATGAGATGTCTCATATCTACAAAAAGAGGAAGGAGGGAAAGTATAAACTAGAAATGGGGGAAGAGGGGTTTTGTACATTTATAAGGATTGTGAATTGCAATGTGGTCTTTATAGTGGAAGGGAGCAGAAACAAGTGAATTTGGCACTAAAATACATAATAAAAACCTGCATTTTAAATTATGTTCTCCACTCTGGTGCACAGCTCACTGGGCATCACTTTCCTTTACACTGAATGTGCTTAACAGGCTTTAGTTCATCCATCTTCAGTGGAAAATCAACCCACTAAAAAACAGTATTTAAAACAGTGTGTAATACATTTATTATATCGATTTTACATATGGAATCTATGTGTGCTTCTTGTGCTTGTATTATCCCAGTACTGGGCATATTATGCACCCAGGGAAATATGAAGGGAGAGTACAGGACAGATAATGCCTGCTAGAATTTACTAGGGGAGAGTTCCCCTGGTTTTGCTTTGTGCTAAAGGCAGCATTACTCTTGCATAGCTTTGTCTGATAGCTGGTGAGGAAATAACAAGAGAATTTTCCAGGGCTTCATGCTATCTGTTCACAGTAGATACAGCAGAAACATTTTCTGAGTGCAGGAATCCTTTATCATCTGACCTAGTGTGCTGCTTACCATACACGTAAAGAGAAGCTTGTGTTTCCAGAGACACAGAGAGGAAAATGATGTGGCATAGAATGGAAACCACTGGAGTTGTGCACTTACGTGTTCCATACGCACAAAGTCATTTAGATCTTCTGCAAGTCTGCAGTTGACACCAAGCTGAGTGGTGCAGTTGGCATGCCTGAGGGATGAGATGCCATGAGAGGGACCTGGCCAAGCTCGAGAAGCAGGCCTGTGTGAACCTCGTGAAGTTCAGCAAGGCCAAGTGCAAGGTCCTGCACATGGGTTGGGGCAATCCCTGGTATCAGTACAGGCTGGGGAATGAAGGGATTGAGAGCAGCCCTGTGGAGAAGGACTTGGGGGTATTAGTGGATGGAAAACTGACTATGAGCCAGCAATGTGCACTCACAGCCCAGAAATCCAACCGTGTCCTGGGCTGCATGAAGAGAAATGTGTCCAGCAGGTCGAGGGAGGGGATTCTCCCCCTCTACTCCGCTCTCGTGAGACCCCACCTGCAGTGCTGCGTCCAGCTCTGGGGTCCTCAGCACAGGAAAGACATGGACCTGTTGGAGTGTGTCCAGAGGAGGCCATGAAGATGCTCAGGGGGCTGGAGCACCTCCCCTGTGAGGACAGGCTGAGAGCGTTGGTGTGTCCAGCCCAGAGAAGAGAAGGCTCTGGGGAGACCTTATAGCGACCTTCCAGGGGTCCCCATCTCTCTTACAGGCCCCCTTAAAGGAGGGCCTGTAAGAGACATGGGGAAAAACTTTTTAGCAGGACCTGTTGTGATAGGACAAGGAGTAGTGGTTTTAAACTAAAAGAGGGTAGATTTAGACTAGATATAAGGAAAAAAATTTTTACAATAAGGGTGGTGAAACACTGGAACAGGTTGCCCAGAGGTGTGGTAGATGCCCCATCCCTGGAAACATTCAAGGTCAGGTTGGACAGGGCGTTGAGCAGCATGATCTAGTTGAAGATGTCCCTGCTCATTGCAGGGGGTTTGGACTAGATGACCTTTAAAGGTCCCTTCCAACCCAAACTATTCTGTGATTCTATGATTCTATCTTTAGGGGGTCACTTGGGAACATAGTGCTTCATTCCTCCTCGCTCTGTTATGTAGAAAGCGAAACACAATGTAATTCAATATTGTCAGCTTCAATCTGGATCTATGGCAACAACCATGAAAATAGACAAGTCTTATTTTGCTCTGATTTCTTAGATCCCCATCGACATTTGCAATGCTTTGTTTTGGAACAAAAATTTTGAGAAGAAAAATTGAAAATTCTGCTCATATTACATGTTTTTCCCCCAGTACTCAGGATTGAATACTATTAATGTTGTAAGAATTCTGCAATCATAGATATTCTAAAAAAGGTTTCTATAACCCTGAGGTCAGAATTTTAAATTTTGCAAGGTTGTGTGGCTGCATCTAGTGGCAGTACAGGTAAACTGCAGCACTCCGCTTACTGCGACTGATACTTCAATTTGGGTGTGCACAGATACATAGACATATATATGCACACATATTTCTGTCTGCATGTATACATATATCTATAAAAATAAAGCTCTTTAGCATGCTGTCATACATGGCTGCAATCGTTCATTCTGAATTAATTCTTATTGTCTGAAAAATGGAGATATTTATTTCCACCAAATAGTCTCAGTAACAGGAACACAGTGACATTTCTCTTCTGAGGCAATTGGAGGAACAGAAATCATTTAACATGATTTTATCCTAGTTTCTAAATCTACCAGGCAGGGACCTAAGCTGTTTTGAAGTAGTTTAGTAATATACATAAAGCATGTAAATGTGAAGCTAATGCAAAAAATAAGCAGACCGAGCAAGAATTAAAATAAATTTCACATGATTACTTTTAATCCTTTACCTGAATTGGTCAGAGTATCTGCCTTTTCTGAAAGGGAGGAAGGGATATGGGTTTTCTCGGTGTAAGAGATGAATGGATTTAGCAGAACATCCAAACTAAGAACCCAGAGACATTTTGTTTCTAGTATAGTTGTTCACCTTAGTCTTTTGTGGTAGTGTCACTGGGCACCCTGGTTTGGTTAATTAACAAAAGCAAGGCAAGAGGGGTTGAAGGTAGCCTTTATGTGGCTTTTTCTGGTGTGTTTTTTAAATGAAAGTTGCTGTGGAAGTCTGCTAACATTTTTTTCTTTTTAATCTCTTTCTGGGGCAAAACTATTCACCCCATTTCTCCAGAGGCTGAAGTGGGCTCTTGTATGGAGACTACTCAAACCACTAAACCCAGACAATCAGATGTGGATCAGATGTATAAGGTACAGTGACTAATTTGCTATTTTATGACTTACTTTTTCATTGGTGGCCTTTTTGCTTTTTACTGAAGTAGTGCCATTTAAATATGAGACACTATCACAGACAGCTATAGGTGTTTTTTCTACTGACCCATAGGTTTATGTAGGTAATCATAGCTATATAATATATATACATATATATATAATTGATTCATAGAGCTATAGTAGTTTGTATACATATATATATAATTGATTCGTAGAGCTATAGTAGTTTGAGAGGCTAAAGTGTACAGGATAGTTTTCACTAAATGTTTTAGTTTGATCCTTACTGAGGTAAGGGAATGGTAACTAAGCTGGCATACAGCGAATTCCAAGGTTTGTGTATGCAATGGCTTTCTGAACTGAACCCTGATTTTTTTCTGTGCCTATACAGGGGCTTGAGTGTGACACCTTTAGAATGAGTAAGCCAAGCTTCTTACAGTCCTAATTATTTTATTCCACTACTGAGCTGCAGATATGACTGTGCTTAGCTTTTTGCAGGATGGAGGCCTAAAACAGGCTGAGAGGTTTGAATGAAGCTTAAACCTAGTTAGGGCTACATGTATTTGAAAAAACAAATCACAGTAATGAAGCTTTTTCAAGTAATAAAGAAAAAGGAGAGACGAGTGGAAGCAAAACAAAGAGCTGTAGGGGTTGTTTCCCCAGCACATTTTGGTTGCCACACAATTAAATCAGTTTGTTTTCTTCAGACATGGGTCTCCTGGGGGAGCTATGACAGCACTGGCCCCTGTGGTGCACGCTCTTGCATTCTGTGCTGTGGTCATGGCTTCAGAGCCCACCCAGCCAGATCAAGGCTCCGTGTACTCCCAGTTTTCTTTATGCTGACACTTCTGGGAACTCAGGCAGAGCAGCAGGAATGAAGCTGTTCTATACAAACAATGCAGCTAAGTTTCTTGCCTTGCATGTTTATGGTGGCCTTGGTTGACAGAGACATTTTATATTAGCATCAAGTCACTGTTTATGTTGGTTTTGTATAATTTGGTGTTCACTCTGTCTTGGTTCTAATTTCAGGGCGTTGAATACATTCCTGGTGTTGGGAAAGTGGCAGGAGATGCCACAGAAAAAAAAGATGACACAGCAGCAGCATGGACTCTAAACTCACAGGGTCCTGAACAAGAGGACTTAGAGCAAGGTGCAGGCAATACTCAGCAATGCAAAGGATTCAGAAGAAAAGCAGGCTTAGTTGGAGGCAAGGCCACCAAACAATTTAGAGTTATACCATAATCGCACTTTCAGAAATCAGCAAAATCTCCATATGGTCTTAAAAATTGTAATTGACTGTTCATAATCTGTAATGCTGGAGAGATTTCTTCAGGTAAGATATAATTTTTTGCAAGACACATGTTCACCATCTTGTGTTTTGTTTTAAATAAAGCTTTTGTTTGCTAATTGTCCTTTTCTTTTTCATCTCACCAAGTAATTAAGTAGTAGTTGAGCCTAGTTATTTCTCTGCTCTGAAATGATATTATTGGGTTGCATGAGATGTCCAAAAGGGAATAGTTGGAGGGTTTGTGGATACTGATGTAAGAAGATATTTCTATGGAAACCACATCCCGCATTATGGAAGAGAGATACCACAACACACATTGGTATCAGAATGACAGCTGTAACCTTCCTTTCAAAGCAAACAATTGATCTTGGATTGCTTTCATTTGAGATTTTCTAGCAGAAAAATCTGCCTTAAACCCTGTGGTGAACAGGATGGCATACAAACTCCATTAATGCAGAAAAAGTTTGGTACAGAGAAGAAGAGTGAGCAAGCTACAGGCCTTAAACTGCCTTTAAATTGAATAATAGCACTGTGATCATTCTATGTGTAAGTTCAGGGTGCTGACCTTTGTGTAGATTACATATTTTATTATTTTATACACATTTTATTTCCTGTAGGCTCTTTCCTAATGTTTTGCATTTAATTAACTTGGAAGTATAACATACTTCACTAGATTACTCATGTTATGGCTTGGTAAAGAAATTTTGTTCTTTCACCACAAGCTGGTTCTGTACCAGAATTTTTTTTTTTAGTGGGGAATGTCTAAATGTTGAATGCTGTATTAATGGTCACACGTGAAACTCTTAAGGAAAAGATCTTTAGTCTAGTGGCAGAGAAGGCTTTGCAGAGGTGGGATCAATGGTGAACAGCAGTAGGGTCTTGATGAATCTGAATAGATCCAGCAGCCTGTAATTCTTAAGTGGGTGCCTTGGAACAAGGAGAGGTAGTTATTTCTTTCCAGAAACTAATCCAGCATTTCCAGGGAGACAGTTCTGTAGGCAGGCATTGTAGGTACACTGTAGGGGATGTATATTTTTCCCCCTGTATGGCATAATTTCTCACACATAGCCCTGTCACCCTGTTTTTGTTTAAGGTCGTGATTTAACATAGTGTTTGTTCATGTATCCAAGTAGCTCCTCCCTTGCTGAGCTGCTCAGTAAACCATATGCCTGAGACACATCAAAATCAGACCTTTGTAGGCATCTCTTAAAAAAAAAAAATTTAAAAAATGCTATAATTGGAACTTACAAGTTTTTGCCAAGAGAATTAAAACACTGAATTGTGTGCCAGCCTTAATCATGTTGCTATGGTTCTCTTGTCTCAAAGAGAATGCATTTAGGACTAACTTTATAGTTGATCTTCAGGTTGTTGATTCATCAAGTCGCAAAGGGTGTGGTATAAAGACTGCTAGAAACTGTGTGTCCTTCTGTGCACCAGCCTATATTCTTACTGAATGTATGGTTAAATACATACCTTTTTTTTTTTTTTTTTTTTTTATAATACAGTATTTGTGAAGAATTGCAATACTAGTTGCTCCTAAGTATGATAGAAAATTATTATATCTTTCCTCATGAAAGTTGATTCTGGAGTTACAGTAGCCTAGCAAACTAGCCTCATGTCTAATTTGCACATAACAGCCTATATTACAAATGTCAGGGGAAGGTAAACTGGAGTTGTTCCAGCAAGTGGGGACTATTGAGAAGTTTAATCTGATTTAAGTCTTTCAACAGACTTTTATCCAAGAAGGCCCCAGGAAACTGTATAAATTTGTATTACAATAAAGAAGATGGATAAGGTACTGTGTGTGGAAAGGACAGACACTTAATTTGATTAAATTCATTCTATATCTGGGGACGCTCTGAGTCAGAGGAAAAAAGAGCAATTTTTCAACATCCCCAAACAGAATTTCTGTTTCAGCTGTCTATTATCCAGTGGTCCACTGGCTGCATCAACAGCACATTACTGGCTCTTCTCATAGGAAAGTTGCTTCTTTCCTCTGTGTAAGAGTTGTCTTCCTTGATTATGTTTAGCTTTTTTTTTCTAAGTAATGCTTTTTCATCAAAAATGCTCACGATGGCAACTGGGCATATTATAGAATTAAGCAAAGGTGCATTTGATGAGATGGTGTTGGCAGATGGCTTGGTACTTTCTAATCAAAGAAAGTGATCACATCATCCTTCTAATCAAAACTTGTGACAATTAGGGATGTTCTACATTCAGTTCATCTGCCCTGCCTGGCAAATGAAACACACCGAGCAGAAACAGTAGATTAAGAGGATACAGACATTTGCTCATTAGCTATATCCAGTAAAGAACCAGAGCCAGGAGTTCTGAGGTCCTACTTAACAGTACGAAGCTCCTGGGCTTCCTGGTTGCAGGAAGACACAGGCTTGCTCCATATTTTTTCAGAAATGCTAACTTACAGAACAATTAATCTGAATATTGATTTTCTTTCTTTTTTTCTTTCTTTTTGGTTATATTAGTGCTTTAAGGTATCTGATTAATTTAGAAGCTTGGACTTGCAACTCGTTCTTGGCAGTCTGAAGTGCTTAGTGAGATCACAAGAATCCTAAAGACTGTCTGGATCAGAAACAGATCCAGAATCATCACTGTCTTAACAGAACATAATAGAAAAAAAGAAAACCAACAGCACAAACATCTCTCTCTCACAGTGAAAGTTCTTTTATTTAAAAGAAAACTGCATTTACTCAAGGGTAGGATGGTTTCAGAGTGCTGGAAAAGTTGGCAGTGGCTTGAAAAAGCATTCCAGTTTTTGGAGTTAAGTTTTCAAAACCTTGGATTTAATCTTTTTCTTAATCTACTCTCTGGTGGTTGTGGCTTGACACAGTGGTATTTCTGCTTAGGAGACAAGGAGGTAAGTGTGTGTGCGTGAGAGAGATGGCAGATCTGCTGAAAGGAAATTTGTACCTATTGTTCTTACAAACATAGACACTTAAGTCTGGCCTACAAGTAAGATGTTAGACATCAACATTAGTGTTAGCAGTGTCTGGGTGGGTGTGTGCCAACTAAATAAAGTATTTGAATTGCTCTCAAGAAAAGTAAACATATGTATTTTAAAGCTAGAAATTTCCTTACGTTAATCTGTCATGATGTTTCACATAATGTAAGCCAGACAATTTCATGCATGGTTGCTGTATCAAAAATCATTTGTTTTGGTTGAAAAAACCCATCTTCTTAGAAAGATTGTTTTGATGTGACAGTTTTGATTTTCAAATGTTGGGCAGTGGGAAATCTGCCACATTCCTTGGCAAGTTGTTCTAAAGTTTCATGTTTAGAAGTACACACGAATATTTTAGTCTGAATTAATTTTGGTTTAGTCTCCTATGATGGATTTTGCTTTTCTGTTTAATGCTGAGCTATGGCTCTGGTACTATCAAGATTCTTTCAATGTGGGGATAGATACCTTGTAGTCCCATCATGACATCGGTGAACAACATTTGGTTTTGGATCTGTCTCTGTGAGGCAGATTTTCCTGACCTTGATTCATTCTTCTTGACCTTTCAGTGCGATTTTCAGTTTTTCAAATTCCTGTTAGAAGCCTGAACATCATCAGAGACGCAGTTCCAGTTACGATCACGCTGACCGTTACGGGTTAGCATTTCCTGGCTGCTATGACCTGTCATTGAAATCATCACAAGATTCCTTTGTACTTGTGGGTGTCTTAATGGTGAACGTGCACTGTAAAACCTAGACAACACGGAGAAATTAGGAGGTATCTGTTTTAATGTGTTGTCTTTAATGGCCACAACGGCTGCAGCATACTACTAAAAAAGTGGTCGATCCAGCGTCATCTTTATTATTACCACGAGATGGCACCATTACCTAGCTTAACATTGTCGTCATCTCTTGGGTGCTTGAGACAGTGCCCAAGACTTTTTCAATACATGACTGTTTGACTTCTTCAGAGAATGGTTACCCGTTCAGAGCCAGGAGGATGAGGGTGTGGTAAAGCTTGTCTTGTGTCTGCCATTCATCTCATTGTATCCGTGGAGTTTGTCTTGAGTGGGCCCTGTGTTGATTTTTTCAAATATTTGTGAAGCCAAGATGAAGTCAGAGTAGCACAAAATGCAAACTGCACCCAGACTGTGCCCCTTCGTACTCTTCTTTCATCAGAAAGCCTGGGTGGGACTTTTCCATGTTGTATTTCATGGTTTCCCAGCACGCGATGATTCTGTCTCAGTTGTTTGACAGATAACTTGAGCATCTAATTTTTCATTTCTGTCCCTTCTCTGTCTACTACATACTTTGCAACAGAGTACTACTGAGCACTTTCTTTGACCTTTTTTTTCATGTAACAACAGCTGCCATGTAATATACTGTTAATATTCTCAGCATTAGAAATGCAAGGATGGTCTATACTTGCCCTAAAGGCTAAGCTTCTTCCTTTGTTACTGTGTTTTATATGTGACCATTCCCAAGGAGAGAAAAGCAGATTAAGTAAGCAGATGATTTAATCTAGTTTTTATTTTTTATTTTTTTGAAATGTTTAATGTTTAGTTTAATTGATAAAATAAAACTTCAGTGCAAAGATAAAGTTGTACATTAAAGGCAGCTCTGCATCCCAATCAAAGATTGTAATGTGAGCATTTCAAAGCAAGTCATTCTCTGTTCTTTCACTTGCTCTTTGAAAACCCAATGCTAAGTCTATTTTTGGGGTGATTTCCCAGTCCTCCAGGCCTGCAATATCACACTCCATGATTAGTGTGGCATGATACATCTGTCTGCTAAATGGTAGGAGCTCTGTGCAACTCTTAGAGTTTGTCACATCAGTAACTTGGGCCAATATCCTTCCCTGCCATCTCCCTGATGACATGAATGTATTATGGGATCTGTTTGGACACTCATAGACTGCTCTTGAAGGCTTTGCTGGAAGTCACCTTATAGAAACTTCTGATGCTTTCTTTCTGCTATGGTTTTTGTGGAAAATGTTTAGAGGTTTAGAAATACAAATGAAACACTTCCAAATGAACGCTTTTCACTTGTATTACTTGATTATGAAAAGTGAGCCATCCAAAAGACTGCCTTATGAGTAGGTGCCAAAGTAGGAAAATCCATCTAACTTGTCTGAATGCATTAGTGTGGAAAAACAGACTAACTTGGCACCTTTGCATTGACTGTGTCCAAACAAAGGCTCAGTGACATCCCTAGAGTTGAGTGCCTAGCTGACATAATTGGGATTGATTCCGAGTGACCCATGTTCCTAAAGAAAGCCTTGCTAGGTCAGTAAAACACAGCAGTTGATTTGGAGTCATTTAGGGGTGTTCAAATCCACATTTTAGTGTCCTTTCCTGTGGATGAAGAAGGGAGGGAACAGTCTAAACTTCAGTACCTAGCTGGATCCTTCTTAACATTTGCATATCAAAGATGTTGCAGAAAAAAACAAAATTAGCATGTCCAAATAGAATTTCTGCTCTGTCAAATTTATTGCTCAACTACATAAACAAAGAATGCATCCAGCTATAGCTGGTTGTTTGGTATTGACTTTGGCCTTCTTTTATATATTTCTTGTTACAGATGAGCATGCAATAAAATTTAAGTACATAGGAGACAAAATTAGGAGTTTGTAATTAGCCTGCTTTTCAATTTGTTTCCTCTTACAATCCAACTTGATGGTAAAGTCTCAGTTTAATCTTCTCCATTTGCCTTGGACTTTATCCTTGCTTTATTGAATTTTTCGATCTTGAAGGTTGTTGGGGCTTTTTTTTGGTGGTGGTGTTTTGAAGAAATCTCTTTGGTTTTAATTTAAACTGAAGGCTCCATTTTTGGAAGATCAATAAACTCCATCTGGAAGAATTCTTTTCTTCCAGCCACCTGACACTTAGATGAAGTTGAACTTTTTTTTTTTTTTTAATTCTCAGGGAGGAGATCAGAGGTTGCATTCACTATGATGAGTACATTTGGGGATGTTGGTATTCATTCACCAACATCTGATTTGTAAATTAATAGCTTGGCCTCTCTGGGCTGTGGTATGTAAAAGGTCAGTGACCATGAGAGGAGAAACACTTCAGAGCTATGTGTGCCCTTTGGACAACAGGAGTGGCCTTGGCTTAATGGCATTAATTTCATGCTGCTTTTAAAAGATACAGCTGTGTGGCATACCTTCAATCCTCCTACCTGGAACCAGTAATCCCATCCCAGCTTTCTACAAGGAGCAGGGAGGGAGAAAAAAACCCCCCTTCCTAAAAGGATTAGTTCAACTGACTAATTTTCTAAGTTTCTCCTTGTTTGGCATGTCCCCTCTCCTTCAAGCCTTTGATAAGTATCTTAACTAAGATGCATTTTAAGTAAATGCTGTCTTCAAGCATCATGATATAAAAGAGCCTTCTGATTCCCCCGCCCTCTCCAGATCTTGGGGCTGGTTCAATCTTTTTTAAAGCTATTTCTCTTGTGCTGCATGCAGAGCCCATCTGCTGTAATACAGACTGAAATGCTGCTTTTATCCTTGTTTGCGTAGAAGGTTGGTGGGTAAATCAATTGGAGTGAAAGACATATTGTCCCTCTTTGCTCTATGTCACAAGCACAAATATCTTCCTTTTAAAGTGTCTCTTGGTAGAAGCCAAAGCCTTTGGCACAAGCCACCTTTGCTAGTTTGACCTCTTTTGTGCATCTGGAATGGAGGAGCAGCTCTGAGAAGCACAGAACAAAACCAGCAAAATAGCAAGAGAAAAGGTCAAGAAGGGGTCTTGCTCCCTGTAGACATCAGAAGTTTCTGCAAGATGATATTTAGCATGTCCTGCCTGAACAGTTAAGGCATCAAAGACACTAGCACTTCGATAGGTAATATCCTTGTGAGTTGTCAAATAGATCGCAAAGCACGTTGCTCTGCCATGCTGGGGATGGGAGGGAGGGACCTTATGCCTTTCTACTCATTGAGACTGAGAGCTTCAGAGAGCCTTTGGCTTCCAGCAGATGGATGTACCACGCTGTGCTCTGTCCTTGCCTGGCTTTTGACTTACGGGCCTAAGCTTACAGAGTGGTGCAGCAGAGGAATGGGAAGGCAGATTTCTACCAAAGACACAGCTGACACCAGTTACAAGGAATAGAAGTCCTTGATTTTTGCCTCTGTATTTTTGCCTGGTCACGGCCTTGCAGTGCCTTAGTCTCAGACCAGCCAGTCTCTTTGATGCAGCATAATTACAATGACAGAGGTGATTCCCTGTCCCCTCCCATTGTAGCAATGGGATCTGAAAGGGAGGTAAGACATGTTCTGATAATTCAGATCTCAACTTAGCAGGATCAGAACAAACAGTATCGCCTGCCCTAGCCAAGGGAAAGAACCACTGGTATTAGAAATCCAGGAGGCAGCCAGTATTCTGCTGCTCAGGACCCAGAAATGCTGGGAAATACAATCCTGGCAGCTTTGATGCTTGATTATTCTGTATATGTGTAGCAGTGGATTGGTGTAACTCTGATCAGAAAGAATCATCTTTGCCAAATCCCACGGTTGAATCCCTGCCCAGGACAATAAGCTCATATGGTGATGACATGGGCTGAGTTGTGTTCTTCATTGTTGTTATAGATTTTTCACAGTCCCCTGGTTTCATCTGCAATTTTTCATGCACAGGCGCAGTTCTGCTCCTCTCATCTTGTATCCTGCCCAGGAGTAGCGTGGAGCCTCAGACGAGTCTGCTTTCTCTCACAAAACCCTGCCAGTATCTGCAATCGATTCAAAACGACTTACCCTGGATTCACTTGTCAGTACTTAAAAATAAACATGGACTGCCAGGTTTTATATATAATGCCTGAAAAAGCAAGAAAAAAAGAAAGAAAACAACCAAGCACAGAAGAGAACTCAGTTGATACAGACGCACATGGTGTAATGCCAGTTTGGCTAAAATCTTTCCTGAATGCTGGAACTCATCCAGGGTGAAACTCACAGCATTGCTGCTTTCTGATGCCGACCTCACTCGTACAACCACCATATCGGTGCCATCAGCCCTGCCTTTCTGGCCACAGGCTCCTGGCACTTTGAGCCCCACTGTGTCCTGACGGTGGATCTTCACGCAAGCCAGCGTCCCACGCTGTGTGCTGCTGCTAAGGGAGCAGTTTGAACCCCAGGCTGCTCAGACTAAAGTTAGTAGCCAACTAATAGCACCACTTGTTGAGCAATGCCATTTGAATCTGTGGCTTCTGGTGCTGAGCAGTGAACTCACTGTGAGCAAAAATTAGCCAGGATATATTTTAGGCTTTATTAAACTCCCTTAAAGCTTTCCAAATCATTTGCAAAGGCGTAGATGAGAGCTTTAGTGAGATGGTAGGTTAAGGAAGAGAATGAGACTGTTGGCTTGGAGAAAGGGGGGTGATAAATTAAAGTGCCTTTGTGGAAGTAAGTCTCTTTCTGCATCAAACTGTAGTTTCAACCTTCCTAATTAATGTTGTTGTTTTTCTTCTTACTGTAGTGCAAGCTGTCCTGTCCTGACCTATCGGTTCCCAAGATAAAAGGGGTTAACTAATCAGAATGGAGATCCCCTCTACTGGCTTATCCAAATCTTTACTAAAAGTGTGATATCCATGAACACAAATAGAACAACACATCTAAGAATTATGTATCTGGGAGTTTAAGGGGGGAGTAAAAAACCGGAAAGAAGTCTGTGTTGCTTTGAGGTTATTGTAAAAACTGAAACTGAATAGGTCAATATCCCTTAAGCTTTTTGGTCTTTAATTCTCTTAATGGTATGGCAGAAATCGTTAATTGTATTATTAAAAAAGCTTTGAAGACTGTATTAATGTAATGTGACCTCGGATCAGTCAAGATCACATTTTCATTATGATTAAAAGATTCCTTGTCCTGAAACATTGATCTCCTCTCCAGCCGAATGTGTCGGAGGGAGAGGGGCTGTTTTCACGTCTGGGCAGTAGATGGCAATATTGCCTTTCATTCTGCAGCGTGCTCTGCTAGAAATGCTCACCTCAGAAAGGGCCGTGAACTTTTTCCCTCAGCTTCCAAGAGCGGGTTTGCACTTACATAGTGTATTAAATATTCCAGAAGCAAAAGAATTCGAAATTCCATTTTGAATCCGAATTTCTGCAGTGACTGGTGGCAGGTGCCTGTGTTATGAACTGCAGCACCCAAACAGTCGTGATCCTGCATGGCAGCTCTGAGTGGGAATTTGCGTGTTAGGGCTCATCAGCATTGTGTGTCTTGTAGCAGGGATATGAGGCAGTGTATGACCCCTGGAAGTAACATCTCCCACTTGGTTACTGCGATTTTTCTAGCTTTTTGGAGGACTTTCCACCTTTGCATCAAGAGAGTGAAAGCTGTATCAACTAGTTTAGTTTATATCATGATTGGGAAGTTCAGAAAGCTAACATGCTGTTTTCCTTTGTACTGTAGTATTTGGACAGGCCTTATAGCAGGTCCTGGAGAAGATGAGAAGAGACGCTTTGCAAGGAGCTAGGAGTCAGGAAGGTGTGTGTTACAGGGTCTTACACACATCGACCATGCTGTGCCCTAATGTGCTATGCTGCTGAGTAGGCGGACAAGGATTTCAAAATGGAAGTGACATCTGGGGTCAGCGATTTATGAAAATGAAATATGCTGTGGCAGCTCGAAGATACGGTGTATGTAAAGTGCTACTTCTTCCTTGTCCTGTGGGCATATGCCATGTGTCTCCACAGTTTTGTGAGGTACCAAGGTAATTGCCTTAAAACTCCTTGCTACGCAGGGTGTTGCAGGATGCTAGCACACACACTAAGTGATGGGAAGCAGAGGGGTGTGCTGGCTGGTGGTAAAGCTTGAGTGTTGCTGACTTTTCTATAAATAACTGCTGTCTGCTGTAACTGGTCACATCACAGTCCATGGTGATCTTTTATATTATTGCTGGCTGCTGGAAAACTCCCAGAGGTGTAAAATAGATACCGGGAAGATCCTGCACCCAGCAGTGTGCTTCCCCATGTAGCACAACAGGGTAAAACAGAAGTAGTGTTTATCAGGAGCTGATGAAGAATTTTCTGCAGCAGGAAGGATGAAAAAAAAAAAGAGATTGCACCTCTAAAATGATAGTAGCAGGGCATCTCTCATGCAGGATATTGCTGGGTCTTGTGGAAAGAGAAAATCTTCACAGGGTTTCTAGTGGTGAACTGAATGGTTATTATTTGCCTCTGACTTACTTAAGGGTATTTTTCGGCTCTTCATAAAATAACAGTGTCTTGCAAGGAACAGAAAACTAGAGAAAAATAAAGTAGGTAGTTGGCTTGTGTAAGATGTGTGGGGGTAAAATGTGTGGTGTTCTCTATTCTGAAGGATTTCAAACACTTTACAGACCAAGAATGCTGAATGCTACGTGCCACCCTCCCTTAAATGCAGTCAGCTTGGGGTGGAGCACAACACTGAGGTGAAGCTGCCCAGCATCAGGAATTGATGTTTTTATTAAGGGGGCAGAAAAGCACCAGAGTTAGATGTTCAGGAGAGGGTAGAATTGCCAAACTTTGCTGAGTAGCGAGCACTTGAAATAGTTACTGTCCTGAAAACTGAGAGCTGTAGTGAACTGCTGTAAAACTGTAGTGGCTCTAAGGCCACCAGGTGAGTGTGGGTTGTGTGTGTCCCCCCACATGCTTCCTTTCTACCTCTGTCTTAAGCTGCATTTGCCCCTGTACAGCACACAGGGCAGTACACTACATGCATTACAGAATACATGCTTCACTGGCCTAATAAGAACTTTGCTCACATTGACAAAGAATTTATTAGAACTGAAATCTTTCCAGCCTTACACAGAAGCTGGCACAGAGAACAGGACTGTGGAGGGACTTGTCAACAGCCTCTCAATTGACTTTTGCTGACTGATGTTTCAAGATTAGGTGCTATTGTAGGGCATTTAACGTAAGAAAGGATTGCTGTGAGATCTTAGCTTCTGTCCTGGTTATTTGCTATTGGTGGGAACCCTTTGGTTCCAGCAGTTTGGTTCTTTGTGATTTGGAAGAAGCATTGAAAGTCCACATTGCTTTGGGTCAGAAATGTATTTTCCTTCAAAATATGCCAGGAAAGTGTCAATGTGACAGAAGCAGGGTAAAAAGTCTACAGGGAAGAGAACAGCAGGATGCCTTCTGTGGCCTCAGACAGCCCCACCAACTGATTCCTGGGGCCTGGCTTGAGAGCAAGCTATATTGCTTGCTATAAAAATGCAGATACTGTATGAAAGCCACTGCTCACTTATGAAAAAGTCTAGGCTATTCTGCCATGGGTGTGCTCATCCAGGAGAGAATTAACTTGCTGTGCTTGGGCGGGGTGCCCAGTTGTAGTAGGACATTCTCTGCTCTGTATACTGAAGCCTCCAAAGCAATGAAGAATCTGGCCCTTATGCAGTGGAGCGCTCCAGTAACATGAGACTAGACTAAGATTTATGCGTGCTGATCTTCAGCCTTGGTGTCAGCCCTGCTGTATGACAGTGTCAGTTTATATGGGTGAAGATGTGTACCCAGAGCCATATTCAGACCATCTGATCATGTTTAACTTTCCTTGGTTTACTTCTTCTTGCTTGGTCTTCTACTTCCTTGGTCTTCTTCCAGCCAGGATCCACTGACTATATAGTGAGTGCTCTCAATTGTTCATTGTGCTCATGAAGTTACATGCCTGCATTTATCTTGGGTGCCATCATAAGCAGCCTGCATATGGCCCATGTATATGGGCTGATCTTAAAATATTGTAACAAGAATGACTAATTTATAGCAATTGCCTGCCCCTCATACAGTAAAAAACCAAACAAACTAGAAAAATTGTGGTGGTAATTGGCAATTGATAGAATAGACTGGAGAAATGGGAGGAAAAACTGTTGTAATATCTGAAAATTCAGATGGAGAATTTCAGATGTTTGCCTTCATCTGCATACTGCATAGGTAGGAATTCAGCACTGAAACTCCTCAAACTAAAAGTGAACAATGTTGAGAGAAGGCAATACCCATTGAGAAACAGCAAAGATAGTGACCTGTGAGGAAAAGGAAAGCTCTGGGAGTGTAAAATCCCAGCTAAAAACAATGCTAGTCAAGGAAATTAGCACATCTGGTGTAGCTCCTTGAGACCCAGCAGCAATCCTGAGTGACCGGTTTGTACTGGGAGAAGACAACAATGAAGCAAAGAATTATGTTTGGAGAAGACTGTGGTCTGCAAACTGCAGTACGAAAGCTTTTCTCACCATCTACCTTTGAGGGCCGTGCACCGGAAAAGAGTCCCTCCAATCTTCTGAAGTCAAACTGGTGCTTTCCATGCTAGTCTGTGCTACTCTGGCACCTTGCAGAAAGATAAAGGTAAGCTGGTGAGCCATCTTCTGCCTCTTATTCAAGCTGTCCTTTCTCCTTCAGATGACTAGTTCTCATTGTGAGTAACTAAATTCGGGAGGGAAGGGGAGTTTCAGCTCCTAGATTTCTGATGTAGAGTTAGATTTTTGTTTCACTAACAGTTTTTTTTTGCTCTAGTCTTCAGGTATCAGGAGAAGAAATGAGCAAACTCTTCTGACACCAGTTTTCACCATGACAGTAATTTGAGTAGAAACAGCTTTGCCTGCAAATAAATAAATAAATATTATATGAAAAGCTTCAGATGGAGCTGCCATGTTCATTCTTGTTTCTAAAGCCCCCACAGGCCATGTCACATATGTGGGTCATGAGGTCTATCGATTATGTGTCAGACCCTTAGGTGTCAGTAATCAATAACACTAACCTGCAGAAAATGCAGCAGAGATTTGCTTCATATTGTTCTTTTTCTTGTATTTAAGTTTTCTGTGCCTCACTGAAAATAACAGAATGCATACCAGCAAAGGCAGGGGAGACAAAAACATCATTTGGCTGCCAACTCATTTACTGTCCATTTTCATCTGATTCTGCATGGTTCTTGGTGAGAAGGCAGGATGAGGAGGGGCAAGACAGGAAAGGGTATTTCCAATTGAATGGCTTCTGAGAAGCAGAAATGAAAGTGATTGAGTTGGGAGGACCTAAACATTTTGACCCCGACAGCTTATTAATATTTAACAAGGTGCCAGATTTTTCTTTGACACTGGAAATTGTTGCGACTGTCTGTCTCCAGCAGACTGAGTCTGCTTTCTCAGTCCACCATATCTAATGTACCTGCTTCCAGTCATGAATAGTCCTTATTCACAAATGCTTTCTTTTATTTGCTATTTCTGAGAATAAAAAGGTAGTTTGGCAGATTAAGTTGTGAATTTTTTCATTCAAACTTCATATCTCTTTATGTTCTCAATGGGTCACTGAGCAGACTGTGGTTTTCTTCTGTTGATTGTGGTTTTTAGAATCATTCCTCAAATAACTTTTAACAAAACATTTATTCGCCTTTTTAGTTTGCAGATTGCTTGTGAGCTGTTCACTGTGACAGTTACATCTTTTAAATGTAAGCAGCTCTGATGAGATAAATATAACAATTTGGAATTTGTATTCTTATTTTTACTTATATTAATGCAATACTTCAAGATGGTATATGAAATTTGGATCCTATTGGGGGTGGGCGAAAAGTCTATGCCATAAAGATAATGCAGCATCGAACGAGCAATACTCAATAGAGGAGATGAAGAGTAGGAGAAAATAATATCTTTATGTATTATTTAGGTGGTCTGCATCCCCTCTCTTTTGGTGCCTGTCTCTGCCTCTTTGCATTATCTGGGTGGATTACCTTGCTAATGTAGATGCGTAGACCTAAATGACTTTTCCAAAGGCACAGAAAGTTTGTGGCAGAGCTGGATATTGAATCGTTTTACCAAATCTCAGACCAGTGCCCTGAATATGATTTTTTTTTAAAAAAAAGGTTTTCAGACATCCATAAGCATTTATATCTTTCTGTACCCTCAATTAAATCAGTGAAAAATTTAAAAATTCATTTTGCTAAAGAGTTAGTTTTGTGTTAAATTGACAGAGAGGATCCATAGATTAAAGAGCTGTTGGGTTTGGCTTTAGGAATTTCCAGTCAAGATATGAATTCTCAGTGCTACTTTTGTGAATACTCCACAACATAGGTGTAAACTTTGAGATCTCAAAGTTTAAGTATTTAGGTTTTTCTCTACGAGATGTGTGTCTGCTTTGGTAATTTTTTCATTGCACCACAAGACCAATGTCAAGGAACTTCTGTCTTTTTGGCTTGTTTGAAGAGTAGTCCAGAATATCTTTTAAAATTTTATATTATTTTTTAGTGCTCCAGCTGCTCTGTAAAGTCTGATTCTGATAATTCATCTGTTCCCCTTAATAGAACTAGGCAAACATTTGGTGATTTGAGTTTACAATGTGTATTTATGCCTTGCCATTGGGGAATCAGCTTCCATTTTTGCATTTAGAAAGTTTTAAAAAGAAACCTGAAAATATTTTCCCTCTCTTTACAATGTTTAAATTGCAAAGCACCCTGTTGCTGCCTTGAGATTTCTGCATTGTGTAAAATCAGTCATTTCAATGACAATCCAATTACAACTGTTCTCAATTACCCACTTGTGCTGTGAGTTGCCAAGTATTTGCCTAGTTGCAGAGGATAAAACCTATTTGGAAAAATTAGGTAAAAAGTGAATGCCAGAAGGGGTAAACCTGGAGGGAAAAGCTACCAGGGGAGGAGGAATGCTTGAAATTGAGAACAGAGGCACTGGAAGAGAGATGGACATAAAGAAGAAACATGGTAAATGCTGAAAAGGCACAGAATCATGAAAGAGAAAGAATCAAGAAGAGAAAATATGAAAGCAGCATGGCTTGGTGGATGAGGTCTAGTCTAGCAGATGGAAGAAAAGATTTATGCCCAGCTTTGCACATGAACTTCTGGGTGACCATGGACCATTTGTATCACCTCCTTGTCCTCAGTTTCACCTTCTGTAAAATAGGTCCTCTGGTACTTACCCTCCTCTGAGATGCATGGATGGGAAAGGCTAGACAAGAGCTACAGTAACACTGGTTATTCTGATTTATTGTTTTTCCTTTGCTAAGCCAGCATTTAGCCAATGGCACTCTGCCCTTTCACTTGTAGGAGAACTGAAATCCTAAAGAAAGAAAAAACACACTCTGTTTCGGGAAAGGAGGGAGGCTTTTAATTATTTAAGCATCTCCTTTTCATGTTGCTTCTGGTTTTTGAATCGTTATCATTATAGTTGTTAAGGCTATAGGCTCTACATAAATCATTTAAATAAATAATAAATAAGTCATATCATTAAGTAATACACCAGTATTATTTATGGCTGTAGGGAGAGGGTAAGAATGCTGTGGATAAGATTGTGTTTAAAATGAAAAGAAGCCTTTGTTAGGCTCATCGTTTTAAACACTGCCTCCTGGAGTTAAGGTATTAGCTTTTGGAAACTTTCTTGGGAGGTGGATTTGCTCTGAAAGAATTAGCCACCAAATGGACTGTCCACTGGGCACATCATGTGTCCCATGGCGTGGCCCCTGCTGAACACAGTCCTGTCTCACAGACCTCTTGTTCCTCTTGTTCTTGATTTTTCTCTCAAGAAGGACCAAAGGTTTTGCATCAGGCAGCACTCAGCATTGTGGAGTTTTGAATAGCAGCGTTGTCAGGCTTTACAACCACTCAGGTCTTGTGGCAGCACATGTAGAGCATTGCCTCCAAGTTATTCCTTTGCTTAAGAGGACGAAGGCCTGATATTTACTGGGCTGCTCTGAAAGTCTTGTCTCACAGCTTTATCACTGAAATGCTCTCTTCCTCAGTAAAAGCAAAACCAGTCGTTTCAAGTTGGATTTATAGTATCTATTTCTAAACAAAGTTAGGAAGGTATCGCTTCAAAATCTTATTTCTGAAGTGAAAAATCAAATTAATTTAATTTTTAATATATTGTAGTTAGAGAGTGTTCTACTTATTTTTTATTTTTGCTCTGAACTTTTGTTTGTCTGATTATTTTTCCTTGGCTGAATTTTCCACACAATTTGAGTATTTGAAAGAAAAAATTTGTCCCAGCTAGTCTTGCTTGTGGCTCATCATTGCTAAGTGGCTGGGGGCACATCAGTTCTGTAATTTGGTAAAAATAAGCAAGACAATTATAGAAGAATTATCAGTGGGTGATGAGGAGAAGTATAATTTTATCAATAATTATGTTTCTGTGCAGGGTGATAAGTATCTTTACCGAATTGGTACCTATAAACTCTTAATTGTTTTTCAGGAGGGCTTAAATGCAGATGTGTCACATAGTCCCTGGGGCCCGCCCTGCCCACAGCCATGCTGCCGTACATGGAAATGGCAATAGTGCCGTTCCACATCACACCGAAGGGCGAAGTCTGCAGTGAAACTTTCAATGCCTGTGTGCAGCAGGACAAGACACAGAGCCAGTCAGCATCTCTACGAGGCTGCTCAGTTGCACAGGTAAAACTTTGGGTGCCTTTTAGTCTTGAGAGACAAGAGCAGGTGAAAGAGCTGGGCCAGGTGCTGGTTGCTCTGGAGGGTTTGAGACAGAATAGAGCAGAACCAGAAGGGAGGAGGAGGAGGCTTTTGCCACTGTGGGGTGAGTTGGGCCAGAGCACAGCTCCTATTGTTGCGAAACACTTTCCTGCTTCTCTAAGATGTTACAGCCTTACATTCTGACCTTCTCCTCAACCCCAAAAGTCACAATTGCAGGTGGTTCCCACTCTGCTGCCTACTTTTTCTGCACCTTAGGCCAGTTTTGGTGGGAACAATACCAGTTCTTCTCTGGAAGCAATAGTTTTCTCTTCCTAGGAATACGCTAACTTTCAGCAACTGGATTTTCACGGTATACAGAGTCTCAGAGACACAGACAGTGAAAATATATGAGGCTGACTTGCACGTTGCCTCCATCCTCAAGAGAAACACATGGTGTTTAAACCCACAGCAAACTCTCACCATTATATGCTGTGTTTTAATATCACTTGGTGAAACCCAGCTCATCAAGACCATGTAACGCTACTGTAAGGGGTGTCCTGGATGAGCAGGAAATGAGGAGCAGTGGTACTTGTTACCAAGCAGGTAGCTAGCTGTATGATCTGTGAGTACTTTATCCCTAAGCAAGTCCTTTATCCCTAAGCAGAGATTTAGTCTTACTTTCTGAGGTGCTGTGTTCCACAGATGGTTATTTGCCTGTGTCCTGAATGACTTGCAGAGTTGGGGATAGAATGGATGATGGATTAATGTCATAACTTCACTGAGCTCATCGATGCTGATCTTCTTTACACCTCATTTATGCTGTGCATGCCATTTTCACAGGAATCTTTTTTTTTTTTTTTTAAAAAAAACGTTTCAGATTCAACTTCTGAGGACCTACCTGAAGTTCTAGAGTGAGTACTTTGTAGAACCTACCTTCTCCTATATAACCAAGGAATATAGTTTTCCACTGGCAAATCCTGTCTTAACAATGTATAAACACAATTTCCTGGCCTTTGAATCAGCTAGGTGGACCTGGCTCCAGTGAGATGGAAAAGCTCTGAAGTTTCTTTTCACCTGGGGCAGGATCTATCCAACTCATTGCCAGTGAGAAATACCACCAAGTCAGCATGACTAATATTTGGAAACTTACTGCTGTCCTTACCCTTAGTGCAAGACCCCAGCTGGGACTTCAGCTCACTGCACTTAAAGGCAGAGGTTCAGTGCACTAAAGCAGTTAGTGCATTTAGCCAGCACACTTTCTGATCCCCTCACCCAGTCCCACCAATCACGGATGTAGTTTCCTCCTGCTTATTCTAAATTGGCTTTAATTTTCTTTTAAATAATTCTTAAGTGTGACTTTTTCAGTACAAGACTGGGAACTATGACTAATTATAAAATCATTACATGATTAAACTCAATTAACTTCAAATAACCCTTGAAATTTGCTTAATGTCAGCCCTTGGCCCTGCTTGAACCAATAAATATTGCTCACCTTTTGTAATGGGTATGAAAAGAGGTGGTTGCAGAACATGATTGTTCAGAGTCAGCTGAGACAGAGAACGGCCTTACAGAATAGGGTTAAACTGGTCCCAGAGAGTTGAATACTGTCACATCAAGAAGGGGAACAGAGTCTTCTGCTAACTGGGATATTTTTTCCCCCAATATTTTTCTCTCTAATAATAAAGCTTTGAAAATTCTTTTCAGCCTTCCATTCAATGGTCCCAATCTGCTTTGCAAATGTTAATAAGGGTTAAACCTCACAAAACCACCAAGGCCTGAGAAAGTGCTGTCATCCCCATTTAGACAAGGGATATCCAGGCATAGATGAGGGAAGTGAATTGCACAAGGATCAGTGGCAGTAGCAAAATCCTGAGTTCTGATGTCCTATTTTATATTTTAGCTAAAGCTGTTTCTGCATAATGCTGCAAGTGTCATATAGCAGTATGAGAGAAAGAGTCTCTTTTCTCAATTATTGGGCACATCTGGTCGGTGGGGTTTTTTTGGTGGGTTGTTTTTTTTGTTTGTTTTTTGCTTTATGAAGCCATCTCTGGATCCAGCCTGTCTTACAGCTAGATCCTGGCAAGAGAGCTGGCAGAGTAGTGCAGAAGAATTCCAGCAGCTATATGTCTGTGTTCAGTTCCTGTGAGGACAGAAGGGGATGTCATTATTGCTACTGTTCCTGGCAATCTGCTCTGACTGGGAAATGGGAGTGGACAGTAGCATTGTTCTCAATGAAGGTAGATGTAGATGATGGATAGAATTTTTCCAATAGGTAATTAGATGGGCATGGTAACTAGAAAGTCACAAAGATGCCTGATCATCTACTCACAAATGTTCCTTGTATGGTGTCCTGGCCATGAAATGTTCTCACAATTTTACTGACTTCCAGCCCTTCTCCATGAAAAATCTCAGCATTCTTTCTGGGTCCTGCCTGAAAATGGATTTAGAGGCTCCTTGGGGAAAAGATTTCTCTCCCGCCCATTTTTTTTTAAATTCTTTTTTCTTTTTCCTGGAGACAGCATAGAGCTCTCCAGTTGCTATCAAAATAATAGTATTTGGGAACTGGCTCTTAAGGAAGCAGGAGAACAGTTGATTAATGCACCTATGTGCAATAAAGCAGTGTATTTGGTCTTCAGATTTTTGGATACTTTTTTTTGTCTGTTTATGATGAATGTGAGTGGATCATCGATGTGGCCTATTAACAGTCTCTTTTTTCTTCTGATTGCTGGAACTCGTGTAGCTCTTTATAGACTCTTGAAGAACATCACATGAGGTCTCAACCCATTTATTAAACAATAGAAGTAGTGAGAGAGAGAGAGAGACAGGATGTAAACACTCATCCCTAAACATGAGCGTTTATATCCCCAGCTTGCTGTTTCAGTCTGGTTTCATGACTGGGAGTGCCCTCGGGTCATCATTGAGCAGCTTGTTCGACTGTGACTTCCAAATGATGAATGTGCCCACTTAAATTACAGATCACTACCCCATAACAAAAATCACCACTATTATTGGCCTTGGTAGGGGCACCAAAGGGTGACTGGGCAGTGGTGGAGGGCTTCACCTGCTACAACACTGCTCTGTCCCTGACTGTAAATAGAAATTTGTCAACAGTCTATCCTGTAGGACGTGCGGTGAAGAAGTTGGCTCAACACTTGCTGTTCTGTCTTTTTACTATAGACAGAGTTTTCCTGTCTGTAGTACTGCCCGTCAGATTAGTTAGGGTCAAAAGCTGAATACTTGGATTTTTGACCGTTGAATGAACCTCACGAAAACTAAAGACAAGGAAATCAGTTCTACAGTGTTCTGTCCAGTACTTGAGGGTGGTTTTGAACATCAAAGGATGGGTAGTTCAGAAAGACAGAGACACAGTTGTGTTCTTGAAATCAGAAGAGTGTATAAATTCCCCTTATCTCTTTGAGGGAAGAACCTCCCCCATGCTGTTTGTATTGTGTTGTTCCTCTTGCCATGACAAATCCTGACAAAAACAGCTTAAAAGAAACAAGCTGGGATCCAAGATGGCTGGGAAATGAAGGGACCATTATGTTTAATTACTTGCAGTGAAACGGTTTGTGGACTGGAATTAGTTTGGGAATGTCTGTCCCCCTGTTTGATAAACAAAAAGCTAGTTAACATAGCAGACTGCCCGTTCATTGTCTACCTACTGGGGGCAAAACAAAGTCCTGTTTTCCCCTCAAAAATGAGCAAGTGTAGCAGAAGCATCAATGATGGGCGTGCAGTAAAAGTTTGGGCCATTCTGGAGCATGCTGCAACCAGGGCAGGGTTGAGGCAAATGTTTGGCAGCAATTTCCTCCCAGCAGCCTGCAAACCTCTTGTGTTGGTCAGTCAAGAGCCAGTTGCAGTGGTAATACCTCCCTGCTGCCCCCTGACAGATTGATTTTGACCCTTAACTTCCCCTTCCACCTGATAATTACTTGATCATGTTCTCTCCCAATGCCCTTTCCACCTGGTGGTGGCCTGGTTTTGTCATTCTCCCATTCTGCGGCTGCCCTCTCCACCTTTTGGCTATTTGTTCTTAAAACCCTCTCCTCCTCACTGCCTTCCTCCTCTTTCTGGCCATCTCAAAGTTCATCATTAATATCCAAAAATATTTGGATAGTTTGGATATCCAAAATTTTTTGGATTTTGCTGACTCACAGCAATTTGATCTCTAATGCCTGCTGGTTGGTGGGAGCAGGGGAGGGGGAGTGAAAATCAGGGTTTTCCCTTTTAATTTGTGCTCCTTTGCTGCTGGTTTGACCTTTAATCAGGTTCCTGGCTGTTGTTTGCTTGCTGATGGTTTTTACAGAATGGTCGCTTGTAAATATATACAGAAAGGGCAGGAGAGTAACTGGAGATTGTAGACCACTCTTTTATTTCCTGGGAACCTATTAAAGGTGGTTTCCAGTTTATCCATCCATCTCTTTGTCAAGTTGCCTCCTGTGTCCATCCACTTGTGCATTTATTTAGTGGTAATGTTAGCT
This sequence comes from Strix aluco, assembly GCF_031877795.1. NCBI lineage: Eukaryota > Metazoa > Chordata > Aves > Strigiformes > Strigidae > Strix > Strix aluco. The sequence goes on from NC_133942.1 coordinate 15,837,277, forward strand.
ACTGTATCATCCTCTAGGATTGTAACAGTGTGTTTCAGAATAAAGCCAGAGATGCAAAGTGCGCTGAACCCATTATAAAAAAATAAAAGGGCTTTCCTTGATGGCATTTAGCTCAATAAACACAGTTTGTCAGAGATGTCTTTATCTCCTTACATTTAAGCGATTAAATGTTGGTAAAAATAGCTTCAGAAATAAAACATGAAGAGAGCTTCTGGCAAAGCCCTGTCCAGTTTAATTCATACATTAAATATTTGCTAGTAGGGTCAAAAGCTGAATGCTTAGATATTTTGCCCTTTGAATGAACCTAGCTAAAATAAAGACAAGGAAATCAGTTCTGCAGAAGCTGTCTCCAGAATACTAGGATCAATTTAAACATCAAAGGATGGAGAGATCATACAGCCAGCCAGCCATATTATTCTGTACAATTAATACTCAGAGAGGTGTTTCCTGAATTCTGAATCTTGTGCAGGGAAGATAATATTAAAATTTCAGAGTTTTAATTATGTAAAACACAGTCCTTGATCCTTAGCTCCTGAAAACAGAGCAGTTTATTTTGCATTAATGAACGTAGGAAACATTCCCCAGTCTGAATCTCTGCATCAATGCAATCTTTTTACAGTCAAATTAGCATTTATATTTCTAAAGGTAATTTTTAGACAACACAATAAATAAATGATATTCCGGTAACCTCCAGATGGATAACGTGGTGCTTATCCGGCATTTACAATGCAAATTGGCCGAAGATTACATAATGGTGGGCTCTGTTGATCTTGGGCAGTGGCGGGCAGGGCAGGCTGAGCGGTGTTCTGGGTCTAGCACTGGGCTTCACACCCCTACAGACTCCTCGTGTCTCGGCAGAAATGGCTCGCTCGGACAGGGCTTGGCTACAGAACACAGCAAGTCTGCACAGAGGGCAGGATCTCTCAGAACTTCAGGTTTTCTAGCAGGATCCATATCTCAGACTGCTAGGTTCAAAATGAACTATCAGTATGCAGTGTAGAGTTAAAATCTGGAAAGGTTTCTCCAAATTGGAGCTTATTTATATCGGAGTTGAGCTCTTTGATTCTGAGGTCCTGAGAAGAAGGGAGAGCGCAACAGCGAATTGCTCTGAGCAACTGGAGCTGAAATTTGCCTGAACCATGCTGTAAGTAAGTCTGTACATCTCCACATAGGCTGCGAGTCACACTTGTGCTTCGGATTTCAATAGTAGCTTTAATCTGGTTTAATAATTTCTGTATATGTCTTATTTTAGTAAGATATTGACCAGGATTTCAAGATTAAGGTGAATGATTTTTGTAGTTTGGAAGTGTCATTTCAGTGTTGGGATTTTTTGCTGGCTAGTAAAACTTCACTTCTATTTTGAACTTTCTTTAGGCACCTAAATAAGTGTCCTCATTTTTGTTTCATGATTTCAAGAGCTCCTGTGCTTTTAAAGATCACACCATGTCTTAAGTTATCTAACTTAAGTATCAGATTTTTGAAAATCTTAAGCATGATTGTATTCTCACTGTGTATCTCCAAAATCTGTTTGTTTGCTCTTTATGTAGAGGACTGTATTGTGTCATGTGAATTTTTCTGTACTGTTTAGTTTTGGATGATAAATGGCATTAAGAGAGGATTAAAATAAATAAAACAAGTCCCAAGGTCCTGATCTTTGTCCACTGAAATAAAGGAGATTTTTGTCATTTACTTCCATTGGATATATCAGAGAAATTCTGTGTGGTGATGAAGTACACAGTATTTGCTTAGTTTGGCTCATGTGGTAGTCAATGGAGTGACTTGACTTCAGAAGCAGAGCGTTGCCTTGCTGTACATAATTAACATTACAGTGCTGTAGGTTCTGCATATGAAAATCCAAGCTATTGTAAAGTGTAGTTTCCTTGCCAACCATATCTCAGCTCTTGCACTTCTGTAGTTGTCTCTATGATGCTTTGTGCAGTATTATTACCTCTCACCTAATACTGGAACTGGATGGATCTGCAAAATCTAGCTATTATGCTTTCCATTTGAAATACATTAATATGAAAATAAAAATAAAATCTAAGATGTTTCACTTTCTGAGTAATTCTATTCTGGAAACATTAAAATAAACAGATTGACATTGGGAATGTTTAAAAAAAATACTTTTTTGGCAAATGCTTGTAGCTAACGAATTCGCATTCATAAATGTAAGCATTTATATCAGAATTGTGATGAAAGCATTGAAATTGAGTCTTCTGCCAAACTGTAGGTCATATAGTTTGAATTTCATGTTTTGAAAATTTCATACTTGGAGTGAACTGCTTGCCAGCAAATTACAGAGCAAGACTTATTCCCGGGAATTATTTTCTGCTGAAGTTCAAATAATGAATATATGTTTGTGTCTGTGGAGAGAGAGGAAGCTAATTTCCCTGGTAGTGTTCTTCACTGAACATTATTTGGGCAAGTGGCCATAGAGAAATCTTTCTTGAATTTCTTCTTGTTTCTCTTTGATTTGTCCCCAGAAGATATGGATCTGGCTGGATCTGTGGCTGTGGGCAGGATTCATTGGTTCTCAACATTTTTTTGCGTGTTCTTGGCACCATTTTCTGAATTGGAGACACCTATTGTGCTAGTAATAGCTGCAAGTAGTGTCAGAGTGAACGCACTTATACTCCGTACTTAAGGTATAAGCAAGATCTTAGTCCTGCTCTTTTCTTGTTGAGACAATCGTTTGCATTGCTTGTTTCTGTGTTATTGTGATCTAATGTATAGATTGGGACATAAATCTTGTTTCTTCTTGATCAAGGTTACTTTGCACATGGAAGACTTCTCTAATCCAATTTATGCCATTCCTGCATGATCCTCTAGGACGCAAATGTGAAGACATGCCTAGGAATAAGCAGAATATGACAGTCTTCCTCCCTCGTGGTAATATGGTATCACATCAGGAGTGTAGTGCAATTGCACCTTAAAGCTCGAGGAAAGAGAGCAGGATGTGGTACCACCCAACTCGTGATGGAAGCTATCATGATTTGTTTATATAAGTCTCCATACTGCTACAAAAAAAAAGTAGTCAGGCCAGCACCACAACAGCTGTAATTTGGTGGCTTTGCTGTCTTCAGTGGAACACTGCTGTGGGGTCCTGCTCAGTGACCTCCACCTGGCCACGCATCCTCTCCATACCTGCCCTCACGATGTCCGTACTTAACATTTACAGCCAGGCTAACTGCAGTGTCTAAGGTGTGATTTGATGCATTGCCCTTAGTTGCAAGGTTGGGATGTTACTCTGTTTTCCTTGTCAAATCAGAGATCCTCTCTGTTCTTCTGATTCCTTCACAATCCGGACTTGATAAGACAGAGGTTCTGGCAAACTTTTGAAGCCAGATTAGTTCCTGGATTGCAGTACAGCCCTTAGCTGAGTGGCTGCAAAGGAGAGGATAGTGTGTTGTCCTGTGATGACAAGGGCAAGGAGGGAGAGGTTGGACTACCTTAGGCTGGTCCTGCTGCCAAAAGCAATGTATTGTCAAACTATGGCCTAATTTTCTTACCTAGGGTATGTTTAAAGAGGGATTGGCATCAGGAACAGGCCATTAAGCAATTGAAACTCTAATAGAAAAACATAACCTTATCACAGATTTTTTTTAAAAAACCCTCGGAAAATAGCTCAAATATAAGGTTAATTGGAGCCAGAAATGTCAAACTAATGTAGCAATTTACCCTGGGAGACTGCCCTGGCCTTTGAGTATAGCAATAGTACAGACTACTGAGTAGGATAGTGAAGAAATATAATAGGATTTTATGTAGTCCCCTGTCATATTAAACATTCTTTGCAATTAATTTCTTGTTGCAATGTTATTTTCACTGACCTATTTTTTTTTGACCTCCTACAATCTTTAAGCTACCAAAGTAGGGCATGCGGGAATTCACATTTCTTAAAAAAAAAAATTTGAAAAAATCTTAACTTAAACCACTATCAATATACACATTGCAGCGTACTGATATTAACTCAGAGCAGTATAAAAATGCCATTGGCTCATTCTGGAATAGCCTTTAGTCTATGAGCTGTCCTGATCCATTCAGGAAAATGCTGCTTTGAACAGCTCGTTCGGAAACAAGTGGGAGTTTTCTTGGACTGAGAGCTTGAGGATGTCTGCCCTGTGAATGAAACACGATAGGTGGTCTTCTTTTCCTCCTTCTACTCTTAACTGGACATCAGACTAAGATATCTTGGTATTGTGATCTGATCTGATTAATCCAAAACTGCTGGATTTAAAATGAACAGTGATAAAATCCCAAAGTTGTGGAATAGTCAGGGAATCCTGGTAGGTTCCAGTTGTTCCAATTCTAACTGAATCCCTTTCCACATGAGCTGGATACATAATCCATTTTCATTTTTTAATCAAATGTTACTGAAGTGATGTGCTCTATATATTTTTATACAACTTCCACAGTTTACTACAGAAGTGGCTGTATTTCTCTGGAGGCCCAATGTTTTCTGAAAGCATGTCTTTGTCTGAAGGTGTGAGTGGGTAGTATAGTCAAATTCCAAAATAGATCACTGTGGGGGAGTATGAAACCTCCATCACAGAGACAGATAGGTGTCTGCTAGAAACAATCAGGTGGTTTGGGAGGGAAGCGGAGTGACATGATCTCTGGAAGCCCCTTTCAATCCTGTTTTTCTGTCATTCTAAAAGATGGAAAGTGCTACCCCAGGAGAGTATACCTGGTATCCATGTTTGCAGTCAAGGTGACCATCTCAAAGGAGAGAGAACAGTACAGGCAACAAAACTTTCTGATCTTGAATGAGAACTCTTAACATAAGCCCAAGTGTTTTCCAAGCAAGTGTCCTTAATGTTTTTCCCTGTGGTAGTAAGGATTTTTTTTTTTTTTAAAGTGGAGCTGGAACCAAATATCATTGAATCAAAGAAGCCAGCATTAATCAAAGCACATCAAAGAAGTTCCTCATCAGTTGCCTGGAGCAACAGAAACTACAGCTTATCATCTTTCTTATGCTAAGCTGGAGGAATTCAGAGAAGAGAGTTTTGTCTTTGCTCTCAAATGAACACAGAAATAGTATTTTCAAGGTTTCTTTAATAGTTCAGTGTATTGGTCCATTTAGCCATCATAATTTCTGGGTCCCAGACATAGATTTCCCAGGAATGTTTTTCATATGAAAATTAATCAAATCAACCTTTAAAACTAAATATGTGGTGGGTTGCTTCTCTCGACAAAGTTACAGAAGTGCTTCCCACTCTTATATTTTCTCTTTCTGTTCCCCCCATCTCTTGGACATTAAAATGGTACCCCTATGACCCCTCCTTGCCTTGCTACAGATGCATTTCATTCTTAGCTAATAGTCATTAGAGGAAGCAAGCAACTCAGCTGGATAAACAAACTTGGCTCCCTGTTCTAGTAAAAAACCCTCCCCTCAGATCAATATTTTCTGGTGTTCTGCAATGCAGAAATTAGAGATGTTTGTATTGAATATTTATTTCCAGAATATCCATTTGTTACCTAAAAACTTATGGAAGCTCAGTGCAGCCAAGGGATTACTCAGATGTAGAAAGGCCTGAATTTTAGATCTCAGCCAGATTGATTCTTACACTTGCCTGAGCAGTTGACAAAATGCTCACCAGCAAAACCTCTTTGTCCGGCCTAGGGAGTTTCAGGGCAGCATTGATAGATACCCAGACCTTTCATGTTGATTGCATTTGCCAGGAATAAAATCCAGTGACACGTGAGCGTTGTGATCAACCTGCAGTAATGCTGAGGTTGGAGCTGTGTTTTTATGGTTTTCTAGGTCACATGTTGTGCACCTCCTTCCTAACGAGTCCCAGAGCATTTTCCAGAATGTGTACCTGTGGGCCGAGTTCTGCACCCCAGCTCAGGGCTGGAACGTGTTGGCAATTCAGTGTGAGCGACACTTTGCTCCAGTTGTTAAAAGAGGAAGTGAAGAACAGAAGTTCCCCAACTGAAACTGCAGGGGGAATTTTAGTGCAGTAGAATGTAATTATCCAAACTGGAATATGGCCAGGATCCTAGAGTTAATAATGCCCTCTGCTCTTGCAAAAAGTGCCATAGGATCTTTAATGACCATGAGTGGTCAGCAGGCTTCACATCACATCTCAAAGATAGATATTAAACAGAGCAGAAGTGTAGGTATTTCAGTCGTCCGTATAACACAAGTATTTCTGGACAGCTTCTGGCTGCAGCCTTCAGGTTCAGGAAGGAATTCAGTTAAACAACCAGGGAAGACACATTAGTCTTAATGAAAATGATCCCATTAAAGGCAAATGATGTGTAGTTGATGAAGAACAGCTGAGATGAAGTACCCATAAGGTAGTATTTGGGTACACCAAATCACCAGTCGCCTTCCTTGACCATCAGCATCATGTAGTTTGGAGGAATGGAATAGAAAAGGTTAACAGCATCCTTTGTATAATAGGGTCAACTCCTATGGAAATCTGTATTATGAATTTACCCTGATTTCTGTAATAGTGGAAGCTATGTGCAAATGAGTTGGGAAATGGGTGTAAGTGGCAAGATTACATTGTGTTAATTAGCCTGGCATCTACAAACTGTACAAAGCCTGGGAACTTCCACAGGAGGAGAAAGAGCACATCACAGAGAATCCCTTTCGTCACAACTGACTTATGCCATGGGACTTCAATTAAAAACCAGACCAGGCCACTTTTAATCGCTTTAATGAGATTTTTTTTTTTTTTTTTTTTAAATCTTTGTTAAACTGTCTGTCTAGTTTTCTACAGTGCAACCCATCATGATGGTAGATGAGGTGCTAATTATCTGACTTGGCTGCTTTTTCTGAGCACAAGGTTTGTTATTCTATACTGCACCTGGCACTGTAGGTCTGATGTTTGGGATCAGTGGGCATTACTATACTGCCAGCTGTAATAAAGAGTAGAAGGCCAATGATCCTGTATGTGTGTTGTTAAAATGAAGAAAGACTTGCACAGTTCTCCCCCTCGGTACATCCCAGTACATTGGTACTTACACCATAACAGTATTATCTCAGGGAATATAAGTCTGCTACAGGATATTGCCACTTTAACCACCTGAACTACCTTTTAGTTCCAGTTTCAACTCAGTGTCAAAAATATTACCCCTGTTTAAGATTAATTTGTGACAAAATGTCATATTAATACAGCTATATTTCCCAGGGGATAAATATGGCCTTTTGAGGAGCAGCTATGGCAGAGAGCTGTATAGGACTATAGAGAATTATCAACAGGCTTTTGCTTTAGCAAATGTCATGCTACCAGAAGAATGGTACAGTTTGTGGGTAAGTATAGTGTACAGACTGTTTTACTGTAAGAGAGAGGTTATGATATTTTCTTCCTATTAATCCATATCTCATCCTTAATTATATTAGTACCTCTCAGTGACACCTGACTAAGAACCTGAGGAGGAAACTGTCAGTTACCTATAAATCCATCAGCATTGTATCATGTTTATTTTTGGCATCTTAGCTATTTTGGGAGGCTGATGTTTACCTTGAGGTTTGTACATCATTGACAGAATTACTTCTGATTTACACCAGTGGGTGAGCAATTGCAGTTGAGCCCTATGTGATGCTGAGGAGTTTACTTGTAAGGGGCTAAATCCAGCACTAGTTGTAAGCAACTGTAATTCCAGTGAAACCAATAACAGCTGCACCTGCATGTGCTAAGGCTGACTTTGGAACAGTTTATCAGGTATTCTCTTTGTACTGAAGTAGAATAAACTTTGTATTTCATTGCACCTTCGGTACCTGTAGTATGCCTTGGATATGTCTGAGCTATTGAAACCAAACTTCTTAACAGCCCTCAGATGTAAAGAAAGGGAAGATGAAAAAAAGTCCTAAAACTAATCTCTTGCCTCACAGCATTCCACCAAGATGACTCAGAAAATGACAAGGGAACCAAACTGCAAATTAGGCTCTAGTGTTTGTTGAAGACATTTGCCACCGGTAAAAATGAGTTACTGAAACAGTAAAGCTGAAGACTTCAGAGAAACTTTGATTGACAACAATAATTACAGCTATTCATGTCCCTATAAGAAATACAGTGCAGGCTAGGTGTAATAAATGTATGAAAATGATATTCTAAATCTGAGCAGAAGCAGATGTAGGTCCAAACAGTTTAAGTATCTTCTGTACAAATTTCTGTGCATTTTTGTGTGTTAAAAGTAGCAGTAGTTACCAGGCAGGTGTGTAAATTTGCTTTACATGACTAGTCAGCTAATCATTGAATGTTTTCTAAATAAGCCTCTATGAATAAAGGCTGTCCTGTATCAGGAGTGTTCAGTCCAGTGAAACACTTCGGGTTCGGTACCCAGATGCCGTTCATGGGACTCTTTCACCTGACCTTTGTGTCCTGTCTCTGGAGGAGACACCTACTGATTATTTGAGCCACATCCAGACGCTGCCATAGTGGTCAAATGATTTCTTTTGTACCTGGAGACAACCCCGTGCTCGGCCTAAGCTTCCACAATATCCCTCATAGGCGAAGAGGGGAGAGAGTTGAAGTGCACAGTCTTCTGTATCCACACACAGCTTGGTGCCTTAGGTGGGGAACTGCTGCAAAGAGCTAAAACTAGGAGCTCTTCCTTTTAGCTAACCAGGCTTACTCACATCTGACATGTATGTGTTACCAAACATCACGCTTTTCTAGGTAGTACCTCAGACCAGGGATGGGCGCAAAAGGGTGAGGAGTGCTTGAGTCTTAGATGCACTTTCTTATGTGTCTGTATCGTCTAATGCTATGGTGGACTAACATATGAGAATATGAAACAACGAATGTTTTATAGCAAGTAACTTTTGTTTTTGTCTCCCTAACTTGATGTCTACCTTCTATTTCCTTCTCCTGCTGTTGCAGTTATGCTTGTTACCAAAAGACCCTGTATGCCTCCCGACGCTCTCACATAGTGAAGGCAGGCTTGTAGCTGTACTCTGCTAGCAAGTGGGTCCAGCTGTTCCCCTTGATGTTTCTGATGTCAGAAAATCACTTTCCCTCTTCCCTGTCCTGTCTTGAGATATGGATTCATTTTATGACACCAGGCAAAGTGTGGAAGAAGGCAGCACTGTAGCCAACCCTTCTTAGAAGGCCACAGCAGTGCCAAAAAAGTGGCTGTAGACCAGTGGCTGGTTTTATTGAACCTGCTAGGTCATGTTACTGGGAGTTGTTCAGTAGGGTTAACATTCACAAGGAAAGGGAAAATAAGAAGTTAGCCAATCCACAAGTGCCAAGAAAGAGTTAAATTAATGGGGGAAAAGGAAAAAAAAAATTCTTAATGCTGGAGAAAGATTATGCTGGCTTACTTATCAGGTTCATGCTGAGCCCAGTCGTAATTGGAATGTACCCTTTGTAAAGTTTATTGGGTCCTGGGGCAGCTTGTTACTGAACCGGTCAATTAATCTATTTTTTTTTTTAATGAGTTAGGGGATTTCCTTTTGTGGAAAATCACCAGGAAACCTGACCAAATGCCCACAGCTTGGGGAAAGCGTGGCCTTAACATATAGAAAACCCTTCCTCCACAATTAGGAGAGGAAATAGACACCTCCCCTTATGGGCAGCATATTTGACCAATCCAGGGACAAAATAGATGGGATTTCACCATTGACTTGGAGGTTGTCGAGGGAGGATCACCATGAAACAAGATTACTTGAATGCAGCTTGGTGTTGAAGGAAATAAAACTGTTGAGTCTCCCTGCTGAGAGACAAATGATTTCCATTTAAAAACCTGTTTGTTCCATGCTGTAACTCCCAATGTAGCAATAATTAATGATATCAGAAGGTTACGAAAGACATTCTGTTGTGCTTGCTCTGTTCTAGGCATGAAATTGGATTAACATGAAGATAAACTTAGACTTTAAATCTGTTGAGGAAATCAGTAATTATGTCAAAATTCACAAATATTAATCTGTTTAAGTGTGTCAGGATACTGTTCATCTATCAGCAAAGCATCCTGCCTTGTCAGAAATCTGTCGAAAGGTTAATTTTTTAAAATACTTGGATTTCCAATAACAGAATATTGTGAAGATGCAGCTTATTGAATAAACACAAACAATCTCACCTCTGGAAACGTGGTTATTTCTGTTTTAGTGGCATCCAGCCAGTACCCTCTCATGAGGAAGAATCAATTTGCAAGGTATTGAATAAACCCTTGGGCTCTGCTGTGGAGAGGTGACCACCCATGAAAACAACTGACATGAAAAAAACACAAAGTATGACAGTGCATACTTATTAAAAGTGTACCTCTGCTGCAAATGAGCACATGGAAACACTATTGGCTTTAGGAGAGAGCAATGGGGACAATTACGAAGGCTCTGAAATTAAGTTAGGTAGAAATTCACTGGGTGATTGGAAGGGGAAGGGATGTCATATCTTCTCAAATATTTAATGAGTCCAATGCTGGCCCTGATTCTGCTGTAGCTAGCTTTAATCTAGTTGGTGTAAAATACACAGACGTGACACAGTTGTGTGAATGTGTGTGCAGTTCTAGAGCCTGCAGTGAAGCCTACTCAGGTGTAGCTTTGTTGCTACTGATACTCATGAGGTGGAAGCTCGGCTTGGCATGCCTACATAAGTTGCGGTCACACCTTCCCATTGCAATTTAGATTTACCCTGAGGGAACATGTTAACTTTGAGTGCCCATTTAATTAAGTAGCCTGGTAGTGCAATTGTATTAGAAATAGAAAAAATAACTTTTGGTGCTAGATTCCCTTCTCAGTGGAAATGGAGATAGTGGGCACCTGTATAAATCTATTAGGAATGGTCCTCAATACCATCTACCATGAAATGTGCATCTAAAGCCATTGGAGATTTAGAAATTTGCCTAGTGCAAGAATTACAGTAGTTTCACTCTTCCTTCATTCATTTAAAAATGCAGGCTAAGCATACCTCTCAGAAAAAAGGAGGTTTCATATCAGGAAGATGGTTAGGAGGCTGAGAAAGCTGTTTCTGTAGTCATCTGTTGTTGGGGCATCACAGAGATGGTATCTTGCAAAAGGCTGGCAAGTCTCCTAGCAAAATGTTAGTTTGCCTTTGTGCACAATGCTGGCAAAAAAAGAGGGTGTTTGTAGCATCAAGTACGCAGCATGTGAGAAAGGTGCATTTTGCAGCAGCTGAATGTTAGAAAAACCTAAGCTGAAGGCTAACAGGTAACTTTAGTATTTTGCTGAGCAGATCTTGAAGCAGATGAGATGCCACTATTCCAGAAAACTGGAATTTTGTTCCCTTAGGAAGGAAAAAAATATAAGGGAATTTTTTACAAATAATAACAATTTTTTAATGTGTTCTCATAAATTAAAACAAAATAAAGCTTTTTATAAATATGCTGACCATGTCTATCCTCTTCATAAAAGTATGTGGTGAAAAAGAGTGTACAACCTCCATAGATATTTCTTGTAGTCATGAAGTGGTTTCTCAACACTTCAGAATCTCTTATTCTGCTTAACTGCACATAAAGCTAACTCCTTTTTCTAGTGGGGAACATCTGGTTGCTCTACTCTAAAAAACCCTTTCAAATAGTTACCAAATTTCCTGCTTCTCTTCTGTTTTCTAGATGAGCTGTCATCTTAGTTAACATGAAGAAACAGGGTATGAAGGTAGAGAGTGGCTGTGGATGTATTTTCAACACTACTGGAGGGACAGGCAGCTCCCGTTCAGCAGGACTGGTATTGCATCTGGCTGACCCGTGGACAGAACATGCCTCCATTTCCCAAATCAAGGTGTTCTGCCAACACAGCTCTGTGCTGTGCCATGTGGTGTTACTGGTACGTTGGGGATTTCTGCACAGTGCTCCATGTAGACCTGTTGTAAATGTCTTGGCTAAGATCATACAGGTACCGTAGGACTGGAAGGACAAGGAAGTCCAGGCTTAACCTCCGGTGACAATTACAAGGCATTCCTTGCTGTTGTTGACTTCAGTGAGAGCTGCAAAGTGTTTGTGTGTGGGAATTTGTTAAGCCTCTAATGTCTATAAAATATCCAAACCAATTTATATGAAACTCTATGATGACCAAGTCAAACCTAAAGAGATTGTTTCATTATTTTTCATTTTATTACATACTACTTCTCTTTACCAATTTCTTTTTCATTTTTTCCTATGACCCTAACTCTTTTCTTTATCATAGGCTGCTTGCATGGGCTCAGCCATAAAATCATCCCTCTGTGAAAGAAACATCCTTCTATTTATTGTGTCTATTTTTTGTGATGACTTTTACTTTGAATTTATTTAACAATACTCCACTTCTTTCCTTTCACTACATTGTAACTGCTCCTTCCTGTGTCATTTGGAACTGGCCAAAGTTGGCAGATCTCAAATTTCTTTTTCCTCTTTGAAACGTGCAGATTCTTTCTCCTTCAGTGATAATGGGCATTGTGTTTCCTTAGAAATATTTTTGAGGGCCTATTATTTCTCAGCCACTTCAGTTGGCAAACTGAAGGCTTGGAAACAAATTAGCTTGGATGGCAGCCCAAGCTGTCAAAATGAGCCTTCCATTCATTACTGAATCATCCACCTCCTGCATTTAGATCTTCAGCCCCACTTTTCCAGTTAGCTTCTCAGTTGAGTTCTTGGAATTTTTTTTTTCTGTCACTTTTGAACTCACTACTCCAGTCTACTTCACTTACAACCACACAGCAAAGCTACTTCCCCATTATCTGGAAGTAATGAACTAATAACGCCAGTATAGAGGGCACAGCTGGTCATCATTTTTGGTAGAAGACATTAAAATTATATTTTTCTCACATATTATTTCTCTATGAGTTACCTGAGGCTGAGGCCTTGATCACTTTGTCAGGCAAGAAATTCCAGGTAGGAAAACCAATTCCTACATGGGTATCATTAAATTCATATTATTAGTCTTGCTGTGAAATGCTGTGGGTATGAGGTAGGAAGATCTTATATCCCTTATATATTTATCTCCCTTAAGTATTGTCCCCCACTTCTTTCTGTGTTTTGGGTTTTTTTGTGTATTTTTTATGCTTTTTTTCCCCCTCTCCTGTCTTTATCAACAAATATTTTCTCAGAGGAATAGATTTCTCAGAAATATCAAATAGCATCTTTTTCTCCCTTCTCACTCGGTGTCAGTGTGGACTTTGATTGTTAAGGGAATTTTCAGAATGAAATGTTTTGGTTTCAGACATGAAATTTTTTTCCTGCCATTTTAGTCAACTTTTTTGTATTTCTATTTCAAACAGTGTTTTTTAAGTGTATCTATTTCTTTTTAATTAAAAAAATTCTGATTGTTAGTGAAAGGTATTTAAAACAAGTTAACAAATTTGAAGGTTCCAGTACTACCTCGAAATAAGATGAACTGTTGGGGAATTTGTAGAGGAGAGTAGTATACAGGCAGAGTCATATCCTTGACACACTTTCTATGGGGTAGACAAGGAGAGTGTGTGGTAGAGCTTGCTAGCTCTTATTGCATCAGGCTAAGATGGCAACTTTGAGTTACTATTTAGGGTATATCTCTAGAGTGTCTTTCTGAGGAGGAATTCTGCAGGAAAGACAAGAAGCCTTCAGATTTCTACTGAAAATTCTTACACAACCTCTGAAATTATCCTTCATTCTACAGTGCAGTTCTAACTGATTGAAATCTATCAGAAAGAAGGGAGAAGAAGCAAATTTCTTGCCCAAACCTGATGTTCTCAACACATAGTGTGAATATTGGAGACTATGGAGAAATTTCCACTGGCAATGCAGCTGTTGGAATGAGGTGTACAGGAAGGAGTAAGTGTCAAACCTTGTAAAGTTTTAGAAGATAAAGTTAGAAAAAATGCATATGTATGACAGAAAATGAGCTTTAGTCCTTCATTACTGGGTTTGAGATTGGTTCAGAAAGGTCTTAGATTTCTTCATGCGAAAGGTCACATCTTTCCTTCTCATTTATCTCTAGAATCATGCACGCCCCTCCAGTCTGAATACAGAACAGTATGAATTAGGACTTGGACAATGAAAGCCTTGGCTGAAGATCACAAGGACTTCACATACCTGCAGACATGTGGAGAGAGCTGGGGAGGATTGCTGGGCTATGTAAGAGTCTAAAGAAGGTACTTATTTTATTCCCTTGGCCACTACTGTCTTGTTTTGCTCTCAGGCAACGCTTTGCTGCTTTGGAGCTGTACTCTTTGTTCAGGCACTTGTTGATCTCCCTTAAGTCCAGGCTGGGCCAATAATCCTAGCAATTCTGGTTTTGCTATGATTGTCAACAAAAAGTTGAAGGTTAAGCTGGAAAACTGCTTTTAAGTTTTAGATTTACAGTTCAGTTGTAAATAACTGCTGCTGTACACAAAAATTATCAGTGTGATAATGGCATGGAGTGAACTGAATAATGTGCAAAGTTTAATAAACCTTTATTTTTCAAATAACAGAACTCTTGACATATAGTAAAATCAGGTCAGCTTTTCCAATTATATCTAGCATGTGCATCTTCACCAATAGTATAGGAAGTAATTCTATCATGTACGGGGATGGCACCCTTGAACCGAGAGTTGAAACCACAAGGCTGTTCAAGGACATCCACAGGCCTCTTGCTGTCAGATAGCAGTACAGTTACTCATAGATGTGGCCTGAAACAGGTAAAGCATCGAGGCAGCAAGAGCTTGAGGTTTCTCTGGTTCTGCAATCAGGTGAAAACAAGTGAATTAACCATCAAATTGATAGGAAAAAGCACAGCAGGGCACACATGGGTTTTCTGTGATGCGTGTGTGTAAACTGGGATAATTTTCTAAGGCATTTTCTACTGTGCCCACATAAAGATGGACAGTCACACAACTGTGAGTTAGCAAGGAAAATCTGATTGCTGTTGCGCTTACTGTGATGAAACTTTATCTCCTTTTTTCCTGACTTCTCTGAAATTCTGACACAATTATAATTCTGTTACAAAATAAAAAATTAACTGGGAAATTTTATAGGATTGTTCTCCTAAGCAAGGTAAGTCTATTTCCCTTTTTGGTATGCAAGAATGTTGCCTCCCAAATTAAATATGCATTTAGCATAAATACACTGTGGTGATTATTGCAATTCAGGGACTAACGATTTCCTTTTTCTCTGGCTTTCCTGCTATGCAGTTGGTTGTGTTTCCACACTTATGGTGGTGAATTAACTCCCTGTGGATAATATAGCTTCACTTGCGGCAGATGTCAAGACTCTTAATCAGAATTTAAGTAGCCTCAATTACATTTACCTTAATTCACTTTGGAAGTGAAGTAAGTTAAATTGAATTAGGGCTACTTTAATGCTGAATGAGTATGTCCACACAGATATTCAATGCATTTTAGCTAATCTGTGCTAAAAATTTATTCAGATTCTCTTTGCAAGTGCTCTCCAAAGTACAGATATAAAGTCTGTGGATGCTGGAGATAAGGAATGGGGGGGATAGACAGTGCTCGCTATGAAAGCAGTGGGTGAGAATATTTGGGTGTAAAGGATTGAGTTTTGGCCCACAAAAATTCTTGACTTGAATGTAAGACACTGTGTTTGGCTGGGGTGTGCTGGTCAGCAAGTGGAAGAGAAGTACAGCTCTGATGAGTGCAATTCCATAGCAAACAAGAAACGTATTTCGTCACAATGCACAAAAGTCTGGATCTTTTTGTGCCTCCTTAGAATGAAATGTATTCAGATAGGAACTGCCTCATGTCTGGTTTTGCAAAGCAGTCGGCTCTATGGGATGCATCTGTGATTAAGATGCTTGAAATTACACACATATAGACAGGCATGCTAAATGAAACCAAAAATATATCTATTCCTTTATCTGTTAGCAACAGTGGCCAACAGCAGAGCTTCTGAGGAGGATAAAACTATGGCATTAATTCCCTGGTGCATTCCCCTGGCATAAATTAGCAGGGGCTCAGGATTTTCTGAGACAGAAATGGAGTTTTGGAGCAATTATTAATTGCTCATAATGGATTTTTCCCATGCACTGCTGAGCACTTTAGCACTTCACTGAAACAGAAGTGTTTATTATTGCTCTATGGTTTGTGTCATTTGTATTACCTACCCATCATTTCTATGTAGAATGCAGCTTTGGGATTAACCCCACAGGTACATGGCCAGTGTGGTTATTTCCTGTAAGTCCCCATCAGCAAGCAGTAGGGTTAGCTAACTTAGGTTTGTCTGGCAACTTGCATAAAAATTGCCTACCACTGTCTACCTTCAGGATGTCTGTTTTGCAGCCCCCTATTGTGCAGTAGGCCCTGTGCAAACTCATGAGCAGAAAACAGCTTTACCCTGACGAGCTTACAGCATGAACAGACAAGAAAGAAGTGACCTGCCTGCAGCCAGAGAACAAAGGGGAAAATACAGTGTTAGGCATGATTAAATGAGAAGTAGACAACAAAATAGAAAATGGCCTTATACAGCTTGAAAATTTATGATCCACTCATGTCTTGAACAAGCATACAGTCCTGATCATCCTCTCTAAAAAGGAGAAGATACAGTGAGGGCAACAAAGATGAGTAGAGTTATAAAATGGCTTTCCTAGAAGAGATTAAATAAAATAAAGCAGTTCAGCTTGGAAGAGAGACAAGTAATACAGGTGTGTGTAAAGTCATAAATGGCATGGGAAAAGTGAATTGGAAATGGCTATCCCCTGGAATAACATAAGACTAAAGGGGCAATGAAGGGAATTTTCAGGCAGCTACTTTAGACCAGAACAAATAGAAGTGCTTTTTCACACAGTGCATAATTCAGTTGTGGAACTTATTGCTGACAGATATAGATTCAAGAAGCAATTAGACAAATTCATGGAAAATAGGTCCAGCAGGAGCTATTAAACACGCTGATGCAGATGCAACCTCTGGCTCAGGAAATCCCTAAATGGCAGATTGCCAGAAGCTGGAAGGTAGAAGAAGCATCAGTCTAGGCTTGACATGCTTTTCTGTTCTTTCTTTGAGTAACTACTTTGGGTTTCTACATAGTGTGGGTTTCAGGTCTTGATGGGAGATTGTGCCTCTTAGGCTTTTATTTATCCTTTCTTGGGCATTGCTCATATTCCATGTATTATGTCATTTCATTCCCTTTCCTTACAGGGCTGTGTTATATTTTGGGGATTTGATGTTTGACAATAGTTGAATTATACAGTATGAAGCATAAAGCATCAGCCTGCTTTCGTGACAGTACAGTAATGCATAAGCCACTATAATTAACCTTGTGGCAAAACACAGAGGTTCCACATCCCCATCCCTGCCCAAATGGATGAATGGGAAAGATTAGCATTTCAGCATTTACAGAAAGTTATGCAATCGAGGGTCTGGCAGAAGAAGGGAGGGAATGAATCCCAAAGTACCTACCAGTAGACCTTCAACCTTTTAAACCACTTTCAGATTAACAGTCACCAGTGAGACTGTCCAGCCTGCCTAGCACCATTATAAAGGTGCTGTGTTTCTAGACTGAACTTTGCCTCTCATATTTTCCAGTTGTAGAAACCTGTGGATTACATTAATTCATCTGTAGAGGCTGAATTAAGCCAGAGAGATTGGTTTGCTGGAATAATGTCCCTGAGCAATGGAGAACACCAGGGAAGTGGCCCCTGCCACAGCTGTGTGATAGGAATAAGCAGCACCAGGTACAGTCACAGATACAGAGGCAACTGCTGCCTCAACACTAACTTCTTGCACAACAATGAGCAAATCCTCCATCCTTCCAACAAACTGGTTCCTAAGGGTGAATATACCTCTGTGTATTCAGCTGCAGAAAGGCCACAGTTTCATCCCTTTATCTGCCTTTTTATTTCTCTTGCATTAGGGCTTCACAGAGCTCCACAAACCCACCAGCTATAGACCAGTGTACCCAATACTCTTATTAATGCTGTATTCAGGTTCTGATTCTGTGTTTGAAAGATACCCCACTGATTCTGGGGGGAAATCTTTGTCTCTTTCCTTCTGTGAATAAGAAATGGCTCGTGTTGCATTGAGCTCACAGATTCTCTTTGATTGTAAGTATAACATTTCAATGTGAGGCTGCTGGTGCAAGTGAAATCAAAAAGCCTTTGTGAAAGTGTCTTAACAAGCCAGTGGCATGATTGTGTAAGCTCTCACCTAGCTCCCAGTCAGCCCAAACTTGACCAGGTTCTTATATATTCCAGAAGGCTGCTAAAAGGTGATTCCAGGCATGTTGTGCTTTCCGATTATTTGCCACAAAATAATCAAAATATTGGTCTTGCACTCCTGGAGTGTTTGTCCCTAACACTGCCTAAATGAATCACATACTGGTTTTTTTTCTTAACCTAAATGGGGTAGATTTGGAGTCATACTGTGATAATTCCTGAGTACAATAAATAGAAACAATTTTTAGAGGTGTGTCATTGTTGTAGCGAGTACCTCATAACTGAGAGGCTGTGGGCAAGCAGATCTCAGTGTATGTAGAAGACCATGACAAATACCTCCAGTCTCACCATTCGTAGTGCCACTCAACATGTGTGCCAGCCTGCTTGTGCCACTACCGACTCATCCTCAGGCTCACCTGGATTCCTGCCCAAAGGGACCGTCTTTCTATTCAAGGCAGCATGTGTATTGCTCACCGAGGTGGTTCAGCACTGTCTTTACGCCAATTATTTTTCCAAGGACTCAGGTGGTACTGCAGCCAGTTGAGGGGCTAACAGACTGTCCTCGAACTATTCTCCTTGGCAAAGCTGTGCCTGTACTTCAGCCTGACTTTTTGGAGCTTTGTGAGCATTAATGGGTCAAATGCTAAGTCTGTCAAACTATCAAAGTGTGGTTTTTTTCCCATCTCTCAAGCCAATCAACAAAACTAATTTGGATCAAGAAAAGAAATGCCTTCAAATATTACAGAACTAAAGAAGCAGGGTGAGGATGAAGCTGTCCTGGAGAATTTATAGAATAAATAAATACAATTTTAGGGTCTTGCTTCTTTTTTTTTTTTTTTTTTTTAAAAAAACCCTTCTTTTTAAAAAGCTCTTTAAAGATTTATTTATTTTGCTTATTGTTTATTCTTTATGAAAAAAAAACAAAAAGGCAAACCCTTTTCTAATCACAGCCTCCTGAAGGGAAAAACCACAGTGCTCAACTGACTTTGCAAAATGCCAACAGTTGATGCCCAGGGCCTGCTCTGAGTGTGGGAGAATAAGAAAAACTATATCCAAGATACATAAAAGTGAGATATCTGCCATATATATGAGTTTGTTCCTCAGGGAGGCAGTACTCACCACTCGACACCTGTGCCTGTATGCCCTGGCCTGCCTTCACCCCTGAATGCTGTCAACATTTGCATTTTTGTCATCTAAAAGCTGTTGCTCTTTCTGAGTTCTGTGGCTATGTCTAGATAGCACTGAGGAAGAATGAAAAGCTTTTCTGTAACTGTGTAAGTGCCTAAATCAATCAGTTTAAATGAGTTTAAATGCGAGGTGCCACACAAGTGGTCATGATGTAAACTGGGGAGAAAAAGAGAAGGCATGAGAGATGCAGGTCTGTTTCCCCAGGAGATGTCCAAGTGTACTTATTTTCCTATACTTTTATCTTCTATAGTGGAAAGAAGCACCTAAATTCCTTAAGTTTCTGTTAATTTAGTAGGAAGAGATGCTAGTACCTGTATGAGACTGCTGCTAAAACCTCATTAATAACTTACAATTTTTCAGCTAATCTTTCTGTTTTTCAGGGTTTAAAATAGTGATAGTGAGGGTCAGTGACTTTCCAGTGATCCCACAGCAGGTTAGTAGTATGACTGTAGAAAGAACCCAGACCCATCAGTCCTGAGGTCTGAGCACCACATGCTGTTTCTTTTCAGGTTGGCTGTTGATTTGAAATATAATATTTACCAATAACTAGGCAATCTTAATGTGGCATCTTGCAGGACAGTTAGCTACGTAAAAGCAATCTGTAATGTGTTCTACCCAGTTCAAATGAATTCACCTGCTGTATTGTTTACAGAAGTGAGTATTTTTTATCCTTACATGAACCTTGTCAGATCCGAAAGGGAGATACTGAGAAAAGAGAAGGAGGATTGAGCTATCAGATATCTTTTGCAATGTAGGGGGAAAAAGTAGCAGATAGCTGCATGTACAGGAATGAAGGTGCCTGTTAGATTAATTATTAAGGCCAAAAATGCATTGTCTTTCCTACCTTGGAAGAAAGTGCTTGGGGAAGGAGACATAGGAAAAAAGCTTGGTTCTCATGGGCACAGTGAAGAGAGGAGGCATGGATCCCACAGCGAGAGAGGGCAACTCAGAGAAGGCTACCAGTAAAAGAGTTTCCAGTTCTGAAGCTCTGTTCTCAACAGTTCAGCTGGTTTGCACATTGCAATAATAATAATTGTTTATTAGGAGCCTATCCATCAACTGATGCCTCAGGTGCCTCTTGTGATTAGAATATAAAACAAATTGGGCTGCTGCACTCAATAAACATTTTTAATCTGTTTCTTTCAGAGTAACTGCATGACAGTAAAGTCATTCTAAGGTTAAGTGGGAAGGAGTTCCTGGGAACTGAGGTTGTAGGAGAAGTATATGTACAAACAGTGTCTTTCTCCAAATACAACCAGTTTGAGGGTTATGCCTGTGCTCATTAAGGCAGAACAGTATGAAAAGAGTTTGAAGACTGGAAGCATATCTTAGTGCCTGCCCATTAAATGCCTGAGACGTGAGAACCAACTTTTTAAACTCTACTTTTATGATCGTCAAATCTGTGACAGGTCAGTGTTTAGTCTATTATCTTATCAGCTAGTGGCTACATATTCATTGGAGAGAGATGAGCTGTCCATTATATGTATTTTGTACTTTTATGATGAAAGATAATTTGTGTAAAAGCATCCAGAGCGTAGGCATTTTGGGATGCTTTTAACATATCAAAAGAATCTGATCTGTATCTGTCTTTTTCCTCTAGCCAAATTATTCACCAGGAATACTGATTCTTTTATTTCCTTTCCATTCCTTCTCCACACAGTCAGTATTAAACACTTTTTTTCTTTTTTTATATATATATAAGGGGAGCAGAACAGGGAGTGGAGGGTAACATACAAAACAAAGAAATAGAAATAAGGGCCTCTTGAATTATCTTTTTAAAGTTTTATTCTAATCATTTCTTGCATCAAAAGAAAACATTTTTTTTTCCCCTCTATAAATTTTCCTCTAATGTTCCCTGGTATTTGTCAGATTGGGAAAATTTAAAGGAGCAAAACAAACAAACTGGAAGAGACTATGACTTCTTTATAAACCTCTACTTTGTTATTAGGCTTATTTTTAATGCATTAATCTTAGTATGTGTCTCCAGTTATCCAATACAGAGGATGCTTCTCTAACTGCCAGATGGGAAGCTTGAAAGCAGTGTTAAGTAGTCAAGTGGGCTAGGTCTTGGGGTTGCAAATCTCATTTTTCTGGAGATGTTTTTGGTGAAGCCAGAGCAGTTTGGAATGATGTTCAGTCTTCTGAATCATGTGGGATGTTGGAGATAAGCTGCAATAAATTCATTGACCAAAAAAATATATTATTTGACTGGGAAGCTGTCTTCCACCCTTCCTTCTTTTCCATGTGTGCAGTGGTCATACACTGTTGCCATGGAGTTGTAGCAGGCTGATCTATTCTTGCAAGCCTCTCAAACTTTCAACCTTTTTCAATTTGCCAGTATTCCCCTCCCCATTTTTCTTCTTGGACAGGAACTCATGAATTTGAGCCTTTTGACAACTCTCTTGCTTTTTTTTTTTTTTTTAAGGTTAAATGTCATAGACCTATTTTGAAGGGAGCCATAGACACCCAGGGCTCTGAAGACCAGAGATTAAAACCACCATATAAGAGATCTAGAAAGGTATAGAGCATATTAGTCTGGTAATGATTATTATAATGGTTATTGCACTTACTTTCAGATGTTTCACAGAGGGTATTCAATAGATATAATATGTTGTCTTGAAAATAACAAGTGACTTGCTCCTATCAACCACAGGAATGGCTGATACATGGTTTTACGTAGCAAGGGAATTCATAGCTGTGAGCTTCAAGGGTTTGTTTGTCTTCAGGGTCTTGTGTTTGTGTTTTAAGAAAATGCTTCATGATCCTATAGCACCTTTCACTTCCAAGGGCTTGCTCCTGATCTATCAAGATGAGGAGTAACTACTTGGTTTAAGTCAGAGATTTATGGCAGTATAAATCCATGGCAAGATCAGTTGCCAGCTCAAATAGCTGAGTTTCCCCAACAAAATTTAACTGCAGTCTGCAGCAGCCGATCAGGCAAAAGAAGTAGTTTCAGTGGAAAGAGGAGAATAATGAACCTCCTCTGCTCTGGGTTCTTCCCCCTTCCTTCCTCTCTGATGTGGGTTGATAATCACAGTGTTCTTCTTCGGTCTCATCTTCCCACTAGGTCACTTTTCTTGATTTCTGATTTCCCCTGCTCCTGTTTCTGCATTTCTTGACATTTGACTTTGCAACTCTGTTTGCCTGGTCCTTCTTCTTCCTTCACAACTTTATCACCTCCCAAAGACACAGAGTTGTGCTGCTCAGACTGGTATCTAGGCAGTGTTCACCCTTGCTCTCCCCCAAGTGTGCGTGCAGCCTAGGGTCCATTACATAGTTCTTCCTAAGCTCTTTTTAACTCCCAATAGCTCTTTTCTTGTTGAATTCAGTCTCTTAGTCATTGGCCTTATGGGTTTGTGTGAGGTTTTGGACTGGCTTCCCCAATTATTACCTTCTTTTAGAGCCATCCATCCATCAGCACAATTAAACCAGCTCTCCATCCCATTCCAATCAGGAGGAAAGGTGTTCCTATCATTCAATAAGTGCTTGCTTTACATGCAGAAGTGCATGTCTGCATTTTGCCTTCAGTAAATAGTGGTGCATTTTTAATGAGCTTGTCCTTAAGTAACAGATTGTGCCACCAAATGCTTTAAATTTCTGTCTTTTCAGATTCTAAAATAAGTTTTTGCTGACTTTTTGTTGGTAATGGCTGAAGGGGATGGTTTTCAAAATATGCATGGCCGGCACCAGCTGAAGATTGCTTTTTGTTTTACTCATGCTGAGTATGCTGGCTCTTTTCTTTCATTTATCCCAGGGAAGCTTGTTTAAATGTCCCTTGCATACTGTAATTGAATCCACTGTAGGAGCTCAAACTTGTAGCATCTTTCTCTGGGCCTCTGGAACTTCCTGGGGATAAAAATCTGCGTTTAATGATGAACTTTGCAGTCTGAAGCCTTGTGTGAGAGACTACCCAAGGACTAAGACAGGATATATGTTGATATGCTCCATTTTAACTCAAGAGGTAAATGAGGGCACCATGGGTCATGGTGATAGGTGTCAGCTTCAGGCTGAAATGCTCAGCTCATTGGCTCAGCAGTTTAAACAACAGCATATGTTGAGCCTGTGCCTATTGCTTGATCTGAACTGAGAAATTGGTATGAAGAGAAACGTATTCTTACTCTTTAGTTTCTGAAAGAGATTTGGCAATGTAAAATCCCAAGGGTGCAGTGGTGCTTTTTGAATTAAACTCGGAATCAGTGACTTGATTCTATTCAAATGTTAGGTTGTGGGGCCAACTTTCCAGCTGATGCTACTCAACACACTTCAATAAAGCCAGTTATATTTCATGGATGTCAACAAAGCCACACTGGCTTATGCTTTTTAAGAATCCAGCCCCACACCCCTTACAACTATTTCATTATAAGTGCTGTAATATGGAAAGATATTTTAAGATTTGGTTTCAAAATAGGGAGCTAGAATGGTTTTGTGTGAAATATGAGAGGAAGGAGTTTTCAGAGAGACTGTGCACAGCCATTATTACATAGTATCATGTATAACCCTAATGTTATGTCCAAAAGATACGAGGCCTGAGAAGAACAGCTTGTTATCTGAAGCCAGTGTGGGCACACGAGGCTGGAATGTAACTGAAGGAAGTAGAAAAGTGTAGCATTAATTTTATTTTTCACAGTGGTAATGGTTGTTTTAATGTTTCAAAGTGAGGAAGAACTAAACTCACTCATAGATGTATAATATATGGATCTGACCTGGTAGAGTACTGTAGCCTAATCAGGTTTCTGGCATATACAAGAAACTCTGGTGTGAGATTGGAAGAAAGTCATGAACAAATTGCCTCCTGGGAAAGCTGAGGAGGGCCAAGATGAAAGTGAAAAGAGGGGGAAGTGGAGGGGGAAAAAAAAAAAAGAAGTTGTGCAAGGTGCTGAATGTGAAAACAATAAACTTTGATGTGATGAGCATTGGCTGGGAAGCAGAAGGATCTGAGGATGGCAGAGAAGGTAGGTGACTCTGGATAAATGGACTGGAGGGGATGAGGGCAGAAGCCTGGAGGGGAGAAAGCTTCAGTGAGATGAGGCGTGAGATGACTAAGCCTTGGCTGAAAGGCTTCAGCATTATAAATTGGGCAGGCAGATTTAATGGCAGCTTTGACATCTGGGAGAAGAGGGAGGAAGAGCTGAAAATGCCCTTAAGAATATGTGTCTGTGAGAAGGACATCGCCACTGGCAATGTGGAAAGGAAGGAGAAAACGCATTAACCCCCCCAAAGGCTAACAGTTCAGAGGCTGAAATTCTGAGCGCACACAAGGAGGTGGGGGGAGCAGGCACCGACTGCCCCATTAAGTCCCTCTGGATCTCGTGTGGCGCATGGGTGGTGCACAGCTTTTCCTTCAGTGGAAGGAAGGGGTCACGCTTCTGTCAATTCATCGTGCCAGCCGTAGAGCTTGCTAGAGAGGTGGGAAGTAGGTATTTTAAGGCTAAAGTGAATTACTTCTCCCAGAGCAAAAGGGGAATCTCAGGGAAATAATGTGGCTCTCCGTGATACCAATTTACTGTGCAGTACACCTGAAGTATTGTATCTCATCCATGGCCCTTATCTCATCCAAGGCTTTGCCCTGGAGCTCTTTCCAGCCTGGCTAACGCCTGGTCCATGTAGAAGCAGGCTGCTGCCTTTCAGGGCTGGATGTGGCTGCAGTGTTCATGGGGAAGCTGTGCCAAGGCACAGCCTTTCCTCTATTGTCTACGATGCTGTGGTCCCTTAAGTCCCTCCTTTCCTTTCTCTGCACCCCTCCGGGTTAAATCTGGTCCTAGTTTTAAAGCTCTAAATCTGCTCTGTGGTTTGGTACTTTGAGAGAGATCCTCATGCCAGTGCTGCATCACACTGTGCGGTGTGGGCCCCTGGAGCGTGCACAGGGGAAGGATGTTCTCTGGAGGGGCCTTGGGAGCTCCCTGCTCCCCTTCTGGCACCACCCAGCGTTTCTGTCTTCTGGGTATACCACAAATCCCATCTTCTTATTTTTCCTTTTTTTTTTTTTTTTTTTTTTTAAAAAGGGTTTTGTGGCTCTTTTTAGGCCACATGCAATGTATGGTATAGGATTGCAGCTGTGAGGAGGAGACTAAGGTTGACCTAAGGACCTTAAACTTTGTGTACCTTTTTGGTATGGATTTCCCAGGCTGTGGATCCCTTTTCCCTGGTCCTTCTCCAGATCTGGTGTGTTTGCTGCGGTTCACATGGGCCGGAGGCTGCTCCTCTCCTTCTTCCAAAATGCACCACAGCATCTGCATCTGGTCCTGCCCAACACGATACACCTCTGCAGGGCACTAGTTTTCAGTGTGGCCATTGTCAGTTTAGGTCTTTTAAGCTCAAAAGTTTGATATTCACAGTTTGTCAGTGCTTTTGAAAATCTTGGCCAGATGGTTTTATAAATGCAAGGAAATAAAATGATAAATGTCAATATGGCTATGGCAAAAATGTGACTGTTCAGGGATATTAAAAGGATGGCATTTCACAGGGAGACTCTTGCACTCCTTTTTCTTTTCTAAGAATGCCCAATTTTTTCAACAAGCCACTTTCAAATATGCAGACACTAAAAGATCCTGGGTTAAATTTATCCCTTCCACAACTCCATGCACTTCAATAGAGTTGCACCAACACTTGTCCCATCTTTTGTAGCTGATTAATTTATGTTCATTTTACTTCTCCGGTGCCAATGTAAGAATTTAATAGACCCTTATTGTTCCCCGTAGATACCCCCCGCTCTGCGTGGAGAGGCATCCAGCTCTTCTGTGGGTTGGCATTGTTGTTCTTTCTCTTTTTGATTTCCTTCATGTAAAAGAAAAAGATTACACTAGGGGAGCTAACTGTGTACTTGGCTCTCCAGGGAATTCAATACACGCCTGCAATTAACCTGCATTTAACTGGCCATTGAATGTTGCTATTCCTCTACAATAAACACAGATGGTAGGCAGTTTTGACTGAGTATTTGTATACTGCAGGTTGGCACAACTCAAGTCAAAATAAATACAATTTCCAGACGGCACAGATCCTTGCCTCTCCTTTCTGCTTTTTTGACAGAGGAGGGGAAAATCTGAATAGTATCCAAAAAAGCTTCTTGTTTGGCCCCCAAAATAAATATTTCGCCTAAAAGCTGAAGTTGATTTCAGATCTCAGCCCCATCAGTCTGTCAGGGAGATAGTAAAAGGGGAGAAAAATTTTAATCAGAATTTAGCAGGGAAAGTAATTCAGTGGGAGGGAAAGTACATTTTGAATTGCACTTAATATCACAAGCTCTCATCTTGCTAGTGCTTGGAACATTGCACAGCTTTACTCCTCTCATGGGCGGCTTGATTTCTGTGGATTAAAATAAGATTTTGGAGGTCTGTGGGCGAAAATACATCTTTATGCGTTTCTCAGTCTAGAAAGTGAAGAGAATATGTTCCAACTGGAATAGCTTTTTCTTTACTTGTTTGGAGAGGGAAGGCTGTGGGTTGGAATGAGCACCTCATTAGCTATTAATTATTCTCCTCATTCACAAAAACAAGAGGTTTCCTCCATTGCCAAAAATGGGTTGTCTGTGGGAAAACCTGAGCTCTGGGAAGATTTTAAAAAATAAAATAAATAATTAAAAAAAGCACAGTTGTTAAGTTTAAAGAAATTGAGCTAAGCATATAAAAAATATGCCACCAGGGTCAAACTTGATGCCATGTGTATTTTTTTTTTCATTAAAGGAGTGCAGATTTTGAGCCCGAGCTATTATTTCAGGTGACTTGAGGCCCTCCGGGGGCAGCAGTGAAATGGAAAAGAGCACGGCAGCCTGCTCTTGGAACTGATGCTCACTGAATCTGAAAGGTCATGTCATGTTTTCTGGCAATTGACTCAATGGGTTTGGATTCTACAACATAAGGTCGGGCTGTTTTCACTCAGCACATGTTTACTGGGGAATGTGCCTTCCAGTTGTTTTCACATTGACCTTATTACCTTGCCACACTGATGAGCTTGGCACAAAAACTACTTTTTGTAGAGCTGTGTGCACCACACTCCCTCTCCCACCTCTCCAGTGTTGTTACTTTGGGCTGCAGAAGGAGGATTTGGTGTACGCATTTCCCCCGCTCCTAAGCCCCTGCTTTCTGTGCCTCTGTTGCAACACAGAAGCGCAGAAGCCCATTGACTACACGTTTTGGAAGAACAAGAGGGTGCAACTGGACTGATTGATGTTTGCTTCTCAGGTTTTGCGACAGGAAAGTTTATCCACTTTAGACTGGCTCTTAGGAAGTATTTCTTTGCAGAAGGGGTTGTTGGGCGTGGGAATGGGCTGCCCAGGGCAGCGGTGGAGTCCCCATCCCTGGAGGGGTTTAAGAGTCGCGTTGACCCAGCGCTGAGGGATCTGGTGGAGTTGAGAATGGTCAGTGTTAGGTTAATGATTGGACTAGGTGATCTTCAAGGTCTTTTCCAACCCAGATGATTCTGTGATTCTGTGAAGGCCGGAGAAGAGAGGAGGCACAGGCTCTGGACTGTAAACTTGAGCAGGAGGGTTTACAGTATCTGATGTAATAGTCCTTCTCAGTGCTCCTCCAGTAGATGTGGCCACGAGTTGGATAGACACTGGGAGGGCAGGGCTCCCAGCCCGGGGCAGGGACCTGCTCCACACTGGGCAATGTTAAAAGGGATGGAGGCAGCATTCCCTCTCCTCACGGTAAATCTGCTCCTTCAGTGCAAAATAAACTGGCCAAGCTTTACAGGGATAAATAAAATACTGCTGCTATTTCTGCAAGCGCATTGGCAGCTCTCTCCTTGCAGCCACAGAAGTTCTTGTGCTGAGAACACAATATGCGTCTCTGCCACCTTTTCAGGCTTAAAAAAGTGTTTTGGGCTTCTGTCAATTTTAGGAGTTATAAATTAAAGACGAGGAGTTTATTATTACTTGGAATGCTCCCATGTTTTAAGCAGTTTGAGACAAAAA
This sequence comes from Strix aluco, assembly GCF_031877795.1. NCBI lineage: Eukaryota > Metazoa > Chordata > Aves > Strigiformes > Strigidae > Strix > Strix aluco. The sequence continues at coordinate 15,865,386 of NC_133942.1, forward strand.
GGAGCTAAGACATTTGCAAAAAGTCATTGACAGAGGCAAGGAAATAAACCCATGAGTGCTTTCTTCTATGAATGCATTGCTTAACCTTGTCCTGTCACCTGTTTGTCAACCCTGGCTGCCCCAGTAAGAAAAAAATGTTGCACTGCTTCGTCATTGTTTGAATATTGCTCTTTCAATAAGGTCAGAGCAGACTTGCAGCAAATCCACTAGTCAGAGAGCGAGGCCCACTGTGATGTTACGTGGGAGTGTCAGGACCTCGGGACATGAGAGTTTTGGTTCTGGCTTGGACTTTGTTGTCTGTGCTTGGCACTGGCAGGTTATTTTTGGAGACAACTTCACAGTCTGCTGAACAGAAACACTGTGTAAGACCTAGGGATCAGTTATTACCTTGGGCATGTTTCTGTCAATAAAATGAAAGCCTGCCTCAGAGGCTTCAAGGAGTGCCTGTTACATTCACCAGGATGAGGGCAGTGTCAGTGGTCTTTGTCACTGACCAATTTGATTTTTTTTTTTTTTTTAAAAAAGTGTTGTAGTCAGTCATTATTTGCCATCAGGATAGCTTTTGTCTGTGAGTTGCACTTTAGGAGGAAACTTGCTGGAGATCTGTGAAGGAGGCTTTCTTGATGCTACAAGGAATGTGCCATGACTGGACTCCTAATGCAGCTATCTCCTCTATCACATGTTTGATGCTGGTGGTCTCAGGATGCAGAAATACCCAGTGTAGCTCTGGATCAAGAGCATACAGCCATATCAAGCCTGTTGCTGTGTCCAAGACCCATACACAGGCTAAAGAGGTGATAATTGCTGAGGAAGAGGAGGGTTAACACATTAACATAGCTCTGGAGGTGCTGATCATGCTATGTAGACACACCAGCCTGTTTGGCACCAGGTTCATTACCACATAACCAGTGGGCAGTGTAGAAAAGCCTGTCGTGGCAGATTGTTTCCAAAGCCTCACCCAGAACGTGGCTGTTCATGCAATTTTTAGAACCTTAAGTTTTGCAAGACATACAAGCTCATCTGATTTTTCAAGTCCATCTTGGGTAAACCACTGCCTGACTTAAACCCTCAAGTGAAGCGTTCTTGAACAAAATCCTGGCTTTTGTATTCACAAAGTAAACACTTTGTACTGAAAAGCATGGACTGTGCAAGCATAGCAACTCTAGAAAATACTTCTAAAATTGTATTTGTTAAAGTCTGGAAATTAGTATTCATCTCACATAGAGGACAAAGGCAAGGCTTGAGAAACATGTGTCCATTTTAACCTGAAACAGACACTCAGTTATATGTTGGTTCTGTGTGAAATTCCCTTATTTTACAATCATATCAATTAAATAATTTGCTTTGATTCTTATAGTTTGAATCTCTTTTCCCAACAACTTTGTAGTGCTGCATACATATTCACTTTGACTGGAAGCCATTTTAATGGATCAGACCACTGATTTCACAAGGGCCCAAAGGGTAGAACTCCTTGGAAGAGTATTCAAAAATCGAGTAGTTTGTCTTGGAAGGAAAAATCCAGTTTAAACTGTGCGACACCCTTTCTTAACTAAGATTGCAAATGCCCTATGGCTGGCTGTTCTGTTCTCACTTTAGGTGATGGCTATGGATTAAGAGCCCGAGGCTTTGGCTAACATCTATAGGCAAGGCTATGCATCCCCAGGGTCTAATTCAAGGAAAGTTGTGCAGGTGTCATAATTAGCCGTTTCCTGTTAAAGCTCCACAAATAAGCTGTAATCCTCAAGGCACTAGTCTCCCAAACCCCTTGCAGATTTGTTTTCAGACCAAATAATATTCATCTGTAACCTTTTTTTTTTAATTGCCCAAGCTGCACGTTTAACAACCCTGGACCCACTGCCTTAGATTTTGCCGAAAATCAGATGTGAACAGGGATTAATGGTTCCAGTTGCTCACACTACCTAGCCACCACGCCGAGTGTAACCTGCCCTTAAATGAGGCCGAGGTGCACAATAGTTGAGTCAGAGATGAATGGAGGACTTCGGTTTCCTATGTTATCCCTCCTCGCCCTTCAAGGCCAATAAACATGTCATAAAGGGAGGAAAAAATGTGAAAAGTTAGGAAGCAAAACACAGCCCTTAATGGTCTCTACATGTGCTGCAGCCACCTTCAAGTGAAAGTTGAGGTACCAGATTTTTTAGCACTTGGACAAAGAATGCCTCCCCCTCCCAAATGTAACAGCACATGGACTCTCAACACAAGTGTTCTTGGACTCAGTAATGTTGGTAGTGTGAGCACGCGTGTGTGTGTATACATCTGCAGCAAGGGAAAAAGAGAGAGGGAGGAGTGTGTTAATTGCAGTGTGAGTACATGTCAGGCAGATACAGGAAAGTTTCTCAGATCCCACGATCAGCAGGGCATCTGAGGACTTCAATGTTTTTCACAGTACAATAAAACTACCAGTGCCAGCTGGAGTCTTCAGCCAAACTGTATGCCTTAGAGCTTATATGTTTCACATCACTGAAGGCTACATAATACTTTCAGCTGGCATTGCATTCCATTTGATATGTCTGGGGATGGAGATAGTTAGTTAAATAATCACATCGGCTGATGTGTTAGCTCAAACAATGGTTCCTTCCCCCTCTCTCCAAACACATTTTGGGAGTATTATTTTGGGAAGAGGGGCACAAAAGCTTTTCATCTCTGTTTTCTTGATCTGTTTCTTTCTTTCTTTGGCCTCTAAGTGTTGATAGGTTGTGATGATGTTACTTCTCTTGGCATGAATTTTTGTGAGACGAAAAGAAGGATCTGGTCAGGTTTTTCAAACAGATCAGAGATAAGTCAGAGAAATGAAAGCTTCAAGGCTTTTTTATTCTGAAGGGGAGAATTTAGCCTCGGTACTGGATTATGTGGGTTGGGGGGTTGAATAGGAAACCGTTTAAAATAAACTCAGTATGTGCTATCTCTTCAAGTTGCAAGTAAAAAACCCAGAAGTTATATACATGCAAAGCACATGGGAACAGAATAATAATTTTACTATTCAAATGTAAATAAAATATACTTGGGCCAGTCAGGGAAAATCCTTGGTCTTCAAAAGCCCCTTTAAACCATGAAAGCAGCACCTGGGGTACCAAGGCGCTTATGGAAATATCTACCTGGTGTTGTGACTGTGCCAGGTTTGACAATGGACACGCCATTGGCTAGTTGATCATAAGCTAATGGAAATAGAGAGAGCGCTACTGCAGGGACATATGGCTAATCATCACAAATAATTCTGTAGCATTTTCTGTACTAGAGCCTTTGTTGAAGTTTAAGATGTGTTTTTCAGTGATTCAAATATGCAAAATTGTAATTTTGAAGCCAGTTAGATATATGGATCTCTGGCTTTCAGTGTATAGATCTAGAGGTTATGAATAGAATGGGAAAGGGAAAAATAGCATAGATAAAATTTTGGTCAGTTAATTTTGGAAGGGAAGTCTGTTTTATCAACCAGATTTTTAGCAATATATGTGAATTAGGGTTTGTTTGGAAGGGTGATCTTGCACAGCAAAGATTTCTAGATCTGATGGAGGCTCTGAATGGACTTTGGAATCAGCTTTGCTAGCACATAGAACATCAATGATGCAGATGCTAGAGAAGTCCCCGACTCAAAGAGGGTCACAGAAGCAAGTTTCAAGAAGAACTGGATACCACAAAAAGGCCCAGCTGCATGCATCTGTGTGCCTTCAGGAAAGACAGTGAGACTTATTCCAAAACAGGGGTTTTCACTAAATGCAAAGAACAGCCATCACACAAATGGACTTTTTAACAGAGAAAAAAAGTCATAGGGTTTTGAGGAACCTACTCCACCAGAGCCTTAAAAACAAGAGCAAACTGGAGCTTCTTTAGTGAGCTATAGAAAGAGAAAAGAGGAATGCTATTGGGATGTAATGAATCCCACTCTGAGTTTCCAGATGCAAAACCGGTTTGCTTCCCAGTTCTCGTAGAGTTTACAGTGCTTGTCTGTGTAAGTTCCTAAAGGCCTGATACCTTTCACTCCAGGTGATCTCCACCAGCATTCTCTACCATAAAAAAAAAAAATAGACAGTCCTTAATCTTGTAATTTTATGTGTCACATACAGCGAAAAACCTGGGCAGATGGACAGGAACAGATTCCAGCTCAGCTGGGCACCTGCAGGGCAAATGTAACACCTTGTGTTCATTTCCTCTTTCCACACTTTGGGAAGTAGCGGTATGAATGCTTGGGTGGTGGGAAAGTTTTTCATAGGAATGTAAAAGAATGAGGATGAAGGACAAGTTAGGATTTAAGTACCTAGTTTCATTCTTGTAATGTGTGTTACCACTGAGTGGGCAAGCGATGGGGTTCCCTTTTGTTGCTGGAATGCTAAAGTTGCAGAGTATTGTCTGGTTTCATTCCAGGACCAGAAACCACAAGGAGGGCAGACTATTAGGGCTTGCTCTGTATGTGGTAATGCAGGAAGGATAAGATATGTGAAGTGGAATGGTCCCCCCACTCTCCTGCTTACCTGTAGAGGGAAGGGAATTTCACATAATGGGTTTCATCTTCCTACATGGAGCCTTTGCTTTCAGAAGTACTGAACTACTTTATCTTCTGCATCAGTAGGATTGTCTAGCTGTGTCTTTCCTTTCTAAAGTTTTCACATGAGGATTTTCTAGGAACCTTGACAACCTATATAGATGACGTAAAAGAAGCTATCTAATTTGGTGTGTTCTTCAACTTGCTTTCTATTTATTTTTTTCATGTTTCCAGCCTTAAGTATTGCTAAAACATAGGTTGTAAGTGTGCACTTTTCCCTGACACAGAGAATTTTCTTGCAAACTTTTGGCAACGTGATAAACCTGTTTTCCTTTGTCCTCGCTTTGTTGTACAGTGATGTATGAGTGCATGTAACGATGATAAACCCTTGCAATCTCTACACCTATGTTATGCAAACAGTTCTACACCTTCCTGTTTCTTTTCTGTGCAGGAAATCACTCTTATAAACAAACACAAATTGCTACTATAATATTGTGAAACACTGAGACTGTTTACACTGCCTGTAAATGATTAGGTTAGAAGGCCAGTTCCTCTTTGCTTCCTAAATAATCAATGGAAAAAGCTGAACTCCCTCTTAATACCGGGTTTTGAGTCACTCTTCAGAGAAGCCTAATTCCACTGTTATGTAACGAATGAGATCTCCCAAGTGATACACCTACGTTCATGGTAAATTTAAGTGGTGTGCATGCTCCTGTTGCTTTCAGTTGTAGCTATCCCCTCCATATCTGTCTGAAGAGACTGAAACATTCACCTAATTATTAAGAGGATCCTGTAAAGAGAATTAGGGGTTTCAATGAAGAAAGAGCATCAGGCTTTGTTTGAAGTTGTTAAGCTCTCACGGTGTCACGGCACAGCACAGCAGTGTGCTTCTCACTGTCTGCATTGCTGAGTACATTGTGTCAAATAATGAAGCCACCTTTGCACATGCAATCGCAAGCTCTGTTGAGTTGTAATGTATTACATCGTATTTAAGAATAGCATTAAGAGTTATGTATGAAAGACAGGATCCTTCTTATTTCCTGGCGGCCCTTCAAATCTTGACCTCGTTCCAGGAAGAAAGCAACCTGTGAAAACATCAGCTCCTGTCAGCGTTTGCAACTTGGAGAGAGCAGCACATGCTCCATATGCTGGAGGAGTTGTGAAAATCCATAGAGCATCATCTGCTTGTGCTTAAAAAGCAGCTGTCCTTATACCTCCACTCTGATAAAAATTTAACTGTTTACTTAATATTCTCTAGCTCCTTGATGTGGGCACAGTGAAAGCCACAGGTGAAAGCTGGGTGTAAACTTTGAAGTGTTGTAACGTCCTCACCACAGGTTTTCAGCAGGAGTGCGTACCATCAAAGACTTTCTCATTCAAGGAAAATATTAAAGCGATCAATTCTGTCATTCATCTTACACCTGAAAGTTACTGATATTGAAGGACAGAAGTGGGAGATGAGTTGACAGGGTGGTGCTATATCACAGAGGTGTGGACAGAGGACCTGAGATTGTCTCAGTTCACCCTTGATATCTGTCTGGAATTGGGAATATCTTCTCCTTCAGAATTCAGCAGCTTGTCACATTAGGCTATATTATGTCAAGTTATGTCACTCTGGAACCCTACCAGATGCCCTTTACATTTTTGCACTGACTGATTTCAAGGGGATCAATCAATGAAATCAGTGGCAATGAATATGGGACAGAAAAAAACAAATGTTTTCCCACACAGCACTGGAACTTGCTGTCATAGAGGGTTACCGAAGCAAGTGCTGTGGATGAGTATCAAGACCTGAACTGTTTAATGAAATTGCTGATCTTTGGAAAAAGTTATGCATACAGGAGTATCTCTGTCTCTTCTGTTCTGCCGTTGCTTCTTGGTTCTGCCTCCTTTCTTAACACATTTTCTGAACAGTGTAGCACAACATATGTTAGGAGTAATTAATTTTGTGCTGAAACAAGCATGGGTTGCTCTGAGAGGCAGGTCAACAGGCTTCATGCCCTCAAGAGCAACAAGTAGGGGGAAGGAGATCAGGTTTGAAACCATCTAAGGAACCTGAAGGTGCACAAGTCCATGGAACCTGATGAGATGCATCTGCTGGTCCTGAGGGAACTGGTGGATGAAGTGCTAAGCCACTATCCATCATATTTGAGAAGTCATGGCAGTCCCACTGGCTGAAAAAGGGGAAACATAACCCCCATTTTTAAAAATGGAAAAAACGAAGACCAGGGGAACTACAAGCCAGTCAGTCTCACTTCTGTGCCTGGTAAGATCATGGAGTGGATCCTCCTGGAAACTCTGCTAGGGCACATGGAAAATAAGGAGGTGCTTGGTGACAGCCAACATGGCTTCACTAAGGGCAAATTGTGCCTGACAAATTTGGTGGCCTTCTACAACGGGGTTACAGTGCTGGTGGGTAAGGGAAGAGCAACTGATGCCATCTACCCAGACTTATGCAAAGCATCTGACACTGTCCTGCACGACATCCTTGTCTCTAAATTGGAGAGACATGGATTTGACAGATGAACCACTTGGTGGATAAGAAATTGGCTGGATGGTCACACTCAAAGTGCTGTGGTCAACAGCTTGATGTCCAAGTGGAGAGCAGTGATGAGTGACATATCTCAGGGGTCAGTGTTGGGACCGGTGCTGTTTAACATCTTTGTCAGTGACCTGGACAGTGGGATCGAGTGCACCCTCAGCAAGTTCACCGATGACACCAAGCTGTGTGGTGTGGGTGACACGCTGGAGGGAAGGGATCCATCCAGAGGGACCTGGGCAGGCTGGAGACATGGCCCCGTGCAAACCTCGTGAAAATCAACAAGGCCAAGTGCAAGGTCCTGCCCATGGGTTGGGGCAATCCCAAGCACAAATACAGGCTGGGCGAAGAGTGGATTGAGAGCAGCCGTGTGGAAAAGGACTTGGGGGGATTAGTGGATGGAAAACTTGACTATGAACCAGCAGTGTGCACTCACAGCCCAGAAAGCCAACTGTGTCCTGGGCTGCATGAAGAGAAGTGTGGCCAGCAGGTCGAGGGAGGGGATTCTCCACCTCTACTCTGCTCTCGTGAGACCCCACCTGCAGTGCTGCATCCAGCTCTGGGGTCCTCAGCACAGGAAAGACATGGACCTGTTGGAGTGTGTCCAGAGGAGGCCATGAAGATGCTCAGGGGGCTGGAGCACCTCCCCTGTGAGGACAGGCTGAGAGCATTGGGGGTTGTTCAGCCTGAAGAAGAGAAGGCTCCAAGGAGACCTTATAGCGGCCTCCAGTACTGAAAGGGGGCTACAGGAAAGGTGGGGAGGAACTCTCTACCAGAGAGTGCAGTGATAGGATGAGGGGTAACGGGTTTAAATTGAAAGAGGGTAGATTTAGATTTTAGATATTAGGAAGAAATTCTTCACTGTGAGGGTGGTGAGACACTGGCACAGGTTGTCCAGAGAAGCTGTGGCTGCCCCCTGCCTGGAAGGATTCAAGGCCAGGTTGCACGGGGCTTTGAGCAACCCCGGGCTAGTGGAAGGTGTCCCTGCCCGTGGCAGGGGGGATGGAACTAGATGATATTTAAGGTCCCTTCCAACCCAAACCATCCTATGATCTATTCTATGTGATGTGCTGGTCTAAAATGTACTGATGTTTCTTTAGTGAAGGAACAGTTTTTTCCCCTCCATGATCTATACTAAATACCCCCTCTGCCCCTGTATTACCAAGAAATTCTGTGCAGCAAAAGGTACCTTTTGATAATTGCTGCACAATGTTCCTATTGCAGCTCCTGGAAGTAAGTGAACAATAAGACATTTTCCCTGAGCCCCATAATGAAAATAGCCTTGTGAATTCCTCAATACTTGAAAATATATGCTGTGTTGAGGAACTGTTGACAGCTTTGAGTTATTCAGTACCTCTCTGCATCTAGTTCAGCTTTTCCAAAGTTCATGAAGCTATTGTGATAGACTGGAAGTTATCCTGCCATGACCTAGACGCTGTTTTGCTTCAGGCTCAGTATGCTCCTTGTTATTAATCTTATCGTAGAAAGCCTTGAATAACCTGACTCGAGTCTCTCAGTGATTAAAAGTACTAGGTTATGCACCATTTTGATCATGAACTCTTGTACATGAAAATACCCTGGGAGTGTCTGCTTTGAGCGTGCGTATGTGCAGAATTACAAGACCCATAGTTTCTGCCTTCTGGATCTACTGGGATAAATCTTAAATTTAGCAGAGAATTCTACCTATTTGTTATATTAACTGAATTATCTTCTAGCTAGTAAACAAGAGTTTTTATTAGAGACAGGAGATAATTTATGAGACTTTAGAATTCCTTCTCCCTAATATTTGTGTGTTGGTACATAAACATACTACCCCTATGCACTTCTCCTGTCTTGTGGCATTTCTGTAGGGCTTGTTTCTAACTACCCTTCAATGAGCTCTTCATTTCAGAGAAGAATGAACTTGTCTCTCAGGTCATTTTTGTTTTGTTTAAGCCTCCTTCTCATTCCTGAATACTAATTATCTACTCGAAGTTGCTGAAATCCGTTTTGAAGTCCTTAATTTTTATATCAGTATATGACCTCTTCATACATTATGAGCATTGAGGCTGCTATAAGAGGCAAAAGTGAGAAGAAGAGGGATCTTTATCTGATCCCTCTCCTTGATAACCACAGGCTCTGGCATTTTTGGCAGTCAGGAGACAGAGGTACCACTTAAAAGTGAGAACGAGGAAAGCTATTTAGAATCTGATTATACGCTGCATAGTGGGAAAAATGCACTGGCAGGCAGTAGATCAGAAGAGTCACAGAAAGAGGTGGATAAATTCAGAATCTCTGGACTTGGATGTCTCTTCCCAAACCTGGTCCAGTCTCCCTTTGAAGTCATGTAAATTCTTTGTGTTCATAACACCTTTGGCAGAGTTTCACGTCTGGTTTTTGTTACATGGAGAACAACCTCCTTTTGCTTGTTTGAATATAGCTTTCATAGGCTTTATCTAATGGCCTCTCACTCTTATATTGGAAGAGATGGTGAACAGTCCATTTCTGTCCAACCCCTCCAGACCACTCATGATTTTATAGACCCCTAAAATAATTTCTATGTCATCTCTTTTTGAATTTGAAGTCGTAAAGAGTCTGTATGAGCCTTCTTCATGGAAACGTTTTTTATACTGTCTCCCTGAATCTTTTCCAATTCTAATAGACCCTTTTCTGACATCAATTGTCCTCACTGGGGAAAAATGTGATTAGAATCTGGATCTTCTTGTAGTGGGTTTTAATTCTAAGGATGTATTATAGTCCCCTCTAATATCTGCATTTCAACATTTGTGTTCCCAAGAGTGTTCTATGTTGGTGACATGAGGGTGAGCTGCCCCTTTCCCTCATTAGGTTATTCTTCATCAGTGTTTTAAGAAACAGAGGAAACCCAAAGGAAGATGAAAGCAAAAGCTTCAATTACATCATGATCACAAATCCTTGAAAATGAGCTGGGGCTGATGATGTTTTTTAAAGTGGGATATACTAATGACCTTAGCAGGTTTCATCTCCAAAACAGTTTTACAAGTAATCCTTTCTGAATGGTTTCAGCAGGACCTGCTAACCAAGCAAACATCTGCAGTGTAGATATGCGATGCACTAGGTAAACTCTGTTTTCTGAAGTCTAGTTTCAACCATCTGCAACCATTTATCTTTGTTCCATCACTTTGCATGCAAAACATAGTAAGAATGCAAAAGCCTACAACTGGCTCAATGCTATTTTCTTGCTGCCAGTACATTGCCAGAATGTGGACTCAATGCCCTGTTTGTTTGTTTGTTTTTTTTTTTTCCTATGGGAGACTTCATTCCATAGCAACCAAAACACAATTGGATCCTAAACAACATCCTAAATATGAAAAGACTCTGGCTTGTCTACTACTAATGGAATCCCCAGCTCCTATGCTACTTGTTAAAACCCTTAAGCTAATAATTCACTCATCCAAACCCTGACCTTGGGCTGACAAATACAAAAAATCCTCCAAACCTGATCAAACTCAGTTTAAGAATTGAATTTTGGAGCAATTAAAAAGATAAATAAATAGCTGAATCTTGAAAATAAAGACATAGTCTAAGGTAATGTTCATGATTTAAAACTGATTTGAAACCCTCAAGTTTTACTTGGCAAAGACAGTTTTTAGCTTTACTACTAGCACTGGAAGTTAGTCTCACTATTACTTGGCTGAATAAGACGACTTGCATACTGGCATCTCTTGAATAATTTTAAGATGCAACCGTGGCATCAGAGGACCAATAAAACATGGGGTTGTTTCCATTAATAACCTTCACTGATTAAATGAGAGAGATAAGGAATAAAGGGATTCAGAAATGGAGGTCATTGTAAATGGGCCATTCAGACTATCTTTTCTCTACTTCTGAATCTTCTTTGGGAGTATGAAATGTTATTACAGTTTTCAGATTTACAGACAAAACATGAACAAACAATGACCAAAAACGCTGCCTGCAATTCTAATCAGCCACATGCCACTGGGCTTACAAAAGGAATCTCTGACGCTTTTCTCACAGCTGACTTTTTTTCCAGTCTCAGTTGTGTTTGGGAACAATCCACAAATTGGGGATTTAGGCTGCTCTGTGAGCCACCTAATCTTGACATTTCTTCTGAATTCTTTTTAGTGCTAGCTGGATAATACTTGCATTGAGTTATAGCAGCCACTTGTAACCCCTTTTCCACTTCACCGGGCATGGAGGTGTTTCAGTTTCCTCAAACATTCTTCAATCTCAGCATAAGAGTGGAAAATGCATTGGCTGTCTCATTTGTTCTAAATGCTCTAAACATTGTGCTAAAATGATTGCCTATTATTAGAAGCTCTGTGAGGCGTTAAGTCCCCAAAACACTGTATTCAACTGTCCTTTTGGCTGCTCACAACAGTATCTGCTTCTTCAGAGCCCACCACTCTCAATTATCTCACCAGACTGGCTCCAAGTCGCTTAGTTGTTCCCTCCACGTTGGCTTGTATTTGCCTGTATCTTTTGAAGTACCCTCACCTCACTTCATAGCCTTGTGTTTCCACTGCATCACTTCCCTGACTTGCCCAGCAATCCTTGCTGGGACATCTGTACCATATATTCATTTCTGACCCAAAAAGCCTGGGGAAGATTAGGCTGCTCCATGACAATACTGGTGCAAACCTATTTCTGTAGAAATAATAACAGTAATAAAGTAATGTGTACTCTGCAGAGGCTTTGCCAAACGTAATGTTGTGACTGGCTATTTATCAGAGATAGAGACTATTTATTTGTGATGTTATCCACAGTCTTTTTTTCCAGAAAAAGGACACTTCTATCAAAGCTTTCTTTTATTAAAACCCAAATCTCCACAGAGCTCTCCTACTTCCAGACAACATGGGAAATTTTTAGCCAGTCTTAATTTTTCTTTATCTATTTATGTAGACTTTATTTACCTGCTAATAGTTGTTGCTATGTGTGATGTTTTAGTCCTACTTAGTTCAAATTAAGGCACTTGGGATTCTTGGACTCAATTCGCACCTTTGCCAGAAATTTTGAGTACTCTCAGTTCTTGACCTTGAAACTGGGGGACAGAAACACTTCCTGTGCCATCTTGTGAGATTAGAGCATAATTTTGCATGGCTTTACAACTGCTATATCTCCTTATATGTGTGTGTGGTGCCAAATTTAACAGGATCCCTGTTGTTGGTACTTCTGTGTGCTATTGTAACATGAGCAATACTTAAGTAAGATAGGACATAGTGTGTCCTCAGCAGAGGGTGAAAGTGAAGATGACTCTTACCTTCCCTTGAGACTGTTCTACTGATTGATGTTGAGGAGCTTTTCACAGTTAGGATTCTTTCAATCTTCTTTCAGAGGTGGCCTAAATTAGGTACAAAAGAGGGCATGCATTGCACAGCCCCCTGGTAGGATGCTGGCAAGAAGTCTGGCATCCCAGCTTAGTTTATAGTATTTATTTCACTGCAAAGTAGTTTCATGGCAAGTAGTTTCTTACTGTCAAAGGCACTTTCCATTCACTTCATAAATTAGTATGAGCTTTGACAAGCCCTTCAAATTTGGTTTCCCCTTTCCTTGCCCCAGTGTGTTACAAAAATGGCTTGATGGATATTTTGGAAGTTGACAGGCCAGTAGATCTTTCTGAACTACAATACATACTAGGTTTAGAGGCATCACAGAAGCCAAGAGGGAGAAAAGGGAATAACGTGAAATTGTATTCAAGGATGGTTTGTTCTACAGCAACAAACCATGAGCTTTTGCATATTATCTTTGAAGAGATGGGAAATCTGGGTTTAAAAACACAGTTCTTCTGATAACATCAGTGAAGCTCTGTTGAAAATGTAACTTGTTTGGACTTTTTGTATATTTTTGATTTATGACAATGTTTCATTTTATACATTTTTTTATATTTAAAGCAGATTCTTATTCATTGCTTTTTAACTATTTCCCTGTTGTCTTGAAATTTTTTCTAGTAGTGTGTGCTCACTAACCCTGACTATTCAGAAATTGTGAGATTAGACTGTGTTCTTAATTTTCTAATCTCTGTCCCCTTTTGGTTGGGTTTTTTGGCTTTCTTTTTCAAGTGTATAATTTATTTGGTTCATTTTTCAGCAAACTAGAGCACATGATCTTCTTACAAATCTGTGCTTTGATGTCATTAAAATTGCATTTTCCTCTTAGAAAAAGATATTCTTAAAGTTACTATTTACATTTGACATGAGTTTAATACAGTAGACATCACTTTTATTAATGTAACTGGGTGCAATGTGTAACAAAATGCAGTGAGGTCAATGCCTAGAAAAGAATTTTGAGATAAGGCATTTGAAATGTGATTTTTAAAAGTATCTATTTATTTCCTTATCAGTGATTCTAATAACAGTTTGGCCCAACTGACAAGCTTGAGTGGACTCCTCAATTTAAACCTCAGTCCTAATATTTTGTGGTCTTCTTTCAGCTTCAGCTACCTTCCTGCTGAAGGTGGTGCTTGAACGTGTTCTGATTGTGATAGCCTCCAGAAATGGGGTTTTTAGGAAGATAATGAATCGAGTAAGACCAAAGGGAAATCCTTGGCATCTACTGCGCATTTCACCTGAACAGAATCTGAGTAGAAACATCAGGATATGCCCCATGATTCAGATTAACAATGTTAATAAATGCTTTAGAGAAAATCAGCCTCTGCTTTATGGCTATTCACAGCCTAGGACATAAAGTATGGAATATTGGTCAGGACACCAACGTTGTCCCCCATGCTTTGTGAAGAGTGTGATGTGATCTGTAGCATCCATCTGGATGATCAGGAGAAATCCAGATTGGACAAGTATTTAATTTCTCATTTGAAGGGTGTCATTTCCCGTATCACCCTCAAGTACCATAATGCTGCACCAGATATGGGTATCTATGTACATCTTACTGTGACATGTGACATATGTTACTTCTTGACCCACAGGCAAGATATTAAATAGAAGCAATGTGAGCAATGCTAAATTATTTTTACTGTAATTTTTAGTCCTACACATACAGTCTTCTGGAGCTCGGTTTAAAGGGGAGTAAGAGGTTACCAGTCAGCAATATCAAAACTTTGCTTCCAGATTTTCTTTCTTAGGTATTTTTTAAAAATTCCTAATGTGTGGAAATGTGAATATGAAACATTACTTAGGTAAAAGGAGAAACTTCTCCTAAAGTTAGTGTACTAGAGTATCAGCAGATGGAGCACAGAACCCAGTCACTGATACGTGCCTGCTGAGAATCCAACCTGTTTGGTCCTTTGCTACTCTTTTGCTCTATAAATCTAAATTGAGGCTTTTGTTTTTTCTTTCTTGAGTTTCATTTGTTACCTTGGCACTGCAGATGATATGACTGTACATCTTTCATAAAGTGCCTTGAGATGTCTCAGCCTGATAAGGTGTTAATTAAATGGAAGTTGTTGTCAAAGTGGGAGACAGAGTAAGAGTTCAGGGCTACTTAGTTTATACACTAGTTCAGTTGATGACTTTAGTGAAATTAAACAGGAAAGCTTCAGACACTTATGAAATCACTAAACTTATGCTAACTCATTAGACAGTTCTCAAAACTTTATTGATTCAGTTTGGATGTATACTCAACTGCCAGGGATGGATCTTAGGGAAGATCTCTTGAGTGTCTAAGAGTGGTCAAAAAAAAAAAAAAAAGTGGTTCCGAGGTCTTGGGGATATAGCTAGTTCTTCCTGCCTTCAACACAGTGACAAATTTCACTCAAACTGTCCTCATCATAACTCTTCTCTTTTGTAGCTGCATTGCATGTTTTATATTGCTGTTAGGACTCTTCATAATAAAAAAGGTTTTGTGATTGGCTGTTATTGAGATCCAGATGGAATTCTAAGGTCCAAGGAAGGTACTCAGTCAACAAATTTATTTATTCATGTCTCTAATCTCCTAACAGTTCCTGGAATCATATTTCACATTTAGCTTGTACATCTTAATTTACATAACAATTTAAGGTCACTTAGAATGCATCACTAAATGTCATGCTCCTCAAGTTGTAATTGCAATCAAAAAAGTGTTATTTGTTCTGAAAGCTGTAAGGAGGAGACACAGCCACTCATATTTACCTAGTGCTTTGTAAACAAAGCTTTACCCTTGGGATAGTCAACATAATGTCTTTAGATCAAGATGAAGATCACAACTTACTAGGTAGTAAGAGGATCAGGTAAACACCCTAAACTGAAGGCTTTATGTGAAGGCCTTATGTGATTTTTTTAAAATTAGGGTGTTTGTTAAGATTTGGTGTATAGCTTAATGCAAAAGCAGGTGGAATAAGAAGACTAACTTTGTAAATTGCTTGAGAGACATGAATTTAAAAGAAAGAAAGTGGTAAACAGATTACTTCATATCTTTGGTTTGAATTTGCTTTGAACTCTGGAGGGATTTTGTCAGTTGCTGAATTAGTTTTTGCCATGCTACATATAAAAAAATCCAACAATTTAGTATTTGGTTCTGTATCTCAGTAGTATTGGGAATGCTGATTTTGTAACAACCCCAAATTTGGCTGAACTATCTCTGCCACAACAAGACTGAAAAAAGTGATGCAGCCTATATCTGTGCTTAGATCTGAAGCTGGAACTAGGAGACACGGAGAGACAATCAGAAGTCAGAGACACTAACCAGAACAGAAATGAAGGGTTAGGACAGGAGTCTGAACAATCACAGATCTCTGAGCCTCTCCTGGAATGAAAGATGTTTCAGAAAAGATGCTTTCTCCAGTCCATCTTGCTTCTGTCCCTTGGTTATGCATTGCAGAGGTGGTAGTATCTGTGGCCTCAATGACTATACAAAGGTGACTTCACTTGATGTGACCTCTTAGCTGAAGAGACTGGACTGACCATTTGTAAATATATCTTCAGATGCTGGACGAGAAGGGCCTCTTCCCTTTCTATGTATCATCTAAGAACTAAGGAGTTTTATTCTTGCATGTTACAAAGATCAATGTAAGTGATAGGTTGAAATGACATAGTCACAGCATGTCATGTTGAAATCCAAGAACAGAAATCAAATGGAAATTTGGGAATTCACTTTGAATCTGCCACTGTTATCAGAATTCAGGTCTTGCTTTAGTATTTCCCCTGCTCCCTACGGGACCTGCACCTTTCCATCATCTTTTCTTAGTGATGGATATTGTGTTTGCAAAAAGAAAAAAAAAACCACATTATAGTGACATAAGGAGTCTCAGTATAGTTTTTTCCTCAGCACTGTTTTCAGGACCTGAAATCTCATAGATACAGGGGCCCAGAGCTGTTACATGAGGACAGGATCGATTCAGTCAATCAGAGGAAAAACCTACTGTCAGACTCTCAGACCTTTAACCTGCTCCTCAGAATTATTAGAACTCCCAAATCTCTTTGCAAGCCTTTTCTATTAGACAGATATTCCCATGTTTTGATTTTTTTGCTCCAGAAGTAATTTTTTTTATAATTACCTTCATTGAACTGCACTTACCATCTGTGAAGTGAGAGGCACTTAAATGATTTATTAGCCTGAGTTCCTAAAATGTGCTGAACAGCATGGGATTGATCTGGCTAGTGACAAATACAGGATACATGACAATGGATAGGTGGCCAGTGTTTGATGGAGCATCGTGCTGCTCTGGTGGGGGCTTGCTCTGCGGGAGGATGTTGGCTCTCTTCCAGTTGTACAGTAGATCAATAAAAGGCAGGTGTGCCTTGGCTCAGAAAAACAAAGAAATATCTTGAAGCACAGTTCTCCTCTTGAAAACATCATGGGGCACTGTAGCTCTTCTTTCTGAAATAACTCCCCATAAAAGGCTCTAAAAAGCTTTTTGGCAGCAAAGAAAACCTTTCTAGAGCCCAAAAGTTGATTCAGACTCTTTCTTGTCTGTGCAGTGATTGAAATCTTGAAGGCTGATTTTGGTCCTCACTTTGTTCTCTTGCAAGTAGTATCCATGATATGTAAGTCGTTTTCCGCGGTCTTTCCTCAACCCTGTACAACATGGTTAATGTTCAGTGGAGTTCAGCAGAAGTAGCACAGTATGGAGCAGAAAGCTGAGCTGTGTGGATCTAGCTATGAACATAATTAGAAGGCAGGGAAAGTCTGTAGGTATAAGCATGACTTAAAGAGGAGAATATGATTCCCAGCTAAGCAGGAGATGGGAAGGAGTATCTACCTTTCATGCAAGCAAAATCCTGTCTCTGGTAATAGGCAGGGGTTCCTGACTCACATCTCCAGCTGCATTCTCATCTGAGCAGAGGCTGTGAGACCCTGCTACTCGCAGAGCGGTGTTTTAATTCCCCATGTAGCAGACACAACTTCTGCTGACCTCAGAACTCAGCAGGAGCTGAGATGAAGCAGCTCCAGCCCTTCACAGCGATGAGATGCCACCAAGCAGCTGATCTCACAGATGCAAGTGACTGCAGGTGAGCCAGAGCCTGCTCCATGCAGATTGCCTGGAGGATCTTCACAGGAACATTGGCAAGGAAGAGGAGGCTGCAGAGCTGACTTCAGTGGTGTGCTCCTGCTGGGGGTTAAGCATCTGCCTTCTCCCTTCTCTCAGCACTAACTGAGAGAAGAAAAAAATCCCAATACAGACACAGTGTTAATCCTTCTCTTCATCCCCCGGTTTAATGTATGCAGAGAAACACAGGACTGAGCTTAGAAAGAATAACAAAAGGGATGTGCATGTGTTGGTTTAGTCCAAGCCGTGGAATAGCTTGGACCAACGCTGTGATTTAACAAACCGGGTTACAGATCTGGCTGGATGTTGCAATAGTAAATAGCAACTGTGCTGTGGCTGGCAGTGAAGATGATGTGTGGGGCTCTCTGAGGATGGTTTACAGTAACAGGTAACTCGGTGACTGAAACGATGCAAGTTGACAGGGATCAGCTACAAACCCACCTCAGTTTTTCTGTGCCCCCAGCACTCCCCTGCAGCCTTGGGCAATACTGACCAGATGTGTGGTGTCCTGCCTGGCAGGGGAGGCACTGACGTAGGGGGGGCACAGCGCAAAATCAGGCAGCAAAGGAGCCAAGCAGGAACTGAGGGGGAAAGGAGGTGTGAGGAGATGTTGGAGGGCTGCATGCAGAGGATGGCATTGGTAGGAAGTTCTCCCTGTGTCTTGGTCTCAGCTTTACATTTGCAAGATGGCTCATGGCCTGGAGGTGAATAGGAGGAAAGTCTGGCCACGGGGAAGTTATGCAGTATGTAGGGTCTGATCTGAGCTCCTGAAATTGGTGGGATTCAGCCATCATTCAAAGATGCACAGGCTAACATAGCTGTTACTATGTTTGTACTCTGTACTTAGATGACCTTGAACTAAGTTTTGAAATCTGAACGTTCATGTCTACCTAGATAGAGGCTGTTCTTCTGTCTTCTAGTTGTCATTGTCCTTAGCAGCCCAGTTGTACCTCTTTTATTTGAATCAATATCCACTTTACCTGCCAGACCACAGGTGTTGATGAATTTGTTCCTCCACTTTTTCCATAGTTATCCCTCCTAAAATAAAGGTTCTCTTGTCTCACACTACCTGCAGTGTAGCTGTTTCTCCTCTATCTATTCTTTTTCTATCCCATGCCCAGTTTTCAAGGCACCCACAATGAAGCATCAGTGAAATCGAATTAGACCTACAATCTGAACCACCCTGAACTTGGAGTTAGTTCAAACTCAGCGCCATGTTTATGAGGGGTGGGGGAGGTCAGACTTGGTTACCTTCAGGAAGTACAAAAAGAGTACTGGGAAAAGAAAACCTCAGGTAACGT
Source organism: Strix aluco (assembly GCF_031877795.1). Taxonomy (NCBI): domain Eukaryota; kingdom Metazoa; phylum Chordata; class Aves; order Strigiformes; family Strigidae; genus Strix; species Strix aluco. The sequence continues at coordinate 15,884,120 of NC_133942.1, forward strand.
TCCTCTTCATCGGCTGATTCATCCATATGCCCTAAAGAGCAGCATGTGGCCAAATGGAGTTGGTGAGAAGCAGAGACAGATGGCAACATGTGATCTGGAAGGAACACAGGGTTTTATATCCAGTCAGAGGTGCAAAACCAGAGCACTGAACACTCACGATTCTTTTGGTGTAGTTGACATCATCTTACTCATTATCCAAATGTCAAGATTTAGGCTGGTGTCTATTCCAAGAATTACTTTTGATTTCCTCTTCATTTTGAATCTGGCCTTTTTCCATAAAATGCTATCCTTTCTGACCTCCCAAACAAATGAGTAGGTCCGTTCATGGTGGACAAACAGCCCAGAGGAGCCAAGTGGTGAAGAGGACAGATCTTTGCAGGTGGCAGCCCAGGGCATAGGACAGCAACATTATGCTGCATTGAAAACTTTAAAGGGTCTTTCAGCCAAAACTCAGATCTTGTCCCTTTCATTTCACACATGTTCTCCTGGCTACTTCTGGGCCTACAGCCTGGGCTGCAGAAGTCGATGTACCAGAGTAGATATTTTTGCTGGAGAAATTGTTATGGAGCAATGGTTTCCTGGGTGACACAATAGATCCCCATTCCTGGAAGAGTGATGGGCGCACCACTCGCTGCCACTGGACCTCTCCTTCCACTGAGCTGTGTCAGCATCAAACTCAGGTGAGAGGTGCAGGAGGCTTAACAAACCCTTCCCCTGTGAGCACCCGAGCTGGGCAGGGCTGACACGGCAGGCTGGAGCCGGGGGTCCGCACTGGTGGAAGGGTGAGCAGTGAGGCAGGACAGCTGCCAGTTTTGTTCAGAGTTCACTTGTGGTGCTTGCTGTCCTCAGATTCAGAGGGCTTGGGAGTTCAAGGGAGAAAAAAAAATAAACAAAGAAGTGAGAAAGGGCTACAGAAAGAGAGCAAAATATTTTTAAAGCTCTGCAACGTCAACCCATGAGCAATGAATCTACAGGGCACAATCAAGTTTAAACTGGCTTTGGGAAACTGAGGATAGCTCACTTATGCTTAATAATTAAAGGAATGATATGCTTTCCTACTCGCTGCACTAAAGATGAGTGAGGTTTTGTCTCTGCACTGCTAACAGTGCCAGTGACATGTTCATAATGCTGTAACACATTTCTCTGTGCATACAGCAGAGAAGGCGGCTTGTGGCAGTGGGCCAGAATCACTTAGATCATTCTACCAGGGGCACACCAGAGACCAGGGGACCCCACCAAGGAGCCGCTTTTTCCAGTCCATAGCACCCCATGTTGTGACATTCCTCGCACTGTTGTCCCCCTGCGTTACTTCTGATGACACAAAAAATGGTTGTTGTCTTTAGATATAAAAATCAGTTTAACTCAAGCCAGGGTCAAACTGCTGTCGGTGTATTCAGATGTATGTTTCAACTTGGTTTTGTCACCCTGTGAGTTGGAAAATTGCAGCTCTGGGTGAGGTGAAATCAGGGTTATAAACTTTCTTTGTGAGCAATTGAGTATGAAACAAAATCTGATTTGCTCAGATACAGGTAATGGGGTTTTTTTTCTCCTCTTTAACGTGCAATCTTGCTTTTCCATGTTGGTTTTAAATAATTCAGTTTTGCGAAGCAGGAGGGCTTGAGAAATTTCAGAAATAATGCATGCAAAAGGCTGGCTTTTATACTCCTGATGTCTATGGGATTCTGCAGCATCCTGGCGTGATGTGTGGGTGTGTGTGTACATGTGCTTTTTTTGTACTCACATGCATACTCACACACCCGCTCTCTCTGTATGAATTGATTATGTTACCCAAATACCTCCTAGGGATCTCTGTCTCTCTTTCTGTGGCTCGGGTACAATTTGTTCTTGAAATTACTCTAGGAATTGTACAGTCCTGTGTTAAACACCCCCACACTGATACAGATACAGATTGAAAGCTGATAGGCATTAAAATGAAGTGGTGTTTAAGTAATTGCTTTTCCGCTCTCAGAATATTTTCTCCTGATAATTCAATTCTCAGGAGTGATGCAGGTCCTCTCTTGGACCAGGAGGAAGAACTAAATGACCCCATGTGAGGTCCCTTAAAGACTGTGAATCTGTAATTTTAAACACAGAAAAAATGGAGGTGTCCCAACAGAGGCCAGGTTATCACTCCTCAGTTCCACACCTCTGAGACACAGGCCAGTCTCCACTCACGGCGCAGGTGCCACGGCTGGTTATCGTAGCGGTTAATGCAGTTTGCAACATCTCATCCCAGAGGAACCAAACAGGGACAGCATGGCTCCAAATGATGGGAAGAGGATACAGAAACCAAGGAAACAAAGTGGAGAAGCTCCTCAGGAAGGTAGCAGTTTTTCTTGTCAGCATGAGGAGAGGTGTAAAGACAAGCCTGTGCAGAGGTGTGAACTTGTAGACTCTCAGTTCCTTAAGTCAGTCACCATTTCAAGTATTGCTTCCTCATCTCCTGGGGCGAGACACCTGCTGACTGATTGAACCCTACAATAATGTATTGCTCACGTTGGTATATTAACCTAGAGTATTATTTCTGTTTTATGGAATTAATGTATTTCCTAAACTGTCAGAGTCTCTTCTCCAGCTCAAAACACTATTGCACTTAGCCTTTGTTCCCCTGATAGCGTAGAACGTGTGTTGTATTCAGCAGAGATAAACTGTGCATGCTGGACGTGACCCAAATGGTAGCTAAAGGTGGCAGCATCTCCCAAAGGAGGTACTGAGTGCACCCAGGCAGAAACTCTGGTTTTGTGCCTTAACACTGCTGCCAGAACACTGCTGATGCATCTAGCATGGAATAAATATTAGCCATTGGGCACTTCTCCCAGAATGTCTTCTCTTGTACATAGTAGAAATCACCCCATATTTATCTGATTTGTGCATAAATGCAGTGGGTGGTATGTGGGGAGAATCTTACAGGTCATCTTCTGTCCTTCAAGGTTCCAAAATACGCATTTAGCTGATGTCCTCACCTAATGAAGACATACCAGCTTTCCCATTTATTAGATTTCTGGCATTATATGTCATTGTTTTGGTTCTCATAGTTTTGTACTTTGCACAAATGGAACCTACTCTGTTTTCTGTCCTTCTGTCTGACTTGTTTTATTCTCTGCTGTGTCCTCTATGTGAGGATACATGATTTCCATGACTTTGTCCTTAAAGAAGCATCGGTCAAAGCTGTTTGTCCCTCTGCACTTGTTGGCTTTCCTCTGCTCTCCAGTTTAAAAGCCTGCTGACAACCTTGTGCCCATAAGACTATTGTGCAATGAGTCAGAGACATCTGTCCCTCTGGCACGGGCCTCCTCCCTTCCAGAAGTGTCCCCAGTTCCTGACGAATCTGCTCTTTCAAACACCTTCTCAGCCAGGTATTAAATCTTGGCTTTTCTGCCTCTCTTTCCAGTCCTGCATGGGGTTACTGGGAGTGTTTTCAGAGAATATTCATTGTCTGCAGTTTCCTTCCCCAGAGCCTAAATTTTGCTTCCAGAATGTCTTTCCTGCCCTTCTGTATATAATTTGTGCCAAAATGGACTAGGCTTTCCCCCAATACCTTCTGAAAGCCAATTCAGACTCCTGTGAGATCTGCTGCCTTAGTCTTGGCAGTCAAGTCACCATGTAATCCTCTCTGGGGTCACAGCCCCACCTGCCTATTTGTTGATGGTAGGAATCAGCTTTAAGCCTGAATTACAGTTTCACAAAGGTTCCTTACTATTGGCAGGAGACTGATGTCTGAGTATGCGAAGAGGCCAGGTTTCAGATATGTGCTTTTGCTTGGTGTTCCGTATTGTGCTGGCTCTTGTGTCTCCCCATCAAGTTGTTGCCAATAGTGCACAGACATGGGCCCTTGCTCAATATTCTGCATTTTAGTCTCAAGCCTGGATAGCCCAATGCCTAAGTCCCTTTCTTGAGTGCTGGCCTGAATGATTTGGAACCAGAATCAAGATTTGGAAAGACTTCCTTATTGCTTTCGGCAGAAGGCTTTGGGTTTAACAGGCCGTCCACTGTACATTCTGACTTCTAGATGTCTGACAACACTCCTGGAGCAGTAGCTCTTACTAGGTTGCTCTACAAGTAGAAACCTCCAGCAGATGCGCACTAAGATCGCATGGACAGACTCCATCTTGCGTGCTCTTGAGAGGCGTCACAACTTCACATCATCAGCTCTGCGTGGCTGATGCCTGACATCTCCTGTGTAGAATGATTTGCAGCTGAGCTGTGAACTGAGCATGTGGGTGTATCCAAGGCAGCTTGTGCATTCTGATAATCACTGGTTTGCTACATGGTTCAGGTGTCCAGCATGTGTGCTGTAGGCTGGGTGTAGTACATGGGCTCTACCTGTTTCAGAATTTCTGACAATATCCCATTGGGATGTGTAGAGTGTTAGTTTTTATAATGAGCTGATCTGTAGTTAGACATACCTAAATGAGAAGATCCTCATAATCTAGATTCCAGTGTGGAATTTATGGTCTTCTCTAGTTTGCAGTCACTTCAAGGCCTGCAAGATCCTCTATTTGCTGTGACAAATCTATGTCAGTGTGCAGTTGCAGATTTTTATATTTTTTCTTCCTTTAGCTGTGTTCTGCTCCCTTCCTCCAAGCAGCAGACTATGTATGAAGTACCAAGTACAGTCCTACCAGCTATGAAGACTCATTTGAATTCAGCACACCCCATTGTCCTGCTGAGCGTTCTATCAATGTGCCAACTTCGCTGTATTAACCCAGGAGCGAGGGAAACTGCAAGTCAGTCAATCCTTGGGCTACAACAGGTTTATTTTATTTAATGAAGTTTGAGTCATTTTATGGCAGAACTGGGCTGCAATTCCAGCTGAGCCCTTTTGAGCCTGCACATTCCTCTCTGCTGCACACCTCTGGGGTGTGCAGCCAAAAATGTAAATTAATGAAGACAAAGAGGAGAGATGTTCCTGACACAGTTATTCTTCTCTCTTGTTAGGGTGCTGATGCTCAGGCAATGCTGGGAGAAGCTGCAATATTATCACTTCACTCATCACAGTAACTTTAGTCGTCTTCTTGGGGATATCTGTGGCAAGGAGCTGTTGACCACGTTAATGTTTTCTAGAATTTCTGTGTCTCAACAAAATCACCCTTTCCTGCAGTACTTTGGTATGCACTATTGTAAATTATCATCTCATGAGATTTTTTTTTCTTCTAGAAATATCTAAAACATCAAAGGTATTTTGCTGGAAAAATAAGGCAAGAAACAATGGGTCAAAATTGGAGAGGTGCACAACTGGCATATGCCTGTGATGACTATGGCCCGAGCACATTTCTTTTTTAACTTTGTCATCCTTCTCTGCCTCATGTAATCATAAATAAGTTAAGTGCTTTGCAATCTGTGGAATGTGTTTTTTCACATGACCACCATCTGGGCTGCTATTTCTCTGGCCTTTTGTACCTCTCTTTGTTGTTTGGGTTACTGATAGTTGTCTGTCTGGTGGTGTTTGATTTTAGCTTTCTCCCTTGATTCCTCAACACGTTGCACCTAGAAACTTTCTCTAATTTTATCCTCGAGGTTTACACTTCTTTTAGCCCTAACAAACGTATCTGAATTCTACAGTTTATTCCTGTCAGTACATTGCGTTTTGCTTTTAACAAGTTAGTGTTTGTCTACAGGAAGAGGTATCAGTCAGGAATAACTCTGGATTATCACCCCGTGGAAGCTCACGTTTAGGGCCCGTTGCCCTTTGGAAATGGATGTAGACTATTTGCACTGTTACTCCATAATCCGTGTCTTGTCAGGGAGTCTTCAGGCATCCTTTATTTTTTCTCCCTCCTGTTTGAACTCAGTGTCCTGTGTTGAACAAGCCTTAATTCCAGCCTTCATCAAACCTGCTTGGTCTTTTAGCTGAGATTTCTTCCTGGTTAAATGGCACTGGACATATGCTGGAGATAGGCCTGTCGGGCTGGTTGTGTGTTAAGTGCTTGCTGAAGTTGATGGAAACCACTCCAATGACTCCAAGGAGTATTGGCCCAGTCCCTAAGAACACTGAACCAAACAATAATGAGATGTATTCCAGACTGCCACTTCCTTAACCTTTCTTTTATTGTATTCCTCATGCCTGTCTGTTATCAGAATATCTTTTTTTTTTTTTTCTGAGCAGTGGGTTCCTTCTCTGGCTTTTATGATTCTGAGATGAGAACAGGTAATTTTGAACACAGAGTCACTCTCTCATGCCTAATCTACAACATTTCTTCCCCCCATCTGAGGACAGTGAGTTCTGAGGCTTCCTGCAGGCCTTGGTTCGGTGTATCAGTGTGATGTGCTGCTGCACTTGGCTTGCTCTGCTCATGGGTAATTTGATAAGTGATAATCATGGCCTGCAAGGAATGCCAACCCTGTCGTTCATGCCATTCCAGTTCATGTCTTCATTTCATCTGGAAAAGCCACTGCGTCATCTACTAGTGGATTTTCTAGGCTTCCCTGCTTAAAATAGGCACTTGTCTCTTCAACAATTTTGTGTAGGTGAAAGACATCGTACAAGGTTTTTAAATTAAATGTTTTGTTTTATTTATTAAATCTTAGGCAATGTTCTCTTCATTCCATGATCTGGGGGAAGAGATGTGTATCATGGGTTGTTGTTGGTCTGTGGAGGGTGGAAGCCTGCCCATGAATTAAAGTTGACTGTCAGAACTCAGAGTGGTCTGAGATGTGCTTATAGATGAGGGTGAAAGAGAGAGAGAAAAGAAAGTAGCTAGAAGCACAGGGAAATCAGAAATGCCAAGGAAGCATCTGTAAACCCTAATTTCATTCCAGCAGTGAAAATCTGCTTATCTCAGAGCCCCATCCATGTCAAAATGCTTGCATTAATTTTTGTTACAAGGAAAACTGAAGTTGTAAGATTACATGATCACAGTAACAGCCAGTTTGGCAACATCCTGACCACTGCTCTCCAGATCTTTCCTCTTTTCCTGTGAGTTTTTGTACCTTTGTACTCCCACCCTTATACTAAATCTTCCCATTTCCATTTGCCTTCTGCTTTTCATCTACCATATGTACCGCCATAGCCCCTCTCATCTCTAGTAACTTTTCTCATCCTTTAATTTATTCCTCACAAAGGAGAGGGACTCACCAGCACTGAAGTGCACCAGGCAGGCTAGCAGCAGTTCAACTAATGCAGCTCTCCCATGGCACTTCACTTATAACTTGTTCAACTTTTTCTAGTCCAGGCTGTTGCTTTTAGGGAAGGCATATGAATATTGTGAGACTGGAGAGGTGAAGTCTTCCTGCGCATCACTGAAAGGTAGTACATGGAGATCTTGTGCTAGACTTGCACCCCTGGAGTACAGAGGGCTTCTAGCTCTTCAGGTACTGAAGGTAGTCTTCAGGTCTGAAGTGGACTTTAAAAAGCATTTTCTGGTCAACTCAGTAAGACCTAATTGAGCTTTGTTTATGTTATGTTACGCTATGTTATACTTATGACCCTACTGAAAGGATCTGGAGGGTTTGTCTGCACTGTAGCTTTGACCCTTCTCCATGGATGTCCAATATGCACAGTTACTTGGGGGCAGTGATGGATAAGCAGGAAGACTCAAAACTATTTCTTTTGCTTCTAATCAGAACTGAAGCCTCCAGCCCAAAGGAAACAGTGGGGAAAAAGAAAATCTCTTGCTGCAGGAATGATTGTCAGAAGGTGCCTGACAAATGATGTTCACTTCCAGCATTTGTTACTGTGCAGTGACTCAATGACCTTCACATCTTCGGTAGGGTTGCTTTGATTTGAGTGTGTGTGGGGCTCATCCAGACTCAAATGGAAAGCCAGGCTTAAGAGGTGTCATGTGTCTGTCCCCTCCTGGCAGTGTGCTAGAGCTCCTGGGTTTTCAGATTGGAGTTGGAAAGATGTACAAGTAAGTAGCCTTGGATGATGCTGGTTTAATATCCCGTTGAACAGCAGGTCTGTTTAGTTGCTTACAGACACCTGGGCTCTGTAGAAAATAGATTCAAAACTATGTTTGCTCAGTTCTCCCTCTTTTACCTTTCCACACTAACATTCATCGGGTTTTTAAAAATTCATTAAAACTTTCGTGTGCCAATTAGTAAGAGCAGCAGACTGCTTTCACAAGTGGGGAAGCAGAAAACATGGGAAAGACCAAGGTCAAAAGCATCAGGCTTTTGGGTACTTCTCTCTTGCTATGGTACAAAGCACAGCATAGCTGGAAAAGCCTCTGGGAGGTATATTGTCATCTGGCTTAAATAAACAGGGCTCCAGTAACATCAGGGGGAAGATACCAGTTTAGGCCAGCTGGGAAGCTGGTCATAGCCCTTGGACTCTGTGCATAACCTCAGAGGCTCTCTGCACAGCGCCAGAAATTTTCTTTTCAAACTCTTTGCAGGAACACAAAATGCAAATATGCTCAGAGACATGCTGCACTAGAGCAGGAGAGAGGCTGGCTCACTGCATCCAGAGGTTTGGTAGTGTTCCCTGGGCCCTTGTTGAAGAAACAAATAAAAAAGGGTGAAAGCCCCGGCTGCGGTGAGGGCCAGTGCCTGGGGTGAGGGCTGGTGCCCGGGCTGAGGGCCAGTGACCACGGTCAGTGATGGTGCCCACGGTGAGGGCTGGTGCTTGGGGTGAGGGCCAGTACCTGGGCTAAGGGCTGGTGCTTGGGGTGAGGGCCAGTGCCCGTGGTGCCCGGGCTGAGGGCGGTGTCCGGGGTGCCCCAGGGTGAGGGCCGGTGCCTGTGGTGCCCAGGGCAAGGGCTGGTGCCCGGGCTGAGGGCCGGTACTTGGGGTGATGGCCGGTGCCTGCGTGCTCGGTGTGAGGGCTGCTGCCCATGGGGCACAGGATGAGGGCCAGTGACCGGGGTGAGGGTCGGTGCTCAGGGCGGTGGCCGGTGCCCGGGGTGAGGGTCGGTGCTCAGGATGAGGGCCAGTGCTTGGGGTGGTGGCCGGTGGCCGGGCTGGGGCCGGTGCCCGCGCCGCGGCAGCGAGGGCTGGGCGGGCCGGCGGGGAGCGCGGCTGTTGGTAACACTAGAGGTCACTCTGTGCCCAAGTATGGAGACCGGCGTTTGGGGGCCTTGGGAAGGTCAGCGGCTGCTAATCCGTATAAATTGCTAACTACAAGCAAAATTTGTACCTAATTATGGACCGCTTTGATGCGGCATTGCTTCTGTCCTAACTTCAGAGTGCCAATTTCCTACAGGGAAAAACCCCCACCCTTTAGTGGCGTGTTCATAAGAGAACCCGGCACTAGGCTGGTGTTTTAGGCCCAGGCTGGGGACGTTTTTGCTGGTCTGGGCAGTGCTCCCCACGGCAGCTTTCTGTCTGGGACCTACCTGCCTCCCCGATCTCCTCGGCACAACTGTCAGCTGTCTTATCAGCATGGTCAGGAATTCATTTAGCTGATACTGCCTGGCAAGCCTAAGGGTAAAGATGGATTTAACACAGTCACTAGACATCTGCGTGCTAAACTCACTGGCTGTGGAACCTATATCGAAAGGATTTAATTTTATTCCCTAATAATCCCTTTTCTCTGAAACAGGTCAGACTAGAGTGGCTGCTGCTAGTGCTGCAGCTTTCAGCCTCACTGATGGTGTTATTAGTTTCAGGGCTAGTCAGTCATGCAGGACATCTGTCTCATCTTGGTGAAAAGTTTTCCCTTTAATATTATTTTATTGAACTTTTTTACTCAGGCCACTCAAAAAAGAAGGTATCTGCTTTCCAGTTCCCCAAAAAGCCTCTGTAGAAGTTATTTTGAGTGAAAGATTTCAATGATCTTTTAACCTACATCTGAAGAGACAGATAATTTTGTGTCAGCTGAACCTACTTGGAAGTTGGTTGTACAGTTGGCGATTAATTCTGATTGGAAAACGAAGATTAAGAAAAATAGTTTAAAAAATAATTTTAACATTTTCCATTGCAAAATAGGCCTCATTTGATGAATAAATAAAGCGTGTTCTCACCCTTCCCCCAGTCTCCCAAAGGATCAAAGGTGAAACACCTGATATGAGACTGAACAAAACATTTTAGTTGACCTGAAGCATTTTTGCTAAGTTTATGTTTCAACTTGGGCCATAAAAGGTAAAGCAAGCTATTTGCACAGCTTTACTTGTAAGCCTTCTCTTAGCTCCTGTGGAGGCCAGGTGTCTGCTGGTAGGGGAAGCAACATGCCCCACGTCCCTTTTTCTCCATGGAACATGCCATTAATGACCCAATTTTGCTGGAGGTTTCTAATGCTCTCACAAGGGTCTCGTGGCATGAGGAGGCTTTGCACTTCCCCCATTAGGGCAGGTACCTGGTTGTGACTGGATTCCATGGCAGTGCAAACATCTCACAAATCTAGTCAGAAATAATTGGGATAACAGGGACTCCTTAGTCTTCGTTCACTGGAGGGTCACAGGACATCAGATTTGACTTTGCTATTGAAGTCAGCTAATGTACTGGAAATGGCTTAATTTTCTCCCTCTGGAGGCATGGGTTCAAATCTGCCATAAATTACAAGTGACACAGGTTCAGTAGTCTTAATTAAATCCCACGAGGTTATTTTTGTGTGTCGACACTCCCCTTCTCCTCCCTTCTGCACCATTTGGAGCAGCCGAAGGGCAAGGAGGACTCCAGCACCTAGCAGCCGAAGGGCAAGGAGGACTCCAGCACCGTAGGTGGAAGTTCTCAGTGCAGCAGTGACTTAGCTCAGGGCTGGGGATACGCCCAGACTCTTATCTGGCCTGGCATCAATCTTCCATTGAACTTGTAATGTAGTGTATATTCTTCGTACATTTAAAGCATTCAATTCTGTGCAAGATCGTTATTCCTTGTAGGGAGATAACTGGCTATAGAGGATTTCTGTTATCTACAGCATCTCTCCAGCCTGGAATTCATTGATTTCCGATCTATTCTCTAAAGGTGCAGAATAGGGGTGATCAATGCTACAGTGCTGATGTGAATAAAGCGTGCCCCCTAATCTGCATTATCAATGGGCCCACTTCCTGATATCCTGAGCTGACCTGGTCATGACTGTCTCTTACACAGATAAATACACTGACTGTTGCTAACATGGCTTGAAAGCCTTTAAAATAGGAACAAATCAGATTCAGTGTAGGTTTTCCAGGGAGTGGCTAGGCTGATTCAAACCTCTTTTAAGTTAATGCTTTTGTAAAGGCACTATATGTTGCTAGCATTTCTCTTAGCTTGGATTTAAATTTAAAGCTTTAATTGGTCTTCTGGTTTTCATAGAGTGTGTTTAAAAAAGAAAAAAAAGAAGGCTAGGGAAATAAAAACCCGAGCCCCAAAACATGTCGCTTGGAGAACTGTTTAGAGAGCAGGTTTTTATTTAATAAACAGTGATCAATTGAATTGATTAACCATGAACACATTACAGCAGAGTTTGTTGTTGCTGCTGCTGATAATTGCAGTTCATGTGCATGAGAATATTAAATGGCTGTTTCCAGGATCATTTTCACGCTCTTTTCATTTAACAGAATGGAGAAAACAACAACTGTTGACAGTGATTTTGGTTAGGACTCAAGCGCTGCAGACTGTGCCCTCAGGATGCCTGTGCAATAACTCTATCAATTGTGGCCATTTACTCTGCACTTCCAGACATTTCTGCAAACCTTGCAGCTGCTTTTTTACTAATTCGCTTGGTAATTAGATCTTATCATGCTGGCTCCATGGCTTTACATAAACTGTAAGCATTTGGAGCTGCCATGTAAGACATTTTAGAGTTGTCTGTGTTGGTTTGCGCTGCTCTGCAAAGACCAAGGTGCTCTCAAAAAGTAGTAGAACTAGGGAAGCAGTTGTAACAAATTAGTTCCTGCTGATTTAAGGTTTCCATAGAAGAAAGGAGTTCCTTCACTTAAATTAACCACTGGAAGCCAAGCAGCAGTGATGGGTTTCATCCTGCTGGATGCTGAGCACAAACTGGGAGCTCTGCTTCTACCCTCTCCTTCACCCTCCAATACACATCTTTGTCTTCAGTAGGAGTTGAGGGCTTCAGTAAAAGTGTTTAACCATTTTAGATATATCACTGATGTTAAGGAGAGGAGTACCGTGATCCTGTGAGCTCAGGGTCAAGAGCTGGTATCAGTCATGCCTAAACAATGTGGATGGAAAGACAGTGACCCCTTCCGTAGCAGCAAGTCACCTTGGAACTGCTTTATGCAGTGGTATGTGTGGTACAATTTGGGAACTGTGGATCTAGGTGCCACTACTGGTGGAATGGCCTTAGTGACACAGACCTATTGATCTCAGAGGAGAAAATGCTCTGCCAGCGGCTGCACAGCTGGGCCCTGTTCAAACATCACAGCATCTCATGATCTTCCCATGCTAAAAGTAAAAGATAAGTCATTCCTGTGCAAGCTAACAATTTGCAGTGAAACAGTTTTGTTTCATGGCTAAAGACATGGGGGCCTCTAAGATCTTTTCCAGTTTGATCTTTTAAGTGTGGTGAGATTGTAGAACAAGTTTCTCTGTGACACATCTACACTGGCTGGTGGGTCCACCCACACTGAACCTCAGGGCAATGAAGATGGGGAAGAAATACTTCCGTATCTAGATACAAGCCACCTCCGAGCCTGATGCAGTGTTCACCATGTAAAGAAAATCTGCTTGACAGTCCTACCCAGGCTAAACATGGCTAAACAGTGGTACATCTCATGGTGGTGGCTGGGGCCATGTGGGCTTGCTCCCCTAGTAGCGGTCCCCCAGTATTCGGCTTCTGGTGCAGTGTAGAATGGTTGCAGGTCAGAAGACTGTCACACGTGCACCTGATGACTGACAGCTAGCTATGAACCCAAAACCTTTTTATTTTCAGATCACATCTTTGGTTCTGGCAGTTCTGTGCTGTGCCAGGGAGAGGCGGAACATGGTTTAGTTTCAGGGATATTGTTTGCTGTCTGTAGATCACTTAAGTCGCAGTATGGTTTTCTGTTTTGTACTCTGCGTGTTTTGTACTTCCCCCGGGAGTACAAGCTAGGCTGTGTATGCTGCAGAAAAGTGTCTTTGCTCTTATGAATTGAGAGATGTACCCTGTAACATCGGTGAAGGTCCCATAAATGCCAACATTGTGAGGTTTGCAGCTCTAGAGTTCCACATAGTTATGGATGAAACTCAATTAACAGGACCCCAAAGAGAGTTTGAATGTAACAGATGTCAGAGCAACATATAACTTAAGCTTTTTTGTGTTTAAACAAATCATTACAAGATTTTGCAAGATGCAAAAATATTATGGGAAGAGGTAGCTTTTCCAGATGGGCTTTGGTGCTTGTATCTGTTAGGTGATACTGGCAGATGTCATCGTAAAGATATTGTTGCCACTTGTAAAGGTAGTAGTAGTAATGCAATAGCTGTGAAGGTCTGAAGAGGTATGTGAGGCACCATCTATAGGGAAATGGGATAGATTTTATTAGATAACTGTTATAGTTGGGAAAAAACAGATAAACTTTTGAGGACAGGAGCCTTACTTTCTGGAAGTTTTCTGGAGTTCTGGAAAGTCACAGCTCAAGGGATGTACAGGAATTCACCTTGGATAGCACAGTGAGAGTTTCAAAAGGGTGCTGTAGTTTTGGGAGGTTTTTTGAAGCAGAACTCCTATACCCTGAGCTTAAATTGGTGCTTAAATTGGTGCTTAAATTGGTACTCCAGTGGAGGTGATCTCTGAAGACTGACTAAGATCTGTCTGGGACATGGTAGGAGGATGCCCTCAGGACCCCTAGGGTTGATCCCTTCAGAGGAACTTTTGCCCTGACTCCCTGCTCGCCATGAAGGATACTAGTAAAAATGGCAGAGGTGGTTCCATTAGAAGCATTAGAAAACTCTGCACGGGTGATCTTTTCTCCTCCAGTACTTCAAAAAAGTTGCTATAACATTTTATGTGTTATCATCATCTCAGTGAAATCATGGCTATATCTTAGTTTGTACTTGTGCCAAAAATGATGTTATAGGCCCTTGGGTGAATTCACTGAATTTACGCTGTAAAGTGTAATAATTTTAGAAACAGACTAATTTGGACCAAGTGAATATGCTCTGCATACATTTGTGTTACAGACCTTGGTGTTTGCTAGCAGCCAATCCAACAATACATGTCTTAGAAACTCCAGTGTGCCCAGTATATATGCATTTTGTATCACGTGGAGACCTTCAGGCCCAGTGCAGTAGAAATCTAAATGCTTTTTGCCACCTTAGACAAATGCAGTAACTGTAAAAAATGAGTGTATATATAGATAGATCTAGGTATATCAGGTATTTGAAATTTCTTTCAATAATAAACTCTCGGGAGAAGTTTAGCTTCAGTGTCAAGCTTTGATCCAAATATATACTAACTTTAGAAGAGTTTAGTTTGAAATCTTTAAATTAGCGCTACCATACCTCACAGATAAATTCTCCAACCCACTAATGGCTGATGTGCTCATAAATTTCAGTGATGGTGGTGAAACAGGCACTGCAGGTAGATGGGTCTCAGGACAACTGAACAGTGACAGCAGCATATGCCATTGGGATTTTAATAATAGCAGCAGTAATAACAACAGTAATATTTTTTAAAAAATATTTAAATAAGTGGGTTCAAACATCTGGAGTATGTCTGTTCTGCAGAATACAGAGATAGCTATCCTGTCTCTGGACAAATGAGGTTGAAAGCTGGATGCAGTATGGTCAGACTTGCATGACAAATTAATTACCCCAGAAAAAAAATGCTTTAATTTGGAGATAATGCTGTGCTAATACAGAACAAGAGCTGCTCTCTGTGCTATGTAGATATCTTGGGTCATTTGAAGTGACCTAGGACATGTCTGTGTGGCAGGACACGTTCCTGGGGATATGGTTCGCGGGTCCTAGCCTGGCACTTTAATCAGCCGGGCCTACATCTCCCCTTCTGTGATGGGCTGTGGTGGGGAGGGTGTTATATGGGATCGTGTAGAGAGGGAATTTATTCCTCAGGATCTGAAAGCTCTGTGTGAACTTCAATACGACGGTGCCAATTTTAATCAAAGAAATGTACTGCGGATGTCACCTGCATTTTTATCCAGTTCTCTTTGACAGAAATAGAATTTAGAGTTCTGCTAGAGATAGAAAGGGCAGGAAAACCCACTCCTAGACTCATTTTGCTTGCTGTTTTTCTGCTACCATAATTACATCTAAACATAATTATGGGCAAGACAAATGACATTTTTAGCTTTGGTCTTTAAAGACAAGAGTTAATTTCAGGCTTTGACCAGAACTATGTTAATTAGCCTCTACTCACTCCCTTTGTATGGAAGTACATCACCCAGGACTTAGCATAGGTTGCCTTTCCTGTATCTTTGAGTAATGAAAGGACACGGCATGGCAACCAAATCAAGGGCTGCTGCATTAACAAGGCCACTTTTCTGCCCATTTATCATCTATTAAAGGTGCACTAGTTTGTAAAGTAACACCACCTTCAGCAGGGCCGCCAAGAACGGCTCCTCATTTATTTTCTGCATGGCTTAAGTTGGAGTTAGACCCACCTTGTAGCTCAGAGGTGACAGCCAGTAAGAAAAAGTACACTAATTGAGACATCTCAAGGGAGAAATAGAAGAAAACTGAAAAGGTAATTAGAATGAGAGGGTTTCAAGCTGGGTAAGTAAAATCGAATGGAGGTGCATATTAGGGGCTGTTACAGATGGGAAAGAAAGTACTTGGAGAATAAAAAAAAGAAAAATGAATATTAGAGAACAGAGCACCCTTTTCACACTTGAAGAATAGAGGAGAGAGATAAAAAATAATGTAACAGTGGAGATACAGGCTGGGGAAAAAAAAAGCTCCAGAAATATGAAGGACATATTTAAATGTAAGAGAGAAAGAATGGGGAAAAATAATAGAGCAGATCAATTACTAGAGCTGTAGCCAAGGAAGGAGAAACTGTCAAATATTTCTGGAGCTGTGGAGAAGTCTCCATCCTTTGTGGGGGATGTAGAGTGTGTTTGGTCTGTGTAGGAGGGGTTTCTTTTGCGGGCTAACTCAATATTTGAATTTGCTGCAGTGTCAGTAGCCCAAATGGAGTGCTGGGATGAATGCCTACCTGGGTAGAATTGGATTAATTAGATGTTATTTGGCAGAGCTTATAGCTGATACCAGAGCTTTTTCTAGCGGTTGAGGTTTTAGCCCCTCAGTGATAATGCCTGTGTGTCTCTTTTGCTTTAATGTCAATAGTTAGGGACATGTTAAGGTCCAATCCCAATTTTTCCTATTTTAAACCTTCCCTTACCTGCTGGAAAAGAATCACCTGGGTTACCCTGGGGCCATTTCCACCTCACATACAGGGAAGCTGATGTCACACTACGTTCCTTCAGGCAAATACACCCAGACCAAAGCAGTTACATGAAGAGAAACACACTTTTCTGGTTAAGAGTGGAAGATGGCCATTGCTTTCCATTTCGGTCACAGCTGACTAGGCAGGATTTCCCCTTTTGGCCCTTCTGGAGGCAGGAGGCTGGAAGTTAAGATCAGCTTCATTGATAAGTAGAGGTGATGGAGCATGGCTTAGTCTAGCTGCAAGGCAGGAAGGTGGGACCCCAGAGCCAGGGACATCGCACCTAACTTATTAACCCTAAAACACCCATGGTCTCAACAGCCAGTGGGCTGGAAGGACCAAAGTTTATCTCCGTATTGCAAAGAAGTGCTGCACAGAGGTATCTGAGCTTACTGTAAACAAGAAAATTGTGCTTGCACCCTCAAGTAAATGATTCAAGGGAAATCAATAAGAGTTATGTGTCTGGCTGTCTTCAAGGGACTGGACTAGCAGTATTTGTTCTCATTAGAACTTGTTTGTACAACAGCCAATACATTTAATGCTGGTTTTAGTTACTAAGTTGTATCCTTGAAATTAGTATTCACTTACTGTGGAAATGGAATTTTCTGATCCAAGTACAGTATTTCTGGTTTTAGTTGTTAGTCTCTCTAGAGCATTTTTCCTACACATTGTCTGTCAGATTTTTTTTTTATAAGCTTCACTGATAAAAGAGTCAGAAAAGGGTTTGTTGTTTCATAAAAATTGTACTGGCTTCTGCTGAAAATTTTGAAAACTTTGAAGCTGTTAATAACACACTTGCATTTTTTAGCTGAAAATTTTTCAGCACTTGATAAAAATCCATTTTCCTGTTTCCATTTTAGTTTATTTGTCTTTAAGAAAATTTGTGTAGAAACTAAAAACTTCAATTACATTTAAGAGGCTGATTCTGTTCTTTCGGAGAAATAACTAAAAGCAGTTGAAAATTTACTAAAACTGAAAAAGAAGAAAAAACACCCCAAAACTTTAAAAAAGTATAAAACCCCAGACATCTCAAAGAGAAAATGTATTGGTAATTTAAAACAAACCAGAAAACCAGTGGATGAAGGTAGACATATCTTGGCTATTTCACATTATTATAAAAGCCATTTTATGGCAGGAGTGTTCATGAGCAGTCACGATTGCAGCATTTGGTACTAGATGCTGTCCAAAGAAAGAAAGAAAATGTACATCTTCACCTCAAGTTAATTACCTTAGTTATGGAAATGCTCTAACCATATACTTCCAGGATAACAAATGAGTGTGTACTTTTCTTTTGCAAGACATAGTCAGCCTTCTGCATAAGGAAACAGTGGCAAGTTCAGTGGAAAATGACAGTGCTCTTAGTACCAGAGTTTCAAAGATCACAAACTCACTCTAAGGACTTGAAAAACAAAGAAAACCCTGTGACAGAGAATATTCTTCTTCATTCATCATTTGAAACCCTGCCTCTAAAAGTGCTAAGAACAAATTTTCAATATGAGTTAGTCCCAGAGGGCTTCATAAAAGGGACTTTTCTTTTCCATCTGGCTAATGAAATGTGGTCTGCAGAAGACCTTAGCGACTTGGATGGCAGTTCTGAGGCCCCCCCAGACGCAGCAAATTTTTCTGATCCAAGGAACCAAAAAACAAAGATGTGTCACAGGCCTGACTGAATATGGGAGCTGGGTAGACAGAGCTCATTCATCAGCTCTGTAAGCCTGGAAATCTCCTGAGGAAAGGTGGAAAACAAATTAATATCTCATCTCCAAGCTCCTGTAGGTTCTCCAGTACTGAACTGTTCCAAGTAAGGAAAGCAGCTTTCATAGCTGGGAGACATTTGTCTCGCTTCCACTCCAGATGGAGTTACATAGATGATTTTCTCAAAAAGAAAGATAGTGAGGAGTTACAGTGTCTTACGCAGATCCTATTTTACCAGTGTTAAATGAGCATTTACCAGAGTTGCCTTCTGAAGTTGATGTTGAAGATCTGGGATTTACAAAGCTGGCTTTCTTTCCTTGGAAGGAAACACAGACTTCTTTTGTCACCTCCCTTAAAAAATGCCCTGTTCTATTCCTTGTGGACATTTCCTCCTGACACCAGCTGGTGATCCACTGGCAAGCTAGAAGACTGATAGCTCTGAGGAAAGGCAGCAACTAGCAGGCCCATGAGTGAATGGTTTTCAAATGGAGAAGTCCTGAATGTAGAAATTGTTTTCTCTTATGTCAACAATTTTGTTATTTGCTTGCTTATGCTGCTCTAGGGTGGTCCCTTAGACTTTGTGGCTGGTCAGTGCATGGGATCCATTTGAATATCCTTTCATTTTCTTCAGTATTGGTTCATGCAATTAAACCACTAATACCACTGTAGATGGCCATAAGTACATATAGATACATTGAAATTATCTGTGTTATCGATAATGATCAATTCATGTGATTCCATCTGCAAAAATCATTGCTTGGTTACACTCACAAAAAATCTGAATTGGAGCAACATGTGTCAGAATAGACCCAAAGTATTTCAAGGTTCACTTATGGTCCAATTTATATTTAATAATCAGAGAGTTGCTAAGTGAACTTCGCTGTTCTTAGAGTAGACATCTGCCTGGCGGGGATTGCAACCCTGTCACCAAACTGTCCCTGGTAACATTCACTTTGTGTGGAAGCTGTGAGCCACATTCCTCGAACGTACCTCGTTTTTTCAGTTGCTTCTTGTTATTTGTGTTTCTGGTTAAGAAATTTCATCAATTATTTCCTAATAGTTGGGTTCTGCTTTCTATTTGGGTTTTATTTCTTAGGTACGATCGTGTATGGTATGTGTATAAAATGTGTATGTATGTTTATGTATTTATTTTCTCCATGCTGTGACATTATTATCTCTGTCAGTCTCCAGATCTGGGCAGATGAATGAGATGAACAAATGGAAACCAGTGTCATTAAATATCCCCAAAAGCTTCACCCAAATGTTCTAAACAGGTGGAGAGAGCAGATAACACATGCCCTCCCTGCCTTCACTGCTGGGGGGGATACATGCAATAGGAGTTTGATGCCCTTCAGCAGATAATCTTGCAATTTCTCATCACCTCTTTATTTTTGGCAATTGTGCTTGCCCTTTTGAAAAGTTTAGCTTAAACATCATCATTAATTGGGCTTTACAGTTTAATAATAATTACTAATACTGGGCATCACTGCCTGTCAGCCTGTTTATTCCTAGGTACCTGGCTGCCTTAGCTTTTCTGTCTCTGTCTTTTTTTTTTTTTTTTAAAGCAGTGGGAAAAACACCTGAATAATTCAGCAAGAACCTTTTACATTATGAAAAATATAATCAGCTGGCAAGGGTGAGATATCTTATTTCTACAGGACGCTAACTCAAGTATTACAAGTGACTGCAAGATTAATGCCAAAACGCAGTAGGTGTGGATACACATTTTCCTCATTGTTCAAGGCAGTCTTACCCTGAACGGAGGACTGAGAGGAGATTGTGTATTCCTCACCATGCCTACCTAATGCCATTTAATAATTTAAATCCATTAATCGGTTAAGATGAAGACTTAGTATTGCTTGACTCACCACTAGCAATTAGAGAATTTTTCCAGGCTAAATAAAAGATCTTAAAATATTGTCTTCTTACAAGGGAACTGAGAGTACCACAGCCTTCTTTGTAAGAGGCTTCAGTTTTTATTGGGGAAGGGGTGTTATTATGCCAAAAGTACTTAAGTAAACAATAATATCTGTACATCATAAGTAGATGTCTGAGAATATTAGCCGTTTATTTCACTGACATACTCTGAAGAGTCTATGGGGGGCTCTTTCAAGAGTCAGGACCTCAATGTAATATACAAGCTTTGATTCTGATATTTCCCTTGATAACTGTGCTCTACCATATTGGGGTCGGAAGTCAGCAAAGGTTCATTGGCTGTTGTAATGCTCACTGTCACCAGTAATAAGTACAAAGGACTTGCTTTAAAAGCTAGCTTATAAAACTTTAAGGAAACTTGGATTGCTTAAGTGAACTTCCAAGGCTCTTCAGGGGCCAAGTGCACTTTGGTTGTCTACTTATATTAATTTCACAGAGTTGAAAGGGTCAAGCAATGCAGTTGGTGATGCTTATTAATTTATGAAACACAGAATCTTGCACTATCTCGCTTTGACCACTTTCTCTCTCCTTTTAGAAAATTTAATATACATTAAAGCTTTCTAGACAAGGGCGCCCTAAAGGATTAAGCCCAAAGTTCACAGCTGGACTAAAAGGTTCAAATACATTGTATCTGCAACACTGATTTGATTCCAAGTGACGTTCAAACAACGGAACCAAATTGTAGATGTTTGAATGTGTAAGGAAACAGCAATTAGAGGAATACCACAGAACGGTAAAGGATTAGGATTTATTTTCCTTAAAATGGTAAAACTGATTATAGTCTTATTCTTTCTTTCATGGGGGGATGTTTTTGATCACATCAGCTTTTGGGGTCAGTGGTTGTCAAGAACATGTTTTGGTGTTACAATACAGCTTGCCAAGGTCTAAATGTTCATGAAGTCCCAGTAACTT
This sequence comes from Strix aluco, assembly GCF_031877795.1. NCBI lineage: Eukaryota > Metazoa > Chordata > Aves > Strigiformes > Strigidae > Strix > Strix aluco. The sequence continues at coordinate 15,904,869 of NC_133942.1, forward strand.
TACAGAATATATTTGATGCTGACCTGAGTTCTGGGTAGGAAAATATTAGCCAGAAGGGAAGAAGGAAAAGAGAAATGGATAGCTGTTGAAGTAACAGGATTAGGATTTAGAAACCTGACATAATCCTATTCAGGGGTATTTCTGCATTCTGTTTACTTGCTTTTGAATTACTTCGGTGTCTTGTCCGAGGGAGATAATTCCAGAAGTCATTCACACCCAGTCTGCAAATTCAATACTGTGTTCAGGTGACAAATGGAGTGTGATTGCAGAGCTACCCAGAAAATTGGAAATCAGATTGGCTGTGATGGTTGGTCTATGTGGTTTCTTTTTGGAATCAACAAGAGGGAGAAGAAAATGAAGGACAGGAAAATGAAGTGTGTCCTGCTGTACAGAAGAGTTTATTTAGCCAGAGTTGGTAAAGGGGGAAGCAAAATTCATGTTATGTCAGCTCCGATTCCTGAGGCCTTAGGGAATGCTCACCTTGAGGAAGCGGTTGTACTTCACTGGAAATTTGCTGTTGCAAAGAGACACTCTAAACCCTGTAAGAGAGTCCCAGTGGTGAAGACTGTTTACATTGCAGCTGGGCCCAAACAGCCTGAGATAAGATTGTGGGGCCTTGTGGTGTGTCACATGCTGGGAGAAGGTCTGTGGCTGGAGAGAATTCATAGCTTTCATGAGTGAAAAAGGACAAAAATGTGGGGAGGCGAAACAGCTGGGAAGAATTCTGTGTGATCCACAGCACTTCATTTCCAGCCAGAGAACAGAACTCACATATCCAGGACTTCAGCAGCCTTACACTTGCATTTTAAACCCTTTAAACAGAGCGAACAGTGCAGAAAATCCCACAGGACGCATGAGAAAGGGGGTTGTGCTGAATCCCTGTTATCATTTCTTTGCATTTACTTGCTAACAAAAAATATTTTTCTTATAGAATGACCTCTGAGATTTTATACTATGGGGTATTTGGTTTAAAATGTACTGTACCCTTCTTTTTTTTTAATTGATCAGATCAGCCTTGAACACTCAAAGAAAAATCTGCCTGCTCTGAATATTGCCTGAGGATTTAGAAAAGTCTTTCTTGGAAACAGAAGAATAAGATGAAACAATCATCTGTAAAGCATAGTAAGAGAGAAAAAGAATAAAGGAATGAGTTATGTTTGACTTGTCGTCTTCCAAGAGATGATTTTTTTGGGTTTTTTAGAGTAGACTTTAGATGTGGGAGATGTTGTGGGAGCTGTTCTGTACAGTTTTAAGATGCAGATTTACCATGGCACCTCTGCAGGCCTTGTAGCCTCTGCAGCCCCTGTAGCCCTGTCTATAGTCATGTGTACCCTGTACCATGTATGGGAGAGAGTCTGAGAGGATCTTATCTTTCTCCTCACTGTCCTCCATCGGTCTTTGTCACAGAAAAAAGAGAAAGAAGATCTAAGAGATGAACTGGAGCTGAGCTGACCATAGACTTTGTCCAAGGAGTAGGTACGTTTGGAGGTATAATTGTCTTCCTAGTATTTCGATAACGCTGATTGCTTTGGTATGTGAAGGAGCCCTGCAATATTACATTTGCCATTTACTCTGTTTGGAACTGAAAAGCTGGTTGTCTGAGACAAGAAATGAATGACTGCCTAGAGGTTCTCGTACTGTTCGATGCAGTTCCAGTATCTTGCTACAAGAAGTTTCAAAACACAGGCAATTTTTCTCCTGCTCTGGTAACTTGTGAACCAAAAACATTTCTTTGTTTGGCAACTTGATTTGCAGTAAGACTGCATTATTTACCACTTGAGTTGTGTGAGAAGGCTTCCTAATGACAGGTGTCAATCAAGTAAATGTTTGCTATCTCCCACCTGAGCAGAAGCAACACTAAAATTTCAACTGTGTCATTAATAAAGAAGGAGCCAACGGATGTGAGAACAATGGAAACCCTATGATCACTTACTCTGAAAGGGATGATTGTCAGTCACACCTTGATGGCATCTGCTTGCAGATGTAATGAAGAAAGATTATCATTGCTGTAGGTGACTGCAGCAACTCTGGTCAGCAAATAATAAAGACATTGTCGCAGTGATCAGACCTGCCTCCCAGGTGCTAACAATGTTAAGTGATATCTCAGTGTGGTATTTTGGGTCCTTATTTATGTGACTGCAATAGAAAACCAGAAGAAAAGGACCCTTCTTTTTTTTGTGACATAATTAATTTCATGCCATTCTCTGCACTTCTAAACTGGAAAGTCAGTCATAACCAAAGTCAGTTTATTTGTGCACCGATGACTCAGAGAAGAAGCAGTGAAAGACCCTTAAAGCAAAGACCTTTTTTAGTATTGATACACCTACATAAAACATCGGCTATATAAAAGTTTCCTCCGATGCCTCTTTTGGATCCTGATGGGGGATGGAGGGAGAGTGATGCTAGCCATGAGTGTGAGCCATTACCTGTGTCCTGTGGAAAGGTAGAAATAAAATATTCTTTTAGTATTCCAGCTCCTCCTGGGGTGCTAGTCACTGTTGGAAATTGTGCAGAGTACACAGAATCCTTCTGTGTCTGTCCTTACTCACCTTAATTTGTAGCTTCAATTAAAGGTGTTTGAAAGGAGCTTAGATATATGGCCCCATCTTCATAGAAAGGGACGAATGTGAATAATAAAATGGACCAGCCCAGTTCTGCTGCAACGTAGCTAAAGTGAGAAGCAAGGAGACTTCAAGACCTGCTTCTCTTTTACAGATCCAATCAAGCATCCCAAAGGCTGCCTTGTTTAGGTGGCAGCTGCGCCCGGTTATCCTGTGTAGGGTGGCCTGGGTAGTAGACTGGAAAATATAAAAGGTGCAAGAGAAATCTCTGACTTTTAAATTCTTTTAACATCCCCAAATTTCTGTTGTGGTCACAGACAATGGAGAGTTGATAAATTCACCTTTTCTTATGTCTGACAGGTGCAAAAGTTCTGGATTTTGCTTGGATTTCTTGCCTTACTTGGTGAACATATTCCAGCTCAGTCCAGAACAAAGAGCTAAATTCTGCTGAAACAATCAGTCTCCAGGGGCCTGAGGCTATTGTCTCTGATTACAAATAAAAGTCAGTCATACCAGCTGCAGATGAAATCACAGATGAAATCTTACTAATTAATTGCATGAACTTTGTTTCTGCCTGGTTTGAGATTCTCTCAGCCTTGCATAAATATCTGGGCACCCATACTGTACACCTCAATGGGGCTGTTGATTTTCCAAGGAAGACTAACAATTTTTGTGCCTAAAATAGCCATGCAATTACTTCCGCTCACATGGTCTCACAGTAACAAAATGGTTTCTGAAAACTGGTTTTGTTCACACGTGATTGAAAAGTTGCCCTATGTTGTTCTGCCAAGTTAGGCACTGATTCAGGTTTATGACCATATCATTAATATTTTAGTACCGCATCAGTAACTGGTTGCTATTAATATGTAGTGAAACAGTGATATAAAAAGGGAGATGTTCCCAATCATTTGGCAGAATTTGCATTACAGCTGGATGAAATTTATAACACATCTTCTGCAACCTACTGGTCTGAACTCCTGTTATTAATTTCTGCTGTGTTTATTTCTCCTTTATGTTCACTTTGGGCAATATTCTATCAAGTTTCCTGGCAAGCACAACAGTGGATATAGCTAATTTCAGCTGACTGCAGGAGAAGGACTTTGTAGAAAGTGAATTTTGAATTAGCGCTAGTAGTTGCAGCAAAAATCTCCCCCTGAGAAGTCTATTCCCCTCAGCCTGGCGTCAGCAGCACTTAAGTGCATGTGAATAGCCCTATTGACTTCAGGTGGGCAGCTGTTTAATTACCTTCCTGAATCAAGGCCAGGACTAGGAAACAAGCTCCCAGCGAACGACCTGGGTGCCCACTCAAATGGCTTGTCTCCTGAATGCTGAACTTCTGTGAGTGACCCACAGATTGTTTGACTAGGTAATTTGGCAAATACTTTCCAGTCGAGAATAAATTTGAGGAAATCATCATTCGATGCACAAAGAGAGGTGAAATTTGTTCAGTGTATTTTTCATGATGAGGCAGCTATGGCCCAGATTTATTCAGCCTGCTTGCCTCTTCCTGTTTCAATTCTCCCAGCAATCACATTTTTTCCCTACATTTTATTTAGGAACTCTGAAATGACAGGTCTCTTGCCTTTCTACCAGGACACTGGTGTGCTGTACACAGCATGCTGTACATGGGAGGAGGATGATAAAGAATGACATGCTACTCTGTAAGCTACAACTATTTTTTTTCAGACCTGCATCTGCTCTTGTCCCTCTTCTGTTCTCAGATCACTCTTTGGCTTCCCTTAGGAATCTAGCTGTGTCATCACATTGTGTGGCATCCTAATATTTCATACTAAGCTGTAAGCCAATTAGGAATGACTACTTACCATGCTGAATCATAGGAAGAGAAAAGGATAATGTGTCCTTCATATAACGAACCTCCTCTTTTTTGGCAAGACAGATCACCTACACATTATATTTATAAGCCCTATGGCTTTTCACTCTACCCAATTAGGATGCAGCTTCCTTTCACACTGCTGCAATATTTTAAGGGACTTGTTTACAGATGGATGCTTATTGAAAGTGCTGACCTGCCACCATTATACCTCATACCACCCTTCATCTTCAGATACTGAAACACTAGACAAAACTTGATGTTGTAATCACCTTTAACAGGATGAGAACACGAGTGCAGCAAAATACAAATACCTCGTCCTGAGTTCCTAAATGAACTGGTGGCCCTGGATGAAGGTATAAACATTATTGCACGCCACTCAGAGTTGAGGGAGATGTTGATTAAAGTCAAACTGTGAATAAAGCCTGTTATGTCTAAAAGGAAGAAGGATGAACCACTGATATGTATTTGGGAATGCGTGAAGTGTTTAGTAATGAGCATCAAAGAGAAAGATATTAAAATTTATTTCCCATGCTGAAATAATTAATGGACTATTATGCCAGGTGTCTAAGCTGCCTGAAGGTCTGGGATAAATAGTGTTCCAGTAGAGGATGCAAAATATGATTTAAGATTAAATGGAATGATGTTCATTCTAGCAGAGCACTTAGGATGCCCCCCTTACTCCAGTTGCTGTTTCCTTTTCCTAAGCTGCTAAGTACCTATCGATAGTATTTATTGTCTGGGAAGTGAGGTATTCCTTTAAATTTTTCTTTGCATCCTAGCAGTGGTGCAGACTGAAGACTCTGGTGACCTGTCTCTGGTGCCTGCCATCTTTCAAACCTTGTCTAATCTTGTTACTACTCTTCACTGCAAAGCAAGGAGGGCAGCACCCCAAATGGCAGTGCCCTCACCCTACAGGAGTAAGTTAACTACCACCCTCAGGCGATAGATTTTGTGTACTAGGCCACGTTAGGGATTGCATTCAGATAAGAGCCATGGCTGCAAATACATCCTGGGGAAAAGGATGGCCTCAGATTCAGCTTCCCAAATTGCATTTCCCAAACCAAGTCCAGCTATTTTTGTTGCCTCTGCTGCTAACAGAGGTTGTAGCTAAACAAAGTGTGGGGGCCTCTGGTTTAAGACTTCTTCAGCAAGGCCTGGCCATACGCTGCTAGGGTTCAATTTGCTGCTTCACTGATCACATCCCCTTGCTTTCCCTCACAAATACCTCTGAGACCAACAGGTTCTCCCACAACTTGCCAGGAAAGAGCAGTGGAGTCACAGCACTAACATCAGTGGCTGAAAGCATAAATGCAGGCAGCTGTAGGGGATCAGGGAGATCCTACTTTGCTTTCCAGGGTAACTAATCTCACCTGTGTTGAGCAAGTTTGAGGGCTCAGATCCTAGAGGTAAACTCTGATGGCAAGGTAGGGCTAAGTCTGTTACAGCATAAGAGCTTCTGCAAGTAGAGGACAAGGGCTTGCAGTATTTTTCTTGCTAAGAGAAATCTTCAGTAAGTTGAAGTTAGTTCTGCTGTAAAGGTTTTGTACTTTATCTGAAATAATGCTTGTTTTATAAATGTAGGGGTTTAGAAACCTCTTGGCCTTCAAGAGAAAGCTGTCTGTTTAGGAGCTGTACCTTTTTGTACTGTTGTTCAAAAGTGTTTCAGTTAATCATTGCTAAAGGCCTTGCCAGCCTGTGTTGCAAATTCCTTTTTTAAAAATGCAGCGTGTATATAATTCATGCGGCTCCTCTCCATACAGATAAGGACTCATCTCAAATGTCAGGGTGGGGGAGGAAAGGGTACCTGACCCAGAGGGCAAGAATATTGAATGCACTGGTGTTGGACTTGCCATTCCCCTAGTATTCACTGCGATAACATCAATTTCAAGGAACCCCCCTGGTATGAATACAGAGCTGCTGCATTTAATATATATTTCCAAAGGAATTTCATAGTAATCGAGCATTAAATGATGTCCACTTATCGTAAAGTGTTACTGTTTTTATTAAAAATTATAAATGGGCTTCAGCAGAACTGAATATACCAGATTCATACCACCATCTCTATTAGTCTTTATGTTATAATTGTCATTAACCGCCTTTACTGTTTTATTTCTAGACAGTTCATAATTTTCACAGCTGAACAAATGAAGATTTGTGAGCAAAGAAAGGCACTGACTGGATTATGTAGTGCCATTGATTTTTATTCTCCTTGTTTCACAGAATACGCTTAAAAATCTTGCTACCTCTGTGATGGGTCTTATTAGCACTTGGAGGAGCTGGCGTGAGTTGGATGGCAGTAACGCATGCTGCTGTGCTGCTCTAGAAATCTCAGCGCGTGGAGAAGGAGATGCCAAAGCTGGCCTTGGGATAAATCTGCTGGATGTCCAGGTATGACCCAGGCAGTCAGGATTTGGCGGTCTTTGCCCTTCGTGTGGGTTGGAGTGAACCATTACAAATCCGTATTTGCAAAAGAAACAGTGACCTGAGGACTGCCCAAAAGGAACTAGGCTGCCTGTTTTGTAGGCAAGGCAGTGCCTGTGTGGGAAACTGTCTCATTCAATAGCATTTAATCCTGAGAAAGATGATGGCAAATATTGGCATTTCTCTTCTATAAAGATGATGGCTTTTGCAGAGGTTATCAAAGCACCTACCCACATAGCCTCTCTTTGCTGTGGCTTTCAAAGCTTTTCAAGTTTGAAGAACAAAAACCAAAGTGAATGATGAGGGTTTGGTTCAGTTTGTGGGGAATGTTGGTTATTTCACCTCACTATTTTGTGTCATTTGGGGATGCTTACACATTAAAAATTCCTGAAAAGTTAACTGTAAAATAGTTTTTAAGATTGAAAAAGTAAGATTTGAAAGTTGAAAACTGATACTTATTTGCAAAATTTGGCCCAAATCCATTAATTATTTTAGTCCTCCTGAGACTGTAAAAGAAGTAATTAGGTGTTCATAGCAGAAATGATCTTACAGAACATTGCTATTCTATTTTATTGTCATTAAACAACAAATAATGAGCCACCAAGAAATAGGAGGGGAACTACGAATGGAAGTTCTGGCACAATTCATAATTTCTGTGTATATTCTTGAAGCTTGAATGAAATGACATGTGTGGGCTAGAAATATGGGTCTTCCCATCCTTAGCTGATTCAATCAAGTCTGGTATGGTAGTATTTACCTTTTAGATGCCTATATCTTTTATTGGATCTTGATGCATCATATAGTTCAGATTAGTAATTTGGCTTCTTAATTAGCAGGGCTTCACTGTGGCCTTTTGTCTCTCCTGCTGATCTCTGCATTGTCTGTAGAAACACTGCCCCATGGGGAGATGGCCAGGAATACCTAAGGTAGACCTTGTACAAAGCACTAAGTGCTGTTTCTGTACCAGGAAAAAGTGAACAAACCCTCTTATACTGATCTATAAGTTTCTGGGAACTTTCAGATTTCCTGGTGGGGGAAGACAATCCACTACAACTAAAAAGGGGAAATACCTGCCCAGTTAAAATAAAAGAACAGCATATTTGAAAATTGTTTTCTACAAACACACCCTCACAAGTAGCCCTTCTCTTCTTACTCAGCCTTTGTTTGAACAAAGCTGCTGTTAAGTATTCCTGTGCAGCAGAATTCCCCAAAGTGTCTCCGTTCAATATACAAGTATTTCTGACCACAGGAGTAAAGAGAGGTACAAATGCAGCTCTAACTTTGCCCTTATTGTTTATTAATGCAGCAAGTGCTCACACAACCCCTGCTCCTTCTGAAAGCTGTAACTGGCCTGTGTGTTCTGGTTTGTATATGAAGTGACAGGAATTGCACAGTCTCACTCCACAGACCAAACTTTTCACACAGCTCTGATAGAAATGAGCCCCTGGGGACTTGCAGGATGCTGCCTTTGCTCTGTGAGACTATGTGATGGCAAAGCCAGCTATCAGTTGTTAATCCCAATGCGTCATACAAGACATTTTCTATCTCCTCCTGTAATGTTAATGCAGCTGGAATTCCATAAATCAAATCTCAGCAGTAAAAAGGTTAATAAGTTTACACTATATAATTGAAAGCCATATTGGTGATTAAAAGGATTTTATATATCAGTTTTCTGGGTCACCAACTAATTATTTTTGGTGGCCTGTAATAAAACATAGCACCATAGGCAGATAGAGGCTGTAATCACATAATATATGGAAAAATGCATTTACATTTATTTGAGATGAGGTTGTGTATACCAGCTTGTTGAATAGCCTTTGAGGTATATCTTTCCTAGTTCGAAGACAATGGAAAAACTGCACACTCTGTGTACTGGGTTAGGTTCATACAAAGTTACTGGATTTTTGAGGTCTGGTGCTCTCTCTCCAGGGCTAAGCCCGAGGGAACCAGCTGTCACCTGTGATGGAAAGGTTCTGCCGAAGCACTGGGGATCAGATTGCTATTATAATTCATTTTAATGCATTCTGCACGTACTAATCATTTATTGGAACAGGATCTTCTGTAATAGGAACATGACTAGGAAGAGACAGAGGCGATTGATCATCCTTGTGTAGAAAGGCTAGTTAAAAAAACAAACAAAAAAGAAGCCTTCTGTACAAGGGGCAGGTGTGTGCACATGCATGAGAGATGGGGTATTCAGGGTGGAGATAGACAAAAATTGAACTCAAAGCTTGAACTGAAATCTCTGCAGTGAAAAAGAAACCTTCTGTACAAGGGGCAGGTATGTGCATGAAAGTTTGGGCATTCAAATAAGGAAATACTGAACTCAGAACTTGAATGGCAATTTCTCCAGTTCTATCAGGCTGAAATACCCTTTGATACCCAGCACAGAGACATTTCAAACTCGGAGCTCTGTTTTGCAGGTTGTGTGTTTTAGTGTATTTCTCTGATTGCATCAAGAAGCGACTAAGGGCAAAGGCAGGTGCTGGGCGCCCATTTGGATTTGCAGGGAGGTGCTGTGCAGGGGGGGTGTGTGTGCACAAATAGCTCATAGGTTGCTTTTGTAGTCTCCGGAGCCTCCTGTGGTCCTGTGCAAGGTAACACAACCACAGCCTGTGTTATGGTAAAGCAGCCCACTGCTGATCTCAGTTGTTTGGGCTGTTAATCAAAGGGCAAATCACAGCTGGCAAACAGCACGACATGGTGAGCGTTGGGCACATCATTCCCACTGTCAGGGCAGGATCTGAAATGTGATCAGGAACAAATGACCTGATGTTCAAATCACTCCTGGACAACTCTTGCAGAACCACTTTGGAGAGAGGGACCTTCTGTAGCAAGTATGTTTCTGTAGTATTTCTTAGATCTTTTGGCTACATCTTTTTAATTGGCAAATCGTTAACCCTTAAATGCCCATTGCATAGAAGCAGCGCCGTGACATCTTGCACTGTAATGAGCAAAGGTTCAAGTCCTTTGCCACTAAAATTTATTGTCATGTACTAGATCTAAACAGGATCTTTTCCACCTTGAAAATAACATCTTTTTATTTGAATTAAGTTCTTAAAGTGTTTCCTAGCAGCATAGATAAGGGGATACTTGGTTTTAAACACAGGCTGAAGAGGTTAAAAGTGGAATGGCAGTTTGTGTGAGTAATGGCGTATGAGTCAGCTGCTGAACTTGACTTGTCAACCTCCATGTCACCTCCAAGTCAGAAGGCATTCGTGTGACAGTTTGAGGGTAAAGAAATAAAAAATAAACTGGTAGTTTCCACTGGTAGAAGGCCATATTGGGGCTTTCTGAACAAAGACTGAGAAATAGAAAAGTTAAGCATAATAGTGTAAACGAGGAAAGAGTGTGGATATGTATTTGAATTACGTGTGCAGGTGTAACACATCAGGTGTACCTCTCTGAAGTTCAAAGCAAAAGCAATGCAGTTTAAGAGGCTGACTGCTGGAGGGGCTGTCCTAGCTGATGCTGAGTAAGCCTCTCTCCCAGGGGTCTTTGCAGCTATAACTCGGTTAGATTTGATTTGAACAATTTGGGACTAAGAAAGACCAAATAACACTTCTGCAATCTGCTGTTGTTACAGGCTGGAACAGCAGAATTGCTCACCTTTCTGTCACTTTGTTCGGTCTCTCTCTTTGGGGAGATTTTGTCACCGGATTGGTAATAGCAGGAAGTTGTTATTTTTTCACACATAATCAGCAGCAACAGAAGTGTGGTCGTGCTTCAGTGTCTAGGTGCTTGAAGACATCTTTGTTAAAATTGACAGGGAGAGTGAGAACCAAATTGAAGGAGATCATGAAGTGACTTAGACAAGGCCTGGTGGCTTTCCTGGAGAAGGACTTCTGCCTGTGACAAAGCTAATCCAGTTCTTCTGAATAATAAAATCACAACAATATCTAAACACAGGGAAAGAACATATTCTGTATAAGCATTCCTGTTCTATAGCATTATCAGAAATAACGAAAAGAAATTTGAGCATCTACTGTGTTTAGTTCACTTCTTGGGACACTTATGTAATGTTATTCTCTGGATGGAGATTCTGTCTGATATATTTTAGGTAGCACAGGCAAGGAAGGGGAGGATCCCAAAAACTATTCTGTATCTGACCTAGAACAAGAGGTCGGGATGGTAATATGGCCTCTAGCGCTCCTTGTCACTGAAATCCTTTCACTTCACGCCTTATTGCATAAGTTCAATATACTTTTCGGCAAAAGCTCTCCTGAGCACTTAGCTCTTTAAACTCCCTACTCAGCAGGTGGCTTATTTAAATGTGGCTGTCAGGTTGGCCAGTGGCCAAAAGCGAATGACTCAATGCGTGAACCACAGTGTTTGGGTTTAATTCTGCTCTTGTTTCTGCCAGCAAAATCCTCCTGGCTCCGGTGGGGTTGTGTGGGGTACCAGTGAGTGTAATATAGGGCTGTCTGCTCAACTGTTTGTCAAATAAATCTATGGCCAGTCATTTGCATTATGTCAGCTAAACATTTGCCTGGCACTTTCGCATGTGCGAGCCAAGGAGGAATTCTGGATTGTTTGAAATGAAAACCATCATTGTCAACTCTCACTTAACCAATAAGCATTTCTTCCATAGTGTGTAAGTAACTTATTTTGCAACCCATGGCCTTGAAGAGGAAATGTAAAGTTTCTCTAAACATTCAGCATGAATGAGGATATTAGCTGCTTAATTGATTCTTCAAAATTTGGGTCTTATGGCTGAACAAGCGAGATGGAGGGAGGGGGGAAGCACATGGTTTAAATTAGATATATAGGAAATAACAGCTGAATGATAAAAATATATTTTAAAAGTAAGCAAACCTGTTTTCCCTCTGCCTCTCCATTAAATGTGTCAGGAAAGGGCCTTTACAACTAGGTGGTAATTAGAGAGGAAAAAGCAGTGCTGGAGGAGCAGTCAATCTATCACATCCTCTAAAGCCTAAATGTTACCAGCAATTAAACAAGTTAGTAGGAGAAAAACTTGACAAGCAAGTTTTATCACAGAATCATCTCAGTAGCAAAGTATGTAGGGCACTCTTATTAGATTCCCCTGTGCAACCCCAAAGATTTAAAATCCAAACCCAGGAATGCACATTCAAACCAAAGTGACTGTTTTCTTTCCCAGACTACCCAGGTGCAGGGAATATTAGAATGCTAAAAATAAAACAACCTTTCCCACCTCCCCCTTCCTCACCCCTCCAAAGTCAAATCTGTCCAGGTTGACTGCTCCATTAAATTCAAGAACAAAAAGTTATAAATTGAACATACGGAGAGCAGTGCCTTTTCTTAAAGTGATGTTTCCTCGCCTTAATGGATTTAGCTATGGCAGGGAGTCAGAGAGAAGCTGTCTTAACTAAATCTTTGACTGATTATGCATTTTTTTTCTATTTGTACAAGATAGATTCATCATTCCAATTTGTCAAGCTGGCGAAGTTCCAATTAATTACACCAGGAAAAGCTCAAGCTGCATTAGGCCTCTGTCAGGCCTAATCTAGTGCCTCATTTACTGGAGCCCCAAATGAAGAGATATCAGAGGTGTTGTTCCTCTTGGTACTTAATTTGATGAATGCCCTAGCAGCGCGATTGGTGGCAGAGGTGTATATGTGTGTGTCTCTTCATCAGCCACCACTGCTGAAGTCGTCATGCTTTCTCTACTAATTTGAGGGCTCATCTGTATACTGGATGTTTTTTGGAAGGCCTATTCTTCATAGATATACCAGAAGGTTTCTTCTGTGTGTGCATGTGTCTGGGTGTGTTTCCAGATATGCTGGACCTGATTCTGATCTCAGTGATGTGATGAGATGGGATTCAAGGCATTATATCTAAATGTAAAAAAATGCAAGTTAGAATGGATGCTATCAAGGGACTGTAAATTTTGACACCCCTGTTGCCGTGTTTGCAGAGGAAGAGCAGCTTTGCATGTTGCTTCACGTACTGCTCATAAAAAAGTGTGGGTTACCTTCCACATCCACAGTAAAGAAGTGTTCAAAATGCTTGAATAACCTGAACAATTTGTTTGCTATATGGATTTGAATCTTTGTTGTAAATACATACAAGCTGTATGAGCGCAGTGAGTAAGTACATACAGGTACACACAGACTTTCTGACACCATACTGGCGGGCTACTATTGAATGTATACATCCAAGACTAATTTTTAAATATTGTACAGCAAAGACACTATGGACCAAGAACATATGTTTCTTTTCTGCAGCACTTTACGTACGAATTATTCAGCATAAGGTGCCAGAATGCCAATATGTCTAGCTTACTTTTGGCTTTTAACCACTGCTGTGATTAAAGATGTAACTGCAGCAATGCTGTCACTTTGCACATAGGTTTAGGTGTCTCGGAAAGGATGCAGCATTAGCCAAGAGTAAAGTAGCTGTGTACTTTGGCTGAGTGTAGTACTAAAAGTCTTCATTTGCCAGCAGTTACCATGCTGGGAGTCTGAGTTTATTTTCCACTGACTGTATTTGAGGGACTGGTGTGTGCAATGATGATTTTTAATGGCAGCTATCAGACATGCATATGGTGCTCAGTAGGAGACCGTATTCAGAACAACCAAGGAGAGAACTGATGCGCTGATGACTGTAGTATGACAACTCCTCTGTAGACAGTTCGGACCTCAACTGGTGCTCGCTTTTGGAGCTTTTGTCCCGAGAGTTTGTATCTGTTAATAAGTCAAATTTGCATCTGCCGTTAGTGTATCAAAATGAGGTAAGCCCAGTTGTGCTGGAACAGGGATAGCATCCTAAATCTTCTTTCAGAAGAGATTTTGTAAGCATTCCTGTTTTTGTTTCAGGGCAAAATCAAGGAAGGAAATTTAAATCACCATGGAAAATGGGGAAGGTAGAGGTAGACTGCAGTTCTAATGATCTCTATTCACTCTGCACAAGAAGGTTTTTGCTGGACATGTACATTTGAGGTTTGTTCTTAAATGTTCTGCTTAAAAAGCCACTGTGGACCAAAAACGTATGTTTCTTTTCTGCAGTACCTTGTGTATGAATTATTCAGCATAAGGTGCCAGAATGCCAATATGTTTAGCTTGCTTCTGGTTTCTACCCTTATGTTTTTATGTTAAACAGGTTGTTTAAACTCACCTGTTGAACTTCGAATTACTAAAAGCCTTCATATAGTGGGGGACAGGCTAGTGGGTTATGTGAGCTCTTGTAGTTTCCAAGTCTCTAGACCAGGCCTTTGGTTATTGTATTTGTATTCACAGGCTAAGCTGGGTTTGCACCCAGCAGTTTCTTTACATTTGCTGGTATTTGCCTTTGGTTTACAAGCCTCCTGAGGTTTTTTGTGAGTGGTTTCAATGTTTATTAATGCCAGTAGGTACCTGAAGCTGTCCTAAACTGTCGAGGGCAATGTATCTGCTCTAGGTGGAGATTGTCTTGGCTGGTTCTTTTTCATGTACACCACCAACATGGTGTTGGAGTGAGCTCTATCACTTAGAGAAATGTTTGTCCTTCTGCTGAGGAGACATAGTTGGAGGCTCAGTGGATGTGTCTGTGGGCTGTCTTATTCTCCAGTTTGTACTGATTTACCTAAGGGCTTAGCAGAAATGTGTCCCTGGAGCTATACTGGACTTGTACTGTTACAAATGAAAACTAACTGGCCACAAAAGGGAATGTACATAACATACCTAAGGATCATTTCACCCTTGTTCTGGACGCCAAAATTAGGTTTATTCACTGCTTAAATCCCACTTAATCTTTCAAAATACAGCCTACACAGTGCAATTATCACACTCAGTGGCTTAAAGACTCCAACGACTCCTGAGTCTTTTAGACAAGACGGAAGTGGTCTCTTTCTTTCTGCAAGGATGTAACCCGGAAAGCTAGAACTGCTCTTCCTTGTGTTCTCAGTAAATTTTCATCTGCATCCAATGTTAAATTCAAACTCTGCAGTAGTTTGGGTCATCACACTAGCATCTATCTCTGAGGAATGATTACAGATGATGAGTTATTACCTTTAAATAAGGGGTAATTAATGCTTCCCACTCTGACTTTAATGAAAGGATTTCCTGATGGGGGGACAAGGAATATATTGTATCAGTAATGCCCCTTTGGGAGTTATTGGCAGAAAGTCTGCGGTTAATAATTTGGAGTAACAAATAAATGTGGGCAACTTGTGATATATATATGGAAAAAGAGGTGTCAAATTATTCATTATGAATTATTCTGCCAGTTCTAATAATAACCCAGCTGTTGAGGAGAAAAAGAAAGGTAGATCTGTCAGTGCAGTCAGAGCCTTTTGCAGTAATTCTATCCCTTTCAAATGGAAAAATATAAACTTCCTCTGAGAACAGAAAATTAGATAAGACAAGAAGAATGGGATCCCTGCTCCAAATCCATTTTTTTAGCTTAATGTACACTAATGGATAATAAAAGATGGTTGATTAACAAATGACCGGCACACCAACCAGCTGAAAAAACACATTTTGGCAGTCAGCACTTGCAAAATCCATAGGTTAAAGACAAATTCAACCTCTATCACTGCTCTCAATATGGTCAGGTGCCCTTATCCAGGTAGAATTGTTTTTATGAAGAAAGGCCAGACTCTGTGGCTGTGTATGCATGATACATATGTGTATGTGTGTACATATACACACATTGCCAACTACATCTTTAGGCAGATTTTGGGAGTCTATGTTTACATGTAATACCCAAAGAAATTTGATTGAGTAACAAACCAGTGTCTGGCAACAGGGGAGCATGTCTGGGACTTGAGAGAGGTCGGTCCCATTCCTGGCTTACGCCCAAGTTGCCATCTGACTGCAGACAGGTTCTTGCTCTCCCTTTGGGCTTTTCCTTTTCTGTTCCTCAAAGGTGGTCATGAAGTACTGTCCATTAGTAGTTACAGGCTGCTTTCCTACCTTTTTAATAACAACAAGTGTAGCTGGTGCTTTTTCTGAGAGGATGGTGTAATTAATACCTGTGTATCAACCTCAATGTCATTTGTGAGGAATGCTCTCTTGAGCCACCAAAGCTGAAGGTGAGCAGAGTCTCTTAACCCTTCTGGATCTGGTAACTTGGACCCAAACTCTCTCAAGGCACTGAAGGAGATTTTTCTTAGCTTTGCTAACTTTAAAGACACAGTTAGCACAGCCTGAGCCAAAGTAGTTAATCTGAAATCATGTGAGTTGAAAGAAAATAATTAGAAGATTTTTGTAGAGCTTTGTCATGTTTGAATATATTGCCTTTAAATATGTGGGGAAAAAAAAAATCTCTGCTATGTGATGCTTGGTCAGGTTTAACACTCCAATGTCAAAGGGTCTGAAAACATTAGTACTCCTTTACTGATGAACCCTTTTCTAAAATATTAATAAAGTCACCTGACAGCCTGTATGTCATCCCTGCTTTGCGTCTTGCACACTGTTCATGTCTGATTAAAATGTGAGCTGTCCAGGGCAGGACCCGTACGTTTAGTGCTGGCTTGCTTACTGGTGCTATTATAAATAATTAAGATAATTATCCAATATGTTTATGACAACTGACTGCTTTGGGTCGGCTTCTCTGAGGACTCCTGTCATCAAGGAAAATTCTGCAAATGGAGGGGTTTGCAGACTCTGGCGCCAAAGATGGATTACCTGGAAGCTTTCAGAGCTATAAACAATGCTCTTTCCATTTGCCTCTCCATACTGTATGAACTTAATCAGAAACTGTAATTTTATAGTGTGAGTAAATGGGTGAGAGACATCAACAGCATGAGTGAGACAGAGGCATTGTCTTTTGCGATGCCAAATCCCAGAATATTAAGAGTTTGCCAAAGGCGTTTCAGAGATAGGTTTCCTATCTTCATCAATAATTTAAAACATTCCCAAGTCTCCTCTGAGTAGCTCAGAATAAGAGCTGAAGGCACGGATGTCAGAAGGCAGAGTGACTCCCAATTAGTCAGGTAGAGTGCCGCCTTGTTAACTCAACCAGGGCAAGGGTGGCTATAAAACCCAGGATTAAGTCCTTATAGATTCCTTAATAGTTTTTATTCTTTAAATCTGTGGTAATTTGTAAGAGATGAGTGGGCAGTCCTGTCCCTAATCCACTGGGGTACTCATTAGTGCCACTGAAAAAACACATGGGTGATTGTGTAAGTTGGCTGATATAGTCGCTGACAGAAAATGGGTTGGAGCACCATATTGTATGTGAGCAAGACCTAGAAAGAGGTAGCAGCTTTTAAAAGGTGCTGGAAACCGTGGCATGACTTGGGGGCATTATCAGCCAAGGGGAGTTTGCAGTGATGCCTTCTAAATTGGTGCTTCTTTTTTGAAAGCATTGCCATTAGGATTGCTGTATATACGTGGAGTTTTGAGAAAGTGACGATATTTTGTTCCTTGCATGCGTGGCTTATTAGAACCTTTTGGTGTCATGCAGAAAATTGCTTGTGGGCCCCTAAAACTGGGTCACATGAATGAGTTACCCTGAATCAGCCAATTTGCAACAACTCTCTGGCTGCGTCTATCTGGATGTGTCATAAAACTCTTGAGTGTGCTATCTATTTTTGAGCATGCTAAATGTGTTTACTTACCACACAGCTTATTGTGCACTAAACTCATCCACATGGCAGGCAATTTTCTAGTGCTTAGGCCACTCTTTGACCCAGCTGCCATGCAGAAGGCTATATTAAGTCCAGCTGATCATGGCTGTCTCCATGGTGGAACAGGAAATTAGTCTCTATAGCTATATGACTCTGTCAGCTTTTCTACGCATTTCACACAACTAATTTCCTATAATGTGCAGCTTTTCCTACCATTCTTTTTTTCTGTGTGTGTGGGTAAGGTTATTTTTATATTGCGTTCCCTGATGTGATATTCAAATCTTAAGCATGACACTAATTACGTAGTATTATTATTTTTTTTTTTTTACTTTCTCCTGACACTGGTTACTGCACCTATTTATGCCTTAGTGCTTTTAACTGCATGTGATTCCATCCAAAACATGCTGGTTCCTTGCCCTTGGTTTGGAATTGTGTTTTGCTGCACACTTCTACATTTTAATCACAGCTTTGCAGTGCTTGTCTGGCCCAGTGGCAGTGCTCAACTGTGAAGCTTTGCTCCTTTCAAAAAACATGGAGTTTCCAAAGCTGTCCCTTGTACTGTTGAGAACAGATTTAAATATCTGGTTACTAAGAAAAAGTTGCAAGAGTCTTGAAGATAGAAGTTCTAGAGATTAGAGGAGCTCTGGAAAACTGCAGGTTAGGAGAGGATGAAGAGGATGGGATTGCAGTGAAGTGGGGTTTTACTTCACCCCCTGTAGGCTTCTGTTCCAGCACTGACTTCAGTCATTGTGCAGAGTTGCAGATGTTGTTGCCCAGGCCTCGAGTCCTGGCTCCTTATTATACCTATATAACATCAGGAATCTCATTCCAAGAGGAACATCTTCAGTTCTGCAACTCAGATTTTCAAGGAGCGAGGCATTTTTATCAGTGATGCAAGCTGTAATATAGTGTCTAACATGTGGCTTGAGTTGTCTTGTGTAGGCAAAGCCCCTCTGTGCATGCTCTTAGCTCATGGCAAATGAAAGGTAATTCATAGATCTCAGATTAGAACTCCAGATCCTTGATGCCCCAGGTCTTGCCACTGTTTTATTAATATGACAGAATTTAGTCAGCTGCAAAATATGGTATGATGTTTGATCCCTTTGTCCTATGTCCTTAAATTCCTGTGAAACTGTGATCCTTGGCAGGACCAAATTCTCATCTAAATTGCACTGCTTTGAGTCTAAGGCAACTCCTCTAAACTGCAAAGATTTTGTCCCTGCTCTTCTCTGCTGTAGAGTGCCAACTTGCCTATGCTTTTTGCCTTGGGTTTTACTGATCAGGTGGCTAGAGAGCTGGTAATATGCCACTGGGCCAGTGGCTTAATGCAGGAATTACTGGAAGCAGCAATCTTGGAGTGCTTTTTATGAGGATAACAAGGCTTTTGCAGACATAAAAAGCAGGAGAAATGCTTATTAGTTATGGGGAAGGTGAAAGGCTTAGAAAACTGATTAGTGTAGCAGTGTGGTCAGATTGAAATGAAAGCTCAGTGGCATAATCGTTAATTGGGTGCTTACTTACCTACTAATTTGAGCTTGGATGTCAGCAGTACTGCACTTCATCTCAAACCAGAGGTCAGGCTTTAATGCTACATCATAAATTACGTAAAGGCACAACACTAACAATTAGATAATTATGGAGACCCATGCTGTTGCAATTTAACTGGGCAAGTTCAGGGCAATCATGACAGGAATAGTGCTTAACCCTGAATCTGCTGCCTTTCTTTCAACCTGACAGCCAAATATATGTGGCCAAGGAGGTACCCAGCCGTCTGGCAGCCCACAGGTTAAAAGCATCTTCTCCTATTAGTCAGATTCATCAGATGGCCTGGGCGAACTCTGAGGCAATATTGCAAAAATGTTAATTATGGTTCAGAAAGAAAAGCCTGTATTTCAATTTATAGGAGATTCTGGGCAGGGCACAACAGTCAGAACAGTTTTTGTGTGCAAGGCACCATTGTGGGTTTTTTATTTGTTTCTAAGCCAAGCCTCTGTATATATTTGGTTTATTTACTTTGCTCAAATAAACCACCAAGCCAAAAATAAGGTTATCCACAGGGATCTTTCTGCATGCATCCATGCTGCATAGGATAGACCCACAAAACCTCACATTTTGAGTACTGGAGTCATTCAGTTGCCCACAGCCTTGTGCTTGTATCTGCCTGGCTGGCAGTACTGCTTTCTGGGTCAGAAGTAGCACTGTAGAGCAGAGATGAGGCCACTGCAGAGAGTGGCTTGTCCCCAGCTGTGTTCCTGCTATGACCATGCTCAAAAGCACATTGCCCAGCTGCAGCCTCTGGTAATTCTTGCCCGTCAGTCCCAAGAGCATTCAGCATGGCTCCTCTAGATGCCCGTGATGGCTTTAACGGGGAGAGAGTTCAGTCAATGCTGGACACTTGAAAATTCAATCCACAGAAGAGATATTGAAGATCAGGATGGAAAACATCAGTCAGGTGGATTGGAAAGTGATTGACAGCAGGATGAAATTAATAATGTGCGGATCTTGGGTTTTTTGGCTGCATGGTTTCAGACATAAGCAATGTACCCTTATCTGAAAGTACATAATGAACAGTGATTTCTGTGGGGTGTTAGAAGCCTACAGGCTTTATTGGATTTAAGCCTAGGACTTTTTTTTAGTGCTATCCTTTTACTTTTGTTCCTGGTTCTTTTGGCAATTAGGTAAATTGCTCGCACCGCAATATTTTATTACGTCTGTAAACATTGAGGGTTTTCTTGTTCTTTGGGGCCGAGTAAACTCTGTGCACAAAAAAAATAAGAACTGTCCACCGCTGACATTGTGCCACTGTTTTCTTTATTCAGGACATTTTATATAATTCAATAGAAAAATGGTCTTTTGAGAAAGCATCTCCTATGAATAGTAATGGTGTCTTATAATGTACCGTGCAATGATGTCACATGCCAACGTTTTCAATCCTGGGTTGAGGGACTAGGTGCATTAGGTTTAGGAACCTCTTGCTTTAGCCTTGGTAGGTAAAATTCCTTCAGGTGCTAAGTTTGTTATAAAAGTGCTATGAAACCCTTAGCTGTGGCACACTGCTTTGAAAAATCATCTTATAACCTTTATATATATGCTCCAGTATAACATGGTCAGGTAATGACACATCTGGTTACCTATTATTAAGGTTTGAGTTATGGTATACTTTTTGTTTTAATTAGTCTGCGATAAACAAAAACTCAGGGGCTGTTCTGCTCTGGTAGTTCTCATTTTTCCTGCAGCCTTCCCTGCCCTTATGGGTTTATTAGTGTAGAAAAAGTGACATGTCGTACTTGCTATGTCTAGACTGCTGTGGTAGACCAAGCAGGAGGCTGTAGACTTGGTCTGACCCAAATGTCCATAATACAGTGCTGGGGTGCTTTGGGTAGGTCTATGTTGCATCTAATTTGGTAGATAGTGGCCATCCCCATGCTCAGATTTGCTCACAGGCTGCAAACAGGGCCTGAAGCAGGTTGTCCCCTGTTGGGGTGCTCTACAAAACGTGGGGAGAGGAGACGGACCTCTTTGCTCAGGCTGCTTGAGAACTGGATTATTATTTTGTTTTTCTATTGGTACTTTCTAAAGAGGAAAAAAAAAAAAAGCTGAACTCTACCACGGTCTGGGCTACACCTGGCTGTGTGGGTCTGGAGAGCCCCCCCGTGCAGAAGTTACTGTGCTCGGTCCAGCTGTGACCAGGAGGGATTTTCTGGCCTTTACAAAAAGAGGTGGTTCAGGGTAGGGGTACCAGCGCTCCTTTCAAGTAGTAAAATCAATCCCATTCTTTGGCTGCCATCCTCCCACAGCTGCCTCAGGGAGAGCAACGGCTGTGGGGAATGGCCTAGTGCTACACAGGGTTATGATGGGTCTGAATCAGGGTCTCAAAAAGCCTTTATGGGTTGGAAATGATCTTCAGTGCAGGGGACATGCAGGAGTGGCCTAGCAGGCATGTTGACAGTTTTGCCCTCCTAATAAATTTGACCCTGCTCTCCTCCAGCATTTTTGCCATACATCATGGCATGAGTCCTTTTCCAAAGGGGCTGGTGTCTTGGGTCTGTGACAATCTGGTCAGTGCTTTAGACCATGACATAAAAAGACCAGCAAAGCCTTCTGGCAGGCCTAACTTACAAAAAGCATTTTATAAATAAACCCTCTTACTGGAGTTGCAAAAGAAATCTCTGTCCTTAAGGTGGTGCAGACCCAAATGCCTTCAACCGCAGACCAAAAGGAACTGCTCTATTTACATGTGTAGCTCCTGTGCAGATCCCCATGTAGGCAGTTGTTTACAGCCAAGTTGAGGACATGGCCTGCAGATCAGTGCTTGCCTGGAGAACTTTGGGCCAGAGACAAGCCACTGCCAACCCTGGAAATTTCACTGCAATGTTTGGTCTCTGTCTTAAAGCTGTAGCTGCTGCAAGGAAGAGAAGGAACTAGAGTTGCAGTTTTCTTTTTAAACAGCACAGGTTTCTAGAGCTGAGATAGAAAGCTGAGCAACATAAAGCAAGTGTGCCCTCAAGGTTCAGGAAGCAGAAGGTGAATGAAAGGCACCTGCAGTGATTTCTTTTAGAAGGATCACTTGATGTTTGACCTATTCATGTGGCTTCCTGACGCTGGTGTCAGGACTTTTGCATCCTCGGGACTGGCGCCAGCATTCACAGAGCAAAGAGCAGAGGCTGGCGCTGTGCTTTGCTTATCTGGGCATGATCCCAGGCAAATGTGACAGTGAAATGCTGTGCCTGAAGCATGGCAAATGTTTGCGCTATGAGTTAAAGACAGTGTTGATGAAACACTTAATTCTCGTGGATTTTGGTGCACCAGAGCACTGGTGCCCATGCATGGGGTTGATTCTGTAGCAGCCATTAGAAATCCTGGCCATGCTTTAATTATATGCTTTCCCTCTCCTTATCCCCAAACCAGAAAATAAAAAAATAACTTTCATCAGCTTTTCTGTCTTCAAAAGCTTGGGCCTCTCCCAATGTAGTGTCTTGAATACTGATTACCACGGGATTTAGTGCTAGGGGGTTGGGGATTGGGATGAACTGAAGAACATCTGAACTGTACAGCTGGCCAAGCAAATCATGTAATCTCTGCACATTGGGAACAAAGCTACAGGTCCAATTCACTCAATATCTGCAAAGACCTGAAAGCTGTGGCTTGTTCCTTGCTCATCCCCTATGTCTCTGGGTTACGCTTCAGCATCAATAGTGCAGGAGATCACCAGCTCTCCAGGGGTTCAGCAGCCCCTGCACACAAAGAAAGGAGAGAAATATTGACAGTTTTGCTGTGAACATTTTTGCTTGCATCAGTGGTTTGTTATTTGTATGTACAGCAAGGCTCTGATATAAAGTAAAGACCATTTGGGATCCTCTCTCTGGAGAGAAGTTATATCTCCACAGGTCTCTGGAGCCTGGTGTTTCAAAATGAGGTCACTGAGTGAACAGTGGTAGTGCCAGATGGTTGGACTCCTCTGTCACTGAGGAGGATTTATGTGAGGTGGGAATATCTTGGTGAGACCTGCAGATGACCTGGGTAAACCTAGGGGCATGGGACCAGTTTCTCCTCTCCTCCTGCACAGAAAAGATGATTCCAGATAGCCAGTGTAAGCTGTTTCACTCACCTCCCATGCCAGGGAATTTTGCCAACAAGTCATGCCCTTCCCTGAGTACTGGAGAGACCAAAATCTAAATCTTGTCCCCTACCACTTGGAAGGCTGAAGGTCTGATTTCCACCCAGAATGGCTTTGCCCCACCGTGCTCCATTTTACAGGTTATGCCAAGACTTAATTTTCTTTGCTCGCAGTGGCAATGCAACATTTCAATCCCTGTGCTGTGACTCTGCCCCATGCCAGATCCCACCTGTGTGCAGTCCTGGAACTGGGGGACTGGACCCCAGAGGAATCCTGCATGCAGAAGAGTCCTGATAGAAAGTGTGGTAACCCTTGCTATAGCCCTGTGTTACAACCCCTCCTACACTACCGGATCAGTTCCTGGGACTCTGCAAAGCCTCATGCAGTGTCTCAGAAGCATGTTTAAGGTCAGTGTGCTGGTCTAACTTATTTATACAAAGTCTAGATAGTTTAGAAATATTGTATGCCTGATATAAAGCTCTGTTTGATCTGGACATTTTCTCTCTCTTCTTTGGGCATTTGTTTACAGTCAAATCTGAAACTTTAACTGCCTCTCCCTTTGAAAAGCTGAAAATAATGTTTTTTGCAGACTGGTGTCTAAAGCAGAGATGTACAACTGTACACCAGTATATGACTTAAATGTACATTGATTTTTCCAAGTGAGTTTTCAGTAAGCAAATCCCACCACACCACCACTTAGCCCCCCAAAAATACTTGCAAGTGCAATGTTGTGTGTCCTGAAATCAAAGTTATCTTTAGGAAACTTGGCATTATGTGATCTCGTCCATAGTTACAATCAGTCACAGCAGTGCTCTCACTAACACTGCTACTGCTCCATCTGCAAGAGAGGGAGTGCTGAATTTAAACAGGGGTTTGGTCACAGCCAGATGTGCCCAACTGCAGTAACTGCATGTTCTGGAAGAACAAATTCTGTGTATTGGTGGTGCAGCTGCCTTTGAATCAAAAGCTCCTGACTAGTCTGTCCAGGCTGGGACTGGAAGTCAAGCAGTGGCAGCATCTGGGGCTTGATTTCACTTTTTGGTGAAAAAAACCTTAAGAAATCCTATTCCATTAACATTTATTTTTGATAGAAATGGTGAAACAATTCAGCAAATGGGATCTTTACAGCTGAGAGATTGAGTAACAAGGGAAAGAAAATGTCAATGCAAGTTAAAGCAAATTTAATAAAGCAAATAAAAACAATATACTGACACTGAAATATAATCTTAACGCTCTGACTGCAACTAACTGAAGCCAGGAAATTCTCAGCTAAGTGTTCCCTCAGCCCTCTTAAATCAACCCATTTTGCTTAGGCATTGTTGCACATAAGCGCCTTTATGAGATGGCCCCAAAACACTGGATGATAATATGAACGTTAAGAAGATATTTATTTTGTCAGCTGTGTGTTTGGATATATCTGTGATGGATGTATCGGCACTGATTCTGCGAGCCACTGAAAAATCAGCTAAACTTTAAGTATATGCTTACACAGTTTGCAGAATCAAGGTCACTGTGCTCCAGGGAAAGTACAATCCATAAGGTGGTACTGAAGACACAACAGTGTTACCGAGGTCCCTTTGTAGATACTCCAGTGCTGCTTTTCAGAGATACTAAAGAATTGATCTTCACAAAATCTATACATTAAGGAACCTTCATTTGCCGGATGAGAGGCTGAGGTCCTGAGAGGTTAAGAGATTTGCCAACAGTCTCAGAAGCTGTGTGTGGTGGTGCCAAGACTTGAACGTACGCGCTCAGTGCCTCCATTCAGCGTTTTATCCCTGAGATGTCCCATTCATGGACTGAAAAAAATTAGAAGGTTCAAAACTTGGGGAATCTGAACTGCCCTGCCAGGTGTATTATAACTCAGTGGATTTTAAATAGAACTGAGAGGGGTCTTACCATAGGATTTGGTTTTGGGAACTAAGGGCCTCCGGAGCTAGAATTGCCTGGAGTCCTGCTTGAATCAGATACTTAAGATGAGGGCTGGGTCAGGATGGACCTGCTGCACATAACCTGCTTTGGAGCTAGGAGAGGGCTTTGTAATGGGTGGTGGGCATTCTAAAGAGCATAGTTTACTCAATAGCAATTTTTTCCCCAAAAATAATTCTCAAAGAAAATGCTGGCCTTGAGAAAGGAGATAAAGTGCTACTTGGGTCTTTTCTCCATCTTTCACTGGAAATCTGGTCCTTAAAATACATTTGGAGTTCTGATTCTTCATTCTTATGCAAAAAAAAGAATTCTTTCTCACATGAGTAATCCTGTGAAAGCCTCCAGAGTCTGCCTGAATTGTTAGGTCTACAGGTCTTTTGGGTGAGATAATATAAGCAACGGTTTGTGCTAAGTGCTTGTGCTTTTGTTACCCCACCTCTGAGAAGTTAGACCAACCAAATTTGAACCTCCTGATACTGTTTGCAGTTGAATAAGAAAACACTGATATCAGCCAAATATATGCCTTGGTTGTTCCTCTCGCTTATGTTCAGAAAATGCACCTAATATTTCTCTTCCAGAAGCACAGCAGAAACAAGCAGATTTCTTGCCCAGATTTGCCTTGCTGCTGGATTTCATGTCCAAGAAGCTTTGACCTGCCTCTGCCTCTTGAGTCCTCATTGCTAGTCCTGACTGTCTCTTTATTGAAGAGCCTTCACAGCCCATATCCATCCTGCTTATCACTCTTACTCAGTATTGACAAATCTATGCCCACTTCTGACAGGCCACAACTAATTGATTCTCTACCAGTGAAGTTTTCCAGCAAACACTTTTGCAGTAGCTGGCCTTATGAGTTCCCCATGGACTCAGGGAAAGGTAGTGAATATCTTCAAAAGTATCTATTTCTGTAATATTTAAATTATGCTTCCTCTCTTGCTTTCCCACTAAAAGCCTGTCGAAGACAGAGGAGCAGTGACACGGTACCAATCGAGAATTCTTCATTGCTTTTATTTTTTTTCCCCATGCACCATCACGTGCAGGTTGCTTCCACATGGTGTTTCTATTTATCACTCTGAGGCTGTGAGATCTGTGGCACTGGGCCTGTCATTTTGTGCAGCCCCCAGAATACTGGAATCTTAATCTGTGCTTAGGACTCCCAGAATTTGTGGTGGTACAAGCATTAAACAGTCTCCTCTGCTTGTGTGCAGGAAAATCCAGTAAACCCGTCTGGATATAGCTCAGCCCTGCTTTTAATTCCTTGCCCGTGGCCCACACTGTCTGTTGTTGACTGCTTCGGAAAGGCTCTGAACACTCCTTCTGCTGATCTTTAGCACACCCAGTGATTTAGTGAGAATATGGCTACCATGCTGAAAGGGTTAGATGCAAAGATAAATATCAGCACCTTTCCAGGTTACAAGATGATCTTGGTTTGTTCCTGTAGGCTGAGGGTAGGAAGCTGTTTTCCTTCCTAAAATCCCATTTATTCACTGTAGTAATTCAGGGCCTGACTTTTCTTAGCTTTTACCTTTCCATGGCTACAGGACTACAGGGCTGGGCCAAATCACAGCATAGCCTGAGCTGTCAGTCATTTTAATAATTATTATTAATCCCCTGCTGATGCTTTTCCACATGAATGCAAGAGTCTCTTCGGCACTTTTCTGACTTTTCTTTAAAAGATGGAAGGTAGAATAACAAAGTTCTTAATTAGCTGAGCTGGTGTTGGAAAGCTCAGTGTCAGTTTTCCAGGTCAGTGTTTGATGGAGGAATGATAGGGGGAAGTGATGCATCGACATTGATTAAAGAGCAGTGATGAAGCAAGATAAAATTGACATTTAAATCTTCCCAGCTAAAGTAATGTGACTGACAATACTTAAAGGTGAACAGTCTTATTTCTTGAATCAACAATGCAACCTGTAAAAACATCCATTGCAGTAGTCTTTTCTTAATTACTAACAAGTAATTAGCCCCAAATCACTGTAGTGCACTGATTAAAATAAAAGATGCCTGCCATTCTTTCTATTTTGGGTACATCTGAGAAGGGCAAAGGATATGAAATTAACTGGCACTTCCAATTGTTTCATCTGGAGACCTTGCAAGGAGTCCTCAGCACTTCTCTCTAGTCTCCATTCCTTAGTCAAACAGAATAGTAATCCCAGATGAGGTTTTTTTACCTGGATGCTGACCGGACACAGCTCGCTGGAAGCACTGAGAACCCCCTAGAGGGGTGTGAGAACGCTGCAAAAAGCCAAGCTACTGCCTTTACTGCTGTTAATAATGAGCAACAATTAATATTTTATAGGACTAAACTTGTTATTGTTTTGTTTTTAAATGTAGTGCATTTTAAAACTTCTTTAAACTAGCAATTTAATGTTGCCTCATTTTTAGTAAAAGACCAACCCAGGCTCCTTCCTTCAAGTTGACAAAAGGCTTTTGATGATCATTTCCCACCCCTTAGCTTTTTTCCCTTGAAAGAAACAAAGGAAGTAACAAATATAAATCTCCCAATACCTTATTTTCTACAAGGGGTCTGAAGTGCAGCTGATTACTCTGTGAATATGTTCGTATAGCAGAAAAGAGCATTCAGGTGATAACGCTTGAACTAGCAGTTAATGCTCATTTTCGAGCTCTGATTGAGTTGAAATATTGCTTGTTGCACCAAGGTGACTAAGACAGGAGATAAGATCCCAGAGAAGTAGCATCCTTTTATCAGTAGATGGTAGTATAACAACATGGAAGGAGTGTAGCTGCTCTAAGGTTGTCCCAAGATCCAAGCTGTTATACTTGAATTTTTAGTGAAAAACAAGACAAAGAGAGGCAGAGAATAAGTTTAGAATCCTGTTATGTTTTACTTTTCACCAAATAGTAGTTTACAGCGGAGGGAATTAATGTATGTTTTTATTCATGATTTATGCATGGTTTGTCTAGAGCAGCGTGAATAATTGATTATTTTTGTTCTCTGGCAGTGCAAAAAAATTAAAATAAATATGGTTTTTTTGAAGCAAAATAAAAAAAAAATTAGGAAATCAAACAGTGAAAGGGAAGGAGCAGACTCTTTTGTGTCAAAATAAATGTTTTATTTCTCTCCAAAACAACTGTTTTGTTCCATAAATGCTTTGCTTTTAAGGATGGTTTGAATCATTTAACATAAAATTAAAGGAAATTGCCAAACAAAACAGTTGTAGTTCAGTTCTGGCTTGTACATATCAAAATAATGGGTTTTAAACATCGTTCCCTTTCCTATCTCAAAGGCAAAGAGTTTGGTGAAACTGGGACAAGCTTCCCAGAAGATGGGTGCTGCCAAAACTGAAATTATCGTGGGAATGTTTCAACCAAGGCAATAGCCATGCAGGCTCTTGGTTTGGCCATGAATTTCCAACTATGAAAATAGAAATAAAACAGAATAAACTTGCAGAACGGCCTCATCCCTCTGTAAGCCCACACTTGCAAAGTCTTTTATTTATTTATTTTTTTTAAATTAAAAGCAGACTTTTCCTCTATGTGAGCTCGGAGATCCCAGGGGCTGGATTCACAATGTAAATGCACTTAGGCTAAAGAGATCTGTATTGATTTGTATCAGTAGAGGGTCTGGCCCAGTAGGAACAAACTCTGCTTTTCGATATAGCATTGAATTTGTATGTGTTGAATTCTGTGCTTTGGAATTAAACCCAAGGATTTGATAGCACAAAAAGAGAAAAGGAGGAATTTGCAGAGACACTGGCATCCACTGTTTCCACTCTCCATGACTTCTTATTAGCAAAAGCACCATTGTAGGGGTGATGTTGCTGAAGATAAAAGGCTTTTTGGTTACAACTGGATTCTAATCCAAACCCTACTCTATCTATTTGGTAATGGTTGACAAATGACAGGTTTTCTTTATGAAATTCTGAGGGGGAAAAGAATCTATGAAAATTTCAGATTTCAAGCATATTCTGACTAGGTCTGTAGCTCATTGAAGAGCAATGATATTTTTCTTCACCAACAATTTTTTTCCCTCTCTCTTTCTTAAATTTTTTACTGCTGAAAATATATTAGAAATATTATCTATTTTTTAAGTCTACTCTAATAAATGTACCCATGAATTAAAATCAATGCTACTATGAATGAATAATAGAAGAAAACCACTAGCACCATATCCCCAAGAAGGAAGAATTTGTCATCAGAAGGCTGAGGTGTGAGTTCCCGTGTTGTTTGATTGCATGCTTATGTGCTTTTGCAATTTAAAGCGAGGTTAGGAACTTTGTGGCTGAAGTATCATCTGAAATCAGAAGTCACAGAAAAAGGAGAGATGAAAATCATAGAATCATAGAATTATAAAATGTTGGGTTGGAAGAGACCTTAAATATCATCTAGGTCCAACCCCCCTGCCATGGGCAGGGACACCTTCCATCAGACCAGGTTGCTCAAAGCCCCGTCCAACCTGGCCTTGAACCCTTCCAGGGAGGGGGCAGCCACAGCTTCTCCAGGCAACTTTCCTCAGCACATCATGGGTCTGGGCAGCCACCTCAGGCTCAGGATCCAGGCTGGGTGCCCTTGGCTGATGGCAGAGGTATTATGACCTTCTGTAGAGGGCTGAGAATTTGTCATTTTATTAAAACTACAATTTTTAAAGTTTATGCAGTGGGGTCTGTAATTTCAGAGCAGGTGGAGCCCCTTCCTGTAGTACCCAGGGTTGGGGATGCTGTGGCCAAAAGAAGACCAGGGGAGGTCTTGGTGGTTCTCCAGTGAGGGGGTGGCTCTTTGCAGTGAACCTGGACTTCCAGCTGCAGGGGTGTCCCTTTGGAGCCAGGGCTGCTATCACACACTGCTTTACAGTGGGATTTTACTTTGTCTTGTGTTGGTGAACATATCTCTGCAACAGGGCTAATTCTGCTGTTGGAGGCTGTGATCATCCTCAGTTACTTTAGGGGTTGAGGTCAATGTGTGTGTATGTGGGTGTGTATATATATACATATCCCTTATTTAGGTGTTTAGTGTCCCTGAAAGAAACTCTGTGAGGAAAGCTCTGTACAAGCTCTTATGGCATTTATTTTGCTAAATCTTCCCTTGTACTCTCCTCTTGCTCACTCTGCCTTTCCAGGGGCTGTGCTGAGGGTTTACTGCCAGACACGTGATGTGATTGCAGGAGCTGTGGAAAGCTGGAGGGGGAGGCAGGGGAGGCCTTTCACCAGCAGCATCTTTCTCCATGCCCAAGAGGATCTATTTTGTGTTTTGTGTAGCGTTGCTGGCCTTGGGTACAAATCCTGCTAAGCCATGTGGTGGTGCAGTGGCTCAGTGCCGGTGGGCCTGCCTGCATTCCATTATCAATACAGAAGCACTGCTTAAGAAGGGGTCTGCTAAACTGCGACTGAGCGAGCTTAGCACTGTAGGCTGAGGATGACAAAATCTATTAAAGTGCAGATATATTCAGAGCATGTGGAAAGGAAGAAGGACACACGAAGGCATTTCAGAATATCAAAGTGCATAAAAATGTCGTTGCCTGGTACATGGAGTACTTTTATAGGGACACTCAGGCTGTGTAAGTAATGTAGTAACAGCACAACTTATGCTGCTAGTGCATTCTGTCTGTGCCACAAGAAAAGCTGTTACAGGAAACTTTTTCTTTGTGCATTTCCATCTAAAGGCACAACAGACAGGTCAAGGGTTTTGCTGCGATATTAATAATTCTCTGAATGAATTGTCTTTATGTCTTAAATTAAAAAAGAAAGTAGAAAAATCTGTTAAAAACTATTCTGATAAAACAAAAGCATAACAAACTGGCTGGCCATAGACAAACTGATCCAGCTTATTCTGACTGGATGTAAATTTGTGTTATTGTGTGCACTGAGAGGAGAGATGATACCACAACAGCCACCTCATCTGGGTAGAGACTTGTGCTGTACTTAAAGGAGAACCCCAGGAGGTGGATGAGGTTTATGTCTGTGTGGAAACCTTCCTAGATGGAGAGATGAACCCTCTGCAGAAAGAATGGTGCAATTGAAGAAAAAGACTCTCACTAATTTTAGGTGGCTTTAATTAAGGTGAGACTGGTGCTACCATGCCTGAATGCCCATTGCTTATATCTAGTGCTAGAAGGCCAACTACATGAACATGGAGCATCTTGTGCTAATGGATTAAATCCAGCTTGGCAGGAACCTCATCATTCCTTTCCAAAGAGCAAACATGCACGTGTGTGTGTGCACATCTGGGACTGACACTAATATGGCTTGGCAAACCTGTGCTGTGAAACTGCAGGGTGGTAGAAAGCATGACGGCTACTTGCAGGAGCTCAGATGAAGGAGATGCAATAAATCTTGCTTCCCATTCAGGTAGGGGAATCAGATGACAGGATGGCTAAATCAGTTCAATTCTGTCTCAATCCTATTCCAGTAAACCCAACTGTCCAGTCTCACAAAAGATGTGCTCTTTCCTGAGGAACTGGATGAAAGGTGTGTGTGCCTCTGGATATGCCTGACAGGAGAGGGCCCATGCTTTGTGGCTGAGGCTGGAGAAGGTGTTTTACAATGGCACATAAGGGCTTGCTCATCTCTGGGGAGTCTGGGCTTTGTGCACAAGGTGCCAGAGCATAAGCAGGGCAGCAACACTGTGCTGTGAATATATAAAAAGCCGGTTTCCAGCAGGGGATGGATAGTTACAAAGGGCCTTCCGAGGCTTAATGCCTCTCTAGGCTCGTCTGCACAGAGCAGGTTGAGAACAGTGGGATCTCCTCAGCAGGTGGACTCTGTGCTTAGATATTTAAGTCTTAAAGCCAGCTTGCTGGTTAATTTAAAAGAAGCTACTGTTTGAGTGCTTTGGAGACAGGTAAGCAGAAGTGCAAGCTTTTACAGCAGAGAGGTCGGGAGCAATAAAACCAATAAAAAAGGACACTACAGAGGAGGGACAGTAGAGAAGAGGCATATGGACCCTCCATAGCCCATGTGAAGGAAGAGGAGATTACCCTGTTTAGAGCAGTCTCACCTGGGGTCAAATATTACTCAACAGATCTGGGGAAAATGACAGAAGAAAACACCAGGAAGAAGTAGGTCTGGGGTGACTGGTAGTTTTTGTTGAGCTGTCTACTTTTTGTCCTTGCTGAGGTAAAGAGGAGATGTTCGTGTCAGGAGGCCCTGGGAAGAGGCAGTTCCCAGGCCTGATGAGGTGGGACCCAGTTCTGGCAGCACATTCTCCGAGGGAGGGAGAGAGGGCTTCTGGTTTTTATTTGCACAGCTGTAGACCAGAGCTCTTCCAGCAATACGGCTCTTCTTGCAAAGAGAGAGGATGCTGAAACTCAATAGGAGTTTCCATTTCCTTCACTTCTGAGCTCGTGCCACTAAGGAGTTTGCACAGCTCTTCTGTTGCACTCACTGGCTATGGTAATAAATAAAAAGAGATCACCCAGGTGTATCCAAAGCCAAACTTTCATCTGCAAACTGCATCTTTGATACTGGGATCATTATTCACTTATACAGAGCTTAGACAAAGATGAGGAGCAGTTCAAATCCAGGGCAAAATTCCTGTCATGCAGGTGGGTTCTGGAAAACACGACTGACTTGTGTGTATGCTGTGTTCAATAACAGAAAGTCTGGGATGAAAGCATTTCACAGGCTTCTCTGCCTCACTGAAGGCTTGATTGAGAACATAAAACTCTATGTGTAGACAGAAGTTGTTTAACATCACTTTTAAATACAGTCAAGTTAGTAATTTTCTTTGTAATTTTTCCAGCTGTTTATGTGCAAATCACCTCTGGAGAGCACTTTCTGTGCTCTCAAAACCAGGAGTTAAGTTATATTGCTGAACTAGCTATATTTAACTAAATACTTGCTTTTGTATCATAAAGGCTACCCATTTTTTGTCTGATAATCACTAGAACAGAAAAATGTAGTGTGCTTATGCAATGTCTGATGCTGGGTTTAATTAGCTACCATTCTTGAATCCTTGATGGTTTGGGTGGTATTCTAGATAGAGTCTGCTCAGAAACCTTAGCAACTATTATTTGAGTGCTGTTCATCAGTAACCTGTAACCAACTGCATTAATAACAAGATCAAGTATCACAAGACTTACCTTAATTCTTCTCCCTATAGTCATCTGTCCCCCCCTTACTGTGGCAGTCCTTGACTCCAGGGACAGGATCCTTTCCATTTGGGGTGGGATTCCTCTTCTGGTAGACTTCTACAGCTTGAACAGTTCATGAGGACTCCTGTTTTAGTCTTCTGAGAGGAAAAGGCACTTCTAAGGTGTGATTAATCTCATCCGAAAATAGACATTTAAAGGAATGAGATGAATAGCATTCTAGGAGTGCTTATTTTGGTCTTGCCAACTATCTTAGATGTAGTATTCACAATGTCTAAATATAGATGTGATGAATTTGATCCTTGGTGTCATTCTGTTAGATCTGATGTAAAGACTGTTACAGTTGATGGAAATACTCTCATGTAGGTGTAGTTATATACTGCATTGATCTTATTCCCGATCCCTCACTGTGCATTTTAATTTGAGCCAATACTGTCTCCTCTTTCAAGAGGTGGAGAGAAAACACAGTCAATTAAACCATGAAAGCCACGAAGCTCTTTCAGTGATCCAAACTGACTGGGAAGTTACATTTGAAACCATTCACCCATTCCATTAAAAAAATACTAGGGAGCGTGCATCCCTATAAAATAATGATGGGCAGAATAAACTGTCTGGAAGTATCTCGCCTACTCCATACCATTTAATCAAGAAGCAGTGAGTGGAACTGGCCTAACATTTACAAAGGGAGAACTGACACAATGCATATTTGAACACCATGAGAAATAGCATCACCGGGGACAGAGAGTGAGTTTAGTTAATAATGAATGGCACATCCTATAAAATACCATTACACAGTGTTCAAGGCCCAAGAATGATGACATAATTATTAGGAGACTGGGAGATTAAGATATAATTTAAAAAAACATGACAGGGGAGGGTGTAATTGGGGAGACAAAATACACAGGAAGTTTGTAATTTACATGTCAAAATACCTTTTTCATGTTTTGATTGGATTGGACGCCGCCTTTCCACTTCATTTATCTTGGCTTCAATTAGAGGCAGGAGAAATGACATCTCATGTTCATATTCTTGACACACACTGCTCATAGACACTTTCTAATTCTAACAGACAGTGAGGGGAAAAGGGAAACTCGATTCTGCCTCCGTCATGGACTTCTTAGTTAACCCCTAATTTGTTTCTAAATGAGGCTGTCACTGTGGTTCAAATGAATATGTGCTTAGGAATCAGGGTGTGCATTTGCTTGTAGGGAGGGCTTTGCATGTTGCATGGTTGGTTGTACCCAAAAGCTGCTTAGCTGGGGGAGGGGGGGAAAGAAAAAAAGCTAAGAACATTTTACCCCCCAAAGAAGAACTTTCCTGTATGAATGTTGCAGACTCTTTTTATCAGAACAGCCATATTTACAGCGCGCTTGTAATCATACAGAGCCATCTCCAAAGCACAGGATGTGAGTTGTGATTTTCCCCTTTGGCAGAATTTTTGCTCTTTTTATTTTCTGTCTGTCTCTTTTATCTGGTGTCACCATATGTTTCCCATCGAGCTCTGAAGTCTGCTTCCATTTTTTACAGGAACTGTGCTCTGTTTTACACCCATCCCCACCCAAACACATACACTAGAAATGTCAAAGGTGTGTTTGAGATAAAGCCATGTGTTTCATCAGGACTGAAGTATCTGCTCACCTGAAGGCACGTACTGAAGTCTTTCCTCTCTTGGCAACTATAATTACCCTTTTAATTCTTCTTGTGCTTCATCTCAAAATCTGAGTTTTAGATTTTTCCAAAGGCTGTTGATTTAGGTTTCATTTCTTTGCAGAGAGGAGTGCACAGTTTGAGGTGCCAGAAAGAGGGCAAAAGTTTGCCCCTCTATTGGACTTCTGACCTCTAAAACTGGGGGCCCTTTAAAGCATCCTAAAGTGTCCAGCTGCAAACAGAGGTACTCAAAATCATCAGTCACTTTTGAAAACATGGGAAGCAAGTTTTAGGCTTATCAGTAACTCTATTCATTGAATTTCCTTATAAAGCAAAATTGCTCCTGGAAATGCTAATCAGGAAATATCAGAGAAATAGTAGTCCTTGAGAGATCTCCTCTGAGAGGCACTTTGACTCACCAGACGGAGAGAGAAATCAGAGCAGCTGTATGAGGTCTCTGCATATTCTGTGTGTGTCCTGAACTCTATCAGAAACCCCAGAAGTGACATGAAACTGGATAAAGTGGGCAGTACTGCTGTTGCTAATGCTATTGCATTTTTGATATTTAAGCCAACTGCAGCCATGCTGGGATCATTCACCATAAGGCTCCCTCTAATACTGGCAGGAGCAGGCTACTCCTGTTAAGTACAGTCAGGTCTGAGTGCCTTGAAAATGGCTTCAACTTCAAGGTAAAAAAAAAAAAAAAAAAAGACAAAAACAAACCAAAAAAGACTGAGATAACTGACTTAAGAAATACAGTTTGCGTCAGACCAGTCATTCATCCAGCCTGGGTGTCTTAGACTGCCCCCAAAAGTTGCTGTCCAGGAGGAGTATGTGACTTTAGCCACCTTCTGCAGCCCTTCCCTTTCATACGCCTCCAGCATCTGTAATCATTGGATTAAAGATGTTAGAGGGTACATTTGTGACTACCCCTTTGTGGGACCTGTTGTCCATGAATTCTCTAATGCCTTTAAACTCTGCAGATACTGTCTGCCTCCACAGCCTCCTGTGGCAGCAAGTTCCAGAAGTTCACTAACGGGATTGCATCACAGAGTTTTGCAAACTGCTCTTCAGCAGAGCAGTCTAACATGCATTGGGAAGTTTACAAGTCACACCTAGAGAGGCTGCATCAGATATCTTTGGAGTAAAATACTATGAAGATAGTAGTTTGAGTCAGAGAAATATCCCACTCCTCTGCAATTTCCAGGATAATGTGGTCTGAGTCTTCCAACGTGTATTTGTGTGTAATGTAAACCGTGCAGATAGTCTGTAGGAAGTCAGTACAAGTACTAAGGTACATATTTGCTACTTGAGGAATGATCTAACTTTTTCTGGAAGAATTGTGCCCTCAACATTGATTGTGCTGTCCCAGCTCCCTACCAAACAAAGTAAGTAAAAAAGAAATAATAATAAACCCACCCTAAAATAACTTTGGCTATCAGGCAGAACTTTGTGGTAAAGGGAGATGTCTCGGGTGTTCCACAGTCTAACAGACACTTAGGTAGGTTATGGATTTTACATGAACAGGATTCAGATCATTCATGAATGCATGAGTGGGTAAATGCTAGGAGAAGAAATACAGCTGAAGAAATAACTCACAGATTAGCCAAGGCACCAAGTCCATTTTTAACTCATGTTAGCTAAGCTGAGTGAGATCTGAACAATTTCACTCAGCCCTTCAGTTAACATTTATTTTAATAAAAGCAAGATTCTGGACTTATTGAATGGAATATGTAAATTTTTAGCTGTGGCATGAGATCATCTCTGTATTCAGTTTACACTGTGCCCATCTGAAGGTATCTGGGCAATAAAAAGACTTTCAGTATCTATGCTGCTGCAGAAGTTTTAGGTATTAGCAACTCGTGTGCTAATATGCAATACCTGGAATCACCAAAGTTAAAAATTGCTAGTTTGTGAGTTATTCTCATGCATCCATCCCATTTCTGCTTAACATTGACCTATACAACAAACCCTTTCAATGGGAGTACTTCCTGTGGTTGATTTTGGGTTTTTCTGCGTCTCATTTGATGATACGTTAGAGATCAGTACAACCTTACATTGACTGTTCTAATAAGAATTACACAAAAGAGGAGTATATGCTGGCAATAGACTATCCTCAGGGACCCATAGTTTACTATGAAGAGGCTTCTGGCAGCAAAAATTATGTTTGCCACTGTTGCATGACCCACTTTGAGCAGGGATAGATTGATCATCTGGAAAAAGCCCTGGACTGGTTAAAAGAAAGAACATGCAATAGAAATCTGTATGTCTTTATTTCAGTATTCATCATGAGCAAGGACAAAATGGAAAATACAGGCCAACTTAACTGAAGGCTGCGGTACCCCAAAGACTCAGGCTAGCGCACACTGCATACATCATTAAGCCACTGGCAACAACACACTGAAGCCCTGCCCAAATTTCAATTCTTACACTTCAAATAGTCTCAGCTCTCACCAGACAAATTAATATTTAATGCATAAGTGCACGCTGTAATATTCCCAACTGTGCAATCTAATATTAACAGCTATTTCATAAACCAACAAGGCCCATTCAATTGGTGACCATTTAAACTATAACACACCATTAAACCGTAAAAGCAGCCATGAAAACACGATTAAGATACATGTTTGTCGGTCCATAGCTAAAAGAAGGGAATGTAACAATGTCAGTACAAAAAGTCGGCCTATAGTTCCAGCAAGGCTGTTCAGAACAATAAAGGGAGTCGTGAAGCAAATTCCTTCTTGGAGTTGCAGTTTGGTTATTAGAGCAAAGTAGATCCCATCCACAAGAATATATAGTTTTTTAATAACCTTAAATGAATCCGTGATAATATGTGGCACCATCTAGTTTTCAGTTACTTGTGCTTCTCTATGGATGCGTCTACAGAGTCCCCCTGTTTCTGTGCTAATTCTGCAAGGGCTACATCATTCATGGATATTTAATCAGGGTGGCAGTGAAGTGGGAAGGCAACTTCACCCCTGTCTATAGGAAGCCAATGGTATTGCACTTTATCTGATTCTTCTAATGCTCGTGTCCTGAAAAATATACTGGTAAATTGGAGAGGTTGCAGAAGATGCAGAAAAGAGATGCCTGGAGTAATACAAGGGCTGGGGAAAGTGCTTTGCTGTAAGATACTCTCCATCTTTTTAGCTTATCAAAAAGAAGATTGAGAGATGACTTGTCTTCAGTGTTAAGTGCCTCCACAGCAGGAAAACTCTAGTTTGTAAGAGGTTCTTTAATCTACTGGTGAAGTTATAACAAGAACCAGTGTTTGGATGCTGAAGTGAAATGACTCAGGCATATGTTTCTCTCAACAAGTGTAAATAAGTAGTGGCAAGTTAAGGGTAACAGTGAATTTTTTTTCTTGTCTCCATATCAAGACAATAAGCATTTCTGAAAAACATACTTATTCCTTGGTGTTTTCTTCTTAGGTATGGAAGAGAGGTGCCCTGTGCATTATACATGACTACAGTCATTCTTTCTCT
Organism: Strix aluco; assembly: GCF_031877795.1. Classification (NCBI taxonomy): domain Eukaryota; kingdom Metazoa; phylum Chordata; class Aves; order Strigiformes; family Strigidae; genus Strix; species Strix aluco. The sequence goes on from NC_133942.1 coordinate 15,942,938, forward strand.
CCTTTCATAGTCCAGGCTTTCCGGTGAGTTAGACCCAAGTCCACAAAGGCATGTGGAATTTGATGTTGAAGGTATCGAAACACATTAGAAGACTTTAGTCTAAGCGATTACACTCTTTTTTGTAATGTCATTAAGCAAACATTGTTATATGAAGTGTCTTCAGATGACTGATTTAGTTTTCGTTTTAGAAATAAAAAGGAAATGATCTGGAATTAGGTAGAATAGCAGGGTGAGACAATAAACCAAGACAAAGCGTGATGTTAAAGGTGACGTGTGATGTTGAAGATGCAGAAGTGGAGAGATCTGGTGGTTGTAGCCAGTTAGCCAGTCCTAGAAATGGGCCCTGGACCAGCTAGTCATAAAAGCAAGGCAGGTCTGTTCCAGCATCAAGATGCTAACTTTTTGGGGGCCCTATTAACATGGTAAAGGATGAAATCTGGGTGAACAGGACATTGCAGGCATCTGATTTCTTCTGTATTGTCAATGTTTTCTGAGTTTCTCAGCTTCTAAACAGGAATAACTCTCGAATTATTTAACTGTATAAAGCTACTTTTGCGTTCTTCTCGAATTTGTGACCATTCGTTGTGCGCGTGCAGGCATTTCATTACACAGGCAGTCATCAGGTCTTTGCAAATATTCATCTTTGGTGCTCTGGTGTTCTTGATTCCCTTATTTTGCACTTACTGAATGAGCTGAAAGCAAGACCTTGGAGGCCTGTCTGTGCAAGCACTTTTAATGGAGGGCCATATATCATCCAACTGATAAGCAAGAGGGAAAAAGGTTGTCTGAACTGCACTTCAGCATTACATTATCATGTGTTGTTATGTCTGACACTGAATTTTGGCATCAAATCCTGCCCCCCCCCCCCCCCCCCCCCAGCAAATAAAACAAACCAGTTTCTTGTGAAGTAGTAGACTAATAAAAAAGGGCCTAAAAAGTTTCCTTCAATATCCTCCTTCATCTAAATAACTATTTTAAAACATACACGGGCTCAGTCTGTGGTTTACTACATGCATTTTTGAACTTGGTGGTTTTGGAGATAGTACAACCTGTTGATAGATGACTTGCAAGTGACAGGTTGTAGTCAAATGTGACCCAGGGCAGAAGTGACCAAAAACCAGTGCAGTTTGATGTCTAATCTGAAATGACCTGTTTGTCTCTCTGGAAGTCTGAGCAGATATTCAAATCGGAAAAACCAGCGCTGCAGATGGTACCAACTGTCACTCCTTGTTGGCAATCACATTAGAGAGGGCAAGAACTCAAGCAAAACTTTTCAGATAGAGGATTGCAGCTATCTGTCTGCTTTTCTGTTGGAGCTGGTATATCTGTTTTGTGAAAAAAATAGTTGAAAAATGTTCAGAACATACTGATTTCTTAAGAAAAGAAATTTTGAATGAAAAAGATATATCTTTCTGGCCAGGTTTTCAGTTCCTGCTTTTTCTCCCTGTACATTGCCCTCCCCCCCCCCCCCCCCCCTTTTTTTTTTTCTGTCACTATTTTGATTCTGAACCTAAGGATGGAGAGAGTAAAAGGAGGAAAAAATATCCCAGCCTAAATTGAATAAAACCAGACCTCCTCTCACAGACTTGATATCTGAATTAAAATATATTTTTTTTGTGTGTGTGTTCTACTGAATAATCACAAATTATCTAAAAAGTTTGTTTATGGATCAAAGTTTTGTCTTAGCTGTCTGATTGTCTATCCATGACGCTTCTGTAGGAAACTACTCAGGCAGGGGAATGACCCTGGTGAGGTTCATAGTTTTGTGCTGATTTCTGTAGAACAAGGCTCTGTCTATTGTAACTACGTGCTGCAGCTACCCTGGGAAAGGAGGATAGAATGGAGAGTCTTGTAGTGTTTCTTGATGCTCTGAATTAATCTGTTTTCTTCTGAAAACTCCTCCTCAGAGAATTTTCATTGACAGCTTTTTCACCCTTCGTGGAGTGCATGCAATTGCCTTGGTGTACATTGGCACAAGCCACAGGGATAACAGAGGGTCAGTTCATGGAAATCAAGTCATTTAACCTGAGATCTGAAACAGGCTAGAGGCCACTGGATGGACTGGGATGTTGAAAACACAGTGATCATATTCCCCTTCATTCAGTCTCAGACACAGCACATTAGAGTAATTCAGCAGGGGAAAAAAATGTGTAGCTCTCTACGGACGAGTCTTTCCTAGGATGAAGGAACATTATTTCTTTACACGATGGAACTGTAGTGGTGATAATGATATCACTGACTGGAAACAGCCTAAATTTTCATATCACTATGACAAGTAGGAAGAGCAACGCCTCAGGTAAAACAAACAGTGAGTCAGATGTCTCTTCAAATCAGACAAGGCAACTTATGGGATATATTGTTGGCCGGCGAGCTGCACAGAGAAGCAGCTGGGAGGCATCATCCAGACTGCGAAGGCATGGGAGCACCTCTGAGCTGCCAGATTAGGTGTGTTTCCAGGTTGCATATGGGGGCAAAACCAAGTTGTGCATCACTCCCCAGGTCTTCTGTCCCTGCCTGCACTTTGCCTTCTACTGAACAAAAGAAATGTGGGTGCATCAATATTAAAAGCTGTAACATATCCTGGCCAGGTGCCCTAACTGGATGAGTGGGGACCAGAGGCCTACAGCATGCTGCAGCATTGCTCACTGCTCACTTTAGAGATGACCAGAAGACTTTGATCTGTCCCTGTTTTGCAGGTGAATGATCACTGGCAATTCACTTCATCTTTTATTGCTTTGATTTCCACACCTGTAAAGAGCAGGCAAGATTTTTTTCCTTCTTTTAAAAAGTACTTGAAAATCTCCCTCCAGAAAGTGCAAAGTAATAAGTAGGAGTTATTACTCAAAAGTATTTTCTGTTTATGATTGGCATTGCCTGGGTTAATTCTGACCTGCCAGTTCATTCCTTGGGAGATGATCTTTTGCAGACTTCATAATATTGCTGTGGGAAAAGTGCTGTATTTTTGTACAGTATTATTATTGGCTTGGAAATAACCAACACAAAATGATTTCTTTAGGTTTTCTAGCAGGAATCCCAGTTATTCTCTTCTGCTGCATTACACAAATATGCAACGTGCGATGCTACCCAGTGGTGGAAGACAACAGCTTTATAAATAAATGCAAATGATAAACACAGGACATGCTCTGTAGCACTAAAAGCTATGCCTATAAAAGTATTGGTATTAGTAGGAATGGATGGCTTTATTTTCACCTGTGTATGAGAGTGATATTGGAATTTTTAAAATATCTAAGAGAAAAGAGGAATGATTTGTAGGGAGTTTGTTAGCTTTAGAAGTCATGTGTGAAAACATGGCTTTGAGTTTTAAAGCCTGCAGTTTTGGGGGACTGTTTTTTATGGGCTAAGGAAAATATTTCCTTTTCTTGGCTGTTGAAGCTTTTCACTGTTCTTTGGTTACGTTGCCGTGCTGAGCTACAGACCCCAGTGTGCAGTCAATTATACACTCACGCTGCTTTCAGATTCACTTACCCAGCGATGATGACTGTCTGTGAGCAAAATCCATCAGAGAGTTATTATCTCCAAAGCAAAAGCCTCAAATGTTCAGGCATCTAATCTGCCCCTGAAAATCAGTACCTGTTCTCGAAAACACAAGACCTCAAATGACTTATTATTTTGGATGCTTGAAGGCTGGAAACACTTTTGAAATCTTGTCTGTAGCTTAACAATTCAGGGTTGTCTCAGGTCCATTGGCCAGTATTAGTGTAAGACATGCAATGTATTACCTGTGGTACAAAAGGTCATCTGGATCATGTTATAATTACATGAACCTCTTCATTGTGCACCATGATACCCACAGTAATGCTAGATAATGGTTCAGGTAGCATGCTAATTGGCTGTATAAAATGAGTGTTTTAAGCAGTGAATCTCTAGCTATCCCAGTATTTATGACATGCACACTATTAGCAAATGTGTTTCTTAGTTCTTCTAGACCCGTGATTTTAAGCCTGGTGTTGGATTTCCTTTTTCACTTTCAGTATTTGGGCTATCCAGGCTTAGGTTAGTTCTCTGTGGCTATTTTCCCTCCTTGCCCCCAGCATTTACTTGTTCATGTCATAGTTTAAAAGCAATTAAACCTAGTCATGGTGATCCATATTGCAGGACTAGATAGACAGTATGGCCACTCTTGTAGCATCACGGTGAAACTTTTGGTATTCCAAGGGTAACTTCTGTCTCAGATTACAGTCTGAGAAAGCATAATAAATGTAAAGCTCCTGATGAACGAGTCACTTTATGTAACTATGGTCCTAGTGCAGTATTTTTTAATCATAGTTGATCAGCTTAAAGGTGTTTACTTACCACAGTTCCCAAGTCTTACAAGGGTCTTGGAAGTTGCTGGGTTGTTGAGTTCAGCAGCCACACAAGAAACTTGTCTGAAAGCTGGCATCTAGTTTGAGCTATTCATCCAGGCTTCACCTATTGCCAATTGAGGGAGAGGGAGAGAACTATCTGGAGGTATGTTTAGTTATTTAGGATGAATCATCATAGAGAAGAGGCTGTTAAACTGATCTAAAGGTAAGGGAGATGAATCCCATCTATTATGGAGGAAGGTCAACAGAGCATCTTCACTTGCTCCACACTCTCTAGGCCAGGATATATTTCCCAGTACCTTGTAACAAACTTAATACTGAGCAGCAAGTAGTTTGTCTCCTATGTGGCAGGAAGATCACTGGAGAGACTGAGCTTTGTGTGTCCTGCATTCCTGAAAAGTTGGGGAATTTTACAAAGTACATTTTCGAATGACTCAGGATGCCCATTTTTCATAAGAAACCAAAAAACCCTCAGCAGTACTTGCCAGCTTAACCTGAGAGAAGAATCTCTCTTGACCACCCCCCAAATAATCCAATATCTCTTGACTCAGTTGCCAAGGACAAGACTCACAAACTTGACTGCTTCTCTTCAGATGGCCACCTTCCAGAACAACTGCTGCTTTGTTACTGTTTATGAAGTGACTGGGAAGATGTTTGTTCAGAAATATTGTTTCACTTCTGTGTCTGATCCTGTTATGGTGTAACCTTTTAAGGCCAGAACATCTTAACCTGAGAATATTAGAGAAGATCCTACAAATTAGTAAGATTTACTGCACAGATAAGTTTTTTCAAGTGAAAGATAAATTAATATCATAATGAAATGAAGGCTGAATCATTTATCTTCATCCTTAATAATGAATTGGCCTTTTGGGACACCTTCCTGTGGTCATTTTAATGAAGGAGTATTTCATACCTACTGCATCATCTTTGCACCAGTGCAAAGGATTATTCAAGTCCAGTGTTTTGGAAATAGTTGCACGAAAGCTAAAATGAGTCAAGCTAAATCTGTATCACTTTTCATCAGCTCAGGATTTCTTGCTGCTGGGCTGCCCATGCTGACGTGCCTGTCCCCTTCCATGCACTAATGCCCTTTGGAGCACTCTTTGAAATGTGGCAGCCAGTACAGCGAGCGTGGCTCTGACAGTCCTTCCATGCAGGACTCCAAAACACCTACTGGGACTCTATGACAATCCTTTTAGAAATCAGGATGGGATGGCACAAAACAAGGACATCTGGCAGGTTCAACAGAATGGATCAACTGCAGATTCCCCTGTTGGTGAACTTGGCCAGCAAGCTATTTCAGCAGATGTTTGTCCTTAGGCATTGAATGCTTTCTGGATGCATCTTTCCTCTGCCTCTCAGGAGCAAATGCCAGCACAATGGAAATTCACATAAGCTCACTGACCAACATTAGGAAGTGTTGACCTGATGATGCGCCTCAGCATGTAAACTGGGTTCCTTGAAAGAACAGAAGCTAATGCCTCCTCCAGGGAGTTGTAATGAAGAAATTCAGAGTATAAGGAGCATTTGCGTAGTGTTTGTCAGTGGCTGTTAGGTACAGTCTCTTTTATTTTTGGAACAATTTCATCTTTCCCAATGTCTATGATTTGAATGCTATATTGACTCTGCTCTGTATACTTTCAAGCAGGTATATTAAAAATGCAAGAGGAATGGCATTTTGAAGGGGGGTGGGAGAAAAGAAAGAAAATAATTATTGTTACACATTGGAGCATATTAATGAATACATTAATAATTGATCCACTGTTATGTTTTCCCCTAATAGTCATCAAAATCTGTATAAACCTGCACTACAATACATAACATCTCATTACAACGTTTGCTCAAAAAATCAATGCATATCTAAGTTATTTGTGTCAAAACTCATTTATTTCCACAATAACATGGACTGTCAAACCTTGACATCCTGTTAATAACATCCAGTGCATTTGCATATTATTCAAATATTTCCTTTTATGAAATGGGGGACTTTTACTTACACCGTCCTACTTGCAGTGCTTCATATATTTGCACATTAGCTCAATTCACACAGTTATAGAAGGGTTACCTGTGGCAACTAATTATACTGCACTTTATGCATATTAATGAGCCTTGTGAGCAGCCGTCCTCTGTTCTATGGTGAGATGAGGGGGGGAAAAAATAACAGTGTAAGTGGGAGACCTATTACAGGCAAAATGCAGGCGAGTGGAAGACAGATATTTTATAATGTTTTCTCTTTGATGCCCACAGCCTTTTAGAACAGACTAACCTGAGTGGGAAAAATACCTCACAGCAGTCCCAGCAGCTTTGAGGTCAGATGTGAAAAATACTACCTTTTTTTTTTCTTTATTTCTTTCCTGTTTTTTTCTTTTCTTCTTCTCTTCCTGTCTTCCCCCTGTGCTGCTACCTTTAGTTTCTGGATCCTGTCTTTGCAAGGTGCTAAGTGTTGCCCTCAACCCTGGTTGAGATCAGCACCTCACAAGATCACTCTTTTAATGTGTAGCCTAAAGCCACCATCTGCCCTCTGATGAAGTCATCTTGAAAAAGGCCTTTTCACCTGCATAGATGAGTGACACATTTTGTTTTGAAGGGGCATTTCGGCAGCACATGCTAGCAGGAACGGAGACCCAGCTGTAGGCTGTTCAAGCGATTCCCATGACCAGGTGCCACAAGGACAATGAGAAGAGTTGAGCCACGAGAATGGGAAGAGTTGGCAGCCCCACTGCAATACAGAGGAGGGCCACATCCTGTGCATGAAAATGCATGCACAGCGATAAAGCTTTCTTTCCCCCCTGTAAAAGTGGGCAATCAGTCAGTTTAAAGGTCTTGCAAAGGGCAAAAACCATCGGCGGGTGCATCAGAGTGTTCTTGGAAGGCACGCAGTGCTAAAGGCTGAGCTGCGCTTCCTTGCTGGGGTGTTTCTTGAGATTGTCTCCACCTACTTTAAAAAAAGAGAAAAGCTCCTGCGTTGACACAATGGAAGACAGAAAAGGAAGATTTGATTTTATGCAACAGCAGATGTCTCCTAAGCAGTAATCACAGTGTCAGATAGAAAAACTAATCATATTTCAGTAGCTTGTTCAGATCTCTGATTAAAATTCAGTGATACCATTCCTGGATCCTAAAATGCAACAGTCATCAGAAACAAAAGAGAATGTATCATAATTAATGCAATTAAAAGAGCCCTTTCCTTTCTCTTTTTTTCTGGGTAAGCTATGCTGACCTTACAAGAGATTAAAACCATTCTCCTCAGGACTAAAATCTGACTCAGCGTGGGAGTAAGAAATCCCAACTCCTTATAGCCATCTCCAGGATATGAGTACATGGGGTCCTGCACACATGGGAAAATAAATAGATTTGGTTGCTTACTCCTTTCAGAATAGGGGAGAAGGCAGATGGAGCTGAGCATCCAGCCTCCCTTATTTTCTGCTGCATGCAGCTCTGTCGATAATATGGTTATTTAGTCAGGACTGGCAGTTAGCACCCCAATCTACCCTTTCTAGGACAAGCTAAATCTCCAGATTCTGAATTTTTTCACAGTCAGTTCCTGGGCCACCTGCCATGCAAATCAGCCAGAATTTGCTGAGTAAATCCTGTCTTAAACCAGAGCAGGGTCTGTAGTTTGAGTGTCAATGGAGTGCTCAGACAATGCAGTGCTGGAAAGATTCAAATGTGGATGGTGCTGGGTAGCCCTGGGCAATTCCCTTGCCATCAGCTGGCCTAGGCAGAGATCTGAATCAAGACACTCAGGTTGAAGAGTGAAATCAGGCAGTGCCATTTCATGCTGATTGCAATTTCAGGTCTGATAATCAGTCAGTTTTCACAGGGAAAATACTTCCAGCAAGGATTTATTTGGTGCTGGATATGAATGATTTTTGATCAAAACCAGAATGAAAATTATTTAAATGATACACATTAAAAATAAATATAAAATAGACAAAGAGTTCATGCTAGCTGAATGTAGGACAATATTTTTGTAGCAAAACTGCTGTATCAATTTTGTGATGGAGGACTGGGGGAGAGGGTCCAGCAACAAAGGGGATGTTTGATCCTCCTTTTTCTATTTATACCAGCTGGAATGACAATGCCTGCTTCATTTAAAACAAGACTATATAAATTCCTTTTAATTTACAATGGCACTTGAAGGCTTTTGTGGACTGTATATGGTTTAATTCAGCATCTTGGATAGGTAGAAAGCTCCATTTGCTTGTTGTTATGAGAGCTTTGCTCTAGTGGAGGTCTTCAGAGTAATTATTTTGTGCTGTATCCCATACCAACTCTGAGAAAAGAATGAGTGAAAGGCTAGTTAAGAGATACAAGCATTTATTTTATTCCAGAGCTGCTGAACTCTGAGTTGGTACTATTAGGTGTTAAAAAAAATACTCTGGTACTTCACTAGAAAAGCTGACAACCTGCTGTCTTATTAACATAACTCTAACATGTCTGAGAGATCCAACACAGCAGATTGATTATGTTCATGTCTCAGCCACAGTACTGATGATGATACGCTAGTAAATATATCAATGCATCACCAGCTTTGAGCGCAGAAGTCTTTCTGTGACATTTTCTGAATGAGATATGAAAATGAGAATGGTTTGTGCATCTACTCTACTCAAGTAGCTAAGTTGAGAAGGCAGCACTGTTAGGCAGAAGTGCACCTGGCAGCGATGATTAACTGTGTGGTCTTGGTAGTGTCTGTATTGTAGAGATGTCACTCAGACAAGCAATGCAATAGCTTGATCTGCAGATTCCCAGAATAAGAAAAAGTCAATTTACAAAGACTGTTTTCTTCCTGAAGGAACAATAAGAGAATCGTGCCTAAGCTGAGAGACTGGCCTCACTGGTTCTGCTATGTTTCTGTTGGAGGGGAGCATGATAGGCCAGGAAAGGAAATGGATAACTATTGCCTTGAGGCAGGTTAATTAGCACAGGTAAGGAGCATGGCTACAGTCAAAAATATCTGTCTTTACTTCCTTTCTTTTACAGATTTTCTATGTGACTAGACAAGTCATGTAGGTTTTTTTGGTTTTTTTGTTTGTTTGTTTTTTTAACCTAGGTGTAAAATGGGAATAACAGTGCTTTCTTTCTTCTGTCCTTTATCTGGCTGCCCATATCGTGTCTAGCACAAGGGAGCTCTGAGCTCAGCTGATCTCTCCGTGTGCTAAGACCATAAACTGAAAAGGTGCAGTACTAACAGCAGTTTGGGACTTCGTGCACAGTTATTGTAAAAAGCCCAGGAATCGACATTTCAGTTGGCCAAGACTTGACTGTGAATGGTGAGGTTTGAAGTTCCAAGGGACTTTGTAAGCAAGCTTCGGGCTTCAGACAGAGGAAGGTGGCAGGCAGTCCTGGATTAGGCATTCCATTTCATTTTTTGCTTGTGACAATTGAATTATTCCACTAATGCCATCTATTCTTTGCACACCCATGCTCAGTGAATTTATCATGGCTATTGATACAGGTTAATTTAGGGCACCTAAATAAATACCAAATTTATAAGGCCAGTTTCTCTAGCATCATGATATAACCAAGGTAGAAAGCTTCCCCACAGCACCTAAAGGTTGTTCTGGTTTGTCTTCAGGAGCAGCTTTTCCCTCCAGCAGCTACCAGAGCACTGTGGGAGTCCAGACTTTTTACCTTTGCATCAGTGCTAGCAGATGTGAACTCTTCCAGAGCTTTTGGGGTGATGGACAGCTGCGTTCAACTCTGTAGCAAATTCCTTAGGCAGGTCCACCCAAAGAGGTCCAACACAGTAACCATGTATCCTCACCACTGTAGGGGGGCAGAGCACATATAAGACTGAAGCATCATTTTAGCTTTGAATTTCTTTTGATACAGAAGCTAATATCTCTCTGTGTCAATGACAGTGGGAGAGGAAATAAATTCCCCCTTGCTGAGAAACATGGTAACCAAGACAGGAAAGCGAACACAGACTAGACCATGGGATCGTTGGAGGAGTCCATGTGTGGTCTGATCTAGCAACGACTCACATGTGTCCTTGCAGGAGTTCCCTCTCTGCTTAGGCCTGTGCTGACAAGGTCATGTTGGTGCTGCAGACTTTGTTGCAGCCTTGGCTTTTAGGGGAACTGAGAGCTTCTGCAAACAGCACCACTGCAACGCTGACACTTACGGGATTTTATTGCCCTTGGCAGCAATTCTTTCCTAATGTAAAACTGAGATACTGTATCTTACAGGAAAGGACCTAAACAATGATGTATTCAGGCTGATGGGACTGGATTAACCCATTAATAAATAGGAGGTGAAGAGAGCAATCTTGTTGAACGTAATGTATGCTAATGATGTGACCTGGCTAATGGAGCCCTTTTCTATATTCTGTCATTGCGCACATCAATTATGCAGCCTCAATTATCATCCTGTTTTTGTATCGTGTGGCTGAGAAATGAGAGACTTAATAGAGATGTTTCACCCAGTAAAATGCCTGATTAGGTTATGAAAGCAGAAACTCAAGGAAAAGAAGAAAAAAAAAACACCCTTTGTTACATTATATCCTGATTTAATTAGCCAAAAGATATTATTCTCTGTAAGGGCCTTTGAAGTTGTAGAAATATTGCTGTAGGCTCAGCAGCAGAGATGACTAACTGTCTTAATACCTACAGCAAATACACTGACATAGCACTTACATACAGACAGATCTTAGCTAAGCATTGCAAATTAGGCCAAGATCAGTGTTTACTCCATGTGGGTAAGGTTCCTGATTAAGGGGAAAAAGAGGAGAGGGACTTCTGAGAGTCAGAGTTGCAGTTACGTCTAGGAGGAAAACAACAGCAAGCCCCTGCTACTAGTGACATCTTGGTGCATGTGGTAGATAGAAGGGTGTGTGGTGGCTTTTGATAGCAGTTCTCAGATAAATGTGCTTCCTCCTCTCTGCTGGGTGGTTATCTCCCTCTTTCTTTTCTTTTTTTTTTTTTTTTTTTTTTTTTGACATGTGGGTTATACTGAGTTACCTTGAGTTTTAGTGGCTTTGAGATTCTGTGTCCCTATTGCAACCCTGGTGATGGGGACACATTCAGGTTCATCGAAATCTGTCAGGTTCAATCCTTGTTTTCTTGTGATGGTTGCAGGTATTTCTTGTGTTTCTGACATGGATGCAAATAATAGTCAGCCCTGCAGGACAGGGGAAGTCATGGAGACAACCCAGTGTGTGATGAGAAGTTACCAGAGGGAAAAAATGCCACTTTTTTGCAGTAGCTGAACCCATAAGTGGAGCTATGACCCTTGGTTTGTGCTTGCTAGACAAAATCTGTAGCTTTTTACAAGGTGGGAAAAAATGTAGCAGAGAAGGAACTAAGTAGTGGGATGAAGGTGGGCTGAGTGTTAAAGGAATTCACCAGATGCTTGTTCCTTTTGCACTGAGTTAAACCACCTCTGCAGTCCTTACAGCAGTCCCTTTCAGACCTGGTTTGAAGGCAACTCTGAGTTTTCTTCATGGTGGCAGGAGCATAACTATAAATACCATGTTTTATTTGTTTTAGAAATACCCAGTCAGCTAGATCCCTGATAAAATCAGGTCCAATTCACACAGTTTTTGACTAAATTGCAGTGGCACAGAAAGCTGGTGTAAAGCAAGGGTGAATCAGGTCCTTGGCATGTGTCAAAGTTGTTAGTTCTTTCCTTCCCCCAGGGTCTCATCTACCATGATAAGGAGTGATGTAATGCTCATTGAGAACATGATCAGAATTACAAAACGCCCAGAGTGCTATATTTACTCATCCGTTCTTGGCCAGTCCATCTTCTGGTCTCAGTAAATAAATTTGGAAGTCAGGGAGAAATAAACACCTGGGCCAATTATTCCAGCTCTAGCTCTTGGGTTTGAGTGCCTACGCTTTTGGGTGTCTGTCCGGAGAAGCGTGTTTATGGCCTGACTCCAAAGAGCTGAGTTTGCAGCTGAAGCTCCTCTTAACTGCGGATGTCTGTCACTTCTAAAAATGGTTGATATTGACCTAAGCTTTTAAACGCCTCCCGCTGCAGCAGCCAAATAAAATAGCAATAAAACTGTGATTTGCTAACTCAGAGCAGCATGTTGTCACAAGCTGTACTTTATCACTGGTGCTAGCAGGCTACGTAACTCAGCATTAAGTCTCCTTATTATCATATGCTTTGTGGACAGTTAAGCCATCTTCTGATGCCCTGTTCATACCACCCCAGTGCTATGCATCTGTGATCTAATGTGCACAACAGGTAGCACCAAAGAGCAGGAGTCATGCATGAGGTGCTGACATTGGTCAGGTCACTTGTTGTCTGCCTTGGGAATGGTATTTAAAGACTAGGGGCTATGGCAAAATGAATTTCATTGACTTTTTTTTTTTTTTTTTTTTGAGGTACCTCAAACCACCTCCAGCCTTGGAGAGCTAATTTTGTGCAGAAAAAAGATGTCTGAAACTTAAGGCGCTATATGAATTTTAAATTTGAAAGCAAAACACAAAATCAACGGGTTTTGCATTAAGAAAGCTTGTTAGAAGCAGTGAGGTAGATTGAGTCTTTTATCCTACAGGTTTTTGAATGGTGACATTTAAATAGTAGAAAATGGTGGCTTTTTATTTCTACATCCCCTTTTCTTGCACACATACACTCCTCACAAGCTTTACTGCAAACTTCAGTTTTAATTTCTGTGCCTTTGTGGGCAGGAGTGGGGTCATGCTTTTGAAGTATATGCTTCATTATTGCTTTGTGTACTTTCCTATTAACTTCAACACAGTATCCAGCTTATCATTGCTTGATCCTTCATGCATCTCAAATGCAACACTAACTGCTAGGCTGCATGTGTTTCCTGACCTTCTTTTCATTTCTATACAATGTCCATGTGATCTATCGTAGCTTTGAAAATTCAACTGCAGGGTAGAGATTTCTTTGCCAGAATTGATCCTTCTCTTTTCCTCAGAAACCATCAGATAAAGGAATACTTGTGACAAATAACCATGAGAAAGATCACCACATTAGAAATCTTCTGCTTTGTGCTGTGCTAGCTCTGTGTAATTTGGATGGGTCCTCAGTTACTTGTCTTTCACCTTTGGGGTAATTATTTGCTTGCGAGTGACGAAGATTCTTGATCCCATTTTGACCTGCAGAACTTCTGATAAGGAAAGATTTGCCTTCGGGCTTCTATCCACAAAAGCCTGATATTCCTTTTTTTCACCATCACATTATATTAGTTGGAGAAGCTGTACGAGATGAGAAGCTCATTATAGCTTTAGGGTCATCACTGAATGACTTTATCCAATGGCCTTCAAGCACTTCCACAAGGGCTTTCATATCATCCCTATTATAATAATCTTGTATACATTGTTTTAATTTCTATATCCTTTTCATCTAGCTACTGAGGAAGCGTGTTTTACAATTATTAATGTATTTAGCCTCGAAGCTTGTGAGTTAGAGGAAACTTCATTATGCCCAGGGCAGGGGTGGGTGAATTGAGGAACAGAGAAAGGAAAGAATTTGCTAATGGTCCTGGAGCCTAACTTGTGCCTCACTCGCTTGGTGTGTGATTCAGTGATGAATAAAATCAGGGCTAATATGGCTTCAAGCAGTTCTTTCATACAGTATTTTGCTGTGTGATAATATCATTGCTGTTTGTTTAACTAAGACTGAGTTGTTCTGTGCCTCTTAGCAGGAAGAGGCTGAGTTTTACTAAACTTGGGCAATTTGGAGTTTTCTAATAAAAATGAAAATATACCAAATATTTAAGAGGAAAACCTATGTTGGAGTACTTAAATGACTGAGACTGAAATTGAGAAGAGCTGTAATTCAGGCACTGTATTATCCCATTCCCTTCCCTGCAGGGATCTGCTTTCCCATGACACACTGCAGTCACACTCTGGGTACCTGGTTTTGCTTGATTGTGGAAGATGGAACTGGGATCAGAAAACCTGCCAGGTAGAAAAGGGAGAGAGCATGAGACCTGCTCATTGCATCCCTGCTGAGGCATCTTCTTTCACAGAAAGCAGGGCCTTATTGTGAAAAATGTTGTTCAGTTAAAACTGTTTCAGTTGAAACTTTTCACCAGCTCTATGCTTGATTTCATTTGCAGTTTCTTCTAATGTTTTGCCCACTGGGTCTCTGTGCAATGAAAAATGCCTCCTAATTCAGAGGTGACCGTTAAAAATGTGTGTTAACTAGGGAGCATTGTTTACGGGCAGAGCTGCAGCATCCAAACAACACTGCCTTAAGTCTAACCATTAATGGTCTGCCACAGCACTGACTGTGTCACCATAGGACATTTAAAATTCAGCCCATGCGCTTTCCATTCCAGAGAGTTTTGTGGTTTGCACAAGAAGGGTTATTGATATTTTATCCAAATGTTTTTTGACAGACCCTTTCACACATTCCTCCTAGGTGGTACAGCACACAGGGCTACTTTTTATCACTGTTGGTTGGATGTTACCCAAGGCGGCTGTTCTGCCCTTGTTCATCACAAAATGATCCATAAAGCAGCTTGGGATATCTAAATGCACCAGGCTGTTCGCAGATCCCACAGCAATTATTTTGGAGTGCTGGATGTAGAAAAGTTTGCCAGAGGTGGAAAGCAAGTTGCAAATTGTATGAATTCCACTCTCTGCAAGTAGTGCCTGGTCTCAGTCCACTCTCACTTGCTCAAGGAGAAGGATGGTCTTAGCAAATCATCCCAGCACTAAGTAGAAGATGTATTTGGAGATTAAATACTAAGTGCAACCCATCATGGGTGGTCCAGGTTGGAATTTGGACTAAAGGACAAAACTAATCTTCCAGCCTCACTGTTTACACATGCTTCAGCCCTTGTCACCCAACGTGAGGGCTGCTGGGCTAAACCCCCTTTGGCCGCTGGTTATCGTCCAGTGGTGGGGATATGCTGAACCCACTGTCACTGACTGATGATTCATGGCTTGGATATCGAGCTGACATATTTTTTCTTCTTATATAGAGAAATTGTCCCCATGATCAGCCACCTCTCTGCAGGCCACAGCCAAGAAATACTTGTACCGCATGGGACCTATAGATTGCAGTCTGGGAAGAGGGGATTAGGACTCTGAATGCCAAAGCAGATGATATATGTGCCTACGACATGTGATCAGATTAGTGTGTGTCTCTGTGGATGTATGTTTTTGTGCATGTGTTGCGTGTAGAGATGGTTATTTGATAACTGTTATAATGAGCGATATGGGTGATGTACCTTCTCTGTTTCTGTGCCTGACGCACATGTAGACGTGTCTACAGTGAATGCACTCTCTTTGTCTCTATATATAAAGGCTGGGAGAGCTGTGTGAAATTTGGACCTTCGCTTTCGTGTGAAACATTATCAGATCATTCCTTTGCTGAACTGGTTGATCTGATTAGAGGTGGCTTAAAAAAAAAAAGTGAAGTGAACAGGTGGCAGACATAAATACACAGCTGTGCATTATTGCTGATTTTATTACTATTTTATAATGTTGTCCGTGGTTATTTTACAACAATTTTCTCTATTCGTGACATTGCTGTAAATCTCATTGTAAAATGGCCCTAATGTGCAATGAATACCATTAAGCAAAACGGAGAAACTTAGAGAATCGTTCTTTTGTTATGAAAAGAGAGACAGGGAGAGAGATGCAGCTAGGGGAATAGCAGAAAGCCATGGGGAAAGAATTAGGGGACCGAAAGGCTTGTTACATAACGAGGGTAAATCTCTGCATGCGATGCCATAAAAGCACTGCGGGATAAAGCAATAGCTTGTTTCACCCACTAGATGGAGATGGAAAGAAGCATTTTCTACATGATGATATTCCTGGTAGCTAGCTGCCTGCTACTTACTCTGCTTGCTTATTGAATGGCTTTTACTTACAGTATCTTAAGCCTATCCTTAAAGCAATTACAAGATTTCTCCAGAGTAACATTTGGCATGTGTGGGCTATATCTAGGCTTTTAGCACCGGCTAATTTGCCTGGCCTAATTTTGTATATGTTCCCATTTATATTCATGGTCAGGATCTATTGTAGTTACAGGCTTTTTCATATAAAAGGCACCTCATTCTTTTCTTAATTTTATTGAGAATTAATACAGCTTCTTGTATGTCAGCAGGATGAGACTAGAGAATTGGAAATATTTTTCCTTCTGAAATCAATATCTCAGTGGCTCTAGCCATCATTAACTTTGCTCCCTTCTTTAGTACCTACAAAGTCTTTTGGGGTCGAGTCCTCTGGTTAGGACTGACTGAAATAAGAATTCTCTCTCCTTTGAGAAATCCAGCACCAGTGCTTGCTCCACAGTCCAAGGCAAACTTTGCACATGTCCTGTTGTGAAAAACGTTAAATTCTCTGAAATGTTTTTGTTGGTGATGCGTTCACCCCCTTTTTCTGAAAGTTGATTTTATCACAAAACAAACCCAAAAGTTTATAAATGCCTCAAACCCACAAATTTTGGGATTGGGGAAAACCCCCCAGAACTCCTGGCACATGATGTTTCTAAGGGAAAAGGTAGCGGGGATGCCCAGGCTGTGGCAGCCTGTGTGCTGCACAGCTCCACAGCTGCGCTCCCTCCCTGCAGTCGCACCTGCAGCACTCCCAGCTCCTGTGTGCACCTCTGTGCTGCTGTGGCACCAGCACTACCTGCTCTTCCAGATGCTCAGCTTCCCAACACAGAGCCTGGAAGCCTAGGTTTGCTATCAAAAATCTGAAGAAAACAGGGTTCCCATCCAGTAGCCCTCTTGGAATCCATGCCCATGCAGTGTGTTGGAAGTTTACAGGGCATTTCTGACAAAATAGTTTGGATTCAGCAAAAGAGCATCTTCCACTGAAATGGTGTGTTGCCTGAAAATTCCTGACCAGTTCTGCACTGATTGCTTTGGGATGTGGGGAACAATTCAATGACTATCAGAAAGTCATGGAGCATCTTCTGTGTTGGGAGCTGACTGTCCTCGTAGTGCTCGGGAACAGCCTTTGCTATATTTTCTGAGAATCTCTTTTATTGACATTTAGCTAACAGAATTCACTGTGTGACCAGGGCAGGCTAAGAGCCCACAGCTGAGTGCTTGTGGCAGCTCTACTGATGGATGGTGAAGCACAGAGCTGCTGCAATTCACTTGCCCTTGGCTGCATGACCATCTCTTGAGCGCTAGGCTGGCTTACAGTCCCCTTCCACCGTGTAATAAGCTGTATTCTTGCAATGTACCTGCTCTATTGCTTGTAAAGACTGACGGTTGAGCAGAGAAAGCATGTTTGAACATGGTCATAAGATTATACAGATCGTGTAATACTACCACACAACACCATGCTTCAGCCATTAAGGTTGTGTATCTCCATGCACCGTTTGCACCTGAAACATTTGCTCCAGCCTCTTGCAACCCCCAAAGGACTGGCAGCTCCAGAGCAGCACTTATTCTGTCATTCTTTGCTTTTCTTTCCTCTCTCGATTGTCACTCACTGCGTGGGGCAGAGACGTGCGTACAGATTTCTGCACCCCTCAGAGAGCAGCCATCCATTTGGAAATGTGGCTCCCAGGGCTCAATGTCCTCCATACCTGCAGGTCTCGGGCTCTGCAGGACAGAACCTAAGATACTTGTTAAGCTGTTTATTCAGTGTCACCATCACTTTTCATTCTTCAAAGGAGCGAGATCAGAAACCACTTCAGCAGACCCTTCTTTCTCAACAACCAACTTCATGAATCACTTCCAAGTCTGCCAAATGTCAGCAATGTGAATGGGAGTTGTAACACTTGGGGCTGCTCTTGCAGAGGAACTTTCCCACACACAAGCTTTGGCCTCCATACAAGATTATGGGTGATTTTTAGGAGGCGGTGATATACAGGATGTCAGAGTAAATGCTGTAATGGTCTGCTGTGGGCTTGAACTGCATAAACTCTGCAAAGGAGAGAAGTAGTCCAAAGGTCATTCCTCTAGCAGGGGCCACAGCTTACCAAGGGTGGGGGATTTGTCCTCCCCGTGATCAGGAAACCTCCTTTAGAAGAAAACAAGGAATGGGTCTTGGTTAAGTGGAACTGCCTTGAAATGATGCTGAGCTGCTGCTAAATGCAGGTACCACTCCTGAGTGACTAGCACTTCATGTGGCTTAGCCGCGCTGTCTCATACCACAGCTCTGGGCAATTGCCCTGGTTGCTTGTCCCTAAAACTGCCTTGGGAGGCTTTCTGCAGTTAGCAATCTGTTTTAATCCCTAGAGAGATTATTTACTCTCATACTTCAGCTCTTACAGCTGAGCCTGTGCCTGGCCTTCATTTCAGAGCTGCCCAAGTGCTTGCGGTAACAGCTGCCTTGTTGGAGGTGAATTTTCAGCTGTGCCAGAAGAGGCTTGCAAGGAAGTTTGTGTTATACTTAGTCATGCTGCTTGGTTCCAGCAATGTTATTTGTCCCACAAGACCACAAATGCAAAAATCACTTACAAATGTATAAAAGCCCCCAAACCACTGAGCACCAGGCAGAAACACTCTTTTACAAGCCACTGATTGCTCCAAGGGTCTCTCTGGCATTCAAAGCCCGCCATTTGTTGGCCTTTTGTAACCAAATACACAAACTATGTCTCTCAGGTGGCAGGGGGAGTTTGTTTCCAAATCTAAGTGCTGTTGCCAAGAGTATGTTAGAGCAGTAGAAAATAAGTATTTGTTTAAAGAGGGATTAGACTTTCCAACTCAGAAATGTGTAAGGTTTTTCAAACTGATTGCACCTCTCTTTCTCTGGAGAGAACAAATGTATTGTCTGGCTGTAAACTGAAGTGGAAGGAAATTGGCGTAAGGGTTTTTTGATGATATTTGAACAATGTCTTTAGAAAGCCCTCAGATAGGCAGCAAATATGTCACTGCAAGGAATGGTCACTGGCTCTGGAAAATCCCACTTTCCCCACTGGGAACCCTGACCCACTGCCTGGAGTGGGGAACATGCCGTGCCATGGGCTTCACACACCAGAAGAGTTTTTGTGATAGGTGTGGGTGCTTATAAGAACAGAAATTAAGTTTGTGTAACAGGTGCAGGGTTGCAAAAGGCAGATTGATTGCTCAGCTCATTTTCTGTATCTGAAGGACCGTATACTGAGTATGGATGTAATCTTTCTGTGCTCTAAATTCCTGTTAACTAATATTTTATGCCTTTTATTTCTCTAGTACAAATGACTGTGCACTGTGAGTATTCTTGCCCCCGTGGTGAAGCTGTGCTCCCAGTTCCCAGCACAGCAAAGCAGTGAGGGGGGAGCGGGAAGTGTACGATCATATAAGACTAGGATGAGGAGTCACTGTGTGATGAGAGCAGACCAGAGAATTTCTCCTGTGTTTAAAGGAGTGGAAGTACGCTAATAGGAAGAGTTTGGGATGGCTGGTGTCATATGCAGGAAGAAGTGTGAGGATGGAAAATGTCTTGTGTGAGTTTGTGGAAGGGAAGGGGAAAAAAATCTCTCCTGTGTGATGAAGTGAGAGGGGAGTTGTGTTTGGTGGCACAGGCACCCCTGTGTGTGAGGGAGGTCTCATGCAGTGAAGCTCACCCTCTTAGGTTTACCAAAAAGCAAAACTGCAGGTCAGTCTGTTTGACCTCCAGAAGTGGCACAAACAAATAGTAGTTTGGTCCCCTTCATATGTGGTGACAGCTTTCTGTGCTGGGGGACACACGACCCTGGACATCTTTAACATCCTTGGGTGTGATAGGCACATGGGTAACATGTTTATCGAAGGATCTGTCTTTTGCATGCTGTACACCCATGCATCTATTTCAGGGTAGAGCAGCTTCATTTAAACTGCCTGGAAAGATTAAATTATATTATTCTCTTAACATGACAAGAGGGTGACAGACTCTGGTTTCACCGCACAATGGTACACAGCGAAGCGGAACTTGGAACATGTACCTCCTCCCTCCCAGGGAAGAGTGTATCGATTGAAGAGCCATGTAGTGCATTAGAAGGACGAGAAAGCGTGGATTAATTTCAACAATCTGATGTAAAACACGAACATCCCCTTCTTGAGCTAAATCGCAAAGGGGGGTTCTGGGCCTGTCAGGTGTCACAGCGCAGGCAGAGCAGGGGACTCCATGGTGCCGAGGGGCACAGAAGACCAGCAAAAGAACAGCTTTAGGGTTTTTCATCTTTGTTTTGTTGTCAGCTTCTGATCTTGCAACAAATAAATGCAATTTTGCGTAGACAGAACAAAATAATCCATTTTATTTTCCAGATGGGAGCAAGAACAGTCCCTTGTTTAGGGATTAGCTGAGGGAATTAACAGAATTTTGCTTTCCATATTTTTTTTCCCTGCCCTTTGGCAGATCTGCACAGGTAAACTTTGATTTTGATGGAAGTCTGGCACAGATCATCTCTGGGCCTCCTTTTCTTATTTGCAAAACATCATTGCCCTACCCTACAGGAGTATTGTGACAATTCGTGTGTTAAAGATTGTGAGATGCTCAGATTTGGGGGTAATTCATACAGGTGACTTCGATGAAGATAGACTGCTCTGCAGTGCATTAGACAAGATAAGCCAGGCATGTTTGATTAAAAGACAGTTAGATGGACATCCAGTGGTTGGTAATGCGAACATCAAAGGTCTGGTAGAAATACGTATTTGCCTTGCAAATCTGTCATCCTCAGTTTTGGCAGGACCTTTAATGCCTTCAAATTTTTCTCTAATAATGTGGTAAAGTGTCTCCAGTGCAAGTTTTCTCATGTGTTGCAGAAATATATATTGTATTAGGAAGAAACCGTGGAGCTGTGCTGATGGCTTAAGTTCCTGAAGGCATCCATGAAGTGGGAAAATCACACCCTGTTAGCTCTGACAGTAAATTCTGCAGATTCTCACAGCTAATATCAGAGGTCCTGTAGACCTTTTTATATCCCCCGTTTCTTATTGCTTACAGTTTCTTATGGTACAGGAATGCCAATAGCTGACTCATACACAGTGACTTTGATGCTAGAATAGGCTCTTGTTCAGCACTGAAGGGAGCCAGTTGCTCTGGGATGCTGTCTCAATTAGATATTTGATTTGCTCTCAGGAGGAGGGGAGGATTTGTCAGGAGGGAAGATGGCATTGCTGCTTCTTTCACATCTACCTTTAAATAGCTTCTTGGGAACACCAGACCTCTGTATGCTTTCTCCCAGATGAACACATCAGGGTCTGACTGTTCTGTACAATAACCAGAATCCTCCAGACCCTGAAGCATGAAGCATTTAGGAATAATGAGACCTCTTTTTGTATTTCCTTACATAAGGTCACATCATGACATCAGGGGAATTCTGCTTAAAAACTGACATCACAAGACTGCTTAGCAACTACTGGCTTGACTAAGTAACTACCATTGGTACATGTGAAAACCAGTTTGTTTCGGAAGGTTGAATTCCTAAGTACTCAAATCATACACACAACTGCTTACACAAAGCATTAGTTATGCTTAGTTCACTAACAAGATTTATGTGTGCTCTGTGCTAGAGGCACCGAGACCATACTGTGCACAAATGCTGTTCTCTGACAATGGCGACTCGCGCTCTAGGTTAGATACTGGTAATTTATCACAAAGGCTTGACAAGTTTAACAATACATCAGGTAGATTTACTCTCGCTTTGAGCTTAATGTTCCTCATTCTCTTATGTTCTAGAAATGATCCTTCGGTGAGGTCCGGAGGCTGGGAAGCTGGCTTAGAGGTGTAATGGGACTCACTCATGGCTATCTTCAAATCTAAAATTGTTCCTTTGAATATTGTCTGCAGCCTTTAAGATGCAGACTGCAAGACTTCAATGCCGCCAAAGGGTTTTTCTTGGTAGAGAAAAATCTTCCTCTTGATATTCAGCAGTTTCTTTATGGGGTTGTTTGGTCTCTAGACATGAGAAAATCCTGGCAATTTTGATCATTTGAAGCAAATGAGTAATGTGTAGTGCTTAGTACAGTGTGTCGCTCTTCAAATCACTGATTATGCTTTATTTTCTATTATGTTGAGTGGAGTGATTCTATTACAGACTATCATTTTCTCTTTTTACTGCAGTTTATTTCAAGGATTCCTGCTGGAGCCCTATCTACAGAACATTTCTAGATTACAATTGACTATCTAAGACTGTTTCAGGAATACTTAATGGGCCAACTCAAATTAGCCAATCTGAAGAAATGAATTTTGGCCTTGAGAGCTCTCTGAACACATGCCATGCTGTAAGCAAAAGGAAAAGGCTGTCTGCTGTCAGAATTTCAGTAGGTGTCAGTGTGGATTTTGAGCTGGATGCTCAGCCTGAGTATCCAGGATCTTTTCTTTGTGAATTTATCACAGTCCTGTTCTCAGTTATCAGCCCCTGGTTCAATTTAACCTCCTCTTTCTACCCTCTGATCAAAGATTGCTGGTGATAGATGGTCACTAACTTAGATAACAGACCCAGGACTAAGAGGGGTCTTTTGCTCCTGTGGTCATCAGTCTCCACAAAACCATGACCCGAATATCCTGCCTGTGTAGCTGGGGACTGTAACAGAGTCACACATCTGGCTGAGGCACAGGGTGAAATACTTCACATCCATCCTAGTGCGACCTTCAACATCCTTATCTGGCAGGAATCACTAAGCCTGCATGGGAAGATCAAAAGAGCTCATCTTGTTCAGCCCATCAACATTTGGGCCTAACTCTGATTGCTGTCAAGAGTACCTCAAAGGTAAACACAAGAACAAATAAGCAAATAAGTGCCAAGAAGAAAGGTGGGCTGCCAGTGAGAGGCTGTCTAATCTTCAGGGAATGATATTCAGTAACAGCCTCCAGGGAGAATGTTGTGATGAGTGAGAGCAAACACTGAGCAAGGTAGAAGGGAACAAGCGGTCAGTTTATGGCAGTTTATTCCAGATTTTGGGCAGCGTTTCAGCACATTTCTCGTTTGATTGGCTTATCTTACTCTAATTATTACATTTTCAAAAACTTATGTGATATATACTGTCAGGAAATATACTGCTTATTGAAGGGACTGAACTCCTGAGCATACTTGTCAAGCTACAGAATTATCTATTTTATTCTTCTTCTTTAGCTTGAAGAAATTATAAAAAGGAAAAGAACAAAATTATAGGCTGGAGGCATATATTTCCCCCCAAAACTCTTCTTTCTCTAATTGTTAAATCTTGCAAAGGTTTTAATTTCATAAACTGAGATGGATACAGAGGCACTGATCCATTAAGTTGTCTTTCAGGGATCATTATTAAAATATTAAGGAATAATTTAATTTTCCCTCCCCATGGTTTTATTTTTTCTTCTGAGACACTGTTGTTCATGTGTGTGTAAGTCACAGCTGAAGAGTTCACTGAACATTCAGGGACTGGGAGAGGAAAACATCAAAGTGGACCCAAGCCTTTCTCAGCTATTTTCTAGGTGGTCTTCATTTGAGTGGCATTTATCAAGTACAGAGAGCACCAGGAAGACTGATATCCATTACAGAGCAATGCAGAAGTCCTCAAGAAATTAGGCCTGCAACTACAGAGAGCAAGACACATCCTGGCCAAGGCTCTTAATATCATGTTTCTTAACCCTGCAGAAGAGTGTGGGTTAGGCTAGGGGACCAGCAAGGTCTGTGTAAACCTCTGAAGCTCCACCTTACAGCTGTTCACCACGAGTATCTAACCAGCGGCCTTGGGACGTGTTTCCCTCTCCTCGCTGCTGGCCAGAGCTGTTGTGCGTTTGTTAACTGATGCCTTTTGATCCAGAGATGGTGGATTTCAGGATTGGTTTTGGCACTGCATCCCCTTTTCAGGGAAGTGCATAACTAGCTATTTCAGTATGGGTAATGCTTGTAGTACATGAAGCATGAGCTTTTTTTGTTTGTTTGTTTGCTTGTTTAAATGAAGATGGTGTTAAGTGCGTGCTTAAGTGATTTCCTGGAGGAGGATCCAAGTTAGAACTTTGTGATGATAATTAAGGGGCCATGACCAAAATAAAAAATAAAAAGGTCAGCCCATATTTGATAGCAGCCCAGAGAAGAATGTGAGTGCCCCTTTTACTGTTAAAATATTCCAGTGCATTCTCCTGGTCATGCTTTCATTGGGAAATATTGCTTCACAGCGAGACCTCAATAAGTGTACCTGTAAAATCTCTTGTGTGTTTGATGTTAGCGCTTCTCTGAAGATGTATTTTTCCAACACAAGCCTGAGTCAGTAACAGACAGCTCAGAGGAAAGGCTGGGCTCCAGGAACAAATACAGCTTTCGTCTCCTCTCTTTGAGGGCTTTGGATCGCAAAAAGAAACGTAACCTGGCTGTTCGGTGTGTTTCTGTTCTGTGTTCAAAAGTCTGATGTGGAGGAGACCAAGAGCTGGTAATCGGTATTGAGTTAATTCCTGCCTTCATCATTGCTGCCTTGCAAACTTCAAAGCAGAAAAGCTATTCTCTTTACACCTACAAGCATAATTTCCAGAGCTGAAGCAGGGTAATTTTCACATGCAAATTCAAGAGGCAAGTCTGCCTTATCTGAGCGGGTGGACATGCTGTTTAATGGGACAGCAGCACCTCTCCTTTTCTTCCCAGAAGGGGAGCAAGGCAGCAGAAATAAAAGGTTTTCTTTTGCTGTTGTTTAGAGGAAAATATGTGTACCTTTACAAAAGAGGGAAATGCCACCTTGTGCTTTGTTTTTATGCTTTGAATTGTGTTGAATGCTGGAAAAAAATAGAATTCAGTTTACCATCTAGAGCTTTATATTACATTTTTCATAAGCTGTTGGAAGCATAATGCAGAAATCAAAGACTTGGCAAAGGAACGGGTCAGCTTTACAGTCCTTCTTGTTCTCAGGCATTTAAAATACACAGATTTGTGGA
Source organism: Strix aluco (assembly GCF_031877795.1). Classification (NCBI taxonomy): domain Eukaryota; kingdom Metazoa; phylum Chordata; class Aves; order Strigiformes; family Strigidae; genus Strix; species Strix aluco. The sequence continues at coordinate 15,967,968 of NC_133942.1, forward strand.
CATTAATCCTAACAATATTAATGTAGTGGGAAAACAGGGAGCAAATTTATAGTATTTACATTTCTCACTGTTGTTTTTTTTCATATTCTCTTTGGGACAGTAATTTCTCTCATTTGTTATTTCAAAAGCCGCCTTCTTTGTCTTGAATATTGGTGGTTTTTTTCATTGACTGTAACAGCAGAATTATTGAGAAGGAAAGTTATTCAAAGCAGAGAAGAGTGAGTGCCAGGGGACCAGGCAGGATAGTAACTGCCGGTATGATTTAGGCAAGTCACTTTGCAAGCTTAGGTACTCCTGCTAAGTCATCTCAGAAATGACCTGAGAGTTCGAGTTGCTCAGCTTCTGAAAACAGCTGTAGCTTGGGGTTTATTTTTAGCCGTTCTGCAAAGCATGCTGTGGTTTTTCAGTGTAGAAATGTGGCTCTCGTGCTTCCTTAGCTTGATGGCCATATTTGATTCTGCCTCTAACTGGGCTGTCTGTCAGTGGCACATCGGTGAAGCCAGCACATCTAGCAGGTTTGCAAGCATGGCCTCAGGCGTCTGCTGGCCCTCAAGCGTAAGCCTGCATGCAGGATGCTATGTATAAACATAAATATCTAAAGCTCATAAATACTTGGAAAGTTGCACTTTCACAGCAGAACCTCTTTGCATTAGTTTCCTGTATTAGTTGTCAGGTGTGTGTGCAGCTTTTTAACATGCTCAGGAAAAGGTCTCATCCTGATGCAGAGTGTTTTGGGGCGAGGGCAGTACTTTTCATTGCATTGACTATTCCTCAAGCTTGCTCTCCTTGAACAGCATGCAGGGAGGGTGTTGCTGTTCCCTGATCCAAGCACACAGACCAGCGTGGGTTGGCTGTCACCTCCCTGCACCCCACCACGTCTCTCCCAGCTGTCTGGGAGAGAAATGACTGATGACCTCTTCAGAAACTGAGGACTTCATTGTTAATTGCTATGGACTCTAAGTCTGATTAAAATCAGCCTTTATTATATTAAATAAGCTCCATCTGTTAATAGTGTGTGTGCCCTTCCACTGGAGACAGAGAAAGCAAGTCAAAGGGAGCATCCTTCAGATAATATTCTTGTTTCAGTTAAGGTGCAGAATAGAGAAGTGGCTCAGTCTTTGAAGTCTAAGCCAGATCACCCCAAGTCTCCTGTCTAATGAATCAAACACAAACCCCAGCTCCAGTGGCTATGTGAAGTGGCAATTGGAATAAAAATCCAAATTCAGTAGAATGAATCTCAGTGGTTTGGGCCCCACTCTTCAGTGTTGATGATAAATGTGAGCCAGGAACTGGCCTGAAATCCTGCTATGGGTGAAACAGACTTATGGTTTCATTCTTGTTCTTTTAAAGAATTAAATATGTTGGGATGACATTTCTCCTGGGGTTTTCAGGTACCTCTGTGGGATTCTTACTGTGAAGACAGATGTAATTTGGCTGGAAGCTTTACTTCCCTGGTTTTGCTTTGCTTTTTCGTGCCACTCAGATCCTAAAGTCAATGAAGTACAGAGGACTTGCCATTTGTGTTTGCATGTGTGCATCTGCCTTCCCACTTGATGAAGCTTTTAACTCACCCTGTGATATGCAAGCAAAATGACGCAGAACTGGGGTCGAAGTATGGCAGAACCTGTAGTAAAAGAAACCCTAAGGAGGGGAGCTTGGCAGGATTACAATAGAGCTGATAAGATAATGATGCCTGTACTCCAAATCTCCCTTCCCTTCCTGAAACAGCATCTTGGGGTATTTGGATTCTGAGTCTGAAAGGGTTGCTTGACACCGGTTACAAATCAGCCCAGATGACTTGCTGATATGAACGATCCCTGGGCAGCTTTCTGATAGACCCGATATGCTAAACAACCTTTGGATAGATAAAAGAGAGCTCTGGAAAGGAAGAGGCATCTCTGGATCAGTGATGCTGTCACGTATGTTCTGTCACCTTGCTTTTTGTGGCAGTGGGTAAGCAACATGGAAACTGTGTAATGCTCACATGAGGAAGGCAACGCAATATCCATAAAAGCACCATATGGTACCTGGGCAGTCCATGGTCATGAGGGATGCTGTGCCCTTTGGTGGACCTCTGTGCAGGAAGAAGCCTGAGGAACCTGAAGGCATCTGACTCTCACATGAGAAACTGTGAGCAGATGCCATGTCTTTAGGTACAAAGTGAGAGGGAAAGTGAATCTTACCTGACGTCGGAACAGGTTATTCACTGCAATCATCCACCAACTCCTATCCTACTACAGTTTTCAAGGAGCTGTTTTTTTCTCTTTAAATTGCAGATTGTGTTCATGCTTTTGTTCTTCATGGGGATCAACTCAACTCTGTCTGTGTGCTCCAAATCCAGCTCTCCTCTGGAGGTTGGAGAATCACAGAAAGTCCATTTAATGAAATGTCAATTTGAAAAATCCTGCTTCCAGGATCACTGAAATTAGTGATAAAACTCCCACTGATTTCATGTAGGCTGAGTTTTTTTCCAAAGTCACCAGACAATGTGGTTGAGCCTCTTCATTTGTTGGCTGAAAGTTGATGCTCTTTCAGTGCAGTGATCCTTCCCATATTTAGCTATGTTGAAAATACCACAAGGACATCCTTTTATGAAGTGAGCTATACTGTGTTCCTTGACCTTGGTCATGTGAGCCCAAATGAATTTTTATGTGTAAGTAGCAGAGGTAAACATGAAATAATACTTTGAGGAGATTTATCTTAGGATTGAGAAGAAAATGCAAAAGCCTTACTGTATATTCTGTCTCAACAAGAAGAGAGCAACTTTTCTTATGGTGACCTAAAGAGCATATAACAAAAATAAAAGGATGTAATTAAGAGAAAGTTGAACTTAAGCTGAACTTTTCACCAGATACTGGAATACTGTTCCAAAGGATGTGGTGGATGCCTCTCTGAGTCACTTATAATAATGCTAGGCTGAACTTCTGTTCGCTAAAAAATGTACAGCGGTGAATAGGAATATCGCCCTTCCTCCAAGGGATGGATTTATTGGTCTTTTTCCTGCTCATTTCTGTGATAGCGTCTGGCCTGTTTTGACAATTCCCTTATCAGAGAACAGCCCTGTCCTGCCTGTGAGGTCTTCTAAATCAGTAAGACTTGGAGAGATATGACTGTACTATTAATTCGTGCCTAGTTTTATATCAAACCTTTCTACTGTCCTCATGGAAAAAATTCTCTGGCTAAAGTCAGAGTTCTACAGCCAAGCAAACTTATTTGGCAGTGAATTTAGCATGAAAACGCATTGCTTTTAACAGAGATTAGCAATACTGAAGACCACCTGTGGTCTTGGAAGATGTGCACCTCATAAATCAAGACTAACAATAATGTTTAAAAGCTTGGACAGAGCGCTCACTGGCTGATCAGAGAAGAAACCACAAGTGTAGTATGCAGTAACCAAAAAAGCCGAGAGTCGGAAGTAAACAATGTGTTCAGACAGTATAGAAACTGCAAACTATGGGAAAACAAAGGAGGAATCTTTCACCACCACAATTTAGAAACAGTCAAAATATGGGCTCATCCTTATACTAGATAATTGCTGCTGTGTGTTCACAGAGTAAAGAGGAGCTTCTTTGGCTAAATGGGCTGTGGGCTTGACTGGGTTTAACATAGGAATTCTGTGGAAAAATTAGGCAAGAAAGGAAATCCCCTCAAAATCAGAGGAGAGGACTGTGGGATGTTCATTGTCAGATCAAGTTAGTCTAAAATCTGTCCAACCAGCTGCAGAAATCATGTCAAGTTATTCTGAAAGGACTTGAGCCCAACCCACCGTTAGCCTGACAATCCTAATCAATCCCATTGACTCTTGTGGTTGTGTACGTGCCTTCTAATAATCATCTGTTGTACTGGGTAGCAATGTAACTTCATCACTGTCACAGGGCCTTTAAAATTAAGGGATTTTTAACCGAATGATTAGTGAGTATGATCTAACTCCACTGGGTGCTCCAAAAATCCCAACTAATGCACAAATACTTCTTTCAATTGCTGTCTTGGTTGCCATGCCTATATTCCAGTTTTGTGGATTCAGAGCTTCAATCATGTGTGTAAAATGTCATGCCTGAGATGTCCCCCTCTATTTTAATTTTTCCTCAACCTCGCTGAGGTTTTGCTGAAAGAAATAATTAATCAGTTTCCCATGCCTGTGAGAGAAGACTTGGGTGTTGGAAGACCAATGTTAGGGAAGAAACCAGAAGCAGTGAGGTCTGGGGAGAAAAAGGGGAACCAATCCTAGTTTTCATTGAGCAAGGAGCCAGGCTTGGCCTTGGATAGATGGGCAAACTATATTTCTGAGGAGTTTGAGAAAGGTAATTTATCCCAGGGGGGCTTTTGGATATTTGCTTGCAATTACATTTGTTTTAGCAAAATGAACAGAATTTGCTCTTTGGATTTTCATTTCCATGCCCAGAGTTTAGAGTTGCAGGTACCACCTGTTAACACTATGCAAACAAAATATAATTGACTCCCGCAGGAATCCCTCTGAAAGGCAGCACCTTGGGATTAAAGTTGCAGAGCCATCTATCTAAAATGATGTGGCAGATTTAATTAACGTGTCTAAAAATACACAGGTTGCAATCAAGCCTTTGCTTCTGCCCGTGTCTGTTCCCTGAAGGGGAATGCACATAATTTTCAAAATCTTGGGTTCTGTCAGCCACCTGTGAGTTGAATTTATTGATGCATGAGATTATCATAAAATTAATTTGGACACTGCTGAATTATGAGGTTGAAAACAGGTTGAGAAGTAGTTTCTCACCCAGTTTAAGCAATATGCTGTCAATAATGTTCTTTCAAGCCCATATGTAGAGCATTACTAGACAGCTACAGTTACAAACTGTAAATGCATGGAGATTGGATGCATATAGCCCCTTGTGGCAGAGAAAGATCTCTGTAGTGTGGTACCAGGAATGATTTGGAATGACTTGAATCTGAGCGGCAGATAACTACAGACATCAAATACATTTCACTACTCGCCACTCAGGAGACAGATCTTTGCTACAGAGTCAGAAAATGGCATAGCACCAAAAGCGCTGAGGAGCCTTCAGTCAATATGTCTATCTGTCGCTTGGGGTTTCAGGCTTTATATCCACTTTTTAATTAAAAGAACTTGTTTTTGTTAAAGCAGTAGTGGGCAGTGATGAAATGCAGTTTGCTCAGACTGCAGTAAAGATGTTAAGGGAAAAGAACGAATAACATTTCTTACAATGCCAACATGGTCCACATAGAAGTTGCTCCCAGCGAGCCTTCTTGTACTGGCAGGTTTTGGCATTGCTTTTTGTCAGTTGTTCACAAAGGTCCTCCTATGCTTTAGGGTGCAATAGAGGGCCTGAAGTTAGATGCCCATGGTCTGGCTGAATGAAGCCATATTAATGGCTTCACTCACAAGCCCAGATGGGAGATTTCAGGTCAGGTTCTTCTCTGGTAGAGCTCCAATGAGTTCAGTGAACCTCTCCCAGAGAATTGACCTAACTAACCTAACGAGCAGGAATACTCCTTGGAACTGAAATAATACTCTTCATCCAGAAATTTCAGAGTCTGTAGAAACATGGGCGTGGGGAAACACAGTGCAAATAATGCTAGGCACTGACATTGGTCAAATTTTAAAAATCACCCATCTTGCTGCACACAGAGTCCCACGTGACAGGATGCAGCTCTGCTGAGACAGGGTTTAAGGGAATTCAGGTTTTGAAGCTTGTAACTCAGACTTTTGGCAGAGCCAAGTAGATGTTGCCTGTTATGCTTAATTCATGTTTCAAGGTTATTTTACAATCTAGAGATTGATAAAACCACTTTTGAGAAGCTGAAAATTTGGGATCTGCTAGATTGCAGTGCCTGTGACTCTTGGAAGAAGTAGTGCATAGACCTTATTTTAGCCTGGTTGCAATGACTGCCTCAACTGCCTGCTGATTATCTGCCTTCGTTAACACAGCAGATGGCTGTCAGTGTCCTGATAACTCAAATGGCCTCCCCAGTCATTTTTATAACTACACTTCAGGGAATAGATGTAGGTGCCAAGGTGACTGTTCCAGTTTTAAAGCCCAGTAAGATAAGATGATTGAGAAAGCTTTAAATAAAAGCTAACCTGTGGAAATCCCTTGACAAATCATCCATTTGTGAACTTTTACTTCCTCTTGCATTGCCTTAATCTCCTCCATCAGACAGGCTAAAGAAAGTCCAAAGGTACAAAAGAACTATTTTAATTTAGACCACCAACCTCATCCACATTAACAGTTGGGGCTGTTTGCAAAGGCCTTTTGCATGTGGCATAGCCTGTCTCAGAGGGCTAAACCCTGGGGTTCCTTCATAATGGAGTGGAAATATAAAATAAAAATGAGAAACTGTGAAATATTTGCTTCTGATAAAAAAAGGGAGGAGCAGAGAAGAAATGTTGTGCAGTGCAAAATGTAAATTCATGTCTTTACCATTGGACTTCTTTGCTATCAGCAAAAGCCTATGTTAAACTTTAAGAGTACATTTATGTCTGTACCATTGTCAGCAAATGTTTTGTTTTGTATCTGTGATCGCAGTAGGATTGCAGGGTTTTTTAGTGTGGTTTTTTAGTGTGCCTGCAAGTATGTGAACTAATCTAACGAAGTCTGGTGGGCTGCTCACATGCCCCGTTACCAGATCAGGGCTGTACAGTCAGTGTTGTGAGGCTTAATGACTTTGCACAATGTTAAATTGTGCATCCTCTTGGAGAGAGGGTTCTGGCTCTTTTTCAAGATCTATAAATACTCTGAAAGTTGGCCTGATTTCTTGCTGAGGACTGTGGGCATGGTGCAGGCTGGGTGTGTGTACACGTGTGCTCTGCAGGGAACTCCTCGCTTGGTACAGGGCCTGCAGTCAGCCTTTTCTAAAGAGATGGTGGAAAGCGCCAGAGTGAAACAGGCAGTTCCCCAATGCAGGATGGTTTTATTTACTTTTTCACCTTTCAAATACCTTACAAAATGTCAGGAGGCCATTAAATAGCTCATCCATCCCCCAGTGGGTATCCTTCCCTCAGGTGGGGAGGAAAATGTCCAGACCTGAGTCAGATATAAGCAAGCCGAGCCTTTTGGAGAAGGACTGGGGATGTGAAGATGAGGAAAATATCCAGGATTGTGACTAACAGTTAGGGAGAGCTGTGAGACGTAACAGCCCTCATCTCACTGAATCTGCCTGGGAGTGCACAGAGAAACACATGGGGGACCGTGAAGCTCTGCAGAGTGATGTGATACAACAGAAGTAGCCCTTGTATGTGGGATTTACCTACTGCAGTTGTGAGAGAAATAAATGGTTACTGCAGCCTCCAGGAAATGCACTTTATTTTTTTTACTGCTTTTTACCCACAAGCAGGGGACTGAGAGCAAGTGCACAGCTGATGGCTGGTTACCGGCCGGGCAGCCATCCGTCAGCTATGGGTCTGTCTGCAGCAACAGGAGGCACTAGGAAGTGCACCAGGGCTACCACCAGCTCCAATAAATAAGTTCTCAAAATTGTTTTTACAGCAGACACTGAAAAAGTCTTTTGGACTCCAAAGTAAATGCTTCTTCTGGAAGTGGATTTTTATTAGAGCTGGCTGAGGCTGGAGGAAACAGCCCCTCTGACGTCAGAGGCTTTATATCGGGCTCTTTCCATTTTTATACTGTGCTCCTCTGGGCATTTAAGGCATTTCCGCTACATAGCAGATCTGCCTGGAACTGCTTCTTTCCTTTCTGCTCTGATTTAAAGCAGATAAAATTTCTTGCCTGTTGCCAATTACTAGAACGTGTTTCAGTGTAATTTCAGGTATCATTTGGAGTTTGTGTCAGTGAATATTTAGTTCTTTGGAGCACGAACCTTGGGCAGACCAGGTTTCCCATAAATAAGAGAGCAAAGATGCTGAGCCTAGTTTGTTGCTGGAGATATATGATCACACTCCCTCTCCCTGTGTGTTGTAAAATGTGTGGTGTTGCATTTGCTGGCTCCCGGCCAGGTGTTTGAGTCTGTTTAGCTGCGGCCAGACTTGTTGCATGTGTTCTTCATTCATCACAAGCCATGTCTGAACTTGGCAAGTGCTGCCTAGGCCATGGGCGACAGCTCTGCCAGGTGAGCCATTAGCGGCTGGTCGCAGCTGGAAGTCGTCTTCCTGCAGAACTTGAACGCTGATCAACCGTGCTAAACAGCAATCTGCAGCTACACTCACGTGCATGCAGTAGTGGAAACAGTTTGACACGCAAATCAGAAATGTCACTGCATTTAGTCAATGACTCTTGGCTGAGAAAGACCTGGACTTGTGCTCGGACCTGCAAGAGACCAGATGGCTAATGTGGTCATCAGCCATTGCACCGTAATCCCACATCAAAACTTGGCTTTCCACAGAGGTCTGTGAACAGGAGTGAAATGTAGAATGTTAAATACAAAGCAAAGCAGAACCACTCCATTATAACCTGCAGTGATGGGAATTCAGTGCTGCTTTTAAGCAGCAGGGTTCTTAACTCCAGTCTTTTTCTATTCGGTTTTATTTCCCAAACCCTGCATTATCTTGTTAGGAGAGACATTATTTCCCTTTGGTAATTTCTCTTCCCTTCCTCAACTCTCCCGCATTTTTTAAGCTCACAGTGGGGAGATTAAAATTTATAGTTGTTGGAGCTCTGTCTTTATTTCCATCCTTTCCTAATTCTTCAACTCATCATGTTAAAATAGCACTAATTAAATCTGTTCTCACTTAAAATGCAGTCCTGCCTTCAGTAGGCAAAATTACATCTGGACTCTCCTGAATCGGTCTAACCTTGGCAGTATTTCAACAGAAATCAGTGGGAGAACACTGGGGTAAGATTGGTGTCGATAGATCAGAGTCAGGCCTCTGGTTATTTGAATTATACGCAGTGAGTACGCTATTATCTGTCAGAGTTTGTTAGCTCACATGCAAGGTTATGTAAGCACAAGTACATTGCTCATCTGGGTCAACTCGGACTCAACACCAGATCACCCAGCTAGGAGGGGGAATCGCAAGGAGCTGTTCAGATCCTCTGCACTGCTCTGCTGGTTTGGAGAGGGTTTATTGGCCTCTAGCATTGTCCAGCCCACGGTGGCTGTGTGCTGCACCCACATAAGAAAGCCTGTGGAAGTAACAGAGGAAAGATGCTGTCAAGAGCTGGCAGCCAGAGTCCCAGATTTTTGCTGTCAGGTTTATCCCAACCTTTCAATATCTACATAATGAAAAATTGCTGGTAGATTCCTGTGCAAACCTTTGGCTGGTGTGTATTAGGAGAGTGGGGAGTGCTTCTTGGATCAAGTCTCTAGTGTGGACGTCTCCTTGGAGGTAATATCCCAGCCACCTGAATTCAACATGTGCTTCCAGCTGGCTGTGGCACATTTTCTCATGATCTGTCCTGGACTCCTGTGTTTCTGTACACAGCTGTCTTTCAGAAGTGGCTGGGTTTAATGGCATGGGAATTTTTTCCTCCTGCCAGAGGCTTTGGTACCAGTCTTTGCATTCCTTTCCAAAGGAAGAGCTAGAGACTCTGCAAAGTCCACATGAGACTTTGCTGTTGCAATCGACCCATGATAGAGCAGCAATCTCAAATGCTGAGACAGATATGTAGTTAGTAAATAGCTTTGAAAATTCTTTGGAATAAAAGATACATATACTGTATAAATGTAAGAGATCTAATTATTTTTATTGTTAGGACTGTGCTGAGCAACACTGCTGGGGAAAGATCACATATTGCCATTCTATTTCTCTTGGGATAGAATAGGAGACTTGCTTAAACCCAAGAAAAACTGCTTCTGTGCCTGCCTCTGATTCATGCTGCATAGTTAAATGCCATGGGAAGGCACTTGTACTACAAACACTTTTGTTTATAGGCAGACATTTAATTATCATATTACAGAATTCTCAGGACCAGCTGCCACATGAGATTTCTGGCTAGGACATTTAACATAAAATTAAAACACAGCGTCACATGCCCATTTAGCTGAAAACCTGAGCATAGTATTTGCACTTTCCTGTTCTCTAAAAAGCTTCCTGGATGATATTTCAGTGCAGATTAGTCATGAGAAGTTGGCATGCTGTAAGCTTGATGACGTCTTTGTGACTGGATCAGAGAACAAATATTGTGATCTGTTCAGCCATGGGCTCCCTGCAAGTGATTGAATTTCTTCTCCAAGGCATCTAGGTAATTTGCTAGGATCAGAGCACTGGGCATCCATGGAAAGGAAAACCAAAGTGTATTGTTTCCATGCTTTTGAATCCAAAGTTTTATTGATAGTCCTGAATGCTTTGGGAAAATGCATAATAGTCCCAGTACAATGTGGAAAATAATGCTACATGTTAATAGCTCTATGTAAAGAAAAGCTTGGAAGCCTACTTCTAGTCATATGGTTTGCAATATTGAATCCTTTTCTCAAGCAAGCAAAGATTTTATTTGTGAATATATTTGTGTGCAGGGCTGTGTTTTCTCTCCTCACCCCTTTTTGCTTCTTCCTGCACCTGTCACATCTGCCTGCTGGGTTGCATTCCTGTCTCCGAAACTCCATGTGCTCTGTGCACTGGTCTCCTTTCCTTCTTTTCATGCCAGTTTGGTTTAGTCCCAGTATCCAGGTCAAGATGTGTTGCCAGTAACCCAGCAAGGGCTCACTAATTGTGGGTAAACTCCCCAAAGATGGCTCAGGACTTAGCTCCCTGTGAGTCCAAATGGGCAAGATTTCTGAAGCATCTACGTCCTCTTCTGGTGCTCACCTGCCAACAGCATCTACAGGAGCTAGATGCCTGGGTTTCTATAAAAGTGACACTGGAAAGCACAGTGATGGCAACAAAGAAATCCCTTTCATACAGATAAAACCCAAATGAGAAATCTGCTGGTTTTCTGGTCTGTTTTAGCATGCATTCTCAAGAAATTAGCCTATGACATCTTCCTACACCAAGAACAGGAGATGAACTGGCAGGAATGTTTCACTAACATAGTTTTGGAAGACAAAATCCCATTTATCCTGTAGGGAAAGATCATCTTAAGTACCATCTTAAAATTGGTCATTGGAAATGACACTGCCTTGCCACCATGGGTGAGAGTCAACTGCTCCAGGCCAGGACATATACTTGTCTCAGGATCTGCCATCCATTTTCGCTCCTCACTTCTGTCCTGTCTCTGAGTCTGGTCTTTGCCTATGAAGCCATAAATAAACCAGAATGCAGTTCTGCCTCAGAATCATCTTCATCTAGGTTGGAAAAGACCTTGAAGATCATCTAGTCCAACCATTAACCTAACATTGACAGTTCTATCCATGTGATAAACTTATAGCTGTGGGACTCCTAGGAACAGTTATGGAGTTTTATAACTTTGCAGGTTTTTTGGGGCTGTGGCTGATGAGCCAGCTCTCCTGAATGAAAGCTGGAGCTATCTGGACTGGTGTGCTGCTGTTCAACATTTTTACAAGGCATAAAATACCTTTCAGCACTGGCTCAGGGCTTCTCAGCAGTGTTGCCAAAATGTCAAAGCAACACAGCCTGGGTGAAAGCTCTTGAGAGTTACTTTGCTGAGAAGCTTCTGCTAGGCAGTGTCTCCTCTCTGAAAAAAAAGCCACATTTAATACATCTCTGTCTTGTTTGGTGCCAGTAAGTAGGAGGAAGATTGCTTCTGGCTTTGTAGATACCTTGCAGTAGTAGAGCTGGTCTCTTTTTTTTTTTTTTTCTTCAGCATATTTAAATCAGCACGTTACTAGGGTCAGTGGTCATCCTGGGCAATGGTCTTCATGTCCGCTGAGAGCTGGATCAGTATTCAGGCTGCAAATGAGGCTTTACCAAGCTGCTTGCCTGGTCCTGTGACCTCTGAGCTCACCAGAGATGTGAGCACATCCAAGTGCAAATACTGAAAGTGAAAAAGGCAGCAAGGCAAGGAGAATTCTAAAGCGTGTGTGTGGGGGGTATTATTTGTTTATTGTAGTTTAATTCCCTTCCCCCTTCATCCTGAAGTCATGAAATGTTTTTTTCCAGCAGTGTCATAGTATGAAGAAATACAAACACACATGCTCCTGTTGCAATATAATGTGCTGGTGGAAACCATGTGAATGTTTTGAAAGACCAGGAGTTTCTTCACAGATCAGACTGATTAGTGGGTCTGAACTGCAATTCAAATCTCTAAGCATCTACCCTGCATTGCCACACTGGATATGATGAAAAATGACCCATCATCCACCAGGAGCACAATTCATTGTTTGACATACTGGGTGAGTGTCTTGGAATTTTGAAGAAAATACTTCAGAGATGGGGAGAGAGGGAAGTACGACACATAAACCTAGAAAATACCCTGTGTAACAGCTGCAGGGCTGGTGACAGGCTTCCAGCTTGAAAAAAGTAGTCCAGGGACAGTTTTTCACAGCTGCAGTTTTGTGTCTTTAGAGTCACAACAACCCTGGCATGCATCTTAGCAGAGTAGGAAACCCTGCGCTTGAAGCAGGCACCTCATTTCCACTGTGTTTCCGAGGGAAGCCTGAAGTCTCTATGAGTTTCTTACACAGATGGGGTGAAGAGGATGGACAAGGGTTGTGGCTTCAAAGGCTGTATCAGAAAGATGAGATGTGCAGTTTGTGAAGGAACATTGCAATTTTCATTCCTGCTGGAAGCAGGAGCCTCAGAAAGAGCTGAGCGTGGCTGGGGCAGTTGGTGGGATTGGATCCACAGGTTTCCCAGGGAGAGTCCCTTCTGTGTCTTTGGTCTGCTTTATTTGAGAAAAGAAAGAGCCAGTGCTTACTCATGTTAGTGTTTCTGGGATGCCATCTGAGCCCAGATGGCTGTATCTCCAAGTGGTCAGTGGGCTTTGGAAGGAGGGGATTCACACTCTGCTGCTGTGGATGCATCTTATGTGTCCTAGCTCTTTCCAGGAATGAAAACTTTGAATTTCCCAGAAGTCAGGCTTTTACTTACAGTGCACTGAGATAGTTGTCTTGCTGGGACTGCTGACATATCACCCGGAAAATCTTTTCTGTGAGGTAACCTAAACGTCATAGATGTGCCTTTCAAGAAGGAAATACTTTTTTTTTCTCCAAAAACCATCTTCAGTTCCCCTTTCGCTTTGAGCGGCGGCAACGCTAAGTCACTGGTGTATGTGCTGTACGAGCTCATACGAAATCCATGAAGTTCCCAGGCTTTCAGGAGCTGTGTGACCATGGGGGCTGGCAGCAGTGTGTCCGGGGCTGACTGATCTGTGAGCACCGGCCATGTGGCCGTGCCATGTGGAGTGGCCAAGAGCATGGCCAGGATACAGCCACGTACACCAGCGATATGAACAGGGCATCCTTGACACGTGTGGCTGATCTAAGTGCTTGTGGGTTTCCACATCTCCTGAGTCTCGTTGTGGTTTTTGGTGGGGTTCTTTTTTCTTTTTATACAAGCTCTTTTTTCACAAATTCTCAAGTTACTGCAGCCTCACAAAAGAGATCATTAAGAAAAGTGATGTGAGACCGGTACAAAGTGGCAGGGGGCCAGAGCTTGAAATTCTTCTTCCAGGAGCATTTCATAAAATTGCTCAAAATCAGAGGCTCATTTTTATTTTAACACCTTACCTAACATAGAAAGTGTTGTGGGGTTTTTTTAACAGAATAATTAAAACTGCTAAGTAGAATTTAAGACATAATTAAGGACGACTCCAGGATCATATTTGATAAATCTTACACTACTTTTAAAAATGTTCTACAAAAGATTATTCTGTTAATTTGTATCTAAATTCCAAACAGCTTTTCACCAATCAGGCTTATTTCTAAATTTCACATCCTCTCAAAAATTTAATCTCAGTATGTTTAACCAGTTAGAAAATGCTTAGCACTGAACACTGTCAAATCTGGAAGACTTGCTGTTCATTACGCTGCTCTGTCAGGTCCTCGTGATTTCAGCTGACTGCAATTAATAATGATAACATTCGGTTTTAATTACTCGGGGTATGTTTCTTGTTTTTCAGAGGTGTGTTGGGCACTTGCAGAAAGCACCATTGACTCTCTAATCTTTCACTGGGTGGATTAATCCTGCTGGGTTCATACTCTAAACTCTGTGGGACCAAAAGGGACTGGACCGCTTTGCTTTGCACAGAGCAATGACTACTTTAGCCCGTGAAATATTTATGTCTTCTCAGCTGGCCTGTGTGACTCTCAAAGCATTAACAGCAGAGGGTTAAATGATATTTAAACTACTTTAGGATTCAGATGACTGCGAAAACTGAAACCTCTGTGGGCTTGCATATGCTTCACCACGTTTGCAGCACACAGCCGGCAATCTGTGAAACAGCCCATCGCCGATGGAAACACAAACAAGGGCTGTCAGAAAATTTCTGTTCAAAGGTCAGTGGTAAATGACAGACACTTAAATGTTGTTTTATCTCTGTTCCACAAGCTGGAAAATAATAGGATTGGATTTTGATCAAGAACTCTGTTTTATTCCCTCCAGTCATTAGCTTTGTGGTCTTCTGTACCCTAAGACAAAGTATAGCTGATAGTAAAGGGAGGAGAGCTTTGACAGTTCATTCATTTTTTGGATTTTTTGGAGTTCAAGTTGTCTGTATACAGTGAGCACCATTGTCTTTGACTGGGACTCAGTCTGTTTCTCATGATCCTTTCCAATCTGAGACTGCTGCCTACCAGGCTGGCCGGCTGCTGAGCCAGACCCTCTAACACCCCAGCTCCCTGTGTGCCCTGATGCTGTCAGCTGGGGCAGATCAACACACAACCAGCGAACATGTGGATTTCTTTATTATCTGATACAAGGACACGGCAAAGGCCCGTCCGCAGGGATCCAATTTCTGTCTGAATGGGGAGCCATGGGTGATCCTCACACCTCTGAGCCGTGGAGAGGAGTCTCCTGGCCAGCAGGACTGGGAGCAGAGTCACATTAGCTGTGGGCTGAACCAGCGGGAGTGTGATCTTGACACGTAGAATTGCAAGGATTGGCAATTTGGGTTCTGGGCTATTTAAAATAGGTAACTTCTGAACCTTTCTGACATGGTTTCAGATTATTTTGCTAATTGACTGAACGTTTTCGGACAGTTAGGGTTGTGGGGCAGAAAAAAACAAACCACCAAAAAACGCTTCCTTTTTTTTTTTTTTTAATGAACATCCTCTTTTAGAGTAGGAAAGCAGGTTGGGGCTTGCATAATACGAGAGGCCTCACTGCTTGTGTAGGTTTCCAGGTTCCCCTTGGGACCCACAGTTATACACCCACAGTTATATGTTCATACAAACTAATAACTCTTCCAAATATCTCAGAGATGTTAGGAAACTGTTTCCATCGTGATTCAGAAATGAAAACTTCTCTTTAAAGAGCAGTAGCAGTGGATGTACATGTAATCTTACATAATGCCAAATGCCCTTCACATATGTTTCTAGAAAAGAGTTTCATAGATATTTACAAGGCTCAGAATAACAGGGTCGTGAGCCCGCTGGCACATCCCCTCTTCATTGCAATAATAACGGTGTCCCATTGCTTCATGTTAACCAGGGGGACATTGTTCAGAGGGACTTATAGGGCCTGTCTCCCCAGAAAGTCACCCGCTGCTCTCCCATCGGTGAGATACCTGAGGCAGAAAGGCTGAGCTGGGGTGTGATGGTGGTCGCCTCTTCTCTTGTTCATGTGCTGCTTTTCAGATTAACTCCTGCCCTTGGAGGTTCCTATCCAATTTATAGTTTTGGTCACTGCTATTAACACCCAGATGGCTGCCTCAGGCACTTTTCTCTCTCTCCAGGCCACTTGCCCTCCCAACAAACTTTAGTCCTTTTTCTGGCTGCAACAGGGTTGTTTTTGTCTAGATGGTCACATCCCGGAACAGTTTCAGCTTAAGAACAGCATTTTCATGTAGGGTGAAATTCTGCCACTGTACTTAGGACCTCAGGATTATTCCTTGTTAGGGGGTTAGGACCCCATGTGCAAGGTGCTGTACAAAAGTAACAAATACGGGTAGCTCCTGCCTCATGGACAGTGCGATCTGAGCTTCACAACACATTTTCCATGTTAGCATGGCATTCTGTGCACTGTGTTCTTGCCCTTCCTGTGTCTTTACTAGGTGATTAAGATCATCTTCCAGTGAGAAGCAAAACGATTCAGTATCTTGTAGAAGAAGAAGAAAATGTCAGTCATCTTTTAACTCAGAAGAAAAATCCTTTTCATTTGCAAGAGGTACTTCATTTTGAAGAAAGCCTCATTTCCTCTCCTTCCTGTCCACCCTTCCACAGTTCCATCATTATGTAGCACCGTATTGCGTCCTTGCCTGCTCCAGTAGTTGAAGTGAGCAATGGAGGTGTCGTATTTGGAGGTAATTAAAGGTTGCTGCTCTCAGTCTTCACCCAACAATGTACCCTTCACACAATGTACCTTAGTGGAGACTTCACCTTGCGTGTTAGCGTCGTTTGATCATTTCACTTCTAATAGCCCTTCCGTTTCCATTACATCGCCTGACTAATGCCTGCTTGGAGGACAGTGTAGTAAGTGACTTCTCCCTAATCTGATTTCTGATTCTTACTGGCCTGGATAGACCAGCATTAGTTTGCTATTTTGATCTGATCCATCAGAGTCCTCTGCTGGACAGGGCTGCTCTATTATATCATTTACGTCGCAAAACCACAGCTTGATTCAGCTGGTCTCCAACACAAGGCCAACCGGGTCATGTGTGCATGGAGCAGAGACAATTAACAGTCTCCCACTGTACCAAACCCAGTGCAGGAGCTGAGCAAAGAGGTCTGATCTTGGACAGAGCTGCTGGGGAGAAAAAGGGCTTCTGCAGGCTGTGAACAGGTTGTATGATGTAACGCAATGGTAACTGTGTCTGCATTAAATCAATACTTTGTCATCTGTATGCTGGCGGGATTCACTCGCCCCCTTTATCACCAGGTCTGGACTGTTTCTGAGTGCAACTTGAAAGAGAAATCCCCAAAAAGCATTGGTTTTAACGTGTCTGGTGGAAGTTACAGTTCCAGTAGCCATCAGACATAGCTAACAAGGTGAACAGAGTGTCAAGGTGGGGATTGGCACGGGTTTTGGGATGGAAGATCATTACCCTCTCCTTTATGAAGTGCTATACTTCTCCCTGCTGTCCAAACCCTTACTGATGGACTGTAGTCTGGAAAGAGAGAAAACAGAAAGGAGGGAGGTACAGTGGTCTCTTCCTGAGTTAAGGGACCTGGGTGTGGTGGAAAGAAGCTGCATCTGCCATTCCATCAGATGATCCTTCCTGGGAATTAGGTGAGGTTGGTAATGCTCTGGGGATATGCCAGACATGTGGGCTCCCAAGCTTGAAAAGATGTTGCAGTCAGACATAGTCCTTACCACCCACCTTTGCTTCAGAGCAGCTGGCTCAGGAGAAGCACAGTGGGGCAAATCACAACACTGACAACGTAATAAGGCGAGGGTCAGGGTAGGAATAGCTTTGGGACCAGTGATTTGACTTGGATTCTGGAAAAGATCTGCATAAGTCTGGTGGAGTTTGGATGTGTTCCCAATTCCCTTTGGAGTTTCCTTTTCTCATGGCTCCCTGTCAGAGGTGCTCATTGCTCAAACTTAATGAGATTTGTTTACTTGGCATTGCTAGACTGCATGTCCAAACCGAATCTGAAATTCCACCATCCTCCCTTGCTCTGTCCACCAGCCTCAACCTGCAAGAAAGCACATGATCCTCCTCAACATCTATCAATTTGGTTAACAGGGCAGGAAGATGAAGAAAACAGCCCGTTTCTTCCATGGTTCAACATGTACATTGCTGACAGTGGTGATGTTTTGGGGTTTTTTTGTCAGCAAGCAAGAAACAGAGACACGGTTCAGCTGATTTTTCAAGGGCTTGATCTCAAAGGCCTCTTGCAGCTTTGAAAACTCTTTTGCAAATCCAACCGCTTTGAAAACTCCTGGATACGATTGCACAAATCTTGGAGCCACATGTGCCGAAGTCAGTCATTCTGCTGCCTGTGCCACCTGTTTAGATAACCAAGCAGCTATCTGCCTGCCTGCCAAGCCCGAGGCTGACGTAAGGGCATAGACGTAAATGGGAAGAGTTGCAGACTGGGAGAGGGTGGATCTTGCCATGAACTGTTGCCTGTCTCTGTCATACCCCAGCATCAAAGGTCTCTGCTGTGACCTTTGAGGATGACTGAGCTTAGCATGAGGATGAAACTGCCCGTGTGAGAACTATACCTATGCACTGCAACCTGTCACTCTGGTGGCATCTTGACTTAGGTCTGGGCGTGGTGAGGGGCAACTGCCTTTCCAGCAGAGTCAGAAATAAGTTTGTTTAAGTCAAGAGCTTTCTGAGTACCTCCTTCACTGTGGTTTTCTCTAGTTTGGCAGCCTCCAGCATTACTGAAATGTGACTGATGTAGGCACAGGGTGAAATGGCTCCTTCACTACACAGAAACTAGTGCAGCTCCTGACCTGTCCCGTGTCCTGCTCTGGTACAAGAGAGCAAGACAGAGATTTAGGAGTCCACTGACTTCATCCACCAGGAAAATTAATCTGGTATATACAGATTGTAGATTACTCTAGGACTGATGGATATGTAATATGATGATAACTGTAGTGCTTATTGAGTGTTTGGAGGTTTTGGTATAAAGGTTTAAACTTTTATTCTTATTAAGGGATTGAGCTTGGGTATCTGAAGCTAAAACCAGAAGTTTCTACTATCTGAAATAAAAAACTGCAAGGCAGGTAAAAGTGGTAGCAGACTTGTGTGCTTGGTGAATTCAGCACAAAAAGTAGGATGTAGTAAAGACTGATTGGTGAGCAATATTTGGAGAGTTTTCCAGGGCAGGCTTAGTAAAAGTACAGAGCAATTGATAACTACTGCCTTGCTGCTGCCTGGTGGGACATGTTTTCTCATGCCAGTTGTAGGAACAGAGATGGGTGGCCCTCTGTCCTTTCCAGATCATGTTGAATCCAACCCCAGTGACATCAGGTCTGGTTCTGGACCCAAGAGACTGAATTCCAGACAGATGTTAAAATCTTTGCCCCCTTTTTGCGTCTGTCCCTGACACCAGGAGCTTTAGGGTAGAGTGGAAATGTGCATGAATCTTGCAGTGCTCACTAGTTCTGGAGCCAAGATCTAAGCATGATACATTCACCCATCATATTCCACCTTTCTTCCCAAAAACCCCTGTATCTGTTGCCTCTAGTCAGAGGTATCTAGGCAGAGACAGAGAAGAGTATCCAGTATCCTACAAAGCAGCATAGTCTTATGTCTGTTCTCCATTTCCAAATCTTTGTCTCTGTTGTTCTGCTTATGGGTGGATCACAAAAATAATTGCCTAAATGAACCAGGCGCCAAAACACCATAAGTGATCGTGTACTCCAAAGAATAATAATGATTAGGTCACCCTCCTTGCTTATCTCAGGTTCCCATCCTTAAAATAAGGGCAGCAATATTTTTGCTTTTAAAAGAGCAGGACAAACTTGTTCATGTTTGAAGTATTAATTGTTGTTGTTATTATTACTCATATGGATGACAGGGAAGCACCTAATGAATTCTGGTTACGTTACAATAGGCCGTGACTGCTATTGTCATGACTAACGCAGCATAAATTTACTAGGCTGCCTGTTTATACTAATGCAAACTCCACCGCATACTTGCGGTCCATTACCAACAGATCGCCACAGCCAGGAAGTTCTTATGGTGCTGATCGTTTTGTATTACACCTCCATCCTTTCAAAAGAGAGAAGCCTTGCTCATCCAATAGAGTATCTCTGCATGTGCCTCTGAACAGCAGCTGCCCAGCGTGTTTCTTACTGCCTAGCAATGGCAGGGTCTGTCTGGAGCAATTTCTTCCTTTCTGCTTTAAAAGACAGAGAGAGGGAAGCAGCTCAGACTTCCAGCTGTTGATTTCAGATGCTTTCCACAGAGCGGGTCCTTTTGGCTATTAGAGAATTGATGCAGAAAACCAAATTCCCTTCAAGTGCGTCTTTGCTCAGGACAAAACATTGCTCACCCTGTCTTTTTCATTTGGAGAGAGCGTTTCTAATTATATTCCCTAATAATTTGCCAGAAGTGACCTGGGGTGCGTGGGGTGATAAAATGGGACATTAGGTGCGTGTATTTGGGTAAGTAGGAGTGGCGTCAGCTTTGCTGTTGGCTGTCAGACAGGCGTGACACTGTTTCCCCCATTTGCAGCCATCACACCGGGAAAGAGCAGCGTTACAAATGAGCCATCCTTCCCAGGAGCTCTGCCCAACCCTCCACGGGCCAAGCCACAGGAGCCACATACCCCCTTCTGGTTAGAGCCACCTCTTCCTGGCTGCTGCTGGCCTGTGGCCCACACCTCCGCCCCTGCATTCCCACAGAGGTTTTTGGTGTTCACCTCTCCCTCCTCCCAGTGAATTTTCAGCCAAAGGCCACCTCTGAAAGTTGACTACGTGGTGTGTTGCGTCAGTCCCTGCACAGCTCATGATTCAGCAGTTGTACAAGTTTCATACCTGTTAGGGATGTGCCAGAAACCACAAATGTTCCTAAGCCAGCAACAGCAAAAGGAACTGGGAGTTTCCACTCAGCTGAAGACAACAATGTCTGCAGTAGATTTTCTTGCAAATTGGTTTCATTTCATTGCCAAGAGATGGGAGCAGGAAAAGGGTGCCAAGGGTTGAGAGCAGGAAAACCAGCATCTGGATTTCTAAAGCCCAGAAAGCCTGAGATCTTCATGAGAACCGTGACACTTTACTCTGCACTGAAGTCAGTTTAAAGGGAACAAAAATGCTTCTGGAAGCAAGGCCATGAAACCATTAAGTATTTTAGAAAAATCCCAGTCTGTGAGATCAATTAAAAGAAAACACTCCTGAGGTGCATGGGAGAAAAATGCAAACATCTCTGCAGGCATCAGCTGGAAAATATCATTATTCAAACAAGTGTTGGCACGGGAGCAGTCACCACAGCATGCGAGCTGCGTGTCCTGGTGCCAGACCCCAGGCAGAAGGGCTGCCCTGCTGCTCATGGAGTGGTGGGTAGCCCAAGAAGGGGCATCTCCTGGCATCCCGCAATGCCTCCCGCCAGCTCTGTCTGCCAGAGAGCCAGGAACGCGTGCCAGCGATGGCAAGATTGCTTCTCACTTAGCGTAGCAGAGACTGGGACACAGCCTTATTAGTTTCATTCAACCGTTGGCTCAAATGAGTTGAGCTGGCAAGGAGAGCTGTGACAGCAAATGCTTGTGTCGTGAGCACAGGAAGCCTTGTTCCTTGCCTTCCTCCTGCTCATTTGCCACCCCCTGCTCTGTGCAGGGATTTTAAGATCAGTGCAAGTTAGGTGTGAGGGGGAAGGGAAGGATTGAACAATTGAGGGCTGGCAGTAGAATAGCCCGTCTTTGCCCAGGGATTATAGTTGCGATGTAGCCAAGATAACAGTGATTGGCGTGCAGTTGTCTGGAAAGAAGGGAGTAGCTGAGGTGCAATTGAAGGAGTGGGAGGGATTGTTGCCTACTCGGGCCTGCGGGTGATGGCTTACGCTTGGGAAAAGTACCGCTGTAAATGGATGGAGAGTGTGGGTGGGGGAGAGAAAGAAGGGATGGTGAAGAACCAAGCCTGGATTGCCATCCTGCATTAAATGAAAACATCTCAGGCCAAGGCTGATGTTGTTGAACTTGTCAGGCTGTTCTCTCTTCTGCTTTTCCCCTCCCAAAGGAAAATTTTCTGGCAGCCTGTGTTTAACAGTGTGTGCTGCAGGCAGAGATGGGGATTCCCTTGAACTGTGAACTGTTGTAGGCATGGGAATCCTCTCTAAATAGCCTTGAAGTCATTTTCCCAACATGCTTGCATTGTAAGTGTGTGCCAGATCCCCATAAGGGCTGCTTGGCTGTGATCAAACAGAAGGCTTAATGACAGGAGATGCAAATGATTGCTATGGTTGTTGGTTGAAGACGATCTGAGCAGAAGTGGGAGGCTGAGTTCTCATGGAGCTGCTCTGTGTTAGGCTGGTGTGAGGTGGGGGTAGGAGTGGGGCTGGGGGGGTTCAGCCTGCAATGTGCCCTAATATATCTGGGGATCATGTAATGGCTCAGCTGAGCACGGGGGGCAAAATGTATGCACATGGGTTGAGCGGGACTCTGAGCTCTGCCACTGTTTGGTGTGGCTTTGAAAAAGTTGCATTTGATGAATAATTTAAGCATAAATTGAGTGCAAGAGGGAAGGATGGTGCTCTTAGCACTGCCTGGCCTTTCCTACCAACTCCCACCGTGCATACCTGACAGATCACCTCCCTCTCCTCATGTCCATGTACCAGTACACTCTGCTCTGTGCCGTGTTTGATAGTAAAGTGTTTCACTTCTTGGTTTGGGCTTCTGCCTGGAGAAAATATATATACCTGGCATCCACCCAAGAGCTATTTATAGCAGGAGTTCCTAGAAGAAAGTGTGACAACTTCAGCAAACAAGGAATTGCCAAATCATCCTGTAGAGAGCAGCAAATTAACCCCCCGCAACACACACCAATAGCTCCAAATCCTAGTGAGAATCGGTACCAAGTGATTTAGTGAAGGGAACACCACCAAGAATCAATGAGTGCTGTTTGAGTCCTGCACCAAATGCCATGTCATGAGCAACAGCCCACGCGAAAGATCATGCGAGCTTTTTGTCCTTCTGACAAATCCCATGGAAACAAACCCTGAGGACACAAAGACTCGATTCTCCAGCGACATGGCACAGTGTCTTTGAAGACGCCTCCACTATGTAAATAGTGATGTGTGCTTCAGACTCTTCCAGTCCCCAAACTTTTCTTGGCTTTGCTGCGTGTCTTAAAAAACAGGATCTACTAAAGAAGATAACATCTCTGTAGTGTGACCTCTGAAGGTACCTGTACAGCTGTTGGACTGGTTGTTTCTATCAGGTAGATGCAATTTCTTCATCAAATGTTGTTTCCCCTTTCAGTAGCTCACAGACAGCAGATGTTTCTCTCATCTTGTCAGGAGCTGGTGGGCAGAGGTCTGCAGAGAAACCCAGACTTTATTTTTCACTCTGCTTGGCTGGCTCTTGCAACAGGGTGACCTTGACCCTTCCTGGGCTCAAGGAGTTCAGTGTATAATTAAGCACTGAACCAAATACGTAAAAACAACAACAACAACAACAAAACCCCAACCCAAACCCCAAACCAGACATTACCTAACTTCTGCGTGGAGCAGAGTCCTGTGCAGTATATCATAATGCCTCCTTCCCAGTACTTCTCTGTAAACACCATTTACGTTCTGTGTTTATACAATCCATATGCTCCTTGCAGTTCGGCGATACCTTCACTTGTTTCACCCGCTGGACTAGTTGTAACAGGCACTAAATTATGATTTTTTTTTTTTGTTTGCTTACTTTATACGCCTGCAACTTCCTGGTTTATATGTCCAGAGAGGTTTTGTAGTCTTTAATTTAATATTATTCATAGATTTTATTGAGTATTAGTTAACTTTGTAAAGCACCTTTATGGGCAGTGTCTTTTTAATTATATATGGCAAAACCTAGAGAAACAAAGGAAAATTGACCCAATTTGTTATAGCTGGTTTACAAAGAGCCCTTGAGGTGACTGAGCATCGCTTTCCCTTTTTATTGTGCTTCACACATTTCCCAACTCCTGTCAATTCAGATCACATCTAACCTCTCTTTCCTGAAGCAGCCTCCACACGCAGTGCGGCTGCCCCTTCTCCCTCCAGCACTGAGCCAAAACCCAACATCTTGTCAGTTATTTTAGGCAGGAGGAAGAAGGAAAATTCGTAGAATTTTCTTTTCCTGCTGCTTACTGGAAACGTGCAAAATGCTGTTTTTTCTGAATGCTGAATACTGCGAGACTGTGTCTGTGCTCGTGGGTCCAAAAGCTTTGCACGTAGTCCCTTGCCCCCGAACGATTCCCCTGCGCTCTTAGGGCTAAGACCCGCTGCTTGCTCTTGCTGCCATCTCGTCTCTCTGCGTTTCTTTGTTTCTGTCACAGGCACACAAACCTGGAAAATAAAAGGGAAAGTCGTCTCCGCCAGAAACCTGGGTGGATGCCTTTCCCAATGCAGCAGCATGTGCCTGTGTTTCAACTGGAGGCTGCTGTTGTCACAGCGCTCTCATCCTAAAGTTCAACTATTTCCTACAATCATCTTAAAAATAAAACTTTCAATCCTGTTGAACTTGTAATGCTATCATGTCTATCGTGGAAAGGACCAAGAAGCATTTTCTTGCAACTCTACGATGGCTAAATGACTCTGCATTGGTTAATGTATCTCCTTTATGCAGCAAAAGCTGCCATAAGCATTGAGATAATCTATGCCCTTTTCGAGGTATCCATCAAATGCTGTCTGGCGCATCAGTGAAGTGTGAGATACAGCTCTGGTTTGTATAGTTGGAATAGGTTTGAATATCAGCTACACCATATCCTGGATGCAGCATTAATTAAACAGAATGGCCCTGCTTCAGGCCCCAATGGACAAGCATCCACATGGCAACTGTGAGCCTTGTCGGCAGCAAGAGATTAAGGAATTAATTGGCAGGGTTAATCTTCATGTCAGGGTTGGAAATGAATTGTTAATTTGTTTGGATGAGTGTAAAGTCCTCTCCCAGCGATGGCAGGTGGGATCACATGAGAAAAAGCCTGTGAAGCTGCCCTTCCTGGGGACCTTTCTATTTAACACCTCCCGCAAACAGACCTCTCAAATTCTTTGCCCCCGACGTGCGAGACTCCTGTGCGGGGTCGGAGGAGCAGGTTGTGCCGCTCACATGTAAGCTCACGTCCTTGCAGATGACAGCCCAGCTGCTCTGGGCCGCGAGATGGGAGAGGGACCGGCTGCAGCTTGGGAGGGCCCCCTCGCCTTACAGCTTTACTTTCCGATCTTGCTCCCTTGTGCTGAGCAGATCTGACTGCTGCATTGTAGGTACTGGATCAGGCCAACCTGCTCTAGGATCTCAGAGTGAGGCAGAGATGTGCTGACACAAAAATGCTGCTGTTGGGGCAAGTGGTACCAGCCTTGCACACAGCATGCAAAACTTGATAGGTCTGTATAGACACTAAACCCTCTCAGACACTTCTCCACGACACTGTAGTATGAGAATCTGTCAGATCAGTTAACTCTTTTTCCTTTCTGCTCTCATTTTACACTCAGGACAGCAGAATATTTTCCATTTTAGTATCTTGCTAATCTGTTAAGGCTAATGCATTGGTCACATCACATTAAGACATGGGAGAAAAGCACTTCAGGGCTTCAATTATTTAAATGAAAATGTAACTTTTTGTCACTTACGCTCTCTTTTGTGCATTGATTAATCTAATTAGTTCAGCAATAAGAATCACTTTCTCCTCATACTCTGGTCTGATATGTTGTGACTGACACAACCTGATTCTAGAAGTGACATCAAATAGGACTGGCCTATACAGAAACCTGGGATCTGTGTGCAACAATCCTGTTTAAGACCTTGCAAATTATTACCCTGTTGCCCATGCTTCAGTTCCCACCATCAGCTCTTATACCCACTCTTTCATTTTCCCTGAAGCAGGGCTGAGGAAACTGTGTGTTTGTGTTCCCCAAAACTGAGAAACTGCTGTTCACAACACACAGGCACTGCAAGGTCTGACCCGATGATGTGTACAACAGAAGGGCAGGTCACAAATATAGTCTGATCTGCTTAAGTTAATTTGTAAGAAGTTGCTATTATACATATGCAAGGTATGCTCCTCATTTTTGTAAAAGCCTTTTGTAAAAGTGTGTATATAAATGTGATACAACTGGGTACTGCAATACAGGTACAATCACCTCCTGTTGTCTGCGACAGTCTGTGGCAAGCCACCTCTCTGTGCCCAATGCCTAATTTATGGGGAGGCTGATGCTGTGCCAAGGCGCTGTAAAATAATGAGAGTTTTTCATAGCCGAAGATATTTGGCTGGGTTTAGCCTACATGTCTGCATCCTGTCTGTGCACATTGTGTGTCACCACATCTGATACCAAGTCCTGCCAGTAAAAAGAGTTGGGGGCGAGTGGTTGTTTGTGGTGTTCAGGTTAAACCCCCTCCCAGAGGAGTGCTCGCTGTTGTGTCTGTGTCTTCTGCCTGACACCGACCGCTTCTCCTCTCCGTATTTCCCCGCTCGTCCAGCTGCCATCCCACAAGCCCCATGCTGATGACTGCCTACAATTTTCACCTCCATTCTCCTTCTATTGAACAAGGCTAGAAATGTCTTAATGCTGCTTTCCCCATCTGTGTGAGCCTACAGACTTCCATGTGAGTCTTGGGCTACAAGCAAAGTATCAATGAGCAGTTCTGCTGGAGAGGGGAGAGCAGGGCAAAGGTGTCCAGAGAGGTCTGGGACACTGAGCAGAGCTAGGAGCAAAGCGGAAGAACTGGTCTGATGTTTGGGTGATGCTTTTTGTTAGGCTGTCACAGTTGCTGAGTGCTAAGTAAAACTATGCCTGATGTGATACTTAGGTATCCTTAAACTGACCACAGTCACTTGTTATTTGAGACCAGAACTAATAAGAAGAAACTGACATCAAATGACACAGCAAATATCTTGTGCATTTGTTATAAAAATGTTTTGGGCTGCTCTGCATTCTTCACATTATTTGAGGCGATCTATTTGTAGGTATCTGTCAAGCACCAGCACTTGCTGCTACTTTCACCCTCCATTTCATGTTCTCCTCACCCTCCAGGCAGCCAGATGGTTGCATGTAAGCCAAAACTAAGAAGGATTTCCTCTTTTCTTGTGAAGGGATGGGTGCTCAGAGATTTATCAGTAATACAGTTGTACTTAATCAGATAGAGTCTGTCCTGTGTAACTAAGGCAGGCCACAGCATGTTGCTGGCATAAGCAGCTACTCTAGTGGAGTCCCACTTGAGTTGCCATTTTGCATTCCGCATAAAACTGGGCTTTATGCTTTTCTGACTTACCGTTATTAGTCTGTTGTCCTAAAATGTTAATAATGTGGTGATGTTCTAGTACAGCTTTTGTGAACTATCATGTCGTATGAATTGTTTAAAAATTATGGCCACTAAGTAATTTGGGACAAGACTGTCACTCTGTCTATGCCACATATAAAATTTGAATATTAGAAGTGAATGACAGGATTCATCATAGACCTAATTAGTTCTTTAGAGAATCTACTTTGTGCAGTAGCCTGTACTATCCGTATTGATGTTAACATATTATATAACCAGCTTTAGAAAACGCAGCAGTCTGCAAGCTGGTTTCTATGTCCCTGTGCTCAGTCACTACCCTAAGTAAAGTGCTGAAAATCAGCAGAATTTTGCTAGAAAGCAGGTGTTTCTGCTGTGGGTTTTTTTGGGGCATACTAGAGCAATTGTTTATCATCAAATCGAATTTGTCTGCAAACTGCTCTCCAAACACTTCTTAATTGATGTATATATAGTGGGGATTTTACAAAATATTCCATTTTGCTGTTCAGATTGGGTGGTGAAGTAATAGAACATGCTATTTTGAGTTTGGAACATGCTCCAGGAGTCGATTAAACGATCTTACTCTGTATATGAATTGTGCGTTTCCATGCAAACATCAGAAGTATCAGAGCCGCAAACATGAACCTGCCGTATCTGCACTATCTCTGTATGGCAGAGCATGTAGTTTACTACCTGTTTGAACACTTAAATGTATTTTAATAGACAATTATAGGGGACTATTTCTGTTGACAAACTGTAAAACTTAACAGTGCATGAAGTGGAATTGCTGCTGTGAACATAGTGATAGGATATTTTAGGATCATCTAGTAAGAGACCTTTTAGAAATCTAAGACCAGAATTTGAGGTTTTGCCATTTTCCTGAGTCATGACTCTTTCTGCAGGCTTCAGTGCTTGAACACGTGATCCTGAACAGCATCTTCACCCGGATTCTCCAAGATGTTTGCTGTCTTCCCTCAGAAGTGGAAACAGGAAGAAGAAATCAACTGTTCTGTTTGTTGTTCCTCAAATGTTTGGGAGGCAGGACCCCGACAGAGATTTCATCATCTCCTTTATGGCTTAGGTGAGCTATGTGGTAGATACAATTTGTCATCTGTTTCCCCATGGTAGGAGGGACTCTGCTTTGGTCATTCTGTGTTATGGTTATAAGGTTGTTCTGATCTCTTTAGATCAACAAACTACCCAGTAAAGATGATCTTGTGTAAAGGAAACAATAAAATATCCTGTAAGATTAACACATGAGATGAGAAATCCACTTAGAGCACACATCCTGCCACTTCAATCATTATGGGTAAGATACCCACAATTAAGTCCTGAATATTACATAATAACTATAGGTAGGAGCAGGCCATGTTTGATAAATGTTCCAGTTCTTGGTTATGGATGGTTCAGGGAACTAAAGCAATGACAGGTGAAGATAAAGTTCCCAGATCAGGAAATAATTAGGAGATCTGTACGTGTTCAAGGTTGGTAGAATACAGGTACTTCTTGACAGTGCAGTCATTTGTCTTAAGAGACACCAAAAGAGAGATGAACAGCACTATGTAGGTTTGACACTTTTATTAACAAAGAACCCATGGGGCTCATTCATTAGTACAAAATACAATCATGTTCCCGTATGTTAAACAGCATGGGTTTTTTTTTTATTTTGTCTCTTTTAAACTGTTTCACAGTTATCAAAACAAAGCCCCTGCATATTGAACTTATTATTGTGCAAACAGTAATTATTTTAAGGATCAATTTCTGCACTAAGCCAAGTGTCAGAGAGCAGAATTTAATCTTGTTTTCACCCCTCCTTTGAAGGGCCACATGTGCTTCCTCAGAAACACATTCTAGTTGTCTTTTTTGCAGCAAACAATCTAAGGCCACAGTTTATCTGCAAATAATAAAAAACAACTCAAAGATTTTTGGAAAAAAAAAAAAGCACTTTACCCTTCATGCTCTTGTTTGCTTGACCACGTTTATACCAGGCAGCACACATCACCTATCGGGTATTACAGTCCAAAAAGCACCTAATGTTCTTTAAGCTAATATTTTGAATTATTAACATGCAAGTTAATACACAGCCACATTACTTTTCAAGTAACTATAACGGTATCTGTTTAAGGAAACTATGCTTGTTCCCTTTCTAGGTGATGTGAATGGAAATCCTGCATTGATTGTATGGGCACGCCATCATTTAAATCAAAAGGCATGAGAGCTACATCTTGGGACTTAAGATAAATACTAAATTTTAGAATGTCCTTTCTAAAACACGCGCTCAAATTTTGGTTAAAGCTGCATTTACTATAGAAGACAGTATTTAAAGTTGCAAATGAAAAAAAATAACTGCAGTTTGGAAACGTGTATCTCAATCAGTAGGTCTTTTACACTGATGTAAAAGTGACTTGAGGTGAAGTGCTAGAAATTAGACAATGTAAGGAAGTCATACTAAAAGAAGACTAAAAATATATATCCGTGTATGCCTGTAGAAAAATCCCTGCTTCTTAAATGAAGACAGATTTCATAAAAAACCATTTAAACTTTTTTAAACTGCAGTTATTGATGAAATGAAGGAAATTTAATTACTATTCTTGTAGTTATCAGAAAGTACAATGTTTTACCACATGAAGCACCGGGTTTTAACCCCAAACCCTTCTGTAAGACATATGGAGTAGTTCTAATAGTTCAAAATCCCCTGTAGTTTAAAGACTCGACTGTAAACGTGCATATTGAGAATGCTGTGTTTCTGCTCTTTTAAGTGATCTGTTGATGGTGGCTTACTTATTCCAATTGATGCTTGGCAGGAAGCAAACATTCTACTTTAAATGAAGGCAGCAGAAGGGCCAAGTACAATGCTGTGCCTTCACTCTTAGCAGCAACAAACTCCTACTGTTCTAAATGACCTGAGGAAGAAAACATTAAAATATTGCACCAAAACAAAATTAAACAGCAAAAACAAACAAGGAAACACATTAACAAAAAATAGTATGGATAGCAAACGACCAGTGCAGCCCCTGACAATAGATCTCTAGACAAAAATGCAGGAGTAATGAAAAGCTTTGTGCCATTACCAGAGGACTTTGTTCCCCTGATGTCTGCTTTCACTTCAGTTATAAGCTATGTCTATTCTGGGTATATTTACACCTCTCCCTACGCCTCCTATCTCATTCACTAACCACAGAAACCATTTAGGGTCCCTTTTAGAACCTTGAAGTATACTGGAGCTTTACCAAGACTTTTTTTGGTCTCAAATCTGACCGTAAGTAAATATCCAAAACAGAGGTAGGCTTATAAAGGCTTCTGAATAAATAAGTATTGTCCATTTTGCTAAGTATACCTGCTGCTGGCAAAAGGATTCTCCCTTGCCATGCTTCCCCTTATCATGCTATCCATAGGCTTAAGATGCAGAAAAAGAACTCACAGTAGAAGAGGCTAGAATAATTCCCTTAAGAAATCCCTTGAAAGAAAGCATAGTGCATAAGCTCTTATCAAAGTTCAATTTTCTTTTACATACTTGTGTCTTTCATTCAGTTCATGGTTGCCTTCATAATATTGCGTAATAGCTATTCTGTCATCCACGATGTCTTCAGAATCATTATGAATGATGAAATAGTACCACTTGGCAGTTGTTAGGAAGGGCAGGTTCTCATGAAAAACAAAGTTAAGCTGGAGTAAAGACTTCACTCCACATTCTAGTAGTGTTCCTCTCTTGGATGCAGACAGCGCAAAACTGAAGCCCCTTGAACACTGGAATCTTTTGGAAATGTTTTCTTACCCCACATTCTGTTCTACTACGCAAGTTCTACTACGGAAGTTCTCAACATCAACATCACTACGTAAATTCTTCCATAGTGTTCCGAACAAAATATAAATTCTTTTCTCTTCAGAAGATCCTTACATCTCTTCTTCGTACTTTATGTAGTATATCCACTTTTTAGAAAGCATTCAGTATTTTCAGGTACTTCTCGAGTATCCCAAGCATAGCTGCTCCCACAATATCCTCTGTGCAGACTAATCCAGCAGATCCTCTTCCATCACCAAACATGCTCATACCTCCTTCTCCGTTTTCCTTTGCCTTTCTTGTATACAAACTTAAGTTTTGAAAAAGAAAACTGTTTCCTTCTTAGCTGCACTATCAGCTTAAGCAGCAGAAAGATCAAGACATTCATCACAATGATGCTCATTACAAATCCTCTTCAGAGCATGAATGAAACTGGCTGAATTTCTTCTACCTCAGTTGGATGTGGATCGATCTACAGAGAGATAAGAAAGGCAACAATTACTCCCTGTAATTCTTGCATTTCTGTATGTGGGGTTGTTTTTTTTTTTGCCATCTGACAATAAAAACAGCACCTGCTGTTTATTTTTTTACCTCTGAATAAAGAGGTGGAGGCTGAAACCGGAACTCTTGTATGTAAGCAAAGACAGGACAACACAATTGTTCCTCACAGTCAATTGGTGGTGGATAAGCAGGAACATGTCTGGAGAACTCTTCCTCAGACACTACATCAGCATAATTTGGTGGTGCTGAAACACAAGAGATGCTACTGTCAAATTTCAAACTATTCACTCACAGCAAAACAACATACATATTGCAGAATCCAAGACCGGGAAGACTGTATTTATTAAACACTGTACTATTGTCAAATTGTATGAAGCACGCTATACTCATAAATACTCTAACTAGAACAATGTTTTTAGTAAGCTTAGGTGATTCAGCAGAAACACTGCAGGTGTTTTTAGGGTTACTCCAGCAACAAACCTGCGTTGTAGCAAGATATATTCAGTAACGATTAACTATAAGGTGTCTACCTCCAAAGTAGAATTCCCACTATCAAAAGTCAGTTATTTCAAGATTCAGCTGAACATAGTCAAGGGTAAAGAGAGACTTAAGAAGGCTGGAGTTAGGGTATCCTCACCAATCCTTCTGGATCTTGACTTAGACTTATGTGCCTCACTTCTCATGAGTCATACTTTAATGGCCAACATCCCTAGTAGTGCCCTTAAACTGGCACTACAGTACTATGCTGTATTATAAAGAGTTCAATATGTATTATTACCTTCAGGGTGTTCTGGCATGGTCAATGCCAGCCAACTCATATCCATACTAAACTGGCTGGTAATGCTGGAATTTCTGCTTGAAAATCCAATACATGGAATAGTGCCAATCACCAGAGGCATTTCAATCATCAATTTCTTAGCACCAGGAATATGGATATATACCTATGTGAGAACCCCCAAATAAAAGAAAAAAAACATCATGAGACTCCATTGAATTGCTGCTGCTAGGAGCCACCCTACTCCCTACACTGCAGATTGTTTAAAAATTAGGACTTCTCATCCCAGATACATTTAGCTAGTGCTCTGGCAGCTTTCCTTATTTTCCAGCAACTTCTGTCTTTCCGTACCTTGTCTCTAGATGACATTAAAAAAAATACAAAACAGGTTGACAAAAATAATTATGCACTGGACTTCCAGTCCTATCTTCCCATTTCTGAAAACAATTGCTAGAGGAACCCATTCAGCTTGACCTACCTTCCCCTAATAACCTCTGGAGGTCTAAAACTAAGCTGCTTCTTCCTCAGAAACATTCTTCCATTTTCCCCATTATTCCTATCTTTCCCTTTCAGAATTTCTTAATGATCTTCAGTCTCTCACCTATATGGTATATGGTATTTATTTATATTTATTGTTGTTCCCAATTTCAAAATCTAGTAGCTGCCTAGTAGAGAAAATTTTTATGTTCCCAACTCAATGTAGTATTCAAGAGTATGTACATTTGTCATTAAAATCCATACTTACAGCTAATGAATATTCTACTCTAATAATACAGCAGTCAAGTATAGAGGGGGATACAGGTGGGATTTTCAGAGTTTTCCCATTCCAGGTATCTGTACTCCCAGAGGCAATATGGTTTCCTCGGACATTGGCAACCATTTGACGAAAAGTTTTTGTCTTCCCACTGGCCAGGTAAGTTTGTGTTTGGAAAATGGCAGCTTTTGGAACAATCAAACGAGAAGAGCAGTTCTCAATTTCTGCATAGATTGGTATGGCTTCCCCTTAAAGACAGAAAAAGTTCAATGAATAATTTGTAATTACCAACTTTCCTCTGGGAGTATCAAAGCATGTTATGCAGCACGTACATCATCTGCAATGTTATGAGAACAATACTTGTTAGTTTCCTCAAGCTAGTTTTGTTTTTTTTTTTTTTTTTTTTTCAGAGTGGTATCCAGGCAGAATTATAGCCACCTACTATGTTTTACATATAAACAATGATTCATTTTGAAACATTTAAGCATAATATGAACAAGCTATAAAAGCTTTATTTGCAAATTATGCACCAATCTTCCTTTTATATAGTACTAACTGAATTTCAGAATGTTTTATTTTATTTCTTCAATATATCTAATGTTATCAAGATGACAAAGAAGCTGCTAAAGCTCATTCGTACAGAAGCGTAAACCTGCACAAACAGGACATAAAAACCTGATTACATCCCCAATTAAGTATTTTATCCCAAATAAAAACATTTTGTTCTTTACACTCAAATGTACATGGCTTTTTCATAAGATTACTAACTAATAGGACTTCCTTTCAATTTATATTCCCAAGGGGGGAGTGAGGGGAAAGGCAAGATGATTTTTGTTAAAGCAAGTTCATATAGATCTCAGTTTACTACCTACTAAACAGAACTATTCTTTCAACTATAAAGTGTTGGCTTCACAGAGATAAAAAAGCCCTATGAGATGTTTAATATTCACGTTTTGAAGATAACTACTCTTACCATTACAGTATCCCTTCCTCTCAATTTTGGCACTGAGAGACACTGGCCCAGAGGTGAAAAACCAACAGCCAACCATCTTCTCCTGACTTCTTAGAACAGGTGTCTATAAAATATAGAGTTATTTTTCATTTTATGGCACAAAGCTATCTATCACTTGCAGTTTAACGTTACGCATGTTAGTCATTGCAATCTAGCTCTAAAATCCACTTGATTTGCATCACTGTACTACTCAATGCAACTGGAGTTTTGTCACCATGTAAAATGGAACTGAGGTTTGGCTATCTGAACATACAGCTGTTTTAAAATCCCAGTCTGCATTCAGACCATATCCACTAGGGAACACAGAGACCAATGTGCTTTTGAACGTAATCTATCTTCAGAAAGACTGATTTAGCAAATTTTAGAGGTGTGACTTTTTAGAGGTCTAATGGAGTACTGCGGTATTTATGCCCACGTTCCTCAGTGCAGAAGAATGCTGAATCAATTTCATCTGCAAGCAACTAATAGTTAAGCAGGTGAAGTGTTTTCACCTTTGTATCCTTTACAAGAAAGGACAAATGTATACACACTGGGCTAAGGTGATGCATCTTCATAACTTGCAAGCCGCACAACCCCCAAGAAATTTAGGCTCATGACAAAAACCATCTCAATTATTCAGGGAGCACTGTCACATTAGATGGCATCTACACTGTCTGTTAAGTTGTCATTAGAATAAACTTACAACATACAAGTACACATGTCAAGGGTCCAAGCCAGGATTCAAGCTACTTAAAATGATTTACTGGGCACTAGTGCCCAGTCAATGTAACTATGAAGTCTAAAACTTGTGGTGTTTTGCACTTTTTTGGTGGTAGCCTTGAAATCCATTAAGACCCACACTGCCCATTTTCTGTGCTCCACAGCCCTCTCCTGTGCAATAACATGGTCTGCTCTACCTTGCAGTACCTGGATATACTGTCTTCATACTCCTAACATACATTGTTGAATATAAAGACTGTATTCTGCTTACAAATGTCACTGCCAAAAAGATTAAAATGTAAGCATATAAAGAAGAAAAAAAACCCTGCTCAAAACATCTCTTAGCTATGTTCACATCATGATGAAATGTTAAAATTATCCTAGCATTTTAAGTAAAATAGAAATTACTCATTCATATTTAAATGAATAACCACTTAGATCCAGTTGCTATCATGAAAGTGCAAGGTATAATTTTATATTATTTTCATAATATGGGTTGAGATAAAAGACTCCGGCTCATTAGCTTCCATCTTGCCTATTTTCTCATTACTTAATGCCTGATCTTTCTTATTACTCTACAGTATTTCTAGTGATTATTAGAAACTCAATGCTTTAATGTGGCCAAATCTGTCATAAGGAAATAACTGAAAAGATCTCTGAAGCAGCTGCATGCACACACTTAATGTTAGAAAACGACATGCAAAATGGAAGGATACGTAACATAATGGCCAGAGCATAAATGACAGGCTGGGCATGATTAATACTCTTCTGTAATTACTGTTCCTCAACCTACTATTATTGTAGAGTTTAGGACACTGCAGCCCTGTGAATGTAGTTGCTCTGGTAAGAGTAACTACTTTATGCTTGTGCATTATTATTATTAAGCTTTATTTATGCATCTGAAGCCTGCATAACTTTTTGGCAAGAGCATCTCTGCCAGCAGGGATGTAATCAATGGTATTAAAAAAAGCCACTCTGTTTGCTATTCACACAACCTAAGATCATCTATTTATAGAGAAAAGCTTAGGGAGCTTATATGCTTTCAGAAGTCAGAAAATGACACTCCAGAATAACATGGAAATGGTTATGGCTGGATGTGAATGCTTCTTGGAAATGTTTTTTTTTTTTTGCAGCTGGCTTTAGAGGGGGGGAGGAGGAGCAGAGGACCCTCTTACCAATAAAGCTGGTGAGCTGACATCAATATGGCTAATGACCTGAAGATCCGTCTGTACACTTTGATCAGGTGCCGCAGGCCTCTCCAGAACTGCTTTCACATAGTACTGAATACTGCCATACTTCCCAGTAAAAGAGGTCACCAGAGGTCTGAAACAAGCAGTCATGAAAGCATTGCTGTAAGTTTATAATTCAGTTCCAAACATGAACCCTTCCCGTGTACATAAATGTTTACCAATTGTGTACTTTTAGGGCCTTAGGGAAACTGAAACAAACAAGGTATGTCTAGGTGGTGGTTGATTAAGACAAATGTATAAAGCTGACCTATCAGTTTAATATTAAAAAACACAAGTCAAATTACAATTAAGTTAACATTCCACAACAAGCAGCGTCCAGTACAATCCCTTCAGGTTGGATTATTTAACTTACTCTTGAGGGAGTTGAAAGCTGAACGGAAATTCATGTCTTCCATCTAGAAGAATTAAGCTTTCCTCACCTGTAGGATAAAAATGAATAGTATGTTTTAGTTATTCCATAAATAGAAGAACAAAGCAGATGCTTTTATAAATTATTTATGTATAAAAACACCCAGATGCAAGGGACTAGGAGAAGTTTTTCTTGATCCCAGTGGGTTCTGGATGGGAGCCCATGCTTTATTTATGCTGTGATGTGATTTCAATGAAAAAATCAAGGAAACATGGAGACCTTGAGTTTCAGTTCAGGACTCTGGCCAATTTCTAATCCAAAATGGCTTCTGGAAAGCATGAAGTAAGTTTCTTCTCCTTTGCAGCGGGACAGCAGTTAATCTACTTTTTCAATTAACTATTAAACTAAGTTTTGTGCTAAAGAGCTGCCATTTAAATTCAGTGTTATGAAATACTATTAGTGTATGTAATCTTCATACGTTCATAGAGGACTTACTATTATACAGTTTTTGAAGGCCTACATTTACTTTTCCTACAGATAAACTTGAGAAGCGTTTCACCCTTACAGAACAAAATGCCACTTCCCTTTAATTTTTTAATTCTGCCATAGGGTTGCAGTGTCCAAGTGACAAAACTGCCAGCTAGAGACCTATGCGACAAAGAGCTTCCTCTGCTTTCATAAGCCACTGCAAAAGGAGGCCAACTGCTTCAAGGGTCTTCCACGGGCAGCTTCCCAGATGCCTCTTACAGAGCACAGCAAACACGCAGGTGCCCGACGTTAATTCACAGCAGAGCTAACCTTTGCGGGAAACCAATGCAGAGTGGAGGAAATTAAGAGCTGCAGACTTTCTTCTGGCCCTGTGCCACATTTTTCAGCCGTTTATACAAAGAATCAAGGGACCACTCGATGAAGCTGTGGCAACCCTCTCCTGGGCATCCACCTGAAGGCTGTGGCTGCACCAGCCTGAGATTTCCCGTGCGGGAATGATGTCCCCGTTGGCCGGGCACCTACCCAGGCCTCACGCCGTTTCCCAGCATCCAGGTCCGATGCCGATTTCTCCTCGGAGAGGGTTTCAACCCTCAGCCTTCCCTCTCTCTGGAAAAAGCAGGCGCCTTCCTGCGGCGGGGTGCCCTGGGGCCCCTCGGCCGCCCCCGGGGAGCAAGTGGGGGGGGACTTGGCCCCAGAGCCCTTCCCTGCCGCCTTCCCCCGCGAAGGAGGCGCCACTCCCCCCGGTCCCACCCCCGCTGTCGCTGCGGCGGGCGGCCCCGCCGCCCCTCACACGGCGGCCGCCCGGGGAGCCTCCCCTCAGGGCCGGGCCCGCGCCCCCGCACGGCCACGACACCCCCCCCCCCCCCCCCGCGCCCCCCACTCCCGCGGCCCGGCCGCCCCTCACCTTCGGGCGGGTCCCGCAGGAGGCTCTGCCGGATGTCCAGGTACCGCACCTCCGCCTCCCGCCGCGGCCCCGGCCCCGGCGCCCTCACCGCCACCCCCCAGGTTCCCGCCCCGGGGACGGCGCCCGAGCTCTCGCTCCAAGCGACGCGGGCCCGGCCGGCGGCCTCCAGGCGCAGCCCGCGGAGCGGCAGTGGGCCCGCCAGCTCCAGCAGCACCTGGCCGGACACCGTGTCCCCACTGCAGTAGCCGCCGCCGCTGCCGCGCCGGGCCTCGTCCTCCAGCACCAGGGCCAGCGTCTTCACCGTCCCGCCGGCCCCGGGTCCCAGGCCCGGCCCGGCCGCCGCCATCGCTCCCCGGCTCCGGGGGAAGCCTGCGGCCGCCGTCGACGGTTGCTTTAAAACCCGCCCGTCTCAGCCAGCGCCCGCAGCGGAAAGTCCCGCCCCATCCCGCTCCTCATTGGCCACCTCTCAGCTCCTCGCCCTACTATTCGCCGCGGGCTGCCCCGGGGCCCCCTCCTCATTGGTTCTTCGGCGGGCGCACACGCGGAGTGCGTCACGCTGCGTGATCACCGCGGCGGAGCCAATCGGGTGCGGACGGCCGCGCGTGGACAGCTCCCTGATTGGCGGAGCGGCTGCAGCTACCTGGCGAGAGGGCCAATGGCGCGGCACTGCTACCACGTGCACAGCCTGTGGATAAACAGGCAGGGAAGGGGCGGGGCGAGGCGGCGGGGCGGGGCGAAGGGGGCCGGGCGGGAAGGTGAGGGCTGGGCGTCGGGCGGGGCCCTCACCCGCCGGGGTGGGCTCGGGCGGCGCGGCCGTCGTGGGGTTCTGGCTCTCGCTGTCCCACCACCGGGCTCCGGTCACTGCCTCGGCAGCCCAGCGGGGTGCTGGACCCTGCGTGTGGGGAGGCTTCGGGCCCTCGGTGGGCCTCGGTTGCTGTCGTGGCGGCTGAGGGAGGGAGCGCTGGGGCCAGGCGCCGTGTTGCATTCGGGCTCAGCCTCTCCGCGCCGGCAGCCGGACTGGCTGAGAATGTTAAATGGGGCAAAACGATGCGATGACGCCGTTTCCCCCCTGGTTTGCCTGGGAGTTACTTCAGGAGCTCTGTAGTGCCTGCGCGAACCCCCTTCCTGCCCCACTGGCGAGCAGGCGGTGTCTGTAAAGGAGCCGTCCTGCACTGCCAGGAAGCCTCACTGTCCACACCGATACTGTGTTTTTCTGCACTTTGTAAACCAAGAAGTGCCCTGGTTCAAGAGCTGTTTTCTACAACTCACCGTTCTGTAATTGGAGAGCTAAATGGATACACAGAGCTGCATGCTGTTAGGCCTGAGCAGTGCGCCATCAACCTTTTCATACAAATGATCTTATGTGATACTTGGAAGATTTTTCCACTAGAATAAATGCAAAGTGTACTGTTATTTCCAATTTTTAGAAGTACAAGCTTAGGGAAAAACCCTTGCATCTACGGGAAGAGTGGCAAATACGTTGATAAGTGAGCATGGCCAGATCCAGTGGCCTGACAGAGGTGAGGCTGCTCCGGCCCCAGGTCCAGCCAATAGCCAAGCCAATGCACGTTACAAAGCAAAATGCTTTGCATATACCAGACAGATACTAAAATTAATTTTGTTCTAGGAAGTGTCATGATTGCCTGAGTTGACAGACATCTTCCTGAAGGTGTGTACATTGAACGATCTGCCAGCATTTCCACTGGTAACGAAGCAGTCATTTCCCAGTCCGAGTCACCTGCCTGCTTAAAGCTCTGGCAGCTGCATCTTCCTGCATTCCTCCATTGCACTAGAGCACTGGAAAACACCAGCCTGGTGTTTCCCAGCTGACTCAGTTAATTACTGAAATTAGTAAAAAATGTCTTCCAGACTCAGAGCATTGGCTTTTAAATAACTGACAAGATAACGTGAGACTTCCTTAGAATCCCTGGCATGCTGTTGTGATACCCTGTCCCATGGAATGTAAGCTCATATTCAGAAGTACTTTGGTGATGAAGAACTTGTCCTTGCCGAGAGTGAGGTAGGCTTTTTGAACAGCTTTCGTTGGCTACAAGTTAATGCATGCCTCTGTGTTAATCAATAATAGTGTGGGAAAAAGTAATGTGGTTACAGATAGGGTGAATTCATAGGCTTTATTTGGACCCTTGGCCATGTGTTCCCCAGCTCTTGATGAAGAATTATGTAACTAAAGAAGATAATGCTGTGATGGTTGTTTGAGTACTTAAGGAGTTTTGGGATATTCATATCCCTTTCTGCCTTTTGAAATACTTCTTATAGAAACTGCAAATGTTGCATTATAGTTGGGAATTGTGGTGTACAAAGTCATGCCATCTTTTTTATTTTTTAGTTCAATTAAACTAGTAGACCTTGAATGTCTAGTTTTGCATAAATCTTTTCCTTGTATCCAGTTTTTTACATTAGCAAGTATCAGGTTAGTTTTGTAGCTAGCCAACAGAACATGCTTGGATGTGTGTACAGAATATTTGCTTATTTGCTAAATTTGCTTAGGTACAAAGTGTGTATGCAATTTCTTGCAACTGATTTTGAAAGTTTGATACGGAGGAAAAAAAACCCACAAAATCCCACACCTCCCTTTTTTTCCCTGTATAAATTAGATCCTGTGTAAAAGGAATTAATTCTCTTTTGGGTATCATGCTACCATTCAAACCTTGCCTCCTGTTTATTCTTTGCAAGTGCAAATGAGCTACATAGGGAAATGAATAAACATGGATTGCTTATGAAACAAAACATTATACAGAATTAGTGAGAGTTAGGAGGTTTGAATAACTTGAACAATTAGCCCATAGAGGACACAGTTAATAGGAACGTTCTGTTACAGTCAGATGATACTTGTTCCAGATGTTTGTTTGGCCTTTAATATACTTTTTTTTTTTTTTTTTTTTAAATCAGGATTCAAAGACCAGAGCTTGTTTAAATTATCATGGAGCAATTGGTTTTCTCATCCACCCATCTTGAGAATACTTTCTGGTGCATGAGGCATTTTAACTGACCAGCACAGTGAGGCTGTAGCATGAATGGTGGAAAGCACCGCATCACTATTTTAGTCTTTGATAAGCCAGACGGAAGGAACAGAAGATGAACACTCAGACAGCGTGGGTGTATGTGTGTGACTGGGTATTTGTGTGTGGGTGCATGTGTGAAAGAGCAAGAGATACGTTAACATGCTTGGTTATATTTTCATTTAACTTATTTTGCCACTTTATTCAGGACTGTGTAAGAAAGAACTGCCTGACCAAGATAATTAATGCACAAGTTAGCCTGTAAGAGTAACGAATACACAAAGAAGGGTCTGATTTGAGAGTATCCACAGAGCTGTGAACAGCTCCAGCAATAATCACAGACTTATCTTGAAGGTGAAGGAACTAGGAGAACATTTTCTCACAGCAGCTGGTAATGTCCTAGCTCTGCTGGTTAATTTGGAAATTACTGTTGTGGTCAGATCACTGAATTTAGATGGATCTGACAGTGTAAGTTGTTACATGTAATAATTATTTTTAACTCATTTCAGTGCACACATTGAAAATGGGCTATCAGGGCATGAACCCACCAGAAGAGTTACTGAATATATCATATAGATTCCAAGTTTCCACAATGGAAGGACACCTGACATATAAATAACCATTTTGCAGAAGATACAAGCTAAGAAGTGGTCTTAGCAAGAGCGAGCTCTGCCGGGAAGGTCTCTATTTTTCAGGCATCCAAGCTGTGACTAGGAAAGAAGTGAAAAACTTGATCAGTATTTGCTGTCCTCTTCCTGCTCAAAGGGAACAGAGACAGAGCTATTACTCATGAGTCAGGCACTAGCACTAGGAGTTTGCCAAGTAAGGCTTTCAGATCTTAATCAATAGCCTGACAGTTTAGAGAGTGAACAGCTATTTCTGCTACTGGAGGAGGACTTTGAGAAGTGTTTATGAGAGCTGCTAACAGCTAATTTACAAACTCTGGATTTCTCATTTGAGATTGCTGTACTATAACATCCGTTCAAGTGTCTTTCTTATCCAGTACCAAACACAACGGGAAAAAAAAACAGTGACTGAGCTGCAGTTGCATTCGGTGGGAGAGCCATGAGACAGGCTCTGCTTAAATGAAGGCCTTACAAAGGCAGTGAGCAGTGTGTGAACTCCATACTGACTTTCTTTCTGCGTGGTAGGGAGGATATGCCCATATGCCTCGACCTTTATCTGCAGATAGTCTCAGCTATCTCAGCAGGTCTGACAGATGTTAGAAAGCAGTTGAGTGAAAGCAATGTTTACCCCTGAATGCAGATATTATAGGCTCTTTCTAAGTTCCACAAAAGCCCTCAGAATATAGGTCCTTTTTTGCCAGATATTCAGAAATGCTGGGTTTGTTTATGGAGTCAGGATAGGGAGGGATGGGAGCATTCTTTTCTTTCCCTAGTTCCTGGCTTTTACCAGTGAGTTCCTTCATCAGCGCCGTGCCAGAAATGCAGCCCTAGAGCTGAGTGTGAATTCTCCTTGGTGCTCCCAATCAGCACAAGAAGGCAACAAATGGGTATTGGTAACACTTGCTGTCACGTACAGTCTTTTATTGCTTTTATTCTATTACCAGTAATTGAAAGGTCAGCCAAATTTTTCTTAGACAATTAAGTGACATTTACCAATAGGAGATTGTGAGGAGCCAGAGATGCTTTTCCAAGTGCTGCTGCAAACACAGTGCCCAGCTAGTCTGATACATCACTACTGCCAATGTGTAAAACACCAGTAAGCCTATTTTTAAGAATCATGCTGTATGTGGTACATTGAGAAAAGCAAATACTGAGATACTGGCCCAGGAATCTCAAGGTGCACGTTTTATCTCAGCAGGTGTTTGTTCACACACAACCCGTCAGACAAAGCGCAATTGTCTTGAAGGCCAAAAGACCAATCTTAGTACAATGTTCTGTCTGGAAATGGAAAATCACAGATGACAGTGGGACAGCCGATGTAGGAAATCTGCAGCAGAGGAGGGGCAGAGCAGGCTGCACTAGGGTGATGAGTGAGAACCAAGCTGTCAAGGCTCCTGCACTGAGTGTGTGGTTCATACAGCTGCCTCCTGCCCTCTCCTTACCTTCTGAGGGCTGGGACAGGTGTGTCTCATCCCTGGGTCTAGAGGCTGGGGTAGAAGAAAGGGTTGTGGTGCAAACTGCAAGGGATCCTTTCCGCTTTCAGTGGCAGCACAGTGCCAGGACCTTCCCTCTCGCCTCCAGATGAACAATCACATGAGGTGGCAGCAGCAAACCTGCCCTCAGGATGAGGGTCCCCAAACCAGCTTGTAGCCCAGTGCACTGGGATTGCATCCCAGCATGTGATGGACCATCATGTTGTTTCATGCACTGTAAAGAAAACACTTGAGTGACCTGGTGTTTGCTTAAATATTTATATAGTGATTCAGCTTGCAGGATCTGTTACAGCTAGTTCCCTCACATAAAAGTGATCTAAATCCAGCACTCAGCTGGGCAGCAGAGGACTGCTTGAGGGTGGCTTGGGATGTTTACAGCTACTACAGGCTTTGCAAGGAGCATGAGTAGAGAAAAATGGATGTGGTTAGAACATCCCTTCATCCTGGTGTCCCCTGAGGACAGAAGGATTTACTGGGGTTAGTGGTGCCTGCACAATTAGAGTGACATTCTGGAAGTGCTCCTCTGGAGGAAGAGCTTCCTACAATTGTAGCGTGTACCCCTCTGCATTTCAGTGACTCTGACTTCAAAGCAAGGTGGTCAGAAATATTCCTATAAATATTTGACACAGAGGGAGGATACAGATTTCTGTTGTTGAATCAGCTCTGAAACAGCAGCTGCATTATTCATGTGTGGATCGTGGTTTGGTGTTCCAGCTCAAGGGAATGAATAGCCAGAAAGGGAAAGGGGAATTAACAAACTTATTTGGGTTCTTAGTTATGTGCTGCTTTAGCTGGTTCCTACCATGGACTGTAATTTGAGGGTTTTGAGGGTTTTGTAAAATGCCTTTTTTTTTTTTTTAAATTTAAACTGAAAAAGTTTGAACTTGGGATGAACCTGAGTCTCATACCAGAAAACCTCACACTGAAGGGAAGTGTATGCCTGGATCTGAACTCATCTTTTGGTAGAGCATTCCTGTAAACAGGAACATGTGCCTTGGGGTGACTCTTCAGCCTTACCAGTTCACACCAAGCAATGACGTGGGATCATATCTCTGAAAAAAACACAGATGGCATATCCAAAAAACTCAGTAAAGATAGTTCCAAGTGCGCTATTTGCTGGACAGCATCTGGTTGAAGCAGTCGCCCTCGTGGCTGCGTATGGCTCTCAGCATGGCCCAGCAACACAGCAATTAGCAGATGTAGAGTGCTCCACGTGAAGTGTTTTTTTCACAACACCGTTTCTGATGGATGGCTGCTGCTGTTGCCCAGGCTTAGGAAAGAAATTACTTCAGCAGAAAATGGAGATAATGGAATGCTTTATGCCAAAAGGGAATGTAGAGTAGGAGCTACAATGGATGGAAAGTGGAGTCAGCAGCCCGAGATAACACGAGTGATTGGCAGGACAGGAAGCAGCCTGGGATTGCAGTCGAGCTCTGCTGATGGGAATGTGTACTTTAACGATGGGAATGCGTACTTTAACTTACAACAGTATTAACTGGCTTTTACTGCTATTTCAGCATAGTTTGCAATATAGACACAGTATGATTCTGTCCTTAAAAAGATGCGTGTGTTGTGAGGTGCTTATGCTTGATGTCAGATCATTGAATGAAGAAGAGGAAGGGTGGTGTTAGGGAAGTTGTACAAATGCATTGAGATACTTGACCTTCTATG
Organism: Strix aluco; assembly: GCF_031877795.1. Taxonomy (NCBI): domain Eukaryota; kingdom Metazoa; phylum Chordata; class Aves; order Strigiformes; family Strigidae; genus Strix; species Strix aluco. The sequence goes on from NC_133942.1 coordinate 16,012,085, forward strand.
CCTGGAATAGTGGAAGTTGCTCAGTGACGTGGAACCTCTTTACTCCTCACACCGAGGGAGGGTTTAGAGTTTCACAGTAGTTGCCGAGAGTTAAGTCCATCTAGTCAAGTATCAGAAGCTACTAAATTTTCCTTGCATGCTTTTGCTCAAGCTTAAAGTCCAAGCTAGTATTTCAGTCATCATTATTTGCAGTGCCTAGCACAGGAGGGGAACAAGTGAAAGCAGAGCACCATCACTGGTAAGGTGTGTGAAGGTGGGGTCTCTCTGCATGCTCCCATCAAGAAATCAACCCTGGATGGCAGAACAAGGCAGAAAAACAAGCATAGCCCCAAACAACCCAGCTCCTTAACAACCTTTCCTTAAAATCTGGTGACCAGAATAACCTTGGACCTGTAAGCAAGGCATGTCATCAGGTCAACCAAGGATATTCTTGGTGTCCAAGAGAGGACATCGAGCTCCTGCCTCCAGTGCTTTGGAGGGAGGTAGAACATCCCCAGCAATGGAAGCTGACTGACAAATCTAGGGGAAAAAAATCCTCTTACATTTACCGTTAACCAGCTGATGCTGCAAGGCGTGAAATCTGATTATAATTATTGTCTTAGGGTAGAGCTGCACCTTCTATAAGTGTGTGCCATTATGGAAGTGCATCTCAATCTCTCTTGAATAATTTCATAGGCCCTGGGGAGACCAGGACATTTTGTGTCACATCTTCCTCCCACTTGATGTGCATACAAGCAAAGACTCACAAACACTGAATCAGAGCATGCATCCTAGAAAGATACTGAATCTTGCCATAAAAGTGCCAGAACGTGGCAACACTGTTATTCTTGCTAGTCACCTCTGTTTTTTATTCATCTTGCTTCAAGGAATGGTGTCTTAATTCAAGGTAGAAATTATTAGTTTCTAAATAGTAGATCATTGTTTTGCTACTTTGTATGAGCTTGATTCATTTTCATTACTGAATTTTTGTAGATATCTATCAAGAGTTATCACCCTCCCAAACCTTTCTGTTGATAAGCTGAAGAAGTTGAATCTTTTATGCCTCATGTCAATAGGCCCATTTCCCCAAACCTGGGAGTCTGTGTTTGAACTGGTGTTTTTTTAAAACCATTAGTGGGTTAACCACATTTAGAAATATTTAAACATTTCTTGGAGAAATTTGTTGGTAACCAGTTCAAGCTGTAATTAAAACAGAAATGAAAAAGATGGGCTGGCAGTAGCTGGTTAAGCCTGTATTTACTTTTAAAATGAAGTACACAAATTATTCTTAAATGTAAGAAAAGGTTAGGACTTTCTATTGTTTCAGTTATTGCATGCATATGTATTATCTGTGTGTTATAGACATGCAAGTGTAGAGATATGCATAAATATATATGTATAAAAGAAAAATAGAAGACGCATAAAACTCACTTGCTACAGTAACTGTTGTGGAAGCCAATAATGGTCAGCTAGCCATGAAAAGCACGGGAGATAAGAACACACCTACTAGCAATACTGTTCATTTTTAGAAGTGTGCACAATGAAGCAGCTATTTTGACACTTTCTTCTGAAATATGAAGTATTAGGCATTGTCAGAGCCAGGATACAGGACTAGATGGACTTCCAGCTGCCTGCTGTTGTGATTCTTATCTTCCTCTATGGGGTGAATTAGAATTCTTTGGATCAATGAATGTACACAGTCTTTTTTTGTATCAGAATAACATTACACATCCTCTTGTCATTATAACACACCAGAAGATTATTTTCAATGATAATGACAAGACCACGTCAATCATAGGACTTTTGTAGTGGGAATTTGCTTCTTATTACATCTTTCATGTGCCAAATTTTCCCCTTTTTTCTCCGTGAATTACCACTCAGAAGTTGGTAGCAAAATGTTCAGAATTTAAAAAAGAGAAAAAGAAAACGTCTCACTTCTGCTGCCACCACTGCTCTACGTTATACAGGCATTAACTTCTCCTGTGCATCCGTGATTATAAAAATGGCATAGGCAGAGGCTACATTTTGTTCTGCTTAAATATCTGTACAGATCACAGCTTTTTGCTGATAGACACTATTGTTGGAAAACATTAGTATGCGCTACCTGTATTTTTCCATGTTCAAAGGAAGCAATCACAGAGCACTTCATTTATTTTACTAAGAGCTCAGTAAATGCTGCACTGTTGCCATTCTGCAAAGAATGTATTTCCACGTAGAGGCATTATCATTAACAGATTCTTTTCAAATTCCAGGAAGAGTGTGATATTTTTATTTGGCATAATGAAGTGTGAGCACTTACAAAATTTGATTGGTTTTAGGCCTTTAATTTCCTCCACACTTTATTTTCTTACTTAATTAAGTTCACTGGAAATTTCTTCCATGTAGACAAGTTCTAGGCCCATTGTTAGATCTTGGGCTCGGTGTGTAACTGATTGAAGACATTATTGGTGTCCACAGGATCTGAAAAATGTAGAAATCCATTACAGAACACGCCAACTGCAAAACAACTGCATCAGGAACTTAACTTATAAAGAGCAAAGATTTAGCTGAAATGTTGATGGAGCAACTAACTTGAGGTGGCTGAAGTTAGGCAGTCTGGATCCTCTTAGCGTGTCTGGAGAGAAAAGAGCATTTTCAGATATGTCTCAGACACTGCCGTGGATTTAGAGGTCAATCTCACTCTGAAATTTTAAAAGTTCATTCATGTTTTCCAATATGAGGGACAGGAGCATAAAACTTCTTGAAAATTAGTAGGATTTAGGTTCCTAAGTTGGAAGGATGCTTTAGAAATGGGGCCGGTTATCACCTTGATTTAGCATATTTTCTTTATCTTTGTTCTGGTCATTTTGTGCAGATTTGCTTGGGACTATTTGTCCTAATAAATAACCAATTTAAAATGAATTATAATTTATTAGTCTCTTCTAAATCTTCAGTTTTCATACTTTGCTAATATGTAAAACTTCCCAAGAAAAATGGTGTCATAATTGTAACGTTTTGCACCTTGACATTAAGTGTATATTTCACTCATGGCCACTTTAAAAATCAAAAGAGAAACTTTGTAATAATCTCCCTTTACAGTTTGGGTTATGAGAAGCTGAGAATTCCCTTAGGCTTGATTGATAAAACATGGCATTTATCCTATTCCTAGGATGATGTTCAGCAAACTTTATGACAGAGGGAAACAGCTGGTAAAGTGGGTTCATGGAAAGGTGAAGGTAATATAGACATAAAAAACAAGGGGATAATGATTTTAAAAGGGATAATAGTTGTAATAACACCATTAACCTTTTGCTTCAAATTATTGAATGTGTGGTCTCTTCAGCAGGCTAATCAAAGGTTTGCATTAACTGCAACGCAAGAGGAAGTGGCAATATACAACCTGAGGTGATTTTTTCCCTCTTCCAATTATTCACTATCAAACCCTTACTTATAAAAAAGGAGAGAAAAACCAGCCCTGTGGCTGTTGGAGACCCTTTCCGATTTTGAAATGAAGCTGACTTGTTTTCAGAAGAAACAAACTCCAGCTTCCTTCCTGCTTTGTAAGAGGTGGGTTTTGCTAGGGAAAAAAATAAATGAAAAAGAAATATAATTTGTTACAGATCAATAGAAATTAAATTAAATAGAAATAGAAATTAAAGATGTAAACAGGTGGCGAAGCGTTACAGGGCAGGCTGTCAGTAGAGCTAGCCCTGAGCTGTTTGGTGGTACTGCATGGAGGGGGACCAGCAGCAGAGACCCACCTTGAAGGGCAGGTGTACACGTCTCTTCATAAACAGTGTAGGCACATCACTGCAGAGGCCTGATGGCTCACTTGGGATGAGTGAAGCTCCACGTTGCTCTGTCTAGGTCACTTCTGGTATCTAAACAGCCAATTCAGCCTGGATCAGAGAAAAACTGCCTTTTTTGCTTTCACGTTACATGTACACAGGGTTGACTAGCAGAGGCAGACTATGACAGTTTATTCACGTGCTAAAAGGCAAACGCATTGATGGTGGAAAATTGCCATAGATGATGGAGAGGCTCACGGTGACTGGATGGAGTTGTTCAGGAATTTGTCCAGTTGGACAAATCTGCTCTGTCATATGATTTTTCAAGTGGTGATCTTTATTGTTCGCTTAAGCCATCTATCCAAGGTGCACATCAGAGCACCTTTGGTTGGAAACCTTCCTGCTGTACACAGTGAGCGGAGAGAGAACCACCTGAGTTAGACACCCAAAGCAAGATCGTCTGACTGGCTTGCAATGTGTCATGTCAATCTAGTATGAAAGGAATAAGTGTAAAAGGAAGAGTTTGCACCGTTCCTCGCTGACAAAACCCAATACCGTTAACAGCCCCGTTCTGTGGAATCAGAAGACAGTGAAAGACTTCAGGAGCAGCGTGCCTTGAATTTGAATTAGCCAGATTGAATTTAAAATCAACAAGCTGAAAGGGCCTGAGATAAGAAGTCAGAACATTCAGAGGAAATGAGAACTGTTCTGGGAACTAAAGGTGAGAGAAACACTAAGTCACATTAAAAATATTCAGCAAGAAAAGAGACACCTTTTCTTTTTCTGGACACCTTTTCTTAGAAGTCGTCTATAATCAGTAACCTTTCCCAGGCACTTTCCCAGGCTGTTTTTAGTAGCTGAATCCTTTGTTTCAAAACCACCCATTGATTCAGTGCCCTAAGTGAGAAGTAATTAAGGTGGACAGAAATCTCGCCTGCTGTATGGATGTATGAGGTGTAGAAGAGAGTGGCAGAAAGGGGAGTGAATGAATTTTTCCAAAAGATAGCTCTCACAACACATGTGAGTCTGCTGTAGTGTATTGTTAAATACATGTGTGTGTAGATGTGCAGCTCTATTCATCTTTCTGTCTATTGATCTATTTATTTCCATATACACACATGCTGATGTACATATGTGTGTGTTCCTGAAAGATAATGAACTGTTTAGGCAGCACTTTGTCAGAATATCATTTAAAGAGTTACATCCTTTTAATGCACAGTAGTTTAAGCAAACTCCAAGGTTCTTACTTGGCAATAAACCCATTAAATCATCTTAAATACCATGTCATAATGACAATTTAATGCCACCAGATGTGGCACTAGGGATTTTTTTTTTAAAATGCTTTCCTGGAGATACAGCTTCCTGAATTTTAAACTCTCTAGCCTGTTTGCACAGCTGTTAGATCACAGAGCTCTGCCATCTTTTTGCTTTGCATCAGTTATTCACTAAATCATGTGTGGCATGACTACAAACTCAATGCATCTAAAACGTTTAGGCTCATATCCACTTCACCCTCGTAAAGGCTGAATAGTTGGGCCGTATGGGAGAGGGTGTATGAGCGTTAAAATCCGAGAGCAGTATCCATTCCAGCTGTGGAGCTCCCTCGTGGGGAGATTTTAAAGATGCAGTCAGAAGACTACCCTTCGCACACCCCTTTTCACTGGCTACTTAGCATCCTGGATCTGTGAAAAATACAGATGCCTGGCCACTTTCCTGGCTTTTCTCACCTTGTTAGCCAAAAAAGCAACAGATAGGTAGTATGGCACCACTTCTACACGAGAGAGACTTGGGAGAGGGACACGTTGGCAGGATACAACAAGAGTCGAAAAAAAACCCTCTCACAAAGAAGTATTATTTCAACAGTGCATATTTAAATAGCGGAGCAATCCATGTGAGGCTGTGGAAAAACTCAGAGGCCAACAGAAATATGTTAAGTGAGGAGCAAAATGAGCGGAGGAAAGATGCTTTTCTGGCCCTGAAACAGGGTGATCCGGAAGCAGCCCCTAATCCATGAAGTCCCTAATTTCTGATTGACAGAAAGCAGGAGACCATCTAATGAACAGGCTGTCAATTTACCAGACCAGCAGCACTGGCCCAAAGCTGGGACACTGGCCCTTTGCTCTGATCCAGTATGGCGGGACCATTGTTGTCACACTTTTTGTCATGCTGTGAGTTTGCATGGGTGACCGCTGCATGATCTGAGGTGACAAACATGGCAGGTCTCCCTCTGACATGCATTTTCCCCTAAAAAACGTGATGGGCATGTGGGAGACATATATCGGCATGGATCTGAAGTGAGGTGGTGAATTTTGCACAGTTAAAACGTGCTGATAAGCGTGATCACATCTGAGCATTGATGGTGGGATTTGGAGCGGCTCTTGTGTGGGTCAAAATCGTGGTCTGTGACCCCAGGGGATTAGAAATTAGAAATAGTCTTCAAAAGGCTGATTCAAAGCCCAGTGGAAAGATTACCATTGCCTTGCATGGAGTCTTGGTTTGATTTGCATTTTGGCTCTGGGGCTGACACATGAGTGTTTGAGCAGCTCTGTATTGAAGCGGGCATGAAATGCTGTCTAGATGACCCTCCAGTGAAGTGTAATATTTGATAGCATCAGTAAATACAAAACAGAAACAAAATGACAACAGCATTTGAGCATCTTGTGATAGCAAATGAGGTGGAAAAGTTAAATGGATATAGAAGAGGATCCCCAGAGGTTGGATCGCAGCATGATGCTGGTAGGAGCCCAGTTGTTACCATACTGATATCAACATGTGGAGCTCTAAATCTTTTTGGATCGTGGCTGAACAGAGAGATTTGCTCCTAGCTGCCTTTTCTCTTATTCATATTGTATAGGCTGTCCTCTTCTCCTACCAGCAAACAAATAAAAACTCTGTGCCAACTATAGCAGCAGTTTACATGGAAAAGCAATGAAGCAATTTCAGGAAAGTATTAGATGTAATTTTGGCTTTTTTTTTGCTGTCACTTAGCAGCTAGAAAGAGGAGATGTACTGATGTGCAGAGCCGGGTGTGTATTATGCAAACTCATATCACAATCTCATTGACTGTTTGTGGACCCCCATATCTCTCTGTTTCCATCTGTTGTTTTAAGACTAAGTTGTTTGGAGGGTGTCCAAATTCCTTTCCCTTCCCCAACTTTGGTGAAGTACCTGCCTGCCTTAGGCTCCCTACACAGACAACAGAGAGAGAGGCTTCTCCAAAGAACGCGATGTGCCACAGGATGCTCCTTCCTCTCCTTCTCCCCCTTCCCTCCTTCCATCCTCTTCCCCTGACTGCACAGGGATTTTATAGGATGCCTGAATACATCGCCCCAGTCAAGGACCAGAGTTGGATGGGGTGAACTTCGGGTATGCTGTCTTCAGCTGGTCGTGGTCCAGAGTTAAGATAACACAGACTGTAAGGAGTATGAATGTGTGATCCACCGGTTACCCGTGGCTCCTGAGTGGGCAGCAGCAGAAGCTGCCACGTCTGAGTCTAGGCAGTAGCTCATGGCTGATGCAGTATTTCAAGAGATAACAAGGGAACATTGAGCTTATCCAAGAAAACAGAAATGACACAGAAGATAAATAAGCAAATCATATAAAACATAAACGCAGTCCTATTAAAATTAAGTATGTTTTAATTTCTGAAAAGAATGACATTTTGGTGTTAGATTTACTGAACAGGAAAAGATTACATGCATCATTAAAAGAAAATGTTTTCAAGGGCCCTTTTAAAAAATTGTACCCATGTTTGCAATTGCCATGTGCAAAATATAAAAATCAGGGAAGGGAAAAAAACCCAGCAAGCAGTGGAAATAGCCCATTTTGTGAATTATAGGAAAAAATATACCATCTGTGATTTAGTGCAGTTCCCAAGATCCCATCTGTGATCGAAGCACAGTCCTTGTCGAAGGCTGAATCTCTGAGCCGTTCCATATGATAAAATATTTCTCTTGGAAGATCCTTGGGCTAATGGGTTTGTTTTTCTGGAATATGGCTCTTCTAGATGAAACATAAAACCCCAGAGGCCTAATTTTGTCTCCAGTGGCCGACTACAGCTGATGTCAGGAGAAGCAGGAGTGAAAGAAGGTCAAAGATCTAACCATCTTTTCCTTCAGAATTTCTATACTCCTTTTTATCAGGTCAGATTGTTGGGTCTAAGAGGTCTAGATGGTGATTTCATGATCTCTAGTGTCAGATGTGTGGTCACTGGACTCCTTGCATGAGGAGGGCTCCCTGTGCAGCTGCAGCTGCACAACAGAAGCTCTAACTATTTCCTTTTGTTACCGCTATTCATTTTTTAGCAAAGTAGAGTGAGAGAGAGAGATCCCTCAAACTGGCAGCAGGCCTCTAATGCAGATGCACTTCTGCTGTCTTTTGATGCCTTTATATGTGTTGTCACTGTGATCTCTTAGTCTTAATCCAAAGGTGGCCTTAGCTGTATTCAGGTATTTATACAAATGCAACATATTTCATTCCAAACCTCTATTAATTACACGTACAGACTGGTGTGATTTCAGTTACCACTGAAATTTATATTTGAATAATAAATGCATTCACCTGTCTAATATATGTTTATATTTTCTATTCTATATAATTACATGCTGATTATACAATTACAGAAAATAGTTACATATTTTGCACAATTATGCTATTACTGAAATAATGCCCGCAATAGAACTGTGTGTGTGTGTGTATGCACTTTTGGTAAAATACAGCCGTGGGTGGTTGTTTCAGAGTCGTCCAGAGCTCGTGCAGCTCCATCTCGAGTGAGGTGTGCTGCTTGAGCAGACGGTGATATACCTCAGGAGCATGTGTGTTATGGCTGTTATCACCTGTGGGTGAATCTAGCTCTTTTACAAAATGGTTTCAGCTTTATTATAAAACACCTGCAATAAGGATGTTCATCCAACCTGATTTCGTGCTTGGCTGGCCCAGCTCGCCGTGCCCCTCTGTTCTGATGCTTGGTGCGAGGTACAGGCAGGTTGGAGGTGCAGCTGCCCAAACAGACACCCCAGAGCCACTGTCCCCCTTATGCTGGGCTGTGGGGGTCAGGCCACCGAGCCCCAGTCTGTGCTTGCCTCTGCTGGTTTTGGGTCAGACGTTTCGCTGTGCCTATGCGTCCTCAGAGCACTTCGGGCATCCTGCCAGGCTCGCGCTACCCGCCACCGCGTGAGTGTGCGAGGGATGGGGCAGATTCATGTCACGGCATGTGGTGTCGTGTTGGAGAATACAACTGCAGCTGGCTCTCGTACAGCCCTCTGGTCTGGGTGCTCTCATGCTTGGGGGGGTTCCTAGTCACCAGCTTAATACAGATGAATAAACAAACAAGTAGCAGCCATTGATAGCATCAGCATCTGTGTTTGTACTGATGGCAGTGAAACGATTCACCCAAGTTAACACAACAAAGCAGTGTCAGAGCTGGGAGCGAGATGCTTGCCTCCCACCTGCCGTTCCTGGGATCAGCCGGCTGCCTGCACAGCACTGCGAGGGAGGCAAAAAAGGCCTGTTCAATGGGATAAATATACCCCGGCTTTGCCTCTTCCATGCTGTACAGGTCTTGCAGCCAAAGGGTTAAAAAGAAATGAGTGTGTTCGGCATGCTCTGCGGAGTGCCCGAAGTCTGAACATGAATGACCAAATTGCTTTTTACTTTTTAAATTAAGGCCTCTGTCTGTACGCATGCAGCTAACACTGCTGTTCCATTAAATAAAAGAATTTGTTCCCACTCTTATTTTTAATAGGGTAAGACCCTGCCGTTCCATCTCACAACTTTACTGACACGATATCTTATTAAAAGCAATCCTCCCCCTCTCCTCCTTGAAATCTGAGCTTCTGATAGCTTCATCCACATTGTGTTTATTTTATATACACAGCTCTGCAGCTGCTGCTTCCTTCTTCTCCGATAAATGACAGCATAACTGTTGCATCCACTAAAAAAGTAAATAAAATTAAATGGGGAAGAACAATACATCTCTGGCAGAAAATAATAACTCTTTTAAGGCATGTATCTAAATTGTACAGCCTGATCTTAATTGTAAGGATAATTCTTTGTTATTTCAAGCAACTTGGAACGCGACAGCAAATGCACACTCTTGGCAGTACATCCAGAGAGGTTTCTGTGGAAACAATGGGGAGAATTCTCCTGAACTGAAAGGAGATTGAAGCGTCTTTATTAGGTTAATAGGGCTAGAGTCTGTGCTTGAGAAAGAATGGAAGAATATGTTATGATCTGTTGGAGGGGTTTTTTTTATGCCCAGACAGTGCTGGATGAGGCCCTGCGTGGGTGTTGTGTGGTGAGGGTTTGGTGGCAGCGTTGGCAGTGAGGAGCCCCTTGGCCAGGCAACCTCCAGCCCCTGCATCTCGCTCCCCAGGGGGGACAAAGAGCAGGAGGTTTCCCTCATCCTCCCCAGCCAGCGAGCCAGGCTGGTCCCAGGCTGGACTGTGGCCCCATCCAGGCTCCAGGCCAGTGCCTTTCTGTTATAATTTCTCTCTGTTTTATTGTCTCTGCCATCACTGATGAAGCCACGGCCAACAGTGGAGGCCAGCAGCAGTGTGCTGGTAGTTACTGGTGCTGTGTAGCCACGGCTGTGGGGGACAGTTTCAAGATGTCTATTCAGTCCTTAGACAAAAGTCCTCTTGAATTTGCCTGAGGAGATGGGAAATATTAAAGCAGAACAAAGCGAGATAGAGTGATGTGAACTCAAACTACCCAATTAGGGAAGGACAATATTTGTGGTAGCATCAGAAACTGGAATTGTTTTTGAGAATCATCCAGCTCTTTCTTGAATAAGGGCAACCTGTGCAGCTGTGCAGTCAGCTTTTCTAACAGCTTGGCTAGTTCAGAAACTGCATAGCTGAGACTCTGGGGGAAAGCAAGTTGCTTTCCTGAGACTGGTGGCTGGGGAAGAAAGAGGACCTGGTAGAGTGATCTGCTGGGTCACTGGAGAAGAAATACTTCCAAGCAGTGAAACACTGCCCTTGGTGAGGAGATAGGAAAGGGTGAGAGGACAAAAATATAATCCAGGTGATGACTTCAAAAATGTAGAAATCTTTCATTTAAAGAGAGAGATAAAGCTATGTAAGGTGTGAAGTGCATTGTCTGTTTTGAAAGTAGCTAAAAAAGACCTTGGGAAAGATCAGGCTGGGCAGGAGCACTGCTGCTCTAAGGGAGTAGCAACAGTTGACAGTCAGCCAAGGTGGAAGCCTTATCAAAAGGATGAAGGAATAATGGCTATAAAAGGAATGAAAAAGGTTTCCAGAACAGGTGAAGTAGCACTAGTGGGAGATTAACCCTGGATGTTATCTGGGAGATGTCTGGAGGAAGAGATGAAGAAGGGCATAGGCTCAGGAAAGCCCGTGGAGTGGCTGTTTGTACGCTGCACAGCAGGATACAGCCTTTCTGCTCTTCTGGGTGTAGAGCCAGTGCTCGTCACCTCTGCCTTTATTGCCCTGTGAGCGACGCTCTGCCCTCGGTGTGGCACCACAGCCTGCGCAGCGTCCCGGGGAAGATGCCGTGGGACTGAGCTCTCTGCAGAAGGCCCCACGTGCTGGGAGGGTGGGCACTTGCAGCTCCCCGTGTCTTGAGGGCAGCCTTAAGCCTTCTGCCCATCATGTTTACCATGTAATCGGTGGCCGTTTACCCTTGCGCTTAAATAGATAGCAGCAAGTTGTTTACCATGGCCTCAGCCTGCTTTCCTGCCCTGCTTGCAGGGCACTTGCTGGGCTGGGTGCTGCCTGGAGGCCAGACTTGGGAGAGGGTGGGGTGAAACCTCAGCTTCCAGGAGAGGAGGAGGAGGAGGCTCCAGACCAGGTTCACATACCTGCTCTGCAAGGCAGGCTGAGGCTGGCTGTGGGTAACTATTCCAGCGTAGCCTCAGGGATAAATAAAAGAAGCCGTTTTCACATGAATGCTGGCCCTTGTACCAGCTCCAGGTGTCAGCAGGGAAAAGGGCAGCTCCCTGTCCTCAGCCAACCCAGAGGAGAGGCTGAGGCACCTGCATGTCTCCCTGCCACCGTTTCAAGGAGGAATCCATTCTGCCGGGATGGACTATTTTCCTTCTGCTCCGTCACACCGTGGCTGTGAGTAACACAGCATCGCTCAGCTCCCCTTGGGCCAGCAAATTCCAGGCACGAACTGAGGACAACATCTGACCCTTTGAAATCATCCAAGATGTACCAGACACAGGCTGGTATGAGAGGCAGGAGGAATCTATAAACCTGAAGCAGCACCCTCGTTTTCTGACGCTGCTGTTTGGTAAATGGCCACAAGGTCATTGCTGAGTCCCATTTTTGTCTTTTAATCAGGAGGAAGATTTACAGATTTTGGAGTGTCTGGCCTAGCCATTATCATACAGATGCTCCTTGCATATGCTCCCAACTTGAGGCAAAACACAAAGTAGTTTGATATTAATATAAGCTAGAGCTCATCATGAAATAATCACGTCACCAGAGATATATCCTTTGGTGAAGGCGAGAATTTGTCTGGATACCCATCAGGTTTTTGTCTGTGGTCTAAACACTGAATTAGAACCAACGAGGTGGCGAGGACACGGTGAGCGAAAAGCCTTGCCCTGTGAATGAGGGCAATAAATGAGGTTTTTCATTTAGTTGCATAAACTCTTAACCTTTCTTGCTGCAAAGTGCCATCTAGTGTTCACAGCCATGCCTGCCGGCTCCTCGGCCAGCTAGAAATTGCAGTGTCGGGCTGCAAGCGGTTTAAAAAGACTAAAGGGAAGGCAGACAAGCAAACAAACTTTAATTGTTAATAACCAGATGTTACTGGTCTTTAATACATGATTGTAGTAACTTAGGCAAACGAAGCTTCTTTATTATGTGATGGAATAGGAGATGTTTCAACAGGGTTCAAAAATTAACCTGGATCTCAGAAAACAAAGTGGTGACTGCGCTGAAGGAGCGTGTTGTCAGGAAAGCAATTGTAGAATTTAATGCACAAAATATATGCCCAATGATGTGTCAAATTTGCATGTGCAACGAACATCGTGGTATTATTAACGTTTGTGTTGCAGTGGTGCTTCTGCGTGTTCATGAGGGAAGTGGAATTGGGGACTGCACACGTGGAGTGGTGCAAGATGGTCCCTTCCTTGCGAGTTTGCGAGCCAGCTGCAGTGAGCAGGTGAATCCAGGAACAGGAGAGCACCTTAATGACCATCATCCACTGTGTAGGTGCATGCAGGTTAATTGTGCATGCAAATTAGTCCTGCAATAGCCTAAAATCAGACCCAGCAAAGGCACAGATTAGCATCTAAAGTGCAAGAATCAGGGAGGGATGATCTGCAAGAACACTTAGAAATTGGAGGTGGAGGGGAGCTAAAAAAGTGCATGAAAATAACTCTGCATCCAGATTTGTATCTGAGGCATCTTTCGCACTGGGCTGGGGCTGTCCTGATAGGCTTGGAAATCTCCCTGCCACATCTGATCACCCCTGAAACCACCGCGAGCGCAGACCTCAAACACAAAGGTTGTTATTATTATTTGTTGTTATCTGGAAAGCGCTGACAGCACTTAGAAGTGCCAGAGGATTCATGCCTTGGGTTTTGCTCTTGCAATGGCCAGGAGCAGAGTCTAATTAGCCCAAGCAACGTTCATGATAGAGAACAGCCCTACTGACAGGGAGCAAATTAGGTCTCTGACCTAGCAAAGCATTTAACCATGTGCCACATTTTTTAGTACGTGTATCTCTGGATTAAGACCTGGATGATGTAACCTTTTGCTGCCTTTAATTTTTTTGATTGCAGTATGAAGCACAGCTCAGCTTGCTGGCTCAGAAATCCCTGTGTACGGTATTAATCTGCTTTCTAAACTGACTCCTTCTGTCTGGACAAAACATGAGGGTTTCCTCTTAAACTGAAGGCTCTTTCCCATCTACCTTCCTAGACTTTCTGTAGGAAACCCCATCCCCGTGTTCAGGCATCCACAGCAGCTGGCTCCGCACTGGTGCTGGGTAGCAGCATCTGGGGAGAAATTTAGAGTGACTTTAGCATATCTGTGGCATGACCACTTGCCTGACGTCACTCACACACACAATCTTAAGGCTTTCTCAGCATGAATGGCAACAGCTCCTCCTTTCTCTTTGCTCCTTTGCAATCTGTTGAATCTCTCTCGCATTCCTTGTCTCACCTCGGTGATAAATGAAAAAGCAAATACAACAGCACCAAAGAACCTGGAAAGCTGCACAAACTATAGGCAATGTTGAGAAATACCTAGTTTTATCTTCTTGGAGTTTGGGAAGCAGAAGTTGACTGTGAGCTTGAGGGAGTCACCTTGCTGTCAGAACTGACATGACCTTCATGGATTTCTCAGAAAACTCCTTGGCAATCAGGACTTTATGAGGAGCTCCATGTCCCTCAAAGGCAATTTTGAGTTTAAGGTTTTACCCTGGATCTTCTCATGCTGTGGCAGAGGCTTATCCTCTGCAGGACAGGCTGGAAGCACGTCGGCTTTGCTTCCCAAGTTGCATTATAAACGTCGTGGTTTCAGGGTGGGGAGAACAGGAGGTTTAAGGAGGAGACTCCAGCTGGAAATTGGTGGGTGTTACACTTGATGATCTGCTCACATCCCTGTTCAGGAAGCCTCCGGGAGAGTGTGTGACAAAATACTCTCCTATGGTACCTGCTCTCTCCCTGTATTTGTTGGACATCTGAAATCACTGGGCTAGACGGACCTTTGCTCTGCCCCCATGTCACTGCTCTTATCTCCCATGTTCTTCATTAATTCCCACATCTTCTGATCCACTGCGTTGTTCCCACTGCTGTGACAGGGCTTGGGCAACCCCACTTCTCTGTCCCTGCCCCACTGTGAAGTTGTACCTATAGATGTATACGTTCCTGGTCCTGAAGCTGTGCCTATAGATGTACTGCATGATGCTGGCAGATGAGGTAGCTGCCTTTGGAGCCTCACAATATGTGTCCATCTATTCCACTGAGCTGGGAGGGTTACTGTTATAGTGTATGCTCAGTTACAGACTGCTTGGGTCATCTTAAATTTCGATGCAAAATTAAAACAATGAGGGAATTTACCAGCTCGTGCTATAAGTGATTGTTGCAACTGTTTCTCATTTGCACCAGCCAGAAGTGCTTGGTGATCCCATTGCTGAGTGAGCTCCTGAACCTAGATGTTCACAGGCTTCTCAATTAGCAGTACAAGCGAAATACAGCTAAGAGTGCTTCTGAGTTACGGAGAGGCAACCGCAGAGGTTTGCACATCAGGGTTACACCTCCCCTTGCAAGTGAAACCACCAGTTCTTTAATAAAGCCCAAGCGTGATGCAGCATATGCCCAAAGAGTACAGAGTGTGCTGAGAAACTTGAACTGGGTTTTGTTTATTGTCATGGACTCAGAGCAGCAACATTTGTGCAGATCTGAAGATGGGGGGAAAAATGCCCACCCCTCTCGTAATTAGTTACAGCACAGTATGTTTCTTTAGTGCCACCTCTTGGCCAGCAGACTATAAGGTTTCATATGAAGACTGGAACATCTCCGGTGATGTAAATGTGTTAAACCTGCTCTGTTCCATGCTGGTGTTTCATGGAAGAAAGGAAGAAAATATTGTAAATTAGCATAGAAGAATAACTTGAAATATTTGTGTTCCTCCTTTGTTTTTTAACAGGCTTATGCTATGATGGGCATGGTATGGGTTTTGATGTAGAATCCTACCAGCTGCTGTGTGCTTAGGCTTTGAATACAGTCATACCAAAAAAATGTAGCATTTTCAAATATAAAAATACCACAGTATTTTTCCCCACACAAAAATAAATTATTAAAGGAAAAGATAATCCAACATTTCCTTGGTTTAACTCCTCTCAATTGCACTTCCAGTGTATCTTTTCTGATTGATAGACCATATAGTCAGAAGAATCCCTTCGCGAGGGATTTTTTTCAGGAAGTCTTCCATCAACTTCAGAATTCTGGGTTGAGCAAAATGCCAGTTTTTCGGACCATGGTCCACAAATCCCAGAGTTCAGGACTTATTTCTGCAGAGTCAGGAAAAAGTAACTAATACAAACAGGGCAAGCTTAGGGTTTGCTACCCAGGAGCTGAAACATCCATAGAAGTATTTCCAGAAATCTGTGAATTGAGAAGAGTTGCACACAGCTGTGGTAGAGAATGCCCTTTACGTAGGTGCTTACCCTCGAGGTGAGGTTTTCAAGTGACAGATCATCCATTACATCCTCAGATAATGTGTGAAACTAGTTAATTGCCTCCCCATGACATAAAGCATGCAAATCTGGTTTGTAGCCTGAGTTCATGTAGCTTCTATTTCTAGCCAGTGGTTTTAGTTACGTCTTGTTGGTGAGCTCTTCTAACCAGGACTATCTGATTTTCTTTTTGGAAAGCATGGATGCTATCTTAATTACCAACTACTGATTAATAAGATGAACTGAATATGTTAGAAAAATACCTTCTAATATGAATTACATATGGCCCAGCTTTACTGCCTCAGTCACTGATTGGAATGGTTTATCCAAGTGCTTATCTTTAAGCCTCAAAATAATCCCACTGAACTCGGCAGTAGACGGCAGCCCTCGGTATTAAAAATAAAATCTCCAACCCTAGCATTTTACAATTTTAAGACCCAGCAACCTAAGTGTTTGCCAACTGCAATCGTTCTTTTCATTTTAGCTTCTCTTGGGCATATTATGTGACTCTAGTTTTACTCATTAAAGTCTCAGATTGTGCTTGTTTTGTTAACAACCGTTAGGGCAGGGGTTCTTACTCTTAATTGGCACCATCTGGAAATGAGAAGGAAATTGCTCAGGATGAACGCAAAGATGAGGAAAGGCCTTGCACTTTTCCACGGTTGCAAAACTTGTGCCATTTGGAATAGCCACATCTGACCTGGGAATCATCTTGCCCTTTATTTCTGCTGGGGGCTGGAGGGAGAGGGATATTTTCTTTCAGGAAAAAGACAATCTACTCATTGCCAGCAGAATCAGAAAATAATCGTTTAACAGCAGAAAGTTGCACAATTTGGGCTGCTAGCGAACTAGGCCTTTTTATGCAAATTGAATATCTTTGTTCCCAGTTTTTTTCCAATCTTGCACCACTTGTTCAGCATTTCCTCATTTTTTGGCACTGGTTTCCATAGCTGCGTGCAATCACACTCTCACACAGATGCCATTCCGTGTTCAAAGCACTGAATGCTACAGGGCATATTAGTGTTTTTATGCTTTAGATCTATCTTTATGTAACTTCAGAGCTCATTAATATATACCATTTTGTGTGATTAAAAAACAACAACCTGGCACATGAGAAGCTTTGAACAGGAGAATGGATTGCAAGGAAAATGGCTTTCTTCTCATTATGCATATTTTAAGATAGACATGAGATGGGCCCAGCGAGTCAATGGACAAGGTACACCTTCTGCAAGGTAAGCATTCCCTGACTGCAGCTGAGCAGACTGCGTGTCAAAAAAAAAAAAAAAAAAAAGGCAACAGAAAGAGTCAAATGCTATTTGAAATGTAAAGATTTTCACATCATGATTTTGCAATAGTGGATGCAAATAAGTGAAAAATCCCATGATGGTCCTTTAAAGGCTGTTTAAATTCTCAGGGAAAGCCATTCTCTTTTGCTGTGTGACAAGCTAGAGACAGGACTGAGGTGTGGAGGTACCAGAGTGATGGATGGGCTCACTGTGAACAGAGCACAGACCAGAAAGGTGTAAATACTCTGGCTGTTGGTGAAGCCTGAAATGTTGATTCTACCACTGTTGTGCCAAAAAAGGATTATGATTATGTGTGCCAGAGCGTAGTTCTTCTCTAGCTGTGGTTGCTGGCTTTGAAGGATCAAGGTGATAAATATCTCCTGCACCAAACAGGGTGATGTGGGAATTTTTCTGGCTATCAGTTCTGACTTTTCAAGCTGCTTTCTGTCTAATGACACCAGCCTGTCCCCTGCTTGCCAAAGCACAGGCTGTTTTAGCAACACAGGGCAGAAGCGGTTGCCCTTTCAGGTTGCGTGCCTGTCCCTGACGTGGCTGTCTCTCCTGCCCGGGGGTCCTGATAACCTCCCAAGAAGATCACACAGCACAGGCTCACATCCTCACTCATGCTGTGATGGCTGCAACGATGAGGAGCAGCGGGAGGAATCAGGAACCAAAACCAACTCAGGATATGGTGTCCAAAAGCTCAGAGATCTGAAGGTAGGGAAACTGCTTGGTGCATTTGACAGTAATCAGAATACAAACACGCGCCCGAGGGGCAGGAGGACATTTTGGTGCGAGAAGGAAGGGGGCCGGGGCAGAGTGAAACAAAAATGACTGTTACTGATAATGCTGTAGGTGCTTGTGCTTAGGCGTCACTGAGCAAAGCAGAGACGCTCCCTCCTAGCCCTCTGAGGAGTCCATATTTCTAAGGAAGAGCTTTCCAGAAAAAAAAGATACTTTATGTTAGGATGGTTGGGAATCTGCTGTCGTTGCAGCTTGGGCAATGGCAATAATGGAAAATCTGATGTATAATCCACCCGATGCTCGCTAATACCTTCCAGAAATGGTCAGGCAAACACATTTTTTCTGTCTTAATCCTCAAGTTTGTGTTAAGGGGTATGTGACTCGAGTAGCAATGCAGCCCCTGGCTGCCTGGAGGGGTGATGGGGAGATCCATACAACCCACAGTGACTCCACACATTTCCTCAGTGCTGAGCAGCTTTCTCCCCTTTTTCCTTCTTCACATGCAAAGGCACATACTGACTATATGCAACTATGACAGCCAGTTGTGGCTAAAGTATGAAATGAAAATCCCTGCCTGATGGCACGGGGATCTTAGACAGCTACTCTGCAATTACTGCCTCGCTACAACTTCTGCCGGGTGTTACTTACTCCAACACAATACTGAGCACAGGCAATTTACTGCAGAGGTCATAAAAAAAAAATCTCATTAAACCCACACCGGTTAAGACCAGGTAGTTTCCCAGCTCCTGTTTCTGCTTGGTGTGAAGCCTTGGAGGCTGCTTGGGTGGCTGCCCAAGGGAAAAATCCCTCTCTAGTGTGAAGACCAGCAGTGGCAGTGGGGAGGGCGAGCTGTGTGCTCTGCAGGAGGATGCAGAGGCTGCCGAGCTGCCGTCTGCTTCACTCCCTGCCCTGCTGAACCAGAGGGACGTAACCAGCTGCTGAGAGTGCAGATGAGATGCAGGGAGGCTTGGAGCTGAGCAAGTCTATCGAGTAGCCAACGGCCTGAATTTAATAGCCATTTCTTTCCCGGGAACAGCAAAACCCCTGGGGACTTGGCACTCTCTCCCACAGGATAATCTGTTGAATACTCTGCAAGATGCTGAACCAAATTCTCTCCGCAGCAGCATCAGGTGCTTTCAACTGCTGCTTGGAGCAGGCAGGGCCAGTTGGCAGCAGTGCAGGCGTCGTGCAAATGTGCTGATGTAGCACTGACACGGGAGCTCCTGCCAGGGCCCTGCCTGCAGAAGGCGAGGCAGGCATGAGAGCTATCTTTGTGCAGCGTAATTTACTGACAGCCCCAGCTGTCCTGTCTCCTGTTTGGAGGTGGTAGAGACCCCCCGCAGAGGTGCCACAACTGCGCCAGTCAGGGTGAATCAGACTCTCCAAACAGCCACCACCCAGGCGTTTTCGCCTTCTCCAGCTGATGACCTGAGCCAGGAGACAGCATCTGTGCAGCCCAGCTCGCCCCACGTGCCAACCGGCTGCCAGAGCGGAGGAGCAGCACGAGGTGCAGGTGCTCCACTGGCAGCCGTGAGCCTGGCCGGAGGTCAAGTGCTTTTGGGAAGAATTGTGTCAGAGATGGTCTGGGGAAGGTGGTTCACGTCCCCCATGTGACTGGAGACTCTATTCAGTCCAAGAGAATATGAACGTAACTATGGACATTGGAAGATCCTAACAAAAACTCTGTAAGTTTACTGATTTTTCTTCCAAGAAAATGACAATGTATATTTAAAATGAGTTAATTCTCTTCCCACAACACCCTTGTTCATCCTTTTTTTTTTTTTTCTTCACCTATAAAGCTTTGTTTTCCATTGGAATATAACAATCTATACAAAATTTTTGATGTTGATGGGAAACAACACAATAGCGATTATCCAAGGAGAAATATTTGTATATACAGAGAGAATTTAACCTCAAACACTCAGTTCATATATTCATGTGTGATTTATATTGCCCCAGGCTCTGAGGCAGAGTGAACATTGACACCCTTTGATGTTGAAAGAAGTCTGGTGACTGGCCTTTGGAGAGATTTGTGATGTCTCTATCAGCCTGTCAATGGAAAACCAGGCAGCAAAGCCAGGCCCCCTAAAGATTTCAAGGCCTTGTAGGCAGAGGGATCGTGTAAGCATTTTACTTCCACCGAGTGCTTGAGAGGCTGAGCACAAGCAGCTGGGCTAATTGAGTGCTTACAGGGCGCTGTGCTGTAGTCGGCATCTCACATCTCGGCACGACTGATGATGCCCTTTCGGCCCAGAAAAGGTGCCAGTGCCAGCGATGGGGACACTTAGCGACTGCACACCCCTGGGTGATGGAGTGATTCAGCTTCTGTTACAGCCCAGTAGGGATGTGATAACCCATGGCCAAAGTGAGGAATAAACCTTGCTTATTAGAAATGGAAAACATTTTCTTGCACTTGCTGAGAGGCAAATAAGCTCTGCCCAGAATTTCTGCTCATTTCTGTGGTATCAAGCGTCCAGGTTTTTCCATGGGGCAAAATAGTCTCGAGTAGGTTTGACATCTCACATAGGAAGGGACAACGCTGCAACAAACCAAAAAAAAGGGCACCATCAGTGTATTGTGCACTGCACATCCATAGCACGGGAACAGACCGTGCACCGAGGCTAGCGATGGTACACAGGTGGCAAGAGGAAGCAGGAGCTGATGCTCCTTGTGAGTCAAATTCCCAGGCAATGTGTTGAGTAAGACTTTGGAAGATAGGATTAAAATTCAATGCAATGCTGGTAGATTGGGGAAAATGTCTTGAAAACAGTAGCATGTGATATAATAAAGACAGCTGTAGAATGGTTTACACAGAATTAGGAACTGCTGGCTGGGCACAGCAGGATCTGAGGATTACTGGGGATTATAAACTGAAGATGCATCTGAAATATGATGCTATTGCACAAACAAACAAAGGACCAGTGGTCCATGCTCATATTGAGGCTGAGAGCTCATCTGAATCAGGTGTCTCCGAGGTTGCAGTTCAACAGGAGGGGTACAGAAACCATCCAAGCACTTGGAAACTAAGAGCAAGGGGAGCTGGTATGTACCACTTGGCAAAGAAAGACTAAGGAATTGGTTGTGAGTGAGAGACTGTAGTAGCCAGAGACTTAATCTGCTTCCTGGTTGTTGAGAAACAAAAAGTGAAGCTGCAGGTAACTCAGGAGCAGAGGAAGAGAATGGGCAAGGACCCCAGTGAACAAGTGTTACTACATGCCTTGCTCTGATGACAGCTGCTGTGCTACCAGGAAGGGAATCATGCTCAGTCTGCTGATTTGCATCTGGTTCATTTTACATGTGATGGAGACAAAAAGATGTAACTTTTTTTTTTTTTTAAAGCCCAATTCTGTTGGGCAACAATGAAGGGGGCAGAAATATGGCAATAAATTTCTTTGCTGCTCTGGCTGCAGCACTGAAAAGCACTCATACCTATAGCATTAGCGATGCCATATATTGTCCTTAACTTGCTCTTGTCCCTTTGGAAAGTCCACTGGCATCATCCTTCCCTGTCTCTTCCCTTGTGCCCTTCAAGTGAAAGGACTGTAAAGTCACAGGCTTAAAGGTTGTGAACAGGATATCTGAGGCAGGAGAGCAGATATCCGCAAATTTGCCTCAGTGGGAAAGTGGAGAATAATTGTGGGTTCTGATTTTCCAGGGAGCCTCTGTGGGGAACTAATAGTCTAGACTTGTCCTTTTTGAGGCCTAATTATGTCTCTCTGTCAAACTATAAAAACAAGAGTCTGTAGCATCACAAGGGAAAATGAAAGCTATTGGCCTGTGTTCTGCATTTAATAGGATGTCAAAATCTAAAGCACAGTCTGACTGGTTTTTGACTGAGGTTAGAAAAGAAAATGCAACTAATTAGGCTGTTTCTGAATATCCCTCTCTGTCTCATAGCTGTAGACTTGCAAATTGTAACATACTGGGAGTCCCAAACTCTCTGATCAGTGCTTCTGTCTGGATGGGAAGGGTCTTTCCTGCTGATGGGATTCAGGCTCCACTTGAGCAGTGTCACTGTTAGTGGGGACAGTTCCCTGGGAAATGCCTTGTGCCATCGTACCTCTCTGTGTTCAGGGGATGGAGAAACAGCTGGGTTTCAGGCATAAGGAGGTGCAGCTGGAGAGGAGCAGGGGGGTCCATGGGAAGTGTCACGCTGTTGATTAACTACTCTTTTACAGCTTGCCGTGAAGCTTGATTTCCAAAGTCTTTGAGAATGAAGGAACATTTACGAAGTACCTTGTGTATGAAATGCAGGCTTTATTCTTTGGGTATCACGGTCCCTGAATCAAAGTAACACACAGTGGTCTCCAACATATATAAACCTGAAAAATACCCCAGACATCTTATGTGTGAGCTAAAGCTGTTGGACCCAACCTTTTTCTAGCCAAGCTGCTCTTCCATGTCCTTCTCTTCCATCTGCACCCATGTTCGGATCATTAACTCTGCTCCCAGACTCTTAGAGCTCCCTTCTTGTTTGCAATCTTTTGTAAGCAAGCACCAGAGGACAACAGCATCATATACATCTACAAAGCCTGAGACAACAGGAGGTGATGGCCCATATTGAAATGACTAAGGCATTAATTACACCCTGCAGCCTGCTATGTCAGGGTATGCTAGATGATGTCCTAGTGCCTTCCCCTATGCTTTGGAAATTAGTTTGAGGGTTTTTCTCATTGAAATAATTTCTTGGAGAGAACTGCAGCAGTTACAAGTTCCTTTTACTTTTCCCTTGTCAGCTGCCCTCATTCTGAATCAATGCTATGCTCAGCTGGCTCCTCATGTTTTACAGATGAACTGAAATAAAAGTGGAATTTGTCCCACTATGAGAGAAAGGAAGACCTGTCTACAAGATTTTTCATGCAAGTCCCACATCCTTAGTTTTGCTCTCTTTTTAACTCAGAAATTTAATTGTCTTCTGCTTAGACATTCTGGGGCGCCTTTCTGTTTTTCATTCTTCTCTTCTGACCCAACTTTGGGTTAGTCAGGAAACCGCTGACTTTGGCTCACAGTCAAAACTAAACACTGCAATTCAAACTCAGAGGGCATCAATGGGCAGGAAAAAAATGTGGCCTCAAAATGGTGATTTTTTTGATGTCACTTCTGCAAGGTCTTGCAGAGGGATTTGAGTAAGGAAAGCAGAGTCAATGAGTCCATAAGAAAATGGAAGGTCTTTCCAGGAGTCAGCCTGAAAATAAAGAAAAAAGGATGGAAAAGAGTGTAAAAGGAGAAAGACTTGTATAACCCAAAGGAGCTTAGGAAGCAGAGAGAAACGAGAGCACCTGGATCTCCTTGGCGACTGCCAAAATACTGTGTGACATCACCTCAACACTTGCATGGAGATTTATAGCCCTATTTTCCAATAACTGCACACTGATTTCACCCACAAATAATAGTTTCTGCAGACACAGCTAACCCATGCTGTAAAGCGTGTCTTTTCCCAGGCTGTAGCTGGAAAAGAGACTCAAAGCAGCTTGGAACCAGTACTGGAAGCAGCAAACAGCTGCTCACTAGAAAACCATGTCTAGGCAGACCGTTCTTCTCTGGCTTTGTATGAAGATGCCTAATTTTGAGGGACCCGCAGATGACATAGACCAACATCCACTGTGGCAGTGGCAAGGAAGGGAAAAGGAATTGGAAATGTCTTTAGCCTCGGGTCTGTCCTGTCTTCCCAGTTGTAGAACTGATCTCACTAAAAATGAAGATAGCAAAACTGGCCTTTCTATGGATTATTCCCAATGGCCACCAGCTTTATTAGAAAAAGATCACCCCAAGGTATGTCCATGAAGGTGGCTCATCCACTGTCTTCCAGTTGGGGCAGGGACCGGTCACCGGCTGCTTTCTGGGGCCCTTGAGCAGAAGCTTCCCAAAGCTTACCGAGGAGCTACTTAGATAAGGTCTCTAGCTGTACTTTTAGGAAAGCCTTTGAGAATGGTCTTAACCTAACTGCCTATTTAAGTCTCACTGAATCTTGGTAGAGGCAGATTTAAACATGTGCTTAAATAATTTTGTGATTGCAAGCTGTAGCCCTCAGTTGGGTATTGCTGCCAGTTTAGCAATGATAGCCCTCTCCCAGCATGAGTAACATGCGAGTTAGGCAGCGTAGGAAGAACAAAATGAAAAATTACCGCTTCTGAGAGGATGGCCAGTTTGTTTGCTGTCCCCCACCATCTCTTTCCTTCTGCAGATGCTCATCAGAGTTTCTGCAATCAGCACAGAAGCCTTCCCAGCTGCCCCAAGTTTAGCACAGCTTGTCAGGAGCTACGGAAATGGCACCAAAGCATGGGTCATTTTGAAGTTTTGACCTTGACCAAGGCAATCAGAAACTGCAACTAAAATACAGGCTGCTTACAAAGGGAGGAGGAAATTAATAACCACACAGCTCAATTTTAGCATAAAAAGTTATAAAACTGGAATTAGGGGGGTGGGGGGTTCTGGGGATTTCCCCTCTGTTTTCATCTGTACAGCTTGAAGGGTTGGAAGGGACACACTGCTCAAATAAAGGATTACTTTTGCCTTTTAATCTGCAACATAAAGATGACATAAAATTTACCCCTGCGAGTCGCCATGTAAATGAATCCAAGTCAAATAATGCACAGGGAGCAACAAAGCAACCCACCCGCTCTGCTCTGCAATATGGGTGTTTAATTTGTGTGTAGAAATCCCAGGAAGTGAAAAAAGCCGGGGCCACTTCACATGTACATCCCCACGCAAGCCTCCCTCCCGCAACAAATGATTTTTTTTTTTTTTGGCGGGGGGGAGTGTACAAGGAGGGAAAAAGGTCATCAAATCCATGTTAGATGACAGCACAGATTCCTCGGCTACCAAACGCAAGGGCCGAGCAGAACAAAGAGATTTGCATTCTAAGTGATGCAAAGCAGCCAACAGTGTTTTAATGTTGTGTTTGCTCTGTGATGTCTTCATCAGGCGCTCAAAGGCAGCGGCTCTGGCAGCCATGGGTCCCTGTGAGCCTGTCAAACTCCGTTTCCATGGTTTTCCTTCAGGCAGCACCATCGGCAGACAGCACAGAAATGGACCCCTGCAACCTGTTTTGAACAGTGTCTCTGATGTAGGGCCCCAGAGCGGGCATCAAACTAGCAACAAGCAGCAAGAAAATAACAATTTTGCTTTTCGCAGGTGTCAGAGCAGCAAACAAAAGGCTGTTTATAAAAGATGCAACATCCCCTTTTTGTCGGTGTTGGCAGTTTAAAGTCAGCTGGGCAATCATCGAGTTGAGGAGGAGGTTTTGGAGGGGGTGTGCTGTGAGAGAGGGAGCTCATCTTGAGGAATCCAAATTGTTTCCTCTTTAAGCTTTTAGCCTCACTAAATAGGCCTTCTCATCTAAACTAATAACTGTTAACAGCATTTCAATTATTCCAGTTGAATCAATGACGAGGGCTATTTTCTTTAAACAATTACAGTTTTTTTCGAGACAAAGGAAGTGTAAAGGTCTCACTCTTCCCTCACCTTGAAGAGCACTCTTTCATTTAAATAAAAAGTTCAGAACATTTAAAACTTTTGAAGCCATATTTGAGCATTGATACTGAATATTCAGAGGGTGAGAAAGATAAGTCCGTGGTCTTCTGCCACCATGGCTGCCTGCATGTAGTGATGACATGGAAACACAGCCTGTGCTAAAAGAGCAGAAATCAGGAGATGACAACTAGACCCAGCAGGACCAGTGAATTTCTGAACAACATTGGTTAGGGAACTTCACCTCTTGGTGCCTCAGTTTCATCATGCGTGAAATTTGGATACTGATTTATTTCTTCTCTAGTGAAGGACAGGGAGTTTTATGCCCAAACATGATAGAAAGCTCATGGTTACCCTTGTGGTTATCACAACACTAGTGACTGGAGCCGATGCAATTCCCTCGTGGAACAGGTTTCCATTAAAGAAAATTAATGGGTCAGATACTGACCAAGTTACAAGAGAATCTGCTTTTTCCTACCAATTAGCTGACTTTATCACAGCTGCATGGGGAGGTGCTGGGAGCCACCAGCCTTGCTGGCTCCTGTTTCCTTTGCAATGATTCTGCCAAGCCAGGAAGAAGCCAGGGGTTGGGAAGCTTTGGGGCCATTGGATCCCAAGCTGCCACAGCAGGGCTTTTTCCTTCACGCATCCATACGTTGGAAGCCAGCAAGCTGTAAGGACAGTGGTCCAGGATTCCTGGCTTTTCTGGGGCTTTGAGGTTCCCAGCTGCTCTTCAGTTTTCTAAAAAGAAGCCACAACTTTGTATTTCAGCTCCTCATTTCATGATTCCCACTGCCTTGGAGACACACTTGTTTTCTTTAACGGAAAAGGTCAAAGTGTTTGTGGTGTTGCTCCAAATTAGCGGGGAAGCCAATGGAAAAAATAGCCAAGTCTCATGCAGAACTGAGATGCATTTGTGCAAGACCACTCTTGTTCATGGTTTGACTGAAGTTATCTAAAGTACATTCAGCAAATGCTGTTCCTGTCCTCACAAAACTCACCTCCTATGCTTCTAGATTTCAGAGTAGACTGATTTAATACTTTAACTATAATTAAGTGGCTAAGTTATTTATTGCACAGCATTTGCATACAGAGCAGACTGATGTCACTAGGTTTGTTCGGAGATGCTGAGAGTGTCGGGGAGCAGATACAGGTGACAGCGCTGCAACTGGAATCCTACCCTGACCCTGTGTTTAAATGAATAGTCATAAGATCTGTAGAGAAAATGAGCTTAAGATTGAGAAGGCTTTCAAACTGGTTATGACATATTGGTTATTATAATTATTACTTTTTCAGACTTTAATTGATCTGTTAAAAGCAAAGCATTTTAAAAATTAATACCGTTTCTATTTACAACACTGATTAGCACCAGAACAAGGCCAGGTACATCCATACTGATAGTGTAGACAAAGTATTAACAGATCCCAGCATTGCTAACTGCTGTGTACGAGGTTTCTGTATCCCAGGAATAGATAAATTCCTTTTCCACTGATAGAAACAACACATTTGTTCTCAATGTATTACTGTACAGTGCAGAATTTGCTCTGACTTTCTCAAGGGCCAACTGTAGAGCAGAGTGAACGTTCAGTGAAATGAACAGTGGCTGGCATGAAGGGACAGGGTGAACAAGCCGCAGACTCTGGCAGAGATTTCTTTTGATCAGAGGAACTGCTTGTGACTTTTGTTCGGTGTCTCATGATGAAAAAAAAAATCCTCTGGTGGAAAAAAAATGTGCCTGTGTCACATGTGGAGTCAGAAGCTGGCAGTCGTAGTGCTTAGACTATTTTTTTTAATGAATACTTGTGTTTGCAGGGTATTGCATGATCATAGAAAATGTGGCTTTGTATGGTTTCCCTGTTTTGAAAATAGCTGTAAGTGGTGTGGGTTAGAGCAAACAACCAGGCAAAGCAGAACTGACTTCATTCAAGAATGGTTTGGAGCCATACTCCTGTGTAGCAGGGTAAAGGGGACATGTCTGGGGAATTACTGGAGGGAATTGGGAACAGTTGCTTTAAAACTGAGGGCTTTTGAAAAAAAATAAAATCTCAGGTTCTCTCTATAGCTGCACTGTTGTTTATGGATGGGGACTGAGCTGGAGGGAGGGAGGAGTGCTTAGGAGGTGCTCACCTTGTATTCTCTCCATTGCTTTGTGAAGTCTGTTCTAAAATCAGGAGATTTACAGATGTATTTATTTTGGAATAAGAATACTTTGTTCTGGTTTGGACTTGTCACCTGTGCAGGCAGGATCTGAAGGCTGCAATGATCAATATGGAGAAACAGGCTGCAAACATAAAGGGGAGAGCCCGACCCGGGAAGCCACTGCCTGCCCCGGCGGAGTAAAACTACAGTGGGGTGAAAAAACACTGCTGTTCTGGAATGAGATTATGCAGAGAGTTACCCCAAGAGTTGGTCAGGGAGAAGTGTGTTAACCTCTTCTGTGCTGGGAACCAGTTAGCACCCTTGATCCCCATCACCAAATTATTAATTATTCTGTAGGATCTCCCTCCAGTGGGTGTATTCCCATTCTCACGCTTTGATTTAGCAGCACGATCTCACCATTACCATCACTATTATTTTATTTGCTATTCTTACTTTTCAGGCTATTAGAGAAAAGTTTTTTACCGGAGAAAAACAGTCTGCCAGTAAGCAGGGATTTATCATGTAAGAAGTCTTTCTAGGCTGTCAGATTTATATTATTCTTTGGAGTCGTGGCTGGCAAGGGTGAAAAAAATCAAAAAGGACAAAGAAGTTAGCACAGCACAGTGTGCATGAGGTACCTTGAGCGGAGAAAACACACTGGATGACACACTCAGGGTGAAACAGAAGTGGGAAAAAGTAATTTTATCTCAGCATTTGCTTTGGCTGACTTCTCAGTCACCAACATATTAATGGCTCTTCCCCTAGCAACTACAGAGCTTCCAACATGCAACTATTCTTTGGTCATAAAGACAAAAAATGGAGTTTGCCAGAGCAGAGCTACCCCATTCTGGGCTGCTGACAACAGTCCCAGACTGTCCATATGCTCTGCTGCACTCAGAAGTGGTAAAGCAACATTTTTGCTCCCACTGGTGCCGGTGGTGTCCCTGTGGTTGTTATTGTTTCCATCCAGACCCTCTCCTCTTCCCTGGAGCTCCTGCCTGTTCTGTTCCAGGCTGTACCGATAGCAATGTCACAGCTCCTGAGCGCCGAGGAGAGCGAACAGATGTAGCTGTTGTCGTTTCCCTGTGAGCCGGTGGCATGGCCTGTCTCACTTTATTCCTAGAAATGACTCGTGCGGGATGGCCGTGGAGCGGATTAGAATGAAAAGGGACACGGAGGGAGCAGGGATGCTCCCACGGGGATGGTCCAAGTGGAGGTGGGTGACTGGCCTGTGTCTGGCAGGGAGGAACAGGATGTGCCACCTTTGGTGCTGTGGGGGCTAAGAGTGATCTCTTTTTCTGATGGGTTGTGTGTAATCAATGAGATGGGGAGCGGGGAGCGAGGTGGCAAAGGACTAGTGGGTCCCTGACTCCTGTAAGGGATAGATAGGCAGTTCTCAGTTCCTATCCAGCAGGAATTCAGGGCTCTGAAGGGTTTGGTAGAGATCAACTAAAATGTTCCGTCTCTCAGCGAGCGCCATGCGATTTGGATTCTCTCTGCACATAGGCAGAGCATGGGTGTTAGATGAGACCCCTAAGCACTGCCTATGAAGACTGTGTTTTCTTCACAGTACGGTTCATGATTGGCTTAAGCCTACACTGCATTTTAAAGGGGTGATCCCATCTTCTCCTCCATCTCTCAGCTAGACACCCCCATTCTTGCTCAAGTCCAGCCAAAATCTAATCATGGAATGAGTCAAGTGACTGAAGAAATGCTGTTCATACACAGAGTGAGTGGAGAGGTAACGATGGTGGCAACCTGGCCTCACATCTGCTTGATAGGCATCATCTAATTCCCATATTTAAGTCTGTATCCTGATGTCTTTCCTGGTGGAAATCTTTGCCATATTCCTGACCTGGGGGTTCCTGATGCAGTGGACAAGCTCAGTCAGGTCAGCAGAAAAGCTGAAGGTATATCAAAACACTAATTTCTACCTTTAACCATTAGCAGTAGAGGGAGAAATTCCGATTCCTTTCCATGAAAAACAAAACACTAGGTTCTTTCCGCTATTAAATCTACTGTCTTCCCAAACCTACTCTTATCACAACGTGCTGTGCGTTCAGACAAGAAGATTCAGTGCCACACGCCGTCTTTAGGGTAAGGATTTTTGTGTTTATCTGCACACTCACTGCCAAGGCAGATAAGAGACTTTATTCTCTATATTATCACTATTTTTCTCCTTCCTAGGAGCCTGTCTTACTTTAAAAAGAGGAGTAAATATTTGAGCTTGTTTTGCAGACCTAAACTGAGGTTTTGGGTTTTTTTATACTTATTTATACCCACTAAAATAATCAGCTTGAAGAGGCTTTTTCAGCTTCATGGGCTAAAAACTTCCCTTTTGCTAATATTCGCTTGCTCTGTTCATTATTCTGTGCTAGACTCTTCCCTCCCCTGATTGCATGTTATCACCTTCAATGGAACAGCTGTGTCATTGCTAAAGGGTGTTAATCTTCCCCTATCTAACACCTTATTGACAGCTAGAGTCAGGGAGGCCCCCAGTCTTTTCTGACTTGGGTGACTTCTCAAAATATTCCTTTTTTAGTTTCCTTTTCATTTCACACCAATCCCACCGTAGTCTGACCTGGAGAGGTAGCCACAGCCTAGCACAGCCCCTCCTGGGCTGCTGCAGCCAGGTTTGAAATGTTCTGCCTATATCAGTTGTAGTGATTATAACCAGGAGAATATTCCCTAACAATGTCAAGGGACAATAAGCCACAGCTAATCAATAAGCACAATACCTACAGCACACCAGAGCCCAGAATAGAAACTGCTCCGGCAGGTGGGACAGCTGGCTTGAATTTTTATTTAGTGGTTGTGAAAGGCACCGTGGCTTTCAGCGAGACAAGAGCAGCGCTGACAGTGACAGATCCCCCATTACATTGTGCCACTGAACAGAACGAGCCACTTCAGCAGATACAGTTCATTTTTCCTGAGAGTTTTGGAATGGATTTGAATTAGTCTAGAATTTCATTTTTCTGAATTCCCATTGCCTGCCAGCGTTCTGGACTGCTCTGCAGTTTCCAAGGTCACCTTGACTTTTTGGAGGTCTGGAGAGTTGCCCTGACTCTAGAAAGATCCAGGGCAAATTTACGTGCTGAGCTGATTGCCTGTACAGATCTGCCTTAGAACAGCCAGCGCAGCAGTGGGCACCTCGGTCAGGATTTCTGCCATCCCTCATGAATGCTGGGTCCAAGGGGATCTTTTCCAGAGACAGCCCATTGTGCAATGGAGGAGCAATAGGAAGCACCCTTCTTTTTAGTCTTTATGCTCTTTGACTGTTAAATATATGCAGATATTCAGATTTATCCCGCCTGTGTTCAAAGACAGCCCTGAGGTGCTGAAGTTGGCAACAATTTGCCTTTTCCTCTAAAGTCAGCGGAAAGAGACTGAAACCATGGAGCCCACTTAAGGCTGGTGTCACTTCATAGAGGTCTCCCCATGGGTGATACAAGAAACCTCGAGCAGCAGTTCCTAATAGGAGCCATTGAGCAGTTAATCAACACCAGTTGTCCTTGCCTTCTCTTGGAGTCATTGTAGCAGAGCGGTGGCTACCAGACGTGGGACCTGAACAGCCCACTGCTGATATAACCTTAATTTCCCACTGAGCCTAAGCACTTCTGACAGTAGAAAGCATTTACCAGTGGACTGCTGAACAGATCAAGATGGATACAGTTCTCTTGTTGTTTGGATTAAGAGGTAGGTCCAGAAAAAGGAGACAAATGGGGTCTTAAAAGAAATGTAACATTTATTTTATAAAGTGATTTACTCATCCTACCTTCTCCAGTACTTAAAAAGGCAACTGAGTGCGACACAGTGGTTTGAGTACAGAACTGAGAGTGTAGGGGCTTTTGCAGAACTTGAACTGACGATCTAATTTTTCTCCCAGTGTAACTGGAGTTATCTAATTGACTATGATTATTAAATTTATTAGACCAGTCAAAACTGGGGCAATACTAATAGGCAATCTGTGCCCAGAATGGCTTTACCTAACAGCCAATGTACAAGTACTCACCTGATGATAAGTTATATCCTAATCTGAAGATACATGTGCTGGCTATGACTGTCAGTTGACTTCAAACTTGACCCTCACAAATACTGGATTCCCCTTCAGATACACCTTCTGTGGTGTTGCAATTCCAAATATCCTGCTGCATCTCCAAAGCCATCAGTAGATTTCTTTTGGGCATGAACTGGGCCAATGACATTTTCAGAGAGGCTTGGCCAGATGTAGTCGTTAAATGAACTAGGCCAACACAGAGTGTCGTTAATGAAAGAAACAAAGACCCCCAGGGAAAATATGAACATCAGGTTATTTGCCCACCAGCTGATTCCTTATCAATAAATGATGTAGCAGAAGGCAAAGTTGTATTAACACGGGGAGGCACCGCACTTGGAATAATAACCTGTGGTCTTGATATTCTGGAGCCCACATCAAAGCGGAACATGCTGGACACCCATTGTTTTTTCTTTTTTCTTTAGTTTTGCTTTTCACGCCACACGTGAATAACCTGCTCAGCTAAACAGCCTTAGCTGACTCTCACCACACGAGCCCCAGGCCCCAGGGAGCTGAGCTGGCTGGCCAGTGTGTCTGCAGGATCAGGGCTTCAGTCAAGCCATCGCTCGCTGGCCGGGTGCGCTTGCTCTGCGATAGTTTGATACAGTCATAAATTACTAATGATTCTTTTTCCCATCTCATGAGAAGGAAACCATCAAAAACCGGCTGAATATGTGATCTAACATAAAATGAAAGAAAAATGCACTCAGCCTAGTAATAAGTTTGCTTCAGGATGTTGGCTTTGTTCGCTCTGACCAAATTCTGTTCTTGGAGCTCACAGCCAGACAGCTGAGAGAAGTCTGAATATTATTTAAAAGATTGGTAAGGTCACGGTGGCCTAAGCCTCTCGGGTCTGAATTAATCTTGGCACAGCAGCCTGCTCTTGCTCAGACGCTTGTGCTTGCAGGTACATTCGTGTAGAGCAATGCCATCCAGTGGTTGCTCAGATTCATCACAAAGCCAATGGCTCCTTCCTGAGGGACATTACACAAGCCAAAATGTTTCTGCTCTTGTTCCCAGCTAAGGCATTTCTCAGATATTAAAAGACTGTGACAGTGGCCAGCTTGATTGCTTCCAGCTTCTTCGGCTTTTTGCAGGTATGTTTTAAGTAGCAGCCACTTGAAAATGTTTGATAGACATTTTGGGGGAAATAATATTTTATGTCTGCAGTCCAAATACATTATTGTCAGGCCTGGATTTTGTTGTGGGGAGTGGTTACATGGAGTCACGTGAATTATGCTGATTTTTGAGACAAAAATGCAGTCTATGAATGAAACTTTCTCCGTCCAAAGCCCAGGAGATACTGAGGTCACTCAGTGGAACACTTTTCCTTGAGGATGATGCCCAAGGGAAAGGATGAACAAGGACTGGGCTGTGCAGGATCTTTCTCCATCAGTGTCACATGTTAAAGAGCCTCAGTATCACCAGCTACCCCAGGGCTGGACATTTTGGGAGGGGGTGTGTCTTAAATCTGCGTGGCTGCATCCCCTCTCTTGCTTTCTCCCAAAGACCCACCATCACATGGTGGCACAGGCCAATATCCCGTAGCAACTAAATGAAGATGTCACATTTTTTGCCTGTTGCACTCCCCACGTCAGATGTAATTGCACAGCCGCGGATGTGGGGGATTAGTCATACCAAACACCGCGACCCGTCGGACTGAAAGGCCGTGCTGGAAGGCACGAGCCCAGTCTGACCCAGGGGCAGCCCTTTGCAGCCGGGTGGATGTACCCGGTGGGTCTGACCCTCTTTCATGCTCGGACCCTTTCACGCGGCCGCTGAGCCGGCAGCCGGGGCTGTGCGGTGCCGGGTGCCCGCCTGCTGCCGCGTTTCGGCGTGCTGCTGCTCCTGCTCTGCCGTACAAATTCCAATCAGGCGCGACAAAGCCCACCGGGTGCTGCTGACAACAGGTGTCTCATTAAACATCTCTCAACCTTACAGGCATTCGCATTGACAAGAACCAAACTCACACTCAATCACAGCTTAATCACAGCCAAACTCTATTAACAAGTCATACTAATTACCAACTTCTAACAATTTCTCAGGTTCAGAGGCAAAATATCCTTTCTTTATAGATGAAAACAGACTTGTGATACTCCAGCTCTGGCCATAATTAGGTCCTTTTAAACAAAACAAAACTAAAATAAAAATCCAGACGGATCCCTCTGTGGTAACAGTCCTGAAAGTACAGTTGTACAACGAGATGTTTTGTTTGTTTTAATTTTGTATCTGCTATGTTGCCCACAAGGGCCCAATTAGCTTGTTACAGATGCTTGTATCAGTTTTATCCACTTGTCTTTTTTTAATTTTTTTTTTTTTTTTTAAGAGGGGTAACTTGTAGCACAGATTGCTGGCCTGCAGGCATCCAGAGATCAACAACCAGCTTTCTGTGATACCAAGCCCCCTGTGAAACAGGCAGTCCTTACCCACAGCATTCATAATGCAAAGGGTAAAACGAACAGAGGGGAGGGAGGAGCTTGCACTGGATTTTGGATTATCGTGGAATAATCTGGTGTGTTCAAAAGTGGCCTGAAGATGGCAATTCTGCCATGGCTAAGAATAACTCTGACAAACTTTGGTTGCTACACCTTGGAAATTAAAATGCAGGTTTTATTTTTTAAAGCGTGAAGCACTGCCTTGCAACAAAACAGAAAGCTCTTAAGACGTGGCTTCAAATTGTACATGTCACTATTTACTCTTGTCCCCTGGTATGTTCAGCACACATGTAATTCTGTGTTAACCTGGACGCTTTTCCCCATTGTGTAGCTGTATTGAGTGCCCGAGCACTTGAGAACTCACTTGTGTAATCGATACACTTACAAAAGGGTACGTATAAATAACATGAAGAATCTGACTTGAACTGACAGTGAGGGTATCGCAGCTAAGGCTAATGCCTCATCCTTAACTCATGCTGCTGCTGGAGAGGAAAAAAAAACCACACGACAGACTGAGTTAAGGACTAGCATCTTCTGAGCAGTGTGTTTCAAGGGAGCAAGCCTCCTCCAAGTATCTGCAGTGCAAAATCCAGGAGCTAGTTGTTTATCTGTTCTTGGGTTTGGTTGCTGTTTGCTTTTCTTTGCCTTAATTTTACAAGGAAATTAGCATTTCTCCTGGAAGATTATAATGATGCAGCTCAGCAGAGACTCACCAACTCAAGGCTTAGTATCAGCAATTATTTTTACCTCGGCACAGGCAGTTCTGTTTCTTCATCGAGGCGCGGCGGGATGAACACAGGATACCTGAAGCTCCCCAGAGAAGGCTGCATTTCGTGCGGTGGGTTGGTGTGATGTGGGATCCCAGTTCATCTTGCTGTGAGGGTCGTTACATGATGTCGTGGCTCTGTGGAGCTGCAGGCACCCCAAAGCAGCGGCAGGGAGGAGCAGGGTGGCACCCAGCTATGGAGAAGAGTGGGGCAAACCCACCCACCTTCACTTCCCCCGGCACAGCCCCACAGGCTCCGTCCTTTGCTTGCCTGCACCACCAAAGATCAGCTGCAACCCTGGTGAGATGAAGAGTGACACAGTGGCTTCATGGTAACGTAAGATGGGGTCCAAAACGTAAGAACCGGTCCAAAAATTATTGTTACCTGGCAAAAGCAGAATGCTTGGGTTTAACGTTTGGTGTTGAAGGCTTTGTCTTGGAAGGGTACAACCCTCTCATCGTGACCCTGCCATCCTCTTTCATCCTGAGGCTGACAGGGTGAAATGGTGGCCTGCCAGAGGATGGAGCACATGAGACCATGATTCAGCCCATTGTACAAAGCATAATACAGAGCAAAACCTTTTCTGCAGCTTTCAGGCTGAAGATGGATCAGGCCAGCGTTTCCCTGCATTGCCAAGCTTCCCACATGAGCTAGCTGTGCCTTCCCAAATGTGGTTCAGCAAGGAGATGTACCAGAGAGGGATGGGATTCGGTTAAGTAAAGCTGCAGGTGCGTAACAGGGAAATCCTGGTGAGGTTACCCATTGCAGAGCGAGCCTTTTATCATTACTGCTGCAGCAACAACAGTACCGCAAAATGTGGCACCTCTAATGTGGGCACTCCTGTTTCTATGGCCCTGAGTAGGTGTGCTTGGAGCAGCCACACTGCTCTTGACAAGGGGCATCTTTCATGTGAAGGTGAGTTTCTGAGGATCTGGAACAAGGAGAAGTAGAGGGTTTTTTTGGTGGGTTTTTTTTTTTTTTGGTGGGGTTTTTTTGTGGGGTTTTTTTGGGGGGTTTTTTGGGGTTTTTTTGTGAAAATGCTTGGTTTTAATGTAAGGTCCACTCCTGCTTGAGTAGCAGGAGGAAAAAAGAAAGGTCTTTGTTCAGGGCCACAGTAAGGCAGGACAGGAGATGAGATATCCACGTGCAATGAAATAACCATGAGAACATTCATGCAGTGTTTCATCAGGGGAAAATGGGAGATTTTGTCTAGCCATGGTCTCGTTCCTCTTCATAAGAGGCTGTTTCAGACTGGAGCAGAGCACCCTTTTTCCTGGCTTCTTCCAGATGAAATTTGGAAGAAGAGACTAGCAGGTGCTGACGCAGGCTCCAGAGGTTCGTTCTGGTTCCCATGTTCCTTCAGCGTACAAGCCCAGGGCCGAGGCGCTCTGGCTCCTTTTGGGAAGTACAGCATGCATGAGCAGCAACAACCCTTCCTAGTTCTGAGCTTTTCTCTGGCATATGAATTTCTTTCATCTTCATAGATTTTTACTGTTCATGAAGTTAAAAAAAAAAAGGAAATAAATTAAAACAATTGAAGCTTTACTATTTTGTGAAGCCGTCGCTTCTGATCAGAAACTGAAATCCCACTTCGTGCTCCTCCAGTGTGGAAATCTGTCAGGTAAATAGAAATCACCTCATAAAAGCCCTTAAACAGCTCTGGTTTATATTTTAATTGAGGAACAGAACATTTTAAGCACTTTTATTGGGTGGCGCCTGCTGAATGACAGATGTCTGTGGCAGAGTAATGCTGAGCACACTTTCATAAAACAGGGCAATTCCTTGCTTAAAACATTTGCAATTAAAGGCTTGATTGAATAACAATGAGTTCTGTGCATGGAGCTCATTTCTGCACTTGTTTGTGCACCTGAATCAGGCTGTGATCATTCGGTAGGTTGGATACGAGGTGCCAGTTGCTTTGTTCAATGACCGAATAGTGCTCACGGGCACAGCTGGAAATGTGCCTTTGATTTTTCACTGAGATAGAGATAAGGTACACTACGCTGCGCTGTTAGACTTGCTAACACCCTCGATTCAGCTGGGAGGCTGGTTTTGGGGTTTTTTTTAAACTACATGTTAGTAACTCTCCCAATTTGTCAAGAGCTAGAGATTTTAAAATGAACACTAATCCTTAGCATCTGAGAAAGTCTTAACTAGCTTCTGCTTTATTTTTCTATCTCCTGTGACCCCTATTACTGTAATACCCAAGAACATCACCTCTGTTCATGCACTGATCTTCACAATATCTGAAGGAAGTTAGGCTGGTATTATTTTCTCCTGTTACATGTGGGGAACTGAGGCACAGAGAGGTCAAGTGACTCACCCAAAGGTGTTCTTCAAAAAGGGGCCCCAGTGCTGTACACACATGACCAGTCTTTGGATGGTATTTAAAATTTAGACTTGTGAACATAGAAACAGGCTTAAAGAAAGCACAAAACACCCAACAGCAAACCAGATGACATGGCTCAAACCACAACCTTTCGCTCGAGCCAACTAAGAGTCTCAAGTGAGAAAGGATTTCGAGTTTTATCCTTACTGAACTGAAAAAGACTGTGTCTAAACTGACATCAATACAAATTTGTGAAGGCACAGAAAATCCTAACGGTGAGAACCTGAACTTCAGAAAATCAGCCTCAGTTTTCTTAAAAAAAAAAAGATGAATCCACAAAGTAGATCTTGCCACAGCAGAAGGAACATGTGTCATGGGAACAGCAGAGGCAAAATGTGTCATGGGAAAATCTTGACGGATTCAGCCTAGGACGAGAATGTGCAAATTGATGCAAAATTAAATGCAATTGAACAAGATAACACATATCCCAGCAAGGAAGAAAACTCACAGCATACTCGCAAAAAAGATGGAGTTTAAATCCAAGGGGGGTCTGAGGATGTCTAAGCAGTCCCCAGTGACTACATTTTGGCAGGAATATGAAGATTTCTCCAAAAAGGAGTCAGAAAAGTG
This sequence comes from Strix aluco, assembly GCF_031877795.1. NCBI lineage: Eukaryota > Metazoa > Chordata > Aves > Strigiformes > Strigidae > Strix > Strix aluco. The sequence goes on from NC_133942.1 coordinate 16,049,841, forward strand.
CTGCAAAAATGAAAAATGAAACAACAAGTAACTGAAGTGCAAGGGTCAGTGACAGAACCAAATGGAAGATGTGTAACCCAGCCCTCCTACATAACAACAAAGCAGGTACTAAGTAATAATATAGCTTGTCTGCTACTAAAAGTCACCCTGTGGTTCACTTCTGGGATACTGTATTTTTGTCTCTTCCTGGCCTCCTCTGCTGGCAGAGTGATTTTCAAGAGTTGCTGTTTTCCAGCTCCAAAGTAGCTTAATTTCAGTTCCATGGGAAAAAAAAAAAACAAAACAAACAACCTCTAAACTAGCTTTATTTGTAAAATCTTTGAAGATGTGGGAATGTCCTCTGGTTGTAAGGAAAGGGAGTGCAATTCAGAGCCTGGTAAAAATATATAAAGAGGTTAAATATTTAATTAAACATAATCTTCCTTGTGGCACGAGTGATTGAGCTCCTTCAGGCTGAACATCCTTGAGTTTTATTGCACTATTCTCCAATAAGTGACAACACAAAACCTTTCACAGGGCCATGCTGGCCCATCACCTGCCTTCACCGTGGTGGCACTAGCTGCCCTGCCGCCGACAAGAGAACATTTTGGGAGCTAATAACTTTCTACTTTTACATGACAAATCCATCACTCTGGGTTGTCAGATCGCTCCGACATGTCTCTCCGGTGCCAGGAAACTACCGACGCTGTCCCCATGCCACTGGGGTGAAGAACCCACAGCACTGTGCTGGCTGCACAACAGCACAGGCTGCCCCGCTCTGCCTTGAGAAGCAAACAGACATTTCCAGCTATTTAAAAAAACAGCGCGGGGGGGGGGGAGGAATCATGTTTTGGGGCTGTTATTCTCTACAGAAAACAGGTGCCCTGATCCTGCACCCACGGCTGAGCTCAGCACGAGTAAAGGAGTTAGGCTGGAAGTGTGTGCTGATGGAGGTGCTGAGGATCTGGCTTGCAGACCTGCCTTTGCAAAGGGTCAAGACAATCTCACACAGGGCACAACTCTGTTGGTTTTGTTCTGTTTTTTTTTTAATAATAAAAAAAAAAAAAGGACAGCATTGGCTCTTTTCTGGAAATTATATTCTGCTATATGTGAGAAATGAGAACAAGTCAGTCTAAAGGGAAAGAGTGCAATGCGTCGGCTACAAGCCTAAATAAATACCAAGGTCTGCTGCTGCCTGGCCCAATTTTGTTTTTACATATGTAAGGTGACTTCTACCAACACAGAGTTTTATTTCACAAACCTCTCCCTTTTGCTATTAACCATTCATAGCTGCTACCTACTCAACAATAACAAATAATAATAAAAAGAAATAATCTTTTTAGTAGAAAAGAGATAGTTACTAAGCAGGATGTATACTGCTCCAAAAAGCTACTTGGGCTTTCTAACAATAGATCTAGTCCCCACATGCCCCTTACTCAGTGGGATGTGTTCTTTCAGCCTGGACGGTGGGCTGGGAGGTGTCCTCTGCCATCCTGACACAACGGCCTTGGCTGGGGCATTAGCATTCCTCCGAGGTGCCCCACTGAGTGCGATGAGGGTTTTCATGAAGATGCAGCCAGGGCTCGAGTCAAAGCACAGCAGTGTCGAAGTGAATCTTTCCAGGGATGTCGGGATGTGAAGTGCTCATGGGTTTCTTCGAAAACGACAAAATGAGTCCTTGTGCCGTATTCCCCAGGCTTTCTCCTAGACGTCTACCAGTTACACCCTTCCTTCCCGCCTGCAATTAGCACTTACAGTGTTGCAAAGGGAGATGAGATTCGCTCTCTGCCGTCCTCCTTCAGAAATCTCTCACACCTTCCCCACTGGGTGGGAACATGCGCTGTGGGTTAGGAAATGTTCTCGTAGTGGAATTACATTTGCAGCAATCCTACCCCCCGCCTCCTGTTTTCTTCTGACTGTTAGACTCTGCTGCTCATCGTGGTATAGGAGCACGTGAACACAAAAGCTCAGACACAGCATTTGGTTCAGCAAAGCCCCAAATCTCCATGACTGTTCACCCCCCCTGGAGTTGCATATGCACAGATTGGGCCCAGTATGTTTCATACAGGGTAACTGGAGCTGGGTAAGTGCCTGCAATTTTGGTGGAAGAGTGGGGTGAGGAAAGCAGAGGGAGTATATGACCATTGACCTTAATTAGAGGAGATAAAAATGTTGAAACATGATTCCTAAGAAAACCAAGGAAGGCCTCTATTGTCGAGTGTTTCCACATGGATGCCACTGAGAAGAGGTCAAGTGCTGTCTATATACTTTAAGTAAACAGCAGATTGTGAGTTCGTAGTGTGGACTGGATTTGAGCAGCCTCTATGTTCTGCAAGATCATAATTGAGTCTTATGTACTTAAGATTTGATATCCACCAACATTATTACTTGAGAGTTGCCAGGAAATACAGCAGTGATTAAGCATTATAAAGTTTGCTGGTAAAACTATGCCCAATGGCTAACCCCACGCTAGAATTGTCTCGGGCTCCTACTCTAAAAGAGCAGCAATGATGCTGTTGCTGCCGTTCTATGATGAAGACGTGTCTCCTCGTATCTTCATTGTCATGTAAAAAATGCACATAGCCTGCAAAATTAAATCTGCTAAATGAGAAATATGTCAGAAATAGAGTGTTCCAAATAAGGTAGTTTGTTTACATGCTACTGTGAAGCATATCAAGCCAAGGTAAAATGTTAGGTATAAAATTCTTCTGTTCATCTCTGCAGCTATCCAGACTGAAAGTTAAGAAGACTGAATGTGGTGGGTTTGTTCCAAGAACATCTCCATTTCCCTACCTGGAAGTGGGATGACAGTGAAATCAGAAATTACAGCCTTACTTCCTATCTGCCGATTCAGCTCTAGGTCATTGCCGGCCATTACAGTATTATCAGGTAACAGCATTCATCTCAGCATCTCCTCCATGCCCCGGAGACACCATGCTGTTATTGAAGGTCTTGTTTACAGACAGGGAAACTGAGTCAAAGAGCAACGATCCAAGTCCACAGAAATGGGTAGCAGACCATCCAGAGCCCCCAACTACACCCAGAAGACCTAATAACTTCTGCAGCTATTACTAGCAGGAAGAAAGGGCAGGAGTGCTCTTAAGGGCATAATTGGAAACAGATGAATTACTGGAAATCATCCTGTCCATTCAGTGGGCTTCACATGAGGATTTGAAATAGTTGGGACCCAAATTATTTAAGGTGTATTGCTTTGCTGGGAGGAGGGAATGAGGGACCAAACTTGGGAAGCTCAGTCCCTAAGACTTCTCTTGGAAGCCAAGCTGTAAAGATTTATGTGCACCTGAAGCAAAAAAAAAAAATCCCTCTTTCCCTGTCTGCATCTGCCTGTGAAAAGGAAGAAGAAAGGGCAGCTGATTTGTGAATGCTTTCTTGCTAGAACTGTGGATTTGAAATCTCTGTCCTTGATTAAAGTGGGGAATGCAATTGCACAAGTCATTAATTATTACTGATAAACCAAAGTAGTGATGGAGCCAGATAAAAATCTCCTGCCACTACGATCAGATTCTGGAAAAGAGACAGACCTGGGAGCCTCCAGCCTATTTGCATTTCCTTTTTTTTGGTGAAATATGTGTCTGAATTGCTAGGTCCAAACATTGCGTGTACTTGGAGTACGTAATGTCTATAGCTACAGATCAAGAGACATGAACTTTATCTACACAGACGGCAAAAAAGGAGCTTACAGTTCCTTTAACATGTGACCAGTCCCAATTATGGCTTCTTCCACATGACATCAGTATGCGATGGAGGATCTCACTTTTTTTTTTGCCAGAGGCAAATGAATACATTATCCAGCAGTGAGGCGTGGGGCAAGCGGATGCGTAACTCTGGGGTGATTTGGATTCCACGCTCGCGCGGGGGTGTGAGCCAACCTCAGAAGTCATTTTCACTGATGCTGACACATAAGGCATCCCTCAGAGACCTGTCTATCAAACTGCAACATGCTATGCAGAAAAATTAGATTACTCATGCTACAATAAAGAAGGGGATGACAATGATGAAAAAAAAGGACTTCAAAATGTAACAGCTATTTATTAAATGAATAAAAATCCTGACAACGGGAAAGTATCCTAGAGACTTTTTATTTATTTATTTTACCTCTTGCAACCCATTTCAAGGAGAGCTAGTTGGAAAAACCCTATTAATTCAGACACTGCCTCTGGAAAAACCACCACTTACTTCATCATGATTGTCACATTACTGTACTTGTGAAATATCATCTTAAATACTCATTATGATTGTGCTGCTGGTCTTGCTGCAGTGACTGCAGGATTTCCTTTGGCTTTGGTAAGAGTAGGATCAGGCCTCCTCTCGCTCTCTCTGAATTGCAAATGGATTGTTCACGTGTCAGCTCGGTAACTAGGCAAAGTTCACCGTGCTCTGTTCAAAGCATGCAAGATGAAGCTCAGGGCATTTCACTCACAGTATTTGCCAAGTTCCTCAGGTCTACAAAAGTGTTAAAGTGGTTTAATACAAAATCCATAAGACAAACATTATGCAGCCATGTGTGAACCCCTGTCCAATAAAATCTATTTCTTTGGGAAAAAAATACAAAGTAGTAAAACATACTTAGTAAAGAAAAGAAAAGGCTATGTGAAGCTTAGTAAAATCCTATAAATCAGAATGCCGAACAGCTTCAGGAAGGACAATTTAAAATAAATCTGCAGAACACACACACAGAGACACACACACACACACACACACAATCCATAGCTGGAAATGGACCTGGACAAGTGCCGAGGGTAGAACATCTCAGACAGCTCTGCAGGACTGGTTTTACAATATCAGATAATGGAAAGGTTTGGCCAAATGCTGATTTTTCTTCTCTAGTAATAACAAACGTGTGCTGGGGCTTCTGCAGTATTTGCTCCCCGAGATATTCCCCAGGAATGCTATTTGGGAAGACTAATTGAGATTTTTAACTCCATCTGCCCTGAATCATCTTATAGTGGCACTACTCGCAGCTGCAAATTCTATTTTACCTATTGTTATCATTTTTTAAGGAGGCAGTTGTTGTATATTGGCTTGATTTGCAAAGCAGCTCCAGGCATTTCCCATGAGGTTTACTTTCCTGTCTCGAGTCTCTCTTCCAAATATTTCTTCCCAGAGATAAGTTCTGGTTCCCATCCAAACCAGAAGAGGAGTATCCTAAGCTCTTCTGTGGTCCTGCATCTTGCACAGCCTCAGAGGAGCTCATGGCCTGCTGACCAGAGCAAAGAACAGATGCAAGTTTGCCTTTCCCTGCTCATTCTCCAACCGTGTGACACTGCTCCGTGCAGTGGTGTGTATCAACCTGGCTGCACCCTTTTATGCCTGCCCAGTGGTTTTTTTGGGGTTTGGCTTCTTAATACAGACATGCAATTTCAACATGACCACACATAGTGGAAGTACACAGAATTATAGGTCTCTTTAAAATTGTCAGGAGCAAATATGATCAGATCTGGTTCTTGATCTCATTACTGTCTAAAAGATTTGGCTGGCATTTTTAAATGCCATGATTTATGTTCTTCACCTTAACACGGCCCTCGGTAGTGTAAACCCAGTAACTCTATTATTCTCCAGGGCAACTCTAAAGAATCCGATTGGAGAATTTTCACAACACTGTGTCTATAAGAAAATATTAACATGGATTAAGACAAGTTGATAGATTTTAAAACAGGCTATAGAATGAGAACCAGTGAGAATAAATCAAATAACTTTGCCTAACTACAGAAAGTATTTGTAAAGCCCTGTAAGGTTTCCATTTCCTAAAGCCACCTGCCATCTCAAATGCCCCTAATCAGTCACAGATGCTGGATACCAACCTGCTAACCCTATGGCTTTGAGAGAAAATATTGCACTTTGTAAACTCATTCTTGGGTATTTCCTTAATTTTTCTTAAACTAAACTTTCATCCCTTATTTTCCACTTAAATGTAATGAGTTAAATCAACTCTGACATTTGGCCCTGCTTACCCTTACAGTTCTGTTTAGCTGCTTTTCTACCTACTTCTTGAAAAGTCTGAAGACCTCAGGTTTTTTGTTTTGTTTTGTTTAATCATTAGGGTATTTTTTTCACTCCACATCTCATGATGGCCCTCCTGGTGTTGAGCAATCCTCTTAAATGCAGAGCCTCGTCTACTTCTTTAATCCATTGCCAATGGAAAAATGAATGTTTTTCTGTTCTTAACTTATGTTTATCTCCATGATGAAGATGTACCAAACACTGAGGTTTTCTGAAGTACTGTGGAAGCATTTTTTAACCCTCAAAAATAATTTTGAAAAAAACCTAACAAGAAAAAGTCTTTCAGTGAAGAAATAAGGCATTTTAGAGGCTTCATCCATCACCCACTGGAATCAAAGTAAAGAATTTCACAGATTAGGGAAGGTACCAAAACAGGCACTCGTGCCAAAGACCGTTAGATGCTGTTCAGCTATATTGGTACTCAAGCAGAACGGGGGGTTTGGCTTGGCTCTGGAAGGAGCCATTATTCCACTTTAGCTCGTGAAGACAGACTGGGAGTGGGAGTTGTAATGGAGGTAGGAAGCAGACTGGATTTCATTAGTCTTCCATCATCTTTAAGAGATCCCTAACCAGATCAGGTTTCAGCCTCTCACTCCACTCTTGTGTCAACCTTTGGTTCTGTTTTTGCTGGAGGATAAGTTTCATTATATTAATAAGCAGCACAAGTGGTTCCAATTGTGGAAGAACCACTCTGAGCTGTCAGAAATGATCAGAGGAGAAGTTTCAGCCTTTCCATGATCACAGCCTCTTCTGCTGGTGCCTCAACTCAGCACTTCCCCAGTGCACTTCACATTTTTAGCAGCCATGACAATAATAAAAGGTACGTTTACATTTCAGTGAGGGTAGGTTATTTTAAGGAACTTTATTCTCTGATCTTGCTAGTACATCAGTGCTTGGAAACCAGACGCTAATGGGAATAATCGGGCTAACATCCAATCTACTGGCTGGGAGACCAGATCTATGCATGCACTTAAATGAAAGTAGACATCTTCAATCTCATACTGCAGTCAAATTTCAAACACAAACGTCTTTAATTATGCCACTAAACCAGTAAGTTTGCATTTCTTATTACTAATAAAGAGGTAGCAAGAAAAACTCACAACAAAACACTCCAAAAGCTGAGACTGTTGGATCCCTATCTTAGAGTGATCTCTTAGTGCTTACCAGCAATAATGCTCAGCATTTGTCTCCCTCACAACATCCACCCGAAGGAAGGGGTTTTAGGTAGACAAAGTAATTAAAGAATCCCTAAGAGGGTGGAAATATTACCAGATTAATTTTCCAGATAGGAAAATGAAGCACAGAAAGTTTTAAATTCATCTGAGTTCAACAAACCAGCCAGTAGAGAGGAGATGGTCTGATGCACAGTCCTGTGCTCCAAACACTAACAGAAAGACGGGTACCCATGGGACAGGCAGACGACAGTCCTCATCCCGCCAAAGCTGCTCAGGCTTTGTGCAGGAGCACGTCTCCACCAGCATCCATCCCCCAGGCTGCAGGACTGAGGTTCGGGTTCATGGACTTACCACAAAATGACCAAGGTTCACGCGTCTGCCCGACAGGTTCCCCCACCACCCTGGGAGGAACTGAGCGAAGTTTAGTTTTCAAATTAGACTCACTCGGGACTAGTCACTGAAATGTCATCTGTGTGATGGAACTAAAAAAAGAGGGGAGAAATGTAAAAGGAAATCTTTGTAGCCAAGACTACCTGACTCTCCCGCAGTAGGAGACACTGGAATACCGTTTCATGTCATGGAGATGTAGTTAAAATGCAGACTGCATATCCTTGTTCTCAGAATTTGAGAGGTGTGGTTTATGCATGTGGACAAGCCATCATTCCTCCCTTTGATCTATCACTTGATGTAGAGGAAGGCTTTTATGTGTTAGTCCCATATAATGGATAATTTAGTCTGAAACCATTATGAAAAGTATTACACTTTGGGTACATACGCTTCAATTATTCTTGAAAGTACATGGAAATATTTTATGACATTTACATATATTTCAAGTAAAAAAAAATCAAAACAAAACTAGAATTTTTGTTTATCATCCAAACAAATTTGTTATCCTGAGGCAAGTTTATATGTATTTTAAAAGAATTCTGCCATTTTATGGAATATTTTTCTAACGTAGACTGTAAACAATATATTTGAATGTGTAATAGGAAAAATGTCAGTCATCATTCATTAAAATTACCAGTGGTACATATTGCTCTTTAGCTGCATGTGTTTAACGCAAAGAGTAATAAATAGAGTTAAATTCTCCTTGTTCAAGTGCACATAGAGCTGAACTTTCGAATTAATCCTATCACCCTTTTACAGAGTTGGCCAGAGGAAAGCCTGACAGAGTTACCCATAAAACCAAGAACTGCTGATATGACATGAGACACTTTGACAGTGAGCAGGGCTGGAGTATCCCCTTCTCCCACAGAAATAGTTTGTACTAGGAGGGCATTGTAAGAAGGGTTTTTTGCAAGAGGAGGGTCTCCTTGTTTGTTTTCTTCTCCAAACGTGTTCCCAGTGGATCTCCAAGATGGTGACAGCTGGACACCATTCAGAGGTGAATGCTGACAGCAGTGTCACTGATGGCTTCCTGCAGGTCACTGCACCTTTGTGCCTCAGTTTCCCTATTTCTCATATAAGGTACTGGGTTTTCAATCAGGAAAATTATCTTAGCATTTAGTCGGATATCTTCTGTTTTCTTCTACTGAATAAAAGGCTGGATGTGGCCCTCACAGTTAAAAGAAAGGATCAACCCCATTTCGCATATCAGAGAAAGCATTTGGGTGGGAGGTGTTGCGCTGTAAGACCTCTGAACTGATCTTCTAAACATAAGGCTGTTGGCATGGCTAATTCAGGTAGTTCAACTCAAGGAAGAAAGTGTTTAGCTTGGAGACATTCTGAGCTTCACAGGCAGGAGGGGACACTATTAAAGAGATGTCCTGCTGGTCATTTCATCCCTGCTCTCGTGGCTGGCCCACTCACCTTCCACAGTTGCTGTCTTGCAGGAGGTGGGACGCCAGTACCCCCATGGCTGTAACCAGTGTCTCCCTGAGCAATGCGGGTGGAAACCATGCCTGCAGATCCTGGCTTCCAAAACCTGATCCCCTGAAGGGGACTGGAAGAGCTGAACGGGCCTGTCTGCACCAGCCACCCGCACCTACCTCGCAGCCAAAACCACACGAGCAGTGGTTGGTTATGCAGCGGGGTTCGATGAAAGCTATTAGCCCCCAGTGTTTCCTGAGGCCTGACTCTATTCGGTGCACTGCACTGCACAAGCCCTTTCCCACGTGACATCTGAACCGAGCCTCATCAGCAGTGCCCAGGCTCTGATCGCTGACCCAGCCTTCACTGCAACCCATCTGCCGAACTTACCCAAGATGAAAGGCGTCAAATGACAGGATACAGAGTGTGAGAGCTGGCAGCAGAGGCTTCTTCTGCAGACATCTTGCTGGTTGTTTTAAGGTCTTCTGCCTCTAAGTGGCACCATGCTGAGTGATTGAACACTTGCTAGAATCTGTTCTACCTTTTATTGTAATGATTTCTTACAGAGCTCCCACTTTCCAAACTCTGAACTTTCAAGAGTACTGCCTGGATGTCAGAGCCCTTTCGTCAGAAACACCACAGCCTTCTGGAGTGATGGTCCCCAGTACTACAAAATCCCTTTGGAAAGCCACAGCTCTTAAACCATCACTGGGAGAGACTGAACTTTAGTTTTTAGAACAGGCTGTCACATCCCTGGGATTTGTAATGAGAGGTATTCAAAATACAGCCAGGCAGAGCTTTTGTTGGTGTAAATTGCCATAGGGAATCATACCTGTGCACGACCTGCTTTATGGTTTTGTATTTGCTTAAAGTAATTAGGCCCAGACTGTCTCATATGCAACTTCTGCTCAGAAAGCAGGAAACAATTTAGGAGGGGGACAGAGGGTGTCCCAGAATGGATGGGTCTGATCTACACACACATGCACACACGCACACTTAGTCTGGGAGTCCTGAAACTGCTGAAGCAGACTGTACTCCTCAAACTAGCCATCCAGCATGAGAGATGTTGTATTTTTTAAACCAGAAGGAAGTAATCTCTCAGTGCCATAATGGGCTCATAATGCTAATATTCAGATATTCATCTACCGAGAAATCTGCCTTTGCTTTATTAGTTTATAATCCTCACACATTTTGCAGAGTTCGAGGCTGTTTGCTCCACTTCAAAATGCAGTATGGTTTTCCTGTCCCTACATAATAAAACAAAACTCACAGCCCAAACTCCTACAGCTCACAACAATAACAAACAACCACGAAAATTATTGACATTTTAAGAGGACTAGAGAGAAGTACACCAAGAAGAAAGTTTTTCTGTATTTGAGGGAAGGTTGTCAGGATAGTAATATAGTACAGTGAATAGTGAAGACTGGGAGATTTATGTGCCAATTCTGTGTAGGATTTATTTAGATGAATTGCTCTGTATCAATATGTAAAAATCTAATAAATATAACTCCCTATACAAAGGGTTGCTCCAGTCCCAATGTTACAGTGGACAGTTTTGGCAGAAAGTCAGGATGTGCATTAAAAACACACTTTTTGAGAAGTCTAATAAATAAAAGCCCTGAAATATAGTTTCCTACTGAGAAAGGCATTTTAAATCATTTTGATAAAGAACTTAAATTAGGCCTTAAAAGGAGGGGGAAGCTAGGTCCCTGTAACTAATTATTTATAGGTATTTTGAATATAAGGGTCCAAGAAAGCTGGCCTCCATCCCCCATTCTCTGCTACAATAAATGGGAAAGAAACAGCCATTCCCCTTCTCCCCCCCCCTTCCCGCCAAATTAAAAGTCTGAAGTGTTGGAATGGGGAGGAGAAAAACAGAATTAAAATGGGGAACAGGCACCTGAACAAGGAACTTCAGAAGTTCTGAAAAAAACGTGCACATTTTTTACCAAAATAAATGATATAAGCAGGGGACAAGCCTTCAGCTCTCCTCTGCATTACTCAAGAGAACCAGGCTGTTAACTCGCTGTAGTCCCCCGAAGACGGAATATAGTGTTATTTGTTAAACTCCAGCGGGAATGTTTTTAGAAGTGAATAAACATCTGAATAGCCCTAGTCTTTCTGAAAGTCAAAGCAATTTAGAGACTGCTCAGAAGTAGAAATTGCTGGAGACTTAAGCTTCTAAGTCACTTAGGTGCTTCTGAATATGTTATCCCAAAAGCGTAGCTGCCATTTTGCGTGTGTGCAGCCACCCACAGGCCCTGCCTTAGAGGATTTACAGTTTGGGGACCTGCTACCACGTGCAGCAAAACCAGTGGGGCTGAAGAAGTGTTGATGCGGGAGGGTCTGTGGCTCCGCAGCAGTAATCGGCACCTCCCCATACTGGATCTCACACTAAGCACAGCAACTCAGGTCCAGTTCATAAGGCCAGAGACTCTGCGTGGGAAGGCTGATGAATGAGATATTAAGACTCAAAAGCACAGTGTGTGTGCTGGAGAGATTTCTGCTATTGTGGTTGTACCTGTCAGGCTTCCTACTGAGGTTATTGAGTTACTAAATCTCCGACAGACATCCAGAATTTCCCTTCCTGTTCTCAGCAGACTGCTTCACCTTGTACTCCCTTCTGCCACCAAGCATGGTCATCTCTCAAGACTCTGCACAAGGAGTCATTCATTCTCCTCTGCTCCATTGGGAGTGCTTCCTTCTGAGCTCAAGTTCATCCCTCTCTTTAAATCTGACCTTCAGACCTCCTTTTTCATGGCAGGGCTCAGTGAGGTATACTCCAGCATGGGCCACCACTGCACTTGCAAAACCAGGAGGTCGCTAACAGGTGGCACTTTGCTATAGAAGGAAAATACATGCCTTAGAAAACCAAGAGAAAGGCACTTAAGATCTGGAGTTTAACAGAGTGGATTTGTGCCTACATTTGGCCTGGCTGTGTGGCTGTAACTTCATAGGACACAAGAGCACACCTTTCATTGACTGGGCCCAGTCACATGCCAAAGCCCTCCAATGTCCAGTGCCCTCCAAGACCCACTTCTATGTCAGATGAGACCGTCCAGACTTCCAGGCCTCTCTGACAGCTTGCAGTCCTGATGTGCGCACTACCAGAACTTGCAGACGTGTCCTCCAAGGTCAGAAACAGCAGAAGAGCTCAACAACAGAGCACTAGCGCCCAGTTTTTATCTCTGAAGCCAATACAGAAATATGTGGCCAGGTTTTCAAAAGAACTCAACAGCTTGAGGGCTTTGTTGAACGTCTGCCTGTAAATGCAACAGTGGGAACGGCAGGATGCAGCTCTGAAAATCTGGCCCAGGCTGGGAGTACTCAAAAAACTGGCTATGAGCTCCTCGGAAAAGGTTATCCTATATCATCATCTAAGAGAGACAGATAGGCTGATTGCTCAAAAAGAAAAGGTGCCAGCTGCAATTACAGACAATGAGATTTTGCCCCCAAATCAAAGTGGGTTTCATATTTCTCCCAACCCATCAAAAAGAAAAGTTTCTGGACAGTCTGAAAGCCCAAAAAATAAGAAAAAAAAAGAAGTGGAAATTTGAATTTAAATTGAAACTTAAGCATTAAAAAAATTACAAAAACATTTGTTGCTGTCATGAAAACTTAAACTCAGGCTTCTGACATTTTAAACTTAATAACCAAAAACATCAGCCATAATGATTTCTCCATCTGATTCAGCATTAATATTCAGACAAATGCCAGGGGCTGTCACTTCCCATATTAAAGCAATCCACATTCGTTTGCATCCAGAACACCTATGGATGTTGTTCTTCTGACGAACAAACTGTAATTTTTAAGCGGAAATGAAAGAAAGGGATGAGGTAGAATAAGGCAGCTGAGTGTCTTTTGAAAAACATCAAAATGCATTTTCTTTTAAATGCCTGAAAAAGGATCTGATTATTTAGGGATCCTTTCCTCTTCACTTCATTATCATTATGTCGTCGGTGTCCGGTTGTCTAATTACTCGGCTAGAGCTGGAAACTTCATTTTCATGCATTAAGGTGTAAGAGGACTAGCTTGTCTGGCTCAGTAGTTAGTACTTAAAGAACAGCTGTAAAGAGCAGAGTCAGGAAGACTGCAGCACAAGAGGAAATCCTCAGTAGAATTCAAGTGCTTTACGTCTGTCATAAACACACTTCCAGATCAAATTAAAGGAATTTCTTTTAACTCTATTCACAGTCTCCAAATATTCTGCTCAACAAACTGCCCGAGATCTTAGTCATTCTAAGAAATGAATCATATTCCCCTTGTCATCTGGCTGTTCTCTGCTGACTGCTAATTCATGGTATATTGATTTTAAGACTCTGTTAACACATTATATTTTCATGTTAAGCCAGGAAAGCTTTTCTTGCTGAAAAATCATGCTCCATCCTCACTCCTTGCAATATTCAGATTTGTTCCTCCTCCGTTATTTAGAATGATTGATCAACACAATTTAATCAGCTTTAAATGGTTCAGCCAATTGTTCCATGCTGTTGTACCACCTACTTTTTTCTACCAGTATTTAACATCACAACATGAATGCAACATATTAGACTTGCGTGTTTGCCTACTGATGCAAAATTTTAAAAGACCAAATAACTGCTGGGGTAACACACTGGGGTCCAGTAGAATTGTATTACAGAGATTTTGGAAATCAACTGCTCATAGAAATAACTTGTTATCTAGAGGAAAAATTTAAAACAAAGATCATTAGAATGATATGAATATTTTTCATCACTGATTTAAAACAGGTCAAGACTTTTAAAATGCCTGTGAAAATCTATGCTATTACAGCTGGTGATTAAAATTTATAATGAATTAGATAATAAATATTTTGTTTGCTTCTTTTTAAATGTCATTAATGGCAAGATCTCTCATTGGACTAGTACAAAACTGCTGTTGGCAAAAATGTAAGTACCAAACACAAAGGCTTCATGTTTCAGATGCTTATAAAACTTAATTCCCCTGAATAACACTACTAATTTGGGTCTACCTGTATGCTTAAGGATTCTACATAAATATTTTTGGCATGTAGTGAGACCACAACTTTGCTTTTATTTAAACGTTTCTAACAGGCATAAGATCTTTGTCACTTCAAAATAAAATAGTTTTATTTAAACATTCAAAATTTGCAATTCTTTGAGAATTTTTCTATTCATGCCAAAATTTTCAAAAACAGGAACCAAAAGCATTTACTTTTATAAAAATGGGTAGAGAAATGGGGGTTTTTTCACTCTATACAAACTATAATGAATTATTTTGCAAAAAGTACTCAGTGGGTTTTTTTGACTTGCAGACACTTGGTATATCAGGTGCTGATTGCAAATATAGTGCAGACAACTTACCAATTTTGTTTCCGAGTTACACTCTTCTCAGAGGAAATACAGTCATAAAATTTACCTTTTAAGTATAGATGAACATTTTAAATATGAAGTTTCTTAGTAGGAAAGAAATCAGAGTAGGAGCTGAAACTCTATTGATCAGCAAATTACTGAAACAAGCATAAAATTATTTAAGACTAAAAGAACCACAAGAAAGGATACAGTCATTAGCACACAAATAAAAGTGCAATTTAATTTAAATGTATAATTAAACAGTATATGCATACATAACAACATTAAGAGTACTCATGTTTTAAAAATTCATAATAAGTTAAATGTATATCTTAACCCACTCTGGTGGGGAAGAAACCACATAAAAATGTAAAAGTATGGCTTGTTATGCATGGTACAAGACATATGAAAGGCAAGTTTGAGTCCAGGAATGATGAAATGTCAAGTATGTCTGGGATTTAAATGAAGCTGTATCAGAGGCCCCACAGAATTATAGGTTTGGGGAGATTCTTTTTCACATCACAGGAAACTACACACTGGATACAAAATCCATTTGCATGGATACATGAAGTAAATAAAAGAAAAAAAGAGCATTCATAATTTACCACTAATATGTAAAATCATGCGATATCCAACATGAAAATTGAGGAAGCTGAGAAAATAAACCTACTTATATAGCCTATTATGTAAGTAACACTTAATACATAAGAACTCCAATTTAGTTTTTACCCAGTAATGTAAATAGTAACATAAACCTACTATTAAGAGTAGTTTACTCATACACTGGTGGGTAACTCACCCTTACCATTAAGCTGTAGTTTATTAAACATTTCGTATCTGAGATGTGAATAGAGTGGAGGATTAAATTAAAGGATCACTTCACTGCTAAGAGTAACACTTCAGTCAATGCAAGATTCTGTCCATTCAACACACCTTACAAAGAACAGACCGAATTCTGCTTTCAATTACTGGGGTGCAACTTTGACTGAAGTCAACAGATGTTGCACCTCAGTAACTGTTAGCAGGAATGCATACTGAATAAAAGGCTGGGAGAAAAACTCTCTGATGAAAACATTTTTGATGGAAAACTGATTTTTCAAATAAAGGAAAGTTTTGTGAACAGTGTGTTTCACAGAAAAAACCCTGTATTTTCATCAACTGCTTCACTGCTGAGAACTTGAAACGTTTGGGTTTTTTTAATGACAGGTCAGAATTTTTTTGGAGGAAAGAAGTCTAATCATTTGACATGTCACTGGAACAAAACTCTCTATGGATTGAAAAGACAAAGCCATACCCAGAGTGCCAAGAAACAGAGACAGGAAGTGAAATGAGAAGATGGAAAGCTGGCATCCCTCAGAAAGCTTATTACAAATTCTGAGTTTAATATTTTAATTGCTTAGAGGGGTCAGACCTAGATAGGTAGATGGCTTTCAGCACGGTGATATGCAAGTAGTTCATTCACAGGAGTGAACTGAAGCGTGGTCTGGGCATTCACTGCTGGTGGGTTTGTTACATGGTCACCAACAAATCAGTGGCTGGCAGAACACACGACAGTAGTATTTCAGTTCTCATGCACTGGACAAAACACAGGAATAGGGCTCCAAGAAGGGAGGGAAATTAAGCCTCCATAAATTTAGCAATTTCCCGGGGTGTAAATCCAAGCAGGGGTCTCAGGAAGCAAAACGTGTGAAATAAGACAGGTGTCTGTCCCTGACCAAGGCAGTCTGGAAGTGTTTAGTGCATACCATAAGTGTTGCCTCGTCTACTTCAGAGAGCTGCTGGGAGAGAAGCAAGTACCATGAGAGATAAACAGAGAGAAAGCTTTGCTCACCACAGTACAGAACCTTCTTGAAGGTCAGCTCAGTGCTTTAGGCCATAAAGGAGAAACATGAGTGAGACTATAAACTTCACTTTCATGGGAAGTCCGGAGAGTCCCATGAAGTCAATAGGACTATTTTGAGGATGAAGAATCACTCGCATCAAATAAAAGTTTCAGGATTCGGCCATAAAGCATGCAAAATATATTGTATCATGAAATGCGGGTCAGCACTGCAATGATACAGACATTACTCATGTATATGCTAGGCATCTCTGCTGTATGAACAAACCTAATCTTCTATTCTTGGGAATGATTATTGAAAACAGAACTCCTACAGGGAATAGCTGGGGCTGGACTTCAACAGCTCAGCTCCTTTCCACCTAAGAGATCTGGAAAGTTATTTGGGATAGCTGCTGTTCCTCTGTGGCCAGGCTCCCATGTGGTCTCACACTTGATCAGCGTGTGATGGTGTGGTATGCTTTGGCCATTGCAGATGCTGTGCGATGAGGTCAAGTGCTCATGCTCATTCTGGTAGATGTTAGGAAGATGTGACAGAGTCCTAGACCAAAAAGGACTCTTTGTGTGCCAGGAAATGGTACATTAAGATATTTAATAGCTAAGGCTGGACAGTGAACCAAGAGCATTACTCTGGAGGACTCCTTTTTATCAGTTGCATATGAAGATTTCTGGAAGAAAGGAACATTTTTGTTAACTTCTATTCCTCTTGTATCCAAAAGCCTCAGATAACAGATCCCCTAATTTTTTAGGCATTGTGAAATATGTATAAAAAGAGTCGCCACTGCACAGACCTTGCCTGCTATTTTAAGGCAGGCTACTGAAGCGAGTGTGGGTTAGACAGACTGTGAAAGAGGGGGAGGAAGGGAAGGAGAAAGGTTAAGTAGCAGTAGGAAACATGGCTAGAAAGGACTATTTGCACAACTGATGGTTCTGAGCCGTTAGATTATGCTGACAGTGTATTAATCATATGTTACAGCCATATGCACACACACTGATAAATTTATATTTGTCTGCCTATAAATGAACATTAGATGTAAATATATGTAAATTATTGACTATTTTGCATCATGTTAATAGGATAAATATTTTAAATATTTTAAATATAAAAAATCTTTTCACATTGCACCATCAGAAGAAATTACAAAAATATGTATGTGGGAGATGAGCTTATGGCCTATACCAGCTCCAAAGATTAGGCTTGAAATCCCAGATTGTCCATAGACTCCTTCTGTAATTTAGCAAAAGCTTCCAAAAGCATTACAATGAGTTAGGAGGATAGTTCCTAAGCCCTGGATTTAGAAAGCAACTTAAGTTACTGAGCAATTTACTTGCTCTTGACTGGACATTCTTCAAGAAGCACATCTTAAAGGCTCAGGAGAAGGCCGTCCCCATGTGCTGAAAGACAAGCTGGTGAGGAATACCAGCCTGGCTGAACAGAGAGCTTTGGCTGGAACTCAGGAAAGAAAGGAGAGTTTATGACCTTTGCAAGAAGGGGCAGGCAGCTCAGGAGGACTACAGGGATGTCATGAGGTTATGCAGGGAGAAAATTAGAAGGGCCAAAGCCCAACTAGAACTGGAGAAAAGGAGACTCAGGGGAAACTTTATCACTCACTACAACTACGTGAAAGGAGGTTGTAGCAAGGTGGGTGTTGGTCTCTTTTCCCAAGTAACAAGCGATAGGACAAGAGGAAATGGCCTCAAGTTGCGCCAGGGGAGGTTTAGATTGGACATTAAGAAAATTTTCTTCACCAAAAGGATTTTCAAGCATTGGAACGGGCTGTCCAAGGAAGAGGTTGAGTCACCATCCCTGGAGGTATTTAAAAGACGTGTAGATGTGGTGCTTAGGGACATGGTTTAGTGGTGGGCTTGGCAGTGTTAGGTTAATGGTTGGACTTGATCTTAAAGGTCTTTTCCAACCTAAACTATTCTATGACTCTGTGACTTTTCCTTGGCCCCTCTCCCTTTAAGTGTCTAAACCTGCTGCCCAGGTCTCTGTATTTATACTGAATTTAAGATCCTTGCTTTTGCCTTGTTTGTTTTAAATGCTGGCTCCCCACCACATCTCCCACTAACCCACCCAGTCCATGGCCATATATGAAAATCCCGAGTGTTTTTCCATATTCCAAATAATTACAAATAGATGATGCCATGTAGGTATACCCTTGGACTCCACTCCCATTTCAGTTCACAACTCTCAATGAACTCAAGGAGGGTTAGTCATACAAAGGGTTAGACTCAATCTATGTTGTCATTCCTTTGTCCCCTGTGTTTTTTACAGTGACCTGAGCACCCGGTGTTTATGGGAGCAGCCTGGGACCATCTCAGGGCACCATTCTGCCTGCTCCATGCTATGAAGAGGATGGAAGAACAGATTTTTCCCTGGCCTTGGCTCCCAGACTGACCTGTGACTGCAGGACCGCTGCGCACCCACTGGATGAACCTCACCCCAGGTCAAGGTTGAAGTAGTGCACAGGGCTGTGGCTGTCACTGGGCACAGAGGGGTACTTTTATACAGACAGAATTAAGCATGAAGAGCTAAGCTCATTACTTGCTTCATCTCTGGTTTGCTACAGCAATATCTTTGTTACAAAGCTTGTGGAAAAGGAGCAGTTAAAAAAACCCACCTCTAATACCTAGATTTTTTTGAGTATGTGTGTGTTGTGATTGCCTTGCTCTGGGACTATCTTCTAGGTTCTTAAAATATTCTTGTCTCTTTTTTCCATTAGTTTCCTTCCTTTTTTTTACTTTTGCCATATGCTGCCCTGATGACACTGCCTCCGGGAGGGAATGTTTGGCCAATTTCCTTGACAGTGCTGAAAAGTCCCTTTGCATCCACCTCTCCCGTCCTGTTGCTCCAACTCCTGCACTGCTCACTATGGATGAATTCCTGCAGTGTTTCATCTAACCACCTCTCATATCCCTTGTCGGAGGCTTGTGTGCTCAGCTTACATCCAGTCTCATCAGGATGTCTTTTTGATTTAAGCCCTTGTCTTCTCCCCGCTAGGCCTAATACCTCATCTGTTAGCCACTGCTGGTTTTTGCATTGTTTCTTTATCCCAGTCATATTGTGTGCTGTGTCTAGGCTGACATCTTCTCCCTCACACCGTGGCTCATTTGGTCCCTTTTTACTCCTTGCATGCTGATAGCACCTCAAACTGCCTGTAAACTTCTACTCTGGAGCTGTCACTGATATATCCTGGGATAAATCTATTGCATGGAAATAGCTTTTGCTTTGGGATTTGTTTTTTTGTTTGTTTCTGTGTATTTTTATGGGACATAACATGAGACTATCAGAAGCGAGGAGACAGGTAAAGGAAGAGAAGTGACGTTTATTAGGAATTTGTTGGCATATGGTCAGGAACAAGTCAACTTTGTTCAGAGAAGAGAGCATCTGTGGAACTGTCCTGTCACTGACTGCAAGGCAAATGGATTCAGTCTCCATCTCAAGATGAAATGTGTCCTTTCTCTTATTTTGCTCTTCCCTCACCTCCTTCTCCCATTTTATACCATATTCTTTATGAATAGAGTCTTCCTCTGCTTCCCTAGTAGCCAATTAAAAAAAAAAAAAATCACTACAACAGAAGCAGAATTGTCTGTGCATAACAGAGATGCACAAGAGACAGCTAATGTATCTGCAAAAATACTGGCCTTGATCCTGTGAAGATGTCTGCATTAAAGTCAGTGAAAGATTTGAGTGCATAAAGTTAAGTGTATGTGTCAGTCTTTGGCAGACTGAGACCTTGAAGCCTGCTCAGACATCATGACTGGGTACAGACATAAACTTGAACTTGCAATGTTTCACTTAGCTTTGACAAAATGTGATATTCAGTGGGTTGCTTTAAAAATAAATACAAACAAATTCCCTATTAGTTTTATCACCCTTTCAAATGAGCTTGGAATATAGCTTTCTTGTTTGTGATACTTCCCTAGGAGAAAAATGGCTTAAATTAAAGGAGAAATTTTGAAAGAAACTTGTCTGTTGTTATTGTCATATTGAGCCTTTTGGATGAACAGACAAGACTTATATGGGTAGATACAGAATGAAAGAATGAACTAAATAAAAATGAAACCCAAAAAAAGAAAATGTTCCAAGAGCAGTTCTTGAAGATTTCCAAGGGCATTTGAGTAACATTTCCCTCACTTATAAATGCATCAAAAAGGAAGAGTGGATCTTCACAACAGTAGCACATTCTCATGTTTTCTAGGACAAGGTTACTGCTGGCTGGCTCAGGAGGAAAATGCTTCACCAATGCACAGGTCACATTTTTAGTAAGTCATTATCAACACTCTTTGGAGACAGGGTACGGGGCCACATTAGGCATGGTTATGCTGTGGTCTTTCTCTATATATTCCCCTTTACCTCACATCCAAATAGACAGTGCATTTTTTTCTATATAGTTGTACATATTGGGTTATTTGGAAAGAGCAAATGGAGGCTCTGAGTCCAGTACTTCAATTGATATCTTTGCATGGTGGGATGCCCTGCTCCAAGTTTATTTGGCAGCAACGATGCCATGTCAAATCTTACTCAAATTTTAGCAGAAATTTTCAAATCCTGAGTGCTGAGAAGAGCCAAGCAGATACAGCATAACAGTTTCCATGAAAGCATTCCCATTCCTTTTCTATTTGCTTTCTACATCTACTGTATTGAACATAGTTAACAGTGGGAACACTTGAAAAAAACAGCTCTATGCAATTCTGAGCAAATGCAGGAGGGTATTCATGGTAAAGCAGTTACCATCTCATATGTATTCTCACTCAAAAAGTCGAGTCCCATTGTCTTGTTCACCTAATCATGAAAGAAAAAATATAAAGCAAGAGAAATGGTGCATAACTCTGGAAAACAGAAAAGCCAGTCTTTGTGTACTTCAGGTCTAAAAGGTGCCGGTCATGCACAAAGATATGTACATATCCATTACATGTACATATGCTGAAATTTTACTTCAAGATGTAAACTTACCTATTTTAAGTACTATTGTACTATAACCATGTATCCATGTTTGGTTTTCTTTGCAACTCGTCAAGGATGTTGCTAA
The DNA here is from genome assembly GCF_031877795.1 of Strix aluco. NCBI lineage: Eukaryota > Metazoa > Chordata > Aves > Strigiformes > Strigidae > Strix > Strix aluco. The sequence goes on from NC_133942.1 coordinate 16,071,028, forward strand.
TGATACCAGTCTAAATATAAAAAAATGACTAATGTCGGTTTTGTGGTGTGAGAGGGAAATACCTTGCAACAGAAGAGAAAACCTTTTGTAACATGTGGATCTAGTCAGAATGGAAAAAAAAAATACCGCCTGGATTTCTGACTATCAAATACTTCTCTGAACAGATTTGCTGTGAACATTTGTGACCATGAAAATATTTCAGTGATTCATTGTGAAGAGCAAATGAATCTCAGAAAGCTGCAATCTATTCAGAGGCAATTAAATAACAGTGAGAGGATTCACAGGCTTAGTTATTCAGCCAATCTAGCACTATGTTGAGAGAAGATACGTGACTTCACTATAGTACAGTGCACTTGGCTTAAATAGCACTTGCTCCATCTTGGTTGTGTTCAGCTTTTTCCACAGCTTTTGTGTTTCTTGACTTTCTTGTTACTATGGTGAATGATCGTCACGGGAGTGTACAGAAAGGATGTTTAGGACACGAGTAGAGACGGCAGCCAAAAATGGTAACGGGACAGTGTGAGTTACCAGCAGGTTCTTCCGCTTTTCTGTGTGTGTGGGAAGGGTAAGTGAGAGCTGGCAGCTAAGCTATCACTGTGTTCACAAGAGACAACTGTACAGCTCTTGTCCCAGTGCTTCAGCTCAGTCATGGCTCTTGCTTTACGGCTGGTGAAGGAGAGACCGGCTCCCACAACACCAACCACTGCTGCTGGTATTTGTGCCTATGATGGCAAGGAAGTCTTCATGTCTTTGTATGCACAGTCTCTTTCTGGTACCATGTCCACAACCCGTGGTGAAGGATTCACAGGAGTGGATCTGTGGATGACTATTCTTTATGATCCAGAGCATCCAGACAGGATAACTCAGCCCTGGATCTGTGCAAGGGCTGGCTACATGGAGTTAATAAAGTTGTGACCTACCCTTGTCTATCGTCATTCACCTGCACATTCTGATCAATAATGCATATTGCTTTTTGGCTTCTCTTTCCATGTGAGAGGTGAAGACGATAGAGCAGGGCACATAGCATTACTACAGGCACATTTATGTTTGCTGATGACCCAAAAGTAAGTAGGCTTGTCTGCCCTTGTGCAACCTTATCCTTGGATAAGGCCCCCCCTGTTCCTGCTGCTGAGTTCCATTCCCAGATGAAGATTGTTTAAGTCTTAAAGTAGTGAGTGTCTTCAAGATGGGAGCAAATTAGGAGACATGTCAAAAGAACAGCTACAACAGGAACTCTTAAATGCCAGGTCTTAAATCATTCCAGCAAATTGTCAGTGTGCTTATATTTCTGCCCTACTCCCCCAAGTTTGGTGATGGATGACCGCTGATAGGAATACGTTGGAACTCATGATTTGGCACCCGATCCCGGCATTAACTAAATCATCCCCCTACTGCCACAAGAAAAGAGCATTGGTTCTGATCCAGTTTAAGAACTTAACGTAACCACATCAGAAAAATTAATACAGCACTGATTTCTAGTTCAAAGGAAGATGTTGTTAGGATATAGCACAAAATGTCAAGAGACTACTTTTCCAACTGCAGACAGCCAGTAGTTCTTTTTATCCCGCTAAGGTGCATTAAAAAACCTCCTCAAATTGATATTAATGGGGCTTTATTTTTGGCAAGTTCTGCATATTAAGGTATCCAAAATACTTGAATACACTGGCTTCCCAATCAGATACTTGCACTTTTCTTCTGTAAGGTTGCATTTATACTGCATTTTATAGATCAGTAAACCGACAGAGATTAGGTAACTTGCTAAAGAGCACATGGCAGGCAGGTGGCAGAACAGGAACTATAGCTTGGAAATGCCTCTTGCTCTTCTGTCTGCTGAAGAGTCAGACTACGCTGACCCGTATGAATGTAATGAGGAAGGGAGCGAGGGAGAGAGTGCACAAGAACTTCTCTCCTTTTATCACACCTTTGCATGCCCACGAGGGCCCTGACCCCTCCTACGCCAAGCCCTCTGCAAGGGGGCAGGTTCAGGAAGGATCAGGGTGAAATGTGAACTCACTATTTATCACTCTGAGAGGTCAGACTGAGAGTCTGGACGTGAGGCAGAGGCATCTTGGATTTCTTCCAAGGCTGGAGTAGCTGCTGTGGTATGTGCTGCCCAGGATTTTCCAGGGCAAATTCTGATTCAGCTGTAAGTCTTATTAGAGGCTCTGCCTCAGATTTCTTTCATTCTTATCCATTCAGCTGAGGGCACTCAAGGCATCCTGACCACCAGACAATATCCCTTCACATGCCGCAATCCTTATACCCCAGTGCCTGCAACAAGGCAGCTTTGCAGCCAATGGAAATTGCATAGCTCTGCTGACACAGGTTTATAGCTGCTAAGGATCTGGCCTCGTATTTTGACTGTCACACACACAGCACAAGCAGCACTGCTCTTCCCTATTTTCATCATCACCAAGAAGATTTTGTTTAGGACTGTGGTTTACAAAGATCTTATTATAGAGAAATGAAAAGAAAACTCATCTAAAATCTGGTTACATTGAAAAATTCCAGCTGTCTTGCAATTCAATGCAGCTGTGATATCTAGTATCTTTTTCTCTTCCTTTTGCATCTCTTTATAGAACATTAGCTTCTATAGAAAAATGCATTTTTTTTTTAACATGGTGATTTTTTTTTCCCCTTCCCTCTTCATTATTTGCTGGCTGTTATTTCCACCAATGAAACCTAGAGAATCTGACAAGGAAAATGCAAAGATATTTTGAGACAGAGGAACAGCAATGAGCAAAAAAATAGCATTCGTGAAGAGTTTCTACTGGCAATCTCTTGTCCGTGATTTTTTTGTTATACAAACTGTAATATGATGATATTATGCAACTGCCTTCACATATTAGAATCATTATGAGCAGTAGCTTTGTGATATCATACAGCAGGTGCTAAGAACAGTTTTTGCTTTTTCCCCAAAGCGACTACAAAATTACTTACGATTTCATTATAGAACAATCAACACTTTGTGGGGAGAAGTTTGTGTTATTTTGTGATTGTGTTAGTGAGGGAAAAAAAACCATCTATCTTTCTGGGGGGTTTGCAGCATTCTCAGGGTGAAAACTAAACTGAATTCATTTGTAGCCAAATGCCTACATCCTTAGCCAGGCAAAACTCTGACAGAACTGGAAAGACTCCAATCCTCACTCAGCTCTCTGCTTTCTCTTGCAAACTCAAGTCAGCTGGGCTCTGTGCATCTCACCTGAGGATTGAATAGTGCAGAGCTGTGGGCCCAGTTTAGTCCGTTGGCCAAGATGGAAAGGGTCACTACAAGTGAAGGTCTTACATTTATCTCACCTTTAGGATAAAAACAAAACCAAAGCATTAATCAAAAAAATTCAGCCTACGTGGGGTGAGGCAGGTTCACAACCAGGCAGATGGGAAGGCCAGTCAAAGCCTTCTGAGAGTCACCAACCACTTTCAAGCAATACACATCTTTTATCTTCTCTCTGGAGAAACTCTGGGGCTTAAGCAAGCCTCACCTCTGGTCAGCTCAAGTTACTGCAGCAGGAATAATTCCAGATGATTCCTGCTCCCAGAGGAAGAGATGGCCACAGCCCAAGGTCTGCAGGTCTCAGTGCGAGGAACACCGGCAAGCTTATATAGAGTTGTGTTTTCTTCCCAGCATTCCCTGCCAGGCTCCAACAATGACATGGCAGCTGGACTGCCAGCCCCAGAACGGCTTCATTCCGGTTAGAAACTGGGCAGAGATTTAGTTATAAACTTGAATTTTCAGTTAGGGAATTGCAAAACTGTGGTGGAAATCTGCAAGCCTCTGTTCCTCACCCCTTCATTTTAATACCCCAACGACTACAATTCTTTCCCCAAAAAAGCCCATGCTGTTGTCCTACCATCCTATCCATCCTGAAATGTAATTAATATAAGAAAAAGTACTTTTCCGCTAAAAAAGCAAAATGTGTCCACTGGGTCATATTTTCTAGAAGATGCTTTGCTCTTTTACAAACACTTAGTACCAAACATTCCCTTTAAAAACTGAAAATATTTAAAATAGCTCACTCTATATTAAGGATAGACAGGAGAAGCACAGGAAAAACCTATACAGAAAGAAATGTAAAAGTACAGTGAGGCAGGGTAATTGCATGATAACTAAATAGCTGCAACACTTTCCCCTCAGTGTGAACTCCTAAAGTGCAAATCACAACATTCAAAGCTCCAGCAACTCAGTGCAGTTTTTGTTACATCTGAAAACAGAGATACAGATCAATTATACTCAAGAGAAAATACCTTAACATCATTCCTTGCAAGAGTACAGCTTTGAGTAGGACATACCACACTTTCAGCAGCAGTATTTTAAATACCAATCACAGCCGATCGTGGTTTCACTTCTACAGGAAAACACTGGAATAATATTGTTTCCCAGCCTTGGTGTCACATTAAATCAGAAGCAAGGCCCTGCGTAGCTGCTTTAGCCACTAGTTTCCAGAGGTACTCTAGATCTGGCTCACTGCAGCTACAAAGCAAGAGCATAAAGTAAGCAAGCCATGTGGTATGTGCTCACCGGGCTGGGGGCTCTCAGTGGTTTTGGTGATGCTGCTATGCAATTAATTGATTTGAGGACAACCCCCCCCGCCATGTTTGAGGGGCTACCGGGGGATTTCCAGCTGTTGCCAGAGTGCACAGCTGGGGACAACAGGGCACTTCCTCAGCACAACCTCATGCCACAGTGATTGCTGTCAAACTCACGACCCTGGACGATGATGCTCTAAAATAAACCCAACACCCAATGCATTGCTAGCCAAAAGGAAAAACCACGTGTAAAATAGAGCTTATATATGTAGTTGCTCCATCACCCCAGCCCACTGCAGGGCTGAAATCAAACCAGTTACACTAGTGGTATTGGTCCAGTGGCAGATCAGTTGATGTAGAAAAACGTTTCCTAGTCACCATTACTTTATGAAATCAGTACAAACCCTTTGTTCAGATCTACGCCTCATCTCACACATGGAAGCTAGCCGACCGCCCGTGGGCACCCAGGTTCCACCCCTTCTGGCAGGTCTGGCTTTCCTCGGGCAGTGCCCGCCCAGCACCCACACTGCACAGTTATGGGTCCTCTCGCTTCCTGAGCCTGGTTCTCGTGCTTTGTAGGATAAATAAACAGAGATTTTTAAACCACTTGATCCCCGGGTTAAGGGACTGAGATCAGGTATGTAAATAAGTGATCCAGACCCCGGCGCTGACAAAACACACTGCTTCGGTGCGAAAGCAAACGAGCTGCGCCACGCCACAACCCCTCGATCCCTACACCAGGGGCCGAGCCCGGGGCTCCGGGGCGCGATGCGGCCCCGCACCGAGACCTTAGGAACAACCGGAGATGGCGGGAGCGCTCCCCGGGCCGCCTCCCGGCTCAGCACCCGCGGAGAGCGGCGGCGAGGCCGCGGGCCGGGCCCGGGCCGAGGGGCAGCCGGTGCTCCCCCCCCCCACCCCGGCCGCGGCCCCGCTTTGTGCTGGGCGCCGCCGCCATTCAGCGCCGCGCGGCGCCCGCCGCGGCCGGTAGATGGCGCTGTCGCACCGCGGAGGCGGCCCCGCGCAGCGCGCTCCTGCCGCGCCCCGCCGCGGAGGGGCCGCCCGCCGCCGCTGCCGGGGGCCGGACCCGGCTGCAGCAGCGGAGGAGGAGGAAGAGGGGGGGGATTTCCATTCCTGGCACCGAAAAGCGGTCACTTTCTTAGCGAGTGATGCAATTAAAGCTGGGCTCTTTTTCTTGTCTTTTTTTTTTTTTCTTTTTTCTTTTTTTTTTTTTTTTTTACGGGGTTTGTATCACGATTAAAAAAAAAAAAAATTAACATGAAAGAATCAGCTTGCTGCAACCCCCCCAGCAACTCTGGGGAATTCCTGCGTAGAGATGAATATTGATGAAAATCTATATTACCCCAGGCACCAACTTAGCACAGGATGTTTATGAAATATTCCTGAAATGTAGTTTATTTACAAATCAAGTTACCCACTTACATGAGACACTTAAAACATTTATGTGTTTAGTGGACAGTTATTATTATTACTTATCACTTGTTAAGCACCAGGTGCTCTGTGCTGTACAAGCCACACTCATAAGAAGTCAGTCCCTCCTGCTAAGAAGGTACAACGGAGGGGCCTGGTCCAAAGTCTGGGGAAGTTTTTTCTGAATCAGGCCATAGCTGAAGCAGATGCCTAAGAAAACCAAGGAGGGAATAAATGCTTTAAGGATTTTTTTTTTCTATTGAGTTTGTTTATTTGTTAGCTATATTTCTTCAGTATACCCACTGGATCAAAGTTCATTTCAAGGAATTTTGATCACGAAATAACTGGAATAGAAACTGCTTCTTTCTTCCCTTCTCACATATCTGCATGAGAGGCTTTTTCCTTCTTCCTTTGAGCACTGGGCAGAAGAGATCATATGCCCAGCCCTAACAAAAGCCAGTTTCACACCATTAAAAGGAGGATAAATTAAAATACTCAAGAAGGACTAGACCAGCTTC